>NC_091443.1:94374837-95608837 GCF_964237555.1 Oryctolagus cuniculus | reverse complement strand
GCAGTCAAAAACAACGAAACCCAGTCATTTGCAACAAGATGGAGGAATTTGGAAAACATCATGCTGAGTGAATTAAACCAGTCCCAAAGGGACAAATATCATATGTTCTCCCTGATTGGCGACAACTAACTGAGACCAAAGGGGAAAGTTTTTGAAGTGAAATGGACACTATGAGAAACAGTGACTTGATCAGCTCTTGTCCTGACGGTTGATGTACAATGTAATACTTTATCCATTTTAGTATTTTTTTTGTTCTAGTTCCATTGGTTGAACTCTGTAATTAACACACAATTATTCTTAGGTGTTTACATTTTAACTGAAAAGGGATCCCTGTTAGGAATTTGGAAAACATTATGCTGAGTGAAATAAGCCAATCCCAAAGGGACAAATACCACTTGTTCTCCCTGATAGGTGACAACTAACTGAGCACCAAAAAGGAACTGTTAAAGTGAAATGAACACTATGAGAAACGGTGACTTGATCAGCCCTCACCCTGACTGTTGATGAGCAGCTTAATATGTTATCCCTCTTAGTATTTTTTTTTGTTTGTTCTACTTAGGTTGTTCCTTTTTAAATTTCATTTGAGGAACTTCCATATTGCTTTTCATAGTGGACAGTACAATTTACATTCCCTCCAATACTGTGCTTTCTGTTTCATCTACATTTTGCCCAATACTTGTTATCTTTTAACTTTTTAATAGTAGCCATTTAACAGATATGAGGTGATAACCATTGTCATCTTGATTTGCATTATGCGGATGATAGCAATGTTCAGAACTTTTTCACATACCCACTGGGTACATTGTATGTCTTTGTTGGAAAACATTGATTCAGTCCTTTGTCCTTTTTTAATTGTATTCTTTGCTTCTTAGTGGTATGCTTGTATTACTCCCTTGATCACACATCTGGTTTGCTAATATTTTCTCATATTCATTGGTTTGCCTTTCATTTCATTGATCTTTGCTTGACTGCTTTTTGTTGTAATTTCATTTCCTTATATTTGCTTTTGTTCTCTGTGCTTTAGTTGTTAACACATAAGCAACCACTCTTGAGGCTAATGTCAAGGACTTTTCTATTTTATAAGTTGTAAGTGTTCAGATCTTCTGTGTGGACTTGCAGTTCATTTTGAGTTGATTTTAATATGTGGTGTAACAATGATGCAGTTTCAGTTTTGGACATGTGGTTATCCAGGTTGCTTCTGCCTCAGATGTGGGCCTTTATGTCCAGTGACTGCATGTTTGGTAACCCTGATGGGCCAGGATTTCCCGTGTCTTCATTTGGATCCATTAAACCAGATGCTGTGGCTGGAGTTGATCAGGAGCTTTGCATGTGTGGTGATTTGGGAGTAGAGACCATGCAGTGATGGGGTCAAGACAAGGGACTGTAGCCGCCTCCTCTGGAAGCCAGGGCTATATGAGGGTATGTCCGAAAGTTTTTTGAAGGGTAGACATTTGGCATAATGGGAAGGACAATGCTCAGGATACCAGTGGCAGCCAGTGATGGCTTAAGTAGTTGGATTCTTGCTACCACATTGGAGACCATCTCCCAGCTTCAGCCTGGGTCAGATCAGCCCTGAGTATTTTGGGCATTTGGGTAATGAACTACTAGATGGGTGGTGTCTTTATCTCTCTCTCTCTCTTCCTCTCTCTCTCTCTCTCCCTCCCTCCCACCTACCTCCCCCTCCCCCTTATTAAGTCTCTGTTTTGCTTTTGAAACCAATTGCAATATTAAAACTAGGTGGAAAAATGGATATGGATGATTATCGCAGTAGCAGTAGATTACTGAGTAATTTCCTAGAACCATACAGGGGGATGTGTGCAGCTCACAGGGATCCATTATATCTGTTGTTAGAAAATGAAATAAAGGAGCTCAAGGCTCTGTCCATACAATAGTGTCGAAAGATTAATGTAGACTTGGTCCGTACAAATTTTATATGAGTATTGAAATGTCACACTAGCCCATAAATATGTACAACTCTTGTTGATAACATTTAAGTAAAAATACCAATATGTTATTAGGTGTATAAAGTTAAGGGGTTTTAAATGATTAATGTCACAACTAATATTATGGTATTTGAAAATGGTTAATTAATGCAAGCAAAAACAGAATCTGTAGGTAACTGAACTGTTCTGTCTTGTCATGTTCAGTCTAAAGGCTACTATGCTGTGTTTTAAGTTGGTGATGGACATTTATTTGAGATTGTTTCCTTTAATTAAGAAAAATGGTAGTATGTTTTCATGTGTATGTGAAAGTGAATAGCAATTGTATTGCAATTGAATGCAGTTGTATTGCATCAGAGCAATACAATGAATACAAGATAAGCTTTTTTTCATATTTGAGATTTTATTGGTTTTTGAGAATCACTACAGAGACATTTCAATTTGTACACTATTCTTAACAAGCCAAAAATTTTAAAAGTGCGGGTTGATCATTCTTTTTAAATCTTTTATTTTTGAAATAGTGTATTTTTTAATTTATCTCAGAAGAGCTTTATAGTCCACTCAATAAAGAGTTCAGCTAGTAAGGAAGAATATAGGCAAGGGCAATAACAATAATCAAACAAAAAAAGTCCTATCTTTATGATCAGCTATGAACTTAAACTGATCACTTTAACTAGTAAGATGGCATTAAGTGTCAAAGGGATCATATAAATAAGACCAAGTGTCTGCTAAAAACAATAGATAGAATGAAAAAGGAGAGAATGATCCAACATGGGAAACAGGCCACCCAGCAGACTCATAGAATGACAAATACCCTAAAGAGCACTCTGGCCTTGGAATCAGCCCTTAAAGCATTCAGATCTGGCTAAAAAGCCCATGAGAGCATTTCAGCCATGGAAAGCCAAGACACTTTGGCAAAAAAATCACTCACATGAAAGATCTCTGAGAGTAAGATCCCAGAGGAAAGAAAGGGCCATCAAAGAGGTCAGTACCTTTCTCTGAAGGGAGGAGAG
Source organism: Oryctolagus cuniculus (assembly GCF_964237555.1). Taxonomy (NCBI): domain Eukaryota; kingdom Metazoa; phylum Chordata; class Mammalia; order Lagomorpha; family Leporidae; genus Oryctolagus; species Oryctolagus cuniculus. Next base: position 95,605,884 of record NC_091443.1, on the reverse strand, counting down.
AACTTCCACTTTGATTATGGCCTTGTCTAAATAATGTTGCAATTTGTGGACTCAAGAGGCTTCCATAGCCTTGGCAGCTCATGACCAAGAGCCTAGGGTGATCACTGATGTCAAATAGAAGAGTGTCAGCTGTTAAATCAACAACAAGTGTCACTGTGCACTTGCTCCCCATGTAGGACCTCTCTCCTTAATGTGTTGTACTATGAAAATTAACAATAAAACTAGTCTTCAAACAGTACTTTTAACTTTGTGTGTCTGTGTGGGTGCAGTCTGTTGAAATCTTTACTTAGTATAGAGTTGATAGTCTGTGTATAAAGATAATTAAAAATGAATCTCAATGAAGAATGGGTTGGAAGAAGGAATAGGAGTTGGGATGGTTTGCGGGTGGGAGGGCAGGTATGGGGGGGAAGACCTGCTATAATCCAAAAGTTGTACTTATGAAATTTTTATTTATTAAATCAAAGGTTTCTATAAAAATGTCTACTACAGTCATAACACAGTAAATTTTAAAATGAGCATGATTTATTAAAATTATAGTAGCATATCATTCATAACAATTTGACAAAGATATAAAAGAAAGTTTGACAAAACTATATTTGCGGCAATACTGATACACACAGGCATTAGTTTCTTTTCTGTTTTTCTTTTGTTGTTGTCTGATTTTTTTAAAAGAAAATTTTAGCTCCCATATATAAAGGAGAACATCTAATATTTGTCTTTCTTTGTCAGGGTCATTTCACTGAGCATGAAATCCTCCAGTTGCTACGATTTTGATGCTGATAACAGGATTTTATTTTTTATAGTTCTGTAATATTCAGTTCTACATATATGCATCGAATTTTGCCAGCACCACTGATTGAATAGATTATACTTTTTTCCAGTGTATAGTTTGAGCAGTTTAATGGAAAATCAATTGGCTCTACCTGTTTGGATTAATTAATTAATGAATTTCCACTATCATGCTGCTTTGCTTGTATAGCTTTGTAGTAAGCTTTGAAGTCAGGTATTCTGACGCCTCCAAGTTGATTTTTTTTTATTTTGCTCAGGATCGTTTTGGCTATTCTTAATATTTTGTGATTTCTTAGGGAATTTAGGATTATCTTCTCATTCTGTAAAAAATATCATTGGTGTTTGATAGGAGTTTCATGTAATTTGTAGGTTGCTTTATAGGTATTTTAATTATACTAATTCTTCCAATCCATGAGCAAGTTATATTTTTCCATTTTGGGAGTCCTTGATGATTTATTTCTTCAACATTTTAGAATTTTCATTGTAGATATCTTTCATTTAATTGGTTACATTTATTCCTAAATATTTTCTTTTTGTCCCTCTTGTGTATGGGATTAATTTTTAGATTTCATTTTTGGCAAATTGGTTATTAGAATATAAAAAGCTATTGTTTTTTGTATGTTGATTTTGTAACCTATAACTTTACTGAATTGGTTTTTCATCTTGAACCATTTTTTGGTGGAGTGTTTAGATTTTTCTGTGCATAACATCATGTATTCTACAATGTGGTTGAATTCAGTTGTTGTTAATAGTTGTGTTGAGGAATATTTCATGTTATAAATATAAGAGCTTGTCAAAAAGGCTTAAAGTTTACCTGTGGAAAATTTCTCTGTCAATTGCCATATGGGAACTAGAGTAGTGCCTGGTAGACTTGTGGACTGCCATTGCTCATAGAGTGCATGGGTTCACCCATTGGTTTATCACTGCTTTCTGTGTCCCCGACAGACTCCCAGTGAGACAGTGAGGCTTCTTAAGGGAAGGCCTATACTCAAGGTTGTGTGCTGAGTGTTGATGGCAGCAGCATCTAAGTAACATGGTCTCATGGGATCATTGGAGACACTGGTATCTCCACCTGGGTACTGCAGTCTTGTGTGCTGTGGGGTTGTGAGTCTGGATGCACCAGATGACTGCTGGCTGCCCCTCACATGCTGCCAGGCACCACTCAGGACATGGTTAAGAAAGCAGCTGCCCTCTCTGCAACTGTCTCAGATGGTGAAGTGCCATATCTCAGACACCGGGGAAGTCCACACAGAGGTACACACCTTGCTGTGGATGGAGACACAAAGCCTGCTCAAAGACTGGACAGGGACACATTGAGAAGGGCAGCCTTGCTGTGTTCCTGACAGGAAGTAGTCTATAAATCACCGGGCAACAGAGTTGGCAGCTGGCAGCTTTCACTGAACTACATCAAGATCCTGTCCAACTTGCCTGGGAAGCACAAACAGATGGCGCCATGTTTGCACACAGGGTGAACATAAACTGTCCCTTTTTCTACTGCAGTGGGCGTCCAGAGCATGTCAAACACCACAGTACAGCAGGAGCCTCTTTATTTCAATGGACGGTGTACAGTTAAGAATAAAAGAGAACTACTGAGGCTGTTAGGCATTCTTCAGCGAGTATGTGCAGTCACCACCCCTGAATGGGAAAGCTGCCCCTAGGACAGTCCCAAACAAGCTACCTTGGCCCAGTGAATTTATTTATTCACTTACTTAGGCATTATTCATTATGTTTCATTGAAAGACAGAAAACAGATTTCCCATTGGCTGAATCACTCCACTTGAGTGGCAGAGGCCCAACTATCTGAGCCATCCTCTGTTGTTTCCCAGGGTGTGCATAAGCAGGAACCTGGATTTGAATGTGTGACAGGTATTGATCCTCGATACTCTGTAATGGGATGCTGGCACCAAAATGATGTCTTTAATTGCCATGCCAAATACAATGTATTGTTGCCTTTATATTCTAATTATTAGAATAGCAGTGTGAGATAGAGAAAGATGTTTCAATCTGTTGGCCTCACCCCCCAAAGCCTGCAAACATTCTGGAAAGGCTAGGACAAAGTCAGAAGCCAAGAACTTTATCCAGTTCTCTCCCATTGGTGGTAGAGACCTAAATAACTGACGTAATACCTGCTCTCCATCAGAGTGTGCATTAGCAGGAAACTGCACTGCAAGAAGATTGTACTGAAATCCATGCACTCTGATATGGGGTGTGGGGAACCCAAATGACATCTTAACAACTCTGGAATAGTTCCTTGGCCATTGTTATATTTTAATGATTTTTATTGGAAAAAAAATTAGTGAGGGAGAGACATAGAGATATCATCCAACCCACTACCTCACTCTCCAAATGGCTGCAACAGCTACAGATTAACCAATATGAAGCCAGGAGCAGGAACTGTATCTTCTTCTCCTACATGGGTTGCATAGACCTGAGTTCTTCAGACATCATCCATTATCTATCCATGTACCTTAAGAGGAAGCTGGACTGAAAGCATAGTAGCTGGGGCATGACCCAGCACTACAAGATGAAATGTAAGCATTGTTAGCTGAAGCCTTACCTGCTGTGCCACAACATCAGCATTCCCATTGTTATTTGCAAGAGCAGTTGCACAACAGTGCCAAGCAAAACTTCTGGCCCTGTTGACGGCAACTTCGGAAGTTAATCAAGCTCCGCAAACCCTGAGCACCCTGGGAAATACCAAGGCAGACACGCGGAGTGTTCACAGCCAGAGGTTCCTTCAGCATCTCCCTGCAATCCAGTGCTGTGTAATCAGATGTGGTGCGCTCTCTGACTTCCTCTGATCCATTATGAACACAATGGGACCTATTCTGAGCATCAACAACAAAGTCAATGGCTTTGCAGGCTGCACTGCTGCCTACTGGCTCATTTCAGGCAAGTCTCACGAGTTTCTCCAGATGGTCTGGACACCACTGAGGCCCTTCTAGACAGAGAGAAGACCACCAGACATTCAACAATGGTGGGAATCTTGAGCACACTAGGGGTAAGCAGTCATCACCAGGCATCTTTATGGGTGACAACCACCATGTGTTAGGGTCACATTATAGACCCTTATGAATCATCAGGCACTAACTCCTATGGCATTGTGATCTTTCCCAGTATAGTGCATCAGTCACGCAATATTCATTGACAGACTATGAAGAGGACATGCCCTTGGGTCGACTGCCATGGTCAGCATTAAGACGGGACCCAACCTCTTCCCATGAGTCCTTGTGTTGCTTCTGCCCACCTCTCAGCTATCATTTCTGTTCCTTGGCATGGACAGCCTAAGACTTCTGTTCTTCACCTAGATCAATCCCAAGTCTTTTGTACTGATGTGGCATGCTTGTGTAGAGCCCGGACACTTAACACAACACCTCCCTATATTGGTAACACCCTACAATAGCCACTCAGGCAGGACAAGTGGGGAATTGACATAGCTGTCCATGACATAGTATAAGTATTCTCTGAAGTACATTGAGTCATCTATTAACTCACCCATCAAGGACCTTCTCAAAGATGGAGGATAGGAATGGAGGCATCCTGCAGATTACCACCACCTCAAGAAGGTCATGCCTCCCTTTGAATTTGCTTTAGTTGATATTATCAGACTACCCCTGCACTCCTGGGCCACAGCAGGGAGCTGGACTGGAAGAGGAGCAGTCGGGACAGAATCTGGTGCCCTGACCAGGACTAAAACCCAGGGTGCCGGCCCCACAGGTGGAGGATAACCCTATTGAGTTGTGGTGCCAGCCCTTAATTTGAAGGCCAACAGTGCACCTTTGAGACTTCCAGTGGGCTGCCGGTATGGTCCTCCAGGGCTCATGGTCTGTGTTAACAGGATCTGGCTGGCCTTCAGTTGTCTCCTAGCATCCACCTGTGACACTATGTTGAGGACATCGTTTCAACTGATAATCAAGAGGAGGAGGAAAAATGGGCCTCAATCATCAGCAACTGACTTCTTGACCAAGTGGGTGTGGACCTTAGTTCCATGTGAGATGAGAGCTTGCAACCTCAAATTTTGGTCTATATTTTGAACAAGGATTTCAGACAAATTCCTCAACAAATCCACATATATCTGCTTTTCCTCACTGATTCAGTTTCAACCAGGGAAGCCCAGCACATTTTCAGTTTCTGATAACACCAACTTCCTCACCTCTAAAGAACCCTAAGATTCATCTGTCTCACCAGCCACCCACAAGATGCACCTTGGTCAGGCATACTTCCAAGGAAAAAGCTAAGGATTACTCTACGGCTAGTTTTTGGTTCTGAGGGTCCCATGGGTAAAGGACTTCAAGTTAGCTTTGAGCATGTAGTGACACTACTGTTTGACTCACAGAGAGTTTGGACTACCTCCCTCAGCATCATGAGCTGGTCCCTGGCCTCCAGCCACTGAGAATCTCTTGTTAAATGGAAGTGGTATTTTCAGAGGCCAGACAAACCCACACCCTGAGGAGTCTGTGTCCTTGACGAGGATGTCAGCCTCTGACATTTCGTGTATTTGCAGAGCCCCATCGGTCATCTCACATCAGATACCTCCTTCCAGATACCGGGGTAGTGTCATGTGTCTCAGGGGGCAGAACTTGTGATCGTCCTACTTGTCGTCGAGCAGTCCACCCTCACTCAAGGCCATCTTGAAATTCACATATCCACCAATTCTTGGGACAACACCAATTCCTAATGGCCTTTGTGTGGCCTCAAACTGGACACTCCATACCCTTACTTTGGAGTTCCTCCTTTGGTGGGTCACTGTTGATATCTGTGCTACTGGCCTAACCTCACTGAGCAACTCAGCTATTTTGATTGCCAAAATTCTACTGCCTTTTTTTTTTTTTGACAGGCAGAGTGGACAGTGAGAGAGAGAGACAGAGAGAAAGGTCTTCCTTTGCCGTTGGTTCACCCTCCAATGGCCGCTGCGGCCGGCGCGCTGCGGCCGGCGCACCGCGCTGATCCGATGGCAGGAGCCAGGAGCCAGGTGCTTTTCCTGGTCTCCCATGGGGTGCAGGGCCCAAGCACCTGGGCCATCCTCCACTGCACTCCCTGGCCACAGCAGAGAGCTGGCCTGGAAGAGGGGCAACCGGGACAGAATCCGGCGCCCCGACCGGGACTAGAACCCGGTGTGCCGGCGCCGCTAGGCGGAGGATTAGCCTAGTGAGCCACGGCGCCGGGCTCTACTGCCTTTTAATGTAGCAAAACTGTACTTTATATTATCTACCTCCTTGCTTTCATCGGGGAGCCTCCCAGGCTTATATGATTTGGGACCTCATAGGCCTATCAACTTGGATTTCAGCTTGTAGCTTTCCTATTGTATCCAAGTCAGTTGTGGAAGTCCCCCAGAAACACCTGCTGTACAGACAAAACTGTCATTCCTGCTTCTCGCGTGATTGCATTTGGAGTGGTGATTATTCACATGCTACCTGGCAAGTGGATTTTGTTGACCTGCTGTAGCAAATGGCAGGTGCTTACTGTTACGTAAGCCTACACCAGACTACTCCTTGCTCCTTTGTTCATGGCTGAAAATGTCATCAGATTCTAAGTACTCCATCCCTGGTGCATTAAACATGGGACCAAAAGTATCTGAAATACTTAGTTCCTGTCCATTTGGTGTATACACAGTGATGGAGTTTTTAGTTCACGTGAAGGTTATTTTTTTTGAAAATTTTGAAATTAACAATACTTGTACATACTTAAGGGCTACTGTGTGACATTTTGGTACATGTCTGCAATGTGTCCTGATTAAAAATGGGATGATCAATATTTCCCTTTACTTGTCAGTACTTAGGATTGAAGACTTGGAATATCTTCTGTATGTTCATTCAACACATACTCAGTTATTGTGAGCTATCCTCTCCATTATTCTGTGTAACATTCTAAAGTTACTCCTTTGATATACCTCTGATGTGGTACCCATCATCCAAACTCCTTGCATTTTCCCTCCAATGTCTTACATCCTTTATTAATTATTATGTAGTCAGATTGGTGCATTTTAAAGATTTATTTATTTTTATTTGAAAGGCTGAGCTATAGAGAGAGGGAGAGACAGAGAGATGTTTTCCTTCTGCTCATTCACTACCCAAATGGCTGCAATAACTGCAGCAGAGCAAATTCAAAGCCAGGAGCCAGGATCTTTCTCTGGGTCTCCCAAAGTGGATGTAGGGGCCCAAGCACTAGGGCTATGTTCCACTGCTTTCTCAACCCATAACCAGCGAGCTGGGTTCAGAAGAGGAACAGCAGGTGGGTTCCCACATGGGATTCTGGCACCACAGGCAGAGCCTTAACCTACCATGCCACAGCACTGGCCCCCGATTGTTTTAGCTTGTGTTTGTGAGGGAGTGGGTACAGTATTTGTCTTTCTGTGTCTGGATTGTTTTCACTTACTTTCAGTTTCATACATCTTGCTTCAAGTGACAGGGTTTCATTCTTTTCAAGTGGCTGGATAGTAATCCATTCCGTATATATACAACAAACTCTTGACCCCTTCAGCTGATGAACTCTCAGCTAATTTTGTATGCCAAGATACTCTTCCCTTTTAGTGAGACAAAAATGCCGTCTGCTTTATCTGAATCCCTGCCCTCATAGTGGAGACTGTGGTTCCAAAATGAGTTTGAACTCCTGGGCATATCTGATGTGGGGACATTTTCCTATTGTGGTACCAGAATGAGTTTCTTCTCCCAGGCATATCTGATCTGGGGACATCTTATGCCTGTCATTTTGGATTTCTGATTGTGGTTTTCCTATTCCATCCAACTCGGTTGGAAAGTCCCCCAGGGATGTCTGTTTTGCAGACAAAACTCACATCATTCCTTTTTCTCCCATGGTGGTGTTTGGAGAGGTGATTCCTCTCACATGCCACCTGGCAGGTGGATTTTATTGGTCTACTGTTGCAAGAGGCAAGCGATTATTATTGTTGATGACCACACCAGAGTGCTCCCTGCTTTTTCCTTCATGGCTGAAAATGTGCTTCAAACATGAGACTACAGATACATGAACTACTTAGTTCCTTTCTATGGGGCATGGACCCAGTGTTGGTGGTGCTGGTTCATGGTATGGTTCTGTTTTCTGAAAATTTTGACATTAACAATAATTTCACCTACTTAAGGGCTACAGTATGATGTCTCGGTGCATATCTGCAATGGGTCCTGATGAAAAATGGGATAATCAACATTTCCCTTTCTTTGTCAATATTTTATGATTGAAGGCTTGGAATTTCTTCTGTGTGTTCATGTAATACCTACTAGGTTATTGTGAGCTAGTCTCCTCACTGTGCTGTGTAACAATAGGAACTTATTCCTTTGGTCTAACTCTGATTTTGTGCCCATCATCAAAACTCCCTCCATCCCCCGCAGTGCCTGCCATCCTTTATTATGCATTATACATTCAGGGTTTTAGCTTGCTTATGTGAAGGGGTGCACACGTTATTTGTCTTTCTGTGCCTGGCCTTTTTCACTTAACACGATATCCTCCAGTTGTATACATTTTGCTGCAAAGGTCAGGATTTCATTTTTAAATGCTTGAGTAGTATTCCATTTAGTATGTACACAACAAATTCTTGATCTCTTCATCTGATGATGGATACGTTGGTTGATTCCATATCTTGGCCATTGTTAACAGTGCTGCAGTAATCATGGTGGAGCAGGTATCTCTTCGATACAATGATTTCATATCTTTTTGAGATATACTGAGTGCTGAGATTGTTGAGTCATATGGCAGTTCCATTCTTAGTTTTTAGAAATCCCCACGGTGTTTGCTGCAGTGGTTGTACTCATTTAGATTCCCATGCTCAGTATATGAGAGTTCTCCTTTCTCCATATCCTTGCTAGAGTTGTTTACTTTTTCTTTTCGATAGGCATTCTAGCATTATGAGGTGATATCTCTTTGGGGTTTTGATTTGCATTTCTTTTTTTTTAAGAGCTTTTATTTCTTTGAGAGGCAGAGTTAACAGACAGAGAGGGAGGCACACAAAAGTCTTCCATCTGCTGGTTCACTCCCCAGATGGCCGCAATGGCGAGAGCTGAGCCCATCCAAAACCAGGAGCCAGGAGCTTCTTTCAGATCTCCCATGTGGTTGCAGGAACCCAAGCACTTTGGCCATTTTCCACTGCTTTCCAGGCCATATGCAGAGCGCAGGATCAGAAGAAGAGCATCCAGGACATGAACCAGTGCCCACGTGGGATGATGGCCCTGCAGGCAGAGGCTTTGCCTGCTATGCCACAGTGTGAGCCCCTATTTTCATTTCTCTGATGGCTAGTAATAGTTTTTTTTTTTCATCTATTTGTTGGCCATTTGTGTTTTTTCTTTAAAGAGTTGTCTTTTTAGGCCCCTTGTGCCCATTTCTTAACTGCATTAGATGCTTGATTTTGAGTTTGTTGAGTTCCTGATATATTCTGAATATTAATCCTTTGTTGGGTAAGTAGTTTGTAGGTATTTTATCCCTTTCCATTGGTTGTTTATTCACTCTATTACTGTTTTCTTTGCTGTACAGAAGCTTCAGCGTTTGATGTAGTCCCATTCATCAAGTTTTAATTTTGCTGCCTGAACTTCTAGGGTTTTTACCAAAAAGTCATTGCCTCTACCTCTTTTAAGAGATATCTCTGGGGCCAGCGCAATGGCTCACTCTGTTGACCCTCCGCCTCCAGTGCCGGCATCCCATATGGGCGCCGGGTTCTAGTCCTGGTTGCTCCTCTTCCAGTCCAGCTCTCTGCTGTGGCCTGGGAAGGCAGTGGAGGATGGCCCAACTCCTTGGTTCCTGCACTCACATGGGAGACCAGGAGGAATCACCTGGCTCCTGGTTTCAGAACAGCAGAGCGCCAGCCATAGTGGGCATTTGGGGGTTGAACCAACGGAAGGAAGATCTTTTTCTCTGTCTGTCTCGCTCACTGTCTAACTCTATCTGTCAAGTAATTTTTTTTTTAAAAGAGATGTCTCCCTATGTTTTATTCCAGCAGTTTTGAATTGTCAGGTCTCAGATTTATATCTTTGATCCATCTGAGTTGATTTTTATTTTTTATTTTTAGTTTTCGTTTTAAGCTATCCCAGGCCATAGCAGAGAGCTGGACTGGAAGAGGAGCAGCTGGGACTCAAACTGGCACCTATATGGGATGCTGGCACTGTAGGCAGTGGCTTCACCCATTACACCACAGTGCCAGCCCCTGAGTTGATTTTTATGTGTGGTGAAACATAGACGTTTAATTTCATTCTTCTATATATGTATATCCAGTATTGTCAGCACCACTTATTGAAAGGACTATGGGATTCTCATCAAAAATCAGTTAGCTGTTACATATGTATGTTTGTATTTATGTATTTTTCTCTGTTTTCATTGATCTTGGTATCCATCTTCATTCCAGTTTCATCCTATTTTATTTACTATGCCTTTGTGAAATCAGGCATTGTTAGGCACCCAGCTTTGTATATTGTTTCTTGTATAAGATCACTTTGGCTGCTCTGGGTCTTCTGTAGTTCCATAGGAATGTTAGCATTTCTTTTCTGACTGTATAAAGAATGTCATTGGTATTTTGATAGGATTGAGTCTGTAGATTTCCTAAGGAATATGAACATTTTAATGTTAATTCTTCTAATTGATGAGCAGGGGATGTCTTTCCATTTTCATGTGTCTGATGATTTATTTCATCAGTGCTTTATAAGTTTATTGTGATCTTTCACTTATTTGGTTAAATTCATTACTAACTATGGAATTTTGGTAGCTATTGTAAATTTAGGTTTCTTTTTTCCTGTTTCATACTTTTTATTTTATTTAAAATATACAAATGTCATGTATTTCATATATACAGATTCAGGAAGGTGGTGATACTTTCCATTCCACTCTCCATCCCGCCCGTATTCCCACCCTTCTTCCTCTCCCCTCTCCTATTCCCATTCTTACTTTTTACAAAGATCTTAAACTTACCTTTACAGAGGATCATTATTAGTGTGTAAGAATGCAACTTATTTGCGCATTGATTTTGTATCCTGTGACTTATTGGTTTATCACTCCAAACATATTTTTACTGCAGTGTTTTAAGTTTTTCTGTCTAAAATCATGTCTTCTGAACAAAACATATTTTGACTTCCCCCTTCCCAGTTTTCATCCTTTGTTTCTTTACTTTACCTGAGTACTCTTTTGAGTACTTGAGATACTATATTGACTAAGAACGGTTTATGTGGAGTTCTTATCTTGTTCCAAAAATCAGGGGAAATGTTTTCAGCTTTTTCCCATTCAGTATGATATTGGCTATTGTTTTATCATATAGCTTTGAATTTTGAGCTGTGTTTCCTCTGTACCTTGTTCAGTTTTTTTTTTTTTTTTCATGAAGCGATGTTGAATCTTGTGATGGAAGCATTCTCTGCACCCATGGAGATGTTCATTTGTTTTATGTTGTTCATTCTACTGATGTGATTTCATTGATTTTTATAGATGTTGAACCACACTTGCGTGACTCTGATAAAACCCACTCATCATATTATATGTTGTGTATGTATACATATATGATACCTTTTTGATGTATTGTTGCATTCATCATGTTTCCAAAGCCTCACAGCCTAGAAAGTGTTTGAAATAAGAAAGCTTGAACTCACTACCCATGCTTTTCAATCCCAAAAAGTCCAAAACATTTTCCCAAGGTCACAGAATGACAGACTGTACTAAGGAAAGTAATCAAAACCTAATTCCAGGTCTGGCACTGTGGTGTAGTAGGCTAAGCCTCCACCTGCAGCACGGGCATCCCATGTGAACACCAGTTCATGTCCAAACTACTGCTGGCCAGAATCAGTAAAGTGTCATTAGGTTTGCGTGTTTTGTTTTATTACATGCTGTCTTTCTATGACCTTGGGAAATGTCTTCAACTTTCTGGGATTGAAAAAGCATAGGTAGTGAGTTCAGCATTCTTATTTGAACCACTGTCTAGGCTGTGAGGCTCTGGAAATGTTATGAAGTCTTAGTTTGGTTGTACTCCTTGTGCGACTCTTCAAGTCTAAAATGATTTCTTTTCTTTTCTTTTTTTTTTTTTGACAGGCAGAGTGGACAGTGAGAGAGAGAGACAGAGAGAAAGGTCTTCCTTTTGCCATTGGTTCACCCTCCAATGGCCGCCGCGGCCGGCGCGCTGTGTCCGGCGCACTGCGCTGATCCGATGGCAGGAGCCAGGAGCCAGGTGCTTTTCCTGGTCTCCCATGGGGTGCAGGGCCCAAGCACCTGGGCCATCCTCCACTGCACTCCCTGGCCACAGCAGAGGGCTGGCCTGGAAGAGGGGCAACCGGGACAGAATCCGGCGCCCCAACCGGGACTAGAACCCAGTGTGCCGGTGCCGCTAGGCGGAGGATTAGCCTAGTGAGCCGCAGCACTGGCCTATAATGATTTCTTATAAAAAGTTTAGAAGCATAGACTTTTTATGAGTCAACATACACGTGAATGAAACCCTCATGTCATCAGATTTTTTTTTCTGTGCTCATTTTTAATAAAATACCTATTTTCAACTTTATCCAGTTGAAGGGGTGGAATGTTCTAAGTTTAGAGCCTGTTTATTATAAAAGTCATGACTTTTGTTTGTTCAAACTAGGAAATAATCTTTTTTTATTTTTTATTTTTTTTATCTTTTATTTAATGAATATAAATTTCCAAAGTACGACTCATGGATTACAATGGCTTCCCCCCCATACCGTCCCTCCCACCCACAACCCTCCCCTTTCCCACTCCCTCTCCCCTTCCATTCACATCAAGATTCATTTTCGATTATCTTAATATACAGAAGATCAGCTTAGTATACCTTAAGTAAGGATTCAAACTAAGAAATAATCTTTGTAGCTAACCTCAGGTGACACCAGGTTGGCATTATATTTCTGGTTAAATTATAAGCTCCTTCAATTTCCTGATTAGTAGTGTATTTATAATCAATGGCACGCAGTTGAATGTTTTAGAAGTTTTATCTACTTATTTGAAAGGTGAAGTTACAGAGAGGGAGAAGCAGAAAGAGAAGCTATCCATCAGCTGGTTCATTCCCTAAATTGCTGCAGTGGCCAGGGATGGGCCAGGCTGAAGCCAAAAGCCAGGAGCTTCATGTGGGTGTGCCACATGGGTGCAGGGATCCAAGAATTTGTGCACATCTTCTGTCGCCCTCCTAGATGGATTAGCAGTGAGCTGGATCAGAAGTGGAGCAGCTGGGACTCGAACCACCGCCCAGCTGGGATGCCGGCACTCCAGATAGTGGCTTAACTCACTGTATCACAGCTCGAGCGCCACAAAGTCTAATTTGTAATCTTATGCTTATCTGCTAACATCATGCCTTTCTTCAGATAAAGGAAATCCCTGTTTTCACAAGGACGATTACATAAAGAAGTTGACAGGTGTATCTGTTGTCTTCTTTTCTGGATTGTTTGGTCATCTTTGCAATAACTTCCTTTTCCTTCTCAGAAACAAACATCTGAGGAGTTACTGACATGCACATTCCATTTCTTTATATGTTATTGGTTTATTATCATTGGAGGAAGTCTTCCTTGATTTTTCTCATCAATACAGTCCTAGACATTCACCTTAAAATCCACCTCAGCAGTTCTTTGTTCTTTATGGTGAGAGCTTTTGTGTTTAGATAACTAAAATTTGAGGGCTTCCAACGCTGTGGTGTAATAGGTAAAGCCGCTGCCTGCAGTGCTGGCATCCCATGTGGGTGCTGGTTCAAGCCTGGCTGCTCCACTTCCAATCCAGCTCCCTGCTAAGGCCTATGAAAGAAGTAGAAGATGGCCCAAGTCCTTGGGCCCCTGCACCTGTGTGGAAGACCCAGAGGAATCTGCTGGCTCCAGGCTTTGGATCGGCGCAGCTCTGGCTGTTGTGGCCAACTGGGGAATGATCCAGCAGATGGAATACCCCCGCTCTCTCTCTCTCTCTGCCTCTGCTTCTCTCTCTGTGTAACTCTGACTTTAAATAAATAAATAAATAAATATTAAAAAATTAACAAAATTTTGAACTATGTTTTACTTTTGCCCAATCATTTTATGGAAAAGTGCTTTGAGAAATCAAAAATAAAATTATCCGTGAAAAACTTAATTATTCCTACTAAATTACAGCTATTTTTACTATATTATGTAGCTATGATTGTAATGTTTTAATAGTAAGACATACATTAGAATGTTGCATATTTTTCTTTTCTACAAATTTAGTTATTTCAATTTAATTTACACAGATGGTAATTATCCTGTAGTAGAATGGAGAAAAAGTATATAGATAAAAATGCAAACATGTGCAAATTTTCAACTTCAAATATGTAAATAATTTCTTTTTCAAGATTGGTATTTATTTGAGAGATAAGAGTAACAGAGAGAGGAAGAGACAGAGAAAGTCTTCCATCTTCTCGGTCACTCCCCCAGTGGCTGCAACAGCCAGAGCTGAGCTGATTGGAAGCCAGGTGCCAGGAGCCTCCTTGGGGTCTCCCACATGGGTGCAGGGGCCTAAGCACTTGGGCCATCTTTCAGTGCTTTTCCTGGGCGTAGCAGAGAGCTGGATTGGAAGAGGTGCAGCCAGGACATGAACTGTTGCCCATATGGGACGTTGGTACTGCAGGTGGTGGGTTAACCCACTACACTACTACACTTGCCCCAGTAATGCCTTTTGTAAGTTAAATGCATCATATTTGTTAGAGAGGTGCTCTTCACGCACACACACTCACTCACTCATTTACACTCAAAAGTTTATAACCAAAAAGTGTTATTTGTATTTGGTGTTTGGAAAATACAGCAAGTATATCTGCAAAGACACTTAAGCAGATCAAGGGTACACAAAAATGAGACATTGATTAGGATGACTTTATGGAGAAGGTGATCTGTGTGAATGAGAGCTATCAGAATAAAATACTCTTCTGCAGTTTGGTCAAAGTTTTCTAATTCTTGCTTCTATTGCTTAGTCTAATAAGAAATAAAATTGATAAGGAATAAATGGTCTGCTTCATAGTATTACATACATTTTACTAACACCAGATGTGTTGGAAGTGACCTTCTTAGGAGAAACAAGGTTGAGACTTGTAAACAAATTACGATAATCATTGAATCTTAAAAGGTACTAATGATTTTGGAAGAGAATTTTGGAAGGAGGAGATAACCACCCGTGATGACCTAGTCACACAGATTTATTGTCAGAATTTGTGAGGCTTTATAAAAACTATAGGATAAACAAAACATCATTAAGATTGGTAGTGCTGTTTAGTCCCATTTATAAAGATATGGGAGCAGAGGGCAGGGTCGTCACCCAAGTGCCCACTGGAGCCCAGGGCTTAGCCTGTAGAAGGGAAGCAGGAGGTTGAGTCGTCACCCACACCCACTGTTGCCCGGACACAGCGTCTGTAGAGACTAAAAGCCTTTGGGAGTTGTGGCTGGCACCCAGTACTAGGACTTCCAGACGAACGCAGACGAGAGTAGAACCACAACTTGAAGTAAAAGTCATTGTGAGAATTTCTGGTTCTGCATCTTAGCTCAGAATTTGGAAGTCTGGTGTTTGGATGGAGATCATGGAGCTTTCAGTGTCGTGGAAGGAGTTCTGGGGGTGTGTTTTGTGGCTGGCAGAAATCCAGGACCCCAGAGCAGCTCAGAGATTCCCAAAGGGAGAGCAAAGTCACTGTGGGAGCCGGGATCTGAGTCATGGCACCAGTGTAAGGCCACCACATAACACACCAAACACCAGAGTAAGGGAAAGAGTGTATTGGGGGAAACCCGACAGACTGGATGGAAGGGGTGAAGAAGGAAAAGAGGCAGAAGGAGAGCGTAAGAGAGGGAGACAGAGCTCCAGTTATTTCCGATGCAAAAATCATTACATATTTACTCCAATCCAGAGATGGATGTCAGCAAGCTACAGTTTTCTATAAGGCTTAAGATAACAATGTTATTCTTGAATCATGTGATATGTATTCGTATTTTTTACCACAGATAATTTCATAAATTCTCAATACTAGAGCCTAGTGTAAGAAATCACAGAGTATTGTGAAAAAGATCCATGTATTGTTTAGGATGCATACTGTATGTATTTGCAATCATGACAGAGTTAGGGGTCAGATTGCCCAGTAACAGATTTGCAAGTAGCATATTTTTCCATACATACTCCTAACAATTGCTATGTCAAGTCTTACATCAGCCACTAATTTAAGAGAACTGCACTGGATTAAATTATTCCATGCTATCTCGCTGAGGGGTTGTGCTTTATTCCTCAGTATTTTTTTATGTTCCTCAGGCTTCTCTCCTCATTCATTCATCTGGCTCTGAAGGGTTATTCAGTTTCATCTTGATCAGCAACCATGTGCATTACAAGATATGTTGAGAAATCCTGGGTTTTCTGCATGGTTTTGTTTTGTTTCTGTTACTTCTGATACAGGAGAGTAGATATTGTACACAGTCAAATTTCACACTTTCCAAAGCACCAAACTCATCTTGTTTCTGTTTTGTCCCACCTTCAGACAGACTGCAGTAAACAACATCTCCCAAAGCTTCCTGTGCAAAATTGCTGATCCCCACTGTCCCAGCACCACCTATCTGTTGCTCTCCATTGGATTTATCTGTTGCACTCTCATTGGAGTATCATGTTAGCGTAGCTACTGTAGGTGACTAGCTAGTGTTCCTAGTGCCCCAGTACACTAGGTTCAAGAGATACCCTGACGATGAAAGGCGTCAGATCCTCCCACACTGAGAAGGAGGTGTTCCGTGGATATGATCCTCAGGATCATTGGAAAGGGCAGCTTTGTCGAGGTGAAGCTGGCCCTCCATCTGGAGAGCAGAACCAAGGGGGCTGTGAAGATCATTGCCAGAGGTGGCAGGGATTCTTCTGAGTTCCCACAAGCATGGGTAGAAGCAGAAATTTTGCATTCTCTGCATCACCCTAACATTATAAAGCTGTCACAGGTAGACTACACAGCAGATAGAGCCTGTCTTGAAAAGTATGTGGTAGTGTGCAGCCTCTTTCAGGAAGGAGAAGCATGTTGGTATTCCATTCAGACATTAGCAGCAGTGGAGTACTGCCATATGCAGAACATTGTTCAGAGAGACTTAAAATTGGAAAATCTCCTTCTGGACTATAAAGTATCTATTAAGCTAATTGACTAAAACTGACTGAAGGCCAACTACTAAAGTCATTGTGTGGGACCCTTGAATATTACGCCCCAGAAGAGTTCCTAGATAAGGAGTTTGATGGGTATAAAGCCGATGTGTGGAGCCTGGGCCTGTACACCATAGCGACAGGGTGGCTGCCCTTTGAAGGGGAGAGCTTTGTGCATCTGAAGGAAGCCATCCTGGCCTGCTCTTAACCTAATCCCCTCCTATATAAGAGGGAACCTTCAGAGATGCTGGATTGGCTAATGACTTTTGACCCTGCTGAGAGGCCCACAGTGGCAGACGCATTGGGCCACAAGTGGCTCAGCATGGAGCAGAAAGAGCCCAAACCAAGTGACATCACACTTTTCAGTCTCTTGAGTTCTCCCGAGAACCAGGAAATCCATGAAGCTGTGGAGCACCTGGTGTCTCAGGAGGGCCTTAAAGAACAGGGCAGCGCTCCCCACCCCCCCATGCAGTGCTGGAGAAAATACCAGCCAAAGGCTTACAGCAGAGATGCAGAAAATGAAACTGACATGGGTATCCTAGGTCCTTCCCAAAATGCTGAAAGTCAGAAATACCTGCCAGGCCTTGTCTTCCAGCTGGTCTGTGAGGAAGAGGATGGCCGCTTGTCCCCTGCTCTGAGCTGGGGGAAATCCCAGCCAAAGGCTTGCAGTACACAAGGAGGAAACGAAACTGACATGGGGTTCCTAGGCCCTTCCAAAGTTGCTGAAGGTCAGCAATACCTGTCCGTCCTTGTCTTCCAGCTGGGTCGTGAGGAGGAGGATGGCTGCTTGTCCCCAGGAGGGCTTCAGTGGAGCAGCAAGAACTGAGCTCACTAAAGGGGAGCCTCTAGGATCTGCTCAGTATGCTGAGGCTCAAAACTACCTTGTGGAGCTGGGCTTTCAGCTGAGCCATAAAGCAGCCTCCCGACGCCCAGTCTGCAAGCCAGTGCCATGTCCTCAGTGCTGCCTGAAGGTGACCCGTCATCAGGGCTAAATGCCTGCCACGGGGCCCACAAGACAGTTCCTCACCTGGTATGATGAAGATCCACACTTCCTGGCCAGTCCTCAGGTACAAGAACCCCATTACCTCTGTTTCCAGTCTCAACACCAGCAGTAGTGAGGCCCGCAGTTCAGATAGTCCTCAACCTGACATAAGGAGGAGGACCTGCACTCGCGGCCTCAGATACCAAAACCTGTTGTCCTCCATACCCACTCTCAGCACCAGCAGCAGTGAGGCTGACAAGACAGATGGTCCTCAACCTGCTGTGAGGAGGAAGACCTACATTCCCTGGCCAGTCCTCAGGTGCAGCAGCCCTGTGTGCTCCATCTCCACCTTCACATCAGTAACACTGTGGATCGTTTAGCAGACAGGAGCCATTCCCAGGGAGTGGCAGAGAAAGAGCCTCCCAGAAAAGCAGTGGGACGGGGAGGCATGGAATTCACCCGCTATAGCAGCTGGGAGCTCATTTGGTCAGTGTCGCTCCCCCTCTTCGTGGAGGAACGACACTAAGCCCTGCCTAGGCTTCATATCCGAGTCACGGCACCATTATGTCGCTCCCCGTCTTCATGGGGGAACGACACAGGACCCTGCGCTGTTCTTTTCGTCTGCTCGGCCCTCCCCGGGTTTGCTGCTGGTTCTTCCCGGGTTGGCTACTATCCCTTCCACCTCCGTGGAAGGGCAGTTCCCCCTGGCCACATTCCCCACTTCCGCAGGGGAGCGGCACACCACCGGCCTGCTTTCTCGGGGGCTGCACGGGTTCCCTTAGATGTTCCCCATAGATGTTCCTGGTTCATGCCGTCTCTCTCCTCCTTTATAGTCCTCCTCCGCCAATCCTAACTCGGCTGCCCACACGCCGAGTACGCTGCTCTCCTCCAATCAGGAGCAAGTCCTACAGTTTATTGGTTGAACTGGAGGCAGCTGTGCGGAAGCTGTTTACTTCTCTCCCAGCGCCATATTGTGGGAGAGCAGATGCATAGAATAAGTCTTAATTCCAGTAACTCAGTCCAGTTCGGGCTGCTCCCCACAGGTCAGGACAGAGGAACAGAGGAGGGAAGTAGGTACTGTTGGGGGACAACATGGAGCCTCCACAGTTGGTCTGTAGGTGGCTGCCATGGAGATAGGGGTGGGAGCTGGGTGGAGGATGGATATTGGCTGGGTTTGGAAGTCAGGCTAAAGGGACCTAGAATGGGGAACCCTACCATCTGGATGTGCTCTGGCATTGGGTTCATTGATTGACTGGAGAAAAGCGAGGCAGAAGGGTCAGCAGGGCCATAAGAATCATCTGGACAAGGCCTGAGTACTGTGGGTACGGGACTCAAGAGGTTGGTCACCAACAGACACAGCTACCTTGGCTAATGGGGAAATGAGGGCTCCGACTCACAGTAGGGGCCTCTCTGCCATCCCTTTCTGCTTGGGGCCCTCCATAAGAAGATTGTCTTGGATACACAAGGAGCAGGAGCAGTTGGAAGGTGCAGTCATCCAGGCATATGGCCATCATTCAGCCTGGCAGCAAGAAACCACATCACCAGCATGTACCGAGCATACAATGCGTGCCTGGGCCCAGAAAGCAGGTTCCTCATCCATGTACGTGAAGAGAAGGGCTTCCACTTCATTCTTGCTCTGGCGATAGCTGCAAGAACCAAGGTCATCATGGCCAAGCATCCCCTGGCAGGGTCAAGCTTACCTGAAAGGTCTCATTTCACCTGAAAAAGACACTGGCTTCATCTGTAAAAACTGATCTCATCTTGGGGGCTGATGTGTCCTGCCAGAGGCCTTGGGGAAGCTCAGGCTTAGGCTTGGGCTCAGCCTTCTGGTACTGGTCCACTGGGCATTGGACCTCAAGAGTACAAGCACGTGCCTATTTTCAGTGACCCCGGGGAGACTCCTAAGCTTGCACTCGGGTTGACTGGGGTGGAAGGGCAGAACGAAGGGGTAACACATTCTGCCCAGAGGTCAGGACCTGGCAGGCCATTGTGCCAGTCCAGGCACTACACCTATGGCAGGCCTTGAGCCTTGCACTCTGAAGACATGACCCCCAAGGAAGAAGTACCTTTAGCAAGGCCAGCCAGAGCCATGAGGACCAACAAGTTATGAAACTGCCTTGATTGCAGCCCAGGGCCCCTTGCAGCCATAAATTCAGTGCATTGGGGAGGTTGGCTGACTGTGAGTCAGTAGATTGCGAAGACCCAGGACTGACTATAGATACGCTCAGCTGTCTCCCTCAAGGGAAGGGTTTGAAAGGGAAGGTCTACGCACTGGGTTTCTTAAGGAGTGAAATTCAGATTCATGGACTCCCTACTAGAGCAGTGATAAATATGGTGAGATCTGCAGGTTCGAGACTCAATTTTCATGATCCTGGCAAAGTCGATTGATATGTCCCTAGCTAGAGGAACATCCTCCAACACTGCGAAGCCTATGGGGTTGATGCAGGCCCAGGAGGAAGGCACCACATCTTACAACTTGTGGCCAGGTCCAGGGAGGCCCCTCGCTTGGATCTCCATTCCTTTTATCTCAATTTTACATTAGAGAGTCCCCCCGCCCATGCTTTGATTGCATCTCTGTGACATAAGACCTCCTGACTGGAGTATAGCCTAGGGATCTCATTTGGAACACTTAAGAGTGCCATAGGCAGAATACACCAAAATCACAGGAAATGGGACTTGCCTCCTGGGAAAGAGAGTAAAGAGGGTTTTCCTGGTTTGCTGCTGAGGTCTAACAAGCTCTGAGAGCAACACTGAAGTCCTATTGTGACCATCTGACCATCTGCCAATCAACAGTGAGGCCTTCAGGGAACATAGATATTTGTTGAGCTTTGGGGTAAAATCTACATATAATGAAATGAAACTCAGATGTACAGTTGGGTGCATTTTTTTGTCTACATGAGCAGTGTATGGAAAGTACAGATGCAAGGGTTTGAACCCACATGGGTGTTTCCTAACCAGCAATGGTTTGAACCCACATTGAAAGTGTTTCCTAAACACCAGTGGTTTGAACCCACATGGGAGTGTCTCTTAACCACCAGTCCAACAACTGAAGTAGCAGCTCCTTTGCCTTACAAGATCTCTGTGTGGCCCTTTGCAGTCAAACTCTTTGAACTCCAGTGGCCGCTGACAACCATTCATTCGTGCGTTCTCCATCTCTATTTGGCCTTTTCCCAGAATGTCCTATGAGTTGAATCTTAGCATGTAGCCTTTAAGGTATGGATTCTTTCTCTTAGAAAAATGCACCTGAAATTCAGCCCGGTCACCACATGACTTCACGGCTTGTTCCTCTTTCTCACTGAATCCTGTTCCTCATTATGGATCTGGTATAGTTTGCATATTCATCCCTCATGAAGATCATCCAGTTTACAGTTTTTAGTGATTGTGAATAAGACAGTGAGCATGGCAAGGGGTTTTTATGTGTGCTTGTTTTCCAGGTCAATTGAATACATAGAGATACACATTTGGAGTCTGATGCTGTGTGTGTACTTTTGTAAGAAACTGCCAGATTATCTTAGAGTTCCTGTTCTGCTTTGAATTCCTTTCTTCAGTAAATGCGTGTTCCTGTTACTCCACATTTCTGTCAACATTTCCTATTAGCAGTTCTGTTTGATTTTACGCAAATAGACTTGCAGTGGTATTTCATCATGCTGTTAACACTCAGTATACTATTTTTGTGTGCTTATTGGAGGTAGTGTCCTATTATATACTGTGCCAGTTGCGGTGTGGAGGGGTCACCTTTTTGCTCATTAAACATTTTTAGGTTTCATTTATTTATGTGAGAGGTAGAGTTACAAACAGAGAAGGGGAGAGACAGAGAGAAAGATCTTCCACCCATTGGTTCACTCCACAATTGGCTGCAATGGCCAGAACTAAGTCGATCCAAAGCCAGGAGCCAGGAGCTTCTTCCGGGTCTCCCACATGGGTGCAGGGGCTCAAGCACTTGGGCCATCTTCTACTGCTTTCCCAGGCCATAGCAGAGAGCTGGATTGGAAGAGGAGCAGCCAGGACACCACTAGTGCCAATTGGGGATTCTGGCGCTACAGGCAGAGGTTTAGCCTACTGAGCTACAGTGCCGGCCCCTCTGGATTAAATTTTAAGTGTTCAGTGTATAATTGGGAACAAGTCCTTCATTAGCTGTAAGTTTTGTAAATATTTTCTCCTGATGCTGGCACTGTAGAGTAGCGAGTAAAGCCGCTGCCTGAAGGACGGGCCTCCCGTATGGGCTCCGGTTCGAGTCCAGGCTGCTCCTTTCCTGATCAGTGTGGCCTTTTTAGTGGCACAATGGTAATTGTCATTATTTAAAGCATTTTTGAAAGTTTTTACTTTACGTGTTTAATACTAGCTCCTCTACAGAGAAGCTCCACATTCTGATGGAATATAGTTAGAGACTGGAAGGCAGTTAGGTAGATATGAATACTGACGATATTGTAGACTTCCAGCAATATTTGAAGGGTGGTGATGCTCGTGTTTAACAAACAATTCTAAATTACTAATGCACACTGAGATATCTACAAATGCATTTGGCTTTGTTTTAAGTTATTTTCCACTGGGGGAGTGGCCGTGTGAGGCGGGACGGGAGACTGCTTCAGATACCTGTGGGAACTGTGAGGATGGAATTTTTTGGTTTGGTACACTATTCATTCCTGATTGTTGAGATACATTGGCATAGTCAAAATAAAAAGTAAAAAAGGCAGAAATATGAGATCACAAATAGTAAAATAGGGCATAATTTGGATGGCCCCCACCCTCAATTCATTCCATGCATATCGTAGTCCAACCTGATTTTGCTCCCAGCTAGCTCTTGGTCGGCATCGACCCCTCACTCTGCACTCTGGCCCTTCTCACAACCTCCAGGTGGCTGAGATTTCCCATGACCTCATCTCTCCAAGCTCTGCTCTCCAGGCCACCTGTTAAAGTACAAGGATAGGCCGGCGCTGTGGCTCACTAGGCTAATCCTTCACCTGCGGCGCCGGCACTCCAGGTTCTAGTCCCGGTTGGGGCACCGGTTCTGTGCCAGTTGCTCTTCTTCCAGTCCAGCTCCCTGCTGTGACCTGGGAAGGCTGTGGAGGATGGCCCAAGTGCTTGGGCCCTGCACCCGCATGGGAGACCAGGAGGAAGCACCTGGCTCCTGGCTCCGGATCGGTGCAATGCGCTGGCCGTAGCAGCCATTTGGGGAGTAAACCAACAGATGGAAGACCTTTCTCTCTGTCTCTCTTTCTCACTGTCTAACTTTGCCTGTCAAAAAAAAATACCACAAGGATAGCCCTGTCTCTCTAGGCCTGGCCTCTACCCTCACCTCGGGGGTTTCCATTCTACATCTTCCTAACTAACACTCTGAGGCTCCTTCCCACCTGCCTACCCCAGGACCCCTCCTTCTGTCCCTGCACTCTTCCCACGACCACGTCCATGTCACACTCTAGGTCTCTGCTTCCATGCTGGCACCCAGGAGTCCCTTGTCCTGATGTCCAGACAGAAAGTCTCTTCCCCAGATCCACACAGGTCTCCCAGAGCTCCTTGCTTTGGGCAGCATTGCTTTGCTTGCTGCTCTCATTCTCTATTAGTGAATGCCGTGGTCCCAACTGCCCCAGCTTGGGGCTTGGTACCCCATAGCTTCTGAGAACATGATGAATGCTGATCTTTGTGCTAGGAGAGCTTTGGGTATATGGTGTTACCCACATCTTCCAGACCCTTGATCCTTTCCAGGACTCCCACAACTCTCCCAAGACCCCTAACCTCTCTGAGGAGTCCCTTTATCTCCAGGGCACTAGCCTATCCCATGGCCCCTCCAACCCCTCTTCCACATATGACTGTAGCCTTGAGGTAGGAGGAATGTGTTCTTGGGCCTGGTGTCTGTGCTGGGCCAAGGTTCACAGAACAACCCATCAGTGAGAGAGGCAGGCTTTCTGTCATGGAGTGTGAGTACCCAGGGCTAGCCAAGTCTGGGAGAGTCTGAAAAGGGGCTGGAGGAGGTTCCAGAGAAAGGAAGGCAAGTCGGAGAGGAGGCCCTAGAACTACTGGCCATCCCTTGGGCTGCACTTGACAACAGGTGGGAGACTTTGGCTGTGACAGTGTCTGGTTGTTAGTGCTACCTGTGTGAGAGCAGGTAGAGGGCCCGTACCTGGTATTTTCCTGGACTCTCGGTCTTTATCTTGTTCATGTCTAGCAGCAGTGTTGACTTCTTCCCCCACACCTGGGCAGTGATCCCCATGTCTGTTTTGTGACACAGCTACAGGAAAGGAGAGGCTTGGGTGAGACAAGGCCCCAGGGATGGAACAGGATGGGGTGGAGAACAGCCTGAGGTGCTTGGAACATGGAAGCCCTGGGCTCCGTGGTGTCTTGGGAGAGGCTGGCTCTGCTTGGACTCTGGCCTCATCACCCACAGTTCCCGGGAGGCATGGGCTTCATTCCCAGTAGATTCACCCTTTTGGAGCACCAAGATGCCTCCCAACCCTGGACCTAGTGGTGACCCGAATAGTGACATCAGTTTCCCTCCCTGGAAGATGACCCTGCAGTGGATGGACAGGAAGACTTTAGGGTGAGAACACTTACCTCCAGCCATCTGAGAATCAGGCAGCGTACTGCCTTGGAAATAGGCACTGCTTGCACCAACTGTGCAGGAAGTTGTCATAAGGGGACCCTCAACCTCCTCCTTACCTTGCTATTGCTCTGATATTTGCTCCAGTTCTTCAGCATCTTTAGGCATTTCTAGAGTGTGTGAGTCTCGTGGCTGGGAAAGGAGAGGAGATGGTATGAGTCCAGTTGCTGGCCTTTCTGCAGTGGCCCTTGGAGGCAGCATAGGAGCCCTAACATGACTGAACTTAAAGGAGTCAGACCCTGAGGCCCTAGATCTTCTAATTGGGTGAGTGTCTGTTGCCTTGTCTCCAAGGCAGAAAAGGCCAGCAGGACCCTCCTTGTGTGTGTGTTGGGGGGGGGGGGCTGGACTTGCCATCTGCTGCATTTCCTGGGCAGAAGTCATCACCCTTTGCTAGAGCTTAGTGAGGACTGTTCTGAGAAGGGCTGTGCTGCCCAGGAGTAGGTGGGCTCTGCCCTCAGCAGCTGTTGCCTGAAGTGACCTTGACCTGAAGTGACAGGGTCTGGGTGCTTAGCCTGAGAACTGTTAGCTGCTGAGAGCCTTCACCCAGGCGCCCACCCATCCTGGTGCCTCCACATCCCTTAAAGGAAGCCCCCTTGTCTACCTGCTTGTCCTATGTGCTTGAAACGCACCGTGCCCCTTCCTTGTCGGCGCCAGAATCTGTGACAGTGACCACACAGGCTGTGGCCAATCCTTTCCTCTGTGTCCTGTCAGCTGCTCAGGCAAGACACCTCCCCCCTCCCCTACGTGGCTTGCAATACGTAAGTCAACCATCAATAAAGGTGGGTTTTTGATACATTTCCAGAACAATCCCCTGGGGCACTGTTCCAGGTGCTCTGCTGAGCCCACCTCCTAGTCTCTGTGCTTCTGTGCAGTCCTGGGATGATGGTGTGAACAGATTCAAGTCCTGCCTCCTCCACCACAAGTCCTCCTCCCAGCACGGAACCCAGGGCAAGTAGGTCACTATGAACTGCAAACCCGCTTGTCCTGCTCTCCCTGGGATGGGTCCCTGGGCAGCTTCTCAGCCTCTGATGCCAAAGCCATGGCTGCTCCTAGGAGCCTTCTACAAGAGGCCTTTAGCCCAACCCTCTGGGACCCAGGGATCTGCTGGACACCTGCCCACAGCCCAGGCAAGGTGCCCCTCACCCCATGGCTACATGCTCTGGAATGTTGCTGAACTGGGCTGGCTCCACCAGCGACAGGGAGGACCTGCAGGCTGCCCCCTGCCCTTGGGAATCCCTGAGCTCTCAGCACCTGCTCTACCACAACTCTGTCCCTACCAGCCCCCTGAGTTGCTTGTGAATCACTCAGCTCTGGCCTAATGCTGACCAGGGTGAGCACTGTGATGGCAGCTGGGGACAAGTTCTCAAACAGGTAAACACTGTCCCACTTCAAGGGATGAGTTTCTGAAAATGACCCCACTCCTGGGACAAAATGGGGACAAAAGACTTCGTTGCAAGATCCACAGCCTCCCTAGGGCCAGGCAGCAGCTCACTCCTTCTCTTCCCCAGGCTCCACCTGTGGCCCTCCATGGTGACTCGGCAACCAGGGGGGTGGGGGTGAGGGGGCCTGGTGAGAGGGCATGGACACTCAGGGACTGGTGGAACCAGGGCAGCCCCTTGGGGTTCTGTGAAGCAGATCCCCAACTTGTCGATATGCAGCCTCCAGTTCTGTAACTGCTCACACTCAGCAATGATGTGTGCTGCTTCCTGGACCAGCAAGACCTCCAGGTCCCACAGCTCCTTGAAGCTGAAAGGCAAAAATCCCACCATGACACAACCTCAGAGAACCACAGGGAACTGCTCCCCACAGCTCCTGTCCATCAGATCAGAGGAGGTGTCAGCCCCACAGGCAGTGAGTGCCTGAAGCCCAGGTCCCAGAATGGTGAACTGTGCAGAGGACAGGGACATGGATAGCCCCACCCCACTTCCCTAGGATGGTCATTCTTCATCCTCCTTTGCCATCCAGCTTTCCTCCCATGACCATCACTGCACCTGTGCAGAAGGCTCCCACCCCACTCCCACCTGTGGGAACCACATGCCCGGTGGGTTCACAGATGGGCTCACCCCACACCTGAATTGAGTGCTCTGCATAGTGCCTGCCCAGACATCCGTGTCCTGACACAGGCTCACACCCAGGGCACACAGGCACCCATGTTCCAGGGTCACTCTGAGGAAGCAGCGACATGACTGTATCCACGCTCAGCACACAATGGGCATCACTGAAGACTCAGCCAGCATCACCCTCAGCAGCAGCCCAGAGAGCCCAGGGCCACACACCTGGAAGCAAATGTCCTCAAGTCGCAGGACCTGCAGAGCTGGATCCATCGAGCTCTGCCAAACATGCCTCCTGTCTAGAAAATGAACCCCAGGTCCGTCAGTTACTGGACACATGGAAAGAGGGGGTTCTGGGTTACTGGAAACACTGGTGGCCTCTAACTGCCACAGAACATGGAAAGAGAGGGTTCTGGGTAATGGTAGCTTTGTGGAGTTTTACCAGTCCTGTCCCAGTGGTGCCCTCCCAGCTCAGGAGGCACGAGTGTCAGCCTCCTCAACCTCAGAATAAGCACAACCCTATACTGGGGGCTGCTGTGGTCTTTGCAGGGCTGAGGAAAGAGGGAAGAACTGTGGCAAATGTGCCATGACCTAGCTCTGCCACCACCTTCTGTCAGCTGCTCGATAAATCCCAGCCTTCTGCAGGGCTCTCTACCTGTAACCTGTCCTCTTCCTCCAATACACCTCTGTTTTGAACCAATGTTTTACTATTATTAATTATTATTATTATTATTATTATTGTTTTATTTGCAAATAAGTGCAACGAGAAAAAGGAGGAGAGAGATTTTTCTAACCTCTGGTTTACTCCTCAAATGGCTGCAACAGCTAGGTCTCAGCCAGGCATTCTATACTCTTACATGGGTGGCAGGGACTCAAGAACGTGGGTCATCCTCTACTACCTTCCCAGTCACATTAGCTGGGAGCTGAACTGGAAGAGGAGCAGCCAGGATTCAAACCATCCCTCCAGTATGGGATGCCCATTTCCCAAGCAGTAGCTTAATCTGCTATGCCATTGCTACCCCTTGTAACAACTTTCAAAGCCTTGGCATTTTGAATTTCAATTAGTGCAGTGAGTTCCCCCCACACACCTCACCCAGCTCCCTGAGTTCAGTCTGTGCCCGCCCCTGCAGTAAACAGGACTCCCAAGGCTACAAACTTCTGACACAGGACAGGTCTCAGCCCTGCTGATCCATTCTGTGTCCTCCCACTCTGCTCCTGTCTTGTTCCTCTGTGGTGCTGTCAGCACTGGTCACCAGAGAGTTTTCCCGGGATGACAGAGAAGGGAGCAGATGGCCGAGCATGGCCTTCTTTGTGTCCTGTGTCGGCCCCACCTGTCTGTCTGTGGGAGGAACAGGGCCCCTGCCCTGGGTGCAGGTGAGGGGTTGAGAGACGAAACACTGTGATTTCAGCACCGATACTGAACACACATGCAGGTAATACTGAAGCCAATGCTGACAACAAGGGCTTGGCAAGTGTGGGGGAGGGGCAGGAGCACCCGGGAGAGCTGGGTGCTGGGGAGACCACCAGGGAATGCTAGGGATCCCTGTCAGCAGTAGCAGCTCAGGCTCCTCTAATGCCATGCTCCTCCAGATCACCTCTGGCCCCTGCAGAAGTGTGAAGGGCCTGGTGGGTTTCGTCCAGCTTTGTGGGCTTGCTCCTGCTGCATTCCAGCAGCCTCTGCTCTTCCCAACAAAGCAGAGCCTGAACTTCACTCCCCTGTGGAGTGAGCATGTGTGTGTGTGTTTGTGTGTGTTTGTGTGTGTGTGTGTAAGCATATATGTATGTCCTAGCTGTGTGGGTTCTGCTCCAGCATGAGCATACAAGTCCTTTCACTGTCACCAGTGGCATGAGTCTGGCATCAGAGTTGCTGTGGGAAACCATGAGGGAAATGGCACAAAGCCAATAGAATAAGGAAGCCGGTATAAAGCCAAAAATATAAATATTAATATAAATAAAATGAGGACTGTAAATGGTGAGTTGAAGCAGTATAGATTAAAAAAAAAAAAAGATGGGATATCTGGTTACAGTTATTCTTGAATCAAGCATAAAACCAAGAGTGTAACTTGGTAAATGTATACATATATCCAAAAGAAAATGTAACACACAAAATAAAAATTAAAAAACAGAATGGTGGGCTAGTATGGGAAAACAGGTTCCTAGCAACAGAACCAGTTTTATTCAGTTTGTGGCAGCCAAAACCAGCCAGTGAACAGTTGTCTAGCATTTATCTTTTTTTAAAGAAGTACCTCAGGCAAATCCATTTTTAATAACTGAGTTCCCTTTGTACTAAAAAGGCTTAAATTTACTATTCCCTCATCAATATATCATAAGTGGAGGTGTTCTCTACCTTTTTGAGATTAAAATATCAGATGGAAACTTTTTTCTGTATTAAGGTACGTGATGGCAAAAGTTGTTGATGAAAGAGAAATAAGAAGGCAATTGAAAAACTGGGAATCCATAAAGGAAATGGAATAAAGCTGAAAGGATAAGGAGCCAGCACAAAGCCAAAACCATAGGTAAAATGAGGACTCTCAATGGTGAGTTGAAGCAGTGAAGAATTTTTTTAAAAAAGAAACCTGATATCTGATTACATTATACATAAATAACCATATAACAAAGATTGTCACTTGGAAAATTTATACATACATCCAAAGCAAAATGTAACACACAAAATAAAAAACACAACTAAAATAGTGGACTAGTATGGGAAAAGAGGTTTCTAGCAACAGAACCAGTTTCATCCAGTTTGTGGTAGCCAAAACCTGGCGATGAACTGTCCTCTCGTATTTGTTTTTCTAAAAGAAGTACCTGAGGCAAACTCATTTTCAATAACCCTCTGTACTAAAAAAAGGCTTACATTTACTATGGCCATGTACATATTTCATAAGTGGAGCTGTTCTCTGCCTTTTTGAGGTTAAAAGGTCAGACGTGGGGAACTTTTTCTATATTAAGGTACACTATGGCAAATGTGTTGTGCTGATGAAAGAGAAATAGAAGTAAATTGAAAAAATGGGAATCCATAAGGGAAATGGCACAAGGCTGAAAAGATAAGGAAGCCAGCATGAAGCCAAAAATACAAGTAAAATGAGGACTCTCAATGGTGAGTTGAAGCAGTCCAGAAATTTTTAAAAAAGGACCAGATACCAATTACATGAATTCCTAAATAAAGCATAAAGCCAAAAATGGAACTTGATAAATTTATAAAACTATCCACAATAAAATATAACCTCCAGACACACAAAATCCAGAATGGTGGATTTTATGGGAAAATTGGTTCCTAATAGCAGAGGTGGTTTTATGCAGTTTATGCCAGGCAAAACCAGCCAATGAATAGTCCTCTAGGAATCCTGGTTTGTTTGTTTGTTTTTGACAGGCAGAGCGGACAGTGAGAGAGAGATAGAGAGAAAGGTCTTCCTTTGCCATTGGTTCACCCCCCCAATGACCGCTGCGGCTGGCGCACTACACTGATCTGAAGCCAGGAGCCAGGTGCTTCTCCTGGTCTCCCATGCAGGTGCAGGGGTCTAAGCACTTGGGCCATCCTCCACTGCCTTCCTGGGCCACAGCAGAGAGCTGGACTGGAAGAGGAGCAACCGGGACTAGAACCCGGTGCCCATATAGGATGCTGGTGCTGAAGCAGAGGATTAACCAAGTGAGCCACAGCGCCAGCCCCTGGACAGCTTCTTTTCTATATTAAGTTTTACTATGGCAGATATGTTGTTGTTCATGAAAAAAAAAAAAACTAAATAAGTAAATTTTAAAAAACCAGAATCCATGAGCAGAATTTAGTATGTGAACATCAGTACCTAACAACAGAATAGGTTTTGTAAATTTTGTGCCATTCAAAACCAGCCAATAAACAGTCCTGTAGCATTCCTGGTTTTTAAAAGAAGTACCTGAGGCAAACCCGTTGTCAGTAACTGTGAATTCCCTCTACTTAAAAATCTTCAAATTTACTTTTTCCACATATATTTATCAGAGGTATTATCTGTATTGAGGTGTGCTTATTCCTTCTGAACTGAAAAGGCTTAGTTTACTTTTCCCAAAAATATATATGAGAAGGGGTGCTGTTCTCTTTCTGGGGAATAAGTGTCATTTGTAGTCAGCATTTTTCTAGATTAAGGTATACAATGACAAATGCATTATATTGATGAAAGAAAACTAAATATGGAAATCTGAAACAACAGAATTTAATTAGGAGAAGCCATACAGTTGAAAGAATAAGGCAGCCAGTGTGAAGCCAAAAATGTAAATAAAATGAGGACTCTGAAATGTGAGTTGAAGCAGTCCAGAAATTTTAAATAAAGAGCTGATATCCAGTCACATGAATTGTTAAATTAAGCATAAACCAAGAATGTAACTGGGTAAATTTATAAGAATATCCAAAACAAAATTGAACACAGAAAACAGAAAAAGCAGTGTGGACTAGTATGGGAAAATGGTTCACAGCAACAGAAGTGGATCTATGCAGTTTCTGCCAGCCAAAAACAGCCAATGAACAGTCCTCTAGGGAGCAAGTGTGAAACCAAAAATATAAATAAAATGAGGACTCTAAATGGTTACTGAAAGCAGTCCAGAATTTTTTTAAAGGAAGTACCAGAGGGAAACCCATTTTTAATACTGAAAATTTCTTCTGAATTAAAATGATTTAAATCTACTTTTTCCATATCTATTTACACACACACACACATCAGACGTGGAATTATTCTATGCCATATTGAGAATAAAATCACAGATGTGGGTGGCTCTTTTCTATATTAAGGTATACTGCAGCAACTGTGTTGTTGAGTAAGAGAGAATTAAAGAATTAAATTTAAAAAACTGGAATCCACGGGGGAAATGGCATATAGCTAAAAACATAGGGGAGCCACTGGACGCCAAAAATATAAATAAAGTGAGGACTCTAAATTAAATGGTGACTAGAAGCAGTTAAGAATTTTTTATAAAAGACTGTATATTCAAATACATTAATTCCTCCATCAAGCAAAAAAACAAAAATATACCTTGATAAATTTATAAAAACATACAAAATAAAATGTAACACACACACAAAATTGGAGACTTGTATTGAAACTTCGTTCCTAGCAACAGAACTGGTTTTATCCAGTTTGTGTGGGCAAAAACCAGCTGATACAAAGTCCTCTAGCATTTCTGTTTTTTCTTAAAATAAGTGCTTAAGGCAACCACATTTTCAATAACTGTGAATTCTTTCTGAACTGAAAAGGCTTAAATTTATTTTTCCCATGTATATATATTATATATATATATATTATATATATATATAAGAGAAGTCGACGTGTTATCTGTCTCTTTGGGGAATAAATGTCAGATGTTGTCAGCATTTTTCTACTTCAAGATGTACAATAGTAAAAGTACTTTGTTGATTAACGAAAGCTAAATACATAAATTTAAAACACTGGAAGCCATGAGGTAAATGTCATATACAAAAAAAAAAAAATGGAGCCAGCATGGAGACCAAATACAAATAAAATGAAGACTCTAAATAGTGACTAGAAGCAGTGAAGTAATTTAAAACAAAACAAAAACACCAGATATTCAATTACATGAATTCTTCTACCAAGCATAAACCAAAAATGTAAGTCGGTAAATTTATAAATATATCAAAAATAGGCTGGTGCCGCGGCTCAATAGGTTAATCCTCCGCCTGCAGCACTGGGGTGCCAGATTCTGTCCCAGTTGCTCCTCTTCCAGTCCAGCTCTCTGCTGTGGCCCAGGAAGGCAGTGGAGGATGGCCCAAGTGCTTGGGCCCTGCACCCATGTGGGAGACCAGGAGAAGCACCTGGCTCCTGGCTTTGGATCAGCGCGGTGCATCGGCCGCAGCGTGCTGGCCGCAGCAGCCATTGAGGGGTGAACCAACGGAAAGGAAAACCTTTCTCTCTGTCTCTGTCTACTCTGCCTGTCCAAAAATATATTTATATATATCAAAAATAAAATGTAACACACAAAATAAATTAAAACCCCAAATGTGGAATACTATGGGAAAAGCAGTTTCTGTCAAGAGAACTGGTTTTATCCAGCTTTGTGCCACAAAATCCAGGTAATGACCAGTTCTCTTGCATTCCTGTTTTTTTAAAAGGCAGTATCTAAGGCAAATTCATTTACAGTAACTGTGAATTCCTTCTAAACTAGGAAGGCTTAAGTTTTGTTTTCCCAAATATATATATATATGTATATATATATATATATATATATATATCACAATATATCATAATATGTAGTATATCATACCAGTACATTGAATCATAAGCATGATATAATTATTCCAATGGATGCAAAAAACCATTCAATGAAATTCAACACCCATTCCTGTTTCATAAAAAAAGAAACATAGTTCAATATAATAAAGGTTATATATGACAACTCTCAGTCACTGTCCTATTGAACGAGGGAAAATCAAATGCATTTCCTCTAAGATCTGGAACCACACTAGGATATATATTTATTGTTGCTGCTCTTATTCAATACAGTATTGGAATTTTTAGCCAGAGCCTTTAGGAAAGAGAAAGAAAGAGTACAAATAGAAAGGAGAAGCTCAAACTATTCCTTCTCAGATGATATGCTTCTGTATGATGAGAAACCTAAAGACTCCTCAAAAACACATTAGAACTGACAAATTCTGTAAAGTCACAGGATACAATCAACACACAAAACAAGTTACATTTTTATACACCAATAATTAACTCCCTGTGGAAAGAATGATAAAAACAATCCCATTCAGGAGAACTACCAAAAAATGCCTGGGAGCAAATTAAACCTGGTAAGTGAACGACCTCTGCAATGCACATTACAAAAAACCAAAGAAAGAAATTGAAAAAGACACAGAAAATGCAAAGACTGCTCATATTCATGGATTGTAAAAAGTAATTTAAAACTTTCCATATTACCCAAAGTAATTTACAGGGTCAGTGCTTCCTCATGAAAATATTTATGACATTTTTCACAATTGTGTTAAAAACAATACTAAAATTCACGTCTAAGCACAATAGATTCAGCAAAGGCAGAACAAACTTGAACAAAAAGAACAAAGCTGGAGGAATCACAATACAAGATTTCAAGGTATACTCCAGGACTATTGTAAACAACACAGCATAGTGCTAGCATAAAAACAGACACAAAGATGAATAGCATAGGATATAACAGGAGATTCCAGAAACTAATCCATGTATCTACTAATAATTGAACTTTGACAAAAGTGCTCAAAGCACGTATACTCTTTCTTCAATAAATGGTGCTGGGGAAACTGAATCCCCTTACACAGAAGATTAAGATTGACCCCTACTTTTTATCCTATACAGAAATCCACTTAAATGGATTATGTATCTAAATGTAAGGCCTGAAGCTATTCAACTACTACAACAAATAACAGGGGACATAGGTCAAACCAGTAAGAAAGACTATTGGCTATATAAACATGTATATATTTATTATATATATTATAGTTATTGCCAAATAAATAAATGAATGAATAACAAATGCTGGTGAGGATGCAGAGGAAAGAGAAGAAATGCAAGTTAGTGTAGCCAATAGGAAAAAGAGTTGAGTTCCTCCAAAAAAAATCTTTTTTACTATAGAAGGAATTCACTGTTATTGAAAATTGGTTTGCTTCAGGTAGCTCTTTTAAGCGAACATTAATGCTACAGGACTTTTTACTGGCACGTTTTTGCTGGCACATACTTGATAAAAAAAATTCTGTTGCTAGGAACTGATTTTCCCAAACTAGTTCACAATTCTAGTTTTTTTTCCATGTATGTTACATTTTATTTTGTATATATTTATAAATTTACCAAATTACCTTTTTGGTGTTATGCTTGATAGAGGAATTCATGTAATTGAATATTCAGATTTTTTGTTAACTTTTTAGTCACCATTTTGACTCCTAATTTTATGTATACTTTTGGCTTCTCGCTGACTCTGTTATTTTTTGCACTGTGTACCAATACACTCGTGGATTCCTGTTTTTTAAATGTATGTATTTAGTTTTCATTCACCAACAACTACATTTTTGCCATAGTACAACTTAATATAGAAAAAAAGTGACTCCATCTGGCATTTATTCCCAAAAAAGAAAGAAAATACCTCAATTTCTGTTCTGTACATTTGGGAAAAGTAAAATTTAAGCCTTTTTTAGTACTGAATGAATTCACAGTTATTGAAAATTTATTTTTCTCTGGAAGCTCTTTCAAATACACACCAATGCTAGAGGACTGGTCATTGGCTGGTTTTGCTGGCACAAACTGGATAAAACCAGTGTTGTTGTTAGGAACTGAATAGTCCAAACTAGTGCACAATTCAGTTCAGTTTTGTGTTTGTGTGTGTTATTTTATCTTGGATATTTTTATAAATTAGCCAAGCTACTTTTTTGGTTTTATGCTTGATGTAGGAATTCATATAATTGAATATTCTGTGTTTTTTTTTTAATTTGTAGGCCAATTCTAGTCAGCATTTTGAGTCCTAATTTTATTTATAATAAGTTATACCTGGAGGGGGCCGCCCTCTCACCCGTCACGCGCCACACGTTCATGGGGAACCTGGTGCTAAACCATTCGTAGACGACCTGCTTCCGGGTCGGGGTTTCATACGTAGCAGAGCAGCTCCCTTGCTGCGATCTATTGAAAGTCAGCCCTCGACACAAGGGTTTGTAAACAAAAAAAAAGGAAAAAAATAACAAGTTATAGCTGGAACACAGTTTTTTTGTGTTTCTTTTTTTATGAGATTAAGGCAAGGTGTTAGGAGATGGAACACCAATGTGGTTGCTTGAAGCTTGGGGATTGTGTTGGGCCTATGAAAGGAGACTTGAGCAGTCAATGATAATGCTTGTTAGATTCTAACTCTGTTCATTTTCCTGAAGACATTAACTTAGTTGTTCAAAAACAACTCTTAGATTGTGAATAAGGTAACTATAAAACAGTAAATATGCTTACTGGCACTCTAATTTGATCACCAGACATGAGAAAGTATTATAAAACCTGATTTTCATGAGGGGCTCATGCATCTAGTGAAGAACAGCAAAAACTGAAAATAACAAGACAGGGAGAAAGAAAAGATGGAAAAGCAAAATAAAAATTAAAAACTCATCCACTAAATTGTGCTAAAAAATTTGTCTCAAAATATGTAAATGTCATTGGAACATTTATAAATGAATGCAAGATGAAATATACAAAAAACTCTTCCAGATAATGTAATATAAGGATAATTGGGATTTTCCAATAGATTAATGAAGATGTCATATTTACTAAAATGCTCCACAATAAAGAAAAATAAAATTAGAAATAAAATGAACAGATCAATTACAGATCTTTGAAATAAGAAGCATAGCCACAAAACTTCAAAACTCAATAAAGAAGGTAATTTTCAGTTCTCAGATTAAAGAAAATTGTATCTTAGAAGAGCTCATGAGAGGCCTGCACTTGTTTGCATTCCAGCTGCTCCACTTCCCATGCAGCTCCCTGCTGATGCTCCTGGGAAAGCAGCAGAAGTCCCTGGGCCCCTGAACTCATGTGAGAGACCAAAAAGAAGCTCCAGGCTGCTGGCTTCAGCCTGGCCCAGCCCTCCTGTTGTGGCCATTTGAGGAGTGAATCAGTGGATGGAATATGCTTGTTTTCTCCCTCCCTCCCTCCCTCCCTCCCTCCCTCCCTCTTTCCCTCCTTCCCTCTCTCTCTCTCTGCAGCTCTCCAGTTCCCTCTCTCTCTGTAACTCTACCCTTCCAATATATAAATAAAAGTTTAAAAAGGCTAGTATCCTATTCAGTGAGGATGGTTTGGGGTTAAAAAAAAATGAAAAGATGGGCTCATGAAGGAGTCCACCAGGTTTTAATACTCACAGATAGTACTTTGAAAGGAACATTTTAGAGACTTGAATAATATAATGAGAGCTGTATTTAGCTATAGTTAAGGTTACTGAGTGAAAGAATGGGTAAAATGGGGGAAAAAGAATAAACAAAAATATTTCAGCATTGTTGATAAGCTAAGCCTTAAATAGCAGAAAACATGCATTCTATTTAGTGAGTACAATAAATAAAAGTCAGTGTATGCATAGAGAAGTCAAAGAAATTTTCACAATTCAAGATGATTATTTAAATGAAGAAATATGCTTTGTTTGAGGAGCAGCATAGGATAAATAAAAAATTATTCCACAATCTATGGAAATTCTCAACATCCTTATCTTTGCTTGTTGTCCTTCTTCCATGCTCACCATTTCACTGTGGAATTCCTATTAGATCAAACCCATATCAATCCACCTATCTTCCATATCTTTGAACTACTATTTCAGAATGTTTTTTCTTTTTCTCTGTTTACCGTGTTTTTGATTTTTTATAATATTCTGTGTATTTATGCTATAACTGACACTAGTTGAAGCTTTATTATGTTTAATAATTTTATCTTTTCAAACATTTACAAGTTGATATTACATAGATGTTCATATATATATAAAATAAATCTCTCTTTGTCTCTCTCTCTCTCACACACACACACACACACACACACACAGGTTAAAAAGGAATAATGGAAAACATGTTGCAGGCAAAGAGAAACTGATAGTAGTGAACTTGATGACATTCCATAGCAGCAAACTTGATGACATTCCATAGCATGTATAAGCATAAAGAAGACACTCTATAATGATAATGAAAGTAATTCAAAACTTATTCTTTATAAAAATATAAAATTCTGAAATATATATTAACCTCTTTTATCTGAATAAAAGTATCTATAAAACCTATAGAAACTCTATGCATAAAGTCTGAAAAGTTGGCCGGCGCCGCGGCTCACTAGGCTAATCCTCCACGTAGCGGCGCCGGCACACCGGGTTCTAGTCCCGGTCGGGGCGCCGGATTCTGTCCCGGTTGCCCCTCTTCCAGGCCAGCTCTCTGCTGTGGCCAGGGAGTGCAGTGGAGGATGGCCCAGGTGCTTGGGCCCTGCACCCCATGGGAGACCAGGAAAAGCACCTGGCTCCTGGCTCCTGCCATCGGACCAGCGCGGTGCGCCGGCTGCAGCGCGCCGGCTGTGGCTGCCGTTGGAGGGTGAACCAAGGGCAAAGGAAGACCTTTCTCTCTGTCTCTCTCTCTCACTGTCCACTCTGCCTGTCAAAAAAAATAAAATAAAAAATAAAGTCTGAAATGTTCAGTGCTTTCCCCCCTTAGTTGTAAAATAAGTCTAACATGGTCCCCTAGCACAGCGTCTATTTAATGGTCACTCAAAAACTTCCCAGTAGTAGGTAAAAAAGAAGTAACGATATATGCATTAAATAATGAAAGTGTCATTATTCACATTGCAATTTAGAAACTTGTAAAACTCATACTAATGTAACTGATTAACTGAAATCAGTTGAATTAACAAAATCTTTGACTTATGGTTAATATACAAAATTAAGAATATGCATGCAATTGCGTCTGTAGATTGGAAATTTTATAAAGGTTATAAATCTTTCCAAATTGATCTATACTTTCAATGGAATTCAAATTATAATTTCAGCAGAATATTTGATGGGTAGAAATTAATAATCTTGTTACCAAAAGGTAACAAATGACAATGATAGTCAAAGGAACCCAGGATCGGATAAAGGTTTCCCTAGGATGAGGACAACTGTTCCTGGAGAGTAAGGCCAGAACATGGAATCAAGGAAGCATCCCTGCATACCAGGGATAAATCCCACTTGGTCTGGGTGGATGATCTTTCTGATGTGTTGCTGCATTCTATTGGCGAGAATTTTATTGAGGATTTTTGCATCTATGTTCATCAGGGATATTGGTCTGTAATTCTCTTTCAGTGCTGCATCTTTTTCTGGCTTAGGAATTAAGGTGATCCTGGCGTCATAGAAAGAATTTGGGAGGATTCCCTCTTTTTCAGTTGTGCTGAATAGTTTGAGAAGAATTGGAGTCAGTTCTTCTTTAAATGTCTGGTAGAATTCAGCAGTGAATCCATCTGGTCCTGGGCTTTTCTTTGTTGGGAGGGCCTTTATTACTGTTTCAATTTCTGTCTCAGTTATGGGTCTGTTTAGGTTTTCGATGTCTTCCTGGTTCAATTTAGGTAGGTTGCATGTGTCCAGGAATCTATCCATTTTTGATAGATTTCCCTGTTTACTGGCATGCAAGTCCTTGTGGTAATTTCTGATGATTCTTTTTATTTCTGTGGTGTCTGTTGTTACATTTCCTTTTTCATCTCTGATTTTATTGATTTGGCTCTTTTCTCTTCTTTTTTTAGTTAGTTGGACCAATGGGGTGTCAATTTTGTTTATTTTTTCAAAAGACCAGGGTCCAGAGGGCAGAGGCAGATAGAATCTGGGCTCCAGCAGGGAGCTAGCTGCTCTCAGCAGAAAGGGCCCTGTAGTTCATACCCATTCCATTTGCAAAGTCTTCCCTCCAAATCCTCAGAGGTTTGGCTGCAGGAATCACCTCTCCTCCCTTGGATGCTTGATTCCTTTAATAAAGTGATGTTGCATTTTGCATATAACCCACAGCCCTCCCACATATCTTAAATCAGCCCTAGATTACTTAGCATACCTAATACAGTACAAAAGGTATGTAAATAGTGTTACACTGTATTGTTTAGAGAATGATGACCAAAAAAATGGTCTGTACATATCCAACATAGATACAGTAATTTTTATTCTAGAGCCAGAGAAACTGAAACAGAGCCCAAACCAGAGACAGAGAGGCCCCAACATCTGATTCACTCTCCTGTGCCCACCGTAGCCCGGGCTGGGCCAGAACCAGAGCCAAGAATTCAATCTAAGTCTCTCACATGGATGGCACAGGTATAACTACCATTATAACATTATAACTGCCATTAGCTACCACCTCCCAGGGTATGCATTGGCTAGAGGCCAAAATTGGGAGCCAGAGCTTGGAATTGAAACCAGGCATTTCAACATGGCACACAGGCCTCTTAACTGATGGACCAAAGACCCATCCCTTTCTGAGTATTTTTGGCTCACAGTTGCCTGAATCTGCAGGGGCAGAACACACAGATGTTCAGGGCTGTGTTCACCTTCTAATCTTTCCAGGTGGGACTGTACATGATGCATCCAAACCACATTCACAAGGACCAAATAATTAAAATCCTCAATGATTAAAAACTGTAGGTCAATTAGTTTCAAAACAACTAGTGAGTTCTCAGTTTAGACTGTGAGGTTATGCTTGTTTAGGACACAGGACAGAATCACAGATTCTTAAAAATGAAAATAGCCCTGGAAATCATATCAGAGTCATTACACAATACAACTCCAAGGTACAGATTCACATCAAATTTTATATATGTAATACCTGTGGTATATGCAGTATTGCCTAGATCATGTAGTCATCCCATAAATCGTATACAACAGAACCATCTGTAGACATGCACAGAGGTCCCACTTTACACAGCCTTTGTGAATCTAAATATCTGAAACTGAGACCCAAGAATCTATATTAATGTAATTTCCCTAGGATACCTAAAGGCACAGCCAGGTTTAGACCAGTTTTTGTCAACTGATAAAGCTAGAATAGTAATAATGAAAAGAATGGTAAAATAATTATAGCCATTATTGGTGTTTATCGCCCAATACTGTTATTAGTTAACATGCATTGTCTTAATTTAATTTTGAGAGATATTATTCATAGTGTTATCCACTTATCACAGACATAGAAAGAGAGGGAGTTGGAATAACCCTCTAAAGTTACCCACCTAGAGCTGGCCAGGGCAGATCTGCTCAAGCTCCAGCATGCTACAACATAGCTGTGAAGAACACACCAAGTTATACAGAAGCAAAATGTTCACTTCTGCTACAGAGCCAATAATCATATCACTGATTTTATTTTATTTTATTTTTTAATTTATTTGACAGGTAGAGTTATAAACAGTGAGAGAGACAGAAAGGTCTTCCTTCCATTGGTTCACTCCACAAATGGCCGGTACAGCTGGCACTGTGCCGATCCAAAGCCAGGAGCCTGGTGCTTCCTCCCGGTCTCCCATGTGGGTGCAGGGGCCCAAGCACTTGGGCCATCCTCCACTGCCCTCCTGGGCCACAACAGAGAGCTGGACTAGAAGAGGAGCAACCAGGACTAGAACCCGGTGCCCATATGGGTGCCAGCGTCACAGGCAGGAGATTAACCAAGTGAGCCATGGCGCCAGCCCCAGATCATTTTTTTTTTTTTATGTGTAAAGCATCTGCCATCAGTCCTTGGGAAAACATTTTTCATTCATTTCACTGAAATAAGTGTGCCAGGAGCAAGAGACAAGTGGGAGAGCCATATGTATTTTCCTCCAAGAAGTGCCCTTGGAGGTGGTCACCTGAAGTGTGGATGCGCCTGACTATAGCCTCTCAGCCAGGGCTCTCCCAGACTAGCACACTTCATCTCCACCAGACCCAAAAAGTGGATTCCTTTATGTCCAGTGTAGCCTAGAAAGCTCCCCCATGGTTGACTCTCGTTTTTATCTGCTCTGGAGGAGCAGGGACTGGATCCAGCTCCACAAGGGAGACTGAATACTGCCATTGACTTGTGGGTACATTTATGCAGTCTTCATTATATCTTGCCTTTGTGCTAAGGATGCTAAGGTTCTCCTTTATATTTGTTTAACATAGAGAACACAGAACGTGGGCAATGGCTCACAGATAGAAACATAATTATGCCCTGGTCCTGTCCCCTCCCTTCCACAGACTGAACATTATTGTTCCTTCCTGGGACACCCCCTTCTGCTGCCCCACCCTCTATCCCTGCCTAACTCTTGCTATTTCGCCTTTCATTTCAGTGTCATTGTCTCTCAGAATTTTTTCTGACTGATTGTTTGAACCCCACTTTCTGAAATACTGTGATTCCTATTTATAGTAGCTCATCATTGATATAACACTCGCTCTCAACCAGATACTGCTTCCATTGCTTTACATATGGTAACTGATTTATGTAGAGTGTTGTTGGCTGAGAAATAATAGGCTCAGAGAGAGTAAGAGATTGAGATCGCACAGCTAGTAAAAGGCAAAGGCTAGTTTAGAATCCAGAATTCTTGTTCCAGAATCTGCGAAAGATGCAGTATATTTGGGACAACATTTTCTGATGTGTGTTTGGGGATGCAAAAATAAAACCAAAATTCTATAGTTAACTGTATATTAGACCTACATACTGAGGGCAACTGGTCTGTACTTCCATGGGGACATCCCCTTCCTTCCTCGATATCACACTCTACCTGTGTTTCTAGGACTTTCTCTCACTACAAGTTTGAATTTGCTTCAGAACCACATGTCTAGTAGCAAATGTATGGGCACTTTAGGTTGGACAGTGTACTTAATCTCAAGGAATATCAGGGAGTGCTAGAGCTTTCTTGGTAGTTAAAAGTCTAAGATTCATTTTCTTTCATGATTAAATCTGTGTTAGTTAAGGATCTTTTCTGGAATGGTAGCCCAGTGTGACAGAAAGATATTTAAGAAAATCTGTAACAGTGATGGAACTGATAATTAATGATGCTTTTCAGGAAAATCTCCAATCAGGTGATTATTTTTCTTTAAGCTTGACTCTGACACTCCAAAGTTAGATTCCTCATAGTCAGGCCAGGTCTGAAGTTTTGCCCTGGATAGGTTACATCCACCCTTTCTAAGCCCAGGTATATCAGACCTCACACTGTCCATGTTACAAGATGCTGTGCCTTCCTGGATACTGGATTTCCCAAAACCCTATCCATCTATAAGCCTTCTTACCAGCCTCACAGTGCCTCTTTACAGTGGACTGTCTCAGGAACTCACACATAATTCTGTGCCTGCAGGGAACTTCCCAACACAGATGTCCAGGAGCAGAGCTATTTAAAATCACCTGCTTGAGAACAGGAACTGAACCTTTGTACAGCAATGGAGAGCACTGCAATCAAGTAGGGGCTCTAAGGGAAAGAAACATGTTGTGAAAGTGTCCAAGGGGTAAGGATTGTCGGGGTATCTTTGACAGCCAGGTCCTGATTCAATCATTGAGGGTATGTCAAGGTAGATGTGGAGCAGCTGATTGGGAAAAATGCCTTGTGAACTCTTTGCCACAGCCCCTGTCTGACATTGTCCTTTCAGACTCCATCCCAGGATACCTGCTGTTCTCTCCAAGAGGCCCTCGCCATGGGTTTCAAAGGAGGTGAGAATTATCTTCCAGGACTCAGCAGGAGAATCCAGTGCCTAAGACATCACCCCAAGGGAATGCTAGAGAAGATGGTGAGAGTTCCCAGGTCCCAAGAGCTGCTCATGAGCCAGACCCTGCAATTTCTTCAAGACAGAGGGGCTGTCCCTCGGAGCCGTCTGTACAGTTCTCTTCACCTCTTTTCCTCATCCAGGGCTACTGCTATTCCCCTGTGTGATGAAGCCAGCACAGCGCTGGGGACGTCATCCAGGAAAGCCAGGGCTGCAAAAGGAGGACGCACAGAGCATGGGAGCCATGTGAGTACTAACTGCTCAAAGTGATGGAGTCAGCATGGTGCACACAAGTAGATGCCTTGGGTCAGGCCCTGGTGAACTGTGCCATAATTCTGGGTATTGTGACAAGAGAGCTCTT
Source organism: Oryctolagus cuniculus (assembly GCF_964237555.1). NCBI lineage: Eukaryota > Metazoa > Chordata > Mammalia > Lagomorpha > Leporidae > Oryctolagus > Oryctolagus cuniculus. The sequence goes on along the minus strand of NC_091443.1, from coordinate 95,562,898 downwards.
AATTAGGCAAGCCATGTCACTCACATAACAAGGCGGTGTGCCTCTTGCTGACACTATGATGCTGCTGCGTAGTGAATCCTCATGCTTGAACAACACCCCTGAGTAGCAGATCTTCTCACTTGATTGTCTTTGCTTTGGTTACAGAAAGACTAAGATCTCAAAATCCAGCATACTTTAACAAGTGGGCAGGACTTTCTGTTATAATGTGGAGGTATACTTGTTTTTTCCACGTCCTCACTAGCATTTACTGTTTTTTGATTTATATATGAGAGCCATTCTAAAAGGGCTGAGGTGAAACCTCATTGTGGCTTTGATTTGTACTTTCCTGATGGCTGGTGGTGATCCTAAACATTTTTTCATGTGTCTGCTGGCCATCGAAATTTCTTCTCTTCTTTCTTTAAAGAAAGATTTTTATTTTATTTATTTGAGAGACAGAGTTACAAAGAGAGGGAGGGAGGGAGAGAGAGAGAGAGAGAGACTTCTTCCATCTGCTGGTTCACTCCCCAAATGGCTGCAATGGCCAGAGTTGAGCTGATCCAAAGTTGAAGCACCCTGCATACCAGGCATAAATCCTGCTTTCTCTGAATGAATGATCTTTCTGATATGTTGCTGGGTTTGATTATGTAGTATTTGTTGAGGATTTTGCATCTATGTAAATCAGGTTATTGGTCTAAAGTTCTCTTTCTCTGTTGAGTTTTTCTGGTTTAGGAATTAGGGTGATGCTGCCTTCATAGAAGGAGTTTAGGAGGACTCTCTCCCTTTCAGTTGTTTTGTATAGCTTGAGAAGAATTGGGATTAGTTCTTTAAATGTCTGGTCGAATTTAGCAGTGAAGCCATCTGGTGCTGGGCTTTTCATTGTTGATAGTCTTTATTACTGATTGAATTTCCATCTTGGTTATTGATCTGTTTAGATTTTTGTGTCTTGCTGCCTCACTTTTAGTAGATTGTATGTGTCCAGGTTTATATCCATTTCTTCGCTCGTTGTAGCAATTCCTGGTAATTCTTTTTATTTCTGTGCTATTTTTGTTACATTTCCTTTTTCATCTCTGATTCTAATGATTTGGGTTTTCTCCTTGGTTTACTTTTTTTGTTGTTTATTCAGGCTAATGGTGTTTCAATTTTGTTTATTTTTTCCAACAAAAGAATTTTCATTTCACTGATCATTTGTGATTTTTTTGTTTCAGTTTTGTTTGTTTCTTATCTAATTTTAATTATTTCATTCCTGCTACCAACATTAAATTTGATTTGTCATTTTTCTGGGTCCTTGAGATACATTGATTGCTTAGTTATTTTCCAATTTATTAATACAGGCACTAATTGTTACATAATTCCCTCTTAACTCTTCTTTTCTGTATCCCATAAATTTTGATATGTTGCATTGTCTTCTTCATATTTTTCCAAAAATTTTTTGAATTCTCTTTTAATTTCTTCTATGACCCACTGATCATTCAGGAGGATGTTGTTCAGTCATGTATTTGCATGTGTTCTAGAGTTTCTTGAGTTCTTAATTTTCAGATTCAGTTCCATTGTGGTCCAAGGAGATGCATGCTATGATTTCATTTATTTTGAATATGCTGAGACTTGCTTCATGGCCTAGTATATGGCCTATCCTAGAAAAAGTCCCATGCACTAATGAAAAGAATGTGTATTCACTGTGGCAAAAAAAATGACCTAAGTGAAAGACCTCTGTGAGTGAGATCCCAGTGGAAAGAACAGATCATTCAAGAAGGAGGTACCTTTCTCTGAAGGGAGGAGAGAACTTCCACTTTGACTATGACCTTGTCTAAAATATGATCAGAGTCGGTGAACTCAAAAGACCTCCATATCCTTGGCAACTCATGACAAGAGCCTAGGGTGATTACTGAGAGCATAAACAAGAGTGTCAATTTGTAAAGTCAACAACAGGAGTCACTGTGCACTTACTCCTCATGTAGGATCTCTGCCCTTAATGTGCTGTACATTGTGTTTTAATGTTGTAACTAGTACTCAAACAGTATTTTACACTTCGTGTTTTCTGTGTGGGTGCAAACTGTTGAAAGCTTTTCTTTTTCTTTTTCTTTTTTTTTTTTTTGACAGGCAGAGTGGATAGGGAGAGAGACAGAGAGAAAGGTCTTCCTTTTGCCGTTGGTTCACCCTCCAATGGCCGCCGTGGCCAGCGCGCTGCGGCCGGCGCACCGCGCTGATCCGAAGCCAGGAGCCAGGAGCCAGGTGCTTTTTCCTGGTCTCCCATGGGATGCAGGGCCCAAGCACCTGGGCCATCCTCCACTGCACTCCCTGGCCACAGCAGAGAGCTGGCCTGGAAGAGGGGCAACCGGGACAGAATCCGGCGCCCCGACCGGGACTAGAACCCGGTGTGCCGGTGCCGCTAGGCGGAGGATTAGCCTAGTGAGCCGCGGCGCCGGCCTTGAAAGCTTTTCTTAATATATGCTAAATTGATCTTCTGTATATAAAGATAATTGAAAATGAATCTTGATGTGAATGGAAGGCGAGAGGGAGCAGCAGAGGGAAGGGTTGCGGGTGGGAGGGAAGTTATGGGGGGAAAAGCCATTGTTGTCCATAAACTATACTTTGGAAATTTATATTCATTAAATAAAAGTTTAAAAAAAAGTGTGTATTCTGCTACTGTGGGATGAAAGGTTCTATAGATATTAATTAGGTCCATTTGGCCCATCTATTGTTTCTTTGTTGAATTTCTGTCTAGTTGATCTGTCCATTGATAAAGGTGGGATGTTGAAGACCCCCATTACTAGTGTATTGGAGTCTCTGTCTCCCTTTAGATCTATTGATATTTATTTGAAGCAGCCTGGCACCCTGGAATTGGGTGCATGTACTTTTATGATAGTTGCATATTCCTGTTGAATTGATCTCTTAATCATTACGTAGTGTCCTGCTTTGTCTCTTTTAACAGTTTTTATGTTAATGTCTATGTTGTCTGATATTAGGATGGCTGCACATGGTTGTTTCTGTCTTCTGTTACTGTGCAATATCTTTTTTCATCCTTACTTTCAGTCTGGGTCTATCTTTGTTGGTGAGGGATGTTTCTTGAAGGCATTAAATAAATGAGTCTTATCTTTAATCCATTTAGCCAGCCTTTATCTTTTAATTGGAGAGTTTAGGCCATTTACATTCAAGGTTACTATCAATAAGTCACGACTTGGCCCTGCCGTTTTTCTGTAAATATTCCTTCTGTTTGCTTTGGGTTTCCTTTGTACTTTTACCGTGAGATTTTCTGCCTTCACCTTTTTTCATAGTGATGACTATGTTTCTGTGTTTCTGTGTGTAGGACATCCTTAAACATCTTTAGTAAGGCTGGACAAGTGGTGACAAATTCTTTCTTTTATTATGGAAGGTGTTTGCTTAATTTTCATTCATAAGTGAGTGCTTTGCAGGGTACAGTCTTCTGGGTTGAAAGCTTTTCTCTTAATATTGGGCTGTGTCTCTCCATTCTCTCCTAGCCTGTTGAGTTTTGTACGAGAAATCAGCAACGAGTCTAATTGATAAGCCTCTGAAAGTAATCTGGCTTTTCTCTTGTGTACATTTTGGAACCTTTTCTCTATGTTTTAGTGCTGAAAGTTTGACTACAGTGTGTTGTGATGAAGAACCTTTCTGGTCATGTCTATAAGGAGTTTTATGTGCCTCATGTACTTAGACAACCCTTTCTTTCTCCAAATTGAAGAAGTTTTCTGTAATTATTTCACTGAATAGGCCTTCTCATCGGCTCTATCTTTCCACACCTTCAGGAACTCTCAGACCCATTTGTTGGGTCATTTGATAGTATACATAAATTTCCAACATTTATAATTTTTATAATTTCCTCTCCTTTTTTTGTTCTGACAAAAAACTTTATAAAGATTTCTCTTCCAGCTTCGATGGTCTTTCTTTTGACTCACCAAATATGTTGTTAAGGCTTTCCAATATATTTCTGTTTGACACGTTGAATTCTTCATTTCTAATATTTCATTTTGATTTCTCTTGAAAATTTCCATTTCAGGGGATAATTTCTCATTCACATCATGTAAGGATTTCTTTAATTTGTGGATTTCCTTCTGAGTAATCCTACAATTAATCTTTTGAATTACACTTCAGGTACTTCCTCAGTCTCTTAATCTTCACATTCTGATTTTGATGTGTTGTTGCATTCCTTGGGGAGGGCAAGTGAAGTTGTCTTTTTTCTTGATTCTTGAATTTCTGTGTTTAGTTTTAGGCATTTGTGAAAATATTGAATTCACAGGGCAAGATGGCGGTATAGCAGCAGGAGGTACCGAGTTGTGCAGCGAAAATGGATGATTAATGAGTAGAAGGGATACAAACAGCTGGCAGAATCCTGAAAAATTTATGTCCCGAAGTCCTCCAGAGGCTGCTCAGGTCCACTCCAGCAGAAGCAGAGAGAGGACTGAAGGATAGAGAATGAGCAGCACAGGAATGCAGTGAGGAGACAGGTGCCTCTTCCTCAGCAAACCAGGTGAGAGGTTGCAATCCCACAAAGATGCAGTGAGTGGGGACATTTGGTGAACAGTGCTTGGGGCTCTAAGCAGGAAGAAGGAGAAATTCTGAGGAATGGGTGGAGAGATAGAATATACCACAATCCATTGGTGTCTATCCCCCCCAACCAGAGATACAGTTAGCGGGATGAAACCATATTGGTTGTTTACATTTTTGTGTGTAGGCAGCATGCTGCCGTGTTCGCCCAGGTACGCATACTCATCGATTGCAGAGGCCACCTCACAACATGCACCACACGGGGACAAGGATCACAACAATTCAGAGTGATTTCCCACCCACCATGCAAGTTGTACAACAGCAAATAATGCTAAATGATAACCCTAGCTCGTTTTACAAACAAGTGAGCAGGGAGCCCAGCACCAGCAGGTGGGGCTTAGTGCACCAAAGCACTGGTACCCAGCTCCATCAGGAATCAGAAATAAACAAAGCTCAGGGAGGTGGTACTGCATGCACATAGCAGCTCATAGCAGAGGGAGATCAATTTAAAAATAAAACCAATCTGAAACCAAACAGAAATGCCAAAGAACAAAGAGACAATTCTGAATAAGAATAACGAAGAATTTGACCAGATAAAAAATGCAGTGGAATCTCTTAGTAATAGAACAGACGAAATAGAAGAGTGAATATCAGAACTTGAAGACAAACTTCCAAAAATAACAGTCAGAACAAACATAAGAAGAAAAATTTAGAAAATGAAGAGTTGGTTGGAGATTTACAAGATTCCATCAGGTGATCCAACGTACAGATCACATAGAAGTTCCAGAAAGTGTGGAAAGAGATAAATAATTAGAAGGCCTACTTAATGAAATTTTATCAGAAAACTTCCACAATAGGCAGATTGAAAGAGACATCCAAACACAAGAGATACACAGAACTGCCAATAGACAGGACCAGAAAAGGAGTTCACCACGACACATTGTGGCAATACTCAGCTCAGTGAAACACAAAGAACAGATCTTAAAATGTGCCTGAAAGAAATGACAAATTACATTCAGAGGTAATCCAATTAGACTCACCCCAGACTTCTCATCTCAAACCTTACAGGCAAGGAGACAATCACAAGATAAATTCCTAGTCCTAGAGAAAAAAAAAAACTGTCAACCCAGAATACTGTACCCTACAAAGCTTTCATTTATGAATGAAGGAGAAATAAGGATTTTCCACAACAAACAGAAATTGAAAGAATTTGTGTCTTCATGTCCATCCCTATAACACTGGCTCAAGGATGTGCTATACACAGAAACACAGAAACAGGAACTTCGCTACAAAAGAAGATGAATGTAGAAAATGACCCAGCAACAGTACAAACAAAATCCAAAACACATAAACAGGTCTATTTAAGGAAACTAGGCAGGGAATATATAATATTTAACAATAATCACACTGAATGTAAATGGTCTCAACTCGCCAGTTAAGAGACACAGACTGGATGAATGGATTAAAAAAAAAGAAAACCTATTTATCTGCTGCCTAAAAGAAACACACATTACTAATAAAGACATATACAGACTGAAAGTGAAAGGAGGGAAAAAGATACTGCAAGCTAACAGAAACCAAAAAAGAGCTGGTGTGGCCATCCTAATATCAGACACAGTAGACTTTAACACAAAAACTATTAAAAGAGACAAAGAAGGATCAATTCAACAGGAAGATGTGACTATTCTAAATGTATATTCACCTAATTACAGGGTGCCTGGCTATTTGAAAGGATTATTAAGAGATTTAAAGGGAGATATAGACTTAAATACAATAGTAACAGGGGAACTGAATACCCGTCTTTCAGCAATGCACAGATCAGACAGAAAATCACCAAGGAAACAACAGAGTTAATTGACACTACAGACCAAATAGACCTAGCAGATATCCATGGAGCCTTCTACCGTACAGCAAAAGAGTACACATTCTTCTTCCCAGTGCATGGAACTTTCTCTAGGATTGACCATATATGCTAGGCCATAAAAGGAGTCTCAGCAATTTCAAAAAATTGAAATCATACCATGCATCTATCCAGACCACGATGTAATGCAGCTGGAATTCAGCAACTCAAGAATCTCTGCATCATATGCAAACACATGGAGAATGAACAGTGTGTTCCTGAATGAACAGTAGGTCACAGAAGAAATCAAAAGAGATATCATAAAATTTCTGGAAACAAATGAAAATGACAATACAACTTACCACAGTGTGTGGGATACAGCAAAAGCAATGTTAAGGGTGAAACTTTAAAGCAATTGGTGCTTATATCAAGAAACTGGAAAGGCACTAAATAAATGAACCATCTGTGCACCTCAAGGATCTAGAAAAGCAGCAGCAAACCAAACCCAAAACCAGGGAAAGAAAAGAAATAATTAAAATTGGAGAAGAAATCAACAAAATTGAAACAAAAAATACAAATGATCAGCAAAATGAAGACCTTGTTTAAAATTGACACACTGTTGGTTCAACTAACCAAAAAAGAGTGGGAGGGAGGGAGGGAGGGAGGGAGGGAGAGAGAGAGAGATAAGATTCAGATCAATAAAATTAGAGATGAAAAAGTAAATGTAACAGCAGACACTACAGAAATAAAAAGAATCATTGGAAACCATTACAAGGAGCTGTATGCCAACAAAACAAACTGGGAAACCTAGAAAATGAATAGGTTCCTGAACACATACAGCTTACCTAAATTGAGCCATGAAGACAAAGAAAACCTAACAGACACAGAACCAAGGTATAAATTGAATCAGTAATAAAGGCCCTCCCAACAAAGAGAGTCTGGTACCACACAGCTTCACTGCTGAATTCTACCAGACATTTGAAGAAATAACCCCAGTTCTTCCCAAATGACTCAAAACAATTGAAAGGGAGGGAATCCTCCAAAATTCTTTGTATAAAATCCTCAGTATAAGCATGGACCCCATTGCATTTACCCACCCTAGATGATCATGGAGCTCTGAGCAGCATGTGGAGCAGCTCACATTGATTGCCCAGAGACCCAGGTACACTTTGTGCAGTCACAAGTTCCCACAGTCTCAGCTCACTAGGCTCCCACAGTCAACAGGGTATAGAGGATCCACTCTGCTCTGCTAGCCTGTCCTGTCCACAGAGAGGCAGAGATGTTCCCAGAGCCAGCTGTCTGTGTTCTGCCTTGGCAGTTGGAGCCACAGTGCGTATGGTATGTTGAGAGGCTAGGGGTGCCTCACATTCCTACATGGGTGTCCAATCCTCCAAGCTGACTCAAAGTCAGTGGGGAACATGGATTTTCCCTCTGCTGGTATCTCTGGATCACATGCATGCACAACAGCCACCTGCTGAATAGTGTCTCCTCCCCGACTGGTTTCCAGGTGTGTGCCCCCAAGCTGCTGCCCCTGGTACTGCCCCTGGTACTGCTGAGAAGATGGCATCTCTGATGGCATCTCCTCTCAGCCCAATGCTGGGTGCCTGCCCAAGAGCTTCCAGAGCTGCCACCTTTGGTGCCTGCCCTCTCTCAGCCAGTTGCTGGGTGCTGTTGTGTTCAGATGAGGTGAGAGAAATGTGCTGCCATTTTTTTTACTGTGTCAGCAGTCACACTCTCCCTCTTAGGCTCCAGGCCAGACTCATGCCATGCTCTCCCTCTGTCTGTATCACTGTTGGCTTGGGTTGCTACAATCTGATCTCACCTCAGTCTCCAAAGTTGGAGCCTTCTCCAGCTATCAGCTCCTGGGGTCATGAGTTGGGTCTGTGTTCATGTTACACAACCAAATCTTCCACACAGATCCATGCCATTCCTCTTCCTTCCATAGTTTTCCACTGCAGTTTTCTCTAATTCTCCCATGACAATGTATATCCTGCTTTTTTATTATTTACTCTTAGCCTAGAGAAGTATGCCTTTCCCTATTTCAGCAACTTGGCACCTCCCCAGATGGAAGTTTTAAGTTAGATCATGTTATTCTTCTACAGACTTCCCTTCGCTTCCTATCTCCTTCAGAGTAAGAGCAACCACACTCTCAGTGGCATCAGGGTCTGCATTATATGGCCTCCTTCGATCTACTTTCCTACCATTTTTCTTTTCATTTCTCAACTCCAGCCACCCTGGGCCTCTGTCACTTCCTCAGTCTTTTCAGGCACTCTCATACTTCTAGATATTCGCACTGCTTTTTCCAGAATCCTAAAGCCCACCTTTTCACTTCTGTCAGAGCTCTGTTCACCTTCCAGGGAGTCCTTCCTCAGCCTACTTGTATGACACAGCAGTCTTTAACCTCTGCACCCCTTTCCTGTTCCTGTTTGATTCTCTCTCCTCAGCAGCTATCACCAACCTCTGGGCTATGTATTCTTTCTTTCTTTGCTCTTTTCTCCCATTCCTCCCACTCCTACAATATGGGCCTCATGAGAGTGGAGCTGTGTTTTAACCACGGCTGTGTATCCCAAGTGCCTGGAACCATGCTTCACTCATCTCAGCATTCAATAACTGTTTGTTGAATGAATGAGTTTTACACACATCACCTCTGTGACAGTACTAGAAGATAAAGATGCATTTATTCCATTCCACAAAGAAGGAAATGGAAGCTCAGAGGTTAGGTTGTATGCATTTTGTGATGGAACCTTTACTTGACTGCCCAGATTTGAATGTTGCTAGAGTCATTTCTATCAGAGAGACATAAATGTCAGGTTCTCCAAAGACGTGCCACGTGATCACCTACCAGCTGTCACACATGCTGAATAAGCAGGAATCTGTGGTGGTTATATGAGTCATCAGCTCTGACAGCAGAGCAGGGGTCCTGAGTGGTTGCGTTGGATGCTCTGGGAAAGGCTGCCATAATGAAGGTCCAGCTGCTGCTCAGTTCTCCCCTCAGTACCTCTGAGGCAACACCTGTGGTCACACAGACCCTCCCAGCTGAGGGGACTGGGATGTTTTTCTAGAGCTGGATGCCATAAAAGGATCACTGTGTGTAACTCCCAGCAGTGAAGGGCTGAGACTGAACCAGTGTCATCTCAGTGGCATTTAGAAAAGTAGCTTGGGGGGGAAGAAAGCTAAAAATCAGCCATAGGCACCCTTTGCAGATTCCTGGGTACCCTGAGACCCAGAGGGGTCCTGAAGGTAGTGAGTGCTGCTTCTCCATGAGGTTGTGGTTCTTGAGGAAGGTTTCAGTGAATCTGCTGACAATTCATTTGTAAGTGCACATTACTCAAATTCCTTTTGGAATTAAGGGCATGGAGTAGATTCTCCTGCTCTGATCCAGGCATTGAGCTGTCACGTCATAACATCTGCATTTTGGGGTTGTCATTTTCCTGTCTTGTCCTGCAAACAGGTGTGATCATCTAGGAGGAAAATAGATGAACTCAGAGATTAAATAGAGATCAAGAATTGAATTCAGTTGATAGTTGATTGAGTGGGGGTTCACTCCGAAATCCTTTTAATTCATGAACTTTATGCAAAATCTCTGTGCTCAGAAATGGAAGAACAACTTGTGGCAGCCTCAGCACTGAGATGTTGTGGTCAGCTCTGGCTACTGTAATAAAACATCATAGACCGGATGGCAGAAAGAATAGAGATTATTTCTGTCACAGTTCTGGAGGCCAGGAGTCTGAGGTCAGGGCACCAATATAGGTGGATAGTATAGTGAGGGCTCATTTCAGGGTCACAGAAGACTACCATCTTTCTGCGTCTTCACCTGGGGTGGGGGGGAGAGTGAGAAACAAGAGCAAACTTTCAGGTGTACTAATCCCATTATGAAGAACCTACCTTCATAAATTCATCGAAATCATATCTCTTTCCAAAATTACCATCTCCAAATGCTAAGATAATGGGATTAAAGCTTCAGTGTGAATGCTGAGAGACACAATACCTTCCACAGAAGGACTGAGGTTAATTCAGATGGGCTCTGTGGGAGCAGACTTAGCCTATGTGGGTGTCCCATAAGGTGATCAGAGGGCAAGAGGAAGTTCCTGTGAGCTTAGAGCATAGTGTGCGGATTACTAGCAATGGTTTATGCTCACGTAGACAGAACAGTTATGAGTTAGGCAGTGTTCAGAGTACTTTACTTTATCATAGATATATTTTTAAAGATTTATTTATTTATTCTAAAGGCAGAGTTACAGAGAGGCAGAGGCAGACAGAGAGAGAAATCTTCCATCTGCTAGTTCACTCCCCAGATGGCCACAATGGCTGGAGCTGCACTGATCCAGAGCCGGGAGCTTCCTACGGGTTTTCCACACAGGTGCAAGGGCCCAAGGACCTGGGCCATCTTGCACTGCTTTTCCAGACCACAGCAGAGAGCCGGATCAGAAATGGAACAGACAGGACTCGAACTGGTGCCCATGTGGGATGCTGGAGGTTCAGGTGGTGGCCTTATCTGCTGTGGCACAGTGCCAGCCCTATCGTAGGTATCCTTCAGTTTGTTCTATTCTTCCCTTCAGAGCCCATTAAGAGACAGGCTTCTGTGAGGAAACTGGTGCCGTTCCATTGAGGTGTCCCAATGTGTTGTTTTAGTAAAGAGCAATCTCAGAGTTGCAGGTAATTCAGTTGTTGCCCTGATCATATAACATCTTTGCATGTATTTGGGGACAGTTCAAAGAAAGACACATTATAAGAATATGGGGAAAGCCACTATAATCCAAAAGTTGTACTTTGGAAAGTTATATTCATTAAATAAAAGTTTAAAAAAAGAATATGGGATAAACATGGGTATTTCAACAAAGTTAATGGAAAATAGAATTCAGATATAAGCAGTATACAGGAGGGCATTTGGCCTATATGTTAGGAGGCCAGTAGAGAAGCCTGCACCCCATATTGGAGTACTTGGTTTTTATATGCATCTCTAACTCCTGAATCCTGACTCCTCTGTTAATACAGAGGGAAAACATTGGTGATGGTTCAAGTAATTGGGTTCCTACCATTCAAGGGGTGAGGCCTGGACTGAATTCCCAGCTCAATGCTGTGGAAATGTTGTGAGCATTTGAGCTGTAAAACAGTGGACAGGAGCTATCTGTCTCTCAAATTCTCAAATAAATTAAGAGTTTATTTTGGAACAAAAATTTTTATGCACCTAAATAGGAGTCATTAATAGGAAAATGTATGTTATGAAAAAATCTCTTCATAGATTTGAATTTTCCCTCCAAACAATCTTTATTTTCATTTTGTTTTTGACAGGCAGAGTGGACAGTGAGAAAGACAGACAGAGAAAGGTCTTCCTTCGCCGTTGGTTCACCATCCAATGGTCACTGCGGCCGGCGCATTGTGGCCGGCGCACCACGCTGATCTGATGGCAGGAGCCAGGTACTCATCCTGGTCTCCCGTGGGGTGCAGGGCCCAAGCACTTGGGCCATCCTCCACTGCACTCCCTGGCCACAGCAGAGAGCTGGCCTGGAAGAGGGGCAGCCAGGACAGAATCCAGCGCCCCGACTGGGACTAGAACCCGGTGTGCCGGCGCCGCAAGGTGGAGGATTAGCCTAGTGAGCTGCGGTACCAGCCTCATTTTTCACATTTTAAAGCACGCTCTCATATGCATATACACAGTTAGGCTTTCCTCCAAAGTGCCGGTTTCTAAAATAATTCTCTGAAGTTGGTGGGTTGGGTTATTTTCTCTGTCACCCCCACTTCTCACCCAGGGTGAGGATTTTTTTAATGTTTATTTATTGATTTGAAAGTCAGGGTTACAGAGCAAGAGATGGAGAGACAGATCTTCCATCTGCTGGCCTACTCCCCAGATGACCATAAAGGCCAGGACTGGGCCAAGCTGAAGTCAAGAGCCAGCAGTTTCATCCAGGACTGCCCCATGAGTATCAGGGGCCCAAGTGCTTGGATCATCCTCTGTTGGTTTTCCCAGGTCATTAACAGGGAACTGGATCAGAAGTTGTGCAAAGCCAGCATTGAGGCATAGAGAGTAAAGCAGCCAGCCACCTGTGATGCTGATATCCCATATGGGTGCTGGTTCAAGTCCAAGCTGTTCCACTTCCAATCCAGCTCCCCGCTAATGTACCCAGGAAAGCAGTGGAACATGGCCCAAGTGCTTGGGTCCTTTCACCCATGTGAGAATTGTAGATGAAGCTCCGGTTCCTGGTTATGGGCCTGGCCAAGAAGTGGCCATTGTGCCAGTTGGGGAGTAAACCAGAGGATGGAAGATTTTCTCTCTGCCTCTCTCCCTCTCTGCCTCTCTCCCTCTCTCCCTCTTTCTGTCTGTTCTCCTTTCTCTGTGACGCTTTCAAACAAATAAATATTACAAAAAATAAGAGTTAGAGGAACCAGGACAGGAACTGGCAGTGGCACCCATATGGCAGCTTTACATGATACAACACAACACAGACTCCCAGGGTGAGTTTTAACACAAGTTGTTGGAACAGCATGCTGACTTCCTCTTAGTTCTTGATGGGATCAGCCAGGGTCATTGAAAATACTCGTGTAAACCTGCAGGTACCAAAACCTGGAGTGGAGACATGAACTGCTCCAGGTCACCTCATGTGCCAAGGGTGGCTGTACATTGTCATGAGAGCCCTTCAATTCACAGATGTCTGCTCAAGGGCAGGTGCCTTGGCCTTAGAAGAAGCAAAGGTAAAGATTGCATCTGTCACCAGAAGAAACAGCCACGTCTGTCATAGAGCCCAGAGACTTGACTTCTTGGCATCACCCTTGTCAGGGATTCCTGGGTCACCTTGAACAAGTCACCTAATCTCTTTGAGACCTACTTATGCAGTGCTAAGGAGAGGAGTTTAATGAGGTAGCTGTTGAGGCCAGGATCACAATCAGATCTGGAGATTCTGTAAGTTGCACAGATTCTGGAAGACACAGAGGCAGTCATAAGATATTTTCTTTGGTGTCTCATGAATTAACATAATTAATACCTCTGCTTTCAGAATGAATCAGTAATGTGAACAACAGTTCTTTATTTTTGACAGAGTTAGACAGAGAGAGAGAGTAAGAGAGGTCTTCCTTCCATTGGTTCACCCTCCAAATGGCTGCTGCAGCCGGCACACTGCGCCAAAGTGAAGCCAGGATTCAGGTGCTTCCTCCTGGTCTCCCATGCAGGTGCAGGGGCCCAAGGACTTGGGCCATCCTCCACTGCCTTCCCGGGCCACAGCAAAGAGCTGGACTGGAGGAGGAGCAACCAGGACAGAATCCAGCGTCCCAACTGGGACTAGAACCTAGTGTGCTGGCACCGCAGGCGGAGAATTAGCTAAGTGAGCCATGGCACCGGCCTGAACAACAGTTCTTGATCTCAAATTGGACAAATTTTAACTGATGTAAAAAGGAAGAAAGAGCGCAGATTTGTGCTGTCCAATATGGTAGCCACCAGCCACATGTGAGTATTTAAATATGAAATAACTTCAATAAAATAAAACAAGAAATGCAGATTCTCAGTCACATGGCCACATTTCAGGTGTTCAGGAGCCACCGATGCCTGGTATCTGTTTTACAAGCTTCCTTCTGCCACTCAGCATTGCCCTGGAGCTTTGCCAGGACCAAATGCTCCCTATCCTTGGAAAAGACTACAGGTGTTTTGGGCCTAGGGGGACTGGGCCCATCTTTGGGGAATGAAAGAATGGATGAAAAATCCCTTGAGGACAAAGCAGTGCAAGAAACCTCTAAGGCAAAGGATGGTTATATTGGTCAAGGGTTTGAGAAATATGGGAAGGCGGGGATGTTGGGAAAAGGATAAAGAAACGTGTGAACCATTCTGTTCCTTTGCTCTTGACTGTTCCTGGAGCTCTGGATCACACAGGACTACAAGAGGGAAGTTCCTTATACAGATTGTTACCCTATGCACAACTGATTCCTACAGTGGGAAAGTACGAGAGGAACAGGGATCTCCTAAGCCCCAAGAAAGGAAGGGCCTTCTCATAACTCAGTGCTGGGGAAAATGGTAGTCCCTTTCACATGTTAAAGAAGGGAAGGTTGTTGCCTAACAGGACAGTGGCAGGAATGGGAAGAAGTCAGGCTGACTTGAAATGAGGAAGAAGGTAGCCACTTTATCTGGAGGCTGGCAACTTAATTACAGATGTGTGCAGTCAAAGCCATCTTATATTTTGAAGCGTAGGCTTCTGTGTACACAGAATCCATGCCAAAGGAGAAGGTTGAGTTCTGCCTTCTTTGCCAGCCTGGCTCGCGGGGGCCAAGCCTGTGAGGAGGCAGATGGGAGTGTAATTTGCCCTTCTGTCTGGAAGCCATCTGTGAAGGGAATCCCCTTTGTCTTCTGAACTGCCTTCCAGGCGCAGCCACGGGGATGACACTGAAGATGAGAGCAGCAAGTTCACTGACAATGTTGAGGAAGAGGCCGCACGTGGAAGAGCCAGCAGCAGTGACATTGGTGCCAGGTTCTGCCATTCCCTTCTGAGATCTGGTGCGTCTGGCAGCTGATGGGGACCTGGAATGACAAAGTAAGTTTTTAAATAAGCCACTTCTCAGTCAGATCTCTGCCCTCCCTGAGCTTCTCAGCCGCCTCTCTAGCCCATATCCTTATTCCACTTTCCCTCGGATCTGCACATAGTTTTACTGCTTCTATTTCTTCCTTCTGCTTCCTGCCCCCTCTCCCCACTTTTGCCCATTTACTCTCTGGAGTTGTGAGTTCCGAGTGAGTTGTCAGTTCAGAAAATTGTTTTAGTCCATCTTATTTCAACACCTGTGAATGTTTCTATGCAGGCACCTGTGAAGTCACTGGGCATACTCTGTGACCCCGACAGACAACAGTTCTTGCTCTCATGAAGGC
This sequence comes from Oryctolagus cuniculus, assembly GCF_964237555.1. Lineage (NCBI taxonomy): Eukaryota > Metazoa > Chordata > Mammalia > Lagomorpha > Leporidae > Oryctolagus > Oryctolagus cuniculus. The sequence continues at coordinate 95,547,737 of NC_091443.1, read as the reverse complement.
TGCCTCCTATTACATGAGCGAAACCTGAACAAATAATAAGTTAAGTGCATTATGCTTACAATTTAAAATTCTGATGAGTGTGATTGTTTTGTCCTGTGTTCCCAGGTCCCAGTTTATCATCTACTGACTTAAAACTGGCTGGTGGTAATTCACATAGCTGTAGAACCCACAATAACACGTTTCCTATTGTCATGGTCCTCATTTCTTTTCCATATGGTGTAAGGAAATTTTGCTTTTCTTTCAAAGGCCACCTTGAACACAAGAGGTTCTGAGACTCAGGATGTTTTGAGACCAAGGTTTTTAATTGTGGTGCTGTATCCAAGTAGCTGTGGAGATATAGGCAAGTCTAATCCTTCCTGAGCCTTGATTGTCTTCCTGAAAAATAAGGAAGCTGTTGTAGGTCTGTGAGGTCACTTCATGCTCTGGGGTGTGTCTGAGTCAATTATGGAATAAGATGTCTGTAATAGAGATCAGTAACAACTGTGGTCAAGAGCATACCCAACCCTGATTATGTTTCCTTCAGGAGCATCTCGCTGAACCTTTGGCCTGAGAATGCAGAACAAAAAGAGCATAATAGGAGATGCAGTGCCTGGTGGGTGGGAGATCCAAGAAGACAAAGAGAAGAATGAGGTGACAGTAGATCCTGGGGTCACAAAAGTGGGTCTGAATGAGTGTACCTTCAGGCTGAGTTCGGGAAGGTCCAGAGAAAAGCAAAGAATGTGCACAGCATCATCACCCTCCCTAAATAGCAACTGGTACTGAGCAGCAAGGAATGAGATAGTGCCCTTATCCAGAACTCCTTGAGTATCTGAACAAGGAGATCGACAGAAGGAATGCAGCCCTGCTTTGTTCTCCCAAGGAAGACCTATGCCAAGAAGAGGGGATGTGCACAGGAGGCCTTACTCCAGACCCCAGAGCCTTGACCCTGGAACTGCCCTTCCAGCGATGCCCATCAGGTAAATGTGGGCATGGATGGATGGAAACACTTGGAGGTGGGCTGGGGATGCCAGTCATTACCTACACAGTTCTTCCTTTTAGGTCAGGAGATACAAAAGAAAGGTTCCCTTGCACCAAAGCAGTGGTGATACTAATCTTCAGCACATCTTCAGCCTTTAGAAAGGTTTTCACAACATTTTCTCCTGAGTTTTGCAAGTAATGCCCTAGGCATTGGCAACAGGCAATAAAGCCTGATCTATGCCCTGGAAGTGTCCAAGGGAGTGAGGAAAGATGGCCCCAAACCAGACAGTTCCAGTGGGGTGTGACAACTGCTGAGTGTTGGGATGCACTGGTTTTGGATGCAGCCCAGATGAGCAGTGTGTGGTGACATTGCTTCCTTATCCCTGCCACATTTATCACTGCTCAACACATGGATTTTCTCCTCAGACACTCTGAAGGAGTTGTCAGGATTCCCCTACAGAAATGAACTTTGCTGAGGATTTTTCAAAATGGAGAAGGCAGAGGATTTGAGAGGCCACTGGGACAGAATGCCCATGAGATGATGTCTTCTCTTTTCAGCCTCTGAGCACATGGTTACTGAGTGCTCCTACCTAGCTGTTACTGGTGCTGTTATGTGCTGTTGATGCAGAGTTGAATGAAATGTTACCCCAGCTCTCCAGGAGCTCCACCTGGAAAACAAGAAACTGCCAAAAGGCACGGGAAGTGCTGTGACAGACATATGACTTGAGTCCACGGTGGAGGGGGAGTGTTCACCTTGGTGTATGGACACTGATGCAGTTCTTTGAAGTCCTGTTCGACTATTTCTGCTTTTCCAAATATGTAGATTCAACACTATTTAAAGATTTATGTTTTTATTTGACAGAGTATTGGAGATGTAGCGATGGAGGGGAAGAGAGAGAGAGAGATGGAGTTCTTGGTTCCTGGCTTTGGTCTGGTCCAGATGTGGGTGGAAGGGGCCCAAGTACTTGAAGTATCATCCACTGCTCCCCAAGATATTTTGACAGGGATCTGGATCAAAAGCAGAGTGGCCATGACTGGAACAAGGACTCTGATATGGGATGTGGCCTTCCCAAGTTGTTGTTTAACCTGCTGGAAAATGGCATCTGCCCTCCCCCAAAACACTGTTAAATCATAGTAATATGTTAAGAGCATCATGCTTTCAGAATGAAAGAATTTCTTGTTCCACAGCTCCTGTGCCCATCCTTGGTATAGAAGGCCCATGTCACTGTCATACTTGAGATACATGGACCTGTGTGGAAAAGACACAGGACATTGTAGGATTTGAATTCTGGATCTGTCTTTGCTAGTCTGAGTGACCTAGAATAAGCCAGCTTACCTCTCCCTGAGTGTAGGTCTCACCATCAGTAAAAGTAGGCAACTGCACCTAACTTGCAGGGCTGTTGAAAAGCTAAGAAGCACTGCATCTTAAGGCCTGATACAGTGCCAGGGCTGAAAACAGTACAGCTTCAACTTTGCCTCTAGTCATTATTGTCCTTGTGACAAACCTGCCTTCACCCAAGTATAGAAGTCACTGCAGAATATTCAACATTTTCTTTTTTATAAGATTTAGATTTACTTGAAAGTCACAGTTATGCAGAGAGAGGAGAGGGAGAGAAAGAGATCTTCCATCTGCTGGTTCACTCCTCAGATGGCCACCACGGCCAGAGCTGTGCTGATGCAAATCTGGGCGTTGGGAGCTTCTTCTGGGTCTCCCACATGGGTGCAGGGACCTGAGCCCTTGGGTCATCTTCAACTGCTTTCCCAGGCCATAATAGAGAGCTGGAGAAGAAGTGGAGCAGACAGGACTCGAACTAGTGCCCATATGGGATGCCAGCACTGCATGCAGAGGCATTACCCACTATGTCACAGTGCTGGCACCATATTCAACTTTTTCTGAAGAAGGTATATTTGTTTTCAGAGGGTGAGGAGCATGATACCCTCAGGACATTGGTTCTCATGGAAAGGCCATGCTCTGTGCATCTGGGCTCAGCACAGGCCACTGCCCTGGGAAAAAGCCCTTGGAAAGCCAGCTAAGGGAGCAAGAAGAGCTCCAGTCAAGTAGAAAATCAGAAATCATCTCTGCTCTGCAAAGGGACATCTTAACATCAGATTTAGAGTGCCAGCGAGGTCATTAGAAACCTCAGGAACCAGGTGTGGTGCCTGTCAGTTACAAATGATTATTTGTTTAGTCTGGAAAGACCCCAGAAGTTGAGTTCTATTGCCTCCTTCATGAGATATTCTGTGATGAGAACAAGGGATGGCTGTGTGGTAGCCCCACACTTTTCTTTCTTTCTTTTTCTTTTTTTAGATTTATTCATTTGTTTGTTTGAAAGTCAGAACTTTAGAATTATTTTTCTAGTTCTGTGAGGAATGTCATTTACATCTTGATGGTATTCAATTGAGTCTGCAAATTGGTTTGAGTAGTATAAATAAGTTAAAAATACCAATTCTCCCAACTATGAACAGTAGTGGTTCTCCATTATTTGTTTCTTCTATAATTTCTTTGATTCAGATTTTCTAATTTTCCTTGTAGAGATCTTTTACATTCTTATTTCAATTTATCCCAAGGTAATTTGTTCTTTTTGAAGTCATTGCTCTTATTATTTTCATATCAAACTTCTACTTGTTGGTTGTTGCTTTCTTATCCTGCAGCTTCACTGAAGTAGTTTGCCTATTCTAACAGTCTTTGATGTAGATGTTAGGCTTTTCTACATAGAGACTCATGTCATCTACAAATGGAGATGTTTTAACTTCTCCTTTCCTATTTGTATGCCTTTTGTTTCTCTTGCACAATTGCTCTGACAGAAACTTCTTGTACTATGTTGGATAAGAGTGGTGACGGTAGACAACCTCATCTGGTTCCAAATCTTAGCTGAGATTTTTCCAACATTTCCATTCGCTATGACATTGACTGTGGGTTTGCCACTTACTACCTTTATTATGTTGAAGTATGTTCCTTCAAAATCAAATTAATTCAGGGCTTTTATTTTGAATGGATATTGAATGTGGCAAATGCTTTTTCATTATCTACTGAGATGATCATATAACTTTAATCTTTTGTTCCATTGAGGTAATATGTGATATGTATGATTTCTGTTTTGAACCATCCTCACATCCCTGGGATGAATCTCACTTGTTTGGCACAGTGATCTTTTTAAATACGGTGCTGTAGTCAGTTTTCTAGCAGTTTATTGAGAATTTTTGCATCTGTGTTCATGAGAGATGTTGGCCTATAGTTTTCATTTTTGTGGTGATGCTTTGTCATTGTCCAGTTTTGAAATAAAGGGAATTCTGACCTCATGGAGAACTTGTTAGGAAGGATTCCCTTGCTCTACATTGCTTTGAATCATTTCAGATAAATTGCTGTTAGTTCATCCTTAAAAGTTTGGTAGTACCTGTTAACCAGGTTAGTAACATCAGTTGTTACTAATACAGTTACAAACATCACAAAATGGATGGAAGAATCTACGTCATTGGAATTAGAAATCCAACACAGTTGTCATGGTACTGGAAACACCTCCACATTTATTTCAAACTTTTTTTTAGTTGTTTTGGAGATTAAATAAAAAGCACACATTTTGTTTTCATTATGTTATTGCTTTCTCTTGATTTTTCAAATTAAGTTTACAAAGGAATTTAAATAGATAGAAGGAAACTTTAAAGTAACCTCATTCATGTATAGAGGAAGAACATACAGATAATAAAAACTCAAAAGGCAGTTCCTCTAAGCCAAATATGCCCAAGGGAGAGAGAATGGGTTGTAGTGAAGCAGAAGGGGAACATAGTTAGGAGATGTATCACTAACCCAAATGAGCGCCTTGGAGTCATCAAAGATGGGATTCTGAGCAGCAGAGTTTTGTTCAGTCTTCGTACTTCCTTAGAAATGATTTACCATCTCTGGCAAGTTAACCTGAAACTTAGCTGATCCACGAGGTTGGAAGACATTAGAATCCAGAGCCTATTGAATGAGTCTAGTGTTATTCTGGACCTTAGGAGAGAAAAGTGGACGATAATATGCTATTGGTAGAATAAAGGGAACGAACAGAATCAACAATGTTTCTAAAAAGAATAAATGACAATGAGAATTGAGTTTTAGGAAAGAAAAAAGGGTATAGTATCTTGGTACACTGGGGTTGTTCTCTGAAACACCTTCATCCCAAACCATATTCCCTTCCATATCATCCTCCCTGTATTCATTTCAAACTATGACCCCTAAACCTCCATAATCTCATTTTTAGTTCTAAGCTCTAATAAGATGTATGAATTGAAAGATATTTCATATTCTCATTCAGTGACAAAACCTTATAGAAGAGGCGAGAGACTATGCATTGTCTTTATTTACCTGCATTATGAGAATGTTCACATATTTCCTTGCCGACATTATGTGTTTGGCTAAATGTTCTGGCTCTGATGCAGTGAAGTACAAGTACTGCATGGCTTATGTGGTATTTACATCCTATTGCCTTGCTAAAGACCAAGAAGATCTGTCTTTGAAAATACATTTGACTTTCATAATTTCAGATACAACATTGTGGCCGTGAAGCTTTACACGTATGTATATGGTAAGTAGAGAGAGGTGCATTGCATGTAGAAGGTGAACATTTCACTTAGGATCTGTGCTCTAAGGTGTCTGTTTCCAATTCTTACATGTGACCAGCAGACATAGTGTGGTGCTGTGTCTTATTCTATTTGATATTTGAGTGTGGAGGGCATGAAATCTTGCTCAGACGTTCCCTTCTGTAGTTCAATGCTGATCTCCTACCTTGAGAAAACCTGGTCTCTAGACTGCGGGACTTCAGTTAATACAAAGATGAAGCCATAGACTGTTTTCATCTGCCAATGTCATGCCCTGTGGATGAATGTGTGTCACTTGAACCTCAGGGAAATTCCAGACTGGATGTGTACAATTTTAGCATGCCCCAGACCCCACACAGAAGTGGTGACATGAGTGTCTCAGATATGTTGGCCTATATAGTAGCCAAGACCCCAAGATTACAGTGGTGTTCTTAGCAGAAAGGAATGTCACACACCAGGCAAGAGCCTTAGAGAGAATCACGGATATTAAATAGCAGATCAAATTACATCAGTCAAAGACCCTAATCTCATACTTCTCTTGGACATCTCAAAGAATCTGAAATCCTCGATGATAGGAGTTGTGTTGCATATAGGAAAGAAAGCTTGCAGATGCCTCCATATTTTGGTCCTAGTAGCCCATGAGGCACATATATGCCCTGGAAAATGATGCTGTAATAAGTGCTGCTCCCTTTATTCACTGGCCACTCTGCCAGAACCAGAGAATATGTTCATTTAAATATGGCCAGAGGAGTCATTTCCTGTCCCTCTTCTTTGGGACATTGTACTTTCATGATCATCTCAAGGATTGTGATGAAAGTGAAATGTTGTCATTTGTACAGTGCTTTGCCAAATGCTGGGTATAAATTCACCAAGAAGTTATCACTGTTACTTTGTTTTTATTAACACTACCCTAAATCCACCCCTGTACAATGTAAAGTAGGACATGTAATCTTGTGATGCTTTAGTTTATGATTTTTTAAGATTAAGAATTTGATGAATAATTATTTCTGCCATAGAATATGAAGATCAGAGACAGCTGAAAATGAATTTCTTCATACCTTTGATTCATCTCAGAAACTGATATCTTACACATTAGAGTGGGAAGATGCTGAGGGGTTCAGGACCAGCCTCATTAGTGGAATTCAGCTACCATTCAATAGGACTTAGCCAATAAGAAAATTTATCAGGCAATGTTACATAAAAACTGCAGATGGATCCTGTTCAATATGTAGATAAACTGAATGCAAATATGAAAAGAATACCATCAGATTTGCAAGTTTTCCCACATGGATGTTCACTGTGTATTGGGGGGAGGTTCACATCAACTATTTGTGTCAGTTGATATCTTGAAAAGGCTCTTGTGGGCTCGAATGAAACCCGTAAGTGTCAAGTGTAAAGTGTCCATCAAGTGATGGTGAAACAGGGCAGGCCCACTTAGAGGAAGACACTGAGGATGTAAGGGCATCTAACTGGCTTTCAGTTGAATGAAATGCCCATGTGCTGCCCCTGTCAGGGCAAAGCCAGCACAACCCTTGAGTGCAACAGAAAGTCTACTGAGATGGGATACAAAACATTTAAAAGTGAACCCTTGGCTTAGTGTTTTGCTGTGCTTTTGTTCCTAACAGATTATTGGGTCTAAGAAGCTGAAGAGTCTGAGAAGAACATCATGGCAGTTTATAATTCAACATCTCTCAGTGGTGGAAAAGCCTTGTGGTCTCTTTTGACATAAAGAAAAGTTGGAGTGACTTTATGACAACCCTTAAAGTAAAAATTGTTAGGATATGAGTCCTGCCTTAATCTTTTAGAACAGAGGAATGAGAAATATGCTTAGACGCTTTTGGGAAAAGGTAGGACTATGGTTTCAGCCAGGGGTACACAACTGTGGAGGCTGTGTTGAGTGGGTGGTCCCCTTAAGACGTTAAGAGGTGGTCCCCTTAAGACTTTCAGAGGTGGTCCCCTTAAGACTTTAAAAGGACCAATCAGGCTTGTGCATCAGCCAGGTGGCCTAGGCAACTGGAAGGCAGTGGCTCCCAAGATTCCATGATACCCACCGTGTTTTGATTCTGTGACAGTAACTGCCAAGTTACCTGGAAGTGAAGCCCTACTTCTCTCACTCTGTCAGATGTTGAGCAATAAGCAGGAGCTTATGCTCTGAGCTCTGGCACCTGACTGAATCGAGAATAAAGGCGTTAAAGTGTTGTGGGGTGTTTCCTAACAGTAAGTTGGGAGGTACAGTTATCCTCATCTATCAGTCCTACTGAAAGAGGTTTCATTTTCTTTAACTCCTCTTTTTCTTGGGTGTCTTCTTCCTAGTCCCTGGATATACTCATTTTGCTACAAGCATCGATATGGCACTGACTCTCGGTCCCTCACTTGACGTGAGGGTAGAAACCAGTGAGCAATTAAGCTCTCAACTGGCAAAGAGCCAACGAGAATCAAAAGAACTGCAGGAGAAGCTTCGTAGAGCTGAGACTAAGGCCTACCTCCTGGCAAAGCACCTGCGGGACCACAGTAAGTTCGTTCTTTTTCCCTGTGTTTAATGTTTTATTTCTAAAAAAGAAATACAAATAAAATAGAGAAATTTGTTAATATAGATTGAATGGGAGGCACAGCATTATTCATGTTCCCATTCCACAATAAGTTCTATAGGTTCAGTGTCACCGAAATGATGAGTATTTGATGTCACCTCTTGGAGAAATGACCTGTTTGCTAACCTTGATCCTTCTCTTCTCTCTACCAAATAAGTTACATAGCTACCATGCTCTGAGAAGGATTAGCGTTAGTAGTTGCAGCATCAGTTGGTTGTGCAGGAATAACTGAAGCACAAGTTCAGCCAATTTTCCACGTTTTCACTGAGCTGTAGGGTGGGAATTCTGACACTGTCCCGCTCCAGCTGAGTCACTTTGCCAAGTCCCTTCAGGTGCATTTGAACTCTTCTTCGCTCATTTGCTGCCAATGTAGTATTTTCTCAAATGTTATTTTAAATCTTTATCCAATAAATTGGTGGGAATTATATACTACTATAGCTTTGGTGTTTCTATGACTACTTTAGAGTTACTTAACATAAGTGAAGATGAGCATCTTTTGATTTGATTATTGTATATAACTCCTGTCTATTCTCTGGCTGGATTATGGTCCACTTATTCTTTATTTCTTGAACTGTTTATTAAGTAGAGCCATTAAGCCTTTGGCAGTAGTATAAATGAAAAATACATTATCTGGGGCCAGCGCTGTGGCATAGCAGGTAAAGCCACCACCTGCAGGTGTTGGTTTGAATCTGGCTGCTCCACTTCTGATCCAGCTCTCTGCTATGGCCTGGGAAAGTAGTCTAAGATGGCCCAAGAGCTTGGACCCCTGCGCCTGTGTGGGAGACCTGGGGGAAGAACCTAGCTCCTGGCCTCAGGTTGGCACAGCTCCAGCCATTGTGGCCGTTTGTGGAGTGAGCCAGTAGATGGAAGACTTAGCTCTCTCTCCCTGCCTCTGAATCTCTATAACTCTGCCTTTCAAATAAATGAGTAAATCTTTAAAAAAAAGTTAACTGAAAAAATAAGAAATAAAACATTAATATTTTTAAAAAAAGAAGGGATTAGAAAAAATTCCCTGAGGGGCCGGCACTGTAGTATAGTGGGTAAAGCCACCGCCTGCAGTGCCGGCATCCCCTATGGGTGCCGATTCAAGACCTGGCTGCTCCACTTCCAATCCAGCTCTCTGCTGTGGCCTGGGAAAGCAGTAGAAGACGGTCCAAGGCCTTGGACCCCTGCACCCATGTGGGAGACCCGGAAGAGGCTCCTGGCTCCTGGCTTTGGATCGGCCAAAGATTGAAAGACCTCTCTCTCTGTCTATTTGCTTTTCCTTCTCTCTGTGTAACTCTGGCTTTCCAAAAAAATATATAAAGCTTTTTTTTTAAATCCCTGAACAAATATAAATAAAATGGAGATTATAAGTGTCCTGTCCCTGGGAGCTAAAGAAACAAAGAGGAGGAAATTCACACCAAGAGCTTGATGGTGTAGCTCCACTTCCTGACAGACAGTGACCTTAGCAGCCCGCTCACCTTTCCACTGAGGCAGGTGTATGTGTGTGCGTGTCTTTCCTCAGATTGTGAAGAGTATGAAGATCTAATTGAATCAATGCTGAGGGAGAAGCCGCACTTCCTGGAGGGGCAGCTGTCAGAGGAGCTGCTACCTGCGGAGAATCTCAAGTAAGGGGGCTCTCTCGGGTGGGCAGGTGGAAAGGTGAATGCATCTCTCAAGTGGGGCAGCTCAGCTGGGGAACCAAGAACTGATGTGGCCAGGAGAAGGGCAGGGATTTACATGGTGGGCTGACCCCTCAGATTTATAAAGCAGGCAGACAACAGAGAAATCACCAAATTGTAGGCTGCAGTGGATATTTAGAACCTCTTTTTGACTTGAAAAACGAGGCACTTATTGACTTGAAATTCACATACAAAATTGAAGAACGTGAACCACACAGAGAAGTTTTGTATCCACATAGTGCTGTAGGATCCCCTCCTCATTAACTGTGTCTCCATCACCTCCTGACCGTGGATGCTGTCTTAGATTCTCCCTGTCAGTCGTTATTTCTGCTGAAAGCCATTGTGCCTGGCATGTTTCTGTGTCTACCTTTGTGACCACTCGCTGCACACTGCATTTTAATAAGGAAAGGTCTGTGGCTGGAGTGAGGAACTTAAGGAACATGTTGGTGAGGGAGCTGAGGAAGAACCTTGGTGTTGTTTAGAGAACCAAAAAGTCAGCCCAGTGTCTAGTAATCTCGCAAGGTCTGTCTCTCTACTAAAGAGGAATCTCTTGCTCCATCTTTTCCTCTTCCCTACTGTGGGCATTTTCCCACACAGGCAGTGATGCTGCTTAGAGGGCCCTGTGAGCACATTCTCACCAAATCTCTGCAGAGACACAGAACACACCATGGGGCCGTTCCCACCTTGACATCTTCTCTCCTGTCACACCTTAGGAAATGTGGTGTTCAAATTCAAGAGCAGGCCCAAGAGCTGACCCAATTACAGCGGAAGTTACAGGAAGGGAGAGCTCTTTCTCAGCTCATTCATCAAAATCTCCAGGCCCTCCTCACCCAGCAGGACCCTGACAGCTGCCAGAGCCGGCAACTACTCACTGAGCTGCTCAAGCTGACAGAGCACCTTGTTGCCAAACTCAGCACAGGTAAGGTGGCCAAGGCTCTGAGACTTAAGATGGTCTCAAGTTGGCATCCGACTCCACACTTCTTCAAAGAACATTTACCAACAGTCTGTAGGTTTGTGTAAACAATTCTGTAAATAGTTCTCTAAACATTTGCGGCCATTTTTGGTCAGGGTACTTGTGTAGGAACAAAGAGTGGGAAATGCAGAGCTTTGAAGGTCCCAGGGCTGCAGAGATCTCCTCCTCCCTGATGCAATTGGCCTTGGAGCAGGAGGCCGCATCCTCTAGCATTCTTTTTTCATGCTTGGATTTCCATTTTATTTCCATTGAAATACACTTACCTTTTTATAAAGATTGATTTTTTATTTTATAGGCAGAGTTACGGGGATGGGCGGGGGAGAGAGAAATTTACTGTTGAATTGATAGTATATACAGACTTTTCTAAACCCAGATCTGGGATTTTCTTTTTTTTTTTTTCCCAGAGAAACCTTTTGTGGAACGGGAATAGGAGAGGGAGAAGGTGGGGTGGGAGCTTCAGTGAGGCTCCTGATGCTTCCTTCACCAGGGAGGCAGCCATGCACGGTGTCAGAGGTCTTTGCTCCCTAGCAGGGCAGGCAACCGTTTGCCAGAGCACATGTCCTGCCCATGTGTCTCTATCCCTGTGACTCAATCTCAAGCTCTATCACCGCCAGAGAAGGTGGGGTGGGAGGGTGGGTATGGAGGGAAGAGTTACTGTATTCCCTCCAGTTTCAAAACACCGGAGAGAGGATGTGACTGGAGGCAGCTTGTGAGAGGGAACAAAAGCCACAGTGCAAGAGTGGAAAGTCTCGGCTGCTCCCCAGCGTGTTTTCACACACGTGTGACAGATCTTTTGTGGATTTCAATCTCCTTGTCTGTAGAGTGTCAAATAATCTCTTTCACAGTAGAAGTAACACTATGGCCATCTCCTGTGGGATATTCACACCCTGGTAACACTCCCTGACAGCCACAGCCCCCTGCATTTTGCAGCTACCTCTGGATTTCAGCCTAGCAAACCATGTGGCCTTTCTCTTCCCTGATGAAGTTGACTGAGCTCCCGAGTTCTCTAGAACACTATGCCATGCCCTCAGTGTTCCATCTTGGGCATTAGGTCTGACTGGAGCCACTAATGCCCTACACTCTCTGGGTGGCCCCAGAGATCCTGGTGGACCAGAGGCTCTGTAGAACTCATACTTCCACCCAGTAGCAGTACACAGAGTTCACTGTCCATGCAGTCTCCAAGACAATGAAGAGCAAATTCGCATTTGGCTGTTCTCAACCCAACAGCCAGGTAGCCTATTGCTGGAGCTGATGTTGTTGGGGGCCAGATGATCTTAGGGTTTCCAGAAAATGAGGCCACGGGAGATGTGGGTAACATCCTGTTTCAATGGAGAGAATGGGATCACCTGGCTCCAAGGGCATATGATCAGGCCGGGATGGTGGCCTGGAGACACACTGTAGCCTCTGAGGCTGTTGCCAAAGTCCCAGATGTCTCTCATGGAAAAGTAGAAGTCCTGGTGGTGGTAGCTGTGGCGTTGGACCATTTCCTGAAGGTGTCCTTCCTTATCTGACTTGATTTACAGTCAACCAGACATCTGGGAACCAGGAGGAGCCTTACGTGGACTCTCCCCATACCAGGTAGGTCTGCCAGCCCTGTGGACTTTGACTTTGCAGGGATCCCTGAAGTGTCACAGTAGATCCTGGGAGAGACAAAACAGGCTGAGGGAGCCATGGCACTCCCACAGGACCATGTCCTCCTGTCTCAGAAGACAATATTGCATCTTGTCGTGGAGTTGCCCAAAGGGGTTCGCATGGCCTCTTCCACTCACTGCCCAAGAGATAGTCTTAGGGTTGACTCAGACCAAGTGGCCTTTATGTGGAATTCTGGAAGTCACCACAGTTTCCCTGGCTCACAAGAGGAGAGGGCCACTCTCTGGACTACATTCAATTTCTGTCCATGCAAGGGCATTCCATCTGTGGGTGGCACAAAAAGTGATCCATTGAGATCCCAGAGCCAGCCATCAGAAGGCAGAGGGAGCAGTCTGAGGAGTGGGGGTGAGAGAGCCAGAGTGCTGGGGTACAAGAACTCCTCGGCAGGTGTATCTGTCATCATCGAGATATCTGGGGAGTTGATGCCTGACTGGGTCTCAGGGGTGACCCACAGCTTCAGTGAGGCTCCTGGTGCTTCCTTCACTGGGGAGGCAGCCATGCAGGGTGTCAGAGGTCTTTGCTCCCTAGCAGGGCAGGCAGCTGTTTGCCAGAGGACATGTCCTGCCCATGTGTCTCTATCCCTGTGACTCAGTCTTCAGCTTGTCACCGCCAGTCCTTTCAGAGTCACCTTGTGACCAGGGAGTGGGACACCTGCTGGGGCCCGTTTTACCTCTAGCCACAGATGCACTGTTACTGCTTTGGAGGGCGGGCATGAGTTGGTGCTACTCACGTCCCATGTTTGTAAATGTGCCTTATCTCCACACTCCAGCAGGCCAAGTCTCAGGCTGGCCCAGCTGGAGCTTCTCAATGGCCTGCCTAAACCCAGAGTGGGACCCTGGTGGCCCTGTCCTATGGACAACATTGTGGAGGTGGCTTACGATGAGATCTGTGCCAGTGTCTGGAACCTCCAGCAAGAAGAATGCTTCTTCAGGGAAGCCGGCCTTGGCAGTGAGTACTTCTGGGGCAAGGTGATGCTTCGAGCCCCAGGGTTCTCCCCAGTACACAGCCACAGGTCTGCCTTGCAGCCACCAGCCCTAGCTGAGTAACAAGAGCCTGTGTGCTGGAGCAGGGCCCATGGCTTCATGGTAGGAAACACCAGATTACACAGCATGAACACATGAGGAATTTGGGGATCTAAGCATAGTATAGCAACTAGAGTTGGAGTCATGTGGTTGCCCAGAAACACCCCATGAGATAATACCGCCTCATGCCCACAGCAGTGTATCCGACCAGCCAGAGGCTTGTCAGCACAATGAGTCTGGCTAAAAACGATGGATGAGACTAAGAGCCTTCAGCAGCAATCTCTTCACAAACTGCTGAAACTTTGTAACTGCTACCAGTTCTGGAAGAATACAGGAGAGTAGGAAAAGATAAAGAGGAGCACAGGGCCCAAATGAAATGAACCCAAAAAGCAGAGGGTATGAAAAACACCAATGGTCACTGAGGTCAAGACTGTGGTGAGGCAGTTAGAAATCGAGTTGAATTGATTGTCCATAACAAACCACGAGAAAAAGAAAACCCAAGACATCCCAGTGTGGAGCTGACACTTCCCAACAAAATAGCAGAGGTCAGATGAATTGACACCCAGTTAATAAAAAATATGCTGAAAAAAAAAAAGCAACAGATATCACTACTCACAACTTTTAGTACCTTTGAGTGATACTGCAGAGATATCTCTATGCAGATATGAGGCCGTAACACTTCTCCCAATGACCACAGCATTCAGGGAAGCCTTGCCATTCGAAACACCTGGGGGTCCTGTGTGTTTCACCAACCCAGCGACTGACAGGGTAGGCAGGGAGAGTCAAGTATCCCACCTACCCTAACATTAGAATTGTGCTTGTCAGGGCTGAATGTTGCTTGTTGGCAGCACGGGGCAAAGATGGGCGCAAAAAAGACACTAAGCTGGGGTATACAGCGCAATAGAGATCCTGAAATGTAGTGGGTGATGGGCGGTCCGAAGACTACCCTGGCAGGCAAGCAAAGCCACTATCTGGACTAGGCGCCAGTCTAAACGCCAGCTTCTGAGCCACCAAGACAACCACCCTGAGGTATGTACACATCTTGGCCTGTGCGTGGGTAAGCCTAGTCCTCAGTGGGGCCTTCCCTGTCTCATTCGATTTGCAGTCGGCCCAACGGCTCTGGATCGGGAGCGGCCTTCCCTAGGTCCTGCCCTGCCCAGGTAGGTCTCCCGACCCCGTGAAGGCCCCGCCCCGGGGCTGGGATCCCGGCAGACTTCCCCGCTATCCCGGGAGGCCCAGGGCTGGGCCGCGTGGTGCCCGCACACCCACTGCCACCCTCGGCCCCGTGTGTCTATGGGCCCGGTGGCAGCACGGCCTCCAAGCGTGCGAGTGACACGGAGGTGGCTGTGGCCTGCCCCCACCCCTGGGGAGGCCGTCCCGGGATCCCTGCGCACCCAGTGGCCCCGTAGGACGACCTGCGGTCCGGGTGGCTGTCCCGCTTTCCACACGGAGGCTGACCGGAGTCTGGCCCGCAGTCACGACCCAACCACATCACTCAGCCTTCGCTGGGCGGCACGGGGACGGGTCCTCGGGGAATCCTGGGCCACTCCACAGAGGCTGCGGAGGCAGACTGTGGTGGGGGAGGGGTTCTGACGGTGGCCAGAGGGCTGTGCCACCTCGACAAGCCAGGTGCATTGGTGGTGCCAGGTGCGGCCTGGGCAGTCGATGCGTGCCGCAGAGCTCCTGTGAGGGTCCTGGAGTGCTTTGGGCGGGGTCAGAGCTCTGGGGTCCGAGTCCATTGTCTGCCCAGCCCCGGCCCGGCCGTGCCTGCGGCTCAGTCCACGGCTCTCTCTAGCAACCCCTGCAGAGCTGAGAGCTGGCCCCTGGCGGGGGACGAGGACCGCCTCTGGGGCCCACGTGCCCATAGCCACGCAGGCACTGGCTTCCCTGGGCCGGCAGGCAGGGCCCGGGGCTCGACCACCTGCCGCGTTGGTGACCCTGCTGTGGTTTTCCTTCCCACCCCAGCGGGCCCGAACTCAAGCTGCCCCGGCTGGGGCAGTTCCCTGTCCCATGTGCAGCCATCGCGGGACCCCGTTGGCCGTGTCCTGCGGCCGGGCACGTGGCCGTGGCTTACTTCCAGGTCTGTGACAGTGCCTGGGGCCTCCGGCGGGAGGAATGCCACATCTTCCAGACCATAGATATGTTCGGTGAGTCCTCCCGGGGCAAGGTGTCCCCGCTGAGCCACTGGGGCTCATCCCTGGACAGCGCCAGTGTTCCTTCGCGGAGCCAGCCGCGAGGCTGAGTCCCGGGGCACAGGGCCGCCTGAAGCGGGGGGGCTGGTGGAGGGGAGGGGCCGGCACACAGGGCCCGGGTCTTGTGAGACCCCATGGGTGGTGGGTGTGAAGCATATCCACGTTCACTGCGGTGTCCGGGTCGGGCCTGCCTCTGGGGTGTGGGTCACACTGTTTGGCCCTGCCTGACACGCAGCCTGCCAGGTCCCGTGGGGCACGTGGTTGCGGCCCCAGAGGCTATTCCAGGGCAGGGCCAGCGCCAGCGCCCGCAAGCCTGCGCGCTTCAGGCTGGCTAGGAAGAGGGGGCCACGCCAGCAGCCTTCAGCCTGCTTCCTTCCCAACCCGCAGACAGCCCCTGAAAGCCGCAGCTCCCAGCTGTGGCAAGCAGACAAGTGGTCCCTGGCTTTCGCATCAGCTGGCGGAGCGCCGCGCGCCAGAGCGCTCTGGAACGCTCTGCGTGCCCTGGGTGTTCCGTGTGCCGGGGGGAGGCCTGAGTCGCCGGCCTCGACGCCTCTCCCAGCGACCACAGCATTCTGGGAAGCCCGGCAGTTGAGAGACCCAGGGGTCCTGTGGGTGTTGGGTGTCCCCCGCCCAGCGACTGGCAGAACGGGCAGGGAGAGTCCGCTGTGCCGCCTACGCTGCCCTTGGAATTGTGTGGGTCGGGGTTAGATTTCTGCTGTCCGCAGCCCAGGGCGGAGATGGGTGCCCCAGGACACTGAGCTGGGGTCCGGTGCGTGTGAAGGCTTCCTTAGGGCCCTGCCACGTGAGGTAGGGCGGTTGAAGGGCGGTCCAGAGCCCCCATGGCAGGCGGGCGCCAGTCCAGGCCAGTGCCTGGAGACTCAGCGCCCTGCCTCCCGGCAAGCCTCGAGCCACCCAGACGACGGACCGTCCTTTAGGGGGTGTGGACGTCCTGGCCTGTGCGTGGGTAAGCCTAGTCCTCAGTGGGGCCTTCCCTGTCTCATTCGACTTGCAGTCGGCCCGACGGCTCTGGATCGGGAGCGGCCTTCCCTAGGTCCTGCCCTGCCCAGGTAGGTCTCCCGACCCCGTGAAGGCCCCGCCCCGGGGCTGGGATCCCGGCAGACTTCCCCGCTATCCCGGGAGGCCCAGGGCTGGGCCGCGTGGTGCCCGCACACCCACTGCCACCCTCGGCCCCGTGTGTCTATGGGCCCGGTGGCAGCACGGCCTCCAAGCGTGCGAGTGACACGGAGAGGGCTGTGGCCTGCCCCCACCCCTGGGGAGGCCGTCCCGGGATCCCTGCGCACCCAGTGGCCCCATAGGACATCCTGCAGTCCGGGTGGCTGTCCCGCTTTCCACGCGGAGGCTGACCGGAGTCTGGCCCGCAGTCACGACCCAACCACATCACTCAGCCTTCGCTGGGCGGCACGGGGACGGGTCCTCGGGGAATCCCGGGCCACTCCACAGAGGCTGCGGAGGCAGACTGTGGTGGGGGAGGGGTTCTGACGGTGGCCAGAGGACTGTGCCACCTCGACAAGCCAGGTGCATTGGCGGTGCCAGGTGCGGCCTGGGCAGTCGATGCGTGCCGCAGAGCTCCTGTGAGGGTCCTGGAGTGCTTTGGGCGGGGTCAGAGCTCTGGGGTCCGAGTCCATTGTCTGCCCGGCCCCGGCCCGGCCGTGCCTGCGGCTCAGTCCGCGGCTCTCTCTAGCAACCCCTGCAGAGCTGAGAGCTGGCCTCTGGCGGGTGACGAGGACCGCCTCTGGGGCCCACGTGCCCATAGCCACGCAGGCACTGGCTTCCCTGGGCCAGCAGGCAGGGCCCGGGGCTCGACCACCTGCCGCATTGGTGACCCTGCTGTGGTTTTCCTTCCCACCCCAGCGGGCCCGAACTCGAGCTGCCCCGGCTGGGGCAGTTCCCTGTCCCATGTGCAGCCATCGCGGGACCCCGTTGGCCGTGTCCTGCGGCCAGGCACGTGGCCGTGGCGTACCTCCAGGTCTGTGACAGTGCCTGGGGCCTCCGGCGGGAGGAATGCCACATCTTCCAGACCATAGACATGTTCGGTGAGTCCTCCCGGGGCAAGGTGTCCCCGCTGAGCCACTGGGGCTCATCCCTGGACAGCGCCAGTGTTCCTTCGCGGAGCCAGCCGCGAGGCTGAGCCCCGGGGCACAGGGCCGCCTGAAGCGGGGGGGCGGGTGGAGGTGGGGGGCCGGCACACAGGGCCCAGGTCTTGTGAGACCCCATGGGTGGTGGGTGTGAAGCATATCCACGTTCACTGCGGTGTCCGGGTCGGGCCTGCCTCTGGGGTGTGGGTCACACTGTTTGGCCCCGCCTGACACGCAGGCTGCCAGGTCCCGCGGGGCACGTCGTTGCGGCCCCAGAGGCTATTCCAGGGCAGGGCCAGCGCCAGCGCCCGCAAGCCTGCGCGCTTCAGGCTGGCTAGGAAGAGGGGGCCACGCCAGCAGCCTTCAGCCTGCTTCCTTGCCAACCCGCAGACAGCCCCTGAAAGCCGCAGCTCCCAGCTGTGGCAAGCAGACAAGTGGTCCCTGGTTTTCGCATCAGCTGGCGGAGCGCCGCGCACCAGAGCGCTCTGGAACGCTCTGCGTGTCCTGGGTGTTCCGTGTGCCGGGGGGAGGCCTGAGTCGCCGGCCTGGACGCCTCTCCCAGCGACCACAGCATTCTGTCTGGGAAGCCCGGCAGTTGAGAGACCCAGGGGTCCTGTGGGTGTTGGAGGGGTGGGGCCGGCACACAGGGCCCAAGTCTTGTGAGATCCCATGGGTGGTGGGTGTGAAGCATATCCACGTTCACTGTGGTTTCTGGCTTGGGACGGTCCCCTGAGTTGGGACACAGTGTTTGGCCCTGAGACACAGCCTGCCAGGCAGGCTATTCTAGGGCAATTGCCTGTAAGCCTGCAAGCTTCAGGCAGGCTAGGAAGCGGGGTCCACACCAGCAGCCTTCCACCTGCTTGCTACACAACCTGCAGACACCCCCTGAAATCCGCAGCTCCCAGCTGTCGCATGTTCCTGAGGCTTTGGCCATTATGGTGAGTACTCCCATGGAAAGGTACTCCTTTGAGCCTCACAGTGTCTCTCTAGTTCATAGCCATGTGTCCACCCTGCTGCCACTTGTCCTGAATCTGTATGGGAGAATGTGATGGGCTGAAGCAAGGCACCGTGCTCAATGGTGTGAGTCCCCAGCTTGTAGCATCTGGAGTATCTCTCTGGTCAGTTCGGGTCTGCTGGTTGGTTCAGCCCCTGGACTTTGAGTTTTACCTGTATCCCCTGAGATCTCCACCATGAGTTCATTTCATGTCATGTCATCCTAAGCACCTCCTCCATTGAGAGTTGTGGAGTTGTGAGGCCCAAGGCCTCTCCTGTGTGACATTCATGCGTTGGTGTCTCTCACTTGGTTGATTCCTTGATTCTTAGGTCTTGCCTGGCTCCACTTGACTGTGCTCTCAGGTCATGGTACCCAAGGCAGGTGGAGCAACATCACACTGGCCTCTGGGCCTCCCACCAGTGAGGCACCAGTGAGGTACCTGTCTGGACTGTGGTGTAGGAGCAAAGGACATATGTGCCAATTGCTGTCTCCCTTGAGATTCATGCCCTGGTTGGCACTCCCTTCTGGCCATGGTCCCAGGTGTCCTCATCCACCTCTGGCTCCTAGAAATCCCTGAAGTAAACCACGTGGATGAGTAAGTTCATGAGTCCTCTAGAAAGCTTACCCAATCGTCAAGTGTTCCACCACCCACCACCAGGCTCTGTGTTTAAACCCTCGGCCTGAGAGGGCCTGCTGATGTATAAGGTTTCTGGGTGGCTCCAGAAGTCCCAGTGGACCAGAGGCTCTATAGACTTGATGGCTCTGTTCAGTGGCAGTACACACACACAAAATGGTGTGTCACCGGCACCTGAACACCGGGTGGGAGAGGATTGGATTTCAGCCTTTCCTCCCGGAGGTCATTTAACTACTGGTGGTTGTGACATGGGCGAGTGGGGGGTTCTTAAGGTAGTCTAAGGGTTTGCACACACCCGGGACAGAGTAAGTGTACGTGATATCCTGCCAAAACACAGAGAAACCAAGAGAGTGGGATCCCCTGGCTCCCAGGAAGGTAGACTAGCTGGTGTCTTTATGGTTTACCCTTTTGTGGTCCTTATTGTGGTAAAACAGGTTAAGCCACCACCTGCAACACTGGCATCCCATTGGGTATCAGTTTGTGTCCCAGCTGCTTCAACTTCAACTAATGGCCTCTCTCTCTCTCTCTCTCTCTCTCTCTCTCTCTCTCTCTAACTCTGCATTTCAAATAATAAATAAATAAATAAATAAATCTTTAAAAAACAAAAAAACTGGCTGGCGCCATGGCTCAATAGGCTAATCCTCTGCTGTGGCGCCAGCACACCAGGTTCTAGTCCCAGTCAGAGCGCCAGATTCTGTCCCGGTTGCTCCTCTTCCTGTCCTGCTCTCTTGCTGTGGCCCGGGAGTGCAGTGGAGGATGGCCCAAGTGCTTGGGCCCTGCATCTGCGTGGGAGACCAGGAGAAGCACCTGGCTCCTGGTTTCGGATCAGCGCGGTGCACTGGCCGCAGCACGCCGGCCGCAACGGCCATTGAGGGGTGAACCAACGGAAAAGGAAGACCTTTCTCTCTGTCTCTCTCACTGTCCACTCTGCCTGTCAAAAAACAAACAAACAAAAAACTTACCTTTTTTTTTGCCTCCCTTGATACTCCTGAGTCAGACACTCACTCTCCCAATGCATGTAAATTTACCTGTAGCATTCCAGTCAGATACTGTGTGACACAGTTACTTGTACTGGGATCTTAATGTGCCTTTTACTGTCTGATTTTTATTTGTAGTGTACCAGATGTACGAAGAGAAGGTAGCAGGTTATCTTGGTCCTAACAAACCCAAGTAAGTCTCCAACTTCTGTTACTGCTTACTTTGTTTCAACACTTGGGGAATCTAACTCCAGGGAGAAAACAGCATGTGTTGGGGTGACTCACCGTTACCCCTTAAGCCCATAGCCGAATGTTTGTAGGAACAAAGTTATTCCTTATCATGTGAGCGACCTGCAAGTTTCCATTGTTTTCCCCACTCTCTCCCTTGGATTAACTACAGAGCCTGTGCAGGTCAACCAGCCTACTCAGGGAGTTTGGTCAGTCCTGGCCACTACCCTGCCATACTCAAGGCAGGGTGATCCTTTTCTGCCCTCAGCTTGTTGCCCATGTGTATTTTTGCCTTCCACTGATAACACAAAATGAGATGGGACCTGACCTCATCAGATGGTGGGCAACAGGCTGGGGTGAGAAACCTGGGGTGCTAAAGCACCTCCTCAGCAGGTGCATCTTTGTGACTGAAGCCTGCACACTTCATGCCTTCATTGTTTTCTCACATGACCAGTAGTAGGTTCTGTTTGGCTCATTAGTATCAGTGGAGAGGGTGCCAATGGTGGGTGGCACAGCCTTTTTCCTGAGTAGCTCACTGCCCCTGTCCCTCAGTCTCGGGCTCTGTCTGCACTCCCACTGTGAGGCTTCAGCTTGATCAAGCAGTGAGCCACTGGTGGATGGGCTCCCTTTCCTTTGGTGACAGAACCTTTGCCCTGCTGTTTAAGCCAGGAAGGTCGTGGGAAGATTGCTCCTTTTGTTAATTTCTTATTCCCTTCTGCACCTCCAGGGTCTGTCTGAAGCTGCCCAAACCAGAACAGCCTGAGTTCCTGCTCAGCCCAGTGGCATGTCCATATCCATCTTTAACCATGCCATCACTTGTGGATTGCACCTGCCGCACTGCTGGCAGTGACTGGGGTCGTGTGCAGGTGCCACACTTCTGCCTGTTTGTTTCTGCTAGTGAGTATTCCCAAGGAAATTTGGCCAAGTTCATAATGATCTCCCTGTGTGAAAACAGGACATGTACCCTACACAGTTCTCCCCTTGCCATTCAGTGTAGTTTTGCACACCGAGCCTAAGGCACATTGTGTTCAGGGAGTTGTATGATAGAGTTAAGGCACTGTCATCATTTAGTCTGCAGCCATTACTTCCTGTTTGTCCAAATTCATGTACACATCACCCAGTATTTACTCTCATGTCTGTACTTAAGCCCCTCCTCTCCTTTCAGGTGGCACATTGAAGGCTTGTCCTCAGAAACACTTGAATGGAATACTAGGTTGTCACCTGTCGAAGGTGCCAGTCTCACATGCAGAGTTGTGGGTGAGACTACAGGGATACACCTGTCCTCAAGTCCCAGTGGATCCGCAATTAGCCTCTGGTAGCAATGAGGCCAGGCGTAGTGATTCCTCCAGCACCTGCAGCTTTGCAGAAAACATCGATTCAAGAAACCAGTTGTTGCTCCACAAAGGTAAGAAAGAAAAGGCCACAGGAAGCTTCCATTGATACATGGATTTTCACTGTGTATGGGTGAAGGAGACAATTCAGACCCCGTCGTGTTCTCTGAGGGTCAAGTTGAAGTCTGCAGTGCTGTAACATGGTAAAGTGAGCCAATGCCTGATTTTAAGCATCCGCTCTGCCTCCAGTCATCAGCTTCCCAAATATTTTATGTTGAACTTGGCCAAGTTACTTATCACAGGCATTTATATCTCATCCCCCATTTCAGGCTGTGCTGTTATTAAGCAACATAATTTCCAGAGTGACTGGCTAAGAATAGCTCAGTATCCTCTTTAGGTGTTTAGTGACTCGTCGTTTAATTTGCATATAGTTGAAGACTTAACAAAGTGATCTTGTACTTTTGTTCCACGTGCAAATCAACCATGTTTGTAGTGTAACTTCCCAGAGACTGTCTTTGATAAGACAAGTGACTGACTTACTTTCCCTCCCTCCATCCCTCCCTCCCTCCCTTCCCTTTTCTATTTATTTTTCCTTTCTCCCTCTGTTGCTCTTTTTTCTCCCTTCTATCTTCCTTCCCTCCCTCCCTTCTTTCCTTTCTCTCTCTCTCTTTTTCTCACTCTCACTCTCTCTCTTTCCTTCTTTCTCTTTCTCCTTTCATTCTTGCTTCCTCAACATTCCCTTCTAAGCCAATTTTCCTCTGTCAGACACTTTCAGCCACAAGGTGAGAGCCATATTCTTGTCAGTGTACATTCTAGGCCTTTACCTTGATTTCCTGATTAATTCAACTTATTTTCTGGCCCCCTCTCTTTTTTAAATGAACAGGAGCCTTCATACATGAAGTGATCAGGCTCATTTCTGACTCTTCCTGGAATTTATCAGCTCCGCTCATCTCCATAGCATGTCCCAGTTTCTTGCCCACAGTGATCCACTTCTGCTCAGATTTCCTTACAACTGAGCCTTGGACCCTCCTGCCCATCCTACCTGGATCCTGTCCATCCTTTTCCCTGCCTCTATGGTTGCCTGTGGCTTATGTCTGCTGCAGCCTACCTTCTAGAAAGGAGGGGAATGGTGTGCTCAGGAGGAGGAATATGTCTCATGTGACAGTGACCACTAGTTGACTCTTTGGGAGAGAGCTCCTGGCCAGTGCTCAGTAAGAGACAGGCATACATACTCTCTGCCACATGTGCCATGATACCTTGTCCCTCCCAACTCCTCTTTTCTTCTCCTGATCTTTTACTTCTCCTTGGATTCTCACAGTACCAGCACAGCTCACCCACTGGCTCAGTCACTCTCTTCCTGTTCACACTCAAGGTCACTCCGTTCCTGTTCACATTCAAGGGATAATTGGCTGAGCAATGGTAGGTTCGAGGCAAGACTTTGCAGTCTAGGGTCCTTTGAAAGCACTTTGCAGATTTTGACACCAACCATACTGTGCTTTCTATCTGGTGCATAGCAGGTTGTATTACTGACAACATATATTTCTCTCACTCTTCCTAAATCTTTTTTTTTTTATTTCCAACCTATTGTGAAAGCTGTCAGAATGCAGGAGCCCAAATTTCCAAAACCCCAGTTAAGGTCATTTTTTGATATAGTATGTACACACACACATGACACTGAGAGTGCTTCAGGATGTTCATGGAATGCCATGGGTATTGTGGCATAGTGGATAACTGCCCCTTTGGGCTGTCCATATTCTTTGTCAGTGTACCTAGGTACAAATTTGTCTTCTGTCTCTCATCCAGCTCCTTGCTACTGTGTAGCCTGGGAGGCAGCATGTGATGACTCAGTTGGTTGGGTGCCTGCCCTTGATGTGGGAGGCTAAGATAATGTTCCTGGCTCCTAGGTTTGGCCTAGCCCATTCTTAGCTGTTGCAGATATTTGGGGAGTGGAAAAGTACATGGTTGATTCCTCCCTCTCACTCTGACATTCTGTGTAACTGTCACTCTTGGATTTTCATTGAAATGAAAATAAATGGGGCCGGTCTCGTGGCGTAGTTGGTGAATCCTCCACCTGCAGTGCCAGCATCCCATATGGATGCTGGTTCTAGTCCCATCTGCCCCTTTTCCAATCCAGCTCTCTGCTATGGCTTGGTAAAGCAAGATGGTCCAAGTGCTTGGGGCCCTGCACCCACATGATAAACTGGGAGCAACCATCTGGCTCCTGGCTTTAGACAGGCAAATCTCCAACCATTGCTGCCATCTGAGGAGTGAACCAATGGAAGGAAGACCTTTCTCTGTCTCTCCCTCTCACTGTCTGTAAGTCTCCCGCTCAAATAAAAATAAATAAATAAATCTTTTTTAAAAAGAAAAAGAAAATGTTTAAAAAGATGTTCATGGAAAATGGAATTAAACATGAGTTCTGTATGTCACAGAAACTTTTTGAAATCCTTGCACTGTGTGGTCATAATATGCATTTCCATAAACTTTCTAAAGAACACTCCAAAATATATTTGTCCTTGTATGTTCCTGAATTCCATGATATATATCATATTATTTTCAGTAATGTTACATGTAATATGCTCATATGAAGTGTATAATGATACATGTTTTTCATCTTCTCCAATTTTCCTTATAATTTTGCTCTTATGGGTTTTCCTATGATTTTTATATAACTCGATTTTTAGGTGACATCTCCATTCCTAGTAGCACAACCTCTGTCTAGTATGATTAGCCCATGCTTTTGTCCTATGAATCTGAGAACTATTTGTTTTCATTTGCTCCAATTTTCTTAATTTTTTTTTGTCAAACAGCAGTAGGTTTGCCTATTGGCAATCTTATCCTGAAATCATTTCTAAGGAAGGCCAATGATAAGAAAATGCAAAAGCATCTCTATTGGCTTCCCTTGCCCCTTGGACTTTCTTGTCCAAGGTCACTTTGCTTATCCAGTGTCCACCTTGGTGGAAGTGTGTGTCAGAATAAGGTCATATTGGCTGGTGCTGCGGCTCACTAGACTAATCCTCCACCTGCGATGCCAGCACCCCAGATTTTAGTTCCGGATTGGGCACTTGATTCTGTCCCGTTTGCTCCTCTTCCAGTCCAGCTCTCTGCTGTGGCCCAGGAAGGCAGTGGAGAATGGCCCAAGTGCTTGGGCCCTGCACCCGCTTGGGAGACCAGAAGGAAGCACCTGGCTCCTGGCTTCAGATTGGCACAGTGCACTAGGGGGTGAACCAATGGAAGGAAGACCTTTCTCTTTCTCTCTCTCTCTCTCTCACTGCCTAACTCTTCCTGTCAAAAAGAAAACAAAAGAATAAGGTCATATAACAGTGGATATTGTTGCCTGTGGTTTCATTTGCAGTGCCTGTTACTGATGGCTATCTTGCGAGCAATCCCAAGCAGGATAATACCATTGAGGGGTCAGCTACCAGCAACCATGCAAGCCAAGTCACTGTCCACCCTGTGGGCTCCGATGTCCTAAGAAAAAAGATGATCCAAAGAAAATTCCATTTTAGCAAATGGAGATTATCATACCGTATCCCTGGATTTCGACTTGAGGTGCAGAGGTAATCGCAGCCGTTATTCTTAGATGCATTTATTCTGTATTGCTCTCTATATATATGAGTGCTTTACCTCATTTCCCTCCCCCCAATTTTTTCTTTCCCTGATTTGTTCTCTCCATCTGCAGTAACTTCTGTCTAGTCTTCCTTCTATTTTCCATAGAAAAATGCCCTGGTTCTTGATTTCTTTCAATATAGAGATAGGGAAAGAGTCCAAGATGCAAAGTCATAGTATTTTATTAGGCCAGTGAGAGAACAAAGGGAGGTGGGAGAAAGCTGCAGAGCTAGATGTCCAGTAGGGGAGTGTAATCGTGGGTCTCTAATAGGTACCCTAACTTCAGTTTCATCTGTGTTACTGGTGTGGCCACCAGGACATGGGTGTGGGAGTCACTGGGCTGTGATCTACCTGGGAAGGGGCTGTGGTAGGAGGGGTCCAGCCATTCTGTGCATTTTTTGAGCACTGAAGGCACATGATTGGTAGAGGCCTGGTGAGCATGCAAAATGGGAAGCATCATAAGTGGGGGAGAAGGGAAATTCACCAGCTTCCAGAGCATGCCTGTCCCTGCCTAAATCCTCCTATCATTACACATGAATTGCCAACCAGTCACTGTCATCTGCATCTCCTTGGCTGTACTCTAAGCTCTGCTCTTTCCCCATAGCTGCTGTCCTCATTATCCCACTCACAGACCTAGAGTCAAGTTTGCCTTCAGATCCAGTGTTCAAGGGATTACCATGACCCAGTAGCCACACTTCAGGGACACACTCAAGCTACAATGAGGCAGACTTCATTAGATGGTACAATAAAGAGACATTGGTCAAAAGGTAAACTTAAGGGAGGGTGTTATGGCACATGCAGTCAAGCCACGGCTTGGGATGCCTGCATCCGTATTGGTGTGCTGCCTCAAACCCTGGCTACTGTACTTGCAATCTAGCTTCATAGTAATGGTTCTGGGAAAGACATGGATGATGACCCACATATTTGGGTCCCTGCCCCCTAGTTCTGCACTCCTCACTAGTGAATCAGTATATTTAAGTTCTTTCTCCCTCTGTTTCTATTCTTTCACTCTTTGTCTTTCCTTCTCTCTGTCACTTTGTCTTTCAAATAAATAAATGAATGTTTTCAAAAAGACAACCCTCTAATATTCACACAAAATATTATTTTCTAAATTAGACATAAGCACAGGGCTTCAAAAAATGTGTAGAGCAAGACAAGCTTAGACATTCTGACTTCTCCTACTAGTTTTGGGTCTGGTTTGCCGCAGTTTTTCTAGATCCTTGAGATGCATTGATAGCTTATTTGTTTGGTGCCTTTTTAATTTCTTGATGTAGGCACCTATTGCTATAGACTTTCCTCTTAACACTTTTTTGCTGTATCCCATAAGTTTTGATATGTTGTGTTGTTACCTTCATTTGCTTCCAGAAAGTTTTTGATTTCCCTTTTGATTTCTTCTATGACCCACTGTTCATTCAGGAGAATGTTGTTCAGTCTCCAGGTATTTGCATATGCTCTAGAAATTCCCGAGTTGCTAATTTCCAGCTTCATTCCATTGTGATCTGAGAAGATGCATTGTATGACTTGGATTCTTTTGAATTTGCTGAGACTTGTTTTATGGCCTCGTATGTGCTCAATCCTAGAGAACGTTCCATGCACTGCTGAGAAGAATGTACATTCTGCAAGTATAGGATTAAAGGTTCTGTAGATATCTGTTAAATCCATTTGGTCTATAGTGTCGATTCAATCTGCTGTTTCCTTGATTTTTCTGTCTGGTTGATCTGTCCATTACTGAAAGTGGAGTATTGAAGTCCCCCAATACTATTGTATTGGAGTCTAAGTCTCCCTTTAAGTTCCTTAACATATCTTTTAAATAACCCAGTGCCCTGTGATTAGGTGCATATAAGTTTATAATAGTTACATCTCCCTGTGGAATTGATGCCTTAATCATTATGTAGTGCCCCTCTTTGTCTCTCTTAACAGTTTTTGTGTTACAGTTTATTTTGTCTGATATTAAGATGGCTACACCAGCCCTTTTTTGGTTTCTGTTGGTGTGGAATATCTTTTTCCAACCTTTCACTTTCAGTCTGCATGCACTTTTGTTGGAAAGATGTGTTTCTTGTAAGCAGCAAATAGATGGGTTTCTTTTTTAATCCATTCAGCCAGTCTGTGTCTTTTAACTGGGGAGTTGAGGCCATTAACGTTCAGTGTGACTATTGATAAGTAGTGACATTGCCCTGCCATTTTCCCAAAGATATTTCTAATATATACTTTGACTTTCTGTGATCTTTTACTGAGGAATTTTCTTCCTTTACCTTCTTTCGTATTGATGACCGTGTTTCTATGTTTCTGTGTGTAACACATCTTTAAGCATCTTTTGCAGGGCTGGACAAGTGGTGACACATTCTTTCAGTTTCTGTTTGCTGTGAAAGTTCTTTATTTCACCTTCATTCACAAATGAGAGCTTTGCAGGATATAATATCTGGGTTGGCAGATTCTCTCAGTACTTGGGTTTTTAATTTGTTCTATTGAATTCTTCATTTCATTTCAATTTCTCTTCAATCTCTCAATTTCATGTTCTATTAAATTCCTCATTTCATTTTGATTCTTCAAGATTTCATTTTCACAAGAGAAATTTTCTGTCTTGTCCTTCATGGACTTCAGCAGTTCATGCATTTGTTTTAGATTACATCTAAAGAGTCTTATCATAAATTTTTTGTTCCATTTCTTGCATTTCTCCCATCTCATCATCTTCTTAATCTTGTATTGGAGTGTCATTTTCTTTTGGGAGCATCATGTTTTCTTCCTTTTTCTTGTTTCCTCGATTTTTCCGTTGTTGTTTGGCATTGTGGAAATATGCTTTGGTTTCTTCTTTTTTTTTTTTTCACTATGGTGGCTTTTCTTGTTATACTATGACTCTAGATTAAGTGGACTGTCTGTGGTTGGTGTGGCCAGAGAGCTCTGTTCAGTTCTTCAGGGTTAAGGGTGTGCTTAAGGTGACACACCCAGGTTTGGCATGGTAAATCAATCTCCCTTTCCCCCACCTCTTTCTTTGTCTCTCTCTCTCTCTCTTTCTCTCTCTCTCTTTTTAATCAGAAGGGAAGTAATCAGCTGAGCACTTCTCCTTGATGGCGATCAGTGCCTGAGCGCTATCCCCAGTGGATACAATATTCATCTGCTCTGTCCCAAGAACCACACAAAAGATCTGTGCAGTCCTCAGTGTAAGCTTAGAATCCCCTGCAGTGTCTCTCACTGAGTAGCCAGGGCCGCCCGAGCTTGTGACATCTCCCAAGGAGACTACTCACATCTCAGCCAAACCATGAGTTCTCCCACACACCCCACACACCCTCCATTGTGTTTTTTTTTTCACAGTCCCAGTTCATAAGTTCCACACATTCACTAGGTCTAGTCTCTTGTTATTACTCCCCACCAGTCAGGTTTTTCCGCTTGGGTGGGCACAGCCCCAAGCTGGTGCAACTGTTATGTATGTCCAAAATGGCGCCTGCTGTATTGTCTCACTCGCTTTTATAAGGTGTGTGGAGAGTGAATCGTGTCCATACCATCCCTTTTATTTTTTCTCTCTTCTAGTTAGGCTTGTGTACTTTCCCCCATGGGGCTACAAGCCTTGTTCCCTCTAGGTTCTTCCTGCTGCTTTTCCACCAGTGTCTCGGGCTACTATGGTTTTGTCTCACCTCTCTTTCCAGCGCTGGTGCAGAGACGGCAGCTGGGGTCCCGAACCGTGGGAGTCCGTGCCCTCCACGTAGATCCACGGTGTCCCTCTAATTCCAGAAGACTTTCCTCTACTGTTTTTTCCCTATCTGTTCCCTAAGACTACACTATCTCCACTTTTAATAAACTGTATTTCCCTGGACTTTCAGTGAGCTCCTTCCCTATTCCATCATCTTGGAACTTCCATCAACTTCTGGCTTTTTTTTATCTCTCAATGCCAATTTCAAATATTCAGGTCAAAATCTCGAAAATGAGTTATTTGACATTTTGTGATCTGATGGTTGTTTATAGCCCTTGTCTCTATTGTTAAGGAACATTGTTTTTTTTTTTTTTCTTCTTACTGTTTGTTGAACTCTTACTTAGTGTAGGATTAATTTTATGAGTATAAAGTAAACTGAAAGTAGATAATTGTAAATCTTGAGAGAGTGAATAAGAGAGGAAGGAGGAGGAAGTATAGGAGTGTGGGCAGGGGGAAGGGTAGGATGGGAAGTCTCACCATGTTCCTAAATCTGTATATATGAAACGTATACACCTTGAATAAATTAAAATAAAAAAGAGAATGAGTTAGTTATTGAACATGAGACCACAAAATAGAGCAGCTCATTGTAGTGAGTTAACTCGGGGAAAACCCATGAAGATCCAAGAAGATAAGCAAGGCCCAGGCCAATCTTTGCTCCAGTGATTCTAATTGAGAACGAGCCTCCTTGCCTTGGGCAAGTAAAGTGAGAAGGAGAGTGACCTCCCTCAGCCTGTCAGAGGGAAGATGAAAAACTTGAAGGCCAGGGGGGATGAAGTTCATGTTTAATAGATGGAAGGAAAGGAAAGGAATGGGATAAAGTAGGTGAGGACTGCTGAGCAGTTCTAAATGACGCTGTGCTTTTAGTAAACTCTGGGTACACTTTGAACTAGCTTGGATGCTTTGACCCAGTACCCTGGATTCTGTCTTCAATGGACAGGGAAATGCCAACGTTCAATTTCCTGTCCTCTTGGTTAACTCCCTTGGAGTTTGACTTTATTCCTTTTTCTCCTGGACAAAAAACACTTGCCAGATTTCTCTCTAAGGCCTTATTCCTATTTCTATGTACTCAAGGTGACTCAACAGCCTCTTAAGACTATTGAAGCCTCCAGATTGGATTTTCTCCTCTCCATTCTTCAGATTTCTAAAAAAGAGCTGGAGACAAGGATTAAGAACAATTCTTATGTCTTTAGTTACATCTCTTTTGTTAAAGGACAGACTGGACTTGGATGTTTCTGAGATTACCGTTGGCTCACACATCTACTCTATTCCCATAGTCACCTATTCTTCCCTCTGAAACACAGAATTATAATAGTTGAATTTACTGAAGGAGGTCCCTTCGCTTTCAACTGTCTTTCTGAATGTGCATGATTGGTGCTAGGAACATCTATCCTTAGGAGATGGGAAAAGACATGGGCAAGACCATGGAGAAGGATTAGGAGGAAAATGGGTGTTATCACCAGCTTCTAGTTAGAAGAGTGCAGGACTAGGCCGGCGCCGTGGCTCACTTGGCTAATCCTCCACCTGCAGTGCCGGCACCCCTGGTTCTAGTCCCAGTTGGGGCACCAGATTCTGTCCCGGTTGCTCCTCTTCCAGTCCAGCTATCTGCTGTGGCCCAGGAAGGCAGTGGAGGATGGCCCAAGTGCTTGGGCCCCGCACCCCATGGGCGACCGGGGGGGCATGGAGGGGGAGCACCTGGCTCCTAGCTTTGGATCGGTGTAGCGCGCCGGTCATAGCAGCCATTTGAAGAATGAATCAATAGCAGGAAGACCTTTCTCTCTGTCTCTCTCTCTCACTGTCCAACTCTGCCTGTCCATAAAAAAAAAGAAGTGTGCAGGACTCCCATATTCTGCATTGCAGGCTGGACTCTAAGTTTAGGGAGGCATTCTACCCTGTAGGTATCATTTTCCCACTTCAGTCAACCTGAAGCTCATCTTCTCCACATGTTTCTCTGTCTCTGGCTTCTGTGACTACTGGGCATTCCCTCCAGACTCAGCTATCAGCAAGACCTGACCTCTTATTGAATTTCTCTCTCTTTCTCTGTCTCCCTCTCAGATATCAGGAACTGCTGGAGCTACAGGGACCTGCACTGGCTACAATGAAAGGGTGCAAGTAAAAGTAGCTTTCCTCATTAATGAGCAACATCTTGATAGAAAATCCAGTCATGTCCTACCCTATCCACTCAAGATTTGTTCTCCATCAGGATGGAAGACATTGTTTCAGTCTCATATTATTGTTACCACCTAAGGACACCTAGGCCTGAGACCTTAACTTGGGCACCTCTCAATTCTCACCACATAACCAACACGGCAACATCCAGGAGTGAGTAACACGCTAAGTCAGACAAGTGTTGCCTCCAGCTAGAAGCAGAGTTTTTGCTGTTCAGCCTGAATTGAATGAAGAAGCATTTGTCAGACAACTACAGAATGCTGAGCATTGACCAACGGATGTGGCTTTGACAGAAATTTTCACTGACAACAAAAAGAAGCGGTATTTTTTGCTTAAGGCTTAAGAGTACGTTACTGTATTCCTTTAGTCCTGTGGAAACAAAAGCATCTCCTCGCCTTGTTGTCACTGACAATGGTGACATTACCTTGTTTTGGAGGGCATGTTAGTTTCTGGTCTCAGGAATTTGACAATTTCCTCATGATTCGCTTGGCCCTAAACATTACTCCCAAACAGTACTCCCTGTTACTTCACATCTGGAGGCAAAGCATGGACAGTTTGTCCATCAACATTACGGTCACACTAGGATTGGATATCAAGTTACAGTCATTTTGATATGTATCCAAAAGATACTTTACTCTTATATTATCAAGAACCGTAGAGACTGGCAATTGAAGAATGTATAGATACTCTATTCTCTATTGATCTTTCTGCAGAGATTTTGCCACCAATTACTCATCTCTGCCTGGATTGGTTCTTATATTCATTTGTGTACATTGGAAATCTTCTATTTTATTATTTCTATATACTAATATTTATTGAATTTCTGTAGTATAAATGAACATCCCTTCTATTATTCCATACCAATAAATATTTTGTTTTGTTTGCTATCATTGTGGTCCTGGTAATTATTTAAATTAAGTATTACAGTCGCCAGCAGCGTGGCTCACTAGGCTAATCCTCCACCTGCAGCACAGCACGCCAGGTTCTAGTCCCGGTCAGGGCACTGGATTCTGTCCTGCTCGCTCCTCTTCCAGTCCAAGCTCTCTGCTTTGGCCTGGAAGGGCAGTGGAGGATGGCTCAAGTGCTTGGGCCCTGTACCCACATGGAAGACCAGGAGGAAGCACCTGGCTCCTGGCTTTGGATTGGCGCAGCATGCCAGCCATGGCAGCCATTTGAGGGCTGAACCGATGGAAAGGAAGACCTTTCTCTCTGTCTCTCTCTCTCTCACTGTCTAACTCTACCTGTCAAAATATTGAGTTTGTTATTATCTTACCTTTTTTTTTCAATAGAGAAACACTTTTTCTTTGACATTAGAGTGAGCTAACACATTCGTGTGAGCTACTGTTTAGATGCCTGTGTCACATCTCTCAGCATATTACAGCTGCTATAACAAAATACCACACTCTAGGGCCGGCGCCGCGGCTCACTAGGCTAATCCTCCGCCTAGCGGCGCTGGCACACCGGGTTCTAGTCCCGGTTGGGGCGCCAGATTCTGTCCCGGTTGCCCCTCTTCCAGGCCAGCTCTCTGCTGTGGCCAGGGAGTGCAGTGGAGGATGGCCCAGGTGCTTGGGCCCTGCACCCCATGGGAGACCAGGAAAAGCACCTGGATCCTGGCTCCTGCCATCGGATCAGCGCGGTGCGCCGGCCACAGCGGCCATTGGAGGGTGAACCAACGGCAAAGGAAGACCTTTCTCTCTGTCTCTCTCTCTCACTGTCCACTGCTGGGAGGTCTGTGGTATTTGATGAGGGCTCCTTTCCTGGTATAAATGGTTTCTTCAGTGTATATCCTCACATGATAGCAGGTCAAGGTAGCTCCTGGTAGCCTACTTTTTTAAGAGAACTAATAATATTCATGAGGGCTCTGCCCTGATGATTTGATGAACTCTCAAAAGATGCCACTCCTAATACTAAGACTTTAGAGGTTAGTATTTGCACCTATTCATATGAGAGTCCACACACACACTTGGATCATGCCACCCCCTCTCTGATCTGATGAGCCAAGGGGGAAGCAGAAGGAGGATAGAGAGATAGGATATGGAAATTGGGGAGGGATAAGGATGGTGAGGTAAATATCAAATATTTTCCTCCCTGGGCAAAAATGTCTGTCCTTCTTTCTGACCTCCATCTCATTCAAATCTGTGATCACCCCTCACTCTGGTCTCCATCCCTCAGCCTCTTTCTTTCCACAAAATAGCCATGCAGCCCTGCTGTCTTCCCCTGGTGCTGCAGACTCTGCATTTTTACCGATACTCTCCAAGTCCCAGTGCCTGAGGACTCTACCCTCCCACCCCAATTCTCCACAGACTCTTGTCTTCTGGTTTTAGAGGGCCCAAAGCACAAGAATGTCCCTGTGAAATGCACATACAGATGGAGTGGTTGGATCCCTCTGCCTAGCTGGAAGCCAGCTGTGCCAGCCAGTTCTTTCCTGAAGAGATGTGTGAAGACCACAAGATTGCATGAGATGTGCAAGATGTGTTTAGACACCACACTGATAATGTCCTTGTCACTGAACCCTGAATCTATTAATCCATCACATTATTGCAATTTACTTCATTTTTTTTATTATCATTGCCTAGAATGCATATCTGGCTTTACACATTTTTAACCCTAACCAAAAATGCTTGCACTGCTCTAACCCAGGAACCCAGAACTCCAGTCCTGGTGCAATCTATAGACATGCTTGCTCCTATGCCCAAACAATGAAGACCAATGGCCACATTGTGTCCAGGGGTAAAAACTTCGAAACAACCTAAATATCCACCATTAGTAGAATGAAGAATCATGCTGTGGCATGTTTTTAGCAATGAAAATGTCTGAATACTTGACAATTACTACACTCAACACTGTGAGAAAAAAACCATTGAGTGCACACAAGTGTAACAGCAAACTCCAATATTAAAACTACATTCTTTGCTGTGGACTCTGATTAGGACTCTGGTTACATATCAAAATTAAACAATACAAATGTAGAATTAGTTAGGTCAAACGAGCTCTATGGAAGCGTCCTCAAGGGCATTCTAGTTTGAGACTCAATTTGAGAAACTGGCATAATCAATCCTAAGAGCAGGCATACAAAATATTGAAAGAGAGATACTACAATTTCCCACATACTTTTTACCTGATAAAAGCAAATGTAGTTTTTAAAAGAAATTTAAAACAATTACCCAGATAGAATCAAAAAGAGAAGATTCAACATTTTTAGACGTTGGTCTTTTGTTATTTGGATATTGAAGCCTTTCTGGTTTTTGTGGATTTTTTATCTTTCATTTTTTTTATAAATATAAATTAAACATGGAACAGCCTCTAACACTCAGGTGGGAGAAGAGGATAGAGTTCCTGGCTCCTGGCTTTGGCCTCCCCCAGATCTAGCTGCTAGAGCCCTTTTGTATTCGGGGAATGAATCAGTCTCTCTCTCTTTATATCTCTGTTCAATGACTTTCAAATAAATAAATAAATCTGTCTTTTATAAAAGCCAAATTGATTTAAAATGTTCTAAAGTTACTGGCAGTAAGATGACTAGGTCTCTGAATGTCATAGTAATTCTCAATATTAGAATAACCGGTCCCACCAATACATATGATTCCCTTCTTTACGTGGTAAAGAATGGTTATGGCTGGCGCTGCGGCTCACGTGGCTAATCTGCCACCTGTGGCACCAGCACCCCGGGTTCTAGTCCCGGTTGGGGTGCCAGATTCTGTCCCGGTTGATCCTCTTTCAGTCCAAGCTCTCTGCTGTGGCCTGGGAGGGCAGTGGAAGATGGCCCAAGTGCTTGGGCCCTGCACCCACATGGGAGACCAGGAGGAAGCACCTGGCTCCTGGCTTCGGATCGGTGCAGTGCTCCAGCCACAGTGCACTGGCCATAGTGGCCATTTGAGGGGAGAACCAACAGAAAGGAAGACCTTTCTCTCTGTCTCTCTCGCTCACTAACTCTGCCTGTCCAAAAAAAAAAAAAAACAAACAAAAAAAACAAAGATTGATTGGCTGTAAGAATAACTTGCCCAGAGGTTTAGTTACTTAAAATTTATACATCTAATATTCCATTCTTATCACAATTACTACTAGCTCCCAGATGAGGCTCCAGAACTATATTTCCTGATAACGAAAGTGAGAAGAAAGTGACTCTGAATATATGATTATATCAAGGACCAGGAGGTTCCAAGATGGTGGAATAGGGAGGGAGCTTACTGATCTAGTCCAGGAGTAGATAGCTTAATAAAAGTGGAGATAGTGTAGTTTCAGGGAAGAGTTAGGGAAAAAAACAGCAGAGGAAACTCTTTCATAATTAGAGGGACACAGTGGACCTACATGGATGACATGGGTGCCCAGCAGCCGAGAGCATCTTCACCAGCGCTGGAAAGTGAGTTGAGATGAGACTGCAGTAGCCTGAGACACTGGTGGAAAAGTGGCAGGAAGAGCCTAGAGGTAACGAGGCTGAAGACCCCATGGGGGAAAGTACACCACCCTAACTAGAGGAGAGAAAAAATAAAAGGGATTGTACAGATACGATTGGTACAGATACAGATACTTTCTCCAGTCACCTTACAAAGGTGTATGAGCCCGTAGAGTGGGCACCATTTTAGACATATGTAACAGCTGTGCCAGTTCTAGGCTGTGCCCAGCAATCAGCTGAGCAGAAAAACCTGACTCTCGTGGGGAGTAATAACAGGAGACTAAGACCTAGTGACTGTGTGGAGCTTCTGAAATGGGACTGTGGAAAAAAAAAAAACAGGGTGTGTGGAGAACTCACAGTGAGGGTGACTTTGAGTAGTCTCGGTCGGAGTTGCCACAAGCTGGGGCAGCACTGGCTAGCCGGTGAGAGACATTGCTGTGGAATCTGACTTACACTGAGGACTGCACAGATCCTTTGTGTGGTCCTTGGGACAGAGCAGAGAAATATACCCACTGGGGCTAGCACTCAGGCACTGATCACCATCAAGAAGAGCTCAGCTGAGCAGAATTACCTCCCTTCTGATTAAAAAGAGAGAGAGAGAGAGGGAGTTACCACGCCAAATCTGGGTGTGTCACCTTAGCCACACCCTTAACTCTGAAGAACTGAACAGAGCTCACTGGCTACACTCACCACAAGCCTCCAGAGATTCACTGAGAGCAGGCAGTCCACTTACCTACAGAGTGTAGTACAATGAAAAAAGCTGCCACAGTAGAAAAAAAAAAAGAAGAAACCAATGAATATCCCCACAAATGCCGAACAACAAATGCAACAACTGAGGAAACAAGAATAAGGAAGACAACATGACACTCCCAAAAGAACATGACACTTCAATACAAGATTATGAAGATGATGAGGTAAAAGAAATGTAAGAAATAGAACTCAAAAAATTGATAAGAGCCGGCGCCGTGGCTCAATAGGCTAATCCTCCGCCTTGCGGCGCCGGCACACCGGGTTCTAGTCCCGGTTGGGGCGCCGGATTCTGTCCCGGTTGCCCCTCTTCCAGGCCAGCTCTCTGCTATGGCCAGGGAGTGCAGTGGAGGATGGCCCAGGTGCTTGGGCCCTGCACCCCATGGGAGACCAGGAGAAGCACCTGGCTCCTGGCTCCTGCCAGGATCAGCGCGGTGCGCCGGCTGCAGCGGCGGCCATTGGAGGGTGAACCAACGGCAAAGGAAGACCTTTCTCTCTCTGTCTCTCTCTCTCACTGTCCACTCTGCCTGTAAAAAAAAAAAAAAAAAAAAAAAAAAAAAAAAAAAAAATTGATAAGAATATGTAGAAGTAATCAAAAACAAATGCATGAACTACTGAAATCCATGCAAGACATGACAGAAAATCTCTCTCGTGAAAATGAAATCTTAAGGAGGAATCAAAATGAAATGAGAAATTAATAGACCATGAAATTGATATTGAAATCAAAATGAAATGAAGAATTCAATAGAACAAATAAAAGACACATTTGAGAGCCTTAAAAACAGAATCAGTGAGGCAGAAGAGAGAACATTGGAGTTAGAAGACAGAGCATAGGATAGTATACAGTCAAACCAAAGACAAGAAGAGGAAATTAGAAATCTAAAAAATATTGTTGGGAATTTACAGGATGCTATTAAAAAAAACCAGCATTCGGGTTCTAGGAGTTCCTAAAGGCATGAGAGAGAGAAAGGACTAGAAGGCCTTTTTAGTGACATACTAACAGAAAACTAACTGGGTTTGGAGAAAGAAAGACGTCCAAGTACAGGAAGCACATAGAACTCCCAATAAACATGACCAGAAAAGATCCTCACCAGGACACATTGTAATCAAACTCACCACAGTGAAACATAAAGACAAGTTTCTCAAATGTGCAAGAGAAATGCCAGATTACTCTCAGAGGATCTCCAATTAGACTCACAGCAGACTTCTCATAAGAAACCCTACACTCCCCCCTCTTGTCTCTCTTCTCTCTGCTCTCTCTCTTCTCTCCTTGCTAGCTCCTCTCCTATCTTTCTCTCTCTACACTCTCCTTCTCTCTTTTTCCCTCTTTGCCCCTTCCCTCCAGTCTGCTGGGTTTTCCCCAATAAAACCCTCCCTTAAAAAAAAAAGAAAAAGAAACCCTACAGGCTAGGAGGGAATGGCAAGATATAACACAAGTACTAAGAGAAAAATCTGTCATCCCAGATATTATATCCTGCAAGGTTGGTTCAACATTTGTAAATCAATAAATGTGATACACCACATTAACAAACTGCTGAATAAAAAATATATGATTATCTCGATAGATGCAGAGAAAGCATTTGACAAAATGCAACACCCTTTCATGATGAAAACTCTTAGCAAATTGGGTATAGAAGAAATATTCCTCAACACAATCAAGGCAAATTATGACAAAGACATGGCCAACATCCTATTGAATGGGGAGAAGTTGAAAGTATTCCCACTGAGATCCAGTTCCAGACAGGGATGTCCACTCTCACCCTTGCTATTCAATATAATACTGGAAGTTTTAGCCAGAACCATTAGGCAAGAAAAAGAAATGAAAGGCATACAAATTGGGAAGGAAGAAGTCGAACTATCCCTATTTGCAAAAGGCATGTTAGTTGATCCAAAGAACTCCACTAAGAGATTATTAGAATTCATAGAAGAGTTTGGTAAAGTAGCGGGATAAAAAATCAATACACAAAAATCAACAGCCTTTGTATACATAATGTCATGGCTGATAAAGAGCTTCTAAGATCAATCCCATTCACAATAGTTTCCAAAAAATGAAATATCTTGGAATAAACTTAACCAAAAAAGTCAAAGATCTCTATGATGATAATTATAAAATTTAAAGAAAGAAATAAAAGAAGATACAAAAAAATGGAAAAATATTCCATGTTCATGGATTGGAAGAATCAATACCATCAAAATGTCCATCCATACAAAAGCAAATTACAGATTCAATGTGATACTATTCATAACACAAACATATTAATCTCAGATCTAGAAAAAAAGATGCTGAAATTCATATAAAAGTACACGAGACCTCGAATAGATAAAGTAATCTTACAAAAAAAAAAACAGAGCTGGATGCATCACAATACAAGACTTCAAGACATATTATAGGGCAGTTATCCCATCAAACAGCATGGGACTGGTACAAAAACAGATGGATAGACCAATGGAACAGAATAGAAACACCAGAAATCAATCCAAACATCAACAACCAGCTTATATTTGATTGAGGAGCTAAAACCAACTCCTGGAGCAAAGTCTATTGAACAAATGGTGCTGGGAAAACTGGATCTCGACATGCAGAAGCATGAAGCAAGACCACTACCTTACACCTTACACAAAAATCCACTCAACATGGATTAAAAAACTAAATCTATGACCTGACACCATCAAATTATTAGAGAACATTGGAGCAACCCTGCAAGGTATTGCACAGGCAAAGACTTCTTGGAAAAGACCCCAGAGGCACAGACAGCCAAAGGCAAAATTAACAACTGAGATTGCATCAAGTTGAGAGGTTTCTGTACTGCAAAAGAAACAGTCAGGAAAGTGAAGAGGCATCTCACAGAACGGAAGCAATATTTGCAAATTATGTAACTGATAAAGGATTAATATCCAGAATCTAAAAAGTGATCAAGAATCTCTTCAACAACAAGGCAAACAATCCACGTAAGAGATGGGCCAAGGACTTAAACAGACATTTATCAAAAGAGAAAATCCAAATGACCAACAGACACATGAAAAAATGTTCAGGGAGGAGAAAACTTCCACTTTGACTATGACCTTATCTAAATAAGATCGGAGTCGTCGAACTCAAAAGGCTTTCATAGCCTTGGCAACTCATGACAGGAGCCTAGGGTGATTACTGACGCCATAAGCAAGAGTGTCAGTTTGTTAAGTCAAAACAGGAGTCACTGTGCACTTATTCCTCATGTAGGATCTCTGACCTTAATGTGTTGTACAATGTGAATTAATGCTATGACTAGTACTCAAACAGTACTTTACACTTTGTGTTTCTGTGTGGGTGCAAACTGTTGAAATCTTTACTTAATATATACTAAATTGATCTTCTGTATATAAAGAGAATTGAAAATGAATCTTGATGTGAATGGGATGGGGGAAGGAGAGGGAGATGGGATGTTTGTGGGTAGGAGGGAGGTTATGAGGGAAAAAGCCACTGTAACCCAAAAGCTGTACTTTGGGTACTATGTAATGAATAATGGATCAACAGGACGATGTACTATAATAAAACTATATGTACCCAATTACAGGATGCCTGGCTATTTAAAACAAATGTTAATAGATCAAAGGAGATATAGACTCCAATGCAAAGTAATGAAAAACTCCAACACCTGTCTTTCAGCAATGTACAGATCAACCAGACAGAAAAATCAACAAAGTAACAACAGAGTTAATCAACACTAAAGATTAAATGGACCTAATCAATAACTACAGAACTTTTCATCCTACAGATTCAGAATATACATTCTTCTCACTTGTAAATGGAACTTTCCCTAGGATAGACAACATGCTAGGTGATAAAGCAAGTCTCAGCAAATTAAAAAAAATTCAAAATCATTCCACGAATCTTCTTTGAACACAATGGAATGAATGAAGTAATACTGACAGAGTTTGTGGACTCAAAAGCCTTCCATCACCTTGGAAACTCCTGGCAAGAGACTCGGGTGATCACTGACGTCATAAATAAGAGTGTCAATTATTAAATCAACAAAAAGAATTACTGTGAACTTACTCCCCATGTAGGAAACCTGTCCTTAATGAGTTGTACTATGAGAATTAATGGTAAAACTTGTCTTCAAACAGTGCTTTATACTTTGTGTGTCTGTGTGAGTGCAAACTGTTGAAATCTTTACTTAGTATATATTTGTACTTCTGCATATAAAGATAATTAAAAATAAATCTGAATGAAAAATGGGATGGGAGGGAGAGTAGGAGGTGGGATGGGAGTAGGGGTGGGAGGGGAGGTATGGAGGGAAGAATTGCCATATTCCTAAAGCTGTACCTATGTAATTTGTATTTAT
Organism: Oryctolagus cuniculus; assembly: GCF_964237555.1. Taxonomy (NCBI): domain Eukaryota; kingdom Metazoa; phylum Chordata; class Mammalia; order Lagomorpha; family Leporidae; genus Oryctolagus; species Oryctolagus cuniculus. Next base: position 95,506,937 of record NC_091443.1, on the reverse strand, counting down.
TAAATAAAAGATTTCTAAAAAACAAACAAAAAAAAACAAACAAAAAAAAACCAATAAAACCCAAAAGAGCAAAAAAGGTGATAATATAGATAGGATAAGTGTTCAAGTGATCAAAAAATAGGATTAAGTGTTTGGTAATAACAATAGATAGAATTAAAAGTGCATGAATGCTCCAACACGGGAAGCAGTCTATACATCAGACTCATGAAATGACAATTGCTTAAAGTAGTATCTGACCTCAGAATCAGCCCTTCGGGTATTCTGGTCTGACTGAAAAGCCTACAAGAACATTTCAGGTATGGAAAGCCAAGATACTGTGACAAAAACTGTCCTACATGAAGGAACTCTGTGAGTGAGACCCCAGTGAAGAAAGTGGTACTTTTCTCTGTAGGGAGGAGAGAATTTCCACATTGCTTATGGATTTGTCTAAATATTGAAGGGGTTTGTGGATTCAAAAGGCTTCCATAGCCTAGGCAGCTCATGTCAAGAGCCTTGGGTGATCACTGAAGTCATTGATAAGAGTGTTAGTTGTTAAATTAACAAGTTATTGTACACTAACTTCCCATGCAGGACCTCAAAGATTGTATTTTGAGAGCTAATAGTAAAATTTGTTCTCAAAGATATACTACATTTTATTGTATTAAATAGAGGATATTCTTATGTCTCATAAGTTTTAGATAAGCCAAGTGCCGAACTTCATTGTTTGTTTCCTTAGGCGCTTCCTCAGTTAATGATAAAACTTGTTTTCAGTGGTGGAGCCAAGATGGCGGAATAGTGAGGATGCGCACCGATAGTCCGGGAAAAGATAGTTTAGTAAAAGTGGAGTTACTGTAGCCACAGGAAAAGGCTCAGGGAAAAAATTGCAGAGGAAACTCTTCCGGATCTAGTGGATGTGACAAGGAGGACCTGCGGGGAGAGCAGGGTCGCCCACTGCATGGAAGCCGAGCCGTGGGACCCGCGCCGCCACAGAAGGCAAGCTGCAGAAGCCACACCGCCGCAGAAGCCGGGCCGCAGAAGCCACGCCACAAGTGTCTGTGTGCCAGCGCTGGAAGGGGAGGTGAGATAAAAACCTCGGTAACCCAAGACATTGGCAGGGAAAGGCAGAAAGAGCCTAGAGGGAATGAAAGCCCCACTGGGGAAAGTTCACCAGGTGGACTGGAGGAGAGAGAAAACAAACAAATAAGGGGAACCAGCATGGACATTAGCCTCTCTCTCCACTCACCTTACAAAGCCGAGCAAGACAAAGAGCAGGCGCCATTTTACGTATGTAAAGAGGCGCCAACCATTAGCCAAGCAGCAAAAACTGACTCTGGTGGGGAGAAATAACAAGAGGTTAAGACTTAGTGAAAGTGAGGAGCTAACGAACTGAGACTGTGAAAATCTGAGGGGAGGGCAAGAGAACTCACCGAGTACACAAACTCGGTAACTTGGGTAAACTGGTGAGAGACTGTTGAGAAATTTGAAACCACACTGAGGGCTACATAAACTCTTTGTGTGGTCCCAGGGGTAACCAGACAAATACCCACAGGGGCCAGATTTCATACATCAGCTAACCTCAATTCCACTCAGCTGTGTGGAATTACTTCCCAACTGAGTCAGAAAAAAGAGAGAAAGAGAACGCAAATGGGAGAACAATCTGGGTGAGTCACCTTTGGCACACCCTTAACCCTGAAGAACCAAACAGAGCTCTCTGGACACACCCATCACAGCCTCTAAGGATCCATCACAAGCAGACAGTCCACTTAATCTAGAGTCACAGTATAACAAGAAGAAAACAAAGAATATCTCCAATATGCCAAAAAACAAATGCAGAAACCGAGGTAACAAGAACAAGGAAGACACTATGACACCCCCAAATGAAGTAGACACCCCAATTCAAGATTATGAAGATGATGAGATAGAAGAAATGCAAGAAGCGGATCTCAAAAAATTGATAAGAACATTAAGAAGTTCTCAAAAACAAATTCTTGAACTACAGAAATCCTTAATGGACAAGATACAAAATCTCTCTCATGAAAATGAAATATTAAGGAGGAATCAAAATGAAATGAAACAAGTAGCAGAACATGAAACTGTGATAGTGATGAGAAATCATAATGAAATGAAGAATTCAATTGATCAAATAACAAACACATTAGAGAGCCTTAAAAACAGAATGAGTGAAGCCGAAGAGGGAATATCAGATGTAGAAGACAGAGAACAGGAAAGGATACGGTCAAACCAAAGAAAAGAAGAGGAAATTAGAAATCTAAAAAATATTGTCAGGAATCTTCAGGATACTATTAAAAAACCCAACACTCGGGTTCTAGGAGTTCCTGAAGGCATGGAGAGGGAGAAAGGATTAGAAGGCCTTTTTAGTGAGATACTAGCAGAAAATTTCCCAGGTTTGGAGAAGGATGGAGACATCCTAGTACAGGAAGTCATAGAACCCCTAATAAACATGACCAAAAGGGATTCTCACCATGACACGTTGTAATTAAACTCACCGCAGTGAAACATAAAGAAAAGATCCTAAAATGTGCAAGAGAGAAAGATCAGATTACTCTCAGAGGATCTCGAATCAGACTCACAGCTGACTTCTCATCAGAAACCCTACAAGCTAGGAGGGAATGGTGAGATATAGCACAGGTACTAAGAGAGAAAAACTGCCAGCCCAGAATATTATATCCTGCAAAGCTATCATTTGTGAATGAAGGTGAAATAAAGACCTTTCACAGCAAACAGAAATTGAAAGAATTTGTTGCCACTCGTCCAGCCTTGCAAAAGATGCTTAAAGATGTGTTACACACAGAAACAAAGAAACACGGTCATCAATATGAAAGAAGATAAACGAAGGAGACCTCACAGCAAAAGATCACAGGAAGTTCAAAACATATATTAGAAAATATCTTTGGCAAATAGCAGGGCAAAGTTACTACTTATCAATAGTCACATTGAATATTAATGGCCTGAACTGTCCAGTTGAAAGACACCAATTGGCTGACTGGGTTAAGGAACAAAACCCATCATTTTGATGCTTACAAGAAACACATCTTTCCAGCAAAGATGCATACAGACTGAAAGTGAAAGGCTGGAAAAAGATATACCATGCCAACAGAAATGAAAAAAGAGCAGGCGTAGCCATCTTAATATCAGACAACATAAACTTTACCAAAAAATCTGTTAGGAGAGACAAAGAGGGGCACTATATAATGATCAAGGGATCAATTCAACAGGAAGATATAACGATTATCAATGTATATGCACCTAATTACAGGGCATCAGTTTATTTAAAAGATCTGTTAAGGGACTTAAAGGGAGACTTAGACCCCAATACAATAGTACTGGGGGACTTCAATACTCCACTCTCAGAAACACACAGATCAACAGGACAGAAGATCAACAAGGATACAGTAGATTTAAACGACACTATAGCCCAAATGGATCTAACAGATATCTACAGAACTTTTCATCCTACACATAAAGCATTTGCATTCTTCTCAGCAGTACATGGAACCTTCTCTAGGATTGACCACATACTAGGCCATAAAGCAAGTCTCAGCAAATTCAAAAGAATTAGAATCATACCATGCAGCTTCTCAGACCATAAAGGAATGAAGTTGGAAATTAGCAATTCAGGAATCCCTAGAGCACATGCAAACACATGGAGATTGAATAACATGCTCCTGAATGAAAAATAGGTCATAGAAGAAATGAAAAAAGAAATCAAAAATTTTCTGGAAGTAAATGAGGATAACAGCACAACATACCAAAACTTATGGGATACAGCAAAAGCAGTGTTAAGAGGAAAGTTTGTATCAATAGGTGCCTACATCAAGAAATTGGAAAGGCACCAAATAGATGAGCTTTCAATGCATCTCATGGATCTAGAAAACCTGCAGCAAACCAGAACCAAATCTAGTAGGAGAAGAGAAATAATTAAAATCAGAGAAGAAATCAACTGGATTTAATCCAAAAAAATACATTACAAAAAATCAGCCAAATGAGGAGCTGGTTTTTTGAAAAAATAAACAAAATTGACACCCCATTGGCCCAACTAACTAAAAAAAGAAAAGACCCAAATCAATAAAATCAGAGATGAAAAAGGAAACGTACCAACAGACACCACAGAAATAGAAAGAATCATCAGAAATTACTACAAGGACTTGTATGCCAGCAAACAGGGAAACCTATCAGAAATGGATAGATTCCTGGACTTGTGCAACCTACCTAAATTGAACCACAAAGACATAGAAAACCTAAACAGACCCATAACTGAGACAGAAATTGAAACAGTAATAAAGGCCCTCCCAACAAAGAAAAGCCCAGGACCAGACGGATTCACTGCTGAATTCTACCAGACATTTAAAGAAGAACTGACTCCAATTCTTCCCAAACTATTCAGAACAATCGAAAAAGAGGGAATCCTCCCAAATTCTTTCTATGAAGCCAGAATCACCTTAATTCCTAAGCCAGAAAAAGATGCAGCATTGAAAGACAATTACAGACCAATATCCCTGATGAACATAGATGCAAAAATCCTCAATAAAATTCTGGCCAATAGAATGCAACAACACATCAGAAAAACCATCCACCCAGACCAAGATTTATCCCTGGTATGCAGGGATGGTTCAATGTGTGGAAAATAATCAATGTGATACACCACATTTAAAAGACTGCAGAAGTAAAACCATATGATTATCTCAATAGATGCCAAGAAGGCATTTGATAAAATACAACACTCTTTCATGATGAAAACTCTAAGCAAACTGGGTTTGGAAGGAACATTCCTCAATACAATCAAAGCAATATATGAAAAACCCATGGCCAACATCCTATTGAATGGGGAAAAGTTGGAAGCATTTCCACTGAGATGTGGTACCAGACAGGGATGCCCACTCTCACCACTGCTATTCAATATAGTTCTGGAAGCTTTAGCCAGAGCTATTAGGAAAGAAAAAGAAATTAAAGGGATACAAATTGGGAAGGAAGAACTCAAACTATCCCTCTTTGCAGATGATATGATTCTTTATTTAGCGGATCCAAAGAACTCTACTAAGAGACTATTGGAACTCAGAGAAGAGTTTGGCAAAGTAGCAGAATATAAAATCAGTGCACAAAAATCAACAGCCTTTGTATACACAGGCAATACCATGGCTGAGAAAGAACTTCTAAGATCAATCCCATTCACAATAGCTACAATAACAATCAAATACCTTGCAATAAACTTAACCAAGGATGTTAAAGATCTCTACGATGAAAATTACAAAACCTTAAAGAAAGAAATAGATGAGGATACCAAGAAATGGAAAAATCTTCCTTGCTCATGGATTGGAAGAATCAATATCATCAAAATGTCCATTCTCCCAAAAGCAATTTATACATTCAATGAAATACCAATCAAGATACCGAAGACCTTCTTCTCAGATCTGGAAAAAATGATGCTGAAATTCATATGGAGACACAGGAGACCTCGAATAGCTAAAGCAATCTTGTACAACAAAAACAAAGTCGAAGGCATCACAATACCAGATTTCAGGACATACTACAGGGCAGTTGTTATCAAAACAGCATGGTACTGGTGCAAAAACAGATGGATAGACCAATGGAACAGAATAGAAACACCAGAAATCAATCCAAACATCTACAGCCAACTTATATTTGATCATGGATCCACAACCAATCCCTGGAGTAAGGACAGTCTATTCAATAAATGGTGCTGGGAAAATTGGATTTCCACATGCAGAAGCATGAAGAAAGATGCCTACCTTTCACCTTACACAAAAATTCACTCAACATGGATTAAAGACTTAAATCTACAACCTGACACCATCAAATTATTAGAGAGCATTGGGGAAAACCTGCAAGATATAGGTACTGGCAAAGACTTCTTGGAAAATACCCCAGAAGCACAGGCAGTCAAAGCCAAAATTAACATTTGTGATTGCATCAAATTGAGAAGTTTCTGTACGTAAAAGAAACAGGAGAGTGAAGAGGCAACCCACAGAATGGGAAAAAATATTTGCAAACTATGCAACAGATAAAGGGTTAATAACCAGAATCTACAAAGAGATCAAGAAACTCCACAACATCAAAACAAACAACCCACTTAAGAGATGGGCCAAGGACCTCAATAGACATTTTACAAAAGAGGAAATTCAAATGGCCAACAGACACATGAAAAAATGTTCAAGATCACTAGCAATCAGGGAAATGCAAATCAAAACCACAATGAGGTTTCACCTCACCCCAGTTAGAATGGCTCACATTCAGAAATCTACCAACAATAGATGCTGGAGATTATTTAGGGATAAAGGGACACTAACCCACTGTTAGTGGGAATTCAAACTGGTTAAGCCACTATGGAAGTCAGTCTGGAGATTCCTCAGAAACCTGAATATAACCCTACCATTCAACCCAGCCATCCCACTCCTTGCAATTTACCCAAAGGAAATTAAATTGGCAAACAAAAAAGCTGTCTGCACATTAATGTTTATTGCAGCTCAATTCACAATAGCTAAGACCTGGAACCAACCAAATGCCCATCAACAGTAGACTGGATAAAGAAAGTATGGGGCATGTACTCTATAGAATACTATACAGCAGTCAAAAATAATGAAACCCAGTCATTTGCAACAAGATGGAGGAGTCTGGAAAACATCATGCTGAGTGATCTAAGCCAGTCGCAAAGAGACAAATATCATATGGTCTCCCTAATCGACAACAACTAACTGAGCACCAAAGGGGAAACCTGTTGACGTGAATTGGACACTATGAGAAACAGTGACTTCATCAACTCTTGTCCTGACTGTTGATGTACAATGTAATTTTTTATCCATGTTTGTATTTTTTTTGTTCTAGTACTATTGGTTGAACTCTATAATTAACACACAATTATTCTTAGGTGTTAAAATTTTAACTGAAAAGTGATCCCTGTTAGGAATTTGGAAAACATTATGCTGAGTGAAATAAGCCAGTCCCAAAGGGACAAATACCATATGTTCTCCCTGATCGGTGACAACTACCTGAGCACCAAAAAGGAAACCTGTTGAAGTGAAATGAACACTATGAGAAACGGTGACTTGATCAGCCCTTGCCCTGACTGTTGATGAACAACTTAATACGTTATCCCTCTTAGTATTTTTTTGCTTGTTCTACTTAATACTTTTGGTTGAATACTGTAATCAACATACAATTATTCTTAAGTGCTAAAACTTAACTGAAAAGTGATTGCTGGTAAATACAAGAATGGGAATAAGAGAGGGAAAGAGATGTGCAATTTTGGACATGCTCAAACTGACTTGCCCCAAACAGTAGAGTTAGAAACATACCAGGGGATTCCAAGTCAATCCCATGAAGGCGGCATGTACCAATGCTATCTCACTAGTCCAAGTGATCAATTTCTGTTCACAATTGATCATAATGATAGGTCTAAGAGCCAAAGGGATTACATAAACAAGACTAGTGTCTGCAAATATTAACTGATAGAATCAAAAAGGGAGAGAACGATCCAACATGGGAAGTGAGATACACAGCAGACTCATAGAATGGCAGATGTCCTAAATAGCACTCTGGCCTCTGAATCAGCCCTTAAGGCATGTGAATCCAGCTGAAAAGCCCATGAGAGTATTTCAGGCATGGAAAGCCAAGACACTCTAGCAAAAAAAAAAAAAAAATGACCTAAATGAAAGATCTCCGTGAGTGAGATCCCAGTGGAAAGAACAGGTCATCAAAGAAGGAGGTACCTTTCTCCGAAGGGAGGAGAGAACTTTCATTCTGACTACAACCTTGCCTAAATATGATCAGAGTCAGTGAACTCAAAAGGCTTCCATAGCCTTGACAACTATGACAAGAGCCTAGGGTGATTTCTGATGCCATAAACAAGAGTGTCAATTTGTTAAGTCAACAACAGGAGTCACTGTGCACTTACTCCTCATGTAGGATCTCTGTCCTTAACGTGCTATACAGTGTGATTTAATGCTATAACGAGTACTCAAACAGTATTTTTCACTTTGTGTTTCTATGGGGGGGCAAACTGTTGAAATCTTTACTTAATGTATGCTAAACTGATCTTCTGTATATAAAGAGAATTGAAAATGAATCTTGATGTCAATGGAAGGGGAGAGGGAGTGGGAAAGGGGAGGGTTGCTGGTGGGAGGGAAGCCATTGTAATCCATAAGCTGTACTTTGGAAATTTATATTCATTAAATAAAAGTTAAAAAATTAAAAAAAAACTTGCTTACAAAACAAAAAGTATATTATCACAAAAAATAAAGAAAAATAAGAAATGAAGAAGGGTGGGAAAGAGGGAGGGAGGAAGGGAGGAAGGCAGGATGTGGTGAGATGTGTCATTATGTTCTTAAAATTGTATGTATGAAATACGTACAATTTGTTCAATTATATAAATTAAAAATTTAAATAAAAATAAGATGGCTTAATGAAGGACAACCTGGTGGGGAAAAATAACAGAAAACTTCTCTAATTGGAGGAAAAATATGAAGTCCAATACAGGAAGCACACAGAACTAATAGATATGACCAGAATAGTTCTTCATCATGGTACATTGTAGTCAAACTTTCCACAGCAAAACCTAAAGAAAAGATTCTAAAATGTGCACAAAAGAAATGACAGATTGCTTTCAGAGATCTCCAATGAGACTCACAGCTGACTTCTCATCAGAAATCCTACAGACTAGGAGAGAGTGGCGAGATATAGTCTAAGTCTTAAGAGACAAAAAGTGTCAACCCAGAACACTGTACTCTGCAAAGCTCTCAATAATGAATGAAGGCAAAATAAAGACCTTCCACAACAAATAGAAATTGAAAGAATTTGTCACCACTCATCCAGCCTAAAAAAGATGCTTAAGGATGTGCTACACACAGAAACACAGAAATGTAGTCATCACGATGAAAGAACGGGAAGGCAGAAAATCTCCTAGTAAAAGTACAAAGGAAATCCAAAGCCAACAATAGAAATATTTTTGGGAAAATGGCAGGGCCAAGTCATTACTTATCAATAGTCACCTTGAATGTAAATGGCCTAAATTCTCCAATTAAATGATACAAACTGGCTGAATGTGTTTTAAAAAAACAATAAGACTCATCTATTTCTGCCTACAAGAAACACACCTCACCAACAAAGAAATATGAAGGCTGGAAGTGAAAGGAAAGAAAAGAGTATTTCATGCAAATGGAAAGCAAAAATGAGCACATATAGCCAACCTAAAATCAGACCAAAAAAGGCTTTAACACAAAAAAAAATTTAAAAGAGACAAGAAATGCACTATGTGATGATTAAAGGATCAGTTCAATAGGAAGATGTGACTATCATAAATGTATATGCACCCAATTAAGGGCACTTGGCTATTTAAAAGAAATGTCAATGGCTTGGGCTTCTGCATCTGCTTGGGAGACCAGGAGGAAGCACCTGGCTCCTGGCTTTGGATTGGCACAGCTCCAACCATAACGGCTATTTGGGGGTGAACCAACAGAAGGAAGACCTTTCTCTCTGTCTCTCTAACTCTGTCAAATAAAATTTTAAAAAGTGTTTAAATAAAAGAGTTTTGAGAAAGTATGCAAACATAAAGAGACTGAATAACATATTACTGAATGAACAGTGGGTCATAGAAGCAATCAAGAGAAATCAAAAATTTTCTGAAAATGACAATATATCATATCAAAACGTGAGACAACAAAAAGCAGTGTTAAGAAGGACATTTGGCTGGCCCCCTGGCTCAATAGGCTAATCCTCTGCCTTCGGCGCTGGCACCCCAGGTTCTAGTCCCGGTTGGGGCGCCAGACTCTGTCCCAGTTGCTCCTCTTCCAGTCTAGCTCTTTGCTGTAGCCCAGGAGTACAGTGGAGGATGGCCCAAGTCCTTGGGCCCTGCACCCACATGGGAAACCAGGAGAAGCACATGGCTCCTGGCTTCGGATCAGTGTGGTACACCGGCTGCAATGCGCTGGCCGCAACAGCCATTGGTGGGTAAACCAATGGAAAAGGAAGACCTTTCTCTCTGTCTCTCTCTCACTGTCCACTCTGCCTGTCAAAAAAAAAAGGACATTTATAGCAATTGGTGCCTACATCAAGAATTTGGAAAGGTACCAAATAAATGAGCTATCCATGCATCTTGAAGACCTAGAAAAACAACAAATAAACCCAAAATTAGTAGCAGGTAAGAAATAATAAAAATTATAGAAAAATAAACAAAATTGAAACAAAAAATATAAAAGATCAGTGAAATGAAGAGGTGGTTTTGAAAAAATAAACAAAATTGATATACCATTAGCTCAACTATCCAATAAAAAAGAGGGAGGCCAGCGCCGCGGCTCACTAGGCTAATCTTCTGCCTTGTGGTGCCGGCACACCGGGTTCTAGTCCCGGTTGGGGTGCCAGATTCTGTCCTGGTTGCCCCTCTTCCAGGCCAGCTCTCTGCTGTGGCCAGGGAGTGCAGTGGAGAATGGCCCAAGTGCTTGGGCCCTGCATCTCATGGGAGACCAGGATAAGTACCTGGCTCCTGCCATCGGATCAGCACGGTGTGCTGGCCGCAGCACGCCAGCCATGGCGGCCATTGGAGGGTGAACCAACGGGAAAGGAAGACCTTTCTCTCTGTCTCTCTCTCTCACTGTCCACTCTGCCTGTCCAAAAATAAAAAAAAAAAGAATTACAATAATGAGCTATATACCCCACAAATTGGAAAGCTAGAATTGGATAGATTCTTGGACACATACAACCAACCAAATTTGAGCAATGAAGACATAGAAAATGTAAACAGACCAATACCAAGATGGAAATTGAATCAGTAATAAAGACCCTCCCAACAAAGAAACGCCCAGGAACAAATGGCTTCACTGCTGAATTCTACCAAACATTCAAAGATCTAATTCCAATTCTACTCAAACTATTTGACAAAATTGGAAGGTAGGGAATCCTCCCAAACTCCTTCCATGAAGCCAGCGTCACCTTAAATCCTAAACCAGAACAAGATACAATAGAGAAAGTGAACTATAGACCAATATCTCTGAAGAACATAGATGTAAAAATCCCAGCAAAATACTAGGTAATCTAATCCAACAACATATCAGAAAGATCTTTCACACAGACCAAGTGGAATTTATCCCTGGTATGCAAGGATGGTTCAACATTCACAAATCAGTGAAGGAGAGAGATTCCAAGATGGCAGATTAGGGAACAACATGATGCTCCAGACTAGGAATAAACAGTGACAGAAATCAGTGTAGGAAGTGTACTCTCAGGGTAGAACTGGAGAGAAAACTTCACTGGAAATCTTAAAAGAAGAGGAATGCCATGGACCTGCATGGAGGGTGCAGACATACAGCATGAACATGGACACAACACATGACTGCAATGGCTGAGAGCTGGAGCAGGTGGCAGCTTGAAAACAGAGTTGGTGAAACCAGCCTGCAGCAACTCATGGTGGTATAGCTAGAGAGAGTGTGTGGTGTGAGTCTGGACTAGCCCCCTGGGGGCTAGCAATTCCAACAGTTTCCTGTGGCCCCAGTGGAAGTAGAGGTACACATTTGTCTCACTCCTACTTCCCACAAAAGTGCCCACTGGCCAGCTGAAAAAGGGCAGAAGCCATGTTGGGTTTGGGAAGAAGCTGCACAGGCCTTTGTGTGCACACACAGCCACTGGCTAGGACAAGTTGCCATTTCACACCAACACTGGCAGCAGAGCAACATTTGTCCTGTGGCTTCTGTGTACCCATGGGAGCCGCTGATTCCAGGGAAAGAACAATTCACCGTCCCCAATGACATTGAGCCTAGCTTGGAGGTGATTGGGCAACCATGTAGGATGGTGAGGCACCCACAGCCTCCAAGGATCAAGTTGCCTAGGTGGAGCTACCTTGGGGAAGAGCTGCCTCTCTGCTGACTGGGCAGGCTGGCAGGGCAAACATAAACCTCTGCAACCAGTGACTGTGGGACCTGAGACCATAGAGACTCACTTGATTAGATGAGAAGGTGCAGCAAGTAGCTAGATCACGGGGCAGTCACTGGGAGCAGCTCCACACATTCACTGTGCTGAGAGGATTGTTCAGATCATTTGTGTGGTTCATCTAGTGACACAGAACACTCTGGGGGTCAACATCAAGGTATTGAAATCTACCATGCCCAATGTGGGTGTTACCCTGGATACTCATCTCACCCTGGAGCACTTACCAGAGCTCCATGGCCACATATACCACCCACCTCTTGATATTCACTGAAAGTGCAGACATCCCACTAAGACACAGAGGAAGAATTCAAAGATAAAAGCCATCAGAGGGGAAAAGAAAAATCAACCCCACAAATGCCTAAAAACAAATGCAGAAAATCGAGAAACAAGAGTAAGGAAGACATTATGACCTCCCCTCCCCCAAGGAACACAACAACATTTCAAAATGGGATTGTGAAGATGAGAGATCAAGGAAATGCTAGACTCAGAATTCAAAAAATTAATCATAGAACCACTCAAAAGCAATCAGAAGCAAATTCATGAAAAAAAAAACCATGCGTTATATGAATGAAAAATTTTCCCTGGAAATTGAGATTTTTAAAGAGAAATCAAGGAGGCTGGTGCTGTGGCATTAACGAGTAAAGCCACCAAGTTATCTTTGAAAAAGGGGCTAAAATCAACCTCTAAGCAAGGGACCTGAACAGCCATTTTTCAAAAGAGGAAGCTAAAATGGCCAGCACACATATGAAAAAATGCTCAAGATCACTAGCCATTCTGGAAAAGCAAATCAAAATCATAACGACACCTTACCCCAGTTAAATGGCTCTCATACAGAAATCAACAAACGACAAATGTTGAAAAGTATGTGTGGTGAAATGTACCCTAATGCGCTGTTGGTAGGAATGTAAACTAGTGCAGCCATTGTGGAAGACAGTGTGGATACCTCAGAGAGGTGAAAAAAGGTGTACCATTATGATCCAGCCAACCCACTCCAGGGAATTTACCCAAAAGTAATGAAATTAGCATATGAAAGAGTGACCTGTATCCCCTCCATGTTCATTGGAGCTCAATGCATAGTAGCTAAGATATAGAATTAACCCATATGTCCATCAACTGAATACTTGATACAGAAATTGTGTTTTATATATACACACACTATGGAACACTACTTAGCCATAAAATGAATGAAATCCTGTCTTTCGCAACAAAGTGGATGCAACTAGAAACCATTATACTGAGTGAAATAAGCCAGTCCCAAAAAGACTAATATCACATGTTCTCCCTGATCTCTGGTAACTAATAAAGTACCTAAAAGGTAATCTATAGAAGTGAAATTGACAATGTTGAGATGTGTTGATTTTGAGCAGCCCTTGTCTCAACTGTTGAGGAACAGGTTTGCTTATTTTCAAAGTATTTATTGAACTCTTTACTTAGTGTAAGGTTAATCTTGTGAGTATAAAATTAATTGAAAATAGATCTTTGTAAAAACTAAGAATGGGAAAAGAAGAAGGAGGAGGAAGAAGGGTGGGAGTGAAGGCAAAAGGGAGGGTAGAGTGGGAAGAGTCAATATGGTCCTAAATTTGTATACATGAAATGAAGGAAGATTGTAGAACAGAGATAAAAGGTTTACAGGGAAAAAAGAAAGAGACAGAGAGATGGATCTTCTATCTGATGGTTCACTCCCCAGATGGATGCCACAGCCAGCGCTGTGCAGATCCGAAGTCAAGAGCCAGGCGCTTCCTCCTGGTCTCCCACACAGGTGCAGGGGCCCAAGCACCTGGGCCATCCTCCACTGCCCTCCTGGGCCACAGCAGAGAGCTGGACCGGAAGAGAAGCAACCGGGACTAGAACCTGGTGCCCATATGGGATGCCGGCGCCACAGGCAGTGGATTAACCAAGTGAGCCACAGCGCTGGCCCCGGAACAGCTTTTTTTTTTTTCCCCATACTATTTGAGGGAGAGTAGGGTGGGAAGAATCACTATGTTCCTAAATTTGTGTATATGAAATCCATGAAGTTTGCATACTTAAATAAAATGTTTCTAGGCTGAAAAATAAAATAAATTTCTCTTTATGCTACCTCATCCATCAAACTGTGTTACAGGGCAGCCCTAGCAAACTAATATGAAGGGGTTTTCAAAAAAGCACATGAAAAAGGAATCAAATGAAAAAAAAATGTGTGAATTTCAAACTTATTGCACCAAAATAAATGTATCTTTTATTCCATTTTTCTCATGTGTGTGTATGTGTGTGTGTGACATTTTCTTTATTCAGTTATTGTCGATGGATGCTTTGGTTATTTCCATTTCTTGAATAATGCTGCAATAAATGCGATAGTGACCACATCTCTTCTACGGACTGATTTGACTTCACTTAAACACCCACCCAGTAGTAGCACTACTGGATCATATGGTAGTTACAGTTTTTGTTTTTAAGGAAATTCCTCATTTGTGGAAAATTTAAACTAAAAAAAAACTGTTGATCTATTAGCAGCTAATATAATCATGTTTTACAGTGGCTGAGGACAGAAGAGGAAAGGGAGCAATGGAAAAAAGGTTAATTGACAGGTACGAAATTATAGCTATATAGGAGTAAGGCGGTTCTATTGCCAAGTAGGATGACTAGAAATAATCATAACGTGCTCTGTATTTCTCTAAAAGAAACTAGGAGAAAGGATTTTGAATATTTTCACCATAAAGAAATGCAAACTGTTTGAGCAGAGGCTGACCCTGATAGGACATTCTGCAGGACATTGTATAGGACATAAATACATATAATTTTAAGTCAGTTGGAAATGAATTTTTAAAAAATAGCCTTGCCTTGACCAAGTGAGACACCTGTGCTGGCTTCTGCCTCCTGTACCCCCAAAAGAGCAGCACGTGATTCCCAGAAAATGTAGAGGATATAGACAAGGCAAAACAAGAAAATACAAGCCACCTGTATGAGCAGATGTTTAGTGATTAAGATGCCACTTAGGATGCCTGCCTAAGTATCACAGTGCCTGGGCTTGTAGCCAGCTTCCAATTCCAGTTTCCTGCTAATGCACACCCTGGGAGGCAGCAGGTGATGCTTCGAATACATAGGTCCTTGACACCCATGTAGGAGACTTGGATTGAGTTCCAGGTTCCTGGTTTCAACCTGGCTCTGTTACGGTTAGTGAGGGCATTTAGGGAATGAATAAGGGAATGGAAGATATCTATTATCTCTCTCATTCTCTTAATCTATATTTTTTGTGTTGGTGTGTCACTGCCTATTAAACAAAGGAATAAAAAGAAAGATTTTTAAGTCACCTGTGACTCCATTACTTAGAAATAACCACTGCTACTACTGCAGTGTTTTTTTTCTTTCTCAAAGTTCTCTATTTTAGGCAGGTATTCTTACAAAATATGGTAATATGCTGTTTTGTTATATGGTTTTCCATTGCACAGCTTCCAACAAACATTTTTGTTCATGAATTTTAAAAATTATCATTAAGTGTATGCTCCATTGTGTGCAATATGGGATGTTAATATTGTTCACACTAGGTTACACTAGTGGAGGTATGTGAAAAGCTGCAGTAAATATGTATTGATTTTGCATGTTGAATGACACACAAACAAAACATTTTAAGAATTAAGAGAGGGGGCCGGCACCGCAGCTCACTTGGCTAATCCTCTGCCTGTGGCACCGGCACCCCGGGTTCTAGTCCTGGTTGGGGTGCTGGGTTCTTCCTGGGTGCTCCTCTTCCCATCCAGCTCTCTGCTGTGGCCCAGGAGGACAGTGGAGGATGGCCCATGTGCTTGGGCCCCTGCACCCACATGGGAGACCAGGATAAGTACCTGACTCCTGGCTTCGGATCGGCACAGCACGCTAGCCATGGCGGCCATTTTGGGGGTGAACCAATGGAAAGGAAGGTCTTTCTCTCTGTCTCTCTCTCTCTCTCATTGTCTAACTCTGCCTGTCCACAAAAAAAAAGAAAAGAAAAGAAAACTTAAGAATTAAGAGAGGGGACCAGCGCTGTTGCTTAGTGGGTAAAGCCACCACCTGCAGTGCTGACATCCCATATGGGTGCCAGTTTGAGTACCGGCTGCTCCACTTCTGATCCAGCCTTTGCAATGGCCTGGGAAAGCAGTAGAAGATGGCCCATGTCCTTGGGCACCTGCACACATGTCGGAGACCTGGAAGAAATTCCTGGCTTCACATCAGCCTAGCTCCAAACGTTGCAGCCATATGGGGAGTGAACTATCGGATGGAAGACCTCTTTCTCTCTCTCTCTGCCTCTCTGTAACTCTGTTTTTCAAATAAATAAGTAAATAAATCTTAAAAAAATTAACAGAGGACATGGCATTGTGTCATAGCCAATAAAGCTGCTGCCTGTGACACTGGCATCCCACATGAATGCGTTTGAGTCCTGGTTGCTCCACTTCCATCTAGTTCCCTGCAAGTGGCCTGGGGAAAGCAACAGAAGGTGGCCCAAGTGTTTGGGCCCCAGCCACCCATGTTGGAGAGTTAGATGAAGTCCTGCCTCCTGGCTTCAGCCTGGCCTAGCCCTGGCTATTTCAGCCATCTGGGGAGTGAAGCATCAGATGGAAAATCTCTCTCTCTCTCTCTCTCTCTCTCTCTCTTTCTTCCTCTGCTTCTCTGTAACTCTGATTTTCAAATAAATAAATAGATAAATAAATCTTAAAAGAGTAACAGAGGAGCTGGTATTGTGCCATATCCAATAAAGCCGCTGCCTGTGACACTAGCATCCCATGTGAGTGCCAGTTTGAGTCCTGGCTGCTCCACTTCCAATCCAGTTCCCTGCAAGTGGCCTGGGGAAAGCAACAGAAAGTGGCCCAAGTGCTTGGACCCCAGCCACCCACGTGGGAGACCTAGATGAAGTCCTGCTATTTCATCCATCTTGCAAGTAAACCTACAGACAGGAGATCTCTCTCTCTCTCTCTCTCTCGCTCGCTCGCTCGCTCGCTCTGGTTTTCAAGTAAATAAATATTTAAAAAAAGAAGTAACAGAAAAAAGAATGTCATGTCCTAGTGCAGTATTGTGGCAGGAACTTGAATGCTTAATTCTTTCCGACATAACTAGACATAACAGAGCAATGAGAGTGATCTTACAGGCCCAGCAATGCTGCTTATTACTCAGTGAACTTGAGCAAGCCATTCACCTCCCTGGGCCTCAGTTCCTATTCTGTAAAATAGGATGACAGTCTGCCACGGTTGAAATTCAGACAATGCCAGGAAACAGAATAAACAAATAGTAATTAAACTTTTTCCACACTATTAAACCAGTTTAATCTATAAGTGAAACAATTTAGAATAATGTTAAGTGAAAAGGAGAAAATGCCTACGCGAGCTTCTCTGCAAACGATTAACTTCTGCTCCAAAGGCTGCACCCAGGTTAGGTCTTCTAAGCTTCTCACAGGTGAGAATTTCCCTTCCTCACCTCTCAGGAACTCGGGTGCATGGTGTGGTGTGGGCAGGGAAAGGAATAACACTGGGACTATTGGAAATTTGGGGATGAGCTCTTTGGGAACTCGGAGTCCAACACTGATCTGGCCTTAGGGACCCTCTGTGAGGAACATGCCAGTTTGGGTAAGAAAACAACAAAATAGCAGCTGTACTGCAGCCAGAGCTCTGCGTCAGGAAGCACACCCACCTTGTGCCTCAGGCTCAGAGCCGTTTCCTGATTCTTGATGCCATTCCCAGAAGTGACCTCAGGGTGGCACTGCTTCATTTTCAACGGTGGACCCTCTTGCCGTGCCACCAGGCTGGGAAACTAGCTGGTGCTCTCCAGCTAGACTCTGCTACAGGCTGAGGAGTGACAAAACAAAACAGAACAGAACAAAAAGAGACTCAGAGGGCACCATGAAGTAAAATTGTAATTCATCAGCCCCTGTTCCCTGCATTCCACAGCCCTCTGTTCATCAAGGACCCCAGGACTAGGACTAGGTCCCCACTTCTACATTTTAGGTCCAACAATATTTGTCCCACTCTGGGCAAAAGTACAAATGGAGGCTCATGTAGTCTATATATAAGTATTTTTAAGTTACTAAATCAAGCTAATAAACTGCTAATTGTTGCCCATCATTGAGATTTTATCGACGTTGAAGGCCCAGTACAGACATTTCACTCTACACACAATTCTTAACCCAGTACCAAAAATCAAAAAGGCCATGAATTGTCATTTTTTAAAGTTATCCCAGTGACTTTGCAGCTTCAAATTTGGAGGCAACTCTTCTTTAAGACTGTATCAATTCCTAGTATCTTCAAATGTTGATACACCTTACAGAAATCCCAATTCACAATGTAATATCATATACACAACATACTCAAATTTTTAATATTTCACAGCACATTAACAAAATTATTAGAAAAACTAGACAGCCACAACCAAAGATGTTACAGAGTGCCCACGGTCTGACAAGGCAACCAGCAGTGGTTTTCTGTAGGAAACAATTCTACTAAACATGGGAGTCAAAGTAACTGAAAATATCTAAGATTAAATGCACAACTTTGACTCCAAATTTCCATTTAGTATTTGTTGTATTATAGGATATAACAACTATCCCCCACACATATGGAATATTAAGCTGACACCCAAGATAGTCAAAGCCTCCCATAATAGTAGCAAAAAAAAAAAAAAAAAAAAAAACAGCAAATGATTTCAATTACTTTTAAAAATTTAAACTTAAAAATAGAATGGGGTGGGCTTTCCTGCTTCTTAAAAGTGTTTCTAGAACTACTAGAAAGTTTGCTTTTACAAAATAGTTGATAAAACATTCCTCTGGGGCTGGTGTTTGAGATGTAGCAGGTAATGCCATCACCTGTGATACTGGCATCCCATATGGGCACTGGTTTCAGTACAAGCTCACTCCACTTCCCACTCAACTCCTTGCCAATGCAACTGGGAAAGCAGCAGATGGCCCAAGTACTTGGGCCCCTGCCAACCCATGTGGGAGACCCAGAGGCTCCTGGTTCCTGGGTTAAGACAGGCCAACCCCTGGCCATTGTAACCTTTTGGAGAATGAACAAACAAATGAAAGATTCTCTCCCTCTCTCTCTCTTCCTCTCTCTCTCATTTTGACTTTCAAATAAATAATCTTTATGATGGTAAAAAAAAAAAAACCCTCTGGATTTTAAAACAAGGAGGACAGGGACCATTGATGGACATGGGTGTGATATTAAACCAGACTTGGCTTCTTTCTCTCTGACTTCATCAGAGGCTGGACTCCCTCCTTTCAGTTTTCTGCAGACCAATCTTTAGTTCCTTGGTTAGCCACCTGGGCCCCTTTTCTCTTGGCTCTTCTCTTCCCTTTTGTTTGCACTTTTTTGCCCAACATCCTTCCCGGCTGCTTTTGGGGCTTTGTTTCAGCTTTTGCAGGAGCAGATTGAGCAGACAACCTCGTTGATCTCCTCATGGGCCCTTCCTTCACCTCCCCTTTCAGGATCTTGGCCACAGGGAGGGCACAGGCCAGGTGCCTGCGGCCCACAGTGTGCCAAGAGCCTTCATGACTCCGGGCTGCCTGGCCACTGCGCTCAACTGTTAATGCTAAACAAAGTACGTTCCACTCTTCTACCTTGTCGTACGCAGCTTCATAACCACCCAAAAGGCCTGGTGGAGGTTTTGGATGTTGAGACTCTTTGGAGATCTACTTCTGGCCCTTGGCCCACCCCCATCCTCTCAGATTAAACCAAGTCTCCCATGGGTGCATGTGGATTGGCCACGTTCCAAACACACCCGCATTCCCCAGGACCCTGGAAACAGCCACCCTCAGCCACTCCTGGACCTGGTATGTGAATACGGATCATGAAGTCCACCTTTGGGAACAGAGACCCAGAGAAGATGCACTTGCAGGCTCTGGAAGAGGATTTGCTGACTTTAGGCAGAAATTCTGGAGTCCTGATACCTGGAGCACAGTCCAGAGTGGACTAGACCTTGAATGAGTTCTAATGTTTGGAGTCCTTTACCTGTAGGAAGGCACATGGACTAAGTGGGTACAAAAGAGGTGTTTCAATTGCTCTGGATCCTGGAAATTGGGCTGGAGAGATAGAATATTCTGAACCCCCTCCACCACTCTGGATTGTCCCTAGACCCCTCGGCTTCTGAAAATCTGGGGTGGGGGAGGCTACGTCCCCTCTCAGTTCCTTTTTCTTCTGCAGAGGCCTCTTGGTCCAATGACTGGCACCAGGAAGGAGCTTCCCCCTTGGGCAAGACCGCCGTAGCTGCCCCATAGACTTTCTCTCTCAGATCTCAACAAAATCCCCTTGAAAACAGCTACCAAGAACCCAGTGTTCAGTAGAGGCCCACAGTGGAGGAGGAGTGTCCTTTCACGAGTACAGAGTGCTATTTCTCTTGCAAAGGACAGATAATTCCAGCCTAATGCAACCCTTCCTCTGCCCAGTCTCTAGCTGATGGGAAAGCAGTCTCCTGAAGCAGTTCCAGTGAGAGATAAGGGCTCTCTGCCTGGAGTGAATAATTCATGAACACTCAGGATGGGGCACTCAGATAACCACCAAGCTCTGTGCTCAGGGGACACAGCAAGAAATTCGAAAAGCCTAATGGAAATTTCCTCTCCTCTCTTCCACCTCCCACCCTGCTTCTGTTCCCTGTTTGGGGCCACCTTCTCTGCTATGCCTGATCATAACTCCTCACCAATGCTCCTATGCCAGGACATTCAGGAGGGGGCAGCTGGCCTCCCCGAACAGCCACATGGCAACCACCCAGCATTCTCAACAAAATGCACGTTGTTGCTAGTCAAGCTGGCATGATCCTGCACACCTGCCTCCCAAGACATGGAAGAAATCCAAACTGCCTATTGTTTGTCCTTGGGAGGACACCTACAGATTACTTCCTATTTCAATTTCCTGACCAAGAAATCTGACCAAAATTCCTATGGCTGGTCTGATCATCCCAACTCACAACTGGGAAAGAGGCCCTGAATTACTTGTCATCACTCTGGGCAGACTGGGGATTGGATGGACTTAAACAGAAGAAAAACATATAGCTCTACTGCAGGGATGGGCTTGAGAAGTCTGACTGATGAGCTGATGATATATGAGGCCCTTCAATAGGTGCATGGAAATTGGAATTAAAAGGTAAGTTTATTTTGGTTCCAAAATATATTTTGAAATCAATGTATACAAGGGATCTTCAAAAACTTCGTGGAAAATAAATATTATGAAAACAAAACTATGCATGGATCTCAGCATTTTTGTACCAGAATAAAGTTATCTTAATATCATTTTCCATCTATCATTTTGAAATACCCTCATACAAAAAGCATGATAATCACAGGTGTCATTCCAGAGAGGATGAGTGCCAGGGCAGGGGCTGATCTCCAGAAATGAGGGAGCAAGGTGTCTGTCACAAACAAAGGCCAACAGGCTCCCTGTCATGCCACTGTCCCACACCAAGGCCAAGTGAGGCCCTAAAAGGAACACAACATCCTCTGTGACCTTGGGGGCCCAGTACCGCAATGCCTCAGCTTTTGGTCCCTGTTCCTTTCAGATACCTGCACAGCCTTTTGTACCAAAAGAGGGACTTGGGTTCAAAGGCTTCTCACAGAAAAGCTTGCTCTTCTACCTAATCCCCTAGAATCACCCAATACAAAGGACTTCTTCACCTGTTTCCTCCAGACCAGCACTTCACCAGAAAGAGCTTAGGTATCAAAAAACTAAAGATTTATCTGCCCTGTGCTGTATCCCAAAAGAACACTACACAAAAAGACAAAGGACAGGTCAAGTCCTCAATGGACTGCCTTGATATAGATGCAAGTCTAACACTCAAGACTTGGGTACTAAGTCCAAGTACAATTTGATTGTTTCTTCTTTGATGCATGCAAACTTTTTCCCCACCAGATGATGAAAGTGATTTGTACTCACTATGGAACACCTGAAAAGTTCAGAACAAAGACAAGGGGCAGGAGAGGATTCAAATCTCACTACCCAGAGGCCAATCATTAATATTTTGGCATATTCATTTTTTGTTTCATATCTTTTGTTATTTATTTTGAAATCAGGATGATGGTGATTTAACAGCTGAAGACTGAAGCCCTCTGGAGGTGTCTTCACCCACACATCCGATGGTTTGGCCAGGACACCAGCTGGGCTAAGCCAGATACCTGCACATGGTCTCTGCATGAGGTCTCTCCACATGGGCAAGTTTGAGCTTCCTCAAATGGGCTGGTGGTTGGGATCTAAGAGAAGCCATCCCAAGAAGGCAAAGAGCAAGAAATTTCTGATCAAGGCTCAGAAATCAAAGCAACATGTAGCACCATGCTACATTGGGCAACGCTGCCACTCCGTTTGCACAGGTTCAAGTCATGGAGTTTCTAGAAGAGCTTATAGACAGGAGATTTTGTTGAATCCATCTTGGGAAAACACATCTGCCATGTTTTTTTCTAATTCATGCACAAAGAGTAATACATGAATAGTTTATAATTCTGTTGTGTCTCCCTGACCAAAGGTAACCACTCTCCTGGTTTGTCTGATTCATGCTCTTGTTTTTTAATATGTAATTTTGCCACTTCAAGCTTGTCCCTAATTAGTATATTGTTTAGAGATTCCTGCCTGCAAAATTTCTAAAAATTGAATCATAAAAAGATAGTCTTGGGGCATACCCAATGGATAAAGGAAGAACAGACGCAGGATAGTCTCAATAAACACTCCACTTAGGAAGGAAATACGGGAGACATAGTAGTTACCAGTCTATGGAAATCTTGAAATTGCACTGGGCTCACATTACAAGGAACCCCTATCCTGACAGTAGGGAGTATTCCTTGATTAGCTTCAGGCCATTGTCCTTCATGGCTGTTTTTTATGTTTTAATTTATTTTTTATTTATGTAAAGAGGAGAGAAAGAGAATCTTCCAAACTCTGGTTCAGTACCCAGATAGCCGCATTGGCTATGCACCATGCCAAAGCCAGAAGCCTAGAGTTTCCTCCAGGTCACCTGATGTTGGTGCATGGGTCCAAGCACTTGGGCAATCCTCCAATGCTTTCCCAGGCACGTTAGCAGGGTCTCAAGCTGGCACCCATATGGGATGCAGGCATCACAGGCAGAGCCTTAGCCTGCTAAGCCATGATGTTGGCCCCTTTATGGCTCTTCACTCAGCCCTGGGGAAAGTCCTTCCTTTTCTATTTTCTCCTAATGAGAATGTAATTAATCCTTCCTGAGGAGTGAGGACATTTTTCCACTTGCTTCCTGAATATTAAAAGTATTCACTGGGGCTGGCATTATGGGGGTAAAGCCACTGTATGCAGAGCCAGCATCCCATATGGGTGCCCGTTTGCATCCATTTGGGGAGAGAACGAGTGAACCAGAGTATGGAAGATCTCTCTGTCTCTACCTAATTCTGCCATTCAAATAAATAAAATAAAATGTTAACAAACAAAAATTCATTGACTCTTTAGATGAGAGTCCCTCACTACTGGAGAACTCACCCCACTGCTCACCCCATTGAAGACAAAGTTGGCCATGTGGGATGTTTATGGCCAATGGAATGTGAGCATAAATGGAATATGTCTCTTCCAAGTAGAAGCTTTATGTACAGTGACCAGCTCTCTCAGTTCTCCCAGTTGATTTTAACATTGAAGTTTAGCTCCCAGGAGGGCCTCAGTCCTGGGTAAACTGGAATAGTTTGTCACCCTGGATTTAAGAGTCATTATGTGCCCAACCATTTTCATTTTTCCTTTTCCATGGGACCAAGGGACCAAGAAAGTCCTACTTGCATTGTAGGCTAAATGGGGTTTAAAAATCCCTATTCCAGGCTCTTGCCTCTTATCTAGAGAGGCATTTTAAGAACAGGCACAAATACAACTTCCAAAATGATGAAGTTTGTTAAAAAGGTGAGGAAGTCACACACACACACACACACACACACACACGTGGGCCCTATCAGGAACAGAGTGGGCAGGGAAGAGAAAAGATAGGAAAGTGAGAAGCGAGAGGAGAGTGGGGAGTCTAGAGAGGAGAGAGGAGATATGGGAGAAAGGGGAGAGGGAAGACAGGACATGGGACAGAAGAGGAGAAGGAGAGAACTTCAATACCCTGCTCCTCCATGTCTGTGAGAACAGGCCCCTCCTGGATGCCAGCATCTTAGGAGTTTGGAAAGGGGTGTGGTTACATGGCACAGCCCCCAGGTCAGGAGTGGTGCATCCTGCTGAGGGGATCATATGATTGACAGGTGGGAATATAGTATTATATGAAGAGGGAGAGGTGTGGCTTCCAGCTCTAATCTAGCTACCTGCCTTATCCCATATTAGTGGAAGCCTTTCCTGAGCTTTGGTCACAGAATGAAGAGGAGACATGGCTGACTTCTATGCACTTGTAATGCAAACAAGAAATATGTCTTTGGGGTGAAGCCAAGCCCCTGCTCTTAACGCCCTTGATTCAGACTTTTTCAGGCTCCAGTATCTCTGTCTTGCCTTGCAGCTCCTCTGTAAAGAGTAACTCATTGAATTAATGGAGTGACACAAAAGTAAATCTAGAGCCAAGACCCTGAGTCACGGAAACACAGATCACCCCTCTAGCTAACATCTGAATGCCAGCCTCTGTTCTGAGAGCTTTGCAGGGACCCACAGGTTCTGAGCAAATGCCCAGTCCACCCTCAGACACAGACCAGACCCCACTTTGCCATTTCAAAGGAAACACACCAGCTCCATATCACTGACCTATCAAGGGAGGCCACACATACTGTGGACGAACCAGAGGTCCACACATAAGCTGATTAAGCATGGCTCAGCCCCTACTTTAAACTATGATTCACTGTCTCTAATCCCTCCAGAGTCAAGATTGAGCCACAGCTGCCTGACTCCTTACTCTGCTCGTTGCAAATGAACTTTCTTCCATGGCACTGCCAGTAATTGGCTTGCTGTGCATGGTGAGCAGCCCAGTTTTGGGGCTTCTATAACAATTCCCCAAACTGTTTTGGGGAGTTCTATAATAGTTGTGATGAAGTCACTTTCTGAGTTACCCAGAACAAAGGAGTCCACTCAGAAAATTCCCTCCTCTACAGTGAGCAGCAGTGTGGAATGGAGTGATCCCACAATTAATCTATTATCAGATTTACGGGAAACTTTCAAAAAGGGACCTTGGTGTGTCCTGAGACCTAGTTAATTAGAAATTTGGGTAGGATACCTGAGTAAACTAGTTAAAACAAAACAAAAAAAAATCAATTTGTTGATTTGCTTATCAGCCTAAGGCAGTGCTGCTCAAACCTTCATCCACATGGGATGCATTTTTTGGGGTGTTGCCACAACAAACCCGATTCAGCAGGCCTGGGTGTCACCTGAGGTCTTGCATTTCTAACATCATGCTGCTGATGCTACAGAGTTGTGGATCACACTGAAAAGCAAGGCCTCAGGGCAGTAGTTCTCAAGCATGAGACACCTGGAAGGCTTGTGAAATCCAATTGCTGGGCCCTATCCCAGAGGTGAAGACTTAGTAGGTAAGATCTACACTCTTATTGTTAGGGAAGTTCCTCGGTATTTCTGAAGCTGCTACTCTAAGGACAACACTGAGAGAACAATGGTGCTAGGAGAAGGAATATGGGCTTTGGAACCAGTAGAGCTGAGTTAAGTTCCATCCCAGCAAATTCCTTACTTTGGTTCTCCACTCTCTACATTAGAATCCCCTGAAGAACTTAATCCAGATCACAATGATCTTTCCAGATCAAATTAAGAAAAACTCGAGTAAGACCCAGGTCAGCTGTTTTAGCAAATTCCTCAGGTACCCTAATGTGTAGCCTGGTGGCAAACCACTGAAATACTTTGGGCCAATCTTCCTACCCGAAAATGAAGATTTTCTGAGGATTAAGTAAAACGAAAATGGGAAGAATCTGGCGTGAGGCAGGCACCGAGTGTGCTGCTGTTTCTCCTGTGCTTTTTCATCCTTCCTCTCCACCGTGGCCTGTACAACACCCGCCCACCTAAAGAAAAAGAAAAGCACCTCATAGCTTTTGCCATTTTCTTCTGGATCACTGCGTCCTCTGACCAGCATCTGAAGTCTCTTTCCCACTAGCTCCTCCTCCTCTGTCTTTTATTTTATTTTTTAATTTTTTTAATTTTTTTAATTTTCTATTTAGTTAATATAAAATTTCCAAAGTAGAGTTAATGGATTACAATGGCTTCCCCCACCATAATTTCCCTCCCACTCACACCCCTCTTATCTCCCGCTCCCTCTCCCATTCCATTCACATCAAGATTTATTTTCAATTATCTTTATATGCAGAAGATTGATTTAGTAGATATTAAGTAAAGATTTCATCAGTTACAACCCACACAAAAACACAAAGTGTAAACTACTGTTTCAGTACTAGTTATAGCATTACTTCACATTGGACAACACACTAAGGACAGATCCCACATGAGAAGTAAGTACACAGTGACTCCTGTTGTTAACTTAAAAAATTGACACTCTTGTTAAAGGCCTCAGTAATCTCCCTAGGCTCTAGTCATGAGTTGCCAAGGCTATGGAAGCCTTTTGAGTTTGCTGACTTTGATCTTATTCCGACAGGCTCATAGTCAAAGAGGAAGTTCTCTCCTCCCTTCAGAGAAAGGTACCTCCTTCTTTGATGGAGCCCCGTTATTTCCACTGGGATCTCACTCGCAGAGATCTTTCATTTAGGTCTTCTTCTTCTTTTTTTCCAGAGTGTCTTGGCTTTCCATCAACATCTATCCTTGAAAGAAATGTACAATGGGGGAGAAGGGTTATTGGCACTTACATACTGGAAAAATACCTTGGTAGTCATTGCGATGAACCATTGTGTTGTGTAGATAGATCATGAAGTTGATGATGATGATGATGATTATAGATAGATAACAATGAGATAATAGAAAGAGGTATTTTAATTCATAGTTTTCTCATATAATCTTTGTCACAGTGAATGAAACAGAAATGTAAACAATACTTTCTTTGAATTGACTTTGTTTAATCAGATATCCATGTTTCAGAATTATGTTTATGAAATGGATTTTCTATTTACTTCCTTGGCCACTTCCTAAATTCTAACTATACTCAGATATGAAGTAGGATAAAGAGACATTAAGCTACCATGGCACAATTATTACCATGATGGCTTCTGGGCATATTTATTTCCCTTGTAGAACATAATCCTGGTGATCAGGGTACCTACTGGGCTTCTCTGTGTACCTGCCACATACTCAGAACTTGAGTGATAAACCCTGCAGAGATGTTCTCTGTGCTCACTGACATGCGGACTTGAGCCATTCTCCTTGGACAATGAGAAAGCATTGGGATCCACTGGGCTCCATTTTGAGGTATCAGGAAAATGCAGAGATCATCTATATGAGTACATCATGAATACTTTAAACAATTACCACAATCTTACTGGTTTAAGAAAGCACAAGATTTCATTGCAAATGCTCAGATTTCATTTTTTATCACTGAGTTTGGAGAATTCTTTATATATTACATATACCAGTCCTCTGATCGCTAGGTGATTTGTAAATATCATCTCAAGCTGAACATATTATTTTTTCATTCTATGTCAAATTTACTTCACATAATAAAAATATTCATTTTTTATGAAATACAAAAAAGAAACCACACTTTTTTCCCTCTTGAAGTTCCAAAATGAGTCTTACAGGGCTATAGCAAGATATTGGTAGAACCAGTTCCATTTTGTGGCTCCTTAGAAGGAACAACCACCTGGTGCAAGGGTTGCGGAGATCATCAAGCTGAAAAATACCCTATCAGCATCCAAAATATCTGAAATTGAAACTCTGTGCCTGCCTGGAATTAGAACCCCTAATTTACTTCCAGATATTGGGCTTGAGACAATGGGATTTGCTAGCTATGAGTTCTTAGGCATCATTTCTTGCTCACAGTTCAGCCAAAATCATGCTCTACTGGCCCCCCAAAATCAAGAAGGCCCAGTTTTGTGAAAACTGAGATTATGATGTTTAAGTATTGAAGAGGATCATAAACTCTGGATCATCAGAAGAGAGAAAGTCTTTTAGCATGTGTGATGCAATTTCATAATTTCAGCTACACTGGAGTGCCTGAACCATTGGTATTCTTGGTCCCCCATTTTGAACTTCATGGCTTTGACTTCCCCCATCTGGAGGAGAACCAAGCAGATGATATCCTTGCTCACAAGCTCGTAACTTTTGTATTCCTGTTGCATATTTTGAAGCTGTCATTGAGATAAGCATAAAATGCTTCCAAGATCAGATATGGCTCCAATTCCTAAATTTGGTGAATTCAGCATCCACCCTTTTCAATTGTTTGATTTCTCAGAACAGTAGAAGGGTTTGAAGTTTTATTGAGGCCATCTTGGTTTGTCAGCATGATGAGTATATTGAAGAGATTTCTCAGAATATGGGTACCTCTATGTATCTGATCAAGAACTACACCACTTCTTCAGTTTTGTGTCATGAAAGAGGGCAGTAGAGCTGCAATACCATGACATGGTTAGACTCCTTCTACTTGGTGCAAGAGATACCTGTATATACTTCCATTTTTAAAAATCTAATTGATATGTTTGAATTTCCTTGATACAGCAATTGATGATGCTAAAATTAGCTTGCAGAAAAGATTTTAAAACCTGAAGTCTAAGGATAAAGTAGGAGTTTGGCATTATGCCAGCGTATATTACGAATAGGTTCCAGGTTATGTGTTTTCAGGATCCAGGGCCTTAAACATAACCTATCAGGTTGATCTTTTTTACTATGGAAAGAATGTCTGCTCAGCAGATGGGATAGAACTCCACATTGACACCTCACTCTTGTGCATGGGTGATTTCAGTTTTTCCTATATTACCTCATCTATTTTGTTGTACCATAAACATAATACTGTTACTTTCCATGAATCTCCATGTCTTAAGTAATATGTTGTTGCAAAACTTCCTGACGAGACAAACATTTTGGTTAAAAAGAAAGACGGTTGTGTCTGGTGTTTTTTTGTGAATTATTTTCCCATATCCCAATCATCATCCTAATAGTTTCCTTCCCATTACAGTACATGATGTACAGTTTGAGGACAGGGTATCTAGTGGGGTTAGCCAGCAAGAAGGAAGGGAATCTTAAAGGAGAATGAGAATATAGGATGTCATGGTTCCAGATACGTTTGGGAAAAAAGAGTGAAATTAAATCAAATTGACATCTATAATTCTGGACATTTCTCAACACAGGACAGAGAGACCAGTAACAGGGCATAGTAAGAGGTAAATAATATTAGATTCATGACAAGTTCAGAAGGAGAATGTAAATCAAAGAAGGTGTTGAACTGGGATGAAAGAGAAAAGTATAGTGTTTCTTTCCAATCCAAGCAATTTACTTCAAAGCTTGTAAGCAGAACTTAGTAAGCAGTAACTGTAACTTTCTCAAGCAATGGCAGTTCCTATTCCTGCTATCACAGGAATGGTCCATGAAACATTCCCTCTCTTCTTTTCCTCATCACTGGTGTATGTTGAGAACTATACAGTAATCTGCGCAAAAGGTTGGCAGTAAGTTAGATCTATTGTCACTCCAGAGCCTCTCCCTAGGTAAGAGAGGACATGAGTATGGCCACAATAAATTTGGCCCCTTTCTGCTCCCTCCTTTCTACTGCTCCCTCCTTTCTCCCTCCCTCCTACTGGAAAGGACTCCAGTAGGACAGAAGGGCATGCATTGGAGAGATCCAAATCACCGTATTTGCTATTTTATATTTAACAGTTACAATAGGCTTATCTTCCCTCCATTTTCTACTTGGAAAATGGAGAAGCAAAAAGGGGTATAGTTACTTGGCAAGGACCCCAATCATAGCCAGCCCCCTCCAGCTGTCAGCCACATCCCAGTTACCTTCACCACATACTCTGCAATTCACCTGACCAGGGACATATTCTGTGGATCTGCCTTCAACACAAATTGTGGTAGCAGAGGGTCAGGGTATCTCAGGCAACCTGACTGGTTGATCCTACCTGCCTCAGCCCCATTCAAATATCTGTCACAACAGTTGGAATGAGGTCAGACCAAAAATTCTATATCTTCTCAGAGATACATCAAGCAGGTTTTTATCACGGGACTCTCTCAACTTTCACTTGGGAGGGGACTCCAAAGGTCCACCTCTGGTTGGCCCATTGACATGGGAAATCAGGGGCTTCCCTGGGTATGAAGGGACCATATTTTTCTTTGTCCATTACATGAAAGTATTTGAGATCTGGACAGATACAACCCACTGAGAATCTCTTAAGTCCTTAAATAATTCTCCTCATCTACCATCATATTGTGTCACTGACACCTGAGACCCAGGTAAGAATCTTATAATTTTGATGGATAGTGTGTGTGGAAGGGCAATATGAGCTATTAAAAGCAAACATATGTATCTCCCTCCAGGAATGTTCCTTGTATCCAATGTTGGATACAATGCTGACAACCTGGCCTGTGCACTTACTCTGTCATTTCCATCCTTGATGCAGGCAGGTTACCACCTTCTCATGGAGGTACAATACACACAGAAAAACAGCAAGGGACAAGATTTCTAAGCAATTACTCAGTTATTTTGTGGAATAAGGGAAGTCTTTACTACTATATCTATGCAACAGCCTGCAGGATGGATCAGCATGGAGACCAGAGACCTGAGAATGCTGTAAAATCCCCACTTCAAAGGCCAGCTAACATGACTACATATAATTAGCAGTGTCCATGAATTCTAAAGATCTACTGAGTAACCATGATCAAATCCATCTCACTTCCTCTAGTCCCAGACAGTACATTACAAGGATTTTTCAAGTATATTTTTACTAAAATTTAAAAGCTTACATCTGGCCCAGTGCTTCTTGCAGCCTCACTCCTTCTTCTTCACTGCAAACCCCTTTCTTTATCTCCTAGCCTCTACTCTACCTTGATGATAAGATTTCTGTTAAGTGCACTGCCCTTCACACAGACTTACAAATTTTTGGAAGCTGTTCCTCTTAAGAGAAGAGAATGATGCATTTAAGGGGAATGGGAAAGCATGTGGGTTCAAATTCCTTTCATGGGAGAATGCATGGGATACAAACTACTCACATGAGTTTCCAACTGCATTGCTTTAATTCCTAAGGGCCACATAAGACTACAGAGGGGAGTTCTCAAGTTGATCACTTCAGCCCATCCCAACTTTAAGTGAACCGTTTATTCGGACCATAAAGAGTTCAATTGGACAATGTGTTCTATTTCTTTGTGATTAAGTACTCAATTTGCAAGTGCTCAATTTGTAAATGATCTGTGCCTTCTAGTCAAGAAGTAGTGAGGCTGTATCCTTGGCATGAGATCCTAGGCCATCTCAGAGACTGCCCTCACCAGCCTATTCCTGGTCCCTGATAGTTCCCAGGATTGCATAGGAGGGAATGTTCAGGCTGTTTTGGGAGGTCTCTGGTGCACCCCAGTTGTCTCATGTAGAGAACATCCATATTAAGACTTCTTCCCATGTCTTCTTCAGATGATTAATTTGGGTTCTCTGTGGAGCAGAGAGGTGATGTAGAGAAAGGGCAAATTCCTGAGGATCAATTACTCCTAGGTAGGGAAAGGAATAAATCATGAAGTGAGTCCTGCCTGCTCCAGGCTTAGCCCAGTAACCTGACATCCTCCACCTGCATTGTACAGATGTCCAGAGAGTCTGAGGAGAGCACAGAGAGTACACAGTAAGCAACACTAACAAGTAGGAGAATTTGGGTTTATCTTAAGCAATGAGCATAAGTTGGAATGTAGCACCCACTTTGAGACATACGAGTGAGGGTCAACATGCCCGTCCCTAACAGGAAGTGACCCAGGATAGGCCATCTCAAGCTAGAATGATAGAAAGTGTGGGCAGTAAGGGACACCTAGCAGGTTCCAGGTGACCAGATGCCCCAAATCGAAGATATGGTGCTGGGGGCAGGTAAAGTGAACAGAGGCAGGGGAGGGCTTTTCACTCCTTACATTTTGTGTAGTCTAGGTCTCTCAGTTTGACCCCTCTAAAGATAGGTCAAAACATCTCTAAAACTCTGTGTCCCTGCTACCACTGGCTGAACTGATCCAGCAAGGTTGAGTGGGTTTTAGTCAAAAGACTAACAATAGATTCTGGAAAGGATGGGGGAAAAAGGGACACTAACCCACTGTTAGTGGGAATTCAAACTGGTTAAGCCACTATGGAAGTCAGTCTGGAGATTCCTCAGAAACCTAAATATAACCCTACCATTCAACCCAGCCATCCCACTCCTTGGAATTTACCCAAAGGAAATGAAATTGGCAAACAAACAAGCTGTCTGCACATTAATGTTTATTGCAGCTCAATTCACAAGAGCTAAGACCTGGAACCAACCCAAATGCCCATCAACAGTAGACTGGATAAAGAAAGTATGGGACATGTACTCTATAGAATACTATACAGGAGTCAAAAACAATGAAACCCAGTCATTTGCAACAAGATGGAGGAATTTGGAACACATTATGCTGAGTGAATTAAGCCAGTCCCAAAGGGAAAAATATCGTATGTTCTCCCTGATCGGCAACAACTAACTGAACACCAAAGGGGGAACTTGTTCACGTGAATTGGACACTATGAGAAACAGTGACTTCATCAACTCTTGTCCTGACTGTTGATGTACAATATAATACTTTATCCATTTTAGTATATTTTTGTTCTAGTACTATTGGTTGAACTCTATAATTAACACACAATTATCCTTAGGTGCATAGATTTTAACTGAAAAGTGATCCCTGTTGGGAATTTGGAAAACATTATGCTGAGTGAAATAAGCCAGTCCCAAAGGGACAAATACCATATGTTCTCCCTGATCGGTGACAACTACCTGAGCACCAAAAAGGAAACCTGTTGAAGTGAAATGAACAATATGAGAAACGGTGACTTGATCAGCCCTTGCCCTGACTGTTGATGAACAACTTAATACGTTATCCCTCTTAGTATTTAGTATTAAGTATTCTACTTAATACTTTGGGTGAATACTGTAATCAATACACAATTATTCTTAAGTGCTGAAACTTAACTGAAAAGTGATCACTGTTAAATATAAGAGTGGGAATAAGAGAGGGAAGAGATGTGCAATTCGGGACATGCTCAAGCTGACTTACCTCAAACAGTAGAGTTAGAAACATACCAGGGGGCCGGCGCCGTGGCTCAATAGGCTAATCCTCCACCTTGCGGCGCCGGCACACCGGGTTCTAGTCCCGGTTGGGGCGCCGGATTCTGTACCGGTTGCCCCTCTTCCAGGCCAGCTCTCTGCTATGGCCAGGGAGTGCAGTGGAGGATGGCCCAGGTGCTTGGGCCCTGCACCCCATGGGAGACCAGGAAAAGCACCTGGATCCTGGCTCCTGCCATCGGATCAGCGCGGTGCGCCGGCTGCAGCGGCAGCCATTGGAGGGTGAACCAACGGCAAAGGAAGACCTTTCTCTCTCTGTCTCTCTCTCTCACTGTCCACTCTGCCTGTCAAAAATTAAAAAAAAGAAACATACCAGGGGATTCCAATTCAATCCCATCAAGCTGGCAATGTACCAATGCCATCTCACTAGTCCCAGTGATCAATTTCTGTTCACAATTGACCATAATGATAGGACTAAGAGCCAAAGGGAGCACATAAACAAGACTAGTGTCTGCAAATACTAGCTGATAGAATAAAAAAGGGAGATAATGATGCAACATGGGAAGTGAGATACTCAGCAGACACATAGAATGGCAGATGTCCTAAATAGCACTCTGGCCTCAGAATCAGCACTTAAGGCACGCGGATCTGGCTGAAAAGCCCATGAGAGTATTTCAGGCATGGAAAGCCAAGACACTCTAGCAAAAAAAAAATGACCTAAATGAAAGATCTCTGCAAGTGAGATCCCAGTGGAAAGAACGTGTCATCAAAGAAGGAGGTACCTTTCTCTGAAGGGAGGAGAGAACTTC
The DNA here is from genome assembly GCF_964237555.1 of Oryctolagus cuniculus. Lineage (NCBI taxonomy): Eukaryota > Metazoa > Chordata > Mammalia > Lagomorpha > Leporidae > Oryctolagus > Oryctolagus cuniculus. Next base: position 95,473,163 of record NC_091443.1, on the reverse strand, counting down.
CACTTTGACTACGACCTTGCCTAAATATGATCAGAGTTGGTGAACTCAAAAGGCTTCCACAGCTTTGGCACCTCATGACAAGAGCCTAGGGTGATTACTGATGCCACAAACAAGAGTGTCAGTTGGTTAAGTCAACAACAGGAGTCACTGTGCACTTACTCCTCATGTAGGATCTCTGTCCTTAACGTGCTGTACAGTGTGATTTAATGCTATAACGAGTACTCAAACAGTATTTTTCACTTTGTGTTTCTATGTGGGTGCAAACTGTTGAAATCTTTACTTAATGTATGCTAAACTGATCTTCTGTATATAAAGAGAATTGAAAATGAATCTTGATGTGAATGGAAGGGGCGAGGGAGTGGGAAAGGGGAGGGTTGCGAGTGGGAGGGAAGTTATGGTGGGGAAGCCATTGTAATCCATAAGCTGTCCTTTGGAAATTCATATTCATTAAATAAAAGTAAAAAAAAAAGACTGAAAGAGAGAATCTTCCATCTGCTGGTTCACTCTTCAAATGGCTACAATGGCCAGAGCAGGCATAATCTGAAGCTAGGATCCAGGGGCTTCTTCCAAGTCCCTCATATTGGTGCAGGGGATCAAGTATTTAGGCAATCTTCTGCTACCTTCCCAAGACATGAACTTGTGCTCCTATTGCACATTCGCACCACAGACGGCGGCTTTACCCACTATGCCACAGAACCCTTCCTGAGAATTGTTTTTCTTTCCCCCTGAAACTTAGGTGTCTAATGTTATCCTTTTCAATTAGATATCTACTTTGCCTGTGTTCATTTATTGTAAAGGCTGTTGTTTTTATACTACAATCTACCATTTCATACCCTTGCTAAAAAAATCACCATAAAAGTTTCCATTGACTATTAAAATTTATTCTATTGGTCTGCTTGAATTTAGCCTTAATACCAGTAACTCAGGTTTGATAGCTGTTATTTTGTAATAAAAATGTGTACCTGTCTATTTAAATCCCAAGATTTAGTTATGCCTTTTAAATGAAAGGGATACAAATTGTAAAGGATCAAGTCAAATTATCACTGTAAATGACGTGATCCTATACATAGGGAAACTAAAAGACTCCACTAAGAGACTACTGGAACCCATGAGAAAATCTGATAATGTTGAAGAATATGCAATGCATTGGAATTGTGTGCATATATATTTACTACAATCACATCTTCCTGTTGAACTGATTCCTTAGTCAATATATAATGTTCTCCTTTGTCACTTTTAACAGTTTCTGTGTTAAATTCTATTTTGTCTGATATGGTGTGGATACACCTCCTTGTTTTTGCTTTCCATTAGCACAGAATACATATTTCTATCCTTTCACTTTCAGCAGCCAGGACTAGAACCAGCAGGCATATGGGAAGCCAGCACTGAAGGAGGAGGCTTAGCTCATTACACCACAGCACCAGCCCCCAGTCTGAATCTTTTAAGAATTAGGCAATTTCAACCAAGATGATTATTAATAATTAATGACTAGCTCCTATCATTTTCCATAAATATTTCCATTTTTGTTTTGGATTTCCTTTGCACTTTTACTCGGAGACTTTCTGCCTTCACATTCTTTCATAATGATGACTATAATACTCTGTTTCTGAGTGTAGCATATCCTTAAGCATCACTTTTAAGACCCTTGTAAGGACAAGTGGTGACAAATTCCTTCAATTTCTGTTTGTTTTGGAGGGCTCTATTTTACCTTCATTTATAAGTGAGAAACTTGCAGGGTATAGTATTCGGGGTTGACAGTTTCTTTCTTTTAGAAGCTGTACAGCATCTCTCCATTCTCTCCTAGCCTGTAGGGTTTCTGATGAGAAGTCAGCTGTTAGTCTAATTGGGGATCCTCTGAAGGTAACCTGGAATTTCTGTCATGAACACTTTAGAATCTTGTCTCCATATTTTGATGTTGAAATATGACTATGTTTTGTGATCAGATAATTCCGATCATGTCTATTAGGGGTTCGGTGTACTTCCTGTATAGGATGCCTCATCTTTCTCTAAATTAAGAGATGTTTTCTACTATTATTTCACTGAAAAGGCCTTCCAATCTATTCTCTTTTTCAATGCCTTCAGGAACTCCTAACATGTATGTTTGTTCATTTAATAATTTCGCATAAATGTCAAACATTATTTTCAGTTCTTTTTTTCTAATTTTTTGTCTGACTGAGTTATTTTCAAGGATTTGTTTTCTAGCACAGATATTCTTTCTTCTAACTCATGAAGTCTCTTGTTGAGGCTTCTGGAATATTTTCTAGTTGACATATTGAATTAATCATTTCTAATATTTCCATTTAATTTGTCTTCAATATCTCTCTTGGCAAAATTTTTTATTCATATTGTGTATTTATTTATTTATCTCAAAAATTTGTTCCTTCATGTTCTGAGTAATCTTATCATTCTTTTGAATTCATTTTTCTGGCATTTCATTAATCTCTTCATCTTCATATTATAATAGTGAAGCGTTCTGTGCTCCTTTTGAAGAGTCATATTGTCTTCTTGTTCTTGTTTCTAGAATTTCTGTGTTTATTTGTGTGCATTTGTGGAGACACTTAAAGTTTTTCTCCTCTAATGGATTTTTTCTTTGAACTATAGCTCTGTGACTGAGTGGAGCATTTGTTCCTTCTGTGGATATCCAGAGGCATGTGATGGGTGGGGCCACAGAGCTCTGACAAGTGCTCAAGTATTGGGTGAGATTACAGAGTGGCATATAAGTCAGGCAAGGTAGATCTCCTCTATTGTCAGTTGAGAGGTAGGGTAGGTAGATCATCTCTTAAGGCATAGTACAGCCTCTCCTCCTCTATTCCATGGTGATAAGTGCCTGTGGTTATCCCACAGTGGCTACAGTCCACAGCTATACAGATGCATGAACTGCACAAAGGATCTATGGAGTCCTCAGTTTGAGCATGGAACCCTCTGCCATGACCCTCTCCAGGCAGTAGAGGAGCTCTGAGCCTCTGAGTCAAGGCTTAATGATTGCCCAGAGACCCAGATGCACCCCATGCCCTTTCAGGTAGTAACAGAATTCCCACAGTCATAGCATGCAAGGCTCCTATGGTCACAGGGTGCTGGGGATCTACTCTGTCCTGTCCTATCCAAGAAGAAAATAAGGGCATCCCCAAAGCCAGATGCATGTGAGTGCTCCACCTTTCAGTTAGGACAACACAACCTGTAATAGCATGGGGGGGAGGATGTGAGTGCCTCATAGCCCTAAGTGGGTGCACCACTCCCTGCTAAACCTCTAGACCAGACTCAGAGTCAACAGGGAACACAGATTGATCCCTCTGATAAAATTGTCTAGTCCCATGTGTAGGATCTGTTACAAACTCTTCTGGGTTTATGGTGATGATTTCTCCCTTCTGGTCATAGGGAATCTTTGTGGAGTGATGCTTTCCTTTCATAAAGTAATATGGATACCCTACCCACCTTAGGAACAAAGTCAGTGTGGTACACAAGGTTCTTTCTCAGGTAATATTGTAAATATAGATGCTGTTACAGTCTGAAATTGCTTTCAGAACCTGGTATCTCTTCCAGCTCCCAGCTGCAAGAGTTATGTGTGGTGTTTATGTTCACTGTTGCATGTGTTTGCTGTTCACAGTGCTCCATGGCATATCTGTCCTTTCTGTGGAATTTCCACTGCAAACACCTCTCAACCTCTGCCCAGGAATGCACGTCCTTTGCTTTACTTCTGCTATCTTCTCCTTTTCAAAATCAGCAAGTCTTTTCCCTATTCAGCCATATTGAAATCACCTTGTTTTTCTTGCACAAAAGAAATGCCAGACAGTCATTGGATTTGATTCAGACAATGAAAGTAGGTCTTCTATATGCTCAATAGATATATCTTCACCTGAACAGTTTTTCAGGGTCTTCATTTAGATGATGAATTCAAGGCATTCAAGGATTCACTATTTTGTACTCAGCTCACTTGTGAAAGGTTGATGTCTCCATATGAATGTGGTGATTCCCTAAGTAAGATTTGTTGGTCCTCCAATATACTCTTTACATTTTTTTTTTAAATTATGCCATGTGAAATTAAAGCTAGTTCTTTTTTGTAATGTGGAGAATTTAATTTCATTTTCTTGAGCAGTTCCCTCAGTAAATATCTCATTATTTAGTAGACTGGAAAAAATGGAAATTATTTTCTTGTTCCTAAACTTACAGATGAAGCCTAGAATCTTTCACTACTCCATATGTTTTTGGTTATAGGTTTTCACATTAGATTTTCAGGTGATCTCATGAGCTTCTTGGAGTCTTATCAATAATGTATAAGAATATGTCTACTGGTTTTCTTTAACTCTTAAAATTATAATTTTGCTCCTTCATTTAAATATTTTGCATTACCTCAATTGTCTTTGATAGTATGAAGTGTTAAATTTGAAAAACAAAATCAAATACTTGATTATAATAATGTATAATAATTTTTATATTTTACTGGGTCCAGTGTGTTAGTATTTGTAAAGGTTACTATTTGTTTTCATGTGGAATATTGGTCCATTGTCTTCTTTTTCTGTAATGCTTTTTAAAATATATTTATTTATTTGAAAATTGAGAGAAAGAGATAGAATATGAATCTTCCACTTACTTATTCACTCTCTACAATGGACTGTGCTGGTTAAGACAAGATGTAGAGCCTGGAATTTCATCTGTGTCTCTCATGTAAATTTCAGGGGCCCAAGTACTTTAGATGTCATTCACTACATTCTAGGTACGTTAAAAAGGGCTGGGTCTGAATCAGAGAAGCAAGAACATGAACTCGCACTCTGATATGGGATGCCAGCCTTACAAACTTTATCTTAACTGGCTGCACAACAAAGTAACTTGTGATGCTTTTGTTCAGCTTTGGTATCATGGTAATATTGACCAAGTACAATGAATTAGGAAGTCTAAACCGTTTTATTTCTGGATACTTTTTTGCAAAAAATGGCTATTTAGTTTTCATTAAATGTGAAAATTCATCATTTAGATATTTGACTTTGGAATTTTGGAGGGAAATATTTTAACTAATATTTAATTGTTAATTGACTATAAATTCTTTCCTAAGTGTATTTTCTTCCCCATGTACTCTATTTCTTCAGAAAAAGAAAACCCACCCTTTTACTCATGTGTTTTATAGGCACAGAAATAGAGACTGTGAAATAGAGTGAGAGGCAAGCTCCCATGTACTGGTTAACTCCTCAGTTTCCTGAAATGGCTGTGAGGTCCTGAGCTGAGAACTCAATGCAGGTGGAACCATAACTGAGGAGTTAGAAGCCGCAGCAAGAATTAATCCCAAGTAACCCAAAAAAGGAAATGATTATTCTGTGTAGATTCTACTTGCCCATTTCTAAATGCCCATCCAGGTTATATATCCAATTTCTTGAGTTTATTTTAATAATTTGTGCAGATCACATTTTTCCTAATTGATAATATTCTCTTGTAATACATTTTCCAGGGAGGTGAACTGTAGAAACTGGAAACAAAAATAAGCAAGGCTATATCCAATCAATGAGTCACTGAAAATGTTCGTTGTAGCATAAAAAATATGCATATAACTGAGGTCTTTAACAAACATATTTATTGTGCAAACAAGTGAGTTCCTCAATATATATAAAAGCAGGAAAGTCTCCATTTATATTTGTGTTTAGATAAAGGTAATGTGTTTACATCATTTTTTTTTTGACAGAGTGGACAGTGAGAGAGAGAGACAGGGAGAAAAGTCTTCCTTTTTGCCGTTGGTTCACCCTCCAATGTCCGCTGCGGCTGGCACACCATGCTGATCCGAAGCCAGGAGCCAGGTGCTTCTCCTGGTCTCCCATGGGGTGCAGGACCCAAGCACTTGGGCCATCCTCCACTGCACTCCCAGGCCACAGCAGAGAGCTGGCCTGGAAGAGGGGCAACTGGGACAGAAACCGGCACCCCGACCGGGACTAGAACCCGGTGTGCCAGCGCCGCAAGGCAGAGGATTAGCCTATTGAGCTGGGGCGCCGGCTTACATCATATTTTAAACAATACTAAAATAAGACAGAAAAATATGTAAATGACAGAAAATGTGAAATACTAGTGTAATTGAAGAATGCTATGAACAAAAGATAATTTGAGAATCAGTTTGGTTATTAATCAGCACTCATTATGTATTCAGCACTACTCCACACTTGGACACAATTATTGATATAATTTCTAAGAGTTTAAAATGAATAACCCAAAGTTTGAAAGTAAGCTGATGTATTTTTAATCATAGTGACATTTATATGATAATGAAATCAGTATTTGGATATATAATAGACAAATAATAAATAAATGAACAGAGGGAACACATTCCACTTCATGGAGTGATGCCATCTCTAATTCCAGAATCAAAAAAAAGTCAATTATAGAAATAAGTGACAAGTATTTAAGGTCAATTGAGAGAATGCAGATTTTTTAAAATAAAGATAAAAATACTGGCCAGCACCGTGGCTCACTAGGCTAATCCTCCACCTTGCAGCGCCAGCACACCAGGTTCTAGTCCCGGTCGGGGCACCGGATTCTGTCCTGGTTGCCTCTTTTCCAGGCCAGCTCTCTGCTGTGGCCAGGGAGTGCAGTGGAGGATGGCCCAAGTGCTTGGGCCCTGCACCCCATGGGAGACCAGGAGAAGCACCTGGCTCCTGGCTTCGGATCAGCGTGGTGCGCCAGCCGCAGTGCACTGGCCGTGGTGGCCATGGAGGGTAAACCAACAGCAAAAGGAAGACCTTTCTCTCTGTCTCTCTCAATGTCCACTCTGCCTGTCAAAAAATAAAAAACAAAAAAAAATAATAAAAATACCGTGATTGGAAAGATCTGCCCTTGAATGCATGATCACGTAAATACCAGACCATATGTTTCTAGTGACTGCAAAATAATGATAAGAACAATCAAAGAAATGTAACAAGTACTCTATAGCCACAGGCAAAGTTCATCACTTAATTATCTTCTGAAATAAATGAAAAAATCCAAATTCAGACATCTTTACTGTCAAGGAAGTGCTGATAAGCAGACATGTTCAACAAAGATAAAAGACTAGAACTCAGTTAAAAAGGTCTACCAAGACTAGCTTAGTGTTTTAGAAAAAGAAATATGTTGGCTACTGATAGTTAATATCTTCTGCATGGAGTGGTGTGATTTCAAAAATTTTAGAAAATATAAAATAGAATTCAAGCAAAAATAAATATGAACTTTCTACAAATTATTTGAAAATACAGAATATTGGTATATTGGTGTGTTTCAGGTGAAGAGACTGGGGATTTGTAACAAGTTTAACATCTATGTCCTAAAATAACCACATAAAATGTCTTACTGACTTGTACAGTGCTGATATTTGTGCACTTGGGAAAAATAGTATCTACTTTAAAAACTTAAGGTAGACAGGTAAAATGCTCAGGAATATAGAAGAATTCTAAAAATGCAAATAGACTTGGAAGGAACATATGAATAGTTCCCAGAAATGGGAGAAAACCAAGGAAATGACCCAGAGAAGCCATCCACCAAGAAGACAGTGTTCCATTCAGATATGGGTGACCACAAGGACGTCACACCCTTGTGCCCTGTCTGATTGCCATTATGTAAGGGAAATAAACAATAGAAATAAAGTGATTAGTGATATTCAGTTGTGACATATCTATGCATCAGAGCAAAAACATACTTTCTTTTTTTACTTGCAAGAAATAATATGTCAAATTTGGGCCTAAAGAATTTCCATTTGTCTAAATCTACATACAAGAATTATCCTACCATTACGATCAATTGTGAACAGAAATTGATCACTGGGACTAGTGAGATGGCATTGGTACATGCCGCCTTGATGGGATTGAATTGGAATCCCCTGGTATGTTTCTAACTCTACCGTTTGAGGTAAGTCAGCTTGAGCATGTCCTGAATTGCACATCTCTTCCCTCTCTTATTCCCACACTTATATTTAACAGTGATCACTTTTCAGTTAAGCTTCTGCACTTAAGAATAATTGTGTATTGATTACAGTATTCAACCAAAAGTATTAATAGAACAAACAAAAAAATACTAAGAGGGATAACATATTAAGTTGTTCATCAACAGTCAGGGCAAGGGCTGATCAAGTCACCGTTTCTCAGTGTTCATTTCACTTTAACAGGTTTCCTTTTTGGTGCTCAGGTAGTTGTCACCGATCAGGGAGAACATATGGTATTTGTCCCTTTGGGACTGGCTTATTTCACTCAGCATAATGTTTTCCAAATTCCTAACAGGGATCACTTTTCAGTTAAAATTTAAACACCTAAGAATAACCGTGTGTTAATTACAGAGTTCAACCAATGGTACTAGAACAAAAAAATACTAAAATGGATAAAGTATTACATTGTACATCAACAGTCAGGACAAGAGCTGATCAAGTCACTGTTTCTCATAGTGTCCATTTCACTTCAACAAGTTTCCCCTTTGGTGCTCAGTTAGTTGTCGCTGATCAGGGAGAACATATGATATTTGTCCCTTTGGGACTGGCTTAATTAACTCAGCATGATGTTTTCCAAATTCCTCCATCTTGTTGCAAATGATCGGGTTTCACTGTTTTTGACTGCAGTATAGTATTCTATAGAGTACATGTCCCATAATTTCTTTATCCAGTCTACTGTTGATGGGCATTTGCATTGGTTCCAGGTCTTAGCTATTGATCATAATGATAGGACTAAGAACCAAAGGATCACATAAATGACACTAGTGTCTGCAAATAATACCTGATAGAATAAAAAAGGGAGAGAATGATCCAACATGGGAAGTGAGATACACAGCAGACTTATAGAATGGCAGGTGTCCTAAACAGCACTCTGGCCTCAGAATCAGCCCTTAAGGCATGCGGATCCAGCTGAAAAGCCCATGAAAGTATTTCAGGCATGGAAAGCCAAGACACTCTGGGAAAAAAAAAACCTAAATGAAAGATCTCCGTGAGTGAAATCCCAGTGGAAAGAATGGGTCATCAAAGAAGGAGGTACCTTTCTCTGAAGGGAGGAGAGAACTTCCACTTTAACCATGGCCTTGTCTAAATATGATCAGAGTCGGTGAACTCAGGGGGCTTCCATAGCCTTGGCAGCTCATGACAAGAGCCTAGGGTGATTACTGACGCCATAAACAAGAGTGTCAATTTGTTAAGTCAACAACAGGAGTCACTGTGCACTTACTCCTCATGTAGGATCTCTGTCCTTAGTGTGCTGTACATTGAGATTTAATGCTATATCTAGTACTCAAACAGTATTTTTCATTTTATGTTTATGTGTGGGTGCAAACTGTTGAAATCTTTACTTAATGTATGCTAAACTGATCTTCTGTATATAAAGAGAATTGAAAATGAATCTTGATGTGAATGGAAGGGGAGAAGGAGTGGGAAAGGGGAGGGTAGAGGGTGGCAGGGACGTTATGGGGGGGAAGCCATTGTAATCCATAAGCTGTACTTTGGAAAGTTATATTCATTAAATAAAAGTTAAAAATAAAAAAAGAATTATCCTTAAAAATTTTAGTCAATACAATGGAGAAAAATAAACAATAATGTGAAAAAATCAAGAAACTATTTTTGGTAAGCCATAATTGGAAAAGCACCAAAGAGAAAGTAAATAAATGAAAATACTAGAAATGACGTTATGGGGGGAAGCCATTGTAATCCATAAGGTGTACTTTGGAAATTTATATTCATTAAATAAAAGTTTAAAAAAAAATGGGTTAAAATGTAACCTACAAAAAGCTCATGAGACAGCTGGTGAGCTGAGATACTGACAGCAATGAATCTGGTCAAATACAGTGCAGGGACATGAAGTTATAGGATATATGTACATGATAATAGAACAAACAGAAATTTATTTAGGAACACATGGAAAAATTATTGTTGTTTTTGAAAACAACTCATGTTTTATAATGCCTTGGGTTAAAACTCTCAGAAAAATATGAAATATTTCACAGAGAGCTATACATTTTAAAGAACAAACAAACATTTCCATCACACTGTGAATTAGTTCAGAGTTAGTGTGTTGCTAGAGCAACAAAAATTAAATTGAGAAAAACTAGGTAAAATTCCAACTCAGATATATCAGAAAATTTCATAATCCAATAAATTTTATATTTATGAGTTTACACAACTAGTGAATCTGACATGCATATTTCTGAACACATCTACTGTGAATAGTTATGATACAGTAAGATCTAAATTCGAAAGTATGAGATGAGGATTCTCCTAACATTTCAGTGAAACAAATTCTGCTTCTTCCCACCACTGCCTGGTGCTCTCCCTGTGAGAAACCACAGAAACACTCACTCACTCAGGTGAGTCTCCCCTGTAAATCCATGTGAGATGAGGCTCCAAGCTGGGGTTATAAGAAAGGGGTGACATCAGCTCTTTTCCCATAAGGCTCATAATTGTCTCATCACTTATAGAAGAAGGATAGCCTGTTCTTTGGGGTCACTGGGAGTAAGATTCACACAGCGAAAACTAAAATTTCCCAATTAGGAGCAGCTGGCTTCCACAATTTCCCATGTGTGGGCTCATTTCCCGAAGCTATGTGTGTCTATGTGAGTTGCTTTCGCTCAAAGTCCTTGCCAACAGACAGAAGGAAAACAGTAGCCCTCCCTTTGAAATAAGGAGATCATTTAAGGTATCCCCACTGCTTCAGAAGACACCAGCTGGGCTCCACACTTGTTTCCCAGTGGTTTCAGGATCTGAGTAAAATGCAGCAGTACTCTGTACCTCTGTATGAACTAAAAAAAAGTTTTATTCTCAAAGCTTACTCAGGAAAAGTGATATTTCCTCCATGGGACAATATTCTGGGCTACAGCCCCTGCACTGTGACTAGAATGATGTTTGCATTTTCCCTGTCAACAACCTAATTCAGCAGGTTCATTTCTGGAGGACTGAATAATACATCCATTTTTAGCAGCATAATGGGCTGGGAAGTTCACTGACCTGCTCATGGTCACTTACTCAGATTTAAACCGCCAGGCAGTGTGTATTATGAATGCACAGTTATCTCCAACTGTACTCACACTGTTGCTCATTTCACAAACTGGGTTATAGAAAAATGGAATCTTATAAACTAACAAATTCTATATATCTGTAATGCCCAAAAACCTCCTCTTTGCCATAATTCTCCCTCAGGCAAATCTTTACCCCACTGAGCACAGTCAAATCTGTGCCTTGGATGATTATTCTCTAACATTTTGAGTTTAAAATGGTAACATTTGTTTTCTTACTCTAAAAAAAATCTATTTTTAAAAGCAATAATTACAGAGAAATTTGGATGTAGGGAGAGAGGAAATTTGGAAAGAGAGAGAGACACAGTAGGAAAAAGGCCCCATCTGCTGATTCACTCTCAAAATGCTTATAACAACATTGACCCAAAGCTGGGAAGCAGAAACTCAATCCAGTTCTCACATGTGGGTAGCAGAAACCCGATAACTTCAGCAATCACTGTGCCCCACAGGGTGTGCATTTTCAGGAATCTGGAGTCAGGATCTGGGAAAGGAATTAATCCCATAGCATGCAAGAGTCTTAAATGCTAAGTTAAATGCATGATACATAGAGCTGTTTCTTTTTAGCCTAGAGAAGGCTGTCCTTCCCAGGTACTCAGGCTGGAATAGTTCAACCCATTGCTGACCTAAATAGAAGCCTACCCGCCTAGTGTAGTATACATGGGGATTGGTGCACAACGTTTCCTGTTGCCTGCAGTTCACCAGATCTGACTAAAAATTATTCACCTTGTGCACTGCATCAAGGTGTTATGAAGATTTCCTTAAGTTTCCTGGATGGAAAATAATTCAATCCTGGTTGCAGACTGATGCTTATTTTTTACAGTTTTACCAGAGAACTGTATAAGGTTGTGTTATTTATGGTTTTATGAGGGAAATTAACCTAAATATGATGTGAAGATATTTAACAATATCATCCACACTATTTACTGTTGTGCGATATGCATCTCATTTATATTTCACAAAAACCTTTTTAAAAATTATTTTTTTAAGATTTATTTTGTTTATTTGGAAGACAGAGTTACAGAGATAGGAAGAAACAGAAAGAGGTCTTCCACCCCAGATGGCCCCAGTGGCCAGAGCTGGGCTGATCCAAAGCCAGGAGCTTCTTCTGGGTCTCCGAGTTGGGTGCAGGGGCCCCAAGGATTTGGGCCATCTTCAACTTTCCCAGGACATAGCAGAGAGCTGGATCAGAAGAAGAGCAGCCAGGACTGGAACTGGCACCCATTTGAGATGTGAGCACTTCAGGCCAGGGCTTTAACCTGCTAATTTAACTTGGAGTATCACAAGACAAGAATGTGAGTGCAAGGGGTTTCTTTGGGTGATTCTATGGAGCACAGAAGAGATGTGCGAGGAGTGATATGGGCAAGAGGAGGAAGCCAATAAGTAGTATGCTTTGACTGATGTATCATTACTTATAAAAATATTTTAGGAGATTTGTGCCACAACACTAACATCATTACATGTATATAATCTAAGTGTGACTTTTATGGCTCATACTCAGACATGATGCATGATTTTGCTGCTATAGATGCTAGCGATTTTGTATTCTCCAGAGTAATGCATAAGAATGGTAAAATCAGGTGGCAGGTCTCCTCTGCCATATTCCTGAACCAACAGTCCTTTGTAGTGTCCCAAGAGTTTTCCTTAAATACAAGGTTTCAGAGGATGCTAACTCTGCTTGCCTAGGGACCTTACTAGGAGATCCAATGTCTCACATATTTATGATTGTCCGCCTTAGTAAGAATGTTGGCCGCAGGGAATGCAGTCATATCCACAAATAACCAGAAATAAATTTAAGAGAAAACAGTGTTTGGTTATACAAATGTCTAAGAAGGACATGTATGGACAAGATTTCTGCTTTCTTTTCATTTTTCCCATCTGAAATGTACCCTTCTTTCTCCTCTGTCAGTTCCACCCAGGTTACTTGTAGCCTGGATTTGGTCTAATCTTGGATGTCTCAGAAAGTGGAGATTTGTCAACATGAACAGCCCAAGTGAGTCACAGAGTATTCAGAGAGGGCGTAGTGGAGGAAGGAGCTCCTCTGAGGGATTTTGATTGGTTTTCTTCTGTTTTTGTGGGAGCTCAGTGGTGAGCACTGGGGATGTTGGCACATCGGGGATGCTGATGGCACTAGGTTTGGGACCTGTGACCACAGTCAGATATGAAAGGCTTCATTTTTCTCAATGACCCTCCTCATAGCCAGATAAGCTTGATGCATATCCTCTTTGTCTATGGAACAGAATATATGGGGATCTGAATTTATCTACCGTTTCAGAGAAAGAACTGAGTCATCATGGTATCTTCATTAATCCTTCAGTCCTATGACAAAGGAAAATAGTGTGCCTTAAAAAACCACAAAGGGGAAGATTTCATTAATGACTTGCATTTAGGAATGGAATATTTGTTTCAAATGAAAATGAATAAATCTGGGGCCAGCACTGTGGCTTAGCAGGTAAAGCCGCTGCCTGTAGTGTCTGCATCCTACATGGGCACCAGTTAGAGTCCTGGCTGCTCCATTTCTGATCCAGCTCTCTGCTATGGCCTGGGAAAGCAGTAGAAGATGGCCCAAGTTCTTGGGGCCCTGCACCCGAGTGGAGACCCCAGGGGAAGCTCCTGGCTCCTGGCTTCTGATTGCCTCAGCTTCAGCCATTGTGGCCATCTGAGGAGTGAACCATAGGATGGAAGACTTCTCTCTATACCTCTGCCTCTTTGTAACTGTGCCTTTCAAATAAATCAATAAATCTCTAAACCATGAATTGATCAAGTAAAAGAGAAAATAAAATGGCAAAAAATTGAAAACACCACAAGAGAATTAAACAATGTTATATATTTCTACAAGATATGAGGAAAAAAACTGACCTATGACACAAAGTAAAATCAATGATAATGAATTTAAGAGTACAGAAAACATATTTAAAGAGACTGTGTCTTGTAAGACCCAGTTTGAGATGAACAATAGTGAAAATGTTACATATGTCCATTTTTTCAACCAATATGTCAAATGGAAGAGCATAATGTCTGTTTGAAGAAATAAGAATGCTCTAAAATCACATGGTTCCATGGCACGAGAACAAAGGAGAGGGGGATTATAATTTAGCTGAAAGTGAAAAGACACTCTGATTTTGATCTTGGAAAAATGCCAGAAAAACAAGATGGAGTTCCATTCCAGGAAAATAGTTGAAGAGAAGTTTCACTGAAAAGTCTGCAAATAGAAGACAGACTCCATGAAACACCAAGTATTATACAGACACACGGAAGCTTATGGGAAAACACTCGGGATTCTTGCAGCCTGTGTCTGGTGGGGAGGCCATCTTCCAAGAGCTAGGTGAAAGGAATCTATAGAAGCTTGTGCTCCACTTATGATCTTATCTGGGGAAGAGACTCCTGACCCTCCCCTTTACCCTGAAATCAGGCAAGCAAGTAGGCAGTTTCTAGGGGCAATGCTTCCTTCCCCTCCAGCACCACCTTTCTGGAATAAGGGGTTGTGGAGGCAGTAGTGACCTACATGCCGACTTTGAGTCTGAGCAGAGGAGCTGGTGGAGGCAGGGTTTCCCCTTAACTCTGTGTAAGGAGGTCACATTTCTTTCCTTCTGCTCCCCTCAACAAAGTGCCTAGCTCAGGAAGGGCAGCTCTCTCTTTGTACATGGAGTTCGGAGGGCAGAGAATGGATCCCTTTCAGCATGTGACTCTGTGAACCCTGTACTCTGTGATAGTGAGAATTTTGTGACTGAATAGGCCAGGAAACTGATAAAGGCATAGGGTGTGACTGTGTCTTCAGGTAATTACTGAACCTGGCTTCAGAAACTCAGAATTACCTGAGTGCTGGCAATAGAAATTGCAGAGGGCTCCATGCTCTAACTACTGAACACACAGATTCTTTGTTCTGCTCATGTGCCTGAGTTAGGGAGAGGTCCTGGCACAGATAAGCTCATCTTCATACAGAGAAGAACAGAGGCAGTGGTCACACCAGCCAAGGTGATCTGAACCACCCCCACTAAGAGGAGAGCTACTGTGCATAATTTTGGTGTTACTCTGAACTTCTGACCCACCTACAATTCTGAACAGAGCTCCCTGACCCCACCCAGCAACATCTCTAGATATACTCTGAAGATGGTACAAGCATCCCCTTATGCCTTGAGGCACATTCCCAAGAACAAAGACTTCAGAACAAATATCAACACGTGTTTCTCCTGTTGTGTAAAATAAGCACTGAAACACAGGAAACATGCACAAGACAATATGACCCCCCAAAAAGAACACAATAGTACTTTAGTATTAGACTGTGAAGATGAGGAGATTGATGAAATGCCTGAAAAGGAATTCAAAAGATTAATTGTAAGACAACTCAAAACACAAAGAATCAGTTACATGAATTAAAGAATCCTGTGAATTATATGGATGAGAAATTAAGTTATTCTGTGAACAAATGTATATGAAAATCAAATGGAAATATTAGAAATGAAGGATCCAATGTGTCAAGTAAAAAATACAATGTAAGCTAAATAACAGACTCAGTGAAACCAAAGAAGAATATTCAAGCTGGAAAACAAAAATTTTTAAGTATCTCAGACAGACAAGAAGAAGGAGGAGGAGGAGAAGGAGAAGAGAAAGAAAAAGAAGAATTAGAAAAAATTGAAAAATGTTCATGTTAGATAGCATACCATCAAATGACAAAATGTGCATGTTTTACACATTCCTGAAGTAGTGAAAAGGCAGAGTGTCTTATAAAACATATTCAGTGAAAGGAAGCAGAGCTTTTCCCCAGTTTTTCAAAGATGTGAACATCTAAGTAAAGGAAGCACATAGAACCCAAAATGGGCATGATTAGAGAAGATCTGAATCACAGAACTTTAAAACTTTCAAAAATAAAACAAGAAAGAGATCCAAAATTGTGCAAAGGAAGAACAGTAGATTACCTTCAAAGGATCTCCAATTAGATTAAAAACAGATTTCTCATCAAAAATCAGAGAGAAGAGGAGAGAATGGAGAGATATAGGCAAAGTCCTTAAAGAAAAAAAAAAAACCTGTCAGGCCAGATACTGTACCAGGTGAAGCTCTCACTTGTTAATGGTGAAACTGTGGCAAAAAATGACCTAAATGAAAGATCCCTGTGAGTGAGATCCCAGCGGAAAGACTGGGCCATATAGAAGGAGGTACCTTTCTCTGAAGGAAGGAGAGAACTTCCACTTTGACTATGGCCTTGTGCAAATAAGATCGGAGTTGGCAAACTCAAGAGGTTTCCAAGGCCTTGGCAGCTCATGACAAGAGCCTTGGGTGATTACTGAAGTCATAACTAAGACTGTCAATTCTTAAATCAACAACAGGAGTCCCTGTGAACTTACTCCCCATGTAGGATCTCTATCCACCTGAATGTGTTGTACTATGTGAATTAAGGGTATAACTAGTACTCAAACAGTACTTTATACTTTGTGTTTCTGTGTGGGTGCAAACTGTTGAAATCTTTACTTAGTATATACTAAACTGATCTTCTGCATATAAATATAATTGAAAATGAATCTTGATGATGAATGGGATGGAAGAGGGAGTGGGAGAGGGATGGTTGTGGGTGGGAGCATGGTTATGGGGGGGGGAAGCCTCAGTAATCCAAAAGTTGTACTTTGGAAATTTATATTTCTTAAATAAAAGTTTAAAAATGGTGAAATAAAGAACCTCTCAAAAAAACTAGAATTTGAAAGAATTTGTCATCACCCAACCAGCCTTAAAAATTATACTTATGGTCTGCCGCTGTGGTGTAGCACGTAAAGCCACCGCCTGCAGTGCCGGCATCCCATATGGGCACCAGTTCGAGTCCTGGCTGCTCCACTTCCAATCCAGCTCTCTGCTATGGCCTGGGAAAGTAGTAGAAGAGGGCCCAAGTCCTTGGGCCCTGCACCCACATAGGAGACCCAAAAGAAGCTCGTGGCTCTTGGCTTTGGATTGGCGCAGCTCAGGCTATTGCAGCAAATTGGGGAGTGAACCAGCAGATGGAAGACCTCTCTCTCTCTCTCTCTCTCTCCCTCCCTCCCTCCCTCCCCCTCCCTCCCTCTCTGTCTCTCAAATAAATAAATCTTTTTTAAAAAATTGTATCCAACCCAGTGCCCCTTCCAGCTTCATTCCTTCCTATTCTTTCCAAACCATTTGCCCATCACCCAACTTCTTCTTCACCTTAACACAGATTTCTGCTAAGGGCATTGTCTATCACAGATAGGTTCTGAAATTTTTGGAAGCTGTTTCTGTTGAGAGGGGAAAATAGAAATGAGGGCAATAGGTAATTGTGTGAGTTCAAATTATTTTTATTTGTGGACCCATGGATCCGAATTACACAGATGAGTTTACAACTACATTGCTTTATGTTCTCAGTGACCAGAAAGTCTACAGAAGGGAGCTCTCAGTTTGGTCACCTTAGTCCATCCCAACTTTAACTGAACCATTTTTACTTCAAGTCTACAGGGAGTTCTACTTCCACAACATGAGCACTTACAATTTCCTGATTTGGCAAAAGAAAGGAAGAGAGCAAGCAAGAGAGCGTGAGAGCGTGAGAGCGTGAGAGCGAGAGAGCGAGAGCGAGAGAGAGAGAGAGAGAAAGAAAGAAAGAGAGAAAGAGAGAGAGGAAAGAAAGGAAAGAAAGGAAAGAAAGGAAAGAAAGGAAGAAAGGAAGAAAGGAAGAAAGGAAGAAAGGAAGAAAGGAAGAAAGGAAGAAAGGAAGAAAGGAAGAAAGGAAGAAAGGAAGGAAGAAAGAAAGAAAGAAAGAAAGAAAGAAAGAAAGAAAGAAAGAAAGAGAGAGAGAGAGAGAGAGAACCCTGTCTCCTGGATAAGAAAAGTTAGTCCTGAGGCAAAAATCTCGGTGTAGGATTCTACAAAGTCACAGAACACACTCACTAACTTATTCCTAGTCTCTGTTCAGTCCTGGTATTCTAGCACTTCCCAGGATCACTTGGGGGTGGTACTCAGGACTGTAGATGGTCTCAGGTCTACACCAGTGCTCCTATGGGTAGCAGAACATCCATCTGAAATCTTCTCACATCTGTTCTTCAGAAGAGTAATTGGGGTATTCTATGGATCAGAGAGGATGTTGTGAAACACTGACATATTCCCAAGGATCAGGTATTCCTACTGAGGACAAGGAATGGAACATGAAGTGAGAATACATTCCTGCCTACATCAGGCTTAGCCCATTACATTGACATCATTCTATTGCATCATACAGATGCTGAGATCGTTGTAGGAGGGCACAGATGGGACCCGTAAGCAACACAATCACAAATAGGCTTTAACCAAACAAATGATCCTAAGTTGGAAGGTAGCACCAACCACTGGGGCATGAGAATGAAGGTCAGCATGCATGTGCATAACATGAAAAGACCCAGAATATGCCATATTAAGCTAGAATTACACCAAGTGTGGGCAGTGAGGGACATCCGTCAGGTTCCAAGGTGCCTAGGTGGTTCCAGGGTGGCTATGTGAACCAAATGGCAGATATGGTGCTTTTGGAAGGTAAGTGGGCAGCAAATTAAAGGCCTTGTCTTTCTTTCCTTATTTCCCTCCCAAAGTGGTCTGGGTCCCTTGATCTGCCTTCTTTCTAGATGGCAGAAGAATCCCTCTCTCAAACTCTCTGGCCATTTTGCCAGTGACAGACCTGTTCCAGCAAGGTTGATTTGGTTGTAGCATCCCCTGATATTATTTTCCCAATAGACTTTTTTTTTGACAGGCAGAGTGGACAGTGAGAGAGAGAGAGAGAGAGACAGAGAGAAAGGTCTTCCTTTTGCCGTTGGTTCACCCTCCAATGGCCGCCGCAGCCAGCACGCTGCGGCCGGCGCACCGCGCTGATCCGATGGCAGGAGCCAGGAGCCAGGTGCTTTTCCTGGTCTCCCATGGGGTGCAGGGCCCAAGCACCTGGGCCATCCTCCACTGCACTCCGTGGCCACAGCAGAGAGCTGGCCTGGAAGAGGGGCAACCGGGACAGAATCCAGTGCCCCAACCGGGACTAGAACCCGGTGTGCCGATGCCGCTAGGCGGAGGATTAGCCTAGTGAGCCGTGGCACTGGCCTTCCCAATAGACTTTACCCAAATACTGAGGCTCCAGGCATCTTTGGGAATACAGTGCTCCAATTCTGAGTATTCTGGTGGTATGGGTTGGTAAATGTGGGTATCAGATGAATGAGGATGGGCACACGTGGGAATCACCTGCATGAGGGATGATCTCCATATGTTGTCACTGATTCCCAGACTCTTCTCTGCTTTGCTAGTGGAATGGGCCCTCATCCACAACTCTCATTGACCCTTCTACTTTGCAGAAGGAGCATCAAACCTCATTGCTCTCATAGGAAATAGGATGTGTGAGATCCAGGTTCTGTCAGTCCCTTCTCCAACATAGCCTACATATATCTCACACAGTCTCATGGGAACAAAAGAAACATTTTCTAGACCAAAAGTGCATTCGAGCTTATTTTGTTCCTTGGATTTGTCATGATGGCCATCATATGGGAGGCTGCATGCAAATGTAGAGGAGGCTACAAAGGCCTCACATCTGACACAGTGGACATGATCAGCATAGTTTAGCTGTGAGAGACTATCCCCCAGTGGGTAAAGACCCATGTCTGTTGTTCATTGATTTTTGCCAACTGACTCAAACTGCCTGTACAAAAAGGCTTAACATGTATGTGTTGAAGGAATGAACCACACAGAGAATTTTCTCAGATACCTGAAGAGGCTATTTCCCTACTCCAGCACATACAGACCACTTTCTTTTTATATCATGACAAGAACCTCCTGGGATGAATGTGAAATCTGCTGTATAAATGGAGAAACAAGTTGGAATTCTGCGAGCTTTTCCAAACACAGGGGATGTGGGCTACTGAGGCATGAGGAGAATTTCTTTAGGGAAACAAAGAGAAAATCACAAACAGAAATAGCCAGCAGCCTTAGACACAAAGTACCAGGTACATTCCTGTCATGTCTTATGTGACTTAGTTTCTAGAGAATTATGGAAATTTAATCATTGCATCACCCTGATGTTCAGAGGGTGACAACAATTTTCAGAGGGCTATAGTGACATTCCTGAGACATGGAAAGAGAGTGGCAGTCACCACATTCTCTGAAGTGGATGCATACCCATCTACTAAAAGACTAATTCAGAATTCTCATTAGGAATAAAGGACAGTAGAGAAATACAGGATGGTTCTACTTTGGAGGATGTAACTGGGGACTATACAAGCTTCTCCCACATGCCTGGCTGGAGTCCACACCTTATAGATCTCCAAGTACAGATTGGACTCATTTTCCCTCTAGGTGGGTCCAGGAGGAAGATAAATCAGTGTAAGCACAAGTAACCACCAGATAATTGGATTTCTAGGGTGGGAGCCAACTGACCACTGTGCCAAGAATATGAGCAGGTGACTTGTGAAGGAGAAATTCCTTGACGGTGCCAAACAACTGAAGGTGACTCAGTGCATTACTTGAAAAATGAAAAACAATGGATTTTTATTTACCACAAAGATAACAGATTGGCAAAAAAAGAAAGGATACTAACATGAAGGGAAGATAGATCAGCAAAGCGGCTGCATTTGGAAACTGCTGGTCATCACTTAATTGTTCCAGCTCTTTTGGAAGCAATCTGACTGCCTATTAAAATGGTATATATACAGTGACTGGCACTGTAGCACAGTGGAGTATGACACAACTTACAACACCAGCAGCCATATAGGAGTACAAATTTGAATTCCAGCTGTTTCACTTTTTTCAAGATTTATATTATTTTTTGAAAGGCAGAGTTGAGAGATAGAGATAGAGATAGAGATAGAGATAGAGATAGAGATAGAGATAGAGATAGAGATAGAGATAGAATCTCCCATCTGCTGGTTCATTCCCAAAATGGCCACAATGGCTGCAGGTGAGACAATCAGAACCTAGGAACCAGGAACTTCTTCCAGGTCTCCCACATAGGTGCAGAGGCCCAAGGACTGGGGCTATGTTCTGCTGCGTTCCTGGGCACTTTATCAGGGAGCTGGATCAGAAGTGAAGCAGCCAGGATTTGAACAGGAGTCTATATGGGACACGAGTAATGCATGCTGGGGCTTTAACCCACTGCACTACATCACCAGCCCCACCAGCTTCTCTATATCAGTTTAGCTCCCTGCTAATGATCATGCATTGTTTGTGGAAGATGCTCCAGATCCCTGGACCTCTGTCACCCATGTGTGACACCCATGTGGAGTTTCAGGATCTTGGATTCAGCCTGGCCAATGTGGCTGTTTTGGGAGTGAAAGAGTGGATGTAGCATCTCTTTCTCTCTTTGTCTCTGCCTTTCTGTCACTCTGCCATTCAGATAAATAAATGAATCTTTTTAAAAATGTTATATATGCAGATACTCTCACCCAACCTGTGCTTTCCTAGGACTCTATATGGGGATTACTTTGATTATGGGAGGAATTAGGCCCTCTACCCTGCATTTATATGGTGATGTTCTGACATCCAAGTCACTGAGTGTGACATAAGTCCCCTTTGGAATATGGTCCTTAAAAATAATTAATGATAACCCATGGCAGAAAGTTCAGTCAAGGACTGGGCATCATCCTTTCACTGCAATACCAAAGTTTTCACTGAATTGCTTTCCTCTTGGGATGTTAAAATACCGTGAAAGCTCCTACTCCTTCCTCTATCAATCCTATCAATCCCTAATACTGAGAACCCAAGGAAAACATGCACCAGGCAAGTTTCTTCCTAAGGAGACTTATACCCTCCAGGAGTTTAACTCCTTAACATTCTCAAATACCATTCTAGCCAAAGTACTGGTAGTAAAATCAAATGTTTCTATTCTAGTAATTCTTTCCTTATAAAGGGAACAGATTTCTATTGAACCCTTTGAGCAAATGACACTTCAAGATGCATCCTGAAGAACCAATTAGACCTAAATTTCAAGTGGGGGCCAAGGATCCTTTGCTGACTAGAGGCTACACATGTTCTCTGTGCTACTCCCTGTTCCTGGGAAGCAAAGCACAAACTGAACTCTGCAGTTCCTCCCAGGACACAGTTATGTTTAATAGCTTCTGTGATATCCCCAAGGTATACCTGAACTCAACCAATGCATTCCCACCTGTGGCATCTTTGCAATGTTTACTAGTGGGAATTAGGTGCATTCAATCTACACCTTTTGCATTTAAAACATAAGCCAGTTTTTCCTCCTCTAAGGATACTTTGGAATTTGTAGGAACACCTGAACATCATCCAAGTAAGTTACCTAAAGCCCACGCATCCTCCTGAATTTCCCTATTTCCACTCTTTTTTTTTTTGACAGGCAGAGTGGACAGTGAGAGAGACAGAGAGAAAGGCCTTCCTTTACTGTTGGTTCACCCTCAAATGGCCGCCGCGGCTGGCGCGCTGCGGCCGGCGCACCGTGCTGATCCGAAGGCAGGAGCCAGGTGCTTATCCTGGTCTCCCATGGGGTGCAGGGCCCAAGTACTTGGGCCATCCTCCACTGCACTCCTGGGCCACAGCAGAGAGCTGGCCTGGAAGAGGGGCAACCGGGACAGAATCCGGTGCCCCGAATGGGACTAGAACCCGGTATGCCAGTGCCGCAAGGCAGAGGATTAGCCTATTGAGCCACGGCACCAGCCCCCCATTTCCACTTCTTTGTCTATGGAACTCCCACTTTCAACCAGAGGTAGAGCTAATTTTGAGTGAGTCTTTGATTCCTTTGCCTGTTTACACAAATAATACATACATACATAAATTCTCCCTTAGAAAGCTGATGTATGTGTTTATCTCATGGATGAGGGACCCATTGTGATAGTCTGAAGAGACAGAGAGAGAGATCATTTTGAGGTATTTCAGTGGTCATTGGGACTCCCAAAGCACATCAAGTTCAAAATGGACTTAAATTAGAATTTGAAATTTTCAAAACTTTTTTTCAAAAATATCACAGTGTTTAAAACACTTCATTAGAGATCTAAGATGGTTGAACAGGGAAAAGATCTTGATCTGACCACAGGAAGATAGCAAAAAAATACGAGGGGTGAACTGCCTTCCTAGGGGAAACTTGATGAGAAGTTTACAGTGGAAACTGTACAGAAAGAAGAAATGTGCCATGGAGTAGCGAGGAAATTACAATCACACAGCAGTGAATGAAAACAGCTGGTGACTCCCACAGCCTATGGCCTCAGGGGTTGTTCTGTTCTTATAGCAGGGTGCCAGGCAGCCATCAGGGTGGAAACATCATCTTAGTAAGGTGATTTGAGGCTGCTGCAGCCCACACATGACTGGGGGATTTCATTGGAGGAATAAATCTGATCTGTGATCCCCACTTTTAGTCTGTCCTTTAGAGTTGGTGGAGCGGGGACAGGGTGCTCCCAACTAATTCTCACTTCCTTTCACTCTATCATAGCACCCACACTTGACTTGACAAGGGAGAACACTGACCAACCTCTGATAGGTGGCTGATTTTAAGCACTCCTGGCTCTTTCCATGGACAGGTGAGGATTGTGGGGCTGAGTAGATCCCTTGATTCCTGTGACTATGAGAGCCCTCTACCCTGTCACTGTGGGAATTCTGACTGTGATTGTGTGAGCGATAGTGCATGGCTGGGTCGTTGGGCAGCCACTGTGTCTAGCTTCAGAGGCTCAGGGTTCTGTGTTCACACAGAGGAGTGTGTGGGCCCTTCTGTGGTTCAGATGCCTACTTGGGTGAGGTCCCTGGGCACTGTGTATCTACTCTGATGGCTGCTTCATCATGGCAGAAGGGAGATGATGCTGTGATAATTCAGGCAAAGCAATCTTTCCACCCAGTGCTGATGACAGAGATCTACCAAACCCAGCTTGGGACTCATCCTGGGCTGTTGCCCCAGCATCCAGCACTGGCCAGACCTCCCTGCCCCCAAACAGCATATATCTCGATATCTATGGAAGGAACAAATACTACATTAAGCCACAGAGGAATATTTCAAAGATAAAAGGTGTCAAAGGAGAAAATTAACAAGTGTTTCAAGAAATGATGAGAAATAAACATAGAATATCAGGAACATGAACAAGAAAGACAATATGACTCCCCCAAAGGAACACTACAATACTTAAATATTAGAGTGTGAATGTGAACAGATTGATGAAATGCCTGAAAAGGATTTCGAAAGAATTATGGTAGAATATCTCAAAAACACAGAGAAGCAAATATATAAAATAAAAAAAAAAAACCTATATAAAAGATTGAAAAATTCTGCCAGGAGAGAGAGATATTGAAGAGAAACCAAAGGGAACTATTAGAATTGAAGAATTCAGTATGTCAAACAGAAACTACAGTCGAAAGCCATAGCAAAAGACTTCATAAGGCAGAAGAAAGAAAATCCACACTGGAAGACAGCTTTCTGGAAACATCTCAGTCAGACAAAAAAAGGAAGAGAAAATTAGAAAGAACTGGAAACAATATTCGAGATATATGGGGTCCTATCAAATGATAAACATAAGTGTCATGGGAATTTCTGAAGGTGTAGAAACAGAATGTATTAGAAGTCCAATTCAGTGAAATGATAACTGAAAATTTCCCTGATTTGGAGAGAGATGGGGACAGAGAAAGGCATAATATAATGATTAAGGTATTGTTTCAATAGGAAGATGGGACAGTAGTAAACATTGCACCCAGAGTGCCTAGCCATATAAAGCAATGTTAATGAATCTAAATGGAGACATAGCACAATACAATAATACAATACAATGGGAACGTCAGCAACCCACTTGCATCAATGGACAGAACAATTGGACAAAAGTCAACAAAGACACAAAAGAGCTCATCTACATTATGGACCTAATGGAGAAATTGCTATCTAGAAAACATTTCATCCCACAGCTACAGAATGAACATTGTTTTCATCACTACATGGGACTCTAAGATAGACTATATGCTTGTCCACAGAGGAAATTCAAACAATTGAAACCATACCATGTATATTTTCTGACCACAATGGAATGAAGCCAAAAATGAATAACTTTAGAGATTCTAGAAAATACACAAATGCATACAGACTGAAGAACATGCTCTGGAATGAACAGTGGTTTGTAGTTGAAATCAAAAGGGAAATAAAAAAATTTCTAAAAATGAATGAAGATAACGAAACAACATATCAGAACTTAACAGATACTTCAATAGTAGTGTTAAGAGGAAAGTGCATATCAATTTTTGCCTACATCAAGAAATCGGAAATGTATTAAATAAATGATCTAATAATGCATTTCAAGGACCTAGAAATTTAAGCACAGCACAAGCCAAAGCCCAAATTAGTTGGAGAAGAGAAAAAAGTAATATTAGAAAATAAATAAACCTGAACAGACAAAAAATAAAAAAGATCAGTGAAATTAAGAGCTATCTTTTAAAAAAATAAACAAAATTGATGCTCCATAAGTCCAACTAACCAGAAAAAGGGAAGGAGACCCAAATTAACATAATCAGAGATGAAAAGGGAGATCTATCAAAGGATACCACAGAAATAAAAAGAATCATCAGGAATTACTACAAATAGCTGTATACCAACAGATTAGAAAATCTAGAAGATCTGGATAATAAAGACCATCCCAAAGAAAAGCTCAAGATTGATGGCTTTATTGCTGAATTCTACTAAACTTTTAAGGAACTAATTCTAATTCTTCGCAGACTATTTCAAACAATTGAATGAGAAGGAATCCTCCCAAACTCCTTGCATCACCTTAATTTCAAAACCAGAAGAAAAAAAAGAAAAAGAAAAAGGACGAATATCCTTGATGAACACACAAACAAAAATCCTTAATCAAATACTGGCTAATCAAAAACAATGAAACCCGGTCATTTGCAACAAGATGGAGGAATCTGGAAAACACCATGATGAGTGAAATAAGCCAGTCCCAAAGGGACAAATATCATTTGTTCTCCCTGATAGGCAACAACTAACTGAGCACCAAAGGGGAAACTTGTTGAAGTGAAGAGGACGCTATGAGAAACAGTGACTTGATCAACTCTTGTCCTGACTGTTGATGTACAATGTAATACTTTATCCATTTTGGTGTTTTTTTGTTGTTGTAGTACTATTGGTTGAACTCTGTAATTAACACATGGTTATTCTTAGGTGTTTAAATTTTAACTGAAAAGTGATCCCTGTTAGGAATTTGGAAAACAATATGCTGAGTGAAATAAGCCAGTCCCAAAGGGACAAATACCAGTTGTTCTCCCTGATCGGTGACAACTAACTGAGCACCAAAAAGGAAACCTGTTGAAGTGAAATGAACAATATGAGAAACGATGACTTGATCAGCCCTTGCCCTGACTGTTGATGAACAACTTAATACGTTATCCCAATTTGTATTTTTTTGGTTGTTCTACTTAATACTTTTGGTTGAATACTATAATCAATACACAGTTATTCTTAAGTGTTGAAACTTAACTGAAAAGTGATCTCTGTTAAATATAAGAATGGGAATTAGAGAGGGAAGAGATGTGCAATTCGGGACACGCTCAAGCTGACTTACCTCAAACGATAGAGTTAGAAACATACCAGGGGATTCCAATTCAATCCCATCAAGCTGGCAATGTACCAATGCCATCTCACTAGTCCCAGTGATCAATTTCTGCTCACAATTGATCATAATGATAGGACTAAGAGCCAAAGGGAGCACATAAACAAGACTAGTGTCTGCAAATACTAGCTGATAGAATCAAAAAGGGAGAGAATGATCCAACATGGGAAGTGAGATACACAGCAGACCCATAGAATGGCAAATGTCCTAAATAGCACTCTGGCCTCAGAATCAGCCCTTAAGGCACGCGGATCTGGCTGAAAAGCCCATGAGAGTATTTCAGGCATGGAAAGCCAAGACACTCTGGCAAAAAAAAAAAAAGACCTAAATGAAAGATCTCTGCAAGTGAGATCCCAGTGCAAAGAACAAGTCATCAAAGGAGGTACCTTTCTCTAAAGGGAGGAGAGAACTTCCACTTTGACTATGACCTTGTCTAAATATGATCAGAGTTGGTGAACTCAAAAGGGTTCCGTAGCCAAGGCACCTCATGACAAGAGCCTAGGGTGATTACTGATGCCACAAACAAGAGTGTCAGTTGGTTAAGTCAACAACAGGAGTCACTGTGCACTTACTCCTCATGTAGGATCTCTGTCCTTAATGTGCTGTACATTGTGATTGAATGCTATAACTAGTACTCAAACAGTATTTTTCACTTTGTGTTTCTACGGGGGTGCAAACTGTTGAAATCTTTACTTAATGTATGCTAAACTGATCTGTATATAAAGAGAATCGAAAATGAATCTTGATGTGAATGGAAGGGGAGAGGGAGAGGGATAGTGGAAGGTTGTGGATGGGAGGGAAGTTATGGGGGGGGAAGCCATTGTAATCCATAAGCTGTACTTTGGAAATTTATATTCATTAAATAAAAGTTAAAAAAATACTTGCTAATCAAATTCAATAACAAATCAAAAAATCATTCACTCAGATCAAGAGTTTAGTATCCCTAGTATGCAGGGTAGTTTCAAAATATGCAAATAAATAAATGCAATACATCAAATTAACAAATTGGAGAACAATAATCAGATAATTATCTCAGTAGTTGCAGAGATAGTTTTTGATAAAATACAATATCCTTTCATGATTAAAAAAAGCCTTAAGCACGGGGCCAGTGATGTGCCAAAGCAGGTGAAGTCGCTGGGTGCTATGCCAACATCCCCTATAAGTGCTGGTTCAAATCCTGGCTGCTCCACTACGTATCCCTATCCCTGATAATGCACCAATGGAAGCAGCAGAGGATGGCAAAAGTACATGGTTCCCTGTACCCACTTGGGAGACCCAGAAGTTCCTAGCTCCTGGCTTTGGACCTGCCCCTACTCCATCCATTGTAGTCATTTGGGGAGTGAACAAGCAAATTGGTGATCTCTATTTGTAACTCTACCTTTTGAATAAATAAATAAACCTTAAAACAGGGAAATTGGGTCTAGAAGGCACATTTCTCAACATGATCAAGGTAATATATAGCAAACACACAACCAGAATCATATTGAATGAGGAAAAATTGGAAGCATTTCCACTAAGATCCAGAATCACACAAAGAAACCTACTTACACTATGGCAATTCAATAAAGTTCTGGAAGTTTTAGCTAGAATATTTAGAAGAAAAAGAAACCAAATGGATAGAAATTGGAAAGGAGGAATCCAAATTACCCTTACCTGCAGATGACATGAATATCCTAAAGACTCCACTAAGAGATATTTGGCACTCAGAAGAGAGTGTGGTTATGATGCAGGATATAAAATCAGCACATATTATCATTAGTCTTTGTGTAAACAAGCAATGCTATGCTGAGACAGACCTTGAAATATCGATACCATTTACATAGCTGCAAAAAAATTAAGTACTTTGGGAGAAATTTAACCTAGAATGTGAAAGATCTCTACATTGAAAACTACAAAATATTGAAGAAAGACGACACTGAAAAGGAAGAATCTTCCATGTTCAGGATTGGAGTTATTAATATCGTCAAAACGTCCTCAATACCAAAAGCAATTTATACATTCAGTGTGATCCCAATCAAAACACCAATGCCATTCTTCTCAAATCTAGAAAAAATGATACCAAAAATCAAAGGGAATCATAAGAGAAGCCGAATAAAGCAATCTGAACAACAAAAACAATGCTAGAGACATCACAATACCAGATTTCAACACATATTCAAAACAATTATAATTAAAACATCCTGATAGTGGTATAAATATAGAAATACAGGCCACAGAAATAGAAGTGGGATGCCCTAGGAAGAAGAGGGTGCAGCAGCGGCGAGGTGGGAGTGTGGGGAACAATCCATGGCAGCTGCTGGGGACCTGACGGCGTGCCCAAAGACTCGGCAAAAGCGGGAGTCCCAGACCAAGGAGGAGGTACCCGCGGGGGTCCGTGTAGGTGCATAAAGACATGGCAGCAGCGGAGGTGCCCAGGCAAGAATGAGTCGGCAACGGGAACAGGCGGTGGTCAGGAAAAGACTGGGCAGCTGCTGGCAGCCACACGGGAGCTCCATTACACAGAGGTTTGGGGGGCGGGGTGCCCGGGGAAGAAGGCATTGGCTGCTGGGGTCCCCCGGGGGCACAAGCAGAAGCTTGGATGCCTGAGGAAGCAGGGAGCCACAGCTGGATACAACGCGGGTACCCAAAGACTCTGTGGCGGCAGGGGTGCCCTAGGAAGGAGGAGGAGGCGAAAGCGGTTGGGAAGGGGCAATGGCGCAGCAGCTGTTGGGGACCTCACAGGGTGCCCAAAGATTCGGTGGCAGTACTCAAAGAAGGGGGCGGCAGAGGCTGGGGGCCTCGGGAAGCCTAATAATGCAGCTTCAAAGGGGGTACCCAACAGAGGAGATTGCAGCTGTTGGAGTCCACAGCTGGACTCAATGACGTGGTGGCAACGGGGGTGCCAGAATAAGGAGGCGGCAGCTGCTGGGGTGCTCCTGGGGCCCAAAGAAGCTGTGCCAGACAGGTGCCCTAAGAAGGAGGAAGTGGCTTGCCAGGTGAGTGTGGGGGGCAATGATGTGGCAACTGCTGGGGACTGCACAGGGTGCTGTTAGACTCAGCGGCAGTGGGGGTGCCAAGGAAGGAGGATGCAGAGCGCAGGGCCTAATGACACAGTGGCGAAGGGGTGCCCAAAGAACAGGTGGCGGCTGCTGGAATCCGCGCGAGGATACAATGATGCGGCTGCAGCAAGCGTGTTCCAGGAAGCAGGCTGTGGCAGCTGGAAACCACACCGTGGGGGAGGCCTCAAAGATGTGGAGGCTGTAGGGGTGCTGAGGAAGCGAGATGCCCAAAGACTTGGTGGCAGCAGGGGTGTCTGAGGAAGGCGGCGGCTTTTGAGGACTGAGCGGAGGGCCCAAAGACAGAGTGGTAGTGGGGATGCATAAAGCAGCAGGCAGCAGCAGCTGGGAACCTCGCGGGGGGCTCCAGGGCACGGTGGCAGCGGGAGTGCCCCAGGAAGGAGGAGCAGGCGCTTGATGGGTGTGGGGGTACAATGACGAGGCGGAAGCCGGGAACCGCACGGGGTGCCCAAAGGTTCTGCGGTAGTGCAGGTGTCCGTGGAAGGGGGTGGCTGTAGCTTGGGACAGCGCAGGGTTCCCGATATCACTGCGGCAACGGGGTGTCCTAAAAAGGAGAAGGAAGCAGCTGCGGGGTTTTGGGGCGGCAATGATGTGGCGGTTGCTGGGTACTGCGTGGGGTGCAAAAAGACTCGGCAGTGGGGAACCCCAGGAAGGAGGCGGCGGAGACCACCCAATAACACAGAGGCAAAGGGGGTGACCAAGGAAGGAGGTGGCGGCTGCTGAGGTCCGCAAGGGACCCAATGATGTGGTGGCAATGGGGTGGCCCCTTCATTCGTAAAGGATAGCTTTGCAGGGTACATTGTTCTCGGTTTGCAGCCTTTATCTTTTAAAACTTGGAATATATCACGCCATTGTCTCCTTGCCTGTAGGGTTTGCGATGAGAAGTCTGGGGTGAGTCTGACTGATTACCTCTGAATGTGATTTGTCATTTCACTCTGCCCACATTTTGGGATTTGTTCTTTGTGTTTCACTGAGCTGAGTGTTGCCACAATGTGTTGTGGTGAATACCTTTTCTGGTCACATTTTTTCGGACTCCTGTGTATTTGTTGAATTTGGTTGTTTCGTTCAACCTGCCTATGTTGGAAGTTTTCTGATATTATTTCATTAAAATGCCTTCTAATATGTTCTCTCTCTCCACACCCTCAGGCACTCCTATTATCTGGATGTTACAATGCTTGATTGAATCTTGTAAGTCTTCAGTCATGGTTTTTCATTTTCTAATTTCTTCTTGTGTTCGATCTGACTGTATTATTTTTGAAAGTTTGTCTTCGAGTTCTGATATTTGCTCTTCTGTTTCATCTGTTTGATTTCTGAGGGATTCCATGGTGTTTCTTGTTTAGTAAATTGAGTTTTTCATTTCCAGTATTTCATTCTGGCTTCTCTTTAGGATCTCTATTCCTTGGATGTGCTTTTCATTCAGATCTTGAATCTGTTTCTCATTGCTTCTAAGTAATCTGATTATTAATTTTCTGAATTCTTTTTCTGGCATGACTTCAAATTCTTCTTCTTCAGCCTCTCTTATGGATGGTTTAGCCTGCTCCAGTGGGATTTCATAGGTTCTTCTATATTCTTATTTAGGATTTTTCCTTTGTTCTTTGGCATTTCTGCTTGGTTTAATTTTTAAATGGATTTTCCTCTGCTGTGGGCTGCTAGGGGTCTGTTCTGATTGCCAGTGTAAGCCAAAAAAAACATTTTTCTAAAACTCTAATATACTCAGGAAGCAAGAAAATAATTAATATGTCCAATAGATTCAAAAGGAAAATTAAACAGTTCCTCAGCAGTAAATCACCAGAATGATTGAAAGAAAAAATCAGAGAGACAAATGCTACCCTCAGGACGCTAGCTGACCGTTGGAGCCTCATATCTATGTGGATCATCCATCTTGCCCTCTGGGAAACTGTAATAAACAAGAAAATGTACAAACTAGAGACTTTCCAAGGATTGAGACATACCAAATATGAGAATGAAATTGAATAAAAAAAGAAGTATAGGCCAATATCAGCCACCAGAATGATAGTTCACAGAAACTTAGAAATTGGAATTATATTTTTATATTTTAAACATTTAAATAAATCTCCAGGAAAATGAAAGCAACTGAAATAAAAATGAGAATGAGAAATTATGACAACAAGGAAACAGCAAATTTAATCAGCCATATTTGGAGAAGAATCAAATAAAAAGTATGCATTTAAAATAGAAAAATGAGTAAATATAAAATTCACAACTTACATATTGCCTTAAACTCAAGTGATGAGACTATTAAGAGACTGGAAGACTTGGTTGCCAAACTGCATTCATTACAGGCTGATAAAGAAACAGAAAATACGAATGCAGTCATATTACAGCTGACATGACAAGGAATAAAACACATTTACTTGGATCATTAGATGTAAAAACTTTATAAAGCTGTGAAGGATAGTAATCCACCAAAATGATTTATAAATATCTGCCATAATATACTAGAGATAAGATGGTGAATTCAGCATTGCATTGTATTAACATAAGTGAAGTGAAGGGAAACAAATTAAAGTCAAAGTGAATGAAGCTCAGCAGAAATAAACTTTGAGAACACAGAGAGGAAATTAAATTTAACCTAAAAACAATGACAGCAGAATCTCATCAGTATTTATATAAACCAAAAAGAGAGGAGTAGAAGAACTGAAATTAATGACGGAAACTGACATCTATGCTAGGCTTAAATACTACTTGAATTCTAAGAAAAATTCCAAAGAAATAATTGTGCATAATTTTATTACTTTATTTATGTATTCGTCTGAATTGTTTACTGTAAGAAGAAAAAAAGCTGTGCAGAAATTTGAAATCAAAATAGAAGAGCAAGAAATGTGTAAACTTATATGAATATTAAGTCATGGTGACATTTGAATTGAAGCAAATGAAAGCTATGAGTAGCATCCATTTCAGAGTATTTAGCTATAAGTCAAGTGTAATTCCATACAAGTGAATTAATCAGGTATTAGCCTATTCTACTGGAATGATTTTAATGTGTCCAAAATGTGTACTTTATGACAATCAATTTCAATATTTTCTTTGTTCTTTTATTTATTTTCACTTTATTTGAAAAACAGGGTCAGAGACAGCAAAAGAGGCAGAGGGAGATCATCTGACTGCTGATTCACTTCCCAAATACCTGCAGCAACCAAGGCAGGCCAGGCTGAAGACAGGAAACTAGAAATCCACCCGGCTCTCCCACCTGGGTGACAGGAACCTAAGTGCTTGAGTGAGCATATGCTGCCTGTCAGGGTGTGCATCAGCAGGAGGCTGCATCAGAAGCAGAGGCAGGATTCAAACTAAGGCACTTAGGAAGGGATGTGGGCATTCCAAGGGGTGTCATACCTACTGTGCCACATGCCCACACCAAGACAACCATTTTTGTCACCAAATTATTAAGACTCTAAAGTTTTCCATGGTATATTTTGCAAAATACTGATTACCTTTTTTTTTTTTTGCAAATCAACTGAAATAATAAATAATAGGCTCTGAACAAGGTGAAGACAATGGCAATAACTACAATACACTTAAACTCCTATCACAAATTAAACTTGCATATTTACAGTGTCTTAATGTATTAAGGTATAAAATATATAAATAGAAAGAGAAGAAATGCATTCAGATTTTTTTATAGCACAACATAGTCTTTTTTCAAGAAAATTTGTCATAACTGTTTATGTCAGCCTGACAATAATTCAAAACACAATCACACTTGCATTCCCCATGATTTGGATATGAGGATTGCAGTATTAGAAAAAATATGCAAAAATATGTTTGGTGCTCAAATAATGTTCATTTTTTAATGCACCACGGTGGAAATTTTTAATGAAAAAGCCGATCATGCCATATATAGATAAAGTTTTGACAATGCCTTTATAACAAAACCCCAGTAACCATTATACTAAAAAATGTGTGTGTATTTGTATATGCAATACCTATTTTAGGAAAAAGATGAGTTGGTAGAAAATATTAATTGTTACATATTATTTACAAACACTTATATATAAAATTAAACTATTTTCAATGAAATCTCATGTTCAGATCTCCCCTGAAAACAAGTACTTGAAAGATACACAGGTCTATTTAATGGTTTCTCTCTGAAATCATGGCTAAGGTAGTTCTCTTTGCAAGGGTTTTGCCCCTTCAATATCACTAACTCTAACCATAGCAACAAATACCACAAAGGTGTAACGTGTCAGTTCCTGGAGCTCTGTTCACTGATAAAAGAGGAAAAAGTTTAGGGGCTGATGTTGTGGTGCAATAGGTTAATCCTCTGCCTGAAGCACTGGCATCCCAATGGGCACCAGTTCTAGTCCAGGCTGTTCCTCTTCCAATCCAGGTCTCTGTGATGGCCTGGGAGAGCAATGGAAGGTGGCCCAAGCACTTGGGCCCCTAAACCCATGTGGGAGACCCCAAGGAAACTCCTTGCTCCTGGCTTCTGATTGCACAGGTCTGGCCACAATGGCCATCTGGGGAGTGAACCAGCAGATGGAAGACTTTCTCTGTCTCTCCCTCTCACTATTACACTATATCTAAAACATTTTTTTTTGCTGTGCCTCTTTTTTTTTTTTAAACTTTTATTTAATGACTATAAATTTCCAAAGTACGACTTATGGATTACAATGGCT
Organism: Oryctolagus cuniculus; assembly: GCF_964237555.1. NCBI lineage: Eukaryota > Metazoa > Chordata > Mammalia > Lagomorpha > Leporidae > Oryctolagus > Oryctolagus cuniculus. The sequence goes on along the minus strand of NC_091443.1, from coordinate 95,438,963 downwards.
TCCACCCCATACCTTCCCTCCCACCCGCAACCCTCCCCTTTCCTACTCCCTCTCCCCTTCCATTCACATGAGGATTCATTTTTGATTCTCCTAATATACAGAAGATCAGCTTAGTATACATTAAGTAAAGATTTCAACAGTTTGCTCCCACACAGAAACATAAAGTGAAAAATAATAGATGATTTTTTAAATGATGATGAAATCAGATCAGACCTATTGTCATGTTTAATCCCAGTGAGAGTCAAGTTGGGAATTGATAATTTCTTTCTTTCTTTTTTTTTACAGAAGATCAGTTTAGTATACCTTAAGATTTCAACAGTTTGCACCCCCATAGAAACAAAAAGTGAAATATACTGTTTGAGTACTCGTTATAGCATTAAGCCTCAATGTACAGCACATTAAGGACAGAGATCCTACATGAGGAGTAAGTGCACAGTGACTCCTGTTGTTGACTTTACAAATTGACACTCCTGTCTATGGCATCAGTAATCTCCCTATGCTCCAGTCATGAGTTTCCAAGGCTATGGAAGCCCTCTGAGTTCTCTGACTCTTGTTTCGACAAGGTCATAGTCAAAGCGGAGGTTCTCTCCTCCCTTCAGAGAAAGGTACCTCCTTCTTTGAAGACCTGTTCTTTCCACTGGGATCTCACTCACAGAGATCTTTCATTTAGTTGTTGTTGTTGTTGTTGTTGTTGTTGTTGTTGTTTTTGCCAGAGTGTCTTGGCTTTCCATGCCTGAAATACTCTCATGGGCTTTTCAGCCAGATCCGAATGCCTTTAGGGCTGATTCTGAGGCCAGAGTGCTGTTTAGGACATCTGCCATTCTATGAGTCTGCTGAGTATCTCACTTCCATGTTGGATCACTCTCCCCTTTATTCATTCTATCGGTTAGTATTAGCAGGTACTAGACTTGTTTATCTGCTCCCTTTGACTCTTAGTCCTTTCATTATGATCAATTGTGAACTGAAATTGATCACTTGGAATAGTGAGATGGCATTGGTACATGCCACCTTGATGGGATTGAATTGGAATCCCCTGGTATGTTTCTAACTCTACCATTTGGGGCAAGTCAGCTTGAGCATGTCCCAAATTATACATCTCTTCCCTCTCTTATTCCCACTCTTACGTTTAACAGGGATCACATTTCAGTTAATTTTCAACACTTAAGAATAACTGTGTATTAATTACAGAATTAAACCAGTCATATTAAGTAGAACAGACAAAAAAAAAAACTACTAAGAGGGATAATGAATTAAGTTGTTCATTAACAGTCAGGGCTATGCTAATCAGGTCACCGTTTCTCATGGTGTCCATTTCACTTCAACAGGTTTCCTTTTTGGTGTTCAGTCAGTTGTCATCGATCAGGGAGAACATATGGTATTTGTCCCTTTGGGACTAGCTAATTTCACTCAGCATGATGTGTTCCAGATTCCTCCATTTTGTTGCAAATGACTGGATTTCGTTGTTTCTTACTGTGGTATAGTATTCTAAAGAGTACATATCCCATAATTTCTTTATCCAGTCTACCGTTGTATATCTAAAATATTTTTTAAAAAGATATAAAATATATAAAAGGAGAGAGTTTATCATTGCTACAAAGAATATTTTTTCTTCATTAAAATGTACTGTTTCTGGGGCTGGCACTGTGGCATAGCGGGCTAAGCCTCTGCCTGCAGCACTGGAATCCCATTTGGGCACCAGTACTAGTCCTGGCTGCTTTTTTGACCCAGCTCTTTGCTGGGTCTGGAAAAGCAGTAGAAGTTGGCCCAAGTGCTTGAGCTTCTGTATCTGCATAGGAGACCAGAAAGAAGCTCCTGGCTCCTAGCTTCAGATTAGCTCTGCTCTGGCTGTTGGGGCCATCTGGAGAGTGAACCAGCAGATGGAAGACCTTTGTCTCCATCTCTCCCTTTCTTTGCAACTCTGCTTCTCAAATAAGAAAATATTTTTAAAAATATATTGTTTGTTTTCCAAATTAAGCACTTATGTAAGACTAAGAGGCTAAGAAGCCACTCTATTGGGTGTCAATATCAATAGCCTTACAACAACAACAAAAACTTTGCATTGAAATATCCAGAAAAATGTTCACTAAAGTAAGACTGCATACTTTACCTAATAGAATCCATTTGGCTTAAGAGATCTTTCCCCCTGGAAGTTTAAATGGAGTTTAAATGCACCATTTAAATGCTTAAGTTTAAATGCTCTCCAGGGGATCCATCTTAGATAAGAAAAAATCTCTCAGATGCAATCTGAGGATATATATGATAATAAAAGTTGGTGAAGTTTGTTTGATGATGGTTTCCATAATTTAAGGGTCTTTTTGAGGGCTAGTGAAAAGTAGTAGAGCACAGATCACAGACATATGTGTAATTATTTCATGAATTTACACCTGTATGACTTTATTAATGGAACTTTTGTATTGTAAGATATGAAACAAGAATATAATAAACATTATTATGTGAAATACTAAGGCAGTGATTTTGCTATTTCTTCTCTAACCCAAAGACACATCTGGCTGTCTCTGATACATGTCTACTGCTGAATGCCAGTGTTCACCTGCAGGAGAGCAGTGCAGGTTTTCAGTGAGGTTCTGAGGGTTTGGAATGGATGCAGTACTGCAGAGACCATTGGTTTCCATGAGTAGAGGTCACCAGATAAAATACAGAATACCCACTAAATGTGAATTTCAGATAATTTTTTTATCAATTTCATGTTATGGCGAGTAAAGAGATATATACTACACATTTTTTACTCCACAATATTTATTGTTTATCTGGAATTTGAATTTAATTTGTGGCCCTGTACAAGAATTTGCTGAATTTGCAAACCCTCATGGGGAGACAATCTTGGGGTTTGGAGTAACATGGTGACGATAATAGTAGACAGAAAGTAGAAGGTAAATATCAAAGCTACACCCACAGTAACCACATGCAGATTGATCATAGTGTAAAGGAAAGTGGATTCCAACTCATTTATGAAAAGTATACCAATGCAAGTGCATATCTCAGCATTTCCTATGAGAAGCAACCACAAGTCTATGTTGGGGCTGTTTTTGAAGCCTATAAAAACTCTCAGAAGACAGATAATGCAGATCACGTTTATTGGCATTCTACTGATTTTTACTTTGTTCTCAGAATGGTAAGCCTAGAAGTACATACATGTTTGTCAATTATGGTGGGGAAAATAACCTCATTAAATGTGCTAGGAATAAAAGACTTACCACAAAGTCTGTGGTCTTAGGTCAGAGACAAAGAGAAGTGAAATGAAAGGAAGGAGCCTTTTGAAAGAATCCAAGGGCCATTGTAAGGTGTAAACATTTGTCATTTTAGAGAATAATAACTTGTAAGATTCTCATCTTTACACGAACATCTAACTTTTAGAGAATATTTTTGTGCTCTGCCTGGCTTAGCTATGATTATGTAATCTGTATTATAAAATAGCACATTGCTCTTTATTGTTCAATTATACAAATCAAAAGAATTTTTCTCACCAAGAATACCATATTATTTGAGCAGCATTGTGAAACATATCATCCACAGTACAGAGTTTGAGAATTTGACAGAAGATATAAAGTGTTATACTCATTTTTTATAAAAGTTTCAAAGTATTTTTACCATACCTCCCTGTGCACCAAAATCATGAGAGGGTAAGAGTCACATCATGGTGAAAGACAGGGAGTATGGAAGAGAATGGAGAATCTGTTATCTATGCTGAAGATGCCCTAATTGGGACCAATGGAGACCCCTTCTCTCAGTTGTTTCCCTGTTAAAATAAAGCAAATTCATTAGTGTTGCTAAGACTGAGCCATCGCCAGTGTCTACCTACAGAAAAGAGCGCTTTCTACAGATCACATTTCCTGAAGCATTTCTCCTTCAACTGCTAGGAGTAAAAAATAAGCACAATTGTTTTGTTGCATTTTGCTCATTGCTTTTCCATAAAAAGAATTACTGATTTTATCTTTACTGTGATTCAATAAATTTTTCATATTTAATTGATAAAAAGAATGCTTATTTGTGAATTACAATGTGATATTAGGAATAATGCATATATCACAGGTCAATTAGCACCTGCCTCACCCCATATACGGATTTATTCTTTGAAGTAAGAATATTTAAATCTACTGTGTTAGCAAGTTTGACATAGACAGCACATTAACACTGACACCCTCACCAAGCTGTACAGACCACCAGAGCATGTTCCTTCTTTCTAACTGAATCTCTGTACACTTTGCTGTCATCCAAAGACAAACAGACAGGAGGTCTGGTGAATTCAGGCATTACCACAAAACTTAGGGTGATTCAACAAGGAAATTGACATTTATCATTTCTGAATGTATTTTAAAGCTCAGGGGCCAGCACTGTGGTGTAGCAAGTGAAGCTGCCACCCAGTGCTGGCATCACATATGGGTGGGTGCAGGGGTCCAAGCACTAGAGGCATCTGCCACTCCTCTCCCAGGTTCATTATCAGTGAGCCTGATTAGAACCAGAGCAGTCGAGGTCAGCACCGTGGCTCAATAGGCTAATCCTCCACCTTGCGGCGCTGGCACACTGGGTTCTAGTCCCGGTCGGGGCACCCAAGTGCTTGGACCCTGCATCCGCATGGGAGATGCTTCTCCTGAGAAGCACCTGGCTCCTGGCTTCGGATCAGCGCAATGCGCCGGCCACAGTGCGCCAGCCAAGGTGGCCATTGGAGGGTGAACCAACGGCAAAAGGAAGACCTTTCTCTCTGTCTCTCTCTCTCTCCCTCACTACCCATTATGCCTGTCAACAACAACAAAAAGAACCAGAGCAGTCGGGACACAAATGGGCCTTTATAGGAGATGCTGCCACTTCAGATGGAGGCTTAACCTGCTAGGTCTTATCTCTGGCCTTAGTTCTGTCTTTTTTAAGCATGTACAAGATAAACTTGACATATAGAATTTGTATGATTTTAAATGTTTCATTCACATTTAGTAGAAAATAATAGCAAGAATTTCTACACACCTTAGGAATTATCTGAGATAATTATGTTAGAAATGGAATTTTTATCCTTAACAAAATAACAATAGCTAAGATATGGAATCAATGCAAATGTCTGTCACCTGATTTCATGACAGAGAAACTAGTCATAAAATCAAGTAGTGCAAGTGTCCCAAAATCTTGTCACAGTGTGGTAGAGAAGGATAAGGCTAGGATCAAAAACTAACACTTATAAAAGAATGAAAATATTGGGGCCAGCGCTGTGGTGCAGTAGGTTAATCTGCCTTTGGCGTCGGCAATCCATATAGGCACCAGTTCTAGTCCCAACTGCTCCTCATCCAATCCAACTCTCTGCTGTGGTCTGGGAAGCCAGTAAAAGATGGCCCAAGTTATTAGGCCCCTGAACCCATATTGGAGACTAGGAAGAAGCACCTGGCTCCTGGCTCCAGCTGTTGCGGCCACTTGGGGAGTGAACCAGTGGATGGAAGACCTTTCTCTCTGTCTCTCCCTCTTATTGTCTGTAACTCTACCTCTCAAATAAATAAATAAAATCTTTTAAAAAAGAATGAAAATGTTAAGAGCTGAAAGCATAGTCAGAAATAATGAGAAACACAAGCTAGCCTATGCTTCTTTGTACTCTCAATGGACCCAAAGTTTTCTTGGGGATTTGAACAGCCAGTAGGGTAGAAGGTTAAAACTGTGGACAATAGAAAATTAGTCCTTCTCATATGATATTTATTGGTAGGTTTGTATTCACTGGGGGAGGCAGGGTGTACAGCTCTAGAGGAGGAAACACAAATGCCTGTGTAGATTATTCACATAATAACAAGTAAAATCGTGTTGCTTTAAGTAATACACAGTGCTGGAGAGTTAGACAAATTTGAAAACTCATGGCATTCTAAAGTCAATAAATTTAAAGCAAAGAAAAACAAATCTGTTCTAGCCAAATAAACATTTACTATAGGTATCTGAGGTCCTGTTTGCAACCACTAGTCTTGAAGTTTCTGTGACTATTCCTCTATTGTCAAAGAGTGCACTTATCACTTTCTGACTTTAAGCAAGGAGTGTGGATAGAAACTCAACAACACTACCCATAAGAGGACTATATTTAGCTGGACATCAATTATCACCTCACATAGGGCAGGCCCATGTTAATGGGACTGAAGAGCAGGTACGTCAAGGTTCTCGGCTGTCCCCTCCATGGAGGCTCCCAGCCTGGCCAGGTGATGATGGTAACTGAGCAAGTCACTTATACCCTAAGACTAGTAGAAGTGTCTAGGGAGGACTCTCAAAGCCTTTTCAAGGCACAGTTAGGCTGTGGATCTGAGTTTGGTTGGCACTATTTCAGAATTCTTGGAATGAAGAGTCAAGTTCCTATGTAATTCTTCTATGAAAGGCAGTAGAACTGCATAGTAAAAGACAGGTTGCCCAAAAAGCCTGCATTCTTGGGCTGGAGCACCACCCTCACACCCTTCAAAGGCAGAAGCTACCTTTACCAGTGTTCTTTTTTTTAAGATTTATTGATTTATTCAAAAGTCAGAGCTACACAGAGGAGAGACAGAGAGTGAAGGAGAGGGAGATAGAGAGGTCTTCCATCCAATGGTTCACTCCCCAGTTGGCCACAATGGCCAGAGCTGCGCTGATCCAAAGCCAGGAGCAAGGAGCTTCTTCCAGGTCTCCCACGTGGGTGCAGGAGCCCAAGGACTTGGGTCATCTACTGCTTAGATAGCAGAGAGCTGGATTGGAAGTGGAGTAGCCCAGTCTCAAATCAGCACCCATATGGGATGCTGGCACTTCAGTCCAGGGCGTTAACCCTCTGTGCCACAGAGCCGCCCCCCCCTCAGTGTTCTTTCTGCTGTACAATTCCAGGCAAGAATTTGCCAATCGAGTGGACACATGTGATCTGAGAATATCCAACACTCACAGTCCACAGAGTTCTGACCCATCAGCAACATCTAACAGCATTCACAGAGGACTAGCATCATGGCACTGCTAGCTAAGCTGCTTCCCACAATGCCAGGACTTTTAATCAGAGCAATGGTTTGAGTCCTGGCTGCTCTGCTCAGTGTCAAATCTAGCTCCCTGCTAATGCATCTAGGGAGTCAGTGGAAGATGACCCAAGTACTTGGGTTCCATTGGGAGACCTGGATGGAGATCCAGGCTCCTGTCTTTGGCCTGGCCCAACTCCAGCAGTTGCCATTTGGGGAATGAACAACCAGATCAATCTATCTATCTACCTATCTATCTATCTTTCTCTCTCCCATCTCTCCCTCTCCCTGTACACCCCAAACACTCCCCTCTTTATATAAATAAATATTTTTTTAAAAAAATTTAGAACGTGAGAGAGCGGCAAGATGGCGGAATAGGAAGGGAGCACACTGATAGCCCGGGAAGAGACAGTTTAATAAAAGTGGAGATACTGCAGGTTCAAGGAAGAGTAGGGGAGGAAACAGCAGAGGAAACTCTTCCAGAACTAGTGATTAACAGTGGACCTGCGAGGAGGGTGTGGGAACCCACGGCTCAGGACACCAGCGTCAGAATCAAAGCACCAGCACTGGAACGCGAGGTGAGCCGAACCTCAATAGCCTGAGACGCCGGCAGGCAAGCGGAAAGAGGAGACTGGAGGGAACAAGGCTTGAAACCCCGTGGAGAAAACTTCACCAGGCTAACTAGAAGAGAGAGGAAAAAAAAGTGACCGGTACGGACACAAGTTTCTCTCTCTCCGCTCATCTCTCAAAGGCAAGCAAGACAAAGAGTATGCGCCAATTTGGACATACGTCAAAAGTGCCGCAACCTCAGGGCTGAACCCGCCCTCAGCCAAGGAGAAAAACCTGACTCTGGGCGGGGGGGTGGGGTTGAAATAACAAGAGATTAGGACCTAGTGAATATGTGGTGCCAATGAACTGAGACTGTGAAAAAAGAGAACTCACAGAGTTCATGTGAGTACTCTCCAGAGATGCTACAATTCAATAACCTTGGCAACAAAGTGGTAGACTACAGGAGAATTTGAGCCCACACTGAGGGCAGAACAGATTCCCGGTGTGGTCCTTGGGAAAGAGTTTCTGATCTCTGGCTCCTGTGGGTATATCATTCGCCTGCTAACTACCTCCATTTCCGTTCAGCTGTGCAGAATTACTTCCCTTCTGAATCAAAAAAAAAAGGAAGGAAGGAAGGAAGGGAGGGAGGGAGGGACGGAGGGAGGGAGGGAGGGATATTTACAAAGCCTGAATTGGGAGTGTCACCCTTAACCCTGAGGAACCAAACAGAGCTCTCAGTCCACACCCATCTCAAGCCTCTAAGGCTCTCGCAAATGTAGACAGTCCACTTAATAAAGCCATAGTATAACAAGAAAAGAAAATACCACAGCGAGGGAAGAAGAATCCAAAGAATATCTCCACAATGCCAAGCAACAAACGCAGAAACCGAGGAAACAAGAAAAAGGAAGACATTATGGCACCCCCAAATGAACAAGACACCCCAATCCAAGATTATAAAGATGATGAGATGGAAGAAATGCAAGATACGGATTTCAAAAAATTTATGATAAGAACAATTAGAAGTTTTCAAAAGCAAATGCTTGAGCTATGAAAGTCCTTACTGGACATGATAGAAAATCTCCCTTGAGGAAATGAAATCTTAAGGAGGAATCAAAACTAGTAGAACAGGAAAGTGTGATAGTGAACAGAAATCAAAATGAAATGAAGAACACAATAGATCAAATGACAAACACATTAGAGAGCCTTCAAAACAGAGTCAGTGAAACAGAAGAGAGAATACCGGAATCAGAAGACATTCTTAGGTGTTTAAATTTTAACTAAAAAGTGATCCCTGTTAGGAATTTGGAAAACATTATGCTGAGTGAAATAAGCCAGTCCCAAAGGGACAAATACCAGTTGTTCTCCCTGATCGGTGACAACTAACTGAACACCAAAAACGAAACCTGTTAAAGTGAAATGAACACTATGAGAAACGGTGACTTGATCAGCCCTCACCCTGACTGTTGATGAACAACTTAATATGTTATCCCTCAGTATTTTTTTTGTTTGTTCTACTTAATACTTTTGGTTGAATACTGTAATCAACACACAATTATTCTTAAGTGCTGAAACTTAACTGAAAAGTGATCTCTGTTAAATATAAGAGTGGGAATAAGAGCGGGAAGAGATGTGCAATTTGGGACATGCTCAAGCTGACTTACCTCAAACGGTAGAGTTAGAAACATACCAGGGGATTCCAATTCAATCCCATCGAGGTGGCATGTACCAATGCCATCTCACTAGTCCCAGTGATCAATTTCTGTTCACAATTCATCGTAATGATAGGACTAAGAACCAAAGGATCACATAAACAAGACTAGTGTCTGCAAATACTAGCTGATAGAATCAAAAAGGGAGAGAATGATCCAACATGGGAAGTGAGATACACAGCAGACCCATAGAATGGCAAATGTCCTAAAGAGCACTCTGGCCTAATAATCAGCCCTTAAGGCATGCGGATCCGGCTGAAAAGCCCATGAGAGTATTTCAGGCATGGAAAGCCAAGACACCCTGGAGGAAAACAAAAAAAACCTAAATGAAAGATCTCCACGAGTGAGATCCCAGTGGAAAGAATGGGTCATCAAAGAAGGAGGTACCTTTCTCTGAAGGGAAGAGAGAACTTCCATTTTGACCATGGCCTTGTCTAAATATGATCAGAGTCGGTGAACTCAGGGGGCTTCCATAGCCTTGGCAGCTCATGACAAGAGCCTAGGGTGATTACTGACGCCATAAACAAGAGTGTCAATTTGTTAAGTCAACAACAGGAATCACTGTGCACTTACTCCTCATGTAGGATCTTTGTCCTTAGTATGCTGTACATTGAGATTGAATGCTATAACTAGTACTCAAACAGTATTTTTCACTTAATGTTTCTGTGTGGGAGAAAACTGTTGAAATCTTTACTTAATGTATGCTAAACTGATCTTCTGTATATAAAGAGAATCGAAAATGAATCTTGATGTGAATGGAAGGGGAGAGGGAGTGGATAAGGGGAGAGTTGCGGGTTGGTGGGACGTTATGGTGGGAAAGCCATTGTAATCCATATTCTGTACTTTGGAAATTTATATTCATTAAATAAAAGTTAAAAAAAAGAAGACAGAGAACAGGAAAGTTTACAGTCAAACCAAAAACAGAAGAGGAAATTAGAAATCTAAAAAATATCCTTGGGAATCTACAGGATGCTATTAAAAAACCCAAAATTCGGGTTCTAGGAGTTTCTGAAGGCATGGAGAGACCAGGAGAAGCACCTGGCTCCTGCCTTCGCATCAGCGCAGTGCACCAGCCACAGCAGCCATTGGGGGATGAACCAACAGCAAAGGAGGACCTTTCTCTCCGTCTCTCTCTCTCTCACTGTCCACTTTGCCTGTCAAAAGAAAAAGTTTGGCTATGGTTTCCCTTTTAAAAACATCAGGAATGTAAAAGCAACATTTCATTAACTGGTTTTGTGTGGTACAAACAGGAAAAATCCAGTTCTGTTGCTACTAACCAAATTAAAGATCAGGCCACCATCTTTTTTTTTTTTTAAGATTTAATTATTTATTTGAAAGTCAGAGTTATACAGAGAGAGAAGGAGAGGTAGAAAGAGAGAGAGAGCAAGAGAGAGCTGAATCAGAAGTAGAGTAGCCGGGACTCGATCCGGTGCCCATATGGAGTGCCGGCACTGCAGGCAGCAGCTTTATCCACTGTGCCACAGCACTGGCCCTGACAGTGTATTTTAGTGTGATAAATTTTATTTTGGCTCTTTTAATATTTTAGTCTGTTATTTTTTGGATTTGTGCCATAATGTGGAATTAATGTAATTGGATATATGCTCTTTTTTGTTTTTAACCCCATTGCTCAGGCACCTCACCTTTTGGATTATTAGTTTTGTTTTGTTTTGTTTCAGCTTCCCAGCAACTCCCTTATATTTCACTATGAGCTGTTCCACTCATGAATTTCTGATTTTAAATATATTTATTTATTTTTGCCATCAACTACAACACATGTGACATAAAATGCTCTAAATACGAAAAACACACTACAAGTGAAATTATATTCTTAGAAAAATACAGAGAACACCTACACTTACAATGTATGTTCAGGGAAATGTTAATTTTAAGCCTTTTGAAGAATGGAAGGATTTTATGGTCCTTGAAAATGAGTTTTTCTTTTAAAAAATTTAGGGATTCTTCAGAAAATTTTCATTGACCAGTTGTAGGTGGTATAAACTGAAAAACTCCAGTCTTTTGCTACTAACAGCAATTGCAGTTCAAGCCACAGTCTTTTTTTTCATGTGGTAAATTTTATTTTGGCTCTTTTAATATTTTAGTCTGTTATTTTTGGCTTTGTACCATAATGGGAAATTAATGTAATTGGATATATGGTCTTTTTGTTTTTTTGTCATGGCTCAGGCATTTCACTTTTTGGAATCTTAGGTTTTTTTTTTTTATCATTTTGGCTCCCAGGATGCCCCATTATCCTTTGGCTCTAGCTATTCCCTTGGGTTCCTATTTTTAAATAAATTTATTTATTTATTTATTATTTATTATTTATTTTGTCAATAATAACAGCACATTTGACCTAGTATGCCTTAAGATACAAAAAATGTTGGAGACTTTATGCTCACAAATATACAGACAAGGCCTACATTTCTGATATAGGCATTTGTGAAAAGTTAAATTTAAGCCCTTTACAAAACAGAGGGATGTTATGGTTACTGAAAATGTGCTTGCTTCTGGTTTTACTTTTAAAAACACCATGATTGCTAGATCAACTTTTCATTCGCTGTGATTGGGTGGTACAAACCAAAAAAAAAAAAAAAAATGAAGTTTTGATGTTACTAAGCATGAATACAGATCAGGTCAGTTTCTTTTTATTTATTTTAATGGTATGCATATGACTTTGGTTGTTTTTATTTTAGTCCATTATTTATTGGGCTTCACACCAGAATGTGGAATTCATGCAATTGTTTATATGGCATTTTTAAAATCTGGCTCAGGAATTTCATGTTTTGAAAGCTTAGTTTCATTTTACCATTTTCTTTCTTGCAGCTGCTTTATCCTTTGGCTATAGGCTGTTCCCCTCACGGGTTCCTGTTTTTTGAGTTTGTTTATTTGTTTATTCTGTCAATAACAACACATTTGACATAATAAAATACAAAAAAATTGATATTTTTAAGCTCAGAAATATACAGAGAACACCTACTCTTGTAATATATGTATTTGTGAAAAACCAGCCAATGAAAAGTTACTCTGGCATTCCTGATTAATTTGAAATGAAAACCAAAGGGAAAACCAGTTCCATTAATGGTGAATTCCTTCTCTACAGAAAAAGATTAAATTTTGTTTTCCCAAATAAATGTATCAGAAGCGTAGGTGTGCTCTGTATTTTACAGAGAAAACAATCTCTGATGTGTGGCACTGTTTTCTATCTTAATTCATACTATGTCAAAAGGCTTGTTGTGAATGAAAGGAAAACAAATAAATGATTTAAAAAATGGGTATCGATGAGGGAAGTAGTGCATAGCCAAAAAGAAGCCAGATAGAGCAAGAGCCACAAAAATAAATAAACTGAGCAATCTATACTGTGACATGAGGAAAAATGAATTAAAAACAAAGAACAGATATCCAGATTCAAGAATTCTTCCATCAGGCACTAAGCCAAGTATCAGAGCAAACATAAGAAATATTCCAAAATAAAATATACCAAACAAAAATTTAAAAAATAAAATGTTTCCTGGTCATGGAAGCTAGGTCAGTAGCAACAGAACTGTTTTTTTCCAGTTTGTACCAGTCAAAGCTGGTCAATAAGTTACTCTAGCATTCCTGATTAATTTATAATGAAAACCAGAGGCAAAAACCAGTTTCATAAAGGTGAATTCTATTTCTACAAAAAGCTTTAAATTTACCTTGTCCCAAATACATGTATCAGAACTGTAGGTGTTCTCTCTATGTTACAGATAAAAAAAACTCAGGCCTGGGTTACTTTTTTCTATCTTAGTTTATACTACATCAAATGTGGTGTTGTTGACGAAACAAAAACAAGTAAATAACTTTAAGAAATGGAAAGCAATGAGGGGAATAGTGCATGTCAAAAGGATACCAGATAGAGCGAGGGCCACAAAAATAAACAAATGAACAATCTAAATTATTACATGAGGGAAAATGAATTAAAAGCAAAAACTAGATATCCAGATTCATGAATTCCCCAAAAAGGTTCAAAGCCAAGTAAGTAACAGAAAACAAAAGAATCAAAAATAAGAAATACATATAAAAAAATAAAACGTTTCCTGGTCAGAAAGATCAGTGAGTAGCACAAATCTGTTTTTTTTCCAGTCTTTACCAGCCAAATCTGGCCAATGAAAAGTTGGTGTAGGATTCCAGATTAATATATAATGAACACCAGAGGCAAAACCAGTTTCAATAATGGTCAATTCCTTCCTACAGAAAAGGCTTAAATTTTTCCAGTCCCAACTATTTGTATCAGAAGTGTAGGTCTTCTCTGTATTTTTCAAAAAAAAAATCTGATGTGTTTTGCTTTATTCTATATTGGTTTATACTATGTCAAATCTGCTATTGATGAAAGAAAAGCAAGTAAATAAATTTAAAAAAGGGGAATCAATAAGGGGAGTAGCTCGTAGCCAAAAGGATACCACATAGAACGAGTGCCACAAAAATGGAGAAACTGAAGAATCTAAATTGTCACATGAGAAAAAATTAACTAAAAACAAAGACCAGATATACAGTTCATGAATTCCTCTATAAGTCACAAAACCAAGCAAGTAACAGTGGAAATTTAAAATAAGTACAAAATAAAATATACCAAACTAAATTTAAAATATAAAATGTTCCGATCTGGCTGAAAAGCCCATGAAAGTATTTCAGGCATGGAAAGCCAAGACACTCTGGCCAAAAAAAAAAAAAAAAAAAAAAAAAAAAAAAAAAAACACCTAAATGAAAGATCTCTGTGAGTGAGATCCCAGTGGAAAGAACAGGTCTTCAAAGAAGGAGGTACCTTTCTCTGAAGGGAGGAGAGAACCTCCACTTTGACTATGACCTTGTCGAAACAAGATAAGAGTCGGAGAACTCAAGGGGCTTCCATAGCCTTGGAAACTCATGACTGGTGCATAGGGAGATTACTGATGCCATAGACAGGAGTGTCAATAGGTAAAGTCAACAACAGGAGTCACTGTGCACTTACTCCTCATGTAGGATCCCTGTCCTTAATGTGCTGTACATTGAGGCTTAATGCTATAACGAGTACTCAAACAGTATATTTCACTTTGTGTTTCTATGGGGGTGCAAACTGTTGAAATCTTTACTTAATGTATACTTAACTGATCTTCTTTTTTTTTAAAAAAAATTCTCAACTCAATTCCCAACTGGACTCTCGCTGGGATTAAACATGACAATAGGTCTGATCTGATTTCATCATCATTTAAAAAGTCATCTATTATTTTTCACTTTATGTTTCTGTGTGGGAGCAAGCTGTTGAAATCTTTACTTAATGTATGCTAAACTGATCTTCTGTATATAAAGAGAATTGAAAATGAATCCTCATGTGAATGGAAGGGGAGAGGGAATGGGAAAGGGGAGGATTGCGGGTGGGAGGGACGTTATGGGGGGGAAGCCATTGTAATCCAAAAGCCGTACTTTGGAAATTTATATTCATTAAATAAAAGTTAAAACAAATATAAAATGTTTCCTGGCTATGAAAGCTCAGTCATTAGCAACAGTATTATTTTTTTCCAGATTTTACCACCAAAAACCGGCCCATGAAAAGTTGTTCTGGAATTCATGATTAATTTAAAATAAAAACGAGTTAAAACTGGGTTCAATAATGGTGTATTTCTTCTCTACAGAAATGGCTTAATATTTCTTTGTCCCAAATACATGTATCGGGAGTTTAGGTGTTCTCTGCATTTTACAGAGAAAAATATCTCAGATGTGGGATTTTTTTTTCTGTCTTAGTTTATACTACGGCAAATGTGTTGTTGATGAAAAAGAAGCAAATGAATAGCTTTAAGAAACAGGAATCAATGAGGGGAATAGCCCAATAGCCAAAAGAATACCAGATATAGTGAGAACCAGACAAATAAACAAACTAAGGAATCTAAATTGTGACATGAGAAAAAATGAATTAAAAACAAAGACAGGATATCCAGAATCCTAAATTCCTTGATCATATTCAAAGCCAAGTAGGTAACAGAGAAAAGTGGAAGGAAAAAAAAAAAAAACAACTAAAATATACCAAACAAAAATTAAAAAAAAGTTGTTTCCAGATGGGGGAAACTCAGTCATTAGCAACAGAACTGGTTAGTTTCCAGATCATACCAGCCAACACTGGCCTATGAAAGTTTGCTTTAGAATTCCTAATTTGAAACAAAAACCAGAGGCAAAGCCAATTTTAGTAATGGTGACTTTTTTCTCTACAGAAAAGGGTTAAATTTTCCTTGTCCCAAGTACATGCATCAAAAGGGTAGGTGTACCCTGTATTTTACAGAGAAAAAAATCTCAGACACAGAGTACCTTTTTCAATCTTAGTTTATACTATGTAAAATGTGTTGTTGTTGAGGAGGAAAAACAGGTAAACAACTTTAAAAAGTGGGAATCAATGAGGGGATAGCCTATAGGCAAAAGGATAGCAGATAGAGGGAGAGCCATTAAAAATAAACAGAGGAATCTAAAATGCGACATGAGGAACAAAAATTAATAACAAAGACCAGATATCCAGATTAATGAATTCCTCCAAAAGCTTCAGATGCAATAAGTAACAGAGAAAACTTTTTTAAAAATCCAAAAAAAAATGCCAAGTAAAATTAAAAAATAAAATGTTTTGTGGTCAAGGAAACTCAGTCAGTAGCAAAGGAACTGTTTTATCTCAGGTTTTACCTGCCAAAACTGGACAGTGAAAAATTGCTCTAGAATTCCTTATTAATTCAAAATGAAAATACTAGGAATACCAGTTTCAAAAATGGTTAATTCTACTCTACAAAAAGGCTTACATTATCCTTGTCCCAAGTACATGTATCAGAAGTGTAAACCTCTTCTGTATTTTTCAAAGAAAAAAAATCAGATGTATGTTGCTTTTTTTCTATCTTACTATATACTATTTTAAATATGTCAAATACATTGTTGATGAAAGACAAACAAGCAAATAACTTTAAAACGGGGAATTGATGAGGGAGCAGCACATACCCAAAAGGATACCAAATATAGCAAGGGGCCACCAAAACAAACTGAGGAATCAAAATTGTGACATGAGAGGAAAAGAATTAAAAACAAAGACCTGATATCTAGATTTATGAATTCCTCGATCTGGTTCAAAGCACAGTAAGTAACATAGAAAACTTTAAAAAAAAAATCTGTAAAATAAAGTATACCAAACAAACAAACGAAATGTTCCCTGGTCAGGTAAGCTTGGTTAGAATCAACAAAACTTTTTTTTTTCAGTTTGTAACAGCCAAAACTGGAAAATGAAAAGTTGCTCTAGCATTCCTGATTAATTTTTAAAGAAAAATCAGAGGTAAAAACCATTTTCAATAATGGTGTGTTCCTGCTCTACAGAAGAGGCTTAAATTCTTTTTCTCAAATGCATGCATCAAAATTGTAAGTCTTATCTGTATGTTTCAAGGAAAAACTATCAGATGCAGGTTGATTCTTTCTATTTTAGTTTATACTATGTCAAATGTGCTGTTGTGTATGAAAGAAAAATGAAAAATTAAGTTAACTATAGAAATGATTCCTGAAAGTATAGTCTTGAATAAATAAGTTTAAAAAGGGGACTCGATGAGAGAAGTAGTGCATAGACGAAAGAATACCAGATAAAGGAAGAGTCACAAAACAAATTGTAGAATCCAGATTTTGACAGGTGAAAAAAATAATTAAAAAATAAACTTGACATCCAGATTCATGGATTCTTTCATCAGGCACAAAGCCAAGTTAGTATCAGACAAAATGTAAAAAAAAAATCCAAAATAAAATATACCAAACACAAATAAAAAAACAGTATTCCTGGTTAGGAAGCTTGATCAGTAGCAACAAAAACAGATGTTTTCAGTGTGTAACAGCCAAAATCGGATAATGAAAAGTTGCTCAAGCATTTCTGATTAATTTTTACAGAAAACCAGAGGTGAAACCACTTTCAATAATGGTGAGTTCCTTCTCTACAGAAAAGGTTTAAATTTTCCTTTTCCCAAATACATGTATCAGAACTGTAGGTCTTCTCTGTATTTTTTCAAATAAAAAATATCAGACACAGGTTGCTTTTTTTTCTACATTAGTTTATATTATGTCAAATATGTTGTTGTTGATGAAAGAAAATGAAGTAAGTAACTTTAGAAAGTGGAATCAGTGTGAAGAGTAGCCCATAGCAAAAAGGATATAAAATAGAGCAAGAGCAACACAAATTAAGAAACTGAGGAACTGAAATTGTGACATGAGGGAAAAAGAATTAAAAATAAAGACCAGATATCCAGATTCAGGAATTCCTCAATCAAGTTTAAAGCTAAGTATGTAACAGAGAAAACTTAGAAAAAAATCCAAAATATATATACAAAAATAAAATATTTCCTGGTCATGGAAGACTTGTCAGTAGCTACAGAACTATTTTTTTTTCCAGAATGTACCACCAAAATTGTCCAATGAATAGTTGCTGTAGAATTCTTGATAAATTTAAAACCAAAACTAGAGATAAAACTATGTTTCTACAGAAAAGGCTTAAATTTTCCTTGTCCCATGTATATGTATCAAAAGTATAGGTCTCCTCTGTATTTTTTCAAAGAAAAACATATCAGATGTGGGTTGCTTTCTTCTCTCTTAGTTTATACTATCAAATGTATTGTTGATGATGAAGAAAAAACAAAGAATTTTAAAATGGGGAATTGATGAGGAAGGTAGCACACAGCAAAAAGGATACCAGAAAGTGGAAGAGTCACGAAAGTAAACAAACAGTGGAATCCAAATGTTGAGAAGAGGAAAATGAATTTAAAAAAGATCAGATTTCCAGATTCATGAATTGCTTGATCAGGCTCAATATTAAGAATTAGGCAAAACTTAAAAAAGTAAAATAAAATAAAATATACCAAACCGAAACAAAAAAATAATATGTGTCCTGCTCACTGAAGCATGGTCAGTAGCAACAGAATTGGTTTTCTCCAGTTTGTACCACAAAACTGGCCAATGAAAAGTTGCTAGAGATTTTCTGATTAATTTATTATGAAAACCAGAGGCACACCATATTCAATAATGGTGAATTCCTTCTCTATAAAAAAGGCTTAAATGTTACTTTTCTTAAATATATGTACCAGAAGTATAGGTGTTCTCTGCATTCTTCAGAGAAAAAAAATCTCAGATGTGAGGTGCTTTTTTCTATCTTAGTTTAAACTATGTCAAACATTGAAGGGCGGGAGTAACTACATTTTGAAAAACTGCCTCCATTTGGGGAGGTAGGCCTGACTCCCCGTAAAAGCAGCGTCACTCAGGGGAAACCGAAACTTACAACAGAACAGCTCCTTAGCCTTCACCATATAAGGAAACTCCCTGGGTCTGAATCAATCAGAAACAACCACATTCGAACAGGAAATACCAGAGGTGACCCTAGCCAATCCACTGTTCCCCTGCACCCCTTGATGACATAACCCTGCTTTAAAAGAGGCTCCCCAGCACAGCTCGGGGCCTTCCTCTACCCTCCGCTGTGCGGCTGGTTAGACGGGGACCCTGCCACAGCTTGTACTTCTGAAATAAAACTTGCTCTTGCATTTCGGCGTGTTCGAGTCTTTGGTGGCGTTTGGGGAATCCAATGATCTGGACACAACAATGTGATGTTGTTGATGAAAGAAAAACAAATAAATATCTTTGAAAAATAAGAATTCATGAGGGGAGTGGCACATAGCCAAAAGGATACCAAATATAGGAAGAGCCACAAAAATAAATTAACTGAGGTATCCAAATTGTGAAAAGAGAAAAATGAATTTTAAAAAGATCAGATATTCAGATCCATGAATTAATCAATTAGGCTCAAATCCAATTATGAATCAGGCAAAACTTAAAAAGAAATCCAAAAAAAAAATACCCAACAAAAATAAAAAATAAAATGTTTATTGTTCAGGAAAGCTCAGTCAGTAGCAACAAACCAGTTTTGCCAGTTTGTGCCAGCCAAAACCCACCAATGAAAAGTTTCTCTAGCATCCCTGATTAATTTAAATAGAAAACCAGAGGCAAAAACACTTTCAATAATGGAGAATTCCTTCTCTACAAGAAAGACTTAAAATTTACTTTTCAAATACATGTATCAGAAGATGTTTTATTTTTTGTTCACAGAAAAAATATCAGATGTGAGTTGTTTTTCTTTGTTAAGTAGTGCTATGTCAAATGTATTGTTGTTGAGAAATAAAAACAAAGAAATACCTTTAAAAATGAGAATCCATGATGGGAATAGCACAGAGTCAAAGGATACCAGATATAGTGAGAGCCACAATAATGAACAAAATAGGGAATCCAATTGTAAAATGAGGAAAAATGAATTTGAATAAGACCAGATATCCAGATTCATGAATTCCTCAAACAGCCTCAAAGCAAATTAATATCAGAAAAAACCTAAAGAAAAATCCAAAATATAATGTGGGAAACAAAAAAATAAATATTTCCTGTTAAGAAAATCTCAGTCACTCACGATTCTATCTCTCCACTCACCTTATAAAGCCGAGCAAGGCAAAGAGCAGGCACCATTTTGGGCATACGTAACAGCTGCGTCACCTTGGGGCTGCATCCACCCTCAGCTAAGTGGAAAAACCTGACTCTGGGGGGAAGAACTAACAGGAGGTTAAGATGTAGTGAATGTGTGGCGCTTATGAAGTGAGGCTGTGAAAAAAAAAAAAAAACTGAGGGCATATGAGAGAACTCACAGAGCACGTGAGACATGAGTACTCGGTGGGAGACACCAAAAACTCAGTAACATTGGCAACCCGGTGGGAGATTGCAGGGGAATGTGAGCTTACACCAAAGACTGCATAGATCCTTTGTGTGATCCTTGGGGCAGAACAGATGAATATTACACCCACAGGGGCCAGCACTCAGACACTAATTGCCTTCAAGGAGAATAGCTCAGCTCTACAGAATTACTTCCCTTCTGAATAAAAAGAGGGAGAGTGAGAGAGAGAGATTTACCATGCCAAACCTGGGTGTGTCACCTTTGACACACACTTTACTCTGAAGAACTGAACAGAACTTTCTGGCCGCACCCATCACAGCCTCTTAAAGATCCACCAAAAGCAGACAGTCCACTTAATCTAGAGTCATAGTATAACGAGGAAAGGCACCACAGCGAGGAAAAAAAAAAGAAGAAACCAAAGAATATCTCCACAATGCCAAGCAACAATGGAGAAACTGAGGAAACAAGAACAAGGAAGACATTATGACACCCCCAAATGAACATGATACTCCAATTCAAGGTTATGAAGATGATGAGACAGAAGAAATGCAAGATAGGATTTCAAAAAATTTATGATAAGAATATTTAGAAGTTCTCAAAAACAAATTCTTGAACTACATAAATCCTTACTGGACAGGATAGAAAATCTCTCTCACGAAAATGAAACCTTAAGGAGCAATCAAAATGAAATGAAGAATCTAGCAGAACATGGAATTGTGATATTGAAGAGAAATCATAATGAAATGAAGAACTCAATAGATCAAATGACAAACACATTAGAGAGCCTTAAAAACAGAATCAGTGAAGCAAAAGAGAGAATATCGGACTTAGAAGACAGAGCACAGGAAAGTTTACAGTCAAACCAAAGAACAGAAGAGGAAATTAGAAATCTAAAAAATATTCTTGGGAATCTACAGGATGCTATTAAAAAACCCAACATCCGGGGTCTAGGAGTTCCTAAAGGCATGGAGAGAGAGAAAGGATTAGAAGGCCTTTTTAGTGAGATACTTGCAGAGAACTTCCTGGGTTTGAAGAAGGACAGAGAGAGACATCCTAGTACAGGAAGCTCATAGAACTCCTAGTAAACATGACCAAAAGAGATCCTCACCACAACATGTTATTTTCAAACTCACCCCAGTGAAACATAAAGAAAGATTCTAAAATGTGCAAGAGAGAAACGTCAGATTACTCTCAGAGGATCTCCGATTAGATTCACAGCAGACTTCTCATCAGAAACACTACAGGCTAGGAGGGAATGGCGAGACATAGCACAGGTGCTAAGAGAGAAAAATTACCAGCCCAGAATATTATATCCTGCAAAGCTCTCATTTGTGAATGAAGGTGAAATAAAGACCTTTCACAGCAAACAGAAATTGAATTTGTTGCCACTCGTGCAGCCCTGCAAAAGATGCTTAAAGATGTTTTACACACTGAAACACAGAAACACGGTCATCATTACGAAAGAAGGTAAAGGAAGGAAACCTCACAGCAAAAGATCACAGGAAGTTCAAAGCATATATTAGAAATATCAATATCTTTGGGAAATGGCAGGGCAAAGGTACTACTTATCAGTAGTCACATTGAACGTTAATGGCCTCAACTCTCCAGTTAAAAGGCACAGACTGGATTAAGGAACAAAACCCATCATTTTGCTGCTTACAAGAAACACATCTTTCCAACAAAGATGCATACAGACTGAAAGTGAAAAGTTGAAAAAAGACATTCCATGCCAACAGAAATGAAAAAAGAGCGGGCGTAGCCATCTTAATATAGGACAAAATGAACTTTAACAAAAAAACTGTTAGGAGAGACAAAGAGGGGCCCTATATAATGATTTAGAGATCAATTCAACAGGAAGATATAACGATTATCAATGTATATGCACCTAATAACAGGCACCAGTTTATTTAAAAGATTTGTTAACAGACTTAAAGGGAGACTTAGACTCCAATACAATAGTACTGGGGGACTTCAATACTCCACTCTCAGAAATAGACAGATTAACAGGACAGAAGATCAACAAGGAGACAGTAGATTTAAATGACACTATAGCCCAAATGGATCTAACAGATATCTACAGAACTTTTCATTCTACACATAAAGCACTTACATTCTTCTCAGCAGTACATGGAACCTTCTCTAGGATTGACCACATACTAGGCCATAAAGCAAGTCTCAGCAAATTCAAAAGAATTAGAATCATATCATGCAGCTTCTCAGACCACAGTGGAATGAAGTTGGAAATTAGCAACTAAGGAATCCCTAGAGCATACACGAACACATGGAGATTGAACAACATGCTCCTGAATGAACAATGGGTCATAGAAGAAATTAAAAGAGAAATCAAAAATTTTCTGGAAGTAAATGAAGATAACAGCACAACATACCAAAACATATGGAATACAGAAAAGCAGTGTAAAGAGGATAGTTTATATCAACAGGTGCCTACATCAAGAAATTGGAATGGCACCAAATAAATGAGCTTTCAAATCATCTCAAGGACCTAGAAAATCTGCTGCAAGCCACACCCAAATCCAGTAGCAGAAGAGAAATAATTAAAATCAGAGAAGAGGCCGGCGCCGCGGCTCACTAGGCTAATCCTCCGCCTTGCGGCGCCGGCACACCGGGTTCTAGTCCCGGTTGGGGCGCCGGATTCTGTCCCGGTTGCCCCTCTTCCAGGCCAGCTCTCTACTGTGGCCAGGGAGTGCAGTGGAGGATAGCCTAAGTGCTTGGGCCCTGCACCCCATGGGAGACCAGGAAAAGCACCTGGCTCCTGGCTCCTGCCATCAGATCAGCGCGGTGGAGGGTGAACCAACGGCAAAGGAAGACCTTTCTCTCTGTCTCTCTCTCTCACAATCCACTCTGCCTGTCAAAAAAAAATAATAAAAATAAAATAAAAAAAATAAAATCAGAGAAGAAATCAACAGGATTGAATAAAAAAAATTACAAAAAATCAGCCAAACAAGGTGCATTTATTTGAAAAAATAAACAAAATTGGCACCCCATTGGCCCAACTAACTAAAAAAAGAAAACACCCAAATCAATAAAGTCAGAGATGAAAAAGGAAACATAACAACAGACACCACAAAATAAAAAGAATAATCAGAAATTACTACAAGGACTTGTATGCCAGCAAACAGGGAAATCTATCAGAAATGGATAGATTCCTGGACACATGCAACCTACCTAAATTGAACCAGGAAGGCATAGAAAACCTAAACGGACCCATAACTGAGACAGAAATTGAAACGGTAATAAAGTAATGAAGTAATTAATAAAGGCCCTCCCAACATAGAAAAGCCCAGGACCAGATGGATTCACTGCTGAATTCTACCAGAAGAACTAACTCCAATTCTTCTCAAACTATTCAGAACAATCAAAAAAGAGGGAATCCTCCCAAATTCTTTCTCTGAAGCCAGCATCACCTTAATTCCTAAACCAGAAAAAGATGCAGCATTGAAAGAGAAATACAGAACAATATCCCTGATGAACACAGATGCAAAAATCCTTAATAAAATTCTCACCAACAGAATGCAACAACACATCAGAAAGATCATCCACCCAGACCAAGTGGTATGTATCCCTGGTTTGCAGTGATGGTTCATTGTTCGCAAAACAATCAATGGAATACACCACAAAACAGACTGCAGAAGAAAAACCATATGATTATCTCAACAGAAAAAGAGAAAGCATTTGATAAAATTCAACACCCTTTCATGATGAAAACTCTAAGCAAACTGGGTATGGAAGGAAAATTCCTCAATAAAACCAAAGCAATTTATGAAAAACCCACAGCCAGCATCCTATTCAATGGGGAAAAGTTGTAAGCATTTCTACTGAGGTCTGGTACCAGACAGGGATGCCCACTCTCACCACTGCTATTCAATATAGTTCTGCAGGTTTTAGCCAGAGCTATTAGGAAGAAAAAGAAATTAAAAGGATACAAATTGGGAAGGAAGAACTCAAACTATCCCTCTTTGCAGATGATATGATTCTTTATTTAGCGGATCCAAAGAACTCTACTAAGAGACTATTGGAACTCAGAGAAGAGTTTGGAAAAGTAGCAGGATATGAAATCAATGCACAAAAATCAACAGCCTTTGTATACACAGGCAATACCATGGCTGAGAAAGAGCTTCTAAGATCAATCCCATTCACAATAGCTACAAAAACAATCAAATACCTTGGAATAAACTGAAACAAGTATGTTAAAGATCTCCACGATGAGAATTACAAAACCTTAAAGAAAAAATAGAAGAGGATACCAAAATATGGAAAAATGTTCCATGTTCATGGATTGGAAGAATCAATATCATCAAAATGTCCATTCTCCCAAAAGCAATTTATACATTCAATGCAATACCAATCAAGATACAGAAGACATTCTTCTCAGATCTGGAAAAAATGATGCTGAAATTCATATGGAGACGCAGGAGACCTCGAATAGCTAAAGCAATCTTGTACAACAAAAACAAAGCCGGAGGCATCACAATACCAGATTTCAGGACATACTACAGGGCAGTTGTTATCAAAACAGCATGGTACTGGTACAAAAACAGATGGATAGACCAATGGAACAGAATAGAAACACCCGAAATCAATCCGAACATCTACAGCCATCTTATATTTGATCAAGGATACAAAACCAATCCCTGGAGTAAGGACAGTCTATTCAATAAATGGTGCTGGGAAAATTGGATTTCCACATGCAGAAACATGAAGCAAGACCTCTTCCTTTCACATTAAGCAAAAATCCACTCAACATGGATTAAAGACTTAAATCTACGACCCGACACCATCAAGTTATTAGAGAACATTGGAAAAACCATGCAAGATTTAGGTACTGGCAAAGACTTCTTGGAAATGACCCCGGAAGCACAGGCAGTCAAAGCCAAAATTAACATTTGGGATTGCATCAAGTTGAGAAGTTTCTGTACTGCAAAAGAAACCGTCAGGAAAGTGAAGAGGCAACAGACAGATTGGGAAAAAATATTTACAACTATGCAACAGATAAAGGGTTGATAACCAGAATCTACAAAGAAATCAAGAAACTCCACAAAAACAAAACCAACAACCCACTTAAGAGATGGGCCAAGGACCTCAATAGACATTTTTCAAAAGAGGAAATCCAAATGGCCAACAGGCACATGAAAAAATGTTCAAGGTCATTAGCAATCAGGGAAATGCAAATCAAAACCACAATGAGGTTTCACCTCACCCCGGTGAGAATGGCTCACATTCACAAATCTACCAACAACAGATGCTGGCGAGGATGTGGGGGAAAAGGTACACTAACCCACTGTTGGTGGGAATGCAAACTTCTTAAGCCACTATGGAAGTCAGTTTGGAGATTCCTCAGAAACCTGAATATAACCCTACCGTTCGACCCAGCCATACCACTCCTTGAAATTTACCCAAAGGAAATCAAATTGGCAAACAAAAATGCTGTCTGCACCTCAATGTTCATTGCAGCTCAATTCACAATAGCTAAGACCTAGAACCAACCCAAATGCCCATCAACAGTAGACTGGATAAAGAAATTATGGGACATGTACTCTATAGAATGCTATACATCAGTCAAAAACAATGAAACCCAGTCATTTGCAACAGATGGAGGAATCTGGAAAACATTATGCTGAGAGAAATAAGCCAGTCCCAACTAGACAAATATCACATGCTCTCCCTGATCGGTGACAACTAACTGAGCACCAAAGGGGAAACCTGTCGAAGTGAAATGGACACTATGAGAAACAGTGACTTGATCAACTCTTGTCCTGACTGTTGATGTACAATGTAATACTTTAACCATTTTAGTTTTTTTTTGTTCTAGTACTATTTGTTTAACTCTGTGATTAACACACAGTTATTCTTAGGTGTTTAAATTTTAACTGAGAAGTGATCCCTATTAAATATAAGAGTGGGAATAGAGAGGGAGGAGATGTACAATTTGGGACATGCTCAATTGGACTTGCCCCAAATGGTGGAGTTAGAAACGTGCCAGAGGATTCCAATAAAATCCCATCAAGGTGGCATGTACCAATACCATCTCACTAGTCCAAGTGATCAATTTCAGTTCACAATTGATCACACTGATAGGTCTAAGGGTAAAAGGGATCACACAGAGATGACTAGTTAGTCTGCAAATACTAACTGATAGATTCAAAAAGGGAGAGAACGATCCATCATGGGAAGCGGATTACACAGCAGACTTATAGAATGGCAGATGTCCTAAATAGCACTCTGGCCTCAGAATCAGCCCTTAAGGCATTCGGATATGGCTGAAGAGCCCATGACAGTATTTTAGGCATGGAAAGCCAAGACACTCTGGATAAAAAAAGAAGACCTAAATAAAAGATCTCTGCAAGTGAGATCCCAGTGGAAAGAACGGGGCTCCATCAAAGAAGGAGGTACCTTTCTCTGAAGGGAGGAGAGAACTTCCACTTTGACTATGACCCTGTCTGAATAAGATAGAAATCGGCAAACTCAAAAGGCTTCCATAGCCTAGGCAACTCATGACTAGAGCCTAGGGAGGTTACTGACACCATAAACAAGAATGTCAATTTGTTAAGTCAACAACAGGAGTCACTGTGAACTTACTTCTCATGTGGGATCTGTCCTTAGTGTGTTGTACAATGTGAAGTAATGCTATAACTAGTACTGAAACAGTATTTTACACTTTGTGTTTCTGTGTGGGTGCAAAAGGTTGAAATCTTTACTTAATATATACTAAATTGATCTTCTGTATATAAAGATAATTGAAAATGAATCTTGATGTGAATGGAATGGGAGAGGGAGCGGGAGATGGGAGGGGTGCAAGTGGGAGGGAAATTATGGGGGGAAGCCATTGTAATCCATTAACTGTACTTGGAAATTTACATTTACTAAATAAAAAAGGAAAAAAAATATGACTACAGTTAATAATAAAAATAAATAAATACCATGAAATAAATTTAACCAAGCACGTGATAAATCTCTATGATGAAATTTACAAAGCATGAAGGAAGAAATAGAAGATGTAAAAATGGAAAGAATCTTCCATGTTCATGGATTGGAAGAATCAATATCATTAAAATATCCATAATACCAAAATCAAGTCACAGTTTCATTGTACTCACGACAACATTCTTTTCGGATTGAGAAAAATGTTGTTAAAATTTATAATGAAATACAAGAGACTATAAATAGGTACAGCAATTAAACAACAAAAACAAAGCATGCAGCATCGCAATATATGATTACAAGGCATACTACATGGAAGTAAAAAACATCACAGCCTGGTACTGGGTTAAATTGGCATTTTGAGATCTGATTATTTTTTACTGCCTTTGGCTATACTCTTGGGGAATAGTGATTTTTCCACTTATTACATGTTGAATTCTTTATTTAGTAGAGGGTTAAACTTGATATTATAAAATCAACTGGAAGTATGTCATTGTAAATATTAAAAGAAAAAGTAATAAAGTAATAAGTAATAAGAATAAAGTAATAAAGGATGGAGGAAGGGTGAAGAAGAAGTAGGAAATATCACTATGCTCAAATCTGTTTATATGAAACATATGAAATGTGTTCCTCTTATGTAAATAAACAATGAAAACTAAACTAGAACAAACAAAAAAAATACTAAGAGGGATAACATATTAAGCTGCTCATCAACAGTCAGGGTGAGGGCTGATCAAGTCACCGTTTCTCATAGTGTTCATTTCACTTTAACAGGTTTCCTTTTTGGTGCTCAGTTAGTTGTCACCTATCAAGGAGAACAAGTGGTATTTTTTTGTTTGTTCTACTTAATACTTTTGGTTGAATACTGTAATCAATACACAATTCTTCTTAATTGCTGAAACTTAACTGAAAAGTGATCGCTGTTATATATAAGAGTGGGAATAAGAGAGGGAAGAGATGTGCAATTCCGGACATGCTCAAGCTGACTTACCTCAAACGGTAGAGTTAGAAACATACCAGGGGATTCCAATTCAATCCCATCGAGGTGGCATGTACCAATGCCATCTCACTAGTCCCAGTGATCAATTTCTGTTCACAATTCATCGTAATGATAGGACTAAGAACCAAAGGGATCACATAAACAAGAATAGTGTCTTCAAATACTAGCTGATAGAATCAAAAAGGGAGAGAATGATCCAACATGGGAAGTGAGATACACAGCAGACCCATGGAATGGCAAATGTACTAACAGCACTCTGGCCTCAGAATCAGCCCTTAAGGCATGCGGATCCGGCTGAAATGCCCATGAGAGTATTTCAGGCATGGAAAGCCAAGACCCTCTCGGGAAAAAAAAAACTAAATGAAAGATCTCCACGAGTGAGATCCCAGTGGAAAGAATGGGTCATCAAAGAAGGAGGTACCTTTCTCTGAAGGGAGGAGAGAACTTCCACTTTGACCATGGCCTTGTCTAAATATGATCAGAGTCAGTGAACTCAGGGGGCTTCCATAGCCTTGGCAGCTCGTGACAAGAGCCTATGGTGATTACTGATGCCATAAACAAGAGTGTCAATTGGTTAAGTCAACAACAGGAGTCACTGTGCATTTACTCCTCATGTAGGATCTTTGTCCTTAGTGTGCTGTACATTGAGATTGAATGCTATAACTAGTACTCAAACAGTATTTTTCACTTTATATTTCTGTGTGGGAGCAAACTGTTGAAATCTTTACTTAATGTATGCTAAACTGATCTTCTGTATATAAAGAGAATCGAAAATGAATCTCGATATGAATGGAAGGGGAGAGGGAGTGGATAGGGGTGGGTTGCGCGTTGGAGGGACATTATGGGGGGAAGCCATTGTATCCATATTCTGTACTTTGGAAATTTATATTCATTAAATAAAAGTTAAAAAAAAGTTAACTTGGCACCGAAAAGTTTGAAATGCATACTACATACAGAGCATCTTCACAAATCTCAAGAAAAACATATTATAAAAAATTTTGTGTGCATTTCAAGTTTTTTGGCACCAAAATAAACATATCTTCTGTTTCCATTTTTCCACAATCATTGTGGAAGTTTTTGGCTGAGAGTTCATCTGTTTTTCATTAAAACAGAAAAATACAGAAGAAAAGAAGCACCAAGGAAAAGGGTTTGCTAAATCGCGTAACTGGCAATCGGCAGAAATAGAAATTTGATGTTGTCTAGACCCTCCATCGCTGCACTCTTATGAGTTTGTTTTGTTTTCATTGACTACTTGTTAAGAAATTAGAGACTCAGAGCAGTCCCAGGTGTATTTGAAAAAAGACAGATCCCCTCACATGTTCTGTGGGAAGTGGGCTTGGCTGGTAAAGCTGGGGTCCCGGGGAACTCTTTTCTTGTCCATTTGGCCTTTAATGTTCCTCGCTCATGCATGGGGGCAGAACTCTAATAACAATAATGTCCTTGCACATAAACATTTGGCTACTCACAGCATGAGATGTCTTGTCAGCACAGGGGATAAAATAATGGGATAAAGATTTACTGTCAGGGAGCCGGGCCAGCCTCAGCAGGATGGCAGCTCGGAGCAGATAGATGGCCTGGCATGCTAGGTCACCTGTGTTTACACTGATGAATGTGCATGGTTTTCCTAGTCGGCATAATTATATTGAGGTGTGTGGTTTTGTAGCACTTGTAACTCACCCTGGACTGTATCTTTTTATTGAGAGAGAAGTAGCCTCATATCTTGGTTTCCCAGAAATGAATTATATGATTCATGTAAAAGCAATTTGCTGTTAGATTAAAATGATGAATAAGTGGTAGAGATTGAACATATTGTTTGTGTGACAAATGTATAGAATTAGTTGATAACATAAATTTGTGTAATTTGTAGTTGAAGCACTGAATTCAGTCCAGGCTCTGGTTTAATTGCATAACCTAATATTCAAGCCATGGCTTTTTACTGTACTTTTTTTTTAAAGGAAATGATATGGTATAAAACAAGAAATAACATTCTGAGATCATAGAAACATGTCTTGTTAAGGTCTTTTTGTATTAGTTGAGAAATTTCAATTTAAGCTATTTTTCTTGAATTTTTGAGTTCCAGAACTTTTAAGTGAGTTTCAGGCATTTGTTATGAAATCTATGAATACTAGGAGCTCACATGAGAATCCAAACTGTATTTATAGACATTTTAATTAGAAAATTAAGTGACTATCTCATAAAAATCAATCATCCTTTTATGAAACCATAATTTATGAAACATTTATAAAAATTTTGTCAGTATGACATGCTAATTTACCTATCACATGCTTATAAATTTATGTGGAAAGTTTTTACTAAGTGTACTCATTATAAGTCCATAGTACATGACATTAATGTAAATCTCTTATCAAGTTTTTAAGAGATATCTTTGTTTCAGTATCACTGTCATTCCTAAAATCATGCCTTGTTCTATCTGCATTCTTTTAGAAATCATTCTTAATAAAAGTGCTTTTCCATTCTAAAAAAAAATAGAAAAGAAAACTAAACTAAAGTATGTCATATAAAATCTTAATATGTATCTCTCCAAATATCTGAAAGTTTGGTGTTTCACAATATTAATGATAAAAATGACTGAAACTGAAGTGTTTTTTTTTGACAGGCAGAGTGGACAGTGAGAGAGAGACAGAGAGAAAGCTCTTCCTTTGCCGTTGGGTCACTCCCCAGTGGCTGCTGCGGCTGGCGTGCTGTGGCCGGTGCACTGTGCTGATCCGAAGCAGGAGCCAGGTGTTTCCTCTGGTCTCCCATGTGGGTGCAGGGCCCAGGCACATGGGCCATCCTCCACTGCACTCCCGGGCCACAGCAGAGAGCTGGAATGGAAGAGGAGGAACCGGGCAGAATCCGGCGCCCCAGCCAGGACTAGAACCCTGGGGTGCCGGTGCCGCAGGTGGAAGATTAGCCTGTTGAGCCATGGCACTGGCCTGAAACTGAATTTTTAAAAACATTATTTTATTGAATTGAGAGAGAGAGGGAGAGTGAGAGAGCGAGCAAGCTTCCATTGACTGGTTTACTATTCAAATGCCCGCAATGACTGGGGCTGGAACAGGACTGGATTCAGGAGCTGGAAAATCAGTCTAGATCTATAACATGAGTGATAAGGAGCCAAGAACTTGTGCCATCACTGGCTTCCTCTCAGCCTGTTCATTAACAGGAAGCTTATATCAGGAATGAAGCTGGGATTCATGTCTAGGCACTCTGCTATGGGATGCAGAGTCAAAGTTGGTTTTATCAGGTAGATCAAACATTTGCCTCTGGGACTCAGTTACTATAGAATATTAGGCAATTGTCTTTTAAGTGTGATTATTATATTTTATTAGGTTTGTACAGCCTTTAGAAGTAAGTACTAAAATATCTATAAATTAAATGATATAGTATGTCATGTTTGCATTAAAATATCTCCAGCGAACTGGAATTGGTAGCTGCAAATTAAGGCAAAATGGTTCAAGGAAGAGTAGGGGAGGAAACAGCAGAAGAAACTCTTCCGGAACGCGTGATTCACAGCGGACCTGCGTGGAGAGCGTGGGAGCCCACAGTTCGGGACACCAGCGGCAGACTCAACACACCAGCACTGGAATGCGAGGTGAGCTGAACCTCAATAGCCCGAGACACCGGCAGGCAAGTGGAGAGAGGAGACTAGAGGGAATGACCCCCGGGGTGGGGGGAAAGTTCACCAGGCTAACTGGAAGAGAGAGAGAGGAAAAAAAAAGGTGACTGGTAAGGACACGGGTTTCTCTCTCTCCGCTCACCTCTCAAGGGCGAGCAAGACAAAGAGCAGGCGCCATCTTGGACATACATCATAAGCAGAGCGACCTCAGGTCTGCACTGGCCCTGAGCCTAGCAGAAAAACCTGACTCTGGGCGGGGCGAATTAACAGGAGATTAGGACCTAGTAAATTTGTGGTGCTACTGAACTGAGACTGTGAAAAAAGAGACGGTGGGGGAGAGAACTCACAGAATTCACGTGAGTACTCTCCAGAGATGCTACAATTCCGTAACTTTGGCAACCC
Source organism: Oryctolagus cuniculus (assembly GCF_964237555.1). Classification (NCBI taxonomy): domain Eukaryota; kingdom Metazoa; phylum Chordata; class Mammalia; order Lagomorpha; family Leporidae; genus Oryctolagus; species Oryctolagus cuniculus. Next base: position 95,407,105 of record NC_091443.1, on the reverse strand, counting down.
AGTGGGAGACTGAAGGAGAATTTGAGCCCACCCTGAGGGCAGAACAGATTCCCTGTGTGGTCCTTGGGAAAGAGCTTCCAAACTCTGGCTCCTGTGGGTATATCATTTGCCTGCTAACTACCTCCAACTTCGTTCAGCTGTGCGGAATTACTTCCCTTTTGAATCAAAAAAAGAAAGAGAGAGAGAGAGAGAGATCTATCACGCCTAACCTGGGAGTGTCACCTTTGGCACACCAAACAGAGCTCTCAGGCCACACCCATCTCAAGCCTCTAAGGCTCCATCAAAAACAGACAGTCCACTTAATCTAGAGTCATAGCATAACAAGAAAAAGCACCACAGTGAAGAAACCAAATATCTCCAATATGCCAAATAACAAACGCAAAAACCGAGATAATAGAAACAAGTCACCATGACGCCCCCAAATGAAAAAGACACCCCAATTCAAGATTATGAAGATGATGAGATAGAAGAAATGCAAGAAGCAGATCTCAAAAAAATGATAAGAACATTAAGAAGTTCTCAAAAACAAATTCTTGAACTACAGAAATCCTTAACGGACAAGGTAGAAAATCTCTCTCGTGAAAATGAAATATTAAGGAGGAATCAAAATGAAACAAAACAACTAGTACAACAGGAAACTGTGATAGTGACGAGAAATCATAATGAAGTGAAGAATTCAATAGATCAAATGAAAAACACAATAGAGAGCCATACAAACAGAATGGGTGAAGCAGAAGAGAGAATATCGGACTTAGAAGACAGAGAACAGGAAAGGATACAGTCAGACCAAAGAAAAGAAGAGGAAATTAGAAATCTAAAACATATTGTCAGGAATCTTCAGGATACTATTAAAAAACCCAACATTCGGGTTCTAGAAGTTCCTGAAGGCATGGAGAGGGAGAAAGGATTAGAAGGCCTTTTTAGTGAGATATTAGCAGAAAATTTCCCAGGTTTGGAGAAGGACAGAGACATCCTAGTACAGGAAGCCCACAGAACCCCTAATAAACACGACCAAAAGAGATCCTCACCACGACACGTTGTAATTAAACTCTCTACAGTGAAACATAAAGAAAAGATCCTAAAATGTGCAAGAGAGAAACGTCAGATTACTCTCAGAGGATCTCCAATCAGACTCACAGCTGAGTTCTCATCAGAAACCCCACAAGCTAGGAGGGAATGGCGAGATATAGCACAGGTACTAAGAGAGAACAACTGCCAGCCCAGAATATTATATCCTGCAAAGCTATCATTTGTGAATCAAGGTGAAATAAGGACTTTTCATAGCAAACAGAAATTGAAAGTATTTGTTGCCACTCGTCCAGCCCTGCAAAAGATGCTTAAAGATGTGTTACACACAGAAACACAGACACACGGTCATCAATATGAAAGAAGGTAAAGGAAGGAAACCTCACAGCAAAAGATCACAGGAAATTCAAAGCATATATTAGAACTTATCTTTGGCAAATGGCAGGGCAAAGTTACCACTTATCATTAGTCACATTGAACGTTAATGGCCTGAACTGTCCAGTTAAAAGACACTGATTGTCTGATTGGGTTAAGGAACAAAACCCATCTATTTGCTGCTTACAAGAAACGCATCTTTCCAACAAAGATCCATACAAACTGAAAGTGAAAGGCTGGAAAAAGATATACCATGCCAACAGAAATGAAAAAAGAGCGGGCGTAGCCATCTTAATATCGGACAACATAAACTTTACCACAAAAACTGTTAAGAGTGACAAAGAGGAACACTATATAATGATTAAGGGATCAATACAACAAGAAGATATAACAATTATCAATGTATATGCACCTCACTACAGGGCACCGGTTTATCTAAAAGATTTGTTAACAGACTTAAAGGGAGACTTAGACCCCAATACAATAGTACTGGGGGACTTCAATACTCCACTCTCAGAAATAGACAGATCAACAGGACAGAAGATCAATAAGGAGACAGTAGATTTAAATGACACTATAGCCCAAATGGATCTAACAGATATATACAGAACTTTCAGTCCTACAGCTAAAAGTTTACATTCTTCTCAGCAGTACATGGAACCTTCTCTAGGATTGACCACATACTAGGCCATAAAGCAAGTCTCAGCAAATTCAAAATAATTAGAATCATACCATGCAGCTTATCAGACCATAAAGGAATGAAGTTGGAAATTAGCAACTCAGGAATCCCTAGAGCATAAACAAACACATGGAGATTGAACAACATGCTCCTGAATGAACAATGGGTCACAGAAGAAATTAAAAGAGAAATCAAAAACTTTCTGGAAGTAAATGAGGATAACAGCACAACATACCAAAACTTATGGGACGCAGCAAAAGCAGTGCTAAGAGGAAAGTTTATATCAATAGGTGCCTACATCACGAAATTGGAAAGGCACCAAATAGATGAGCTTTCAATTCACCTCAAGGATCTAGAAAACCTACAGCAAACCAGACCCAAATCTAGTAGGAGAAGAGAAATAATTAAAATCAGAGAAGAAATCAACAGGATTGAATCAAGAAAAACATTCCAAAAAATCAGCCAAACGAGGAGCTGGTTTTTTGAAAAAATAAACAAAATTGACACCCCATTGGCCCAACTAACGAAAAAAAGAAGAGAAAGACCCAAATCAATAAAGTCAGAAATGAAAAAGGAAACGTACCAACAGACACCACAGAAATAAAAAGAATCATCAGAAATTACTACAAGGACTTGTATGCCAGCAAACAGGGAAACCTATCAGAAATGGATAGATTCCTGGACACATGCAACCTACCTAAATTGAACCAGGAAGACATCGAAAACCTAAACAGACCCATAACTGAGACAGAAATTGAAACAGTAATAAAGGCCCTCCCAACAAAGAAAAGTCCAGGACCAGATGGATTCACTACTGAATTCTACCAGACATTTAAAGAAGAACTGACTCCAATTCGTCTCAAACTATTCAGAACAATCGAAAAAGAGGGAGTCCTCCCAAATTCTTTCTATGAAGCCAGCATCACCTTAATTCCTAAGCCGGAAAAAGATGCAGCATTGAAAGAGAATTACAGACCAATATCCCTGATGAACATAGATGCAAAAGTCCTCAATAAAATTCTCACCAGTAGAATGCAACAACACATCAGAAAGATCATCCACCCAGTCCAAGTGGGATTTATTCCTGGTATGCAGGGATGGTTTAATGTGTGCAAAACAATCAATGGAATACACCACATTAATAGACTGCAGAAGAAAAACCATATGATTATCTCAATAGATGCCGAGAAAGCATTTATAAAATACAACACCATTTCATGATGAAAACTCTAAGCAAACTGGGTTTGGAAGGAACATTCTTCAATACAATCAAAGCAATCTATGAAAAACCCACAGCCAACATCCTATTGAATGGGGAAAAGTTGGAAGCATTTCTACTGAGGTCTGGTACCAGACAGGGATGCCCACTCTCACCACTGCTATTCAATATAGTTCTGGAAGTTTTAGCCAGAGCTATTAGGCAAGAAAAAGAAATTAAAGGGATACAAATTGGGAAGGAAGAACTCAAACTATCCCTCTTTGCAGATGATATGATTCTTTATTTAAGGGACCCAAAGAACTCTACTAAGAGACTATTGGAACTCATAGAAGATTTTGGCAAAGTAGCAGGGTATAAAATCAATGCACAAAAATCAACAGCCTTTGTATACACAGACAATGCCATGGCTGAGGAAGAACTGCTAAGATCAATCCCAATCACAATAGCTACAAAAACAATCAAATACCTTGGAATAAACTTAACCAAGGACGTTAAAAATCTCTACGATGAAAATTACAAAACCTTAAAGAAAGAAATAGAAGAGGATACCAAGAAATGGAAAAATCTTCCATGCTCATGGATTGGAAGAATCAATATCATCAAAATGTCCATTCTCCCAAAAGCAATTTATAGATTCAATGTAATACCAATCAAGATACTGAAGACCTTCTTCACAGATCTGGAAAAAGGGTGCTGAAATTTATATGGAGGCACAGAAGACTTCGAATAGCTAAAGCAATCTTGTACAGCAAAAACAAAGCCAGAGGCATCACAATACCAGATTTCAGGACATACTACAGGGCAGTTGTAATCAAAACAGCATGGTACTGGTACAGAAACAGATGGATAGACCAATGGAACAGAATTGAAACACCAGAAATCAACCCAAACATCTACAGCCAACTTATATTTGATCAAGGATCTAAAACCAATTGCTGGAACTAGGACAGTCTATTCAATAAATGGTGCTGGGAAAATTGGATTTCCACATGCAGAAACATGAAGCAAGACCCCTACCTGTTACCTTACACAAAAATCCACTCAACATGGACTGAAGAACTAAATCTATGACCTGACACCATCAAGTTACTAGAGAACATTGGAGAAACCCTTCAAGATATTGGCACAGGCAAAGAATTTCTGGAAAAGACCCGGGAGGCACAGGCAGTCAAAACCAAAATCAACTATTGGGATTGCATCAAATTGAGAAGTTTCTGTACTGCAAAAGAAACAGTCAGGAGAGTGAAGAGACAACCGACAGAATGAGAAAAAATATTTGCAAACTATGCAACAGATAAAGGGTTCATAACCAGAATCTACAAAGAGATCAAGAAACTCCACAAAAACAAAACCAACAACCCACTTAAGAGATGGGCCAAGGACCTCAATAGACTTTTTTCAAAAGAGGAAATCCAAATGGCCAACAGGCACATGAAAAAATGTTCAAGGTCATTAGCAATCAGGGAAATGCAAATCAAAACCACAATGAGGTTTCACCTCACCCCGGTGAGAATGGCTCACATTCAGAAATCTACCAACAACAGATGCTGGCGAGGATGTGGGGAAAAAGGGACTCTAACCCACTGTTGGTGGGAATGCAAACTGGTCAAGCCACTATGGAAGTCAGTCTGGAGATTCCTCAGAAACCTGAAGATAACCCTACCGTTCGACCCAGCCATCCCACTCCTTAGAATTTACCCAAAGGAATTTAAATTGGCAAACAAAAAAGCGGTCTGCACCCTAATGTTTATTGCAGCACAATTCACAATAGCCAAGACCTGGAACCAACCTAAATGCCCATCAACGGTAGATTGGATAAAGAAAATATGGGATATGTACTCTTTAGAATACTATACCGCAGTAAGAAACAACGAAATCCAGTCATTTGCAACAAAATGGAGGAATCTAGAACACATCATGCTGAGTGAGATAAGCCAGTCCCAAAGGGACAAATACCATATGTTCACCCTGATCAGTGACAACTGACGGAACACCAAAAAGGAAACCTGTTGAAGTGAAATGGACACCATGAGAAATGGCGACTTGATCAGCATAGCCCTGACTGTTAATGAACAGCTTAATACATTATCCTTCGAAGTAGTTTCTTTTTTTGTCTGTTCTACTTAATATGACTGGTTTAATTCTGTAATTAATACACAGTTATTCTTAAGTGTTGAAATTTAACTGAAATGTGATCCCTGTTAAACATAAGAGTGGGAATAAGAGAGGGAAGAGATGTACAATTTGGGACATGCTCAAGCTGACTTGCCCCAAATGGTAGAGTTAGAAACATACCAGGGGACTCCAATTCAATCCCATCAAGGTGGCATGTACCAATGCCATCTCACTAGTCCAAGTGATCAATTTCAGTTCACAATTGATCATAATGAAAGGACTAAGAGTCAAAGGGAGCACATAAACAAGTATAGTACCTGCTAACACTAACCGATGGAATAAATAAAGGGGAGAGTGATCCAACATGGGAAGTGAGATACTCAGCAGACTCATAGAATGGCAGATGTCCTAAATAGCACTCTGGCCTCAGAATCAGCCCTAAAGGCATTCGGATCTGGCTGAAAAGCCCATGAGAGTATTTCAGGCATGGAAAGCCAAGACACTCTGGCAAAAAAAAAAAAACCTAAATGAAAGATCTCTGTGAGTGAGATCCCAGTGGAAAGAACAGGTCTTCAAAGAAGGAGGTACCTTTCTCTGAAGGGAGGAGAGAACCTCCACTTTGACTATGACCTTGTCGAAACAAGATAAGAGTCGGAGAACTCAAGGGGCTTCCATAGCCTTGGAAACTCATGACTGGTGCATAGGGAGATTATTGATGCCATAGACAGGAGTGTCAATAGGTAAAGTCAACAACAGGAGTCACTGTGCACTTACTCCAAATGTAGGATCTCTGTCCTTTATGTGCTGTACATTGAGGCTTAATGCTATAACGAGTACTGAAATAGTATATTTTTTTTTACTTTTATTTAATGAATATAAATTTCCAAAGTACATCTTATGGATTACAATGGCTTCCCCCCCCATAACGTCCCTCCCACCCGCAACCCTCCCCTTTCCCACTCCCTCTCCCCTTGCATTCACATCGATTCATTTTTGATTATTTTAATATACAGAAGATCAGCTTAGTATACATTAAGTAAGGATTTCAACAGTTTGCTCCCACACAGAAACATAAAGTGAAGAATAATAGATGGTTTTTTTTTAAATGATGATGAAATCAGATCAGACCTATTGTCGTGTTAATCCCAGCGAGAGTCAAGTTGGGAATTGATAATTTCTTTTTTTTTTTTTTTACAGAAGATCAGTTTAGTATGCATTAAGTAAAGATTTCAACAGTTTGCACCCACATAGAAACACAAAGAAAATATATTGTTTGAGTACTCGTTATAGCATTAAATCTCAATGCACAGCACATTAAGGACAGAGATCCTACATGAGGAGTAAGTGCACAGTGACTCCTGTTGTTGACTTTACCTATTAACACTCCTGTCTATGGCATCAGTAATCTCCCTATGCTCCAGTCATGAGTTTCCAAGGCTATGGAAGCCCTCTGAGTTCTCCGAATCTTATCTTGTTTCGACAAGGTCATAGTCAAAGTGGAGGTTCTCTCCTCCCTTCAGAGAAAGGTACCTCCTTCTTTCAAGACCTGTTCTTTCCACTGGGATCTCACTCACAGAGATCTTTTGCCAGAGTGTCTTGGCTTTCCATGCCTGAAATACTCTCATGGGCTTTTCAGCCAGATCCGAATGCCTTTAGGGCTGATTCTGAGGCCAGAGTGCTGTTTAGGACATCTGCCATTCTATGAGTCTGCTGAGTATCTCGCTTCCCATGTTGGATCACTCTCCCCTTTATTTATTCTATTGGTTAGTGTTAGCAGGTACTAGACTTGTTTATGTGCTCCCTTTGACTCTTAGTCCTTTCATTATGATCAATTGTGAACTGAAATTGATCACTTGGACTAGTGAGATGGCATTGGTACATGCCACCTTGATGGGATTGAATTGGAATCCCCTGGTATGTTTCTAACTCTACCATTTGGGGCAAGTCAGCTTGAGCATGTCCCAAATTGTACATCTCTTCCCTCTCTTATTCCCACTCTTATGTTTAACAGGGATCACATTTCAGTTAAATTTCAACACTTAAGAATAACTGTGTATTAATTACAGAATTAAACCAGTCATATTAAGTAGAACAGATAAAAAAAACTACTAAGAGGGATAATGTATTAAGTTGTTCATTAACAGTCAGGGCTATGCTGCTCAAGTCACCATTTCCCATAGTGTCGATTTCACTTCAACAGGTTTCCTTTTTGGTGTTCAGTCAGTTGTAATCAAAACAGCATGGTACTGGTACAGAAACAGATGGATAGACCAATGGAACAGAATTGAAGCACCAGAAATCAACCCAAACATCTACAGCCAACTTATATTTGATCAAGGATCTAAAACTAATTCCTGGAGCAAGGACAGCCTATTCAATAAATGGTGCTGGGAAAATTGGATTTCCACGTGCAGAATCATGAAGCAAGACCCCTACCTTACACCTTACACAAAAATCCACTCAACATGGATTAAAGACCTAAATCTATGACCTGACACCATCAAGTTACTAGAGAACATTGGAGAAACCCTTCAAGATATTGGCACAGGCAAAGAATTTCTGGAAAAGACCCGGGAGGCACAGGCAGTCAAAACCAAAATCAACTATTGGGATTGCATCAAATTGAGAAGTTTCTGTACTGCAAAAGAAACAGTCAGGAGAGTGAAGAGACAACCGACAGAATGGGAAAAAATATTTGCGAACTATGCAACAGATAAAGGGTTCATAACCAGAATCTACAAAGAGATCAAGAAACTCCACAAAAACAAAACCAACAACCCACTTAAGAGATGGGCCAAGGACCTCAATAGACTTTTTTCAAAAGAGGAAATCCAAATGGCCAACAGGCACATGAAAAAATGTTCAAGGTCATTAGCAATCAGGGAAATGCAAATCAAAACCACAATGAGGTTTCACCTCACCCCGGTTAGAATGGCTCACATACAGAAATCTACCAACAACAGATGCTGGTGAGGATGTGGGGAAAAAGGGACACTAACCCACTGTTGGTGGGAATGCAAACTGGTCAAGCCACTATGGAAGTCAGTCTGGAGATTCCTCAGAAACCTGAAGATAACCCTACCGTTCGACCCAGCCATCCCACTCCTTAGAATTTACCCAAAGGAATTTAAATTGGCAAACAAAAAAGCGGTCTGCACCCTAATGTTTATTGCAGCACAATTCACAATAGCCAAGACCTGGAACCAACCTAAATGCGTGTGGTTAGCAGAGTTGGGATTGGTGGAAGAGGACTATAAAGGAGGAGAGAGACAACATGCACCAGGTACATCTATCTGAAGGAACACCTGTGCAGCCCCCGAGAGAGCCGGCCGGCAGTGTGCCGCTCCCCCGCGGAAGTGGGGAAAGTGGCTAGGGGGAACCACCCTTCCATGGAGGTGGAAGGGTCGGTAGCCAACCCGGGAAGAACCAGCAGCAAACCCGGGGAGGGCCGAGCAGACAAAAGAATAGCGCAGGGTCCTGTGTCGCTCCTCCACGAAGAGGCGGAGCGACACTTCTGTCCAGAAAAAAAAAAAAAAGAAAATTAGGCAAAATAAAGTTACTTAAGCCTTTTGTTGAGTATTAGTCATATTTTATTATTTGATTATCCATGCTGTTATGATTTTATTGTCCTAATTATATTAAATAAATACACATTTGTATCAAAATTTGTAGTGTATAGCACAGTAGCCAACTCTATAATGAAAACTTGAAAATATATTATTTCATGTTGCAGTAATGGAATTGGGTATTTATTATCAGTTCTAGGTGGCACAATTGCTGGTGAATGAGTATATGAAAGTGCAGCATTAGCACTGGGAAGAAAGCACTGCAAAAGTCCTTGAATTTGTGGATACAGGTACTGTCAAAAACCTCTATGCAACATTGTTTCTGTGAACTTCATTTGAGAAAGGAAGTTCTTGCCTTGATATTATCTTTACATGTTTCTTCCACCTGTCTTTAAGTTACAGCAGTGTATATATATAAAATATATGCTAATATCACTTACTTCTTTTTTGTCAAGTCAAACTACCCCATAATTCATGTGTACTCATGCTCCTGCAAGTCTTCTGCTGTAATTGCACACTGAACAATTCACACATCACTCATGTCATGTCTGTGCCTGTTCCATTACTCTTCTCTTTCCTGTTATATTCCTTTAATACTAGACATGAATCATGAATCTCTCTCTCTCTCTCTCTCTCTCTGGTGTGCACGCATGCTCTCTTTCTCTCTCTCCCTCCTTCTCCTCCTTCCCTGCCTCCTCTTCTCATACATAAAGAAGAAAAATATTGAAAATAGGCATTTTGTGCAGTAGTTCAGATGTCACTTGGGTCACTCCACTTTCCAAATGCCTGATCTTGAGTCCCAGTTGTGCTCCTGATTCCATCTTCCTGTTAATATGCATCAGGAGAGGCAGTGACTTAAGTACTTGAGTCTGGCCACCCACGTGGTAAACTTCGATTGAGTTCCTGGTTTCTGGCTTTGGTCTAGCCAAACCTTGGCTGTAGCAGGAATTTGCAGAATGAACCAGTGATTGGGAGATCTCTATCTCTGTCTCTGATTCTCAAACTAATATATATATATATATAAACATATACATATAATTATACCTGTAAAATGAGTGAATTTTCTTGTTCTGAAACTTGAGCGTTGAAGTCCTTAACTCACTTTAATATTTTGATATTTTCATTCAAAAAATCTTAACTGAATTTATATAACAGTGGTCCCACATTGTATGTGGACATTTCATGTATTTTCGTACTATGCATTTTCATATTAATGGGTTATATAACCACAGTCCAACTTAAGCAGTATTAGAAGAGAAATATTTTAAGTGTGTTTTTATTTATTTGAATGGCAGAGTTACAGAGGTAGAGAACAAACAAAGAGACATTTCATGCACTGGTTCACTCCCCAGATGGCTGAAAGGGCAAGGGCTGAGCCAGGTCAAAGCCAATAGCCAGCCAGGGGCTGGGGCTGTGGTGCTGCAGGTTAATGCCCTGGCCTGAAGCATTGCCATCCCATATGGGCACCAGTTCAAGACCCAGCTTCTCCACTTCTGATCCAGCTCTCTGCTATAGCCTGGGAAAGCAGTGGAGGATGGCCAAGGTCCTTGGGCACCTACACCCACGTGGGAGACCAGAAGAAACTCCTGGCTCTTCACTTCAGATTGGCGCAGCTCTGGCCCTTGCAGCCAATTGGGGAGTGAACCAGCAGATGGAAGATCTCTCTCTCTCTCTCTATCTCTCTCTCCCTCTCTCCCCCTCTCTGCCTCTTTTCTCTCTGTGTGACTCTGACTTTCAAATAAATTTTAAAAATCTTCTAAAAAAAGCCAGTAGCCAGGAGCTTCTTCCTGATCTTCCATATAGAGAATGGGGCACAATTACTTTTGCTGCTTTCCCAAGCCACTAACAGGAAGCTGATTTAGAGCAGCCAAGACATAGATCAGCATCCATATGTGAGGCTGGCTTCACAGATGGTGGCTTAAGCCACTATGCTACAATGCCAGTCACAGAAGAAAGATTTTTGAGTAATAAAATTAACTGTGTTTTTGAATGAATAATGACTCATGACTTCAGTAATTTTCAGATCCCTGGAAGTTTACCAAGCTGGGCTCTGCCAGGTGGGCAGTGCATGTTTACAGATGGAACCTGGAAGCACAGTTCATTAGGCTAAGGTAAGCATCCACCTCGATTTCAAAGCCTGATGGTGATTAAAGTGTAACTAAAGTGATTAGCTGAAGCCAAGAATGACTTCCTAAATTAGATTCAGTTTGTTCGTAGACTAAATTATTTTGAAGTCCCTTACGTGTTTACTGAAGGTCTGAAGACACCCTTAGGCCTATTTTAAGTTAAGGCTGTATTTTCTTTAATCCTTGCTGTGTCATATGATAATTCCATTTTAAATTTTTATTTATTAATTTCAAAGGCAGAGAAGAGAGAAACAAACAAGTGAGAAAGAGGGAGGGATGGAAGAAGGGGGAGAGAGGGAGAGGGAGAGGGAAAGGGAGAGGTAGAGGGAGAGAAAGGGAGAGCTACCATCACATGGTTTATTTCTCAAATGGCAACAATAGCTATGACTGGGCCAGATTGCAGCCAGCACCTGGGAACTCAATTCAGGTGCCTCATCTAGGTGGCAGGGAACCAAATAACTAATCAAGCATCTGCTGCCTCTCAGGAGCTCACTAGCAGGAAGTCTGAGTTGGGAGATAGGACTATAACACAGGTGCTTCAATATGGGGTGCAGGTGTCTCAAAGCAGCACATTAACTGCTGCACAGAATTCCAGCCCCCATATGATAATTCCCTTATAAAATCTGTGAAAGCTCCCAGGTTGTTTTAAGAGTGGTTGCACTGTTTTATGTTCCCAGCACCAAATCTGAGGCTTCCACTTTCTCCATATCCCTGATAACACTTGCTTTTAACTGTTGAGTTAGTAGCCATTGTTCAGTGGGTGAGTGGTTCATTTTTGGAATTTTTATTTACTAGTCTCAAATAGCCAGTGCTGTTAGGATACTTGACACAGTTGTTGAAAATGTGTGTATTATTTGGCCATATGTCAATTCAAATTCTTACTGTTTTCAAATGTCCTGAGTTTTAAATTTTTGGTAGAGTTCATTATTTAATTGGAGTCTCTTAAAAATTTCTCGAGATTCATTTTAATTTTGCTGCTATCTTGAATGCTTTCATCTTCTTTTTTCAAATAGATTTATTTATGTATTTGAAAGGTAGAATGACAGGAGAGAGAGAGAGAGAGAGAGAGAGAGAGAGAGAATGTCTTTCAGCTACTAATTTATGACCTAATTACTCACAACACCTTGTGTTGTGCCATGCCAGAGCCCTGGAGTTGTAGCTCCATACATATCTGTCATGGAACCCACTACTTGGGCCATCATCTGCTGCCTTCCAGCAGATTTCTCTTTTGATTTCTTCTATGACCCGGTGTTCATTCATGTTGTTGTTCAGTCTCTATGCGTTTGCATATGCTCTGGGGATTCCTGAGTTGCTAATTTCCAGCTTCATTCCACTGTGGTCTGATAAGCTGCATCATATGATTCTAATTCTTTTGAATTTGCTGAGACTTCCTTTATGGCCTAGTATGTGGTAAATCCTAGAGAAGGTTCCATGTACTGCTGAGAAGAATGTAAATTCTTCAAGTGTAGCATTAAAAGTTTTGCAGATGCATTGGACTACATTGTTGATTAAATCTGCTGTTTCCTTGTTGATCTTTTGTCCAGTTGATCTATTTCTGAAAGTGGAATATTGAAGTCCTCCAATACTATTATATTGGAGTCTAAGTCCTCCTTTAAATCCCTTAACCTATCTTTTAAGTAAACCGGTGTCCTGTATCTAGGTGCATGTACATTTATAACAGTTACATCTTCCTGTGGAATTGATCCCTTAATCATTATATAGTGCCCCTCTTTGTCTCTCTTAACAGTTTTTGTGTTAAAGTTGTTTTTATCTGATATTAAGATGGCTACGCCCGCTCTTTTTTCATTTCTGTTGGCATGGAATGTCTTTTTTCAACTTTTCACTTTCAGGCTGTATGCATCTTTGTTGGAAAGATGTGTTTCTTGTAAGCAGCAAAATGATGGGTTTTGTTCCTTAATCCAGTCTGTGCCTTTTAACTGGAGAGTTGAGGCCATTAACGTTCAATGTGACTATTGATAAGTAGTACCTTTGCCCTGCCATTTTCCCAAAGATATTGATATTTCTAATATATGCTTTGAACTTCCAGTGATCTTTTGCTGTGAGGTTTCCTTCCTTTACCTTCTTTCGTAATGATGACCGTGTTTCTGTGTTTCGGTGTGTAAAACATCTTTAAGCATCTTTTGCAGGGCTGCGCGAGTGGCAACAAATTCAATTTCTGTTTGCTGTGAAAGGTCTTTATTTCACCTTCATTCACAAATGAGAGCTTTGCAGGATATAATATTCTGGGCTGGTAATTTTTCTCTCTTAGCACCTGTGCTATGTCTCGCCATTCCCTCCTAGCCTGTAGTGTTTCTGATGAGAAGTCTGCTGTGAATCTAATCGGAGATCCTCTGAGAGTAATCTGACGTTTCTCTCTTGCACATTTTAGAATCTTTCTTTATGTTTCACTGGGGTGAGTTTGAAAATAACATATTGTGGTGAGAATCTCTTTTGGTCATGTTTACTAGGAGTTCTATGAGCTTCCTGTACTAGGATGTCTCTCTCTGTCCTTCTTCAAACCCAGGAAGTTCTCTGCAAGTATCTCACTAAAAAGGCCTTCTAATCCTTTCTCTCTCTCCATGCCTTTAGGAACTCCTAGACCCCGGATGTTGGGTTTTTTAATAGTATCCTGTAGATTCCCAAGAATATTTTTTAAATTTCTAATTTCCTCTTCTGTTCTTTGGATTGACTGTAAACTTTCCTGTGCTCTGTCTTCTAAGTCCGATATTCTCTCTTTTGCTTCACTGATTCTGTTTTTAAGGCTCTCTAATGTGTTTGTCATTTGATCTATTGAGTTCTTCATTTCATTATGATTTCTCTTCAATATCACAATTCCATGTTCTACTAGATTCTTCATTTCATTTTGATTGCTCCTTAAGGCTTCATTTTCATGAGAGAGATTTTCTATCCTGTCCAGTAAGGATTTATGTAGTTCAAGAATTTGTTTTTGAGAACTTCTAAATATTCTTATCATAAATTTTTTGAAATCCTATCTTGCATTTCTTCTGTCTCATCATCTTCATAACCTTGAATTGGAGTATCATGTTCATTTGGGGGTGTCATAATATCTTCCTTGTTCTTGTTTCCTCAGTTTCTCCGTTGTTGCTTGGCATTGTGGAGATATTCTTTGGTTTCTTCTTTTTTTTTTCCTCGCTGTGGTGCCTTTCCTCGTTATACTATGACTCTAGATTAAGTGGACTGTCTGCTTTTGGTGGATCTTTAAGAGGCTGTGATGGGTGCGGCCAGAAAGTTCTGTTCAGTTCTTCAGAGTAAAGTGTGTGTCAAAGGTGACACACCCAGGTTTGGCATGGTAAATCTCTCTCTCTCACTCTCCCTCTTTTTATTCAGAAGGGAAGTAATTCTGTAGAGCTGAGCTATTCTCCTTGAAGGCAATTAGTGTCTGAGTGCTGGCCCCTGTGGGTGTAATATTCATCTGTTCTGCCCCAAGGATCACACAAAGGATCTATGCAGTCTTTGGTGTAAGCTCAGATTCCCCTGCAATCTCCCACCGGGTTGCCAATGTTACTGAGTTTTTGGCGTCTCCCACCGAGTACTCATGTCTCATGTGCTCTGTGAGTTCTCTCATATGCCCTCAGTTTTTTTTTTTTTTCACAGCCTCACTTCATAAGTGCCACACATTCACTACATCTTAACCTCCTGTTAGTTCTTCCCCCAGAGTCAGGTTTTTCCACTTAGCTGAGGGTGGATGCAGCCCTAAGGTGACGCACCTGTTACGTATGTCCAAAATGGTGCCTGCTCTTTGCCTTGCTCGCCTTTATAAGGTGAGTGGAGAGATAGAATCGTGAGTGACTGAGATTTTCTTAACAGGAAATATTTATATTTTTGTTTCCCACATTATATTTTGGATTTTTCTTTAGTTTTTTTCTGATATTAATTTGCTTTGAGGCTGTTTGAGGAATTCATGAATCTGGATATCTGGTCTTATTCAAATTCATTTTTCCTCATTTTACAATTGGATTCCCTATTTTGTTCATTATTGTGGCTCTCACTATATCTGGTATCCTTTGACTCTGTGTTATTCCCATCATGGATTCTCATTTTTAAAGGTATTTCTTTGTTTTTATTTCTCAACAACAACACATTTGATATAGCACTACTTAACAAAGAAAAACAACTCACATCTGATATTTTTTCTGTGAACAAAAAATAAAACATCTTCTGATACATGTATTTGAAAAGTAAATTTTAAGTCTTTCTTGTAGAGAAGGAATTCTCCATTATTGAAAGTGTTTTTGCCTCTGGTTTTCTATTTAAATTAATCAGGGATGCTAGAGAAACTTTTCATTGGTGGGTTTTGGCTGGCACAAACTTGCAAAACTGGTTTGTTGCTACTGACTGAGCTTTCCTGAACAATAAACATTTTATTTTTTATTTTTGTTGGGTATATTTTTGGATTTCTTTTTAAGTTTTGCCTGATTCATAATTGGATTTGAGCCTAATTGATTAATTCATGAATCTGAATATCTGATCTTTTTAAAATTCATTTTTCTCTTTTCACAATTTGGATACCTCAGTTAATTTATTTTTGTGGCTCTTCCTATATTTGGTATCCTTTTGGCTATGTGCCACTCCCCTCATGAATTCTTATTTTTCAAAGATATTTATTTGTTTTTCTTTCATCAACAACATCACATTGTTGTGTCCAGATCATTGGATTCCCCAAACGCCACCAAAGACTCGAACACGCCGAAATGCAAGAGCAAGTTTTATTTCAGAAGTACAAGCTGTGGCAGGGACCCCGTCTAACCAGCCGCACAGCGGAGGGTAGAGGAAGGCCCCAAGCTGTGCTGGGGAGCCTCTTTTAAAGCAGGGTTATGTCATCAAGGGGTGCAGGGGAACAGTGGATTGGCTAGGGTCACCTCTGGTATTTCCTGTTCGAATGTGGTTGTTTCTGATTGATTCAGACCCAGGGAGTTTCCTTATATGGTGAAGGCTAAGGAGCTGTTCTGTTGTAAGTTTCGGTTTCCCCTGAGTGACGCTGCTTTTACGGGGAGTCAGGCCTACCTCCCCAAATGGAGGCAGTTTTTCAAAATGTAGTTACTCCCGCCCTTCAATGTTTGACATAGTTTAAACTAAGATAGAAAAAAGCACCTCACATCTGAGATTTTTTTTCTCTGAAGAATGCAGAGAACACCTATACTTCTGGTACATATATTTAAGAAAAGTAACATTTAAGCCTTTTTTATAGAGAAGGAATTCACCATTATTGAATATGGTGTGCCTCTGGTTTTCATAATAAATTAATCAGAAAATCTCTAGCAACTTTTCATTGGCCAGTTTTGTGGTACAAACTGGAGAAAACCAATTCTGTTGCTACTGACCATGCTTCAGTGAGCAGGACACATATTATTTTTTTGTTTCGGTTTGGTATATTTTATTTTACTTTTTTAAGTTTTGCCTAATTCTTAATATTGAGCCTGATCAAGCAATTCATGAATCTGGAAATCTGATCTTTTTTAAATTCATTTTCCTCTTCTCAACATTTGGATTCCACTGTTTGTTTACTTTCGTGACTCTTCCACTTTCTGGTATCCTTTTTGCTGTGTGCTACCTTCCTCATCAATTCCCCATTTTAAAATTCTTTGTTTTTTCTTCATCATCAACAATACATTTGATAGTATAAACTAAGAGAGAAGAAAGCAACCCACATCTGATATGTTTTTCTTTGAAAAAATACAGAGGAGACCTATACTTTTGATACATATACATGGGACAAGGAAAATTTAAGCCTTTTCTGTAGAAACATAGTTTTATCTCTAGTTTTGGTTTTAAATTTATCAAGAATTCTACAGCAACTATTCATTGGACAATTTTGGTGGTACATTCTGGAAAAAAAAATAGTTCTGTAGCTACTGACAAGTCTTCCATGACCAGGAAATATTTTATTTTTGTATATATATTTTGGATTTTTTTCTAAGTTTTCTCTGTTACATACTTAGCTTTAAACTTGATTGAGGAATTCCTGAATCTGGATATCTGGTCTTTATTTTTAATTCTTTTTCCCTCATGTCACAATTTCAGTTCCTCAGTTTCTTAATTTGTGTTGCTCTTGCTCTATTTTATATCCTTTTTGCTATGGGCTACTCTTCACACTGATTCCACTTTCTAAAGTTACTTACTTCATTTTCTTTCATCAACAACAACATATTTGACATAATATAAACTACTGTAGAAAAAAAGCAACCTGTGTCTGATATTTTTTATTTGAAAAAATACAGAGAAGACCTACAGTTCTGATACATGTATTTGGGAAAAGGAAAATTTAAACCTTTTCTGTAGAGAAGGAACTCACCATTATTGAAAGTGGTTTCACCTCTGGTTTTCTGTAAAAATTAATCAGAAATGCTTGAGCAACTTTTCATTATCCAATTTTGGCTGTTACACACTGAAAACATCTGTTTTTGTTGCTACTGATCAAGCTTCCTGACCAGGAATAATGTTTTTTTATTTGTGTTTGGTATATTTTATTTTGGATTTTTTTTTACATTTTGTCTGATACTAACTTGGCTTTGTGCCTGATGAAAGAATCCATGAATCTGGATGTCAAGTTTATTTTTTAATTATTTTTTTCACCTGTCAAAATTTGGATTCTACAATTTGTTTTGTGACTCTTCCTTTATCTGGTATTCTTTCGTCTATGCACTACTTCTCTCATTGAGTCCCCTTTTTAAACTTATTTATTCAAGACTATAATTTCAGGAATCATTTCTATAGTTCCCTTAATTTTTCATTTTTCTTTCATACACAACAGCACATTTGACATATTATAAACTAAAATAGAAAGAATCAACCTGCATCTGATAGTTTCTCCTTGAAACATACAGATAAGACTTACAATTTTGATGCATGTATTTGAGAAAAACAATTTAAGCCTCTTCTGTAGAGAAGGAACACACCATTATTGAAAATGGTTTTTACCTCTGATTTTTCTTTAAAAATTAATCAGGAATGCTAGAACAACTTTTCATTTTCCAGTTTTGGCTGTTACAAACTGAAAAAAAAAAAGTTTTGTTGATTCTAACCAAGCTTACTTGACCAGGGAACATTTCGTTTGTTTGTTTGGTATACTTTATTTTACAGATTTTTTTTAAGTTTTCTATGTTACTTACTGTGCTTTGAACCAGATCGAGGAATTCATAAATCTAGATATCAGGTCTTTGTTTTTAATTCTTTTCCTCTCATGTCACAATTTTGATTCCTCAGTTTGTTTTGGTGGCCCCTTGCTATATTTGGTATCCTTTTGGGTATGTGCTGCTCCCTCATCAATTCCCCGTTTTAAAGTTATTTGCTTGTTTGTCTCTCATCAACAACGTATTTGACATATTTGAAATAGTATATAGTAAGATAGAAAAAAAGCAACATACATCTGATTTTTTTTTCTTTGAAAAATACAGAAGAGGTTTACACTTCTGATACATGTACTTGGGACAAGGATAATGTAAGCCTTTTTGTAGAGTAGAATTAACCATTTTTGAAACTGGTATTCCTAGTATTTTCATTTTGAATTAATAAGGAATTCTAGAGAAATTTTTCACTGTCCAGTTTTGGCAGGTAAAACCTGAGATAAAACAGTTCCTTTGCTACTGACTGAGTTTCCTTGACCACAAAACATTTTATTTTTTAATTTTACTTGGCATTTTTTTTTTGATTTTCTAAAAAGTTTTCTCTGTTACTTATTGCATTTGAAGCTTTTGGAGGAATTCATTAATCTGGATATCTGGTCTTTGTTATTAATTTTTGTTCCTCATGTCGCGTTTTAGATTCCTCTGTTTATTTTTAATGGCTCTCCCTCTATCTGCTATCCTTTTGCCTATAGGCTATCCCCTCATTGATTCCCACTTTTTAAAGTTGTTTACCTGTTTTTCCTCCTCAACAACAACACATTTTACATAGTATAAACTAAGATTGAAAAAGGTACTCTGTGTCTGAGATTTTTTTCTCTGTAAAATACAGGGTACACCTACCCTTTTGATGCATGTACTTGGGACAAGGAAAATTTAACCCTTTTCTGTAGAGAAAAAAGTCACCATTACTAAAATTGGCTTTGCCTCTGGTTTTTGTTTCAAATTAGGAATTCTAAAGCAAACTTTCATAGGCCAGTGTTGGCTGGTATGATCTGGAAACTAACCAGTTCTGTTGCTAATGACTGAGTTTCCCCCATCTGGAAACAACTTTTTTTTAATTTTTGTTTGGTATATTTTAGTTGTTTTTTTTTTTCCTTCCACTTTTCTCTGTTACCTACTTGGCTTTGAATATGATCAAGGAATTTAGGATTCTGGATATCCTGTCTTTGTTTTTAATTCATTTTTTCTCATGTCACAATTTAGATTCCTTAGTTTGTTTATTTGTCTGGTTCTCACTATATCTGGTATTCTTTTGGCTATTGGGCTATTCCCCTCATTGATTCCTGTTTCTTAAAGCTATTCATTTGCTTCTTTTTCATCAACAACACATTTGCCGTAGTATAAACTAAGACAGAAAAAAAAATCCCACATCTGAGATATTTTTCTCTGTAAAATGCAGAGAACACCTAAACTCCCGATACATGTATTTGGGACAAAGAAATATTAAGCCATTTCTGTAGAGAAGAAATACACCATTATTGAACCCAGTTTTAACTCGTTTTTATTTTAAATTAATCATGAATTCCAGAACAACTTTTCATGGGCCGGTTTTTGGTGGTAAAATCTGGAAAAAAATAATACTGTTGCTAATGACTGAGCTTTCATGGCCCGGAAACATTTTATATTTTTTAAACTTTTATTTAATGAATATAAATTTCCAAAGTACGGCTTTTGGATTACAATGGCTTCCCCCCCATAACGTCCCTCCCACCCGCAATCCTCCCCTTTCCCATTCCCTCTCCCCTTCCATTCACATGAGGATTCATTTTCAATTCTCTTTATATACAGAAGATCAGTTTAGCATACATTAAGTAAAGATTTCAACAGTTTGCACCCCCATAGAAACACAAAGTGAAATATACTGTTTGAGTACTCGTTATAGCATTAAGCCTCAATGTACAGCACATTAAGGACAGAGATCCTACATGAGGAGTAAGTGCACAGTGACTCCTGTTGTTGACTTTACAAATTGACACTCCTGTTTATGGCATCAGTAATCTCCCTATGCACCAGTCATGAGTTTCCAAGGCTATGGAAGCCCCTTGAGTTCTCCGACCCTTATCTTGCTTAGAAAAGGTCATAGTCAAAGTGGAGGTTCTCTCCTCCCTTCAGAGAAAGGTACCTCCTTCTTTGAAGACCTGTTCTTTCCACTGGGATCTCACTCACAGAGATCTTTCATTTAGTTTTTTTTTTTTTTTTTTTTTTTGCCAGAGTGTCTTGGCTTTCCATGCCTGAAATACTTTCATGGGCTTTTCAGCCAGATCGGAACATTTTATATTTTAAATTTAGTTTGGTATATTTTATTTTGTACTTATTTTAAATTTCCACTGTTACTTGCTTGGTTTTGTGACTTATAGAGGAATTCATGAACTGTATATCTGGTCTTTGTTTTTAGTTAATTTTTTCTCATGTGACAATTTAGATTCTTCAATTTCTCCATTTTTGTGGCACTCGTTCTATGTGGTATCCTTTTGGCTACGAGCTACTCCCCTTATTGATTCCCCTTTTTAAAATTTATTTACTTGCTTTTCTTTCATCAATAACAGATTTGACATAGTATAACCAATATAGAATAAAGCAAAACACATCAGATTTTTTTTTTTTTTGAAAAATACAGAGAAGACCTACACTTCTGATACAAATAGTTGGGACTAGAAAAATTTAAGCCTTTTCTGTAGAGAAGGAATTGACCATTATTGAAACTGGTTTTGCCTCTGGTGTTCATTATATATTAATCTGGAATGCTACACCAACTTTTCATTGGCCAGATTTGGCTGGTAAAGACTGGAAAAAAAAAAGAGATTTGTGCTACTCACTGATCTTTCTGACCAGGAAACGTTTTATTTTTTTATATGTATTTTTTATTTTTGATTCTTTTGTTTTCTGTTACTTACTTGGCTTTGAACCTTTTTGGGGAATTAATGAATCTGGATATCTAGTTTTTGCTTTTAATTCATTTCCCTCATGTAATAATTTAGATTGTTCATTTGTTTATTTTTGTGGCCCTCGCTCTATCTGGTATCCTTTTGACATGCACTATTCCCCTCATTGCTTTCCATTTCTTAAAGTTATTTACTTGTTTTTGTTTCGTCAACAACACCACATTTGATGTAGTATAAACTAAGATAGAAAAAAGTAACCCAGGCCTGAGTTTTTTTTATCTGTAACATAGAGAGAACACCTACAGTTCTGATACATGTATTTGGGACAAGGTAAATTTAAAGCTTTTTGTAGAAATAGAATTCACCTTTATGAAACTGGTTTTTGCCTCTGGTTTTCATTATAAATTAATCAGGAATGCTATAGTAACTTATTGACCAGCTTTGACTGGTACAAACTGGAAAAAAACAGTTCTGTTGCTACTGACCTAGCTTCCATGACCAGGAAACATTTTATTTTTTAAATTTTTGTTTGGTATATTTTATTTTGGAATATTTCTTATGTTTGCTCTGATACTTGGCTTAGTGCCTGATGGAAGAATTCTTGAATCTGGATATCTGTTCTTTGTTTTTAATTCATTTTTCCTCATGTCACAGTATAGATTGCTCAGTTTATTTATTTTTGTGGCTCTTGCTCTATCTGGCTTCTTTTTGGCTATGCACTACTTCCCTCATCGATACCCATTTTTTAAATCATTTATTTGTTTTCCTTTCATTCACAACAAGCCTTTTGACATAGTATGAATTAAGATAGAAAACAGTGCCACACATCAGAGATTGTTTTCTCTGTAAAATACAGAGCACACCTATGCTTCTGATACATTTATTTGGGAAAACAAAATTTAATCTTTTTCTGTAGAGAAGGAATTCACCATTAATGGAACTGGTTTTCCCTTTGGTTTTCATTTCAAATTAATCAGGAATGCCAGAGCAACTTTTCATTGGCTGGTTTTTCACAAATACATATATTACAAGAGTAGGTGTTCTCTGTATATTTCTGAGCTTAAAAATATCAATTTTTTTGTATTTTATTATGTCAAATGTGTTGTTATTGACAGAATAAACAAATAAACAAACTCAAAAAACAGGAACCCGTGAAGGGAACAGCCTATAGCCAAAGGATAAAGCAGCTGCAAGAAAGAAAATGGTAAAATGAAACTAAGCTTTCAAAACATGAAATTCCTGAGCCAGATTTTAAAAATGCCATATAAACAATTGCATGAATTCCACATTCTGGTGTGAAGCCCAATAAATAATGGACTAAAATAAAAACAACCAAAATCATATGCATACCATTAAAATAAATAAAAAGAAACTGACCTGATCTGTATTCATGCTTAGTAACATCAAAACTTCATTTTTTTGTGGTTTGTACCACCCAATCACAACGAATGAAAAGTTGATCTAGCAATCATGGTGTTTTTAAAAGTAAAACCAGAAGCAAGCACATTTTCAGTAACCATAACATCCCTCTGTTTTGTAAAGGGCTTAAATTTAACTTTTCACAAATGCCTATATCAGAAATGTAGGCCTTCTCTGTATATTTGTGAGCATAAAGTCTCCAACATTTTTTGTATCTTAAGGCATTCTAGGTCAAATGTGCTGTTATTATTGACAAAATAAATAATAAATAATAAATAATTTATTTAAAAATAGGAACCCAAGAGAATAGCTAGAGCCAAAGGATAATGGGGCATCCTGGGAGCCAAAATGATAAAAAAAAAAACCTAAGATTCCAAAAAGTGAAATGCCTGAGCCATTGCCAAAAACAAAAAGACCATATATCCAATTACATTAATTTCCCATTATGGTACAAAGCCAAAAATAACAGACTAAAATATTAAAAGAGCCAAAATAAAATTTACCACATGAAAAAAAAGACTGTGGCTTGAACTGTAATTGCTGTTAGTAGCAAAAGACTGGAGTTTTTCAGTTTATACCACCTACAACTGGTCAATGAAAATTTTCTGAAGAATCCCTAAATTTTTTAAAAGAAAAACTCATTTTCAAGGACCATAAAATCCTTCCATTCTTCAAAAGGCTTAAAATTAACATTTCCCTGAACATACATTGTAAGTGTAGATGTTCTCTGTATTTTTCTAAGAATATAATTTCACTTGTAGTGTGTTTTTCGTATTTAGAGCATTTTATGTCACATGTGTTGTAGTTGATGGCAAAAATAAATAAATATATTTAAAATCAGAAATTCATGAGTGGAACAGCTCATAGTGAAATATAAGGGAGTTGCTGGGAAGCTGAAACAAAACAAAACAAAACTAATAATCCAAAAGGTGAGGTGCCTGAGCAATGGGGTTAAAAACAAAAAAGAGCATATATCCAATTACATTAATTCCACATTATGGCACAAATCCAAAAAATAACAGACTAAAATATTAAAAGAGCCAAAATAAAATTTATCACACTAAAATACACTGTCAGGGCCAGTGCTGTGGCACAGTGGATAAAGCTGCTGCCTGCAGTGCCGGCACTCCATATGGGCACCGGATCGAGTCCCGGCTACTCTACTTCTGATTCAGCTCTCTCTTGCTCTCTCTCTCTCTTTCTACCTCTCCTTCTCTCTCTGTATAACTCTGACTTTCAAATAAATAACTAAATCTTTAAAAAAAAAAAAAGATGGTGGCCTGATCTTTAATTTGGTTAGTAGCAACAGAACTGGATTTTTCCTGTTTGTACCACACAAAACCAGTTAATGAAATGTTGCTTTTACATTCCTGATGTTTTTAAAAGGGAAACCATAGCCAAACTTTTTTTTTTTTGACAGGCAAAGTGGACAGTGAGAGAGAGAGAGACGGAGAGAAAGGTCTTCCTTTGCCGTTGGTGTCGCTCCCCGTCTTCATGGGGGAACGACACTAAACCCTGCCTAGGCTTCATATCCGAGTCACGGCACCATTATGTCGCTCCCCGTCTTCGTGGAGGAACGACACAGGACCCTGTGCTGTTCTTTCGTCTGCTCAGCCCTCCCCGGGTTTGCTGCTGGTTCTTCCCGGGTTGGCTACTATCCCTTCCACCTCCGTGGAAGGGCAGTTCCCCCTGGCCACATTCCCCACTTCCGCAGGGGAGCGGCACACCGCCGGCCGGCTCTCTCGGGGGCTGCACAGGTTCCCTTAGATGTTCCCCTTAGATGTTCCTGGTGCATGCCGTCTCTCTCCTCCTTTATAGTCCTCCTCCGCCAATCCCAACTCGGCTGCCCACACGCCGAGTACGCTGCTCTCCACCAATCAGTAGCAAGTCCTACAGTTTATTGGTTGAACTGGAGGCAGCTGTGTAGAAGCCTCTTTCTTCTCTCCCAGCGCCATATTGTGGGAGAGCAGATGCATAGAATAAGTCTTAATTCCAGTAACAGTATAGTCCGAGTTGCTCCCCACAGTTGGTTCATCCCCCAATGGCTGCTGCGGCCGGCGCACTGCGCTGATCCGAAGGCAGGAGCCAGATGCTTCTCCTGGTCTCCCATGGAGTGCAGGGCCCAAGCACTTGGACCATCCTCCACTGCACTCCCGGGTCACAGCAGAGAGCTGGCCTGGAAGAGGGGCAACCGGGATAGGGACAGAATCCGGTGCCCCAACCGGGACTAGAACTCGGTGTGCCGGCGCCGCAAGGCGGAGGATTAGCCTATTGAGCCGTGGCGCCAGCCCAAACTCATTTTCAATAACAGTAAATTCCTTCAGTTCTTCAAAAGGCTTAAATTTAAATTTTCACATGAACATAAATCAGAAGTGTAGGTGTTCTCTGTATTTTTCTAAGAGTAAAATATTAGATGTGTGGTGTTTTATGAATCTTAAGCTATACAATCCCAAATATGTGGTTGATGACAGAATACATAAATAAAGAAATTTAGAAATCAGTAACCAAAGAGAGTATCAGCCCATCACCAAAGTATAAGGAAGTTGCTAGGAAACCAAAACAATGAACCAAAACTAGGAATTCAAAAGGTGAAATGCCTGAGTCATGATTAAAAAAAAAAAAGACTGACTCCAATTGCATGAATCCCACTATCTGGCATAAAGCTGAAAACTAACAGCTAAAAATTTTAAAAAAGAATCCAAAATACAATGATACAATGTATTATTGAAAAAAAGTCAGAAAAAGACAGAAACTGTGACCTGGTCTGCTAATCAAGTATAGTAGTAAAGAAACTGATTTTATCTGGTGTGCCACCCAAAGCTGGCCAATGAAAAGCTGCTCTAGCATTCCTGATTTTTGAAAAGGAAAACTGAAGGCAAAGTCATTGCTAAAATTTAATAAAAAAATCCAAAATAAAGTGTACTACAGGAAAATAAGAAGAAGAAAAAAGAAACTGGCCTGGTATGTTAATCATGTTTAGTAGTAAATTAACTATTTTTATTGAGTTTAAACCATTTGAAACCAGCCACTGAAAAATTCCTCTGGCATTCTTTATTTTTTAAAAAGGAAAATAACAGCAACTAGTTTTCAGTAACCATAAATTCCTTATGTTCTGAAAAATGCTTAGATTTAACTTTTGGCCAGTGCCACGGCTCACTTGGCTAATCCTCCACCTGCGGCACTGGCACCCCAGGTTCTAGTCCCGGTTGGGGCACCAGATTCTGTCCTGGTTGCTCCTCTTCCAGTCCAGCTCTCTGCCGTGGCCCAGGAAGGCAATGGAGGATGGCCCAATCCTTTGGCCCCACACCCACATGGGAGACCAAGAGGAAGCACCTGGTTCCTGGCTTCAGATTGGTGCAGTGTGCCAGCCGTATTGGCCACTTGGGGGGTGAACCAATGGAAGGAAGACCTCTCTCTCTCGTCTAAAAAAAAAATTTTAACTTTTACGCAAATACTATAGTTGTTCTCTGTATTTTTCTAAGAATAAATCTCAGATGAGTGGTGTTTGTTTTTGTTTTTGAATCCTAAGCTATAATATGTCAAATATGTTGCTGCTGATGACAGAATAAATAAATAAGTAAATTTAGAAAACAAGAACTAATGAGGTGAACAACATATAGCCAAAGGATAAGGGAGTTGCTAGGAAGCAAAATAACATTAAAAAATGATCCCAAAGTGTGAAATGCATGAGCCAGGAAAAAAATACTATATGTCAAATTACATTAATTCTACCACAGGTGCAGACTCAGAAAATAAAAGATTAAAACTTTTAAAAAATTCAAAATAAAATGTACTACAGGAAAATAATACAAAAATAAAGGAAGGGAACTGTGGCCTGTTCTGTTAACCATGGTTAATAGCAACAGAAGCAGTTTTACCCAGTTTGTTGCACCAAAATGCAATTTTAATAATGATGAAATAAATAAATTTATTAAAAAAACATGAACCCATGAGGACAATAGACAGCCCATAAAATGATAAGAGAGGCACTAGGAAGCCAAAATAACTAAAAAAATAAATAAATAAATAAATAAAATAAAATAAAATAAAATAAAATAAACAAGGAATCTAAAAGCTGAAATGCTTGAGATATGATAAAAAAAATATACAATTACATGAATCACACCATCTGGCAGGAAGCCAGATAATAACAGACTGAAATTTTTTTAAAAATCCAAATAAAATTTACTATAGGAAATAAAATGAAAGAAACTCTGGCCTGGGCTGTCAATCATTGTTAGTAGCAACAGAACTGATTTTATGCAGATTGTACCACCCAAAACTGGCTAAGGAAAAGTTGCTCTATCATTCCTGATATTTTTTAAAATCAAAAAGAGAGGCAAACTCATTTTTAATAAATTTAAAATCCTTCTGTTATGCAAAAGGCTTAAATTTAACTTTCACAGATATATATACCAGAATTGTAGGTGTTCTCTGTGTATTTGAGGAAAAAAAATCTCAGATGTAGGGTGGCTTTTGTATTTAAGGTATGTTATGTCACATGTGTTGTTGTTGATGATAGATTAAATAAATTAATAAGTTGTAAAACAGCAACACATGAGAGGAACACCCCACAGCCATAGGCTAAGGGGGCTGATAGGAAGTCAAAGAATAAAATAAAACTAGGAAAACAAAAGGTTAAATGCTTGAGCCATGATAAGAAAAAAAGACCATATATCCAATTATATGATTCCACCTTCTGGCATGAATCTAAATAAATGACAGACCAAAATTTAAAAAGCAGCCACAATAGAATATACCACATGAAAATAAAAAAAAAAAGAATTGTGGCCTGATATATAATTGAAGTTAGTAGCAACAGAACTGGATTTTTCCAGCTTGTACTACCCAAAACTGACCAATGAAAAGTTGTTCTACCATTTCTGACTTTTTAAAAGGAAAACAAGAAGCAAACTCATTTTCAGTGATCTTCTGTTTTTCAAAAGGCTTAAATTTGACTTTACCCAGATATATATATCAGAAGTGTGGGTGTTCTCTGTACTTTTCTGAGAGTAAAAACTCAGTTGTAGGGTTTTTTTTTAATATAAGTTATAATATGCCCCATATTTTGCTGGTGGTGAAAGATTAAATAAATAAATAAATAAATTTAGATACAGGAACCCATGAGGTGAACAGCCAAAAGCCAAATGATAAGGGACCCATCAGGAAGACAAAACAATAAAAAAAAGCCAAGGAATATAACAGGTGAAATGCTTAAGCCATGATAAAAAATAAATATCCAGGGGTCAGTGCTGTGGTATAGCTGGTAAAGCTGCCATCTGCAGTGCCAGTATCCCATATGGGTGCCAGTTAAAGTCCATAGGCTCCACTTCTGATCCAGCTCTCTGCTGTGGCCTGGGAGAGCAGTAGAATGTGGCCCAACATAGGAGACCCAGAAGAAACACCTGGCTCCTGGCTTCAGATTGGCACAGCTCCAGCCATTGCAGCCAAATGGGCAGTGAACCAGCGGATGGAAGACCTCTTTTTTTTTTTCTCTCTGTGCCTCTCCTTTTCTCTCTAACTCTAACTTTCAAATAAATAAATCTTAAAAATATATGTATATCCAATTACATGCATTTCATCATCCAGAGCGAAGACAAAAGTCAACAGATTGAAATTTTTAAAAATCCAAAATAAAATGCACTACATTAAAATTTAAAAAAATAAAGAAGCAAAGAAACTGGCACTCGGGCTCCTATCTAGCCCACAGCTTTAACAGTAGCAGGCGCACAAATTTTAGGATTAAAATTAGTTCAAAGAGAAAATGGGGGAATGAAGGGAGTGGCCAAGAGCCGCCAAGAGCCGCCCTAAAGGTGGCCTTGATAAGATAGAAAAACAGGAACTTCAACCCAGTACTTTTCCACTGACTATACTTTCTCCTCCTCAAGGACCCCCTCCCCTTGTCCAAGCTTAACAAAGAAACCGCAAGGCACGTAGGGCACGTAGCCACCCGTTTCTCCTCCTCAACGACCCCCTCCCCTTGTAGTTGCCCAATGAACTCACGCCACCCTATGGTATGTTAATTTTGTGGTTTTGCCCCTTAAAATCTGTGTGAGATAAGTGCTCGGGGCTCCTCTCTTTCTTGCGGCTTGCGGCAGCCAGCAGAGGGCCCATTTGCACAAATGAAATAAAACTGCCTCTTGCTTTTTGAAAAAAAAAAAAAAAAAAGAAACAGGCCTGGTCTATTAGCTGTGGTTAGTAGCAACAAAACCTGTTTTATCCATTTTGTACCACCCAAAACCAACCAATGAAAAATTGCTCTAGCATTCCTGAATTTATTATTATTATTATTATTATTATTATTATTATTATTTGACAGGCAGAGTGGACAGTGAGAGAGAGAGACAGAGAGAAAGGTCTTCCTTTTGCCGTTGGTTCACCCTCCAATGGCCGCCGGGGCTGGCACGCTGTGGCCGGTGCACCGCGCTGATCTGATGGCAGGAGTCAGGTGCTTCTCCTGGTCTCCCATGGGGTGCAGGGCCCAAGCACTTGGGCCATCCTCCACTGTACTCCCGGGCCACAGCAGAGAGCTGGCCTGGAAGAGGGGCAACTGGGACAGAATCCAGCGCCCCGACCAGGACTAGAACCCGGTGTGCTGGTGCTGCAAGGCAGAGGATTAGCCTAGTGAGCCATGGCGCCGGCCCCTGATTTATTTTAAGATTTTATTTATTTGTTTGAGAGGTAGTGTTACAGACAATGAGAGGGAGAGACAGGGAGAGAAAGGTCTTCCATCTGCTGGTTCACTCCCCAAACGGCTGCAATGGCCAGAGCTAAACTGATCTGAAGCTAGGAGCCAGGAGCTTCCTCTGGGTCTCCCACACAGGCGTGGGTTCTCAAGGACTTGGTCATCTTCTACTGTTTTCCTGGGACACAACAGAGAACTGGATCAGAAGTGGAGCAGCCAGCACTAGAACCAGTGCCCTTATGGGATGCTGGTGCCACAGGCAGAGGATTAATCTACAGCACCACAGAGCCAGCCTCTCCCTGTTTTTTTTTTTAAAGGAAACTGGTGGCAAACTCATTTTTAATATCTGTAGAAGCCCCCATTCTTTTTTTTTATTTGACAGGTAGAGTTATAGACAGTGAGAGAGAGAAAAGGTCTTCCTTCTGTTGGTTCACTCCCCAAATGGCCGCCACAGCCATAGCTATGCGAATCCAAAGCCAGGAAGGTGCTTCCTCCTGGTCTCCCATGTGGGTGCAGGGCCCAAGCACTTGGGCCATCCTCCACTGCCCTTCCAGACCACAGTAGAGAGCTGGACTGGAAGAGGGGCAACCAGGACTAGAACCTAGTGCTCATATGAGATGCCAGTGCTGCAGGCGGAAGATTAACCATGGGAACCATGGCACAAACCCCAATCCTTCTATTCTTCAAAAGGCTTAAATTTAAGTTTTCTCAAATCAATATATCAGAATTGTAGGTCTTCTCTGTACTTCTCTGTGCATAAAAACTACATTGTATCCAAGGTACGCTATGTTAAATATGTTGTTAGTGGTGACAGAATGAATATATAGATTTAAAAAACAGAAATCCATGAGATGAACAGCACATAGAAGAAGGATAAGGGAGCCACTAGGAAACCAAAATAATTAAAAAAAAACCCTGAGAGATCCAAAAGGTGATATGACTGGTTTTAACTAGTTTCTACCACGCAAAACCAGCCAATGGAAAGCTCCTCTAGCATTGCTGATTTTTTTAAAAGGAATACCAGAGGCAAAATAATTTTAATAACCATAAAATCCTCTGTTCTGCGAAAGGCTTAAATTTAACTTTTGCACATATCAGAAGTATAGATGTTCTCTGTATTTTTTAAAAATGAAGTATCAGATGTGGAGTGTTTTTTGAATTTTAAGGTATACTACATCAAATGTGTTGTTTTTGATGAGAGAACAAATAAATAAATTTAAAAAACAGGAATCCATGAGGCAAACAGCCAATAGCCAAGGATAAAGGAGCCACTAAGAAACAAAAACAATAAAAAATGGAGGAATCCAAAAGGTGAAATGCCTCAGCCATGATTAAAAATAGACCATATAGGCTGGCGCCGCGGCTCACTAGGCTAATCCTCCACCTAGTGGCGCCGGCACACCGGGTTCTAGTCCCGGTCGGGGCGCCGGATTCTGTCCCAGTTGCCCCTCTTCCAGGCCAGCCCTCTGCTGTGGCCAGGGAGTGCAATGGAGGATGGCCCAGGTGCTTGGGCCCTGCACCCCATGGGAGACCAGGAAAAGCACCTGGCTCCTGGCTCCTGCCAGGATCAGCGCGGTGCGCCGGCTGCAGCGGCGGCCATTGGAGGGTGAACCAAGGGCAAAGGAAGACCTTTCTCTCTGCGTCTCTCTCTCTCACTATCCACTCTGCCTGTCAAAAAAAAAAAAAAAATAAAAAATAAATAAATAAATAAATAAATAAATAAATTTATTATACAGAAAACCGTGAGGGGAACAATCCATAGGCAAATGATAAAGCTGTCACTAGGAAGACAAAACAATAAAAAATGAGGAGTCCAAAAGTTGAACTGCCTGAGCAATGATTTAAAAAAAAAATAGGATATCAAATTAAACAAATTCCACCACTTGAGAAGTAGTCAAAATAATTAGAGTGAATTTTTAAAAACCTAGAATAAAATATACCACGTGAAAAGAAGAAAGAAGAAAGAAGAAAGAAGAAGAAAGAAGAAGAAAGAAGAAAGAAGAAGAAAGAAGAAAGAAGAAAGAAGAAAGAAGAAAGAAGAAAGAAGAAAGAAGAAAGAAGAAAGAAGAAAGAAGGAAAGAAAGAAAGAAAGAAAGAAAGAAAGAAAGAAAGAAAGAAAGAAAGAAAGAAAGAAAGAAAGAAAGAAAGAAAGAAAGAAAGAAAGAAAACAGACAAACTATGGCCTGATATGTAATCTAGATTACTAGCAAAATAACTGTCAGCTGATCTGTAATCATGGTTAGTAGCAACAAAACTGGAGTTTTTGGATTGTACCACCCAAAACCAGCCAATGAAAACTTGCTCTAGCATTCCTAATTTTGTAAAAAGGAAAACCAGTGGCAAATTCATTTTGTATAACCATAAGATCCTTCTGTTCTGCAAAAGGCTTAAATTTAATTGTCCCAGATACATGTATCAGAAGTGTAGATGTTATCTGCATTTTTCTAAGCATAAAATCTAAACTGTGTGGAGTTTTTGTATCATAATGAATAGTATGTCATGTATGTTTTATTGATGACAGAATAAATAACTAAATAAATTTATAAAACAGGAGCTCATGATTTTCCCATGATTTTTCCAGCTTGCACCACCTAGAACTCATCAATGAAAAGTTGCTCTAGCATTCCTGATGCTTTTAAAAGAGCTAACTCTTTTAAAAGAATGACCCACCGAATGGAAGACCTCCCTCTCTTTCTGCCTC
Organism: Oryctolagus cuniculus; assembly: GCF_964237555.1. Lineage (NCBI taxonomy): Eukaryota > Metazoa > Chordata > Mammalia > Lagomorpha > Leporidae > Oryctolagus > Oryctolagus cuniculus. The sequence continues at coordinate 95,375,167 of NC_091443.1, read as the reverse complement.
TCCTTCTCGCTGTGTGTAACTCTAAGTTTCAAATAAATAAATCTTAAAAAAAGAAGTATAGGTGTTCTCTGTATTTTTATTACACTAAAATGTCAAATGGAGGCTAACTTATTTTCAATAACTATAAGATCATGCTGTTTTGCAAAAGATTTAAATTTAAAATTTTCCAAATACATATAACATGATGACAGAATAAGTAAATAAATGAATTCAGAAACAAGAACACATGAGGGGAACAGCCCATAGCCAAAGGATATGGGAGTCACTAGGAAGCCAAAACAACAACAACAACAACAATAATAATGGAATCCAATATGTGAAATGCCTGAACCATGATAAAAAAAAGTCTGTATATCAAATTACATGAATTCCACAATAAAAAATGACTGAAAAAATAAAAAAATTCAAGATAAAATGTACGACATGAATATTTTAAATAAAGCTCTTATCCTTTGGCTATGGGTTGTTATCCTATTGGTTTACTGGTTTTTTAAATTAATTAATTAATTAATTAATCCTGTCATCAACAATGTGACATTATATACCTTAGATACAAAAAATAACACCCTACTTCTGATATTTTATACGTAGAAAAAATAGAGAATACCTACACCTCTGAAATTTGGAAAGAGTTAAATTTAAGCATTTTGCAGAACAGAAAGATTTTAATGTTATTGAAAATGAGTTTGCCTCCATTTTTCTTTTAAAAAAATCAGTAATGCTAGAACAACTTTTCTTTGGCTGGTTTTGGATGGTACAAACCAGGAAAATCCAGTTCTGCTGCTACTATCCAAAATGATAGATAAAGCCACAGTTTCTTTGTGTTTTTTTATTAATTTCTTGTGGTACATTAAATTTTGGATATTTTACACTTCAGTCTGTTAATATTTTGGCTAGGAGATGGATGGGGATATTCATATAATTAGATATATGGTCTTTTCTATTGTTTTGGCTTCATAGTGGCTCTCTTATAATTTGGAAATATGCTCTTCCACTCAAGTGTTCCTGTTTTTAAATTATTTATTCTGTCATCAAAAAGAACGTATTTGACATCCAATACCTAAAGACACAAAAATACACCCCACATTGGAGATTTTATGCTTAGAAAAATATAGATAACACATACACTTCTCATATATGCATTTGGGAAAAGTTAAATTTTAGCATTTTGCAGAACAGAAGGATCCTATGATTATTGAATATGAGTTTACCCGTTTTTATTTGCAAAAATTCAGGAACAAGAGGGCAACTTTTGATTCACCTCTTTTGGGTGGTATAAACTGAAAAAATCTGGTTCTATTGCTACTAAACAGGAATTAGAGATCAGGCCACAACTTTCTTTTATTCGTTTATTTATTTATTCATTTATTTATTTATTTTTAAAAGATTTTTATTGATTTATTTGAGAGGTAGAGTTACAGAGAGTGAGAGGGCGAAACAGAGAGAAAGATCTTCTGTCTGTTGGTTCACCCCCCATGGCCATAATGGCCAGAGCTGCACCGATCTGAAGCCAGGAGCCAGGTACTTCTTCCTGGTCTCCCATGTAGGTGCAGGGGCCCAAAGGACTTGGGCCATCCTCCACTGCTTTCCCAGGTCACAGCAGAGAGCTGGGTCGGAAGAGCCGGGACTAGAACCAGCGCTCACATGGGATGCGGGCACCGTAGGTGGGTGATTTACCCACTGCGCCACAGGGCTGGCCCCAACAACTTTCTTTTTCTTCATTTGATACACTTTATTTTGAGTTTTTTAATTTTAAATTTAGTCTTTTTTTTTTTTTTGCTTCATTATGGATGATGAAATTCATGTAATTGGATATGTGTTCTTTTTTTATTATGGGTCAGACATTTTACCTTTTAGATTCCTATTTGTTTTATTGTTTTGGTTTCATAGCAGCTCCCTTATCCTTTGGCTATGGGCTGTTCCAATCATGGCTTCCTATTTTTTAACTTTATTACTTTATTTATTCTGTCATCAACCATGATAATGTGACATTGAATACCTTAAATATAAAAATACACCCTATATTTGACATTTTATTCTAATCAAAATAGAGAGAACACCTCACTTCTTTTTTTAAGATTTATGTATTTATTTGAAACTTTAGAGTTACACATGGAGAAAAGCAGAGGCAGAAAGAGAGAGGGAGGTCTTCCATTCAGTAGTTCACTCCCCACCTGGCCACAATGGCTAGAGCTGAGCTGATCTGAAGCCAGGAGCCAGGAGCTTCTTCCAGGTCTCTCTCATGGGTACAGGGTCCCAAGGACTTGGGCCATCTTATACTGTTTTCCCAGGCCACAGCAGAGAGCTGGATTGGAAGTGGAGCAGCCAGGACTCGAACTGGTGCCCACATGGGATGCCATCACTGCAGGCGCTGGCTTTACCTACTACACCACAGCGCCGGCCCCCACACCTACACTTCTGAAATATGTATATGGGAAAAGTTAAATTTAAGGCTTCTACAGAACAGAAGGTCTTACGGTTATTGAAAATGAGTTTGCGTCCATTGTTCCTTTCTGAAAATCAGAAATGCTAGATCAACTTTTCATTGGCCCGAATTTGGATGGTAGACACACTAAAAATCAAGGTCTGTTGCTACAAACCACTATTATAGATCAGGCTACTTCCTCTTTTTTATTTTTCTTTTTTGTGTGGTAGATTTTATTTTGGCTTTTTAAACTTTTAGTCTGTTACTTTTTGGCTTCACTCAGATTTTGAATTCATGTAATTGGATATTTGGATTTTTTTATCTTGATTCAGGCATTTCACTTATTGGATTCCTAGGTTTGTTTTCTTGTTTGGCTATTCCAATCATGAGTTCTTGTTTTTTAAGTTTATTTATTAATTTATTCTGTCATCAATAACGACACATGTAACATTGTATTCCTTAAATACACAAAATAGCATCAACCTGAGATTTTATTCTTAGAAAAACACTTCTGAAATACATATTTGGGAAAAGTTAAAGTCTTTTGAAGAATAGAATGATCTTAGGTTTATTGAAAATGAGTTTGCCTCCATTTTTCATTTAAAAAATTCAGGAATTCTAGAGCAACTCTTCTATTCCTGTTTTGGGTGAGGAAAATCTAGTTCTATTGCTAATAACTGCAATGACAGATAAGCCTACGATTTCCTTTCTTATTAATTTCATGCTGTATTTTTAATTTAGAATTTTTTACACTTTATTCTGTTAATATTTTGGCTAGGGTATGGATAGTTGAATTCATATAATTCGATATGTGGTCTTTTTTATCTTGATGCAGCCATTTCAACTTTCAGATTCCTCTTTTTATATTGTTTTGGCTTCATAGTGGCTCACTTATTTGGCTATGGACAGTTTTCCTCAGTGTTTCCTGTTTTTAAATGTATTTATTTATTTAGTTTGTTATCAATAAAAACATATTCAACATAGAATAACTTAAGACATAAAAATCACCCCAAGGTTGGAGATTTTATGCTTAGAAACATATAGAGAGCACCTACACTTCTAATATGCATTTGGGAAAAGTTAAGTTTAAGCCTATTATCAGGACAGAAGTATTTCTTTCAGAGTTATTCAAAATAAGTTTGCCTCAGGTTTTCATTTTAAAAATCAGGAATGCTAGAGTAACTTTTTATGGACTGGTTTTGGGTGGTACGAACCGGAAAAATCTAGATCATTTGCTACTAACCATATTAATAGACCAGGTGACATTTTCTTTTCTTAGTTTTTGTTTTATATATTTTATTTTGGATTCTTTTTTAGTTTTAGTTTGTTATTGATTTGACTTCATATCACATGGTGGAATTAATGCAATTGGATATGTGGTCTTTTTGTTTTCTTATCATGGCTCATGTTTATCAACATTTGGATTCAGGAGGTTTTTTTTGTTTGTTTTGTTTTGTTTTTATTGCTTTAGCTTTCTTACCGGCTCTCTTTTCCTTCTGGCTATGTGCCATAGCTCCCAGGGATTCCCATTTTTAATATATTCATTTATTTTTTCTGTCATCAACAACATTGCATTTGACATGATATACATTAAGATACAAATAGCAACCTTCATCTGAGATTTTGTGCTTAGAGAAATACAGAGAATACCTACATTTCTGATGTATGCATAAGGGAAAAGATAAATTTAAGCCTTTTTCAGTACTGAAGGATTTTAATCTTTTTAAAAATGAGTTTGCCTTAGATTTTTCTATCAAAAAAATCATGAATGTTAACGCAACACTTCATTGGCTGGCTTTGGGTGGTACAAATCAGAAAACATCAGTTGTGTTGCTATTAAACATAATTAAAAGACCAACCCAACTTTTCTTTCTCTCATTTTTTCCTCCTTTTGTGTGTGGTATATTTTGGGGGAGAATTTTTATATATACTTTAGTATATTATTTATTTGGTTTCATCACTGATGGAGGAATTCATGTAATTGGATATATGTTCTTTTCTTTTTTCTTCTTTTTATTTTGTTAATCATGGCTCATGCATTTCACCTTTTGCATTCCTCAGGTTTTTTTTTTTTTTAATGTTTTGGCTTCCTGCTGGCTCCCTTATTGTTTTGGCCACGTCCCATTCTCCTCACAGATTCCTGTTTTTTTAAATGTATTTATTTCTCTATCATCAACAATAATGTATTTGACATGGTATACATTAAGATACAAGAAAACACCCCATATCTGAATTTTATTCTTAGAAATATACAAAGAACTCCTCCACTTCTGATAGGAATATTTTTGAACTGTTAAATTTAAGCCATTTCAGTACAGAAGGGTTTCATGGTTTTGTATGAGTTTGCCTCAGGTTTTCCATTTAAACAAATCAGGAATGCTAGAACGACATTTCATTGGTTGCTTTTAGCTGGTAAAACTGAAAATACCCAGTTCTGTTGTAAAAACCATGATTAACAGACCAGACCACATTTTCTTTCTTTTTAAATTTTTCTGTGGTACATTTTATTTCAGAATATTTTTCAACTCTTCATCTGTTATGATTTTGGCCTCCTGCCTGATGATGAAATTCATGTAATTGATATGCAGTCTCTCTCTCTCTCTCTTTAATCATTTCACTATTTAAATTTCTTGCTCTTTTTCTTTTTCCTTTTTCATTGTTTTCACTTCCTGTGGCTCCTTTATCCTTTTGGGTATGTGCCTTTCCCCTCAGGGATTCCCATTTTCTAAATGCATTTATTCAAATTTGGTGTCATCAACAGCAACACATTTGACATGGTATATCTTCGGATACCAAAAAACACCCCACATCTGAGATTTTACTCTTAAAATATACAGAGAACACCTACACTTCTGCTATCCATATTTGGGAAATGTTAAATTTAAGACTTTTCCACTAAAGAAGATATTAATGGTATTGAAAATGAGTGTGCTTCATGTTATACTTTTAGAAAAATCAGAAATGTTTGAACAATATTTCATTGGCCACCTTTCTGTGGTACAAACCAAGAAAATCCAAATCTGTTGTTACTAACCACAATTAACAGACCATATTTTCTTTCTTTCTTTTTTTTTTTTTTGAATTTTTGGGTCGTGTATTTTATTTTGGATTCTTTAAAAATTTTAATTTGTTATTTAATTGTTTTTTTGACTAGTGGTGGAATTCATGTAATTCTATATGTGGTATTTTTTTTAAAATCATTGCTCACATATTTAACTTTTTGGATTCCTCAGGTTTTTTATTGTTTTTGCTTCCTGGTGGCTCTTTAATCCTTTGCACCATGTGCCATTCCACTCATGGATTTCCATTTTGTAATATATTTATTTATTTTTTCTTTCATCAACATCACATTTGACATGGTACACTTTAAGATACAAATAACAACCCTCATCTGAGATTTTATTTTTAGAAATACACAGAGAACACCTAGAATTCTGATATATTTCTAAGGAAAAGTTAAATTTAAGCGTTTTTCAGTACAGAATGATTTCACTTTTTTGAAACTGTTTGCCTCAGGCTTTCCTTTTAAAAAAAATCATGAATTCTAGAGCAACATTTCACTGGCTGGCTTTGGGTGGTACAAACTGGAAAAGTCCAGTTGTGTTACTATTAAACAGGATTAACAAAACATGCCAACTTTTCTTTCATTTTATCTTTTTGTGTGTGTGGTATATTTTGTTTTGTTTTGTTTTTATACTTTAATCTGTCTGTTATTTGGCTTCATGCCCAATTTTGGAATTCATATTTGGATAATGGGTTTTTTAAAAACTTTTTAATCATGACTCTCTAATTTCACTTTTGAATTCCTTTTTAAAATGTTTTTACTTCTTGCAAATTCCCTTATCCTTCTGGCTATGTTCCATTCCCCTCATGGATTCACATTTTTTAACATATTAACTCATTTTTTTCTGTCATCAAGTCTTTTGGATTCTTCTGTTTTATTGTTTTGGCTTCCTTTCAGCTCCCTTATCTTTTCACTTATGTGAAATTTTTGGTGAGCTGTAGTTATCCTTATAGCTATGGGCTGTTCCCCTCATGGATTCCCATTTTTAAAATATATTTATTTATTTTTCTGTCATTAGTAACACATTTGAAATACTGAACATTAAAATGCAAAGAAATTCACACATCTGAGATTTTATTCTTAGGAATATATCAAGAACATCTACACTTCTGATGTCTATTTGGAAAAAGTAAAATTTAAGCCTTTTCAGTACAGAAGGATTTAACAGCTAGTGAAAATGAATTTTCCTCAGGTTATACTTTTAGTCAAAATTCAGGAATGCTAGAATAATATTTAATTGGCTGGTTTTGGGTGGTATAAACCAAAAAAATCAGTTCTGTTATCACTAAACGGACCACGTCACATTTTCTTTCTTTTCAGTTTTTAATTATCATTTGGTATGTTTTATTTTACACTATTTTAATTTTAGTCTGTCATTTATTTGTCTTCCTGCCTCATGGTGGATTCAGTTAATTTGATATGTAGTCTTGTTTTGTTGTTATTGTTGTTGTTATTGTTGTTGTTAATCATCTCTCATGCATTTCATTTTTGGATTCCTCAGTTTTTTATTATTTTTACTTAGTGCTGCCTCCCTTATTCTTTGGGCTATGTGCCTTTCTCTTCATGGAATCTGTTTTTTAATACATTTATTTGTTTTTTTCTGTTCAACAGCAACACATTTGGCATGGTATACCTTAAGATACATATAAAAAACTCAGGTTTATTCTTGGAAATATACAGAAAACACATACAATTCTTATATATGTATTTGGGAAAAGTTAAAAATATGCCTTTTTCAATTCAATAGGATTTCATGGTTTTTGAAAATGAGATTGCCTCAGGTTTGCCATTTAAAAAAAACGAGGAATGCTACAGCAACATTTCATTGGCCAATTTTGGGTGGTACAAACTGGAAAACTCCATTTCTGTTACTACTAATCACATTGAATAAAACTTGCCACATTTTATTTTTTTGTTTGTTTCTACGGTACATTTTATTTTGAAGTTTTTTTAAACTTTAGTGTTATTTTTTGGCTTTCTGTGTGATGGTTGAGCACATATAATTGAATATGTGGTCTTTTTTTTAAATCATGGCTCACACATTTCATCTTTTGGATTCCTCAGTTTTATTATTGTTTTGTCTTCCTGGTGGCTGTCTTATCCTTTTAGCTATGTGCCAATCCCCTCATGGATCCCTGTTTTGTTTTTGTTGTTTTGTTTTGTTTTTAGATAATTTAGGTAATTATCTAAAATTTTTTAGATAATGGTTTTTAAGCCATCAACAACACATTTCACATAGTACAGCGTAAGATACAAAAACAAAAACAAAAAAAATCTGAGATTTTATTCTTGGAAATACACAGAGAACACCTAACTTCTAATTCATGTATTTGGGAAAATTTAAATTTAAGCCTTTTTCAATATAGACTGATTTCACAGTTATATTAAATGAGTTTGCCTCAAATTTTCCTTTAAGGAAGTCAGGAATGCTGGAGCAACATTTCATTGGCTGGTTTTGGGTGGTACAAACCAGAAAAATTCAGTTCTATTGCTACTAACCATGACTAACAGAACAGGCCATGACTAACAGAACAGGCCACATTTTCATTCTATTTGTTTTAACTTTCATGTAGTACACTTTATTGTGTAATTTTTAAAACATTTTAGTCTTTTATTATTTTAGCTTATTTTACTCTTATTTTTCATATCATGACACATGCACTTTACCATTTGGATTCCTCAGCTTTTTTTTTTTTTATGTTTTGTCTCCCTGCCATTCCTCATCCTTTTGGTTATGTGCCTTTACCCTGAGAGATTCCTATTTTTTAAAATAAATTTATTTACTTTTTCTGTCATCAACAACAACATATTTGACATGGTATAAATGAAGATAAAAAAAAATCCCACATCTGAATTTTATTATTAGAAATACACAGAGAGGGCCGGCGCCATGGCTCACTAGGCTAATCCTCCACCTTGCGGCACCAGCACACCAGGTTCTAGTCCCGGTCGGGGCGCCGGATTCTGTCCCGGTTGCTCCTCTTCCAGGCCAGCTCTCTGCTGTGGCCAGGGAGTGCAGTGGAGGATGGCCCAAGTGCTTGGGCCCTGCACCCCATGGGAGACCAGGATAAGTACCTGGCTCCTGCCATCGGATCAGCGTGGTGCGCCGGCCGCAGTGCGCTGGCCACAGTGGCCATTGGAGGGTGAACCAACGGCAAAGGAAGACCTTTCTCTCTGTCTCTCTCTCTCTCACTGTCCACTCTGCCTGTCAAAAAATAAAAAATAAATAAATAAAAAGAAAAAAAAGAAATACACAGAGAATATAGTCACTTCTGATATGTGTGTTTGGGAAAAGTTAAATTTAAGCCTTTTTCAGTTCAGTAGGATTTCACAGTTATTGAAAGTGAGTTTCCCTGAGGCGTTCCTTTATACAACACAAAAATTTTTTGAAAAGAAGAAAAGAAATAAAATATGGCCTGGTCTGTTAATCATGATTAGTAGCAACAGAATTGGATTTTTCTTGTTTTTACCACCCAAAACTAGCTAATGAAGTGTTGCTGCAGCATTCCTGATTATTTTAATTTTATTTATTTATATATTTTTTTTTATTTTCTTTTGACAGGCAGAGTGGACAGTGAGAGAGAAAGAAACAGAGAGAAAGGCCTTCTTTGCCGTTGGTTCATCCTCCAATGGCCGCCGCGGCCAGCACACTGATCCGATGGCAGGAGCCAGGTACTTATCCTGGTCTCCCATGTGGGTGCAGGGCCCAAGGACTTGGGCCATCCTCCACTGCACTCCCTGGCTACAGCAGAGAGCTGGCCTGGAAGAGGGGCAACTGGGATGGAATCCAGTGCCCGGACCAGGACTAGAATCCGGTGTGCCTGCACGGCAGGTGAAGGATTATCCTATTGAGCTGCCATGCTGGCTATTTTGTATCTTAAAGGAAAACATGAGACTACCTCACTTTCAAACTGGGAAATGCTTCTGTACTGAAAAAGACTTAAGTTTAACTTTTTCCAAATGCTTATAACAGAAGTGTGGGTGTTCTCTATACATTTCTAAGAATATCAACTCAGATATGGGGTGTGTTTTTATCTTATGGTATACCAGGTCAAAAGTTTTGTTATTGTGTTAAAAATAGATTCATATATTTTATAAACTGAAAACCATGAATGGAATGGCACATAGCCAAAAGGATAAGTGAGACAGCAGAAAGCCAAAACAATAAAAAAATGAGGAATTCCAGAGGTGAAATGCAAGAGCTATGATTTAAAAAAAATTCCATATCCAATTACATTAATTCAATTATTGGCAGGAAGACCAAAAAAATAAACTAAATTTCTTAAATACAAAGTAAAATGTAAAATATAAAATAAAAATATAAAAGGAAATTTAAAAAAAGAAAATTTTACCTGGTTTCTAAATGTGTTAATAGCAACAGAACTGCATTGTATTCACTTGTATCACCCAAAACCAGCCAATGAAATGTTCCCTTAGGTTTCCTGATTTTCCTAAAAGGAAAAAAGGAAAATGTGAGGCAAACCCGTTTTAATCCCCGAAAAGTTCTGCGCTGAAAAAAGTTTAAGTTTTCCCTAATGCATATATCAGAATTTAAGGTGTTCTCTGTATATTTGTTAAGACTAGCTTTGTTTTTGTTTTGGCATCCAGCAGCCACTTTTTTTTGTTTATGGGAGGTTCCCCACGTTTTTCTCCTTTGTAAATTTATTTACTTGTTGATTCATTTGTTTTTTTTTATTGATTCTATCAAACAAAACACATTTGATATAGTATCCCTTATGATTAAAAAAATACCAAAAAAATTGAGTTTTATCATTACACAACTACAGGGAACTCCTACGCTTATGATCTATCTGTCTGGGAAATGTGAAATTTAAGCCTTTTGTAGAAGAGAAATATTGAAAGCTTCTCCAAAATGAGTTTGTTTGTTTCTTTTTTTGTATTTTTTCATGAATTATATTTCACTTTTTTATAAATATTATTATGTTATATTTTGGCTTTATACCCAATAATGGAATTCAGGAAATAAATTAAATTTTTTATTTTATCAGGACTCAGGTATTTTACCTTCTGGAATCCTAGGTTTGTTTGTTGGTTTTGACTTCAAGGAGCTGCCTTTTCCTTTGTTTACAGGCTGTTAACCATATTTTTTCTGGTTTTAAATTTATTTGTTTATTCATTACTTATTCTGTCAAAAACAATACATTTGACATAGTATCTCTTGTGATACAATCAAATTCAATAACTATTGATTTTATGAGTTGAAAATTGCAGGGAACACCTACCCTTATGATATGTGTCTGGGAAAAGTGAGATTTAGGGCTTTTGAAGAAGAAAAGGATTTAAATTTCTGCAAAATGAATTTGACTGCAGTTTCCTTATTAAAATCAGTCAGAACGCTAAAGAAGCCTCTCCAGGTTTTGGTGGCCCAAAGCAGAAAAATCTGAATCTCTTTTTGCTATGCTGCACATCAGTTCTGCCTACAGCCTCTGTTCATTTACTTATTTTTTTGTATTTTTTCATGTATTACATTTCATTTTGGATTATAAATTTTATTATGTTACATTTTGGCTTCATGCAGGATAAGGGAATTCTGGTAATCAGATAATTTTTTTAAATCAGGGCACACGTATTTTATCTTATGGAATTCTAGGTTTGTCTTATTGTTTTGGCTCCAGCAGATGTTTTTTCTTTGTTTATGGGCTGTTCCCCACCTTATATCTTCTTTATATTTATTTGTTAATTCATTTATTCTGTCAAAAACAACAAAAACACAACTAGTAGGAGTTTCATGATTAGAAAACTACATAGAACACCTACTCTTTTGAACTTTGTGTCTGAGAAGAGAGAAATTTAAGCATTTTGTTGAAGAGAAGGAATTTAAATTTCTCTAAAATGAGTTTGACTGCAGTTTTCCTGCTAAAATCATCTGGAATACTAAAGCAATGTGACAGGTTTTAGGTGGCACAAACCAGAAACATCTGGTGCTTTTTGCATAGCTCCATACCAGATCTGGCTACAACCTCTTTGCTGGTTGGTTTGTTTGCTTTGCATTATTTTCATGAATCACATTTGATTTTTGTTTATAAATTTTAGTATGTTACAATTTGGCTTCATGCTAGATAACAAAATTCACGTATTTAGCTTAATTTTCCTTTTTTAATCAGTACATAGTAATTTTACCTTCCAGTTCCAATTTTTCTTTGTTTATGTGCTATTCCGCACTTTTTTCTAACTTAAAATTTGTTTATTCATTTGTTTATTTATTTATTCTGTCAAAAAAACAACTCATTTGACTTTTGTATTGCTTATGATACAAAAACACAACAAATTGTCTTTTTATGATTTGAAAACTATAGGGAACAACTACCCTTATGATCCATGAGTCTGAGAAAAGTGAAATTTAAGCCTTTGTAGAAGGGAAGCATTTAAAGTTTCTACAAAACAAGTATGATTGTGGTTTACTTGTTAAAATAATTTGGAATGCTAAAGCAACTGGGCCAGTTTTGGGTGGCACAAACCAGAAAAAACTGGTTTGCTTGTTGCAAAGCTCTGTATCAAATTTAGCTACAGCCTCTGGCTACAGCCTCTTTGTTTCTTTTTGCATTTTTCATGTATTCTTTCATTTTGGGTTATAAATTTTAGTATATTACATTTTGCCTTCATTCCAGATAATGGAATTCAGGTCATTGGATTTAATATTTTTTAATGAGGAAACAGATATTTTACCTTCTTTAATTCTAGGTTTGTTTTATTGTTTTGGCTTCCAGCAAACGATTTTTTGTTTACAGGCTGTTCCTTACATTTTTTCTGGTTTTAAATCTATTTAATTCTGGACCTTTCTCTCTCTCTCTCTCACTGTCCACTCTGCCTGTCAAGAAAGAGAGATAGAGATAGAGATAGAGATAGAGATAGAGATAGAGATAGAGATAGAGATAGAGATAGAGAGAGAGAGAGAGAGAGAGAGAGGCCGGTGCCTGCACCTGGCGCTGTGACCCAGAAGTGCACCCGCACGCCTGGCGCCTACAGCCCAGTGGTCTCAGGTGGGAGTCAGCACCGTGTCCGCTCCTGCCGAGAGCCTGCACGAGCCTTGAGTAGCTGTCTGCGATGCTGCTGGCCGAGCCTGAGGGACACCCAGCGGCCCCAGGGCCAGGCCGGGATCAGGAGAGGCTGCCGCGCCGTTTCCCAGGCATGTTTTTCTTCTTCGGCCCCTTCCGGAAGCAGCGGCCTTGGCGGGCCTCTGTCCCGCCAGCAGACCGGACCCCCTTGGAGGTGAGTGACGCGCGGCTGTTGCGGTTTCCCACTGGGTCCCGACGGTGCGAGTGGCCTCGTGGTCATGCTGTGCGAGAGCAGAGGTGGCTCTGTCTCCTCCCGGAATGGCCCACACGTTCCCGTGTGTTTCCTTTTTGATGGCCCAGCTGCCCTGCTCTAGACCTCTGAGACTCTGGACTGGAGGAACAAGGGCGAAAATGCTGGTCCGTTTCCTGGTCTAGGAGGACAGTTTTGGGTTCCTTGCATTTGGTGTGATGGTAGGGCTCTGTGGATTTTCCGTAGTGCTTTTTGATTATTATTTTGGTAAGGTTGTTAGTAATGTCCTCGCTGTCATTTCTGTTGTTTAATCACTTGAGTCTGTTCTCTTTTTCCCCCCTGTTTCCTGTGGATAAATGTTTTGTCAGTTTCACTGAGTTTTCAAGAACTGTATTTTGGCAGGCGCCGCGGCTCACTAGGCTAATCCTCTGCTTGTGGCGCCGGCACACCGGGTTCTAGTCCCAGTTGGGGCACCGGATTCTGTCCCAGTTGCCCCTCTTCCAGGCCAGCTCTCTGAAGTGGCCCGGGAGTGCAGTGGAGGATGGCCCAAGTGCTTGGGCCCTGCAACCCATGGGAGACCAGGAGAAGCACCTGGCTCCTGCCTTTGGATCAGCAGGGTGCGCTGGCTGTAGTGCGCCAGCCGCGGCAGCCATTGGAGAGTGAACCAACGCAAAGGAAGACCTTTCTCTCTGTCTCTCTCACTGTCCACTCTGCCTGTCAAAAAAAAAAAAAGAAATCTATTTAATTCTTATCTATCTATTTATTATTCTGACAAAAACAACAACACATTTGGCATAATAAACTTATGTTACAAAAAACACAATTTGTAGTTTTATGATTAGAATATTACAGGTAACATCTACCCTTATACTCTATGTGTGGGGGAAAAATGAAATCTAAGCCTTTTTTAGAAGAGAAGTATTTTAATTTCTCCAAAACATGTTTGACTGTGGTTTTCTTGTTAAAATCATTCAGAATGCTAAAGCAACATCAGTGGATTTCAGTGCCACAGATGAGGGAATTTCACTGCTATTGTTGCTAACCTCCATATCCAATCTGGCTATAGCTGCTTTGTCTTGCATTTATTTCATGTATTGCATTTCATTTTGTTTTATAAATTTTATTCTGCTACATGTTGGCTTCATGTTGGATAACTGAATCCTTATGATTGGTTAAATTGTCTTTTCAATCAGGGAATAGGAATTTTACCTTTTGTAATTCTAGGTTTTTTATTGTTTTGGCTACCAGCAGATGATTTGTCCTTTGTTTATGGGCTCTTACCCACATTTTTTCTGGTTTTAAATCTATTTGTGTACTGATTTGTTTATTTATCCTTTCAAAAACAACAACACACATGATATAGTATCCCTTAGAATACAAAACACACAACAAATTGGAATTTTTGATTAGAAGCATACAGGAAGCACCTATCCACATGATTTATATGTCTAAGAAAAGTGAAATTTAAGCCGTTTGTAGAAGAGGAGGATTTTACATTTCTCCAAAATGGGTTTGACTGTTTTTTTTTTTTTTGATAAAATGCTTTGGAATGATAAATCAACTTGGTTGGTTTTCAGTGGCACAAACCAGAATAATTACTTCTCTTGGTCATAATCTCCATATCAGATCCAGTGACAACCTCTTTGGTTTTTTTTTTTTTTTGGTATACATTTTATGTATTACATTTCATTTTGGTTTATAATTTTATTATGGTATATTTTGGCTTCATGTTGGATAATGGAAACCTGGTAATTTGATTAACTGGTCATTTGAATCAGGACACATGAATTCTACCTTCTGGAATTCTGGGTTAGTTTTATTGTTTTGTCTTCCATCAGCCATTTTTTCCTTTGTTTATGGGCTATTCACATGTTTTTCTGGTTTGTAAATTTAGTTGTTTATTCATTTGCTTATTTATTCTATCAAAAACAAAGACACATTAGACATAGTATCCCTTAATACAAAAGAACACAATAATTTGGATTTTAATCATTCTAAAACTATAAGGAACAGCTACCCTTATGCTCTATGTGTCTGGGAAAAGTGAAATTTAAGACTTTTCTAGAAGAGAAGGATTTTAGTGTCTCCAAAATGAGTTTAACTCGTTTTCTGGTTAAAATTATTCAGAATGGTAAAGCATCTTGGCTAATTTTGGGTGCAAAAAACAGAGAAATCCTGGCCGCAGAGCACCACCCTCCCCCGCCTGGCCCTGGGCTGGCACCTGTTCCTGTGCATGGAGAGCTGCAGGGAGGGGCCCGTGGATAGAGCAGACCCCAGGGACCCCGAGTCAGACTCGGAGAAGGCCGCCTGGTGCAGTCACGTGATGATGGAGTTGGCGCCCTCCTGGATGGTGCGCCACTGGACGCTGTCCAGGTCCGAGGCCTGGTCTGAGGCGGCCGCCTCCTCGAGGCAGTCCTGGGTTGCCTCTACTGGCCACTCGTCCTGCCCAGAGCCCGGGCCTTGCGGCGCCTGGGCAGGGCTGAGCCGATGCAGCGGTGCAAGAGCTCCTCCTCTGAGCACGAGCTGGGGGAGCTGTGGTCCCTCGCGCAGGGCCTGGGGGACCATGGGCTCCAGGCCTCCCAGGTGGCTGGCCTGGCCGGCTGCTCACAGGGCTCGGGCTCACTGAGTGAGCTGGCCGAAGAGCTCAGAGAATAGCAAGGTGGGGGTCTCCTTGGCGATCAGCCAGGGCTGGGCTGAGGAGGGGAGCGGCTGGGCCTGAGAGGCCGCCTTGGCTGGGGCCCGGGCCTCCTTCCCGCCCCGCCTCAGGGCCCGCGGGATCGTGGACAGTCGCCACGGGTGCGGCCCGGCAGAGGAGGGCGCCTCCTCAGAGTCCTAGAAGCAGTACACGGCCTCCTTGGTGGGCGTCCTGAGGCACAGGGACTGCCTCCCCACTTCCCCCAGCCTGGTCCAAGTGGGCACTTGCGGGCCGGCCCAGGGCAGCTCCAGCCCGGTCCGGCTCCTGCCTGTTCCCCGGCCCTGCTCCGGGCTCTGGCCAGCGCCCCCGGCTTTGAGCCGGTTCCTGGAGATCTGGCTGGCTGGGGCCGCGAGGCCGGGGGGCTCCCGCCTGTCCAGCCAGCCTCGGGGCTGCTCCCTGGTGGGCCCTTGCAGGGTCTCCTCGCTGAGGGACGCGGCGCTGGAGAAGCTGACCGGAGTGCCCTCGGCCGAGTCGGTGCACGAGTCGTCGTCCTGGGCCCGGGTGGGCACCAGCATGTAGACGGGGATGGGCAGTGCCCGGCGGCCGGGCACCAGCGCCAAGGCCACCTTGCAGAGCCGCACGGGCACGGCCGCCCCCAGGCACTCGCGCAGCAGCTCCAGCGCCGGCCCCTCCTGGCGTCCGGCGGCTTCTCATCAACGGTGGCTGGCGTGGAGGTCGGGGCAGGTGGGCAGCAGCAGCCCCAGCTCCAGGTCCTGCTGCACGTAGTGCTCGTGCAGGGCCAGCACACTAAGTCTGGAGGCACAGAAGTTCTTGTCCAGCTTCTTCACGGTGAAGCGGATGCTGCAGGCATCCAGCTCAGAAGGCAGGCGGCAGGGCTGCCAGCGGTTGGGGATGTCCAGGAAGTGCTTCCCGTAGCTCTCCCACTGCAGGCTGACCTGGCTGTCCTTGGGCTGGCCGGGCTGCGCGGCCAGCAGCGTCTTGCTGCTGCTGGGTGGCATGGTCTGCCCGAGGCTGTTGGGCAGCTCCCTGGGGCTCACCATGCTGCTGCCCAGTCTGCCTTTTCTCCATTAGTTTATTTCCCAAATGCCGACAACAGTTAGGGCTGGGCTAGGCCAAAGCCAAGAGCCTAGAATGCAATCTGGTTTTTCTATATGCTTGGCAAGGACTCAAGTGCTTGAGCCATTACCTGCCACCCCAAGAGTGAACATCAGCAGGAACCCTGATTGGAAGCAGAAACCCAGGACTCATACTGGACGGTGTGATATGGATGCATACTCCCAAATAGTGACTTAATCACTGCACCAATGCCTTGCTTCTAAAAATCAACTTATAAAAAGAAGTTACAGTGAGTATTAATAATTTTATAATCAGAAATGGCCACTACGGCTGGCGCTGTGTCGATCCGAAACCAGGAGCCAGGTGATTCCTCCTGGTATCCCATGCGGGTGCAGGGACCCAAGCACTTCGCCCATCCTCCACTGCCCTCCTGGGCCACTGCAGAGAGCTGGACTGGAAGAGGAGCAACCACAACTAGAACCCAGTGCCGGCCCCAGGCTATTACCCAAGTGAACCACGGCGCCAGCCCCAGGTTTTGGTTTTTATTTTAAGATATTGTCTTTTTTTTATTATTTGACAGGTAGAATCATAGACAGTGAAAGAGAGAGACAAAGATCTTCCTTCCTTTGGTTCATTCCCCGAATGGCCGCTACGGCTGGAGCTATGCCGAACCAAAGCCAGGATCCAGGAGCTTCTCCCTGGTCTCCCATGTGGGTGCAGGGGCCCAAGCACTTGGGCCATCCTCCACTGCCCACAGCAGAGAGCTAGACTGGAAGAGGAGCAACCAGGACTAGAACCCGGTGTCCATATGGGATGCCAGCGTTGCAGGTGGAGGATTAACCAAATGAGCCATGGCAATGGCCCCGAAGATACTGACTTTGATAATCCTGAAAGCAAATGAGTGAACACCCAATTCATGCCACCATAAACCTTCAAAGGAAATGAAACAGAAGGAAACTCATGATCCTAAAAGTGAATATACTGAACTTGATGAAGCTGTTTGATAAGCAAGAAAATTATCACTGAAGCCTACAGAGCCCACAGCAGATAAAGTCAATGGGAACCAGATAAGTGGGAATTTTCGAAGGAGTGAAGGAAAACACAGATCACCTATGATGATGGTGATGAAAAAACAAACTATATTCAGAGACTGGAGACATACAATAAACTGGTTTTAAAAATGAGGAGAAACCAAAAGAAGAGGGAAGAGGACAAAGAAGAGGAAAAAGAAGCAGAAAAAGATTGAAGAGGGGGCAGAAGCACACAAGGGGAAACCCACTCAACAGCATTTTAGCTATGGTGTCTTTAATCAGTAGATAGTTAAGTGAATGCTTTATTTGTTTAAAAGCTTATTTTCGCCGGCGCCGCGGCTCACTAGGCTAATCCTCCGCCTTGCGGCGCCGGCACACCGGGTTCTAGTCCCGGTCGGGGCGCCAGATTCTGTCCTGGTTGCCCCTCTTCCAGGCCAGCCCTCTGCTGTGGCCAAGGAGTGCAGTGGAGGGTGGCCCAGGTGCTTGGGCCCTGCACCCCATGGGAGACCAGGAAAAGCACCTGGCTCCTGGCTCCTGCCATCGGATCAGCGCGGTGCGCCAGCCGCAGTGCGGCGGCCATTGGAGGGTGAACCAACGGCAAAGGAAGACCTTTCTCTCTCTCTCTCTCACTGTCCACTCTGCCTGTCAAAAAAAAAAAAAGCTTATTTTCAAAAATTTTGCTCTACATCGAACTGTTGGTTAATAGACTGTTGCTTCAAATATATATATATATATATTTAGTCAATTTTATAATGTTTTCTCATTTTCATGATTTTTATATTTTGAATTTCTGTCATTGAAATTTAAGATTATAGTTGCTAAATTTACCAGAAGCATTTGTTCTGCTAAATATTTCCAGAAGAACCCACTGAAAATGATGCTGAACCATGCTGCACTAACGGCATGCTAATCACTTTGTGTTAGAAATGTAATCCGGTGGCCGACCCTGCAGCATAGCAGGGTAAGCATCCACCTGAGATGCCAGCTGCTGTGCACCTGAGTCCCAGCTGCTGCACTTCTGATCCAGCGCCCTGCTAATGGCCTGAGAAACAGTGGGAGATAGCCCACTGAACCCATGAGGGAGACCCGGAAGAAGCTCCTCGCTCTTGGCTTTGGATCGGCCCTTCTCTGGCTATTGCGGGCCTATGCGGAGTGAAACAGCAGATGGAAGACTGCATTCTCTGTCTTTCCCTCTTTCTTTCATTTTGCCTCTCAAATAAATAATCTTTATTTTAAAGTAAAAAATAAATACAATCTTTATGGTAACATTACCTACTATAAAACCATTAACTAATTAAAATCAAGTAAAAGTCTCAGCATTTTTAAAGCACCACATGTAATAGTCATAAAATCTTGCTTGTTTGCATCAGATCCAAAAGAGAGTTAAAAGAAAGCTAGTCACATTAAAGTCATATTTTTAGAATGACTCTACTATTAAACATAATTTTACCTTATTTAAAAATTATTATCTAGAGTGAAATCTATTTAAAATATCGATATTATTGAAGTGAATTGGCATGTATTTTATAAATTAGTCACATAATAGTTTATTCAAGAATAGGATATTTGTAAGACTATAAATATCACTGGTTCTTATTTGAGTTGTAGAAGGATCCAGACACACTGACAAATGTCCACTAGAATGCACTTCATTCTGCTGAAGTTTATTCTCAAATTGGTAGTAAAATACATAAAACCTTCAGAAAGTATTTCAGGTCTTTCTGAGACAGAAAAGAGAGCTGCCATCTGCTTGTTCACATTTCAAATTGCAATAGACAGGACTGAGCTGAGCCAAAGCCAGGAGCCAGAAACTCAATCCAAGTTTCTCACAGAAGACAATTACTTGATTCATCACTGCTGCCTCCTAGAGTCTCCTTTAGCAAGTAGCTGGAGTCGGGAGCTGGATGTCAAACCCATGTAGTCCAATATGGAACACTGACATTTGAACAGCTCAGTCACTACCGTAAACACCTGCCTCCTCATGCAAATACTGAAAAGTTGATGCACCAATATAAATATAAAGCAAGTAGTCACATTTATGTTTATAGAAGGCAAAAAGCATTAATTGGTATGAAGAGGCACTATATGAAATAAAGGTGATAGTCCATCAAGAAGATGTAACAATTATCAATATGTACACACAAGAGTGCAGTTTTAATGCTCATTTATTTTAAAAAGGCATTAAAATGAAAAGATCAGCAAACCCAACTTTCACAATGGGACCTAGAAAAATGCTCTCTGCTTCCTATCGAGTTTCCTGCCAAAATTTCCTATGAGGCAGCAGATAATTGCCCAAGTACTTGGGCTCCTGCCACCAATGTGGGAGACCTAAACGGACTTCCTAGCTGCTGGCTTTTGCATGACTAACTTTGCTCAGGTATTTGGGGAGTGACCCAGTGCATGAAAGATGTGTATCTACGTGTGTGGGTCTATGTATCTCTCTCCACTCTATCTTAGCCCTCTTTCAGATAAAAGAACATTTTTTGAACAGTGATGGCAGTGAAATAGGTGATTCATCACATTAAAATAGGAGAAAGGCCTGTAAATACAAAGCTAGTAACAAAAAGTTATGTAGCCAAAACATAGGACTTTAAAAGTAATAACAGAATACCATGAACAAAATTTATCTTAAAATATAAACTTACTATTTTTGATTTAACTTGTAAAGACAAAGAGGGAGGCAGGGAGGGAGGGGGGAGGGAGGGAGGGAGCGAGCGAGCGAGAGCGAGCGAGCACAAGTACGCTGTCTTCTGCTGGTTCATTCCACAAAATGTTTGCAACAACTAACTGAATCCAGGAGCTGAGAAGTCTGTGGTTCTCCCACATAGGTGGCAAGGACATAACTAACCTAGTTACGATCTGCTGCCACCCAGAGTGCACATTATTAGGAAACTGAAACTGAGAATGGATCCAGCACTTGACTCAGGCACTCTTATATGGGATGTGGGGGTCCCCAGCGGTATCTTAACTTCTAGGTTAAACGCCAATACTAGCACATATTGAACTTCCTTCTGTAAAAATAGAAAATCCAAATAATAAACATTAAAAAATACCACATTGGTGACCATAGTTCTCCTATAACTATAAGACATAAAACCATGTATTTTTAGAAGACACATTCTCAGTGTTCAAAGAACTGCTCATTTTCATATTATGTAAACCTTTTGAGAACAAAAGGGACAGCAGTCTGGTTTGTTGTATAATACTGATACCAAAAGCATAAATGGAAAGAAGAAATATAATTCATTGTATAAGTCTCAAAAGTGGACATAAATACAAATATTTCAATAATAATTTAATAAACCAAATGTAGCATTTTAAATATCAAACAAAATAGAAATTCTGGTAAAATAGCATAAGAGACGCATGGGAACTTTAAATACGTTAAAATGAGACACGGAAGAAAGTTTAGCCAATGAGTTTGTATGTTTAATGTTGGAACATCAGGTAACAGTGATGGTTCCTGTGAAGTCACCGTGCCCTTGGACATCAGTATGAAGGAGTAGCATCACTCCAGTACTTGAGAGTACAGTCTGGACTTCAACAAGGTCTCCTCAACCGGTGTGAGAAGCAAAAGCCTATTGCAGATGGTCTGTCAGTGACCTCTCTAAGGGCAAAAAATAATCCAATTATTACTTCTCAGCTGGCTGTTACACAAATTAAGATAAATTTAGGAAATTATACTCTGCTTCCTTTATATATGAAAATGATTTTAAATAAAAGAACAAAAGAAAAATCAATACACAAAATCACCATCAGATGAGATCAGTTGTAGTCTCTGAAATTTAAAACAACAACAACAACAAAAAAAAAAGTGTCAGGTATTTTCAGAAGGAATCAAAAATAGTTGTAGTCATAGGCCTTAGGGGATCTTGAGAACACTTTGCCCCCTTGGGCACAAAATCACTAGAAATTAAAGAACAGAGATTGTTTTCTGATCAGAATATTCCTTCCTTGTTTTTACTCTAGTTAAATCCTACAAATAGAACTTAACAAGTCCCTTTGGGACAGCTGATCCACTTTTCTGAATTCTTAATCTGTTCCTGTAACTTCTTGCTACCTAATCTTTCTTTGTGAATTGATTTTTAAAAAATATATATAGGATAAATGTTCAGGTCAGGTATAACATAAAATGTAAACACTGAGGAGGATAGAAATACTGATTGGGCTCCACCCTCCCTAAATAGCAATTAATCTATCAAAGGATTCATAGGTGGAGAAATGTTGGAGTTCTTAAAACTCTAATTAATCTGAGTTTGTGGCAACTATACTGCATGAAGTGGTTTCTAGAAGTCATTCTATTGCTTCTTAAATTTGTGGTCATGGCTCCTGTGGTGAGTGAGTCATCAGCTTGGGTCTCTTTCTGTGAACATCCCTCCAGGGAAAATCAGAGACAGGAATAGGGAGAGCCCCTACTCCAGATAGGGGCAGGTAGCAGTGTGTGTAATGGACTTTTCTCTTCTATATCGGCCAGATTTCAGGACATCCTAAGAGGCAGCTGTGCCAACCAGAGGATAAAATCAATCAAAAACGCTTCCATGCATTTTCTTAGAGAAAAGTTTCAACACTAACTTACAGATGTTCTTTACTTCTTTGTGAAGTTTCACCCAACTCACATCAATTTCTCACTTTTAGTTGGAAGCCATGGGTAAGTTTCTTGGCATATCCAATTTTATTCATCACACAACTTCAGACAGACTAATGACTACTGCAATGGAAAATGTAGTGGTTCTTGTTTTGTAAAATCAAATCTCTGTGATTTATAGACTGATATTTTCATGATAATTTAAAATTACATTTTCCCTTAGATACACCTCCTATGGATAATTTACTTTGATGCATTCTGGTTTGTAGGATTAAGAGCTGTTTGACAGATTGGCTTCAAAAGTTTCTATTGCCTCATGAGATTTAGAAGTGATTTCATTAAGCAATGTGCCTAATCAGCTACAAAATGGATATCTGTTTACAGAAGAACAATGTCCTGATGCTTTTACTTTTAAACATGAAATTCCTTTTTCTGAAATGAAGAAACATGAGAATCAACATATTTGTGAGCCCTTGAACAGTCTTATCCATCCAAACAAGTTTTATGTGTGAGCAAGCACGAAGTATCCTATACACACATAGTTAGCAGCATAAAATATGTGTTCAGCAAAACCCGTCCATTTGGTCTTTTGTGTTTCAGCTTCTTGGAAATAGGAAGAATGTGAGTTGATACTCATCGTCATCACTCTGTGCCTTTATCATGTGAAATTCTACAAATAGCATCGTATCTTCATTGGCCCCAGATACTGCAAGAACGCTGAATGGACATCTGAGCCCAATGAATCCTGCAGTGGGAAATGACCTTTGAATTTTTCTAGATCAATTCCTCACCAATCAGGAATCCCATGCTGAATAAATGGTTAATCGATTTATGATTTACAACCTTTGCTGACATAAACTTCATTCCTATGAAAAGGACTAATTTTCAAGGAGGTGATTCCAGTGGTTATAGAGTTCTTTCTTAAACAAAGATAACATCATTTGTCAATAATTTGTGCTGAGTGAATTAAGCCAGTCCCAAAGAGACAAATATCATATGTTCTCCCTGATCGGCGACAACTAACTGAGCACCAAAGGGGAAACCTGTTGTAGTGAAGTGGACACTATGAGAAACAGTGACTTGATCAGCTCTTGTCCTGACTGTTGATGTACAATGTAATACTTTATCTATTTTAGTATTTTCTCTTTATTTTGTGGAGAATGATCCATCATGCGAAGCGGGATACACAGCAGACTAGTAGAAAGCAGGTGTCCTAAATAGCACTCTGGCCTCAGAATCAGCCCTTAAGGCATTCGGATATGGCTGAAGAGCCCATGAGAGTATTTCAGGCATGGAAAGCCAAGACACCCTGGAAAAAAAAAAAAGAAGACCTAAATGAAAGATCTCTGCGAGTGAGATCCCAGTGGGAAGAACGGGGCCATCAAAGAAGGAGGTACCTTTCTCTGAAGGGAGGAGAGAACTTCCACTTTAACTATGACCCGGTCTGAATAAGATCGAAGTCAGTGAACTCAAAAGGCTTCCATAGCCTTGGCAACTCATGACTAGAGCCTAGGGAGATTACTGACGCCACAAACAAGAGTGTCAAATTGGTAAGTCAACAACAGGAGTCATTGTGTACTTACTTCTCATGTGGGATCTGTCCTTAGTGTGTTGTCCAATATGAAGTAATGCTATAACTAGTACTCAAACAGTATTTTACACTTTGTGTTTATGTGTGGGTGCAAACTGATGAAATCTTTACTTAATATCTACTAAATCAATCTTCTGTATATAAAGAGAATTGAAAATGAATCTTGATGTGAATGGAATGGGAGAGGGAGTGGGAGATGGGAGGGGTGCGAGTGGGAGGGAAATTATTGGGGGGGAAGCCATTGTAAGCCATTAACTGTACTTTGGAAATTTATATTTACTAAATAAAAAAATATAAAAAGATTCCCGTGATGAAGAGAACATCCTTTGGTGCACTCTTTTTTTTTAGATTTCTTTTATTAATTTGAAAGGCAGAGTTACAGAGAGAGATAGAGGTCTTCCATCTGCTGGTCCACTCCCCAGTTGGCTGCAATGGCTGGCGCTATGCTGATCCAATGCTAGGGCCCAGGAACTTCTTCTGGGTCTCCCATGCGGGTGCAAAGGCCCAAGGACTTGGGACATCTGCTGCTGCTCTCCCAGGTAATAGCAGAGAGCTGGATCAGAAGTGGACCAGACAGGACTAGAACTGGAATCCATATGGGATGCTAGTGTTTCAGGCCAGGGCTTTAACCTGCTGTACCACAGCACCAGCCCCGGTTCACTCCTGAAATGGCTCCAACAGCATGAACTGGGACAGACTGTCGCCGGGAGCAAGGAAGTCCAACCAGGTAGCCCACATTGGTCGCAGGGGCCAAAGCACTTGTGTCATCTTTTGCTGATTTCCCAGGCACATGTACAGGGAGGTGGGTCAGAAGCAGAGCATCTGGAACTCAAATCAGTGCTATGACATCGGATGCTGGCCTTGGTATAAATCGCTGCACCAAAAGGATGGCTCTGCCATATAATTTTAATGTAACAAAATTCTTGGAATAAAAGCTTAAAATATGGTTCAAAAGTAAATATATATTTGGGGAAGGAAGTAGCAAAGATATGCTTTTACAGTGGGAGAAGTATAGAGTGGCTTGCAATTGAAGGAAGCCAGGAAACACTGAGTAAATAGGATTCAAACTCCATGAGTTTCCAAATTAAACAATACATTTACAATAGAAATATTTGGTAACTCATTTCAGGAAAGCAGTCTGTAGTAGACCAGCATTCCTTTCTCCCTGGGGAGGATAAAATCCTTGGAGGTGCTGCCTGAATAAACTCCATGGGGGTCACATTTATCACATCATAAAAGTTGATTTTTGTATGGGATAAAAAGTAGGGGTCAATCTTAATCTTCTGTATAAGGGGATTCAGTTTCCCCAGCACCATTTATTGAAGAAAGAGTACACGTACTTTCAGCACTTTTGTCAAAAGATCAATTATTAGTAGATACATGGATTAGTTTCTGGAATCTCCCGTTCTATCCTATTCATCTTTGTGTCTCTTTTTATGCTAGCACTATGCTGTTTTGTTTACAATAGTCCTGGAGTACACCTTGAAATCTTGTCTTGTGATTCCTCCAGCTTTGTTCTTTTTGTTCAAGTTTGTTCTGCCTTTGCTGAATCTATTGTGCTTAGACATGAATTTTAGTATTGTTTTTAACACAATTGTGAAAAATGTCATAAATATTTTCATGAGGAAGCACTGACCCTGTAAATTACTTTGGGTAATATGGAAAGTTTTAAATTACTTTTTACAATCCATGAATATGAGCAGTCTTTGCATTTTCTGTGTCTTTTTCAATTTCTTTCTTCAGTTTTTTGTAATGTGCATTGCAGAGGTCGTTCACTTACCAGGTTTAATTTGCTCCCAGGCATTTTTTGGTAGTTCTCCTGAATGGGATTGCTTTTTTCATTCTTTCCACAGGGAGTTAATTATTGGTGTATAAAAATGTAACTTGTTTTGTGTGTTGATTGTATCCTGTGACTTTACAGAATTTGTCAGTTCTAATGTGTTTTTGAGGAGTCTTTAGGTTTTTCATCATATAGAATCATATCATCTGAGAAGGAATAGTTTGAGCTTCTCCTTTCTATTTGTACTCTTTCTCTTTCCAAATGGCTCTGGCTAAAATTTCCAATACTATATTGAAGAAGAGCAGCAACAATAAATATATATCCTAGTGTGGTTCCAGATCTTAGAGGAAATGCATTCGATTTTCCCTCATTCAATAGGACAGTGACTGAGAGTTGTCATATATTACCTTTATTATATTGAACTATCTTTTTTTATGAAACAGGAATGGGTGTTGAATTTCACTGAATGATTTTTTGCATCCATTGGAATAATTATATCATGCTTATGATTCAATGTACTTGTATGATATACTATATCTTATGATACATTGTGAAATATTTTATATATATATATATATATATATATATATATGGGGAAAACAAAACTCAAGCCTTCCTAGTTTAGATGGAATTCACAGTTACTGTAGTATACATTAATATAAAAAAGAGCCACCCACATCTGAGATTTTATTCTCAATATGGCATAGAATACCTACATGTCTGATGTATGTGTGTAAATATATATGGAAAAAGTAGATTTAAATCATTTTAATTCAGAAGAAATTTTCAGTATTAAAAATGGGTGTCCCTTAGGTACTTCCTTTAAAAGAAAAGGGGCGCTAGAGGACTGTACATGGGGTGGTGTTTTTCTGGTACAAATTGGATAAAACCACTTCTGCTGCCAGGAACAGATTTTCCCATTCTAGCCTACAATTTTTATTCCCAAAAAAGACAGAGAATACCTCTTCTTCTAATGTATACATTTGCGAAAAGTAAATATAAGCCTTCTTAGTTCAGAAGGAATTCAAAGTTATTAAAAACGGGTTTTCCTCAGTTAATTCTTTTAAAAGAAATCTGGAATGCTAGAGGACTGTTCATTGCCTGGCTTTTGCTGGCACAAACTGAATAATACCAGTTCTATTGCTAGGAACCGATTCTCCCATATGAGTATACAATTCTTTTGTGTGTGAGTGTGTCTGCATGTGTGTGTGTGTGTGTTACATTATATTTTCGATATTTTTATAAATTTGCTGAGTTACATTTTTGGATTTATGCTCGATGAAATAATACATGTAATTGAATACCCAGTCTTTTTTACTAAAAATTCACTGATTGGGACTAGTCACCATTTAGAGTACTCATTTTATTTATATTTTGTATTCATGCAGGCTTCCTTATTTTTTGGCTGTATGACATTTCTGTCATGGAATACAGTTTTATAAATTTATTTATTTAGTTTCCTTTCATTAACAAAACAAAACTGCCACAGTCTACCTTAATGCGGAAAAACGTTGACCACATCGGACATTTATTCCCAAAACAGAGAACATCTCCACTTCTGATATGCATATTTGGGAAAAGTAAGTTTAGGCCTTTTTTGTTCAGAAGAAATTCACAGTTATTGAAAATGGGTTTGCCTCAAATAATTCTTTTAAATGAACTAGAATGCTAGAGGACTGTTCATTGGCTAGTCTTTGCCAGCACAAGCTGGATAAAACCAGTACTGTTGCCAGGAAGTGATCTTCCCATACTAGTCCGCATCTGTTTTCTTTTTATTTTGTGTGTTAGATTTTGTTTTGGATATTTTTATAAATTTACTGAGTAACATTCTTAATTTTTTGCTTGATTTAGGAATTCATGTAATTTATCAGCTCTATTTTTAAAAAATAATTTCTGGACTGCTTTCAGTAACCATTTAGAGTCCTCATTTTATTTATATTTTTGATTTCACAATTGCTCCCTTATTCTTTCAGGTTTGTGTCCTTTCCCTCATGGATTCTCATTTTTTAAATTTACTTCTTATATCTCCTTCATCAACAACAGTATATTTGATATGGTGTACCTTAATACAGAAAAAAGTTTTCCACATCTGAAACTTTCTCAAATAGCCAAAGAATACCTCCACTTCTGATATAAGTATGTGCGAAAAGTAAATTTAAGACTTTTTTTACCACAGAAGTTAATTCACAGTTACTGAAAATGGGTTTACCTCACGTATTTCTTTTTAAAAAACTGGAATTCTAGAGGACTGTTCGTTGGCTGGTTTTGGATTGCACAAACTGGATAAAACCACTTCTTATTTGTTTCTTTCACAACAACACATTTGCCATAGCATACCTTAATACAGAAAAAAGCTGCCCATATCTGACATTAATTCCCCAAAAGACAAAGAGCACTTACACTTCATATATATAATATCCATTATATATATATATATATATATATATATATACACACATATATATGCAAAAAGTAAAATTTAAGCCTTTTTAGCACAGAGGTATTTAGGGGTTGTAAATGGGTTTGCCTCAGGTACTACTTTTAAAAAAATCAGAAAATCTAGAGGACTGTTCATTGGCTGTTTTTGGCTGGCAGAAACTGCATAGATCCACTTCTGTTGCTGTGAACCATTTTCTAATACTAGTTCACACTGCTTTTTCTGTTTTCTGTGTTCAATTTTGTTTTAGATATTCTTATAAATTTACCAAGTTACATTCTTGGTTTTTGCTTGATTTAACAATTCATGTGATTGGATATCAGCTCTTTATTTAAAATTTCTGGACTGCTTCAACTCACATTTCAGAGTCCTCATTTTATTTATATTTTTGGCTTCACACTGGCTGCCTTATTCTTTCAACTGTATGGCTTCTCCTAATTAAATTCTGTTGTTTTAGATTTCCATATTTAGTTTTCTTTCATCAATATAATGTATTTGCCATTGTATACCTTAATGCAGAAAAATCCTGACTACAAATGACACTTAGTCCCCAGAAAGAGAACAGCGACCCTTCTCATATATATTTTTGGGAAAAGTAAACTAAGTCTTTTCAGTTCAGAAGGAATAAGCATACCTTAATACAGATAATACCTCTGATAAATATATGTGTAAAAATAAATTTGAAGATTAAGTAGAGGGAATTCACAGTTATTGACAACGGGTTTGCCTCAGGTACTTCTTTTAAAAACCAGGAATGCTACAGCACTGTTTATTGGCTGGTTTTGAACGGCACAAAATTTATAAAACCTGCTGCTAGGTACTGATGTTCCCATACAAAAATTATGTTTTATTCTTTTTAATTTATTTAGTATGTTATATTTCATATATTATTATACAGAATATCTATTTATATACATATATAAAATATAATATACATTATATATTGGGTAAATTTATCAAGTGACATTCTTGGTTTTATGCTCAATGGAGGAATTTATGTAACTGGATATTCACTCTTTTTTAAAAAAAAAATTCAGGACTGCTTCAAGTCACCACTTACAGTCCACATTTTATTTATATTTTTGGCATCACAACGGCTCCCTTATTCTTTTGGCTGTATGCCATTCTGCTCATGGATTCTGGTTTTTTAAAATTTACTTAGTTTTTTTTTTTTCATCAACAACAACATATCTGCCATAGTAAAACTTAATATAGAAAAAAAGCTGTCCAGGGACCGCCACACCTGCAGCACCAGCATCCTATATGGGCAACGGGTTCTAGTCCCAGTTGCTCCTCTTCCAGTCCAGCTCTCTGCTGTGGCCCAGGAAGGCAGTGGAGGATGCCCCAAGTGCTTAGGCCCCTGCACCCCATGGGAGACCAGGAGAAGCACCTGGCTTCTGGCTTCGGATCAGCGCGGTGTACTGGCCGCAACGGCCATTGGGTGGTGAACCAACGGAAAAGGAAGACCTTTCACTCTGTCTCTCTCTCACTGTCCACTCTGCCTGTCAAAGCAAACAAACAAACAAACAAGCAAACCAGGATTCCTAGAGGACTATTCATTAGCTGGTTTTGCCTGGCACAAACTGGATAAAACCACCTCTGCTATTAGGAACCAATTTTCCCATAAAATCCACCATTCTGGATTTTGTGTGTCTGGAGGTTATATTTTATTGTGGATAGTTTTATAAATTTATCAAGTTCCATTTTTGGCTTTATGCTTTATTTAGGAATTCATGTAATTGGTATCTGGTCCTTTTTTTTAAATTTCTGGACTGTTTCAACTCACCATTGAGAGTCCTCATTTTACTTGTATTTTTGGCTTCATGCTGGCTTCCTTATCCTTTCAGCCTTGTGCCATTTCCCTTATGGATTCCCATTTTTTCAATTTACTTCTTATTTCTCTTTCATCAGCAACAACACATTTACCATAGTGTACCTTAATATAGAAAAAGTTCCCCACGTCTGACCTTTTAACCTCAAAAAGGCAGAGAACAGCTCCACTTCTGATATTTGCATGTGGCCATAGTAAATGTAAGCCTTTTTTTAGTACAGAGGGTTATTGAAAATGGGTTTGCCTCAGGTACTTCTGTAAGAAAAACAAATACGAGAGGACAGTTCATTGCCAGGTTTTGGCTACAACAAACTGGATGAAACCGGTTCTGTGGCTAAAAACCTCTTTTCCCATACTAGTCCACCATTTTAGTTGTGTTATTTATTCTGTGTGTTACATTTTGCTTTGGATGTATGTATAAATTTCCCAAGTGACAATCTTTGTTATATGGTTATTTATGTATAAATGTAATCAGATATCGGGTTTCTTTTTTAAAAAAAAATTCTTCAGTGCTTCAACTCACTATTGAGAGTCCTCATTTTACTTATAGTTTTGGCTTTGTGCTGGCTCCTTACCCTTTCAGCTTTATGCCATTTCCCTTATGGACTCCCAGTTTTTCAATTTCCTTCTCATTTCTCTTTCATCAACTTTTGCCATCACGTACCTTAATACAGAAAAAAGTTTCCATCTGATATTTTAATCTTAAAAAGGTAGAGAACACCTCCACTTATGATATATTGATGAGGGAATAGTAAATTTAAGCCTTTTTAGTACAAAGGGAACTCAGTTATTAAAAATGGATTTGCCTGGGGTACTTCTTTAAAAAAAGATAAATGCTAGACAACTGTTCACTGGCTGGTTTTGGCTGCCACAAACTGAATAAAACTGGTTCTGTTGCTAGGAACCTGTTTTCCCATACTAGCCCACCATTCTGTTTTTTAATTTTTATTTTGTGTGTTACATTTTCTTTTGGGTATATGTATACATTTACCAAGTTACACTCTTGGTTTTATGCTTGATTCAAGAATAACTGTAACCAGATATCCCTTTTTTTTTTATCTATACTGCTTCAACTCACCATTTACAGTCCTCATTTTACTTATATTTATATTTTTGGCTTTATACCGGCTTCCTTATTCTATTGGCTTTGTGCCATTTCCCTCATGGTTTCCCACAGCAACTCTGATGCCAGACTCATGCCACTGGTGACAGTGAAAGGACTTGTATACTCATGTGTGGAGCAGCCAGGCCCAGCTGGAGCAGAACCCACACAGCTAGGACATACATATATGCTTACACAGACAGACAGACACACAAACACACATGCTCACTCCACAGGGGAGTGAAGTTCAGGCTCTGCTTTGTTGGGAAGAGCAGAGGCTGCTGGAATGCAGCAGGAGCAAGCCCACAAAGCTGGACGAAACCCACCAGGCCCTTCACACTTCTGCAGGGGCCAGAGGTGATCTGGAGAAGCATGGCATTAGAGGAGCCTGAGCTGCTACTGGTGACAGGGATCCCTAGCATTCCCTGGTGGTCTCCCCAGTACCTAGCTCTCCCGGGTGCTCCTGCCCCTCCCCCACACTTCCTTGTTGGCAGCATTGGCTTCAGTATTACTTGCATGTGTGTCCAGTATCGGTGCTGAAATCAGTGTTTCATCTCTCAACCACTTACCTGCACCCAGGGCAGGGGCCTTGTTCCTCCCACAGACAGACTAGGTGGGGCCGACACAGGACACAAAGAAGGAAGGCCATGCTCGGCCATCTGCTCCCTTCTCTGTCATCCCGGGAAAACTCTCTGATGATCAGTGCTGACAGCACCACAGAGGAACAGGACAGGAGCAGAGTGGGAGGACACAGAATGGATCAGCAGGGCTGAGACCTGTCCTGTGTCAGAAGTTTGTAGCCTGGGGAGTCCTGCTTACTGCAGGGGCGGGCACAGACTGAACTCAGGGAGCTGGGTGAGGTGTGTGGGGGGGAACCCACTGCACTAACTAAAATTCAAAATGCCAAGGCTTTGAAAGTTGTTACAAGGGGTAGCAACGGCATAGCAGATTAAACTACTGCTTGGGAAATGGGCATCCCATACTGGAGGGCTGGTTTGAATCCTGGCTGCTCCTCTTCCAGTTCGGCTCCCAGCTAATGTGATGGGAAGGTAGCAGAGGATGACCCACGTTCTCGAGTCCCTGCCACCCATGTAAGAGTACAGAACGCCTGGCTGAGACCTAGCTGTTGCAGCCATTTGAGGAGTAAACCAGAGGTTAGAAAAATCTCTCTCCTTCTTTTTCTCGTTGCACTTGTTTGCAAATAAAACAATAATAATAATTAATAATAAAAAAACATTGGTTCAAAACAGAGGTGTATTGGAGGAAGAGGACAGGTTACAGGTAGAGAGCCCTGCAGAAGGCTGGGATTTATCGAGCAGCTGACAGAAGGTGGTGGCAGAGCTAGGTCATGGCACATTTGCCACAGTTCTTCCCTCTTTCCTCAGCCCTGCAAAGACCACAGCAGCCCCCAGTATAGGGTTGTGCTTATTCTGAGGATGAGGAGGCTGACACTCATCCCTCCTGAGCTGGGAGGGCACCACTGGGACAGGACTGGTAGAACTCCACAAAGCTACCATTACCCAGAACCCTCTCTTTCCATGTTCTGTGGCAGTTAGAGGCCACCAGTGTTTCCAGTAACCCAAAACCCCCTCTTTCCATGTGTCCAGTAACTGACGGACCTGGGGTTCATTTTCTAGACAGGAGGCATGTTTGGCAGAGCTCGATGGATCCAGCTCTGCATGTCCTGCTGACTTGAGGACATTTGCTTTCAGGTGTGTGGCCCTGGGCTCTCTGGGCTGCTGCTGAGGGTGATGCTGGCTGAGTCTTCAGTGATGCCCATTGTGTGCTGAGCGTGGATACAGTCATGTCGCTGCTTCATCAGAGTGACCCTGGAACATGGGTGCCTGTGTGCCCTGGGTGTGAGCCTGTGTCAGGACACGGATGTCTGGGCAGGCACTATGCAGAACACTCAATTCGGGTGTGGGGTGAGCCCATCTGTGAACCCACCGGGCATGTGGTTCCCACAGGTGGGAGTGGGGTGGGAGCCTTCTGCACAGGTGCAGTGATGGTCATGGGAGGAAAGCTGGATGGCAAAGGAGGATGAAGAATGACCATCCTAGGGAAGTGGGGTGGGGCTATCCATGTCCCTGTCCTCTGCACAGTTCACCATTCTGGGACCTGGACTTCAGGCATTCACTGCCTGTGGGGCTGACACCTCCTCTGATCTGATGGACAGGAGCTGTGGGGAGCAGTTCCCTGTGGTTCTTTGAGGTTGTGTCATGGTGGGATTTTTGCCTTTCAGCTTCAAGGAGCTGTGGGACCTGGAGGTCTTGCTGGTCCAGGAAGCAGCACACATCACTGCTGAGTGTGAGCAGTTACAGAACTGGAGGCTGCATATCGGTGAGTTGGAGATCTGCTTCACAGAACCCCAAGGGGCTGCCCTGGTTCCACCAGTCCCTGATGTCCATGGCCTCTCACCAGGCCTCCCCCACCCATTTGGCATTAGGCCAAAGCTGAGTGACTCACAAGCAACTCAGGGGGCTGGTAGGGACAGAGTTGAGGTACAGCAGGTGCTGAGAGCTCAGGGATTCCCAAGGGCAGGGGGCAGCCTGCAGGTCCTCCCTGTCGCTGGTGGAGCCAGCCCAGTTCAGCAACATTCCAGAGCATGTAGCCATGGGGTGAGAGGCACCTTGCCTGGGCTGTGGGCAGGTGTCCAGCAGATCCCTGGGTCCCACATGGTTGGGCTAAAGGCCTCTTATAGAAGGCTCCTAGGAGGAGCCATGGCTGGGGCATCAGGGGCTGAGAAGCTACCCAGGGACCCCTCCCAGGGAGAGGAGGACAAGCGGGTTTGCAGTTCACAGTGACCTAATTGCCCTTGGTTCCGTGCTGGGAGGAGGACTTGTGGTGGAGGAGGCAGGACTTGAATCTGTTCACATCATCATCCCAGGACTGCACAGAAGCACAGAGACTAGGAGGTGGGCTCAGCAGAGCACCTGGAACAGTGCCCCAGGGGATTGTTCTGGAAATGTATCAAAAACCCACCTTTACTAACAGATAACTTACGTATTGCAAGCCACGTAGGGGAGGGGGGAGGTATCTTGCCTGAGCAGCTGACAGGACACAGAGCAAAGGATTGGCCACAGCTGTGTGGTCACTGTCACAGTTTCTGGGGCCGACAAGGAAGGGGCACGGTGCGTTTCAAGCATACAGGAGAAGCAGGTAGACAAGGGGGCATACTCTAAGGGATGTGGAGGCACCAGGATGGGTGGGCGCCTGGGTGAAGGCTCTCAGCAGCTAACAGTTCTCAGGCTAGGCACCTAGACCCTGTCACTTCAGGTCAAGGTCACTTCAGGCAACAGCTGCTGTGAGGGCAGAGCCCACCTACTCTTGGACAGCACAACCCTTCTCAGAACAGTCCTCACTAAGCTCTAGCAGAGGGTGATGACTTCTGCCCAGGAAAGGCAGCAGATGGCAAGTCCAGCCCCCCCCCAACACACACACAAGGAGGGTCCTGCTGGCCTTTTCTGCCTTGGAGACAAGGCAACAGACACTCACCCAATTAGAAGATCTAGGGCCTCACGGTCTGACTCCTTTAAGTTCAGTCATGTTAGGGCTCCTATGCTGCCTCCAAGGGCCACTGCAGAAAGGCCAGCAACTGGACTCATACCATCCCCTCTCCTTTCCCAGCCACGAGACTCACACACTCTAGAAATGCCTAAAGATGCTGAAGAACTGGAGGAAATATCAGAGTAATAGCAAGGTAAGGAGGA
The DNA here is from genome assembly GCF_964237555.1 of Oryctolagus cuniculus. Taxonomy (NCBI): domain Eukaryota; kingdom Metazoa; phylum Chordata; class Mammalia; order Lagomorpha; family Leporidae; genus Oryctolagus; species Oryctolagus cuniculus. Next base: position 95,340,633 of record NC_091443.1, on the reverse strand, counting down.
GGTTGAGGGCCCCTTTATGACAACTTCCTGCATGCTTGGTACAAGCAGTGCCTATTTCCAAGGCAGTACGCTGCTGATTCTCAGATGGCTGGAGGTAAGTGTTCTCACCCTAAAGTCTTCCTGTCCATCCATTGCATGGTCATCTTCTAGGGAGGGAAACTGATGTCACTATTTGGGTCACCACTAGGTCCAAGGTTGGGAGGCATCTTGGTGCTCCAAAAGGGTGAATCTACTGGGAATGAAGCCCACGCCTCCTGAGAACTGTGGGTAATGAGGCCAGAGCCCAGGCAGAGCCAGCCTCTCCCAAGACACCATGGAGCCCAGGGCTTCCATGTTCCAAGCACCTCAGGCTGTTCTCCACCCCATCCTGTTCCATCCCTGGGGTCTTGTCTCACCCAAGCCTCTCCTTTTCTGTAGCTGTGTCACAAAACAGACATGGGGATCACTGCCCAGATGTGGGGGAAGAAGTCAACACTGCTGCTAGACATGAACAAGATAAAGACCGAGAGTCCAGGAAAATACCAGGTACGAGCCCTCTACCTGCTCTCACACAGGTAGCACTAACAAGCCAAAGTCTCCCACCTGTTGTAAAGTGCAGCCCAAGGGATGGCCAGGCCTAGAGAGACAGGGTTATCCTTGTAGTATTTTTTTTTTGACCGGCAAAGTTAGTGAGAAAGAGAGACAGAGAGAAAGGTCTTCCATCTGTTGGTCTACTCCCCAAATGGCTGCTACGGCCGGCGCGCTGTGCCAATCTGAAGATAGGAGTCAGGGGCTTCCCCCTGGTCTCCTATGCGGGTGCAGGGCCCAAGCACTTGGGCCATCCTCCACTGCACTCCTGGGGCCACAGCAGAGAGCTGGACTGGAAGAGGAGCAACTGGCACAGAACCGGAGCCCCAACCGGGACTAGAACCTGGAGTGCCGGCGCCGCAGGTGAAGGATTAGCCTAGTGAGCCACAGTGCCGGCCTATCCTTGTACTTTAACAGGTGGCCTGGAGAGCAGAGCTTGGAGAGATGAGGTCATGGGAAATCTCAGCCACCTGGAGGTTGTGAGAAGGGCTTGAGTGCAGAGTGAGGGGTCAATGCCAACCAAGAGCTAGCTGGGAGCAAAATCAGGTTGGACTACAATATGCATGGAATGAGTTGAGGGTGAGGGCCATCCAAATTATGCCCTATTTTACTATTTGTGATCTCATATTTCTGCCTTTTTTACTTTTTATTTTGACTATGCCAATGTATCTCAACAATCAGGAATGAATAGTGTACCAAACCAAAAAATTCCATCCTCACAGTTCCTACAGGTATCTGAAGCAGTCTCCCGTCCCGCCTCACACAGCCACTCCCCCAGTGGAAAATAACTTAAACAAAGCCAAATGCATTTGTAGATATCTCAGTGTGCATTAGTAATTTAGAATTGTTTTTTAAACATGAGCATCATCACCCTTCAAATATTGCTGGAAGTCTACAATATCCAGTCAGTATTCATATCTACCTAACTGCCTTCCAGTCTCTAACTACATTCCATCAGAATGTGGAGCTTCTCTGTAGAGGAGCTAGTATTAAACACGTAAAGTAAAAACTTTCAAAAATGCCTTAAATAATGACAATTCCCATTGTGCCACTAAAAAGGCCACACTGAGTTATAAATTCAACAAAATGTTAGGGCATCAGTTCGCAGAAAATTACAAATCACTCATAACAGATATAAAAGATATAAATAAATGCAGAGTTGGACTATGTTTCATGGTTAAGAAGGCCCAGTACTACTATCAGCTTTGCCCACTCTGTCGAGTGGATTCAACCCAAAACCAGTCCAGGTCTCAGCAAGCTTTTCAGTAGACAATGCCAAGCTGATTCTGGAATGGACACAGAAAGCAAAGGGTCTAGAACAGCCAAAACGATGCTTATGCAGAAGAGATATGCTGAGAAACTCAAACTATTCTTTTTAGATTCTTCTACTATACAAGTACAGTAAGGAAGACAGGGCTGTGTTAAAAAATGACAGATGTATAGCTCTGTGGGAGAAAATGGAGAAACTGGTTCTCCAATTTAAGTGATCTTTGACCAAGGGCCCAACAGAACTCACTGGATCCAGGTTACTCATTTTAACAAATGATACTGAAACAATCTGGCACCCCTGTCGCTCCCCCTCTTCATGGAGGAACGACACAGGACCCTGCGCTGTTCTTTCTGTCTGCTCGGCCCTCCCCGGGTTTGCTGCTGGTTCTTCCCGGGTTGGCTACTATCCCTTCCACCTCCGTGGAAGGGCAGTTCCCCCTGGCCACATTCCCCACTTCCGCAGGGGAGCGGCACACCACCGGCCGGCTCTCTCGGGGGCTGCACAGGTGTTCCTTCAGCTAGATGTTCCCCATAGATGTTCCTGGTGCATGCCGTCTCTCTCCTCCTTTATAGTCCTCCTCCACCAATCCCAACTCGGCTGCCCACACGCCGAGTACGCTGCTCTCCTCCAATCAGGAGCAAGTCCTACAGTTAATTGGTTGAACTGGAGGCAGCTGTGCGGAAGCTGTTTACTTCTCTCCCAGCGCCATATTGTGGGAGAGCAGATGCATAGAATAAGTCCTAATTCCAGTAACAGTCTAGTCCGAGCTGCTCCCCACAACCCCTATGCAAAGCAAAGCACAAAGTTCTCAATACATACCTCTACAGAACTGATTTAAAATGGACCACAGATCTAATTAACTATGAAATCATAAATATTCCATAAATATACAGAAGGATATGTACTTTGATTTCATGTTGAGTTTTTGCAAAATGCAAAAGCATATTCCAAGAATGACAGAAAAAAAATTGATCAGTGGAACTTCAACACTTTTATTCTGCCCAATATATTGTAAAGAGAATGAAGTAAAAAGCTAGAGAATGGGTTATGATTAGGGAGTGGGAGAAAATTGTATATTTTTTAAGGATTTATTTATTTGAAAGGTGGAGTTACAGGGAGACAGAGGCAGAGAGAGACAGAAGTCTTCCATCTGCTGGTTCACTCCCCAGATGGCTGCAATGGCTGGAGATGCTCTGATCCGAAGGCAGGAGCCAGGAGCTTCCTCGGGGTCTCCCACGTGGGTGCAGGGACCCAAGGACTTGGGCCATCTTCTACTGCTTCAGGAAAGGAGCAGCCTGGACTCGAACCGGAGCCCATACGGGAGGCCCGTCCTTCAGGCAGCGGCTTTACTCGCTACTCTACAGTGCCAGCATCAGGAGAAAATATTTACAAAACATACAGCTAATGAAGGACTTGTTCCTGATTATACACTGAACACTTAAAATTTAATCCAGAGGGGCCGGCACTGTAGCTCAGTAGGCTAAACCTCTGCCTGTAGCGCCAGAATCCCCAATTGGCACTAGTGGTGTCCTGGCTGCTCCTCTTCCAATCCAGCTCTCTGCTATGGCCTGGGAAAGCAGTAGAAGATGGCCCAAGTGCTTGAGCCCCTGCACCCATGTGGGAGACCCGGAAGAAGCTCCTGGCTCCTGGCTTTGGATCGACTTAGTTCTGGCCATTGAGGCATTTGTGGAGTGAACCAATGGGTGGAAGATCTTTCTGTCTCTCCCCTTCTCTGTCTGTAACTCTACCTCTCACATAAATAAATGAAACCTAAAAATTTTTAATGAGCAAAAAGGTGACCCCTCCACCCCGCAACTGGCACCGTATATAATAGGACACTATCTCCAATAAGCACACAAAAATAGTATACTGAGTGTTAACAGCATGATGAAATACCACTGCAAGTCTATTTGCGTAAAATCAAACAGAACTGCTAATAGGAAATGTTGACAGGAATGTGGAGTAACAGGAACACGCATTTACTGAAGAAAGGAATTCAAAGCAGAACAGGAACTCTAAGATAATCTGGCAGTTTCTTACAAAAGTACACACACAGCATCAGACTCCAAATGTGTATCTCTATGTATTCAATTGACCTGGAAAACAAGCACACATAAAAACCCCTTGCCATGCTCACTGTCTTATTCACAATCACTAAAAACTGTAAACTGGATGATCTTCATGAGGGATGAATACGCAAACTATATCAGATCCATAATGAGGAACAGGATTCAGTGAGAAAGAGTAACAAGCCGTGAAGTCATGTGCTGACTGGGCTAAATTTCAGGTACATTTTTCTAAGAGAAAGAATCCATACCCTAAAGTCTACATGCTAAGATTAAACTCACAGGACATTCTGGGAAAAGGCCAAATAGAGATGGAGAACGCACGAATGAATGGCTGTCAGCGGCCACTGGAGTTCAAAGAGTTTGACTGCAAAGGGCCACACAGAGATCTTGTAAGGCAAAGGAGCTGCTACTTCAGTTGTTGGACTGGTGGTTAAGAGACACTCCCATGTGGGTTCAAACCACTGGTGTTTAGGAAACACTTTCAATGTGGGTTCAAACCATTGCTGGTTAGGAGACACCCATGTGGGTTCAAACCCTTGCATCTGTACTTTCCACACACTGCTCATGTAGACAAAAAATGCACCCAACTGTACATCTGAGTTTCATTTCATTTTATGTAGATTTTACCCCAAAGCTCAACAAACATCTATGTTCCCTGAAGGCCTCACTGTTGATTGGCAGATGGTCAGATGGTCACAATAGGACTTCAGTGCTGCTCTCAGAGCTTGTTAGACCTCAGCAGCAAACCGGGAAAACCCTCTTTACTCTCTTTCCCAGGAGGCAAGTCCCATTTCCTGTGATTTTGGTGTATTCTGCCTATGGCACTCTTAAGTGTTCCAAATGAGATCCCTAGGCTATACTCCAGTCAGGAGGTCTTATGTCACAGAGATGCAATCAAAGCATGGGCGGGGGTACTCTCTAATGCAAAACTGAGATAAAAGGAATGGAGATCCAAGCGAGGGGCCTCCCTGGACCTGGCCACAAGTTGTAAGAAGTGGTGCCTTCCTCCTGGGCCTGCATCAACCCCATAGGCTTCGCAGCGTTGGAGGATGTTCCTCTAGCTAGGGATATATCAATCGACTTTGCCAGGATCATGAAACTTGAGTCTGGATCCTGCAGATCTCACCATATTTATCACCGCTCTAGTAGGGAGTCCATGAATCTGAATTTCACTCCTTAAGAAACCCAGTGCCCAGACCTTCCCTTTCAAACCCTTCCCTTGAGGGAAACAGCTGAGTGTATCTATAGTCAGTCCTGGGTCTTTGCAATCTCCTGACTCACAGTCAGCCAACCTCCCCAATGCACTGAATTTATGGCTGCAAGGGGCCCTGGGCTGCAATCAAGGCAGTTTCATAACTTGTTGGTCCTCATGGCTCTGGCTGGCCTTGCTAAGGTGCTTCTTCCTGGGGGGGTCATGTCTTCAGAGTGCAAGGCTCAAGGCCTGCCATAGGTGTAGTGCCTGGACTGGCACAATGGCCTGTCAGGTCCTGACCTCTGGGCAGATTATGTTACCACCACTCCAAATGCAATCACACGAGAAGCAGGAATGACAGTTTTGCCTGTACAGCAGGCATTCCTGGGGGACTTCCACAACTGACTTGGATACAATAGGAAAGCTACAAGCTGAAATCCAAGTTGATAGGCCTATTAAGTCCTAAATCATATATGCCTGGGAGGCTCCCCTATGAAAGCAAGGAGGTAGATAATATAAAATGCAGTTTTGCTACATTAAAAGGCAGTAGAATTTTGGCAATCAAAATAGCTGAGTTGCTCAGTGAGGTTAGGCCAGTAGCACAGATATCAACAGTGACCCACCAAAGGAGGAACTCCAAAGTAAGGGTAAGGACTGTCCAGTTTGAGGCCACACAAAGTCATTAGGAATTGGTGTTGTCCCAAGAATTGGTGGACATGTGAATTTCAAGATGGCCTTGAGTGAGGGTGGACTGCTCGACGACAAGTAGGATGATCACAAGTTCTGCCCCCTGAGACACATGACACTACCCCGGTATCTGGAAGGAGGTATCTAATGTGAGATGACTGATGGGGGCTCTGTAAATAGACGAAGTGTCAGAGGCTGACATCCTCGTAAGGACACAGACTCCTCAGGGTGTGGGTTTGTCTGGCCTCTGAAAATACCACTCCCATTTAACAAGAGATTCTCAGTGGCTGGAGGCCAGGGCCCAGCTCATGATGCTGAGGGAGGTAGTCCAAACTCTCTGAGTCAAACAGTAGTGTCACTACAAGCGCAAAGCTAACTTGAAATCCTTTACCCATGGGGCCCTCAGAACCAAAAACTAGCCATAGAGTAATCCTTAGCTTTTTCCTTGGAAGTATGCCTGACCAAGGTGCATCCTTGTGGGTGGCTGGTGAGACAGATGAATCTTAGGGTTCTTTAGAGGTGAGGAAGTTGGTGTTATCAGAAACTGAAAATGTGCTGGGCTTCCCTGGTTGAAACTGAATCAGTGAGGAAAAGCAGATATATGTGGATTTGTTGAGGAATTTTTCTGAAATCCTTGTTCAAAATATAGACCAAAAATTTGAGGTTGCAAGCTCTCATCTCATATGGAACTAAGGTCCATACCCACTTGGTCAAGAAGTCAGTTGCTGATGATTGAGGCCCATTTTTCCTCCTCCTCTTGATTATCAGTTGAAACGATGTCCTCAACATAGTGTCACAGGTGGATGCTAGGAGACAACTGAAGGCCAGCCAGATCCTGTTAACACAGACCATGAACCCTGGAGGACCACAGAGGCAGTCGACTGGAAGTCTCATAAAGGTGCATTGTTGGCCTTCAAATTAAAAGGAAATGGTGGGGCTGGTGCTATGGTATAGCGGATTAACGCCTTGGCCTGCAGCGTAAGCATCTCATATGGGCGTCAGTTTGAGATCCCCTGCTCCAATTCCCAACCAGCTCTCTGCTATGGCCTGGGAAAGCAGTAGAAGATGGCCCAAGTCCTTGGGCCCCTGCACCCAAGGGGGAGACCTAAGGAACCTCCTGGCTCCTGGCTTCGGATCGGTGCAGATCCGGCCATTCCAGTCAATTCTCTCTTTCTGCCCCTCCTCTCTCTCTATAACTCTGACTTTCATATAAATAAATAAAATCTTTACAAAATAAAGTAAATGGTGCCAAATCTCCACAAGACACATACAGTTCTTGCCACAGCAATAATGGCAAAATTATCAGGGGCAGTCTGATAATATCAAGTAATGCAAATTCAAAGCGAAGCTTGACCTTCTTGAGGTGGTGGTAACCTGCGGGATGCCTCCATTCCTATCTGCCAGCTTGGAGAAGGTGCTTGATGGGTGAGTTAATAGATGACTCAATGTATTTCAAAGAATACTTATACTCTATCATGGACAGCTATGTCGATTCCCCACTTGTCCTTCTTGAGTTATATTTTAGGGTGTTGACAATATAGGGATGTGTGTTAAGTGTCCATGCCGCATCAGTACAAAAGACTTGGGATTGATCTAGGTGAAGAACAGAAGTCTTAGGCTGTCCATGCCAAGGAACAGAAATGATAGGCAGAAGAAGAGGTAGGCAGAAGCAACACAAGGACTCATAGGAAGAGGTTGGGTCCTGTCTTGATGCTGACCATGGCAGTCGACCCAAGGGCATGTCCTCTTCATAGTCTGTCAATGAATAATGACTGATGCACTTTACTGGGAATGATCACAATGCCATAGGAGTTAGTGCCTGATGATCCATAAGGCTCTATAATGTGACCCTAATACATGGTGATTGTCATCCACAAAGATGCCTGGTGATGATTGCTTACCGCTAGTGTGCACAAGAATCCCACCATGGTTGAATGTCTGGTGGTCTTCTCTCTGTCTAGAAGGGCCTCAGTGGTGTCCAGAAACTCATGAGACTTGCCTGAAATGAGCCAGTAGGCAGCAGTGCAGCCTGCGAAGCCACTGACTTTGTTGACGATGTTCAGAATAGGTCCCAACATGTATCACAGGAAGTCAGAGAGCGCACCACATCTGATTACACAGCACTGGACTGCAGGGAGATGCTGAAGCAAACTCTGGCTGTGAACACTCTACGTGTCTGCCTTCGTATTTCCCAGGGTGCTTAGGGTTTGCGTAGGTTGATAAACTTCTGAAGTTGCCGCCAACAGGGCCAGAAGTTTTGCTCGGTCCTGTGGTGGGACTGCTTTTACAAGTAACAATGGGAATGCTGATGTTGTGGCACAGCTAACAATGCTTCCGTTTTATATTGTAGTGCTGGGGCATGCCCCAGCTACTATGCTTCCACTCCAGCTTCCTCCTAAGGTGCATGGATAGACAGTAGGTGATGCCTGAAGATCTCAGGACTCTGCAACCCATGTTGGAAAAGAAGATGGAGTTCCTGCTCCTGGCTTCACATTGGCTAATCTGTAGCTGTTGCAGCCATTTGGAGAGTGAGGTAGTGGTTGGGATGATATCTCTATGTCGTTCCCTCACTAATATTTTTTTTCCAAATAAAAAATCATTAAAATGTAACAATAGCCAAGGAACTGTGACAGAGTTGTTAAGATGTCATTTGGGTTACCCACGTCCCATATCAGAGCGCCTGGATTTCAGTATAATCTTCCTGCAGTCAGGTTTCCTGCTAATGTACACTCTGATGGATAGTAGGCATTGGGTCAGTTACTTAGGTCTCTTCCACCAATGTGAGAGAACTGGATGGAGTTCTTGGCTTCTGACTTTGGCCTAGCCCTTCCAATAATGTCTGCAGGCTTTGGGGGTGAGGCCAACAGATGGAAGCATCTCTCTCTATCTCACACTGCCATTCTAATAATTAGTATATAAAGGCATCAATACATTGTATTTGGCATGGCAATTAAAGACATCATTTTTGGTGCCAGCATCCCATCGCAAAGTATCTAGGATCAATACCTGTCATGCATTCACATCCAGGTTCCTGCTTCTGCTTACCCTGGGAAACACAGGATGGCTCAGATATTTGGGCCCTTGCCACTCAAGTGGAGTGATCCAACCAGTGGGAAATCTGTTTTCTTGTCTTTCAATGGAACATAATGACTAACGCTTAAGTAAGTGAATAAATAATTCCACTGGGGCCAAGGTAGCTTGGTTGGGACTGTCCTAGGGGCAGCTTTGCCATTCAGGGCTGGTGGCTTGCACATACTCACTGAAGAATGCCTAACAGCTCTCTTTTATTCTTAATTGTACACGTCCATTGAAATACAGAAGCTCCTGCTGTAGTGTGGTGTTTAACATGATCTGGACACCCACTGCAGTAGAAAACGTTTATGTTCACCCTCTGTGCAAACATGATGCCATCTGTTTGTGCTTTCCAGACAAGCTGGACAGGATCTTGATGTGGCTCAGTGACAGCTGCCAGCTGCCAAGTCTGTTGCCCCGTGATTTGTAGGCTACTTCCTGTCAGGAACACAGCAAGGTTGCCCTTCTCAATCTGTTCCTGTCCAGTCTTTGGGCAGGCTTTGTATCTCCATCCACAGCAAGGTGTATATACATCTGTGTGGACTTCCTTGGTGTCTGAGATACAGAACTTCACCACCTGAGACAGTTGCAGACAAGGCATCTACTTTCTTAACCATGTCCTGGGTGGTACTTGGCAGCATGTGAGGAGCAGCCAGCTGTCATCTGGTGCATGCAGACTCACCATCCTGCAGCACACAAGAATCTGCATTACCCAGGTGGAGGTACAAATGTTTGAAATGATCTCATGAGACCATGTTACTTATACGGGGCTGCCAGCAACACTCTGCACACAACCTCAAGAAGCCTCACTGTCTCACTGGGAGTCTGTGGGGGACACAGAAACCAGCGATAAACCAATGGGTGAACCCATGCACTCCATTAACAACGTCAGTCCACAAGTCTACCAGGTACTATTTCCCATACGGCAAATGACAGAGAAATTTTCCACAGATAAACTTTAAGCCTTTTTGACATGCTCTTATATTTATCACATTAAATATTCCTCAACACAACTGTTAACAATAACTGGATTCAACAACATTGTAGAATACATGATGTTGTGCATGGAAAAATCTAAACACTCCACCAAAAAAATGGTTCAAGATGAAAAACCAATTCAGTAAAGTTACAGGTTACAAAATCAACATACAAAAGCAGTAGCTTTTTATATGCTAGCAACCAACTTGCCAAAAATGAAATCTAAAAAGTAATCCCATACACAATAGAGACAAAAATAAAGCACTTAGGAATCAATGTAACCAATTAAGTGAAAGATATCTACAATGATAATTCTAAAATGTTGAAGAAATGAATCATCAAGGACTCCTAACATGGAAAAATATAACTTGCTCACGGATTGGAAGAATTAGTATAATTAAAATACCTGTATTAATTAAAGCAACCTACAAAATAAATGAAATTCCTATCAGACACCAATGACATTTTTTACAGAATGAGAAAATAATCCTAAATTCCCTAAGAAATCACAAAATATCAAGAATAGCCAAAATTATCCTGAGCAAAATTTAAAAAACAATCAACTTAGAGGCATAAGAATGCCTGCCTTCAAAGCTTACTACAAAGCTATAGCAATCAAGGCAGCATGATAGTGGAATTTAATTAATTCATCAATCCAAACAGGTAGAGACAATTGATTTTTCATGGAAGTGCCCAGACTATACAATGGAAAAAAGTATCATCTATTCAGTAAGTGGTGCTGGCAAAACTGGATGCATCTATGTAGAACTGAATATTACAGTACTATAAAAACTGAAATCCTGTTATTAGTATCAAAATCATTGCAACTGGAGGACTTCATGCTCAGTGAAATTATTCTGATACAGAAAGACAAATATTAGATGTTCTCCTTTATATATGAGAGCTAAAATTTTCTTTTACGAAAAAAGAAATCAGGCAACAACAAAAGAAAAACAGATAAAAAAGTTAATGCCTGTGTATATCAGTATTGCTGCAAATATAGTTTTGTTCAACTTTCTTTTATATCTTTATCAAACAAATTCTTAAGGATGATATACTACTATAATTTTAATAATTCATGATCATTTTAAAATTTACTGTGTATTAGTGTGTGGGGAGCAACTGGGAGCAACTAGGACTAGACTAAGTTACTGGAATTAAGACTTATTCTATGCATCTGCTCTCCCACAATATGGCGCTGGGAGAGGAGGAAACAGCTTCTACACAGCTGCCTCCAGTTCAACCAATAAACTGTAGGACCTGCTCCTGATTGGAGGAGAGCAGTGTACTCGGCGTGTGGGTAGCAGAGTTGGGATTGGTGGAAGAGGAAAAAAAAGGAGGAGAGAGACAACATGCACCGGGAACATCTGAAGGAACACCTGTGCAGCCCCCGAGAGAGCCGGCCGGTGGTGTGCCGCTCCCCTGCGGAAGTGGGGAAAGTGGCAGGGGGCCCGCCCCTCCACGGAGGTGGAGGGACGTAGCCAACCTGGGAAGAACCAGCAGCAAACCCGGGGAGGGCCGAGCAGACAAAAGAACAGCGCAGGGTCCTGTGTCATTCCTCCACGAAGACGGGGAGCGACATTAGTGTAGTAGTCATTTTTATAGAAACCTTTGATTTAATAAACATAAATCTCATAAGTACAACTTTTGGATTACAGCAGTTCTTCCCCCCATACCCACCCTCCAACCCGCAAACCATCCCAACTCCTACCCCCTCTTCCATCCCATTCTTCATTGAGATTCATTTTTAATGATCTTTATATACAGAAGATCAATTCTATACTAAGTAAAGATTTCAACAGACTGCACCCACACAGACACACAAACTTTAAAGTACTGTTTGAAGACTAGTTTTACCATTAATTCTCCTAGTACAACACATTAAGGACAGAGGTCCTACATGGGGAGCAAGTGCACCGTGACACCTGTTGTTGATTTAACAATTGACACTCTTCTATTTGACATCAGTGATCACCCTAGGCTCCTGGTCATGAGCTGCCAAGGCTATGGAAGCCTCGAGTCCACAAATTCCAACATTATTTAGACAAGGCCATAATCAAAGTGGAAGTTCCCTCCTCCCTTCAGAGAAAGGTACTGACCTCTTTTGGTGGCCCTTTCTTTCCCTGGGATCTCACTCTTAGAGACCTTTCATGTGGGTGATTTTTTGCCACAGTGTCTTTCTTGTCTTTCCATGCTTGAAATGCTCTCATGGGCTTTTTAGCCAGATTCGAATGCCTTAAGGGCTGATTCTGAGGCCAGAGCACTGTTTAGGGTAGTTGTCATTCTAGGAGTCTGCTGTGTGGCTTGCTTCCCATGTTGGATCATTGTCTCCTTTTTAATTCTATTACTTTTTTTTTTTGACAGGCAGAGTGGACAGTGAGAGAGAGAGAGACAGAGAGAAAGGTCTTCCTTTGCTGTTGGTTCACCTTCCAATGGCCGCCGCGGCCGGTGCACTGTGGCCGGCGCACTGCGCTGATCTGAAGGCAGGAGCCAGGTGCTCCTGGTCTCCCATGGGGTGCAGGGCCCAAGTACTTGGGCCATCCTCCACTGCACTCCCTGGCCACAGCAGAGAGCCGGCCTGGAAGAGGGGCACCGGGGACAGAATCCGGCGCCCCGACCGGAACTAGAACCTGGTGTGCCAGCGCCGCTAGGCGGAGGATTAGCCGGCTTTTTTTTTTTCTTTTCCTATCTATTTCTATTAGCAGACGCTTGGTCTTATTTAGGTGATCCTTTTTTTGGTAACTTTTATTTAATAAATATAAATTTCCAAAGTACAGCTTTTGGATTACAGTGGCTTTTTCCTCCCCGTAACTTCCCTCCCACCCACAACCCTCCCATCTCCCATTCCTTCTCCCATTCCATTCACATCAAGATTCATTTTCAATTGTCTTTATATACAGGAGATCGATTTAGTATATATTAAGTAAAGATTTCATCAGTTTGCACCCACACAGAAACACAAAGTGTGAAATACTGTTTGAGTACTAGTTATAGCATTAATTCACATTGGACAACACATTAAGGACACAGATCCTACGTAGGGAGTAAGTGCACAGTGAATCCTGTTGTTGACTTAACGATTCAAACTCTTGTTTATGGTGTCAGTAATCACCCCAGGCTCTTCTCATGAGTTGCCAAGGCTATGGAAGCCTTTTGAGTTCGCCAACTCTGATCTTATTTAGACAAGGTCATAGTCAAAGTGGAAGTCCTCTCCTCACTTCAGAGAAAGGTACCTCCTTCTTTGATGGCCCATTCTTTCCACTGGGATCTCACTCCCAGAGATCTTTCACTTAGGTTTTTTGTTTTTGGTTGTTTTTTCTTTGTTTGTTTATTTTGTTTGTTTGTTTTGTTTGTTTGTTTTTTGGCCAGGGTGTCTTGACTTTCCATGCCTAAAAACACTCTCATGGGCTCTTCAGCCTAATCCGAATGCCTTAAGGGCTGATTCTGAGGCCAGAGTGCTGTGATCTCTTTGACACTATCTTACTAGTTAAAGTGATCAGTTTAAGTTCATAATCGATCATAAAGATAGGACTTTTTTGTTTGATTATTGTTATTGCCCTTGCCTATATTCTTCCTTAATAGATGAACTCTTTATTGAATGGAATATAAAGCTCTTATGAGGTAAATTTAAAAATACACTATTTCAAAAATAAAAGATTTTAAAAGAATGACAAGCCCTCACTTTTTTAATTTCTGGTTTGTTAAGAATAGTGTACAAATTAAAATGTCTCTGTAGTGATTCTCAAAAACCAATAAAATCCCAAATATGAAAAAGCTTATCTCATATTCATTGTATTGCTCTGATGCTGTTCAATTTCACATACACACATGAAAACATACTACCATTTTAGTTTATTAAAGGAAACAATCTAAAATAAATATCATCACCAACTTAAAACACAGCCAGGTAGCCCTTCGACTGAGCATGACAAGAAAAGAACAGTTCAGTTATTTACAGGTTATGTTTTTGCTTGTATTAATTAAACATTTTCAAATACTCTAATATTAGTTGTGACATTAATCATTTAAAACCCCTTAACTTTATACACCAAGTAACATGTTGGTATTTTTCCTTAAATTTCATCCACAAGAGTTGTACATATTTATGGGCTAGTGTGACATTTCAATACTCATATAAAATTTGTACTGATCAAATCTACATTAATCTTTGGCATTATTTTATGGACAGAGCCTTGAGCTCCTTTATTTCATTTTCTAATAAAAGATAACAGATTACTGTGAGCTACACACATCCCCCTGCATGATCCTAGGAAATGACTCAGTAATCTAAAGCTACTGGGATAATCATCCGTAAACCATTTTTTCCACCTAGTTTTAATATTGCAATTGGTTTCAAAAGCAAAACACGGAGAAACAATAAGGGGGAGGGGGGAGGAGAGAGAGAGAGAGAGAGAGAGAGAGAGAGAGAGAGAGAGAGAAGATACCACCCATCTAGTAGTTCATTACCCAAATGTCCAAAATACTCAGGGCTGATCTGACCCAGGCTGAAGCTGGAAGATGGTCTCCAATGTGGTAGCAAGAATCCAACTACTTAAGCCATCACTGGCTGCCACTGGTATCCTGAGCATTGTCTTTCCCACCATGCCAAATGTCTACCCTTCAAAAAACTGTCTGACACACCCTCATATAGCCCTGGCTTCCAGAGGAAGAGGCCACAGTCCCCTGTCTTGACCCCATCACTGCATGGTCTCCTACTCCCAAATCATTACACATGCCAAGCTCCTGCCCAACTCCAGCCACAGCATCTGGTTTAATGGATCCAACTGAAGACACTGGGGGCCCTGGCCCACCAGGGTTACCAAACATGCAGTCACTGGACGTAAAGGCCCACATCTGAGGCTGAAGCAACCTAGATAACCACATGTCCAAAACTGAAACTGTATCACTGTTACACCACATATTAAAATCAGCTCAAAATGAACTGAAAGTCCATACAGAAGATCTGAACACTTACAACTTACAAAGTAGAAAATTCCTTGACATCAGCCTCAAGAGTGGTTGCTTATGTGCTAACAACTAAAGCACAGAGAGCAAAAGCAAATGTAAGGAAATGAAACCCCAACAAACTAGTAAAGCAAAGATCAGTGAAATGAAAAGGCACACCAATGGATAGGAGGAAATATTAGCAAACCGGAGGTGTGATCAAGGGAATAATACAAGGAATGCATACCACTAAGCAGCAAAGAATACAATTTAAAAAGGACAAAGGACTGAATCAATGTTTTCCAACAAAGACATACAATGTACCCTGAGGGTATGTGAAAAAGTTCTGAACATTGCTATCATCAGCAAAATGCAAATCAAGATGACAGTGGTTATTATATCTGTTAAACGGCTACTATTAAAAAGTTAAAAGATAACAAATATCGGGCACAATGTAGAGAAAACAGAACACACACTAGTGGAGGGAATGTAAATTGTGCCAGCCATTATGAAAAGCAATATGGAAGTTCCTCAAATGAAATTAAAAAAAGGAACAACCTTTATTAGCCATGAATCCAAAAGAAAACCACCATCTCAGAGAATTGTCTGCACCCCCACATTCACTTCAGCATCATTCACAATTCCACGATATGGAAATAACCCAAATCTTTGTTGATGGACCCATAAGGAAAACTGGGATACATACACAGTGGAATCCTCACCAAACCTTAAAAACAAAGGAAATACTACTACTTCTCACGAGATGGATCCAAAAGTATGGAACTACAGGACATTACAATGAGTGAAACAAGACACAGAAATAAGAAATACTACATGATCACACTTACATGTGGAATATACAAAAGTCAAACTAACACAGAGAGCAGGAAAAATGAAGAGATGTTAGTCACAAGATACAAATATATGGTTATGGTGCTGGAGCTGGGGTGTAAAAGCTTGAGCCTCCACCTAGACGGCCAGCATCCCATATGGGCACCAGACCGAGTCCCAGCTGCTCCACTTCCCATTCACCTCCCTGCTAATGTGCCTGGCAAAGCACTAGAAGATGTCCCAATGGCTTGGGCCACTGTGCCAAAGTGGGAGACCTGGGGTCCAGCCCTGCCACTGAAGACATTTGAGGAGTGAAATAATGTATGAGATGAGATATCCCTCATCCTCTCTCTCACTCTATCTTACTCTCTTTCCCTGCTGCCTGCCTTTTTTTTTTTTTGACAGGTAGAGTTATACAGTGAGAGAGAGACAGAGAGAAAGGTCTTTCTTCTGTTGGTTCACTCCCCAAATGGCTCCTAGAGCTGGCGCTGCACTGATCCAAAGCCAGGAGTCAGGTCCTTCCTCCTGGTCTCCCACGCGGGTTCAGGTGCCCAGGCACTTGGGCCATCCTCCACCATCCCGGGCCACAGCAGAGAGCTGGACTGGAAGAGGAGCAACCGGGACTCGAACCCGGCACCCATATGGGATGCCGGCACTGCAGGCAGAGGATTAACCAAGTGAGCCATGGCGCTGAACCCTGCCTTTCAAATAAATCTTCTGGGAAAATACATACATAAATAAAATTTAAAAATTTTAAAAACACTATAGGAGTGATAACTTTGTTAAGTAGCTTCATTGCACTACCCCTTTCATAGTGTATGGTAAGTACCAGGAGAGTCGAAAAGTTTGTGTGAAAATGCAATGTAAAGATCAGACTCATATCGAAACACACATTGCATGCCTTGAATATATACAATTTTTGTTTCTCGGTTGTATTGTAATAAGGCTGGAAAAATAAAACATGCAAAAATAGGTTCCTATACTTAAAATGCAAATAAAAATTAAGGAACTTAGGTTAATATTGTGGGGTTTTGGTAGGCTTCATGGGAAAGAAATGAGTTTTAAAACATTCATGATTGGGGCTGGCTGGCACTGTGGCGTAGTAGGTGAGGCCACCAAATGCAGTGCCGGTATCCCATATGGGCATCGGTTCAAGTCCCGGCTGCTCCACTTCCAATCCAGCTTTCTGCTATGGACTGGGAAAGCAGTAAAGGATGGCCCAAGTCCTTGGGCCCTTGCACCCACGTGGGAGACTTGGAAGAACCTCTTGGCTCCTGGCTGCGGATCAGCAGAGTTCTGGCCATTGCGGCCAACTGGGGAGTGATCCAGCAGATGAAAGACCTCTCTCTCTCCCTCCGCCTCTCCTTCTCTCTCTGTGTAACTCTGACTTTCAAATAAATAAATCTTAAGAAAAACATTCATGAACTTGACTAAACTAAATTTCAGGCAGTTTATATCTTGAAAATAAAGATTCAGGATTTCTATCAAGAGAATATTTAAGACAATATCCAAGTAACACATTACACTGTCACCTCACCTCCCTCAGACTGAAAACTCAGAAATAGAAAATAAAAGTTAGTATATCTGAAGGAAACCAGGAAAGTGAGAAGTGAAATTAGAATTATAATTCTAATACCATATGGTATTCTCCCACCGATGGGTGTACATTCCTATATGCATGTAACACAGTTACATATTACAAGCAGGTTGAGAATTCGCCCAATTAAACCATGGAACTGAAAAGGCAGGGCCTGCTTCATCAGCATGTCACCAGTGACATGGCAACTGGACCCAACAAAAAAGAGTACGCTCTCTGCTGTCCAAATTCTTGCTGGATTTCACTTGAATTTGTACTTTGTAAATGAAGGCTGATAGGAAGATGGGGCAAGTGCTGGGGCTTGGAGCCAGGGGGCTCATGCATAGTTTGATCTCTCACTGACTCACCGGGACAGGTCTTGGTCACAGTCCTCAGGCTCACTGCCCTAAAATGCCTTCCATTTCCCATCACTGGTGACCACAATGGCCCTTGGTTCAAAGCAATAGTTGGTTGTGGGCACATTATGTTTTGAGAACACACCTTTGGGGAGGCACCATGGTAGTTTCACACCTAAACTCAATCTAAATTCCTAGGGTTTCCATATTGAAATGCATGACAATTTTTAAACAGCCCAATCTGCATTTTTCAGTTCCTACCAGGAGCTACACATTATGGAGTTAGTTCTGTCAAGTTTTAGAATTTACACTTTCCTATAGTTTTCACAATGACATTCTTTCAGCTTATTTTGTAATCACAGGAAAGGAAGGAGGGAGGAGGGCAGCATGCTGGGGAGAGGAGGGAAAGGTGAAGTATCACTATACTCCTCAATCTGTGTCTATGAAACACATGATATCTGTTCACCTCTGTATAAATAAAAATTATTAAAAAAAGAAATTTAGCTGTGAAAACTGCAAGAGGAAATAAACGAACCAAATGGAGATATCATGTATTTAAGTTGAAGAACAAAGCAAAACATGGCAATACCAAAATATTAAACCAGGATGCTCACAGCAGTATGGCAGGGCCTTCCCCGTGGAATGAGTAGCAGTACAGGCCTACGGCATCTTAGTCACCAGGGGCTGCAGCCTCTGCCAGGGTCAGAGGTGCTCACGCTGCACTTGCTTCACTGGATCAATAGGTGGCAACGTCTTCACTGATCAGGTTGCTTTAGAACCCATTTTCATAAATGGCAGGACCCCAGTAGATATCATGAAGTATTTTATCAGAAAACTGTGGGTCCCATTACATTTATCATATTATCTCTATGTACCTCAAAAATTTAGGGTCTGCCAAGAATTACTCAAATTCTACCTGCACAGAGCAGAGGGCTATACACCATGAACATTAGTCTACTACAAGAATATCTCTTGGGGACAGCACTGCGGCATAGCAGGAAAAGCTTCTGCCTGTAGTGCCGGCATCTCATAAGAGCACTGGTTTGAGTCCCCACTGCTCCACTTCTGATCCAGCTCTGTGATATAGCCTAGGAAAGTGGAAGATGGCCAAAGTGCTTGGGCTCCTGCACCCACAGAGAGACCCAGAAGCAGCTCCGGGCTCCTGGCTACATATCAGCTCAGCTCCAGCCATTGCGGCCCTATGGGGAGTGAACCAGCAGATCGAAGACCTCTCTCTTTTTCTCTCTCTGCCCCTGCCTCTCTGTAGCTCTGCCTTTCAAATAAATAAATCTTTAAGAAAAACCTTTCTTTCCCCATTTGACACTCACATGTCATCTTCCATAGTAATCAGGTGGGGAAATCAAGCAAGGTGATCCATTAGTGTAGGAGGAGTTATCAATCACATAGAGCTCAGTGTTTGCTGAGGCAGTACTTTTAAATTTAACATCATATGTATGAAAATGTTTACAAGGTTTAAATGTCTTTGAAAGCAGCACTCTGAAAACTACACATATACCAATTCATTGAAGGATTTCCTGGACTCCATGCCTGTTCTCTCACTACAGCACTTCAGTAGAAAGCTTTATAATATTTGCAATACTGAACTGCAAGTCACAGTTTTAGTTTCCCCATACGTAATTATAGAGGCCTACATAACTCACAAACACAATTGTATAGAGGTAACAAAGGCATTGTTTGTAGAAAACTCTTCACCTAGTTTTCCCCCATAGATATGACTTTAGTTAAGCAGAGGAAAAGCATCTTAAGATGTTTGGCATAAACCACTCTAATTTTGGAATTTCCTCACAAAGTTTCTATATTTTAACTTCTTATTAGTAGTGCACTAGTAGTTGCTAGCCTAGGCTTTTTGTGGGAGATGCTAAAGTTTCATGGTAGTCACAGGAACAGAGGTTTGTGGAAAAGGTGACAGAACTGAGACGCAAAAGTGAAAAGCAAAAGAATCACATATTCATGTGGCTTTGAGAAGGGTGTAGGGACCAGACAGCCTTTGAGATGCCTGGTGATTGTTATCAGAGAACATCTGTGGACTGGGAGCATGAGAAAACAAAAGAACAGATTTTTCTTGGTTTGTTGTGTGTGAGGGCAAATTATGGAATCAAGGAATCAAGTTTGAAAATAGCCAACACGAGAAAACCATGGGCAATATAAATAGGTCAAGCTAACGATGAGAGAAAGAGCCAAGACCTTCCTGAAACACGGTACAGAGATAAGGCTGCCTAGGATGAGAAGACCAGTGAGAACAAACACATAGACTGAACATGGGGTCATTTCAACTTCTGGATTTGAACAATCAGCACTAACAGGAACACCAAGAGTGGATAATGAGGAAACTGGAACATCCACGAGGACGTGCACCAAGGAGCTGTTTCGGAGTAGTCACTGGTCAGCATCTCATAAGATGAGGATCAAGGAATGATCCTGGGATATCAACACAAGTAACTGCTAACCAGAAGGAAGGGAGACTTAATTCACCACATACTGTAAGAACCAAACCACAAAACACAATACCTACGGATTTTGAAATTTTGTGTTGTTTAAAACACAGGACAAACAGGGATTTCAATTCACCAACCGATGGTTTAGAACCAATTACACGGCAACCAGAGTGGATACTGCCCAGAAACAATGCCCCTGCCTTCTCAGACCTAAAAATGGTCTACAAATATCATAATCCGAATGATTTCAGTATTTCAAAATCGAATTTAGAAGTAAAAAGAACCTGTATTGAGTTATTCAGAACCTTATAGTTTTATACCTGAAACAAATATACTTAGGAAGTAATGCTACCCTCTCAAAATTTCGGTGCCATCCTCTGATGATAAACGGAGTCCCCATATTCCTAGTTAATGCAATAGTATGACTGGGATATGTAAATTTTACATGATATGTCTTCCCAGATAACCACACTCATTAACACAATACAACAATGTATTCCTCAGGAACTTTTTCATAAAATTAGGGAAACACTGGATATCACAGAGGCAGAATTAGAATTCAGTGGGGCGATGACAAGAATGTACAACCATCTTTTTGGGTTTAGCAGTCAAAGTTATTACTGCTGTGTTGGAGAACCTTCAATGCAAACTGAGAGAAACTATCTTAGCAAATTAGGAAAAACAGGAAGCAAAGCCTGTGAGCAGGAACTTCCTTCCTGGATGACCAGATCCACTTTCTCAGCTCCTATCCACTAAGTAGAACTATAAATCCAGAAAATAAAACAAGAGACCTGGAAATCAACACAGTTGCTGGGCATCTTAATTGCCCACCTATAAGAAGATGACTCACCTGCGGGCACCTGCTGGTTCACCCATCCTGGCATCAGAATTCAGCCAGGTAGGCTCACACCTCCTGGAACTGTCTGTGATACCTCCGAGCACATATACGGTTTACAATATACAATTTAAAATCTATTTAGAACATATGATATGAAATTTATAATATATAATAAAAGGTTATCATATAAAATACAGTATTCGATTTATAACATACAATTTATTCTTCCCTCCCCCTGGCTCCTGAAGGCCCACGTGTCCCCTGCCTGTGTCCAGGACCGGCATATGATACGCACAAACATTTCAAGAAGACTCACCAGGCGAGAATGGACAAACCTGAGGGTCCTGTTGAATCCACTGCCACTCCTCCGACACCGGCAGCCCGGCCCTTCCTGTAGGTGTTGCTCTCGGCTGCTCACCTCCTTGTTCTTAGGGCCAGGGCTTAGCACATGCTCCAATGAAGAACTCCACGGCGCTGGACACCAAGAAGAGAAACGAGAAACAGCAGCACTGAGCACCCCTTTTATAAACTCGGTATTTAATAGCATACATCATTTCTGGTCAGATTACCTGCAGGCTCCAACCAATCAAAAAACAAAGACCAAGCCCGCGCAGGGGTGTGGCTCCAGGCTTCTCCTGGGCTCCTGCTGTCTGTCCCCAGTAGGCAGTGAAGCCAGGCGCCAGCGCAGTGGGGCCACAGGTCAATTGTTTGCTTCACTTTTGTCATGGAATTTATTCCACCATTCGATTTAAAATTTGACAGAGTTTTTCTCTTTAGGTACAATACATACTCTTCTGCTTTTTCTCCTTAGAGTGTTCAAATAAAGTGAAATTGCTTTTATAGGACTCATGCATTGGGAGTGGTGGCTGTTTTTCAACTACTAGATTACAGAAAGAAAACAAGGGTGGGATGCTGGCATTACAGGTGATGGCTTAACCCACTGCACCACAACACTGTGGTGTAGTGGTGACTCCTGCGGTGCCAGCATCCCATATAGGCAGCAGTTCGAGTTCTGGTACTCGGATTCCAATCCAGCTCCCTGCTAATGTGCCTGGGAAAGCAGCGGAGGATGGCCCAGCTCTTGGGCTCCTGGCTCTTGGCTTAAAAATTTGCTCTGTGGGCCAACGCCGTGGTAAAGTAGGTAAAGCATCCCTCTGGCAGCGCCAACATCCCTCATGGGTGCGGTTCGTGCCCCCGATGCTACTCTTCCAATCTAGCTTTCTGCTTATAGCCTGGAAAAGCAGCAGAAGATAGCCTCACTTCTTGGGCCCCTGAAACCATGTAGGGGACCTCAAAGAAGCTCCTGGCTCCAGCTTTTGAATCGGTTCGCCTCTGGCTATTGCAACCATTTGGGGAGTGAACCATTGGACGGAAAACCTCTCTCTCTGTAACTCTACCTCGCAAATAAATAAATAAATCTTTAAAAAAGTTGCTCTATCTCCCACTGCTTTTCAGAGAGAAGGTGGATAAAAAGGTGCTGTGCGCTCTAAATCCATTTGACAAAAAGGACTAAGATAATCTAAGATCAGGAGCAGTAGTAAGCAGCCTTTGAACCACAAAATAGAATAAAAACTATGTTGCTTAGCACACCAAGTGTTGGTCCACTACTACTCAAAAGCAAAGCATTTCATCCTTGTAATTATGCTCACACGACACACACTTATATACCCTAATGGTTGCGAAATTTTCTTCAGAATACTCAAGACTTTAATTTTTAAAGAAGAGAAAATGCCAGCTTTGATAAAATGAACATGCCTGCACTCGAAGGGAAAATTAAACCTTTAGAAAAAAAGCAGTGAAACCACCAGATTGTGAAAAGAGTATTTTATCCACCAGGAAGTTTCTGAAAGCTGTTTTCTGTCATAAACAAACAAGGTGCCCAAACTCAGGACTGAACAACACATTCTACCAGTGCCACACAGCCACGATACTAAATTATTGTTCTTGCCAAGGCTTCAAATAGAGGGTACATTTCTAATTATGCTGGGTAAGCTCCAACTCCCTCAGTTTTGAGCAAGCAGAAAATTGTAGTCTAATGCTGCAAGTCTATCAAGTTCCTAGTACCACGGGTTCAGTAAGTTATAACACACGTAAGATGGTGAATTTACTGATGACCAAAGATTGCCAAAATGACTTTTCACATACATTCCCTCAGGTTTTTAAACAAAAGGCATTTTAAAGTTGCTATAGCAATATAAAGGGAAAGTAAAGAATGACCAATCACACTGCCTCTGTTAAGGTCAGAGATGCTCTGTCTCACCTGCATTCCTTGTAGGCTGAGTCTCTCAAACACAATTCTGCAGAACGGCATAGTTTCTTTTTTTTTTTTTTTTTTTTGACAGGCAGAGTGGATAGTGAGAGAGAGAGACAGAGAGACAGAGAGAAAGGTCTTCCTTTTGCCGTTGGTTCACCCTCCAATGGCTGCCGCGGCCGGCGCGCTGTGGCCGGTGCACCGCGCTGATCCGATGGCAGGAGCCAGGAGCCAGGTGCTTCTCCTGGTCTCCCATGAGGTGCAGGGCCCAAGCACCTGGGCCATCCTCCACTGCACTCCCTGGCCACAGCAGAGAGCTGGCCTGGAAGAGGGGCAACCGGGACAGAATCCGGCGCCCCAACCGGGACTAGAACCCGGTGTGCCGGCACCGCTAGGCGGAGGATTAGCCTAGTGAGCCGCGGCGCCGGCCAGAACGGCATAGTTTCTAATTTCACAAGGCTGTAGTGATTGTATCTGGTGCCCAACACAGACAACCTAGTGCTTGCTGTGCTGCTCAAAAAATCCCAGCAAACCTTGTGGTCAGTTCAATTCTAGAAGTCTCTTCTGCCTTCTCATTAACTGCTACTGGTTTTCTTATGACTTTCCCACATGGAGCATTCTCTAAAATACCTTCAGGCCAGACTTCAGCCCCTGGATCCTCAAGAGTACAATAATGTACAGTTTGCAGGGCACTGTTAAGAGGTCAGGGAGAAGTCCCCTGGTGTTAATAGCTTGAGTAATATTGTTTTCTCCTTTAGACCACATCATTAAGGTGCTTTCATTATCCATAAAGCAATTCTTTATGTCACAGCAAATGAGATCCGGCACTAATTCAAATAGGCTAATTTCAACCTAACAAAATAATTTATTCCTAATAACTAAAGGACCAAGACAATGACCAAAATTTGTAAAGACTTGTTATGATACATGAGGGATCTTCAAACATTATATAAAACATACGTATTACAAAAAATATGCATGGGCTTAAAAAAATTTTACACTAAAATAAAGGTATCTTTTGATTCCATTTCCCATTAACTTTCTGAACTATTCTGATGAAGAAAAGAAAAAGCATGGTTTTAAAAATGAATCCTACCAGAGCAAAGGATGATGCTACATGATAATTTACAAGGGAGAAGCCAGCAGAGAAGACGCAAGAAGCCTAACGCAAAAAAATGCTGCCCTTCCTGAATTGCAAGGTGACTTGAAGCAGAGGAATGAGATTTCCTTTCCAAGTTAGAACAAATGCACACATTAGCATTAAGTTCTTTTTTAAAAAAGATTTATTTTACTTATTTGAAAGAGTTAGAGAGACAGAGACAGAAACAGAGAGGTCTTCCAACAGCTTGTTCACTCCCCAAATGACTGCCAATGGCCAGTGTTGAGCTGATCCAAAGCCAGGAGCCAGAATTTTCTTCTAGGTCTCCCACACGGGTGCAGGACCCCAAAGACTCAGGTCATCTTCTACTGCTTTCCCAGGGCTTAGCAGAGAGCTGGCTCAGAAGTGGAGCAGCTGGGACATGAACCAGCACCCATATGGGATGCCAGTACTGCAGGCCAACACTTTATCCTGCTGTGCCACAGCGCCGGCCCCAGCATCAAGTTCTGATAGGACCATCTCCTCGTCCTGAGGCTCTGCTCCATACTACTGGAAAGACACAGTTTTACCTTCTAAGCTACACACAGATTTAGTGACAGCCTCCAGAGCACCATGGCTTGCTGTGCCACCCTGGCATCCCAGGAAGATCCCACAGTCCCAGCAGGAAGCACTCAGCTCCACCATGAGGCGGCACTCAAAAGTCTTCACCATGGGTGTCTGCAATCACAGTTGGATATCCAAGTGGTCACACAGATCCGAGGAACTCTGTTACATGTTTTCTGGCATCTGGAAACTCAGAAGTCAACTCAGTACATTTCCAGAGGCCAGAGCCTCTACACCTAGGACCAAGCAGCTCAGAACATGTCCTGGGGTGGGGGCAGTGAACTTCCCAAGGCAGGAAGTGTTCAAGTTGCACATAAAGACCTGACCTCTGGTCCAAGATCCATTTGTGGGGATCTTGAGGTGACCTTAGTTATAAGGGGGCTGCTTGGATGCAACATTTCTATCAGGGGCCTTGTCTGGACCTTGATTGCCAGGCTCAGAGCAGGAATAGAGCAGGGACAGACTGTCCCATGAGTCATTTGCGAGCACAGTTCTCAAAGTGTGGTACCATAGAAACACTAAGCGGAGCTGTGGGGACCCAGTACTGCTCAGAGAACTTGCAGGAGGTCTCTGCCACACAGCAGCATTCCAGTTCCTCTCAGTGCTCTAGGTCAGGGGTGAGGAGCCTTACTCTAGAAAAAGATACCAGTCCTAGCTAGGCAAGACAAGAGGTCTCTAAGAAAATCGAGGAGCGTGATCACGAGACAGTATGACTGACTAGTCCACACAATCCTCAGGGAGCTGATTTAATAAGACATAAGTCTGCCTAGGTGCCCTGGAGTGTCACAGGATTAGACCTGGACTGGTTAAAGCCAATGGGTTATATTCAGCAGCCAGGGCCAACCTCATGGGCGTGCAGCCTACATGGTCACACAGAAACAGTCACACGGCTCGCTCTCTGAAGGGCCTGCACTGGGTTTAAACCTCTGCTGGTGGTGTCTTAAAAATCCTCAAAACTCTGTCTTTGAACTTGTGTTTTGTAAGCCAGTCAAAAGAGCATGAGTCTGAGCCAAGGAGGTAGGTGGAAGAAAGGAAAGAGCTTTATGTTTTAGTATCTTTAGTGGCCCTTTATCCCTGCCTTTGGAACAAGGTCCTCACAAAATTGTGCAGCAGGCCCAGTTAGCAGTGGTGAGGTAAACCCCTCCCAACTAGCCAGCCACACTTTGAAGGAGGGAACTGAAGACTAATCAGGGATGGGCTTTTGGTATAGCGACTAAGCCTCTACTGCAATCCCCACAGCTCATGTTAGAGTGCCCAGGATCAAGTCCTGGCTGAAGTCCTGATTCCAGCTTCCTACTATTCCAACCTGGGAGGCAGCAGGTGATGGCTCAAGTACTTACATCCCTGCCACTCACATGGGAGACTTGGATTGAGTTCCCAGACCCTGGCTTCACATACCTTTCCAGCTCTTGTGGGCATTAGGGAAGTAAACTAACGCATGAAATATTTCTTTCTTCCTTTGAAATAAATAATAAATAAATTTTAAAAAGACTAATCACCAGGGACCTTGAGGACTCCTCAAACCCTCTGGTCCTAACCCTACCAGCAAATCTCCTTTCATACCTCAAGGTCCCTCTTAAAAGTCAGTTCCAGTCCCAGGGTGGCAAGGTACCCTCCCCTCAGACCCCCCCGCCCCCCGCCAACAGCTCAAGACTCCCCACTGGTGTGAACCAGGACACAAGACCTATGTTATCAAATCACAGCATGAGGCCACAGCATTAGCAAGAAGGGTCCTTAGTGACACAGCTCAAGTCCCTGTAGTTATTTATGCTCCACACACAGACAAGCCCAAAGACTAGGACCACTGGTTTTCTCCAGCTACCACCTCTCTGATACCCCAACTCTGGAACCGATGGAAGCTGAGGTTCCAACCCCAGGAGGGACACAGCTCTGGGGCAAGCAAAGCAGGATTTAAACTGGAACTTCACTGATCTTGATATATGGCCTAGGGCAGGTTCCCACTTCCTTTAACTAATATTTATAAGGCTATCAGAAGTGCCTCCCTCACAGACCTTTGAAGAGAATTAGACAGGACAATGTGGTATAATTCAAAAAAACAAAAACAAACAAAAAAACCTCTTGCTTCCCCTCCTTGTGTTGTTATTTAGAAATGAGACAACGGTACCTTAAGAAGCCTGACAACTGAAAGTGCTTCATTAATGCTGATTCTGTTAAACATCCTTTCTTGTCCCTCCGACCTTTATTCTTGTGACCAGAGCCTTCATTAACCATCACTTCCTGTCCCAAGACGCAGCAGTGAGGGCACTGTTAGTTCTGCATATATCAAATACCAACTGTGACCAGAGACTACAGGAATGAAAGCAGAGAGATAAAGTCCTGCCCTGGACAAGCTCACAGTCTTGCATGAAATAGGTACACAGCAAATAAATGGTGATTAAATGGGTAAGAACTTTACATATATAAAGAGTGTGTAACAGAAATATTTCTGTAATGAAATACATCCAAAAGCTCTGGATACTTACCTCTGTCAGGGGAAGGAGAGAAAAGTATCACAGAAAAGGAAGACACCCATACGGAATGCTGGTACAGCTGGCGGTGGCTTCACTGACTATGCCATGGCTCTGCCCGCCCCACACCCCCAAACCCCCAACAACCCAGGCTGTTCCCACTTGTGATCAAGCTGTCTGTGTGCAGTCTGTGAAAATTCACCAGATTCTGTGCAAATTAATTCGAGCGCCCCATGCCCGTTTTCCTGCACACACACCTTACACTTCCGAACAACCTGGAGAAGAGAGGCCGTGAGTCAAGGTCCTCTTCTCAAGGACGCGACCAAGGCTACTGCTGGCCAGGGACAGAAAACACCCAAGACGCAACCGAGGCCATGGGAAAAGTTCTTCCTCTCCCAAACCCCGCCACTACCCACACCCACCAGGACTCCTGTCACTCTCCACCTCCCTTTCCTCTCCTCCACGCGGGTTTCTGCCCCTCCCTTCCTCACCTCCACACCTACACATCACCTTTTCATTCTCCCCCCTTCCTCTCTCCTCCCGCGTCCCCCTTGAGCCCCTCCCTCCTCCACTTTCTATCCCAACTACCCCTCAAACACACACACCCTCCCCGCTCTCTGCACCTCGGGCCCTACCCACCCAGTGACAGGAAGGCCACCACAACCAACCATCCACAGAAAGAGCTGAGTGGATATGAAGCCAGGAGCCAGGAGCTTCCTCCAGGACTCCCACACAGGTCTTCAACTGCTTTGCCTGGCCACAGCAGAGAGCTGGAACAGAAGTGGAGCTGCTGGGACTCGAACCAACACACATATGGAATGCTGGTACTGCAGGCTGCTTCACCCGCCATGCCATGGCTCCGACCGCCGCCCCACCCAGGCTTTTCCCACTTGTGATCCCGCTGTCTCCTCAAACGCCTAGGAAAGCAGAGGAAGTGGCCCAAGGACTTGGGCCCCCGAACCCACACCGGAGTACTGGATACAGTACCTGGCTAGGGCTCTGGCCTGGTCAAGCACGGGCCATTGTAGCCACCTGGAACCTGGGCGGAGTGAGCCCACACACTGAAGATCTCTCCCTCACCGCCTCATCTATAACTCTGCCCTTCAAACCAGTCTTTAAATAGAAAAAAGTCGCGTACTTACGATGAGGTATCAGAATCTTGGGGCAGGCTGGAACAGAGCAAAGAGGGATTCTTGGGGTTTCTCTAAGCTTCTGCTTTCTCCTCCCTGTGTGCAGTCTGTGGAAAGTCACCGGATTAGGTGCAAATTAATTCGAGCGCCCCATGCCCGTTTTCCTGCGCACACACACCTTACACTGCCGAACAACCCGGAGAAGAAAGGCCGTGATCAAGGCCTCTTCTCACGGATGCGGCCAAGGCTACTCCCCGCCAGGGGTAGAAAACCGGGGCCGTGGGAAAAGTTCTTCCTCTCCCCACCCCACGCCCAACCACACACTCACCGGGATGCCTGTCACTCTCCCCCTCCCTTCCCTCTGCCCCACGAGGGTTTCTGCCCCTACCTTCCTCGCCTCCACACCTGCACGCCACTTTTTCATCCTTCCCCCTTGCTCCCTCCTCCCACCTCCCCCCTACACCCTCTCCTCCACCTTCTATCCCAGCTACCCTTCACACACACACCCCACCCCCGCTCTGCACCCTGGGCCCCGCCTACCCAGTGACAGGAAGGCCACCACGCCAAACTCTCCGCAGGTAGGCCTTTCTGTGTCTCTGGAACACGAACCCAGTCTTGAGGTGTAGTCTTCCGGAAGCGGCCAAAGCAAAAGACTGCACCTAGAAATTTCCAGAAGCCCAAGATAACTGATGTGGCCGCCTCAGACTGCAGCCTCATCTGAACCCGGCCTGAACCTGGGGGGCACTCACTGTGTCTCCTCAGGGTGGGCCACCACCGTCGAGGATGGCTCCTCAAGGCTTGTGCCAGTGCTGGGCAGGAGCGGACACGACGCTGACTCCTACCTGAGCACCAGCACAGCTGCAGATGCGCCTGCGGGTGCACTTCCAGGTCACAGCGCCAGGCGCAGGCGCACTCCTCACTGGCCATCGCCATGGCGCAACGGGACGCATCTGCGCACTGCGATATCCCACGTCCAGCGCACCCAGGGTCACTTCCAGTCCCGCCCCTCCAGGCTTTACCCAGGCGGGGCAGCCGCTGGTGGCCCAGGTACTCTGCACCCCACTTCCCTGCCTCCTGGGAGTCCTCAATGGAGCTCCTGCCCCCTGGCTTCTGTTTGGCACAGCGCATGCTGTTGAAGCCGCATGGGGAGAGAAGCAATGCAAGCGGCATCACGAGCGCTCTTTCTCGCCAGAGCATCCATCTGGGGGATCACCCCCCAGGTGACTACAAAGGCCGGGGCTGGACCAGGCCAAAGCAGATGCCAGGGACTTTATCTGGTGCTCCCTCTGGGTTCAGGGGCCTACGTCCTTGGGCCATCTCCCTCTGCTTTCCCAGGTACGTTAGCAGACAGCTGGATCCCACGGGGAACAGCTTCCAGGAGGGACCAGCGCTGTGCGGTAGCGGGTAAAGCCACCGCCCACAGTGCCGGCATCCCATATGGGCTCCGGTTCGAGTCCCGGCTGCTGTACTTCCGAAGCAGCTCTCTGCTGCGGTCTGGGAATGCAGCAGAAGATGGCCCAACTCCTTGGGCCCCTGCACCCATGCAGGAGACCCCGGGGAGGCTCCTGGCTCCTGGTTCCTGGCTTCAGATCCGCTCAGCTCCGCCCTTTGCAGCCAACAGGGTAGTGGACCAGCAGATGGGAGACCTCCCTCTCTCTCCACTCGCTCTCTCTCTCTGCCTCTCATCCTCTCCATGTGTAACTCTCAATGAAAAATAAGTAAGATCGAAAAAAGTAAAAAATTTAAAAAAGGAAGACATAGCTGTAAATAAAATACTGCATCAAGACCAACTACTAGAGTTTGTGTAGAATTTGATATTATATGCACTACATACCCTATTAACACAGAATTTGAAAAAGAGTTTAACTTAGAAAAGATTCTGGTACACATTCCTTCTCTTCTTCCTTACAAACATTCTGTCTGGCGTATTCTCTGACTCACGCATCAGGAAATCTTTGCAATGTATTTATTCAGACTCTTACGTGTCCACTTGCACAAGGACACGGAACACCTGTGATCTACACAGTTCTCCACAGAACACAGGTCTGCTTGCCAGTCACCACCCTTCACAGTCTAGCCCTGCATTTAACCTATGGAATGTGTTTGAAATGGGACAAATCCTATCTTCCACAAAGCAAGACAGAATACAGAAAGGCAGCATCTGAGGTCACTGTTGACATTTTCTACGTGCACGTTATCATGTTGGTACTTTTTCTCTCATTTCTCAATGTTAGATACATCAGCTAGGAGCTGCATCATAAGCAGCACTAGGTGTTGGCACTGTGGTGTTGTGGGTAAAGCTGCCCCCTGCAACGCCAGCATCCCATATGGGTACCACTTCCAGTCCCAGATACTCCATTTCTGGACCAGCTCCCTCCTAATTGCCTGGGAAGGCAATACAGATGGCCCAAGTGCTTGGGCCCTACCACTCTTGTGGGATACCCAGATGAAGCTCCTGGCTCTTGACTTTGACCTGGCCAGTCCCAGCCACCACTGAGGCCATTTGCGGAGTGAACCAGTGGATGGAAGATCGATCTATCTCTCTCCCTCTCTGTAACTCTGCCTTTCAAATAAATAAAATCTTATCTCTCCTTTTTTTTTTTTTTTGAGTAAAGTAGCAACACCAGGACTTGAAACAGGGAATACCATATGGGATGCAGGTGTTCCAAGCAGCTTCTTAATGCCATCCAACATCAAATACCTGCCCCTGAAGGTCTTCTTACTCAACTTCTCATTTCACATATGAGGTTTACAACCTTTGTTCCTCTCAAAAGGACAGTACTGTACTGCCTATGTTAGAAAGAGGAAATCTAGCAGGTAAGCGCTGTGGCGTAGCAGGTAAAGCCACTGCCTGCAGTGCAGGCATGAGCCTCAGCTGCTCCACTTCCAATCCAGCTCTCTGCTATGGCCTGGGAAAGCAGTAGAAGATGGCTCAAGTCCTTGGGCCCCTGCACCCATGTGAGAGACCTGGAAGAAACTCCTGGCTCCTGGCTTCAGATTGCAGCAGCTCCAGCCATTGCAGCCATCTGGGGAATGAACCAGCAGACGGAAGACCTCTCCCTCTGCCTCTCTCTCGTCCTCTCCTTCTCTCTCTGTGTAACTCTGACTTTTAAGAAAATAAATCATTAAAAAAGAAAGAAAGAAGAAAGAAATCTAATCAGAGCAAGATCAGCAGTAACATTCCCGTGTCAGGCATTTGATAAGAGAAATGCCCCTACGTGTTCAAAGTGCCTCCCTGTATTCTCTCCATTTACTGAGTGCATGTATTGGTCAAACGACTGGTGCTTTTGAGGAGGATGAGCAGAACAAGAATAAGAGGCAAAGGATGACAATAATCTGCAGCAGGGCCATGGAACGAAGGTGGCAGAGAGGGAAGATTCTAGTAATACCAAAGCTACAAAGAGAAAAAGCTGAGTCACTCCACATGCATGTAGAAACATCTAAAGGTACTCTGCTTTCTAGCCTAGGTAGGAGGGTGAGTAACAAGAGCACCCATCAAAGAGAACACAGCCTTTTTTTACCTATTAAGACTGCTAACAATTACATAATAATGACCTGGAGTTCACACTACAGAATAGAGAAGCAGTGTGCTTCAAGACAGCACACTTGAGTCTTTTTTTTTATTTTATTTTTTACAGGCAGAGAGGACAGTGAGAGAGAGAGAGAGAGAGAAAGAGAAAGGTCTTCCTTTTGCCGTTGATTCACCCTCCAATGGCTGCCGCGGCCGGCGCATTGCGCTGATCCAATGGCAGGAGCCAGGTGCTTCTCCTGGTCTCCCATGGGGTGCAGGGCCCAAGCACTTGGGCCATCCTCCACTGTACTCCCGGGCCACAGCAGAGAGCTGGCCTTGAAGAGGAGCAACCGGGACAGAATCTGGCGCCCCGACCGGGACTAGAACCCGATGTGCCGGCGCTGCAAGGCGGAGGATTAGCCTATTGAGCCACGGCGCCGGCCATACTTGAGTCTTAAACCAAGGGTTCTAACATGATCCAGGAGCAACCAGGACTATAACCCGGTGTCCATACAGGATGCTGGTGATGCAGGCAGAGGGTTAACCAAGTGAGCCACGGTACTGGCCCCTCCAATCACTCTCGTAACATCTCCACAGTTCCCTCCTCATGCGTGTCCTCTCTCAATCCCTACTCAGTATAGATTCTACTGTCTGGCACTATCAGGCCCCCTACCAGGTGCCCAGTACTCATCCTCTCCTCCTCTGTTTCTCTATCACAGGAACCTTAAAGACCTCGATATGTACTAAACCCAACTCTCCGCCATCACCTCACCTCCACACAAATAGCTGGCCATGGTTCAAGGATGCTACAAGGAACTGCATCCCCTGAACTGCAATGTCTCCATCATTAACGTTTTACCACATCTGTTCCAATCACCTTCTTTATCTAACTGCACCCATTCTCATTACTCTTAGAGAGCAAGTTTCTGACATAAGGGCTGATCTGCCCTATGTTCACCAGAGTAAATGTTCCACAAGAGAATATTCACCTCTGGAACCTCAGATCACTAGCTGAATAAGGAAACTGATACCACACTGTCAGTCCAATCTAGAGGTCCTCTGCACACGCTGTGCCTGTCAACAGCAGCCCTTGCACTTGCTGCCCAGCATCAAATGCGGCATTCCCTTGCTGTACCTCTTTTATTCTCAAATAGCTGCTCAGTGTTTCCCCACCTTTGTGATATTGACAATTCTCAAGAGTTCCAATCTTTCACTCTTTAGGATGTCCCTCAAGCAAAAACTGTAAAGGTGTCCTCAAAGTCAAACTCATGTTGGCATTTTATCAGAAAAACCTCAGAAATCACACTAACCTTTTCTCAGCTTTTCTCATCAAGAATCACATGATGTCAACGTATGTCACGACTGGTGAGGTTAACCTAAATCATCTGGTCACCAGATTTTCCTCTGTAAATCATAAGCATTTTGTGGGGAGATAACCCAATACTACACAGCATTCAATGTCTCATCAAACTTCTTCCCACCAACATCAAAATCCATTTGTAACTTCCATATGAATCAACTATCATTATGGTAGACGCCAAATAATGACTTGTTTTTTTAACTACCCATTTTATGGGGAGATAACCCAATACTACACAGCATTCAATGTCTCATCTAACTTCTTCCCACCAACATCAGGATCCATTTGTAACTTCCATCTGAATCAAGTATCATTATGGTAGATGCCAAATAATGACTTTTTTTTGAACTACCCACTTCTTCATCATTAACAAAACACCCCGCTGTAAAGAAGAAATTTTTCTTATCTCTCACTTATTCGTATACAACATCAACATTTACTTTAGTGCTGAAATTATCCAGTATCTGGCCAGTGTGCGCTCCTTCAAGCTAACTTCTGCATCTTCATGACACACCCTATCACTCTGAAAGAATTTTTTTTTAAGATTTATTTATTTATTTGAAAGGTAGAGTTAGAGAGCCAGAGAAAGAAAGAGAGAGAAGAGAGACAGAGAGAGAGAGACAAGAGAGAGATGAGAGAGAGAGAGAGAGAGAGAGAGAGAGAGAGAGAGAATGAGAATCTTCCATCCACTGGTTCACTCCAGAAATGGCCACAATGACCAGAATTTTGCCAATCCAAAGCCAGGAGCTTCTTCCAGGTCTCTCACGTGGATAAAGGGGTCCAAGGACTTGAGCCATCTTTCACTGCTTTCCCAGGCACATTAGCAGAGAACTGAATCTAGCGGCTGGGACCCAAAGCGGCACCCATATGGGATACTGGCGCCACAGGTGGTAGCTTTACCTACTAAGCCACAGCACCGGCCCCTGAAGAGTTCTTCAATTCCTTAGAGAAATATATTTCCCAGGCTCATTACACATACCCTGCAATCAACTGTTCCTTCAAGGAACTTTGATTTCCCTCTTAGGAGATGACAGAATTTACAAATTCATCTAGTTATTTTTGATTGTAGACATCTTCCATGACCATTTTGAGGACTTCCCATATGCATGGATTTCAAACTTTTCGCATCAAAATAAACTTATCTCTTAATTCCATTTTCTACAAACTTTTAAAGTGGTGTCATATGCATAGATTTTCAGTATCTACATTTATATTCATGTTTTAAAAACCATGAATTTACTTTAAATTTCCAATTCCTGTCTGACATCTTCAAATTCTTTTTAATCTTCCTCATTCTATATTTATAAATTCCTTATCTGTCAATAATAAACATAGTTTGTTGTAACCTCAATATATTTACTTGGTTGCTCAATCTCCTGAATATATAACCAACTTCATTGTCTGCCTATGCAGCTCTCAGTCCCACTGCCTCCTTCACCTCTAGTCTGGTTGCCCACTCTTCAGCTCCTGTACCTGTCACTGCCTCCAAAGAAAGGGAAGGTAGGGAAATCCATGAAGAGTCCATAACAATCCCAAAATGGAACTCCATATTTTCTCCCTGCAAACCTGCTTTTCTCTGAGTCTTCCACTTGTCAGTAATCCAATGTAATTCACTTCATTGTCTGGCCAAAATTGGGTTTGCTTCTTTTTCTCAGTATCCATCTAATAACATGCTTATTTGCTCTACCTTCAAGACTTAATCCAAGCATTGCTACTTCTCTCCAGCTTCAGGCCAACTTTTACAGCCCAAGTCTACTTATGCTGCTCACAAAGACTGCTTTAAGAGTCTCAAATTCTCTGCCTTGCAAGCCTACAATCTATTTTCCAGAGAGCAACCAGGATGACTTTTTTTAAGACAAACACAAACCAACGCACAGCCTACTCTACTGAAAATTCTCCATGGACTTAGACGTAAAATAAAATCCAAACCCTTCACCGTATCGTATCAGCTTCTTGAAGTACCCCTGCTACTTCTCCAACCTCATCCACCAGCTAACTAGCATCTGCCACTCAGATCTTTCTGTGACCCTCAGTCACCAGGCTCTGCCTCATGCACTCTGCGCTTGCTGCTCTCTTCCATAAACTGGGTGTAGTCCCTCACATCGAACAGCTGTGCTAGAATGTCACCTCCCCAAGAGCCTTTTCTGACCTGCATTCAGTACCTCTAGCTCCATCTTCATACACTGCTTTTTTGTTTTCACAGCACTTAACACTATCTGTAGCGCTATAATGAGTTTTATTCAGTAGTTTAATGTCTGTCTTCCATTATAAATTGTTATTCTTATAGAGACAGCATATTGACCACACAGTATTACATATAACACCTCATGAACACTGAATAAATGTTTGCTAAGCTGACACATTTACAGAACTGTGTATGGAATACTACATGAAATACAATCACTTGAAGCTACGGACTCAGTATACATTCCAAAATAATAGGGTCAGCAACCACCAGCAATTTCTAGAGCATACCCTCAAACCAGAGATGTGCCATTAACAGCAGAATTTCTGCAATTACAGAATGCGGCAACTAAAGAGACATGAATACCAAGTCAACTGACAAGCTGCTGTCTGCAAAATATAAAAGGTGAGCAGAGAGCCGCATGGAGAAAATCTTTCTGAGCTGCCCAAATGACAAATATCTTCATAATAATATAAAGCTCTATCTGGAAGACATCTATAAGATTCAAAAATGCATACTCCAGTGGTTTGTATATGCATCAAGAATGAAAACCAACCAAATAAAAGACCATCTATGGCTCTTTGCAGCCCTGAAAGAAAGAAAAAGAAACAGGATGGATACACAAATGAGGCAGATTGATGGCATGAAGGAAAACTTGACAAGAATAAATGGGACTGCAGGAAACAATCATGATGGAGAAAGAGAGAAATGAAAGTAACCATTCCATCCAGCATTCCCCAGAACAGTGATGGAAGAACATGTAACTAAAAATAAAAATAACTCCAAATAGCTGTCCGCAATGAGAAAACTCATAGACAAAGGTATAGATATGTGCACAAGCACGTGTAAAACAAATACTCATACAAAAAGGGGAGGCTGATAAACTTTCAAAAACAATGATTATTAAATGCATGTTAGGTCATATTATATGTTAAAAAACTACCTTTAAAATTTTTCCCCAGCATGATGGCAATGTGGCATAATATGTTAAGCCTGCACCTGCATCTCCAGCATCCCTTATGGGCACCAGTTCAAGTCCTGGATGCTCTACTTCTGATCCAGCTTCCTGCTAATGTTCCTGGGAAGGCAGCAGAAGATGGCTCAAGTGCTTGGGCCTCTGCACCTTCTTGGGAGACCAGGAAGAAGCTCCTGCCTCTTGGCTTTAGATTGGCCCAGCTCCAGCCATTGCGTTCTTCTGGGGAGTGAATCAGTGGATGGAAGATTGATCTCTCTCTCTCTCTCTCTACTCCCCACCTTCTCCCCCTCGCCCTCTTTCTGCAACTCTGTCGTTCAAACAAACCTTCCAAAAATGGCAAAATATTAAAGGGTTTGGCAAGAATGTGGAGAAAAGAGAAGCTCTGCACACTGCTGGTAGGAATGCAGATTACTACAGCCATCTTGGAAAACAGTATGGAAGTTCCTAAAAAAACCAAAAGTAGAACTACCATATGAGCCAGCAGTTCTATCCCTGGGTATATATATCCAGGGGAAATGAAATCTGTCCATTGAAAAGGCATCTGCACTGCCATGTTTATTGAAGCATTATTCACAATAGCCAAGACATAAGACAAAATCTAAGTACTGGAATACTGATAAATATATAAGGAAAATATGATACCTATAAATAATGGAATCTTACTTAGCTATAAAATGGAAATCTTTTCATTTGCAACAACATGAACTGGAGGTCATTATGTAAGTGAAATAAATCAGAGAGAACTATGACTTGATCTCACTCTAAAAAAAGTCCTTGTGGAGTCTAAAAAAAAAAAAAAAAAAGGTAATCTCATAGAAATTGTGTATATAATAGTGGTTACCAGAGGATGGGGAGCAAAGTGAGGTGGGAGTGAGGGGGAAAGGTAGATGGATGAGTACTAGGTTCCAGCTAGATTGGAATAAGGAGTTCTGGGGTTCTATTGTACAGTAGGGTGACTACAGATCATTACATACCATATAGTTCTCTGTAAAGAAACACTAGAAGATAAAAGGCAAATAAAATATATCCCTAATTCAACGCTTCCACCATCTCTATGGCTGCCATCTGATCCATCAACTTCATTCCCTTTCATTGGATCATTAGTGGCCTCCTAACCGATCTTTGTGATTTCATCTCTGTCCCCTGCGTGCTGTTCTCAACACACAATCAAGTCATGCTACTCGTGACCTTAGTGCTTAAGTACGATCATGTTGTTTCTACCCTGACTCAGTGTCTTCCAACTGTTTGTCATCCTGCTCCACACAATGCACCCCAAAAGGCTCTGAATGATGTGGTGCCCCTGACCGCATCTCTCAGATCTCAAGCAATTCATTCTGCTATTTATTCTTTCTGGAAAGTTCTTTCTCTGCAGAGCTGTGTAGATCACTCCTTTCCCTCTTGAAATGTCATCCTCTCAGGCACTATTTGTTGAATGAATGAAGGAGTCAATGTTGTCAATAAAGCTGCTATACTCACTCAGGCCAGGCCCTGCAGGCTTCTAATCCCCATGATGTAGTCAGGAACCAAGGACTGGAACCCATACTTGAAGGATACTGTGTTCACAGCCACCAAGGCATTAGCAGGCAGCTGAGGCTGTGCCCACAATCAGAGTAATATTTTTGCTATATAAGTTGATGGCAAGTCTGTATGTACAAACACAGAACTAAGTGTACAAATACAGGACTTTTTGTGAGGATAAAATTAACATTGCCGGTCAAAGTATGACCATAAATTGATACCATTTCCACACTCATGTTGATATTGTAATTAAGAACAAGCATTTAGAAACCTCACAGCAATTGGACAGTGCTATGGCACATCAGTGAATGGGTCTCACATGGGATTGTACTGCATACAGTCATGTGCAGGCAGATCACTAATCTACACAGGTTCTGCATTTGTTTAAAAAAGAAAAAAAAACAGTCCTCACCACAGGCAATATTAAGTGCATTATTAAAAAGTACATCTTTACAGAGGACAAAATACAAGCATCTGCCTGAATACCTACCAAATGACCTTTGTTCTTTTAAATATACAGAAAACTATTAATTTTTGGTTTTGACACTTGTTCTCATAATTCAAATGTGCATCCAATTTTCTTTCTACAACATATACAAATAACACATAACTATTTGGAAAGTGTGTGTGTGTGTGTGTGTATGTGTGTGTGTGTGTTAACTGTCAACACTGATAGGTATACTAGCAGGTGACCACTTCCCAGCATCTTCCTGGAGATTAACAACACTGTATTTGACATGTAGATTATAATAACTTTTTCACGGAACTTCTTGTAGTCAAAATCTACCAACAATAGATGCTGGAGAGGATGTGGGGAAAAAGGGACACTAACCCACTGTTGGTGGGAATGCAAATTGGTTAAGCCACTATGGAAGTCAGTTTGGAGATTCCTCAGAAACCTGAATATAACCCTACCATTCAACCCAGCCATAACACTCCTTGGAATTTACCCAAAGGAAATTAAATTGGCAAACAAACAAGCTGTCTGCACATTAATGTTTATTGCAGCTCAATTCACAATAGCTAAGACCTGGAACCAACCCAAATGCCCATCAACAGTAGACTGGATAAAGAAAGTATGGGACATGTACTCTATAGAATACTATAGAGCAGTCAAAAAACAATGAAACCCGATCATTTGCAACAAGATGGAGGAATTTGGAAAACATCATGCTGAGTGAATTAAGCCAGTCCCAAAGGGACAAATATCACATGTTCTCCCTGATTGGCGACAACTAACTGAGCACCAAAGGGGAAACTTGTTGAAATGAAATGGACACTATGAGAAACAGTGACTTGATCAGCTCTTGTCCTGACGGTTGATGTACAATGTAATACTTTATCCGTTTTAGTATTTTTTTTTTTGTTCTAGTACCATTGGTTGAACTCTGTAATTAACACACAATTATTCTTAGGTGTTTAAATTTTAACTGAAAAGTGATCCCTGTTAGGAATTTGGAAAACATTATGCTGAGTGAAATAAGCCAATCCCAAAGGGACAAATACCACTTGTTTTCCTTGATAGGTGACAACTAACTGAGCACCAAAAAGGAAACCAGTTAAAGTGAAATGAACACTATGAGAAACGGTGACTTGATCAGCCCTCACCCTGACTGTTGATGAGCAACTTGATATGTTATCCCTCTTAGTATTTTTTTTGTTTGTTCTACTTAATACTTTTGGTTGAATACTGTAATCAATACACAATTCTTCTTAATTGCTGAAACTTAACTGAAAAGTGATCACTGTTAAATATAAGAGTGGGAATAAGAGAGGGAAGAGATGTGCAATTCTGGACA
Organism: Oryctolagus cuniculus; assembly: GCF_964237555.1. Classification (NCBI taxonomy): domain Eukaryota; kingdom Metazoa; phylum Chordata; class Mammalia; order Lagomorpha; family Leporidae; genus Oryctolagus; species Oryctolagus cuniculus. The sequence goes on along the minus strand of NC_091443.1, from coordinate 95,300,897 downwards.
TGCTCAAGCTGACTTACCTCAAACGGTAGAGTTAGAAACATACCAGGGGATTCCAATTCAATCCCATCAAGGTGGCATGTTCCAATGGCATCTCACTAGTCCCAGTGATCAAGCTCTGTTCACAATTGATCATAATGATAGGACTAAGAACCAAAGGGATCACATAAACAAGACTAGTGTCTGCAAATACTAGCTGATAGAATCAAAAAGGGAGAGAATGATCCAACATGGGAAGTGAGATACACAGCAGACCCATAGAATGGCAGATGTCCTAAACAGCACTCTGGCCTCAGAATCAGCCCTTAAGGCATGCGGACCCGGCTGAAAAGCCCATGAGAGTATTTCAGGCATAGAAAGCCAAGACACTCGGGGGGGGGGGCTAAATGAAAGATCTCCGCAAGTGAGATCCCAGTGGAAAGAACGGGTCATCAAAGAAAGAGGTACATTTCTCTGAAGGGAGGAGAGAACTTCCACTTTGACTACAACCTTGTCTAAATATGATCAGAGTCGGTGAACTCAGGGGGCTTCCATAGCCTTGGCAGCTCATGACAAGAGCCTATGGTGATTACTGATGCCATAAACAAGAGTGTCAATTGGTTAAGTCAACAACAGGAGTCACTGTGCACTTACTCCTCACGTAGGATCTTTGTCCTTAGTGTGCTGTACATTGAGATTTAATGCTATAACTAGTACTCAAACAGTATTTTTCACTTTATGTTTCTGTGTGGGAGAAAACTGTTGAAATCTTTACTTAATGTATGCTAAACTGATCTGTATATAAAGAGAAACGAAAATGAATCTTGATGTGAATGGAAGGGGAGAGGGAGTGGGAAAGGGGAGGGTTGCAGGTGGGAGGGACGTTATGGGAGGGAAGCCATTGTAATCCATAAGCTGTACTTTGGAAATTTATATTCATTAAATAGAAGTTTAAAAAAAATACTTTCCAATACAACATTATGCAATAATGTCCTCTCCTAAACCACTCAGTCCTCTGAATGCCCTCTTGATAGTTCTCATCACATTCCAACATTACCATATAACTATCCATCTTCTACTGGACTACACCACTGTAGGGAAAGGCACCATGTCTATACAGGTTTATCACAATACTAAAAGTAGTTCCTGGCTCACACTAGGGATTCAGCATATTTTTATCATGAATTCATCTTACACAGGAAAGAAAACATAAGGTGAAAAAAAATGTGGCCTCTTCAACTGGCCAAAGGGAACATAGTGTCCACTTCCTAAACAAGAAGATACAAGACAATGGTGTAGCTCTCAGTATTATGGAAGTGAATGAGCTTTAGTGCATATTCATATGCCTGTGATTAGAAAAAAAACAGTGAAATGAACTTAGACTTTTGCACATGAATGTAAAAAAGTAAACAAATATTAAATCGTTTGCAAGAACAGAGGCAAAACAAAAAGTTTCCTTTGAACTGGAATGTTTTCCATAACATATATGTGCATGCAAGGTGGATACCTCAAGGCAGGGAGGAGAGTCAGGAGTGTGGAAGCAAATACATTACTGTCCCTGAACAGAACTGATTCTTGTCTCAGCCAAAGACTTGATTTTGGCTTGTTTCTGCCTTTTCTCTGGCTTGACCAGAAGAGGAAAAGTTTTAAACTGGTGCAGATCAAAAGTCTACTGACAGGTGATCCATATTACTTAGTTACTATGAGGAGACTTCAAAAAGTTCAGGGAAAACTGGAATTAAAAATTAAATTTATTCTCATGCAAAAAATGAAATCTATTTCATAATACACATTTTCCATAAATTTGAAGACCCCCATATATGATATCAATTCTGCAAGTCACAGTTTTTTTTCTACTCTGAGAGGCTGGGTGTCCCAGACCTCCCTGTCCTGCACTCCCTCTGGTGCTCCACAACCATTGAGGGACTGAAAATGCTGGGGGCAGAAGCACACGCTGCATGCTGTGCAGGATAAAGGTAGCAAAATGTCCTAAGTGACTCTGCAGGAGTACTGTGGGTCTCAGCTAAACCTTGCAAGACTGCTAACCATTCACCAAGAGGGTGGGGACAAGTCACTTTGACTAGTGCAACACTCAATGATAACCTTCTACATGCTAGGTGTATCTGCAAGCTCTCACTAGCCCATGGTAAGCTACCATGGAAGCACACAACCTACATCAGTACATGTGGTTCTGCCTCCCCACTACAAGAGGTCTATACCAGCGCAGATTACACCTCTAGGATTCAGCACCTAGCACACTCCTACAGCTAGAATACATTAGTAATTGTTAATTGCGAAGACAACAAGCTTTTTCATTGTTGAGTCCGTAACAGTTGTATCATTCAGATCAGTGGTACATCATGTTTCTCGGGAGATTTCACTCCTTCTAGATTTATCAAAAACACACAAATATTGTCATTCCTCATCAAATATGATACACCTACATTTTCCCCTTTATTTAATCATGATCTCAATCACTTGTCTCATGACAAATGTTAAAGGTTTACCAATTTACCACTTTGTATTAAATTACACAATTTGCCTTGAAGATTTTTATAAAACTATTACCCAAGTTCTATACGGTGTAATTAAATAAGTCAAACCAACCCTTAGGGACCTCTTGCTCTGAAATGAAATTTAAGAGCCAAAGAGTGCCTATAACCTTTACTGAAGTCATGTCTAAAATGTGGCTTTAAACTTAAACTAATCAGATCTCCATAGAAAAAGCTGGTCACACTCACTGACATGCATACGTGTGAATTTCACCCCCACCAGAAAGATCAATATGGAAAACAAGACCAGACTGTTCCAAGGGTACTCAAAGCTAGGAGTTTACCTATCACTCAAGTGATAGGTAACTCAAGTCTGAGTTACACAGAGAGAGAAGGAAAGGCAGAGAGACAGGTCTTCATCTGCTGGTTCACTTCCTGATTGGCCACAATGTCCGGAGCTGCAGCGATCCAAAGCCAGGAGCCAGGAGCTCCTTCCACGTCTCCCACACGGTGCAGGGGCCCAAGGACTTGGGCCATCCTCCACTGCTTTCCCAGGCCACAGTAGAGAGCTAGATCAGAAGTGGAGCAGCCGGCACTTGAACCGGCACCCACATGGGTGCCGGTACTGCAGGCTACGGCTTTACCTGCTACGCCACAGCGCTGGCCCCTATGTCTTGAAATACTAAAAATCTTACGAAGCCTATAGTTAAGAGTACTGGATAAAGAAGGTGCTTCCTGATGATGGCTCAGACCCTTTATCTCATATTCACCTGTCAAGACTCTCCACACCTTCGATCCAATAGCTTATCACTTCCAGACTAATCCTTATGAAATGTTCACTTCCTTTTATTATTTTCTAACTCAAAAACTTAGGATTTCCTGAAACAGGAAATCACTATCTAAATTCCATTACATGATTCTCCTACAATTGTATGTATTTTTACTACTTATTTTTACTTTGTGAATATACCTCTTGGCCATCCCATAAAAACCTTATGTCCAGTCCCATGTCATATTTAGGTTGATCATGGTTTCCCCATCTTCTGTGACTCTTCAATTTTGAGAATATCAAACCCAAAGTAGCTCCAACATCCCACTCAAGACTGTCTCCTCTATTTATGGCCTTTTTCTATTTTCCACCTTCACTAAGTTGGCTTCACTCTAAAAGAATGTTTACCACAAGTTTATCACTGTCAAGATAAACAGAGAGTAGGGAAACATTCATATGCATCATATGCTGTATCCATGCAGCCCCCCCAAAATTGTCCATGTCTCTAATTCCTGGATCCTATGAAGATGTTCTTCTTCTGAGAATGAAATAATATTCTGCATTTAAGCATAAGCTCTTAAAACAGAGGTGAGAGCAGGGAAGAAGACTGCTGACTGGAACTCAGGCTGCTGTTGCTGGAGAGGGCTGCATGGATACATGAGAAGGGGTGTGAGCAGCCCGCAGCAAAGGGGCTTCCATCCCAGGACAGCGGGAATTGAATCCAGGCAACTGCAATGAGCTGGGATGTCACTCCATCCTCAGAGCTCCCAGAAAGGAACACGGACAGCCCTACTGGCAACTCGATTTTGGCCTCATGACACTCTAAGAGGAGGACACTGTCACACACACCATACTGACCTGCAGAACTGTGAAATAAGATAGGAACATTGTTTTAAGCTGCAAAATCTGGGGTTCTTTATTACAGTAGCAACAGGAAACTTAATCCACACACACATATGGCTGTGCAGGGTCAAGCAAGAAAGCAGGCAGGCCAAAACACAAGTTCAGACATGCCATCCAAGCACCTCTAAAGTGCTGGTACTGAGGCTGGTCAGATAAAGATCAACACGCCCACTGGAACAGGAATCAAGTGAACGGGTGGACTTCATGACCCAGTTTTTATTAGGGAAAACTTGGAGAGATTCCTCTAACCAAACTGAATTTTAAAGTAATCAGGTCAAATATATTAGAATTATAGCATATAAGACAATTTGTTTCAACTATTCTTGACATAGTATAAGAGATCTGCATTTAACTTCCAGACTCTCAAGCAATACATCCCTTTATGACCAAATGTAAGGTTTTTTTTTTTTGACAGGACGTTTGCACAAGACGCAGCAAAGTCGAACAGCTGCATCCTGACTGTACGCCCAGCCTTGTTATTAACATTACACTAATGAAGAGCTCAATGGAGTAAACAGATAACTGCACAGGATGTTCTTCACTAACCTGAATATCTGCTTATAGCTAAACCAATACAAGCAGGGGATTTATCCGGAAGCTTTTGAGGAGAGCAGGGTGAAACATCAACTTGTTGGTGGAAATCTTGAATCCATTTACAAAACCACTGAGCCAACAGATGGGCGAGAGGGAAATGTGACCCCAACAAGAGGGTCCCCAGAGAAGATCCTGGTAATGTGACAACCAGCATTTTTAATTGCCTTACACAGTGAGAACAGTCCATCTAAAGGTACTAACTTTTAATCAAATTAAAATAACTTCAGACAATTTCCCCCAAAATGTACAGTAACGTGCCCAAGAAAAACACATACAAACACAATCACTCATAATCCCAACATCCGGAGGTAACTCCTGCTATCAGTATGTTGTTAGTTGGTTTTCTGATTTATATACATGTTTGTATTTGAATATGTATGTAAGAGAATACTTAGAAATGTCATATTGTTATAAAATTTAGCATTAATCTTTTACATCTATTTTCATGCACATCTCTGGCCTCAACAGAGGCAAAATGAACTTCCGACTTTACCAATTCACTGGCTACTTGGCATTAGAAAAGTCACTTCATCTTGGCTTCAACATTTCTACATATAAAAATGAATATAATAGTACCTGTTTCACAGCAATACAATTAGGTATGCATAAAATATTGCCCAAAACATAATAAGCTAGTATAAAAATGTTAGATCCTATCACTATCATTTCCTACAACCAATCTCCAAAAGTCTAACTGATGAGAAGAAAGGCTTACCTCTTAAGAATTTTTAGGATGCATTAGTATTATTTTCTCAAGAAAGAATGGTACAAAATAAATTATTCACCTTTAAGAAATTCATTTTACTGCCTCATAGCAATACTGGATATACTAAAGAAGCACATACTATCCTCCACATGGGAAAAAATGGAACTATAAAATTAATACCTTATTCAAACATTCTCAAAGATAAATTTTGTTTTGATTCAAAGAGCCTAAAACTGTTATATATTTTGGCTATTTAAGGATCCCTAGGTGGCTTCTTCAAAGAGAACGGGCACAGAAACAAACTAGCAAAGAAGGGGTTAGTGTTTGACACAATGGGTTAAGTTATACCTTGGAACACCAATAACCCATCTATGAGTGTGTGGGTCTAAGTACCCAATCTACTTCTGATCCAGCTTCCTGTTAATGCATTTCCTGGGAGGCGGCCAGTGATGGTTCAAGTAGTTGTGTCCCTGCCACACATGTGGGAGACTGCACTGAGTTCTGGGCTCCTGGCTTCATCCTACTCTGACAGTCCCAGCTGTTGCAGATTGGAGAGTCAATCAGCATAAGAAAGCTAAGTATGTCTGTCCATCTGTCTCCCAACCTCCTTCTTTCCTGGCCTCTGCCTTTCATATATGGATGATTTCTGTCTCTCTGCCATTCAAAAAATAGAAATAACCAACAAAACAACAAAATGAATTACTATTAACTAAGAAAAATATTTATGCATTGAGTATTGGCTACAGTTGGTATAATAACAGGAACACATTTGTGATTAACAGCAACTTATGTATTGTCAGGTGCTGCCATGGTCTTACTTAATGATGACCTAGCAAAGAAATGCACAGTGAATTCTCTGAATGTGCTGAGTCAAGCAAACATTTATTGGCATAAACTTCAAGGCTTACAGATCACGCAACATAGAAGAGTTGAGACCCTTATCAGAAGAGTTGGTGATGTCAACAGGGACAATTTGCATGCAATACATTAAAGATAATTCACCCCAACCATAGGAGTAACAGGCTTTGAGCCCTGAGTCACAATGAGAGGTACACCTGCATTCCTAAGCAGTACACACTACTTCCTAATCAAACACACTATAAGTTCCTGCAGAAAGCAAGCAGAAGTATCAAGTATCATCAGGACAACATGGGAAACAAAGCACAACTTGAGTTCTTCTTCTATATATCACAATATGTTTCTGTCTCTAATGCCATACAGAATTCACTCAGGTACAACTCAAGCAGTAATGGAATGCACCCAATAAAAACAAGCCAACATAATTAACAGGAAATAGGTGACCAGCATTGCAGCATCATGGGTAAAGCCACTGACTGCGATGCCAGCATCCCATATGGGTACCGGTTTGAATCCTGGATGCTCCACTTCTCATCCAGCTCCTTACTAATGCACCTGGGAAAGCAATGAAAGATAGCAAAGTACTTGTGTCCCCGCACCCACGGGGGAGACACAGATGAAGCTCCTGGGATCTGGATTGGGCCTGGCCCAGCCCCAGCCATTGCAGCCATTTGGGGAGTGAATCAGAGGATGGAAGATCTCTGTCTCTCTTTCTCTAACTCTGCCTGTCAGAGAAATCAATCAATCTTAAAAAAATAAATAAAAATAAAAAAAGAGGAATTAAGAGTTCCACACAGGGGCCAATCTGTTATGTACTGGGTTGAGCTGCTGTCTATAGCACCAGCATCCCATATGGGTGCCAGTTCAAGTCTGGCTGCTCTACTTTTGATCCAGCTCCCTGCTAATGCACCTGGGAAAGCAGTGGAAGATGGACCAAGTACCTTGGCCCCTGCACCTGTGTGGGAGACCCAGAAGAAGCTCCTGGCTTCTGATTGGCCCAGCTCTGGCCACTGCAGCCATTTGGGGAGTGAACCAATGGATGAAAGTGCTCGCTCTTGGCACTCTCTCTCTCTCTAACTCTGCCTTTCAAATTAATATTAAAACATATAAATAAATTTTGAAAAAGAGTTCAACACAAAGACTAGAAATATTATTGCTCTAGAAAATGGAAGAGTAAACTGGGTATAATTCAAGGTTGTTTTGTATTTACTTAATTATTTTGAAAAAGTTAGAGAGGGAGAGATGGAGACAGATCTTTGATCTATTGGTTCACTTCACAGATGGCCAAAATGGCCAGCCCTGGCACAAGCCAAAGCCAGGAGATTAATCCAGGTCTCCTATGTGGGTGGCATGGGCCAACACCTGGGTCATCTGCTTTTCCCCAGGCCATTAGCTAGGAGCTGGATAGGAAGTTTAACAGATGGAACTCAGACCATAGGGGATGCCAGCGTTGCAGGCAGTGGCTTCACCAGATATGCCACAATGCCAGCTCAACCAATTTGTACACAATGATGAATATGCTTGAATTGAGCACTCCTACAAACACTGAAGATTCTGGAAGCTTCCTATCAGGGCAAGTATTATCACTCTTTCAGAGGGAATGAGTTCAAACTAGAAATGGTTCAGATTAAAAGTGTAAATGGGCTTGATAAGTGTCGCTCCCCCTCTCTGTGGAGGAACGACACAGGACCCTGCGCTGTTCTTTCGTCTGCTCGGCCCTCCCCGGGTTTGCTGCTGGTTCTTCCCGGGTTGGCTACTATCCCTTCCACCTCCGTGGAAGGGCAGTTCCCCCTGGCCACATTCCCCACTTCCGCAGGGGAGCGGCACACCGCCGGCCGGCTCTCTGGGGGCTGCACGGGTTCCCTTAGATGTTCCCCATAGATGTTCCTGGTGCATGCCGTCTCTCTCCTCCTTTATAGTCCTCCTCCGCCAATCCCAACTCGGCTGAGTACGCTGCTCTCCAATCAGGAGCAAGTCCTACAGTTAATTGGTTGAACTGGAGGCAGCTGTGCGGAAGCTGTTTACTTCTCTCCCAGCGCCATATTGTGGGAGAGCAGATGCATAGAATAAGTCCTAATTCGAGTAACTTAGTCTAGTCCGGATTGCTCCCCACAGATAAGGGTTGTGTGGTTTTTTGTTTGTTTGTTTGTTTGTTTTTGAGAGAGGGAGGGAGGTCTTCCATTCGCTGGTTCACTCCCCAATTGGTCGCAATGGCCAGAGCTGAGCTGATCTGAAGCCAGGAGCCTCCTCGGGGGCTCCCACGTGGGTGCAGGAGCCCAAGGACTTGGGCATCTTCCACTCCTTTCCCAGGCCATAGCAGAGAGCTGGATCGGAAGTGGAGCAGCCGGGACTAGAACCAGTGCCCATATGGGATGCTGGTGCTTCAGGCCAGGGCATTAACTCATTGCGCCACAGTGCTGGCCAATAAGGGTTTATATATTTATGAAAGATGTATGCAGCATAAGTTATAGAGAAAAAAACGAATCTGTTTGCTTAAAACTCTAATTCTCTAAGAAAGGCAAACATACACCCCTCCATACTTCATCCTCCCAGATGCAGCCCAGTATCTGCATTTCAGTATTACAGAACAGGCGGGGGTTGGATCTCATTTTCATGGGGGGGGGTGTTATGCGTGGCCCTAAAGGAAAAATGTTGTTTTTATGCTGACTGAACCCAGGTGGCTAGAAACTTCATGGCCAAACTCAGAAAACGACTGGAAAAATGGCAACAGGAGAGGGAAACTCAACAGGGATGGTTTGAGTCATGGTTCGGCCAATCCCCATGGCTTACTACTCTACTGTCAGCCCTAACAGGACCCTTAATTATTCTACTCCTAATTGTAACCATAGGACCTTGTGTGTTAAATAGACTCATCACCTTCATGCGGGAACAAGTTAAAAATGTTAAACTCATGGTCATAAGACAACAATATGTCACATTAAAAGATACAAAAACAAATCTCTAAGATTAGAGATCCTCACAACAAGGAGTGGGGAATGAAGAGTTAAAATTGTATATGTGTGGGTGTAAAAAGTTAAGCTTAAGCTTACAGGTTTAAACCTTCCTGGTACAGCTGTAAAAATAAGACAGAGTGAAGTAGCACCTTGACAGTAGGGACTCCATTTTGGAGCACTTGAGACTCCATTCTGAGAAAGCACCCCCCCCCACTGTGAGACTCTGGTCTGAAACTATGATCTCAAATAGTCAGACAATAGCAGTGCACTACATCACCCTTGGCAGAGCACAAAATCCCCCTAGCATGATTGCTCAAGCTTAAAAGTAGAAAGGTTGCACCTGGGTTACCTGGGCTAATAATAAAGATGTAATTTGTCTGTGTCTTACATTAATGTCAAGTCCTAATTGCTAATTGTAATATTGTAACTGGTATTGTCAAGATTATGATAAATATTAATTTCACTTAGGTTTTAGGTTATGTTGACCCCAGTAACCATATACTCTCTTTTGATTTTATGTACTCTCTTTTGATTTTAGCAACTGTGTATAGCAACCGTGCATAGCAACCATGTATTCCCCCCTTCCCGGTTTTGCGGTTTTTGCCTTTATAAACCCTAACCTTTGGTTATTCGGGGCTGCTCTGCTTTTGTATGATCAGGCAGCCCCAGCATGCTGGATAATCAATAAATCTTTAACCCTTTGCTGGTTACATGAGAGGAAAGTCTCTTGGAGTCGTTCCCCGGGCGGTGGGCTTTTTCAGACTCTAACACAAGCACTTGGGCCATCCTCCACTGCACTCCCGGGCCACAGCAGAGAGCTGGCCTGGAAGAGGAGCAACTGGGACAGAATCCAGCGCCCCAACCGGGACCAGAACCCAGTGTGCCGGTGCCTCAGGCGGAGGATTAGCCTAGTGAGCCGAGGCGCCAGCCAGGAGAAGGTTTTAATAAAAGATTTGACAACTATTTCCTAAAATATATAACAGTCTTAAGTAAAATACTTAAAAATCAATGATTATATTTTCAATTATTAGACTTTGGCAAATAAATTCAAATTATAAAAGGTGAGTTTTTGGTTACAACAATTAAAAGAAATTCTCATCCAATAGAATGTTCTGACACAAATATCTCCCATTCAAGAGGTTTTTTTTTTTCTGTTGTATTCGTAGAATGCATAGAATTAGTACATGTCACAATACAGCATCTATATAATTACAAAAGCGCATAAATGTTGGTGCACAGCCCATATATATGTAATATATACAATACATATTATATATTATATGCACACACAAATGTCTATTTTTAAAATATACCAAAATGGAGGAAAATATCTCTTGAATTAAACCATAAAAACAAGGATGAACACTAGAATTTTATTCTTTCATTCATTTTTTCAACTTCATGAAGAAATAATTAGTTCTCATCTGATGAATTACAACAATTAGTAATGAAATGACGGCATGTGTAGAAAGCCCTCCAGTTATACTATATAAACATTTTCAAAGGTCAAAAATGAAAAGTTTCAGTTAAGCCTCTTCTACACAGTGAAGAATATTTTTCATTAGTTTTGTTTCAATCTTCAAAAATTGATCCAAATAAGGTGATTTCTGTTAATGACAGTACTGCTTGGGTTTTTCAAATTAATGCATGTGCAATTCCAGTAGTAAAATCTGGCTAGCTGGGAAGTATAAAATGCATACTGCTCTTGGGCTAACCTGTCTATGCAATTCTGAAATGACTTCAAAATAGCACAAGAAAGCAGTAGTATTTTCAATTCTAAATTTTGGAGGACAAGAAAAGTCTGTGTATGAGTGTGTGTTTTTAAAAGATTTATTTATGTATGTGACAGGCAGAATTACAGAAAGAAAGGGAGAGAGAGAGAGGGAATCTTCCATCTGCTGGCTCACTCCCTAAATGGCAGCCACAGCCAGAGCAGGGCCAGGCAGAAGTCAGGAACTCCATTTTTGTCTCCCACATGGGTGGCAAGAACCTGGCACTGCTTTCCCAGGCACCTTGGCAGGGAGAAGATGAGAAGCAGGGCAGGCAGAACTCAAACTGGCACTCATATGAGATACTGGCATTGTAAGAGCTGGCTAAACCCGCTGTGCCACAAAACTGGCTCCAGTCTGTGTGTTTAAGGAGTACATTAAGGGCACTTCATCTTATCAGAAATGCAACTCAAAGAATAAATTACAGAGCATTTAACTGCACAGTATGCGTCCTTAAATGAAATCATTCAAGAGGTTACAAGGAGAGTTAAAATGGTAAATTACATATAGTTGTAGCCCTAACATTATCGTATCACTGCCACCAAAAATAGTGACTAAGGCCTCATACCCATGCAACTGTGCACAGCAATTCCTAACATTGCCATTTTTGCACTCCAGAGACTTGCTGTCAGAGATTTTGCTCTTTCCTCCTAGGGACCTTTTCAAAGGATGGTCACAAGGGATCAACGTAAGGGCTCAGGCATAATTTGGCTCAGTTCAGAACACTGTTCAACAACAGCTGAATGAGAAGCTGCTGCGCAGCTAAGTCTGGCCTTCTTCCCACCAACTCCAATCTCACTTTCTCTCACCTGCTCCCTCCACCCCCAGATCATACTGGACGGCATCAAAAGAACAAAGTCAAAAGCACCTTCTAATGCTGATAACACTTCATTATGAACATTTTCCATTGAGGACCAATGGAATTACTTCTCTGATTAGTACTGGAATCTTTTCCTTTGCTCTTGTTACTTGAACATTAGAGACAGGTAAGACATTGGCATGCAAGCAGCCCAGTAACGACTTTCCCCTTTCCCTTTAGCCATACAAGTCCTGGTTTTAGACAGTCATTGAACCCAGAGTCCCAGTCAGTGGAGAAGCCATGTAAGTACTATGTGCAGCTTTCAGAAACCTCCTTTGTAGAACACACAGCTAAGCATATGTTTTTGCTGTCCCTCCCACCCCACTTTCCTCCACTCTCCTTACATACTGAAATGCACGACAGTCATACTACAGCATCCACTGAGGACAATGGATGGACACAGAATGGATGGCAGAGCAGTGAGAGGCAGGAAGCATGTGTCCTAATGACTGTGGAACTTCCACACCAACCCTGAGCTACCTACCTAGAATTAAGCCTCTCATTTGCTAAAGCCACATGAATGAGTTTTCTATCAAAAGCAACCAAAGTTAAACTGGTATGTAAGTCATCTACAAGTATAGCTGTATGTTTTAACTACACAGTTTTCCTTGTCTAACTAACAGGAAATACCAATTAATCCAAAAACCAAAGCCAAGAAACAATGGAAGATTAAACGTATTTGACTGTTAAATGTAGGAATGCCCAGTGTACATCTTCTGTAAACCATACTTGGGATTTACACTGAAAACATACAAACTCCATCAGACTGAGAGCCTTTGAAATAGTCTCTGAACTACTGATAATCAGTCTTCTGCTCTGTCTGTATTTTGAAAATACTAATATTTCCTTTATATTGCTTTCCATAGCTTTTGCTGCTGATCACGTGAGAACTGAGGCTTCATTTGTCGCTGCGATAATGTCTCTATTGCTTTAAAACTTAAAAAAAAATCCTGAAAGCTTAACATATTTAACTGTTATCTAAATTTTTCCTCAATTATGAGGTTTTTTCTGGATTATGGCATCCTTGAAAATCAATTCTGACATAACTGGCATTTAAAAGATAGTCTTCCTATTAAGAATATCTTTTTATGAAGATTTTCACCTTCTTTTCTGGACTTCAGTTTATATACATGTAAAAACAAGGACAGTCATAAGTCCTAACACAAAAGGGACTTGGGAAGATTCAATGAGTTAAAACACTTCAAAGGGGACCGGGGCCATGACACAGTAGGTTAATCTCTGCCTGTGGCACCGGCATCCCATATTGCCACTGGTTCTAGTCCCAGCTGCCCCTCTTCCCATCCAGCTCTCAGCTGTGGCCTGGGAAAACAGTGGAAGATGGCCCAAGTGCTTGGGCCCCTGCACCCGCATGGGAGACCTGGAAGAAGCTCCTGGCTCCTGGCTTTGGATCAGCGCAGCTCAGGCCATTGCAGCCATCTGGGGAGTGAACCAACTGAAGAAAGACCTTTCTCTCTGTCTCTGCCTCTCACTGTCTGTAACTCTACCTCTAAAATATATAAATAAAATCTTAAATAAAACTTCAAAGAACAATGCCTGGCACAGAGGAAGAACTCAACCAACGTTAAGTGTTATTATTGTATTAAATGGACTATTGGCAGCCAGCGCCGTGGCTCACTTAGCTAATCCTCCACCTGTGGCACCGGCACCCTGGGTTCTAGTCCAGTTGGGGCGCCGGATACTAGTCCCAGTTGCTCCTCTTCCAATCCAGCTCTCTGCTGTGTCCCGGAAAGGCACCGGAGGATGGCCCAAGTGTTTGGGTCCCTGCACCCGCAAGGGAGACCGGGAGGAAGTACCCGGCTCCTGGCTTTGGATCGGGGCAGCGCCGGCCATAGCAGCCATTAGGGGAGTGAACCAACAGAAGGAAGACTTTTCTCTCTGTCTCTCTCTCTCACTGTCTAACTCTGCCTGGCAAAAAAAATAAAAATAAAAAAATAAAATAAAATAAATGGACTATTGGAAAGCAACTTCAAAATATGTGTAAGGAAACATCAAAATTGTTTCTATTTTCTAAACCAGTCACAACTTTTAGGATGTACTTTTTTTTTTTTTTTACAGGCAGAGTGGACAGTGAGAGAGAGAGAGAGACAGAGAGAAAGGTCTTCCTTTGCCATTGGTTCACCCTGCAATGGCTGCTGCAGCCGTCGCACAGCGCTGATCCGAAGCTAGGAGCCAGGTGCTTATCCTGGTCTCCCATGGGGTGCAGGGCCCAAGCACTTGGGCCATAGGATGTACTCTTAAAAATAGCACAAGGGTGAACATTTGAGACCCACATCCCATATTAGCGTGCCTGGTTCGAGTCCCTGCAACTCTGCTTCAGATTCAACTTCTAAAATACTAATGCACCATTTTACACACAATACAAGAACATTTTCTAATAGGTGACTGCCAAATCTCATTACATTTAAAAGCTCTTACAAGGGCCAAAAGCATGGTTAACAAAACAGGAAAAGATTTCATTGTGATTTTAAGAGGGGAACATGGCCACAAAATGATATTTACCCCAAATCTCAACCATCCATACCAAAAAGCAGAGAAATATAAAGGAACAAAATAATACCTGTTAACAGTGGTTGCCTCAAACAATTAACTAATTTTGCTGGAACCTTAATTAACTGCAAAACAGGTCAAAGATTTAACAGACACTTTAAGTCTATAGATAGAAAAATAAGCATACATTATATTATAAAGATAAAAATATTATAAAGATATATAACATATTATAAAGATGTTATAAATCATTTGTCATCAGTGAGGTTTAAAACAACATATCACTCACTACACAACTATTTGAACAGGAAAGATCCAGAACTCTGACCTCACCAAGTGCTAGGGAGGAAGTGAAGCAACTCAAAGGCTCACGCATTGCTCGCAGGAATGAGAAATGTGCAGCCACTTTAGAAGGAGGTTTTGTGGTTTCTTGAAAGCTAAACCACCTCATACACTTCCACCCAGCAATCAAATTCCTTGATGATTACACAGAGGAGGTGCAAACAGGCCCATACAGAAAGCTGCCCACAAATGTTTATGGCAGCCTTATTCCTAATCGCCAAATCTTGGAAGCAACCAAGAGGTCCTACAGTAGGTGAAACTTTGGTACATTCAGCCAAAGGAATCCTATTTGGCACAAAAAATACTGGATTATCAAGTCATGAAAACACATTGAGGAACTTAAATGCATAGTACAAAGTGAAAGAAGGTAGTGTAAAAAGTTTACCCACTGGGTGACTCCAATTATATAAGTCTAGGGAAAAAAATCAGAGTTAAGAGATTGGTGGTTGCCAGGCATTGGAGGGCAGAAGGGATGAATAAGCAGAATATGGAGGATTTTTAAGACAAGAAACTACTGTCACAGTAGATAAGTGCTCCTGAAGTTTGTCCAAACCAACAGAAAGTACAACAGCAATAGTGAATTCTAATGTGCACTATGGACTTTCCGTGGTAATGATACGTTGATGCAGGTCCACTCCATGTGTGGGGGATACTGATAACATGGTAGGTTATGTGTGTGCAGGAGTACAGGGTAGATGAGAATTCATTGTACCTTCCCCACAATTTTGCTGGGAACCAAAAAATGCTCTATAAAGTAAAGCCTAGGGGAAGCATTTGGCCTAATAGCTACAAAATCCACATCCCACAACCTGGGTTAAGCCCTAGCTGCAGTCCAGATTCCAGATTCCAGCTTTCTGCTAATGTACACCCAGATTGGGTTTCATCACTGCAACTCACATCAAAGACCTGGATTCAGTTCCTGGCTCCCGGTTCCTGTCTTGTCATGGCTGTTCTGGGCACGTAGAGAAAGAAGCAGAGGACAGGAGCCCTGTCTGTCTCATGTGGTCCCTCTGGCTCTCAAACAATAAAATATAAACATAAATTAAAAAGTCTTTTAAAAAGAGGTAAAATTGTGGCTGGGCTTATTTTTATTTTTTGCCATACAAAGCTTCTAATGCTTTACTAATTTTCTACAATGAGTTTATTTTTATAATAAAGTTTTTTAATAACTGCTTGCTGAATACAGTCACTTAACAAAATTATCAGGAAAAATGAGTTAGAGGAATCCACAGCATTACATAGACAGGAATAACTGCTAAAAAAAAAAAACATTTTGACAAGCCATTTAACAGAGTCTGACATTTTGATTAGCAAATTTTACCAGTAAGTTAAATGTTCATTAAATAGGAATACTTTATGTACAGTACTAAAGTAAGGAAAATGGCCTAAATGATCTACTTATTGAGCTTTAAATAATTAAAGCTTCAAAAAATTGAGGCTATTTTTGAACTAGAGCTTTATTTAAAATCCTTACCCTTGAAATCTTAAGAAAATGTAAATAGCTATAGATATTGTCACTAAGCATTTAAAAATAAAGAATGATCTAAATATAGGATAGTTTTCAAAAGCTACCAAATTATATTGTGTAACTGTTCATCAAGAAAGAAGTAAAATTCCACATGACCTGAACTAATGGCCACAGCTTGGAGGTACCTGTGACTACTCTTCAGACCCCAAGTTTACTGCACAGTGCTGCCAGCTGGGTCACCAAATACATCCCTACCAAACCAGCCCTTGGCACTGTCCCCTTCTCTTTCTGGGTTACTGCATAGCCACTCACTGTTCCTCTGCTTTCACCATCAACACCCCTGTGCTGACCCCTAATTTAATCCCATCTCCTGCACCATCAACACCCCTGTGCTGACCCCTAAT
This sequence comes from Oryctolagus cuniculus, assembly GCF_964237555.1. Taxonomy (NCBI): domain Eukaryota; kingdom Metazoa; phylum Chordata; class Mammalia; order Lagomorpha; family Leporidae; genus Oryctolagus; species Oryctolagus cuniculus. The sequence continues at coordinate 95,284,295 of NC_091443.1, read as the reverse complement.
TTAATTCCATCTCCTGTCCTAGTCCCCTACTTCCATCCTGAATTCCCACACGCACCAGTGGAGCAGTCAGTCATCTTTCCAGTTCCTGTTCTGAAGGTACCCTTCTTACTCAAGTAAAAAGGAGATCCTCATGAAAGGATCCAAGGCACAGTTCCTGTCATCTATGCAGCTTTCCTTTGGCTCCACTCTAGGCCAAGGTGAAGCTCCCCCATCCCTACTCATTCTGAAACAGCAGCACCTCTAAGAGGCATCTCTGGGTCACCCAGGTTAAACTGCAGCTCATGCAATCCCACCCCTGCGCTTGCTCCTGTTGTTGTCCCAGTGCATTTAGCACCAGACAACAAACTGTTTAGTATTTATTCTCTGCCCCCATACCCTGCCACTAAGTAAAAGCTCAATGAGAACAGGAATTTGTTTGGCTCACTGATGTTTCCCAAGCATTTAGAATTTAACTGGCACAATGAACAAGATCCATGAACATGTGTTGAATGAATTTTTACAAAAGGCCCATTCATAGATCACAAAACTAACACAGAAGCACATTACGGTAACTCTGCCTAAAATTAAGTGTATGCTTCTCTCTCAAGACGAGTGACACTTAATGGCTGTACTGCTACAAGTGATTATGATGATTAGATACCAGAAATCTACCTTCCTTGTTAAGAATAACATGCCCTGGTATAGCTAAAAAGGATGTCTGAAAAAAATAGAAAGACATTCCTTCTCCAAAACCAAACTCTCAATACCCTTCAATTCCTCTTCCATTCACTATGCATATGCATTAAAAATCAGAATATCAATAGTAAATATGACATTAACAATAGTAAATATGACATTAACAATAGTAAATATGACATTAACAACTAAATAGTGGGTAGTGAAAATAGATAAAATAAAAATTCAAGAAGTCAAGATACTATTGGTAGTATCTACTGTGGCAGAATTTCTGTTCAAACCAACCATAATGAATATTCGGATATGCTTTTCTATAAAATTTTAAACTCTTTGAGACATGCTGGCTCCTGCCTCACCTTGCATAGTGTTCATCCCTTGCCAGCAAACAGTGGTTTGCAAAGCTACAGAGCAAAAAAATCCTCTGGTCCAAGCACATGGAAAACACTATGAGATCTACTCTGGATAAGGCAATCCCTTAAGAAAATCTGGAGGAACAAGATAATAAATGAGCCCAATTCCAGCTCTATGTCCATGGTTGTCTACCACAGATATGTTTGAACCACCAGAGAGCTTTGCTAAGTACCTGACCCTTAACCAACAGGGATTCTGATTTAATTAGTCTGAGGTAAGACCCAGACATCTAAAATTTTTTATTTTATTATTTTTGACAGGCAGAGTGGACAGCGAGAGAGAGAGAGACAGAGAGAAAGGTCTTCCTTTTGCGGTTGGTTCACCCCCCAATGGCCGCTGCGGCCAGCGCACGGCGCCGATCTGAAGCCAGGAGCCAGGTGCTTCTCCTGGTCTCCCATGCGGGTGCAGGGCCCAAGCACTTGGGCCATCCTCCACTGCACTCCCGGGCCATAGCAGAGAGCTGGCCTGGAAGAGGGGCAACCGGGACAGAATCCGGTGCCCCGACCGGGACTAGAACCCGGTGTGCCGGCGCCGCTAGGTGGAGGATTAGCCTATTGAGCCACGGCGCCGGCCGTCATCTATAATTTTTAAAGCCCACCAGGTGATGTGCAGCCTGAATTGAATTCTAAACATTCTCTTCTCTAAAATGTAGATTCCAACCATTCATTTTCTATGTGTCTAGAGGGCTCTCTCTTCCTGTCATGTTGCTTTTCTTACAGAAGTCCTCCCAAGGACCCACGGCAGGAAAGCCCCAAAGTGGGGTCTGCCCTGTGATGTTAGGGAGAACTGGTGGTCAGAGAGCAAGCAGTTGGGCATGGGTGAGACCAAGAGACCACTGTTGTTACTTGAGAGGCCCTGAAGAACACCTAGCTATTCACATCTCAGCTTTGAGTCTGTAAGACGGAGGTGTCAAAAAAGCCTCAGCGTGGTTTAAGTATTCCCCAACCCCCTAAACAACCATTATTGTGTACCAGTCCCACTTTCAGTGCTTTGAAACATTGCCTCTCAGAAGGCGTGTTTTATCACTACCCCCAATTCACAGGCAAGGGAATTGAAACATAGAAAGGTAAAACTTGGCAGAACTGGAATTTAAAACCAAGGAGCTCTGGCTCCAGGGTTAGCCCAGACACTCATCATAAATATGAGAAAAACAACACAAAAAGCCCAAACACTCTCCTGCATTTACGCTACCTGTATCCTGGGGTTCAAGTCAATCTGCAAATACCACTGTCTGAAACTGTGTGCTCTTAAAATCCTGGTTACTTTTTAAGGCAGAGGGGTGAATGCATCTACAGCCCACAGGCACAGACACACCTCATTCCTGAGGTTGCGGTGAAACATCAAGTTTATTACTGCTTCCGGGCTGCCATGACCTGCATTCAGTACCGCAGCTATTCCCAGAAATTACTAAAACGCAGTACATGTATGTATTGCCCAAAATCAGAAGAATAAACTACATCTCACATTCAATGAAAGAAGTATTCACTTCCTGTGCCCATCCATAAATATATGCTAAGCACTTACTGAGAACAACTATTCCTGCCATCAAAGAAATTCAAGTCTGACATGCAGCCTAGCAGGTAGGGTGCTGGTTGGGATGCCTGTGTCCCATGTGCTGGATGCGCCACTCCAGCTTTCTGCCAACACTAGTGACTTCCCGAGAAGGCAACAGTTTGGCTCAAGTGATAGGTGCCTGCTCCTCACACAGGAGACCCGGGTACAGTTCTCAGCTCCCAGCTTCACAACTGGCTCTTGCAAGCATTTGGGGAGGGAACCAGTGAATGGGAGCGTGTTCGCTTCGTGTCCCTCTCTGCTTCTCAAGTACAAATTTAAAAAAAAACTTCCTTCAGTGAGGGAAACAGACGTGGGGCCCTGCCAGTGCATTCCAAGGCTCTTTCAAAACCAAGACTCTAGGTGTTAAGAAAGATAAAGCACAGAATGTGCTGAAGAATCAGGAGAAGACCGTCAGAATCAGAGAGACCTAAGTAAGCTGCAATCTCGAGAAACGAGAATGTCAGAGGGGTAAGAGCAATGGTTATTTCAATACGGAGCACACTGAGATTGCGAGCCTGAGGGACAAGGAAGTCAACAGCCAGACCTCTACCTCAATCTGAAACTGCTAAGAGTGTGTGGCCATGAAAATATGCATTTTAAAAACACCAGCTTCCAGATGGCAATTTATGTGATGGACGCATCAGAGAGTGCTACATAACAATGTGAGGAATTAGACAAAGACCATAGACAGTACCCCAAGAGTGCCTGGTAAGAGAAAAAGAAGCCAGATGAGTAGGGGACACCCTGAAAGAAAGGAAGTAGAAACCTATTGCATCAAGAAAGTCAAGGGTAGAGAGATTTCCACGAGCGTCAAGAGTGTCCAATACCATTAGGAATCAAGGGGGATTAGGGCTGAGACAGGTTCACTGATCGCAGCAACAGTGACCCTTAAGTAAGGCTGGTGAGGACAAATGCAAGGGAGCTGCTGCTGGGTGAAGTCAAGACTGAAGCAGGGTGAAGATTAAACATCAGCAGGTCTAGAGGTGGCTGTTTAAGACTAGGGGAGATTAAGGCACACTGAAATGCACACTGGAGACAGCGAAGGAGCGACTGAACAAAGATTAACTGCAGGCTAACGTATTCAGCCAGCACTTACTAAGTACTTACTATGCATCAGAATTTGTTCTAGATATGGAAATATGACAAGGTAGGGAGAGATATGGGAATATGGTATGGCAGAGGGAAGTCATTGCATTAACAAAGGAAACAACAAACAATCGCAACAAAGAAGGCGTGGCCAGTCAGTGTGGAGTAACTAGCACTAGACCAGCCTTCCTGCAGTAAACAATAGAAAAACAAAAGAAAACAGGAGAAACAAGTGTTTTCTGTCACTACACTGGCATCCCTAAGCACCAAGCATACCATGGAAGACAGGCTACATAATTTTGTCAGATGAGGAGAAGTCAGGGGAATTTGCATGAAAAATGCAAAAAGGAAAGGGTTTTAAGGCTGAAGTTCAGAAATCTGCATATGCACCTCCTGGACTCTAAATGCCAAGCTGTATATGACTTCCATGACACTGCATGAGCAACTGCTAGAGCACACAGGGCTGGAAGGCATCAGAGCCCCATGGACAGTTCAGTCCATGCCTGTGCATTCAGCAGAAACCATGGAAGCCCACATGCTGGCATTAGAGTTAAATAAACCCAGCAAGGAAGACTACTATTCACAACACAAGAACAAAAAACCTCAAAGCCAGGCTTGATCATTGCAGGTTGATGTGTAATGTAGTTTGCTGCAAGAATATACTTTTTAAAGGAAAATGCATGCTCAACCAGGAGAAAAAGCAAACCATGTAAAGAGATGCAGCAATCAAAGAGAAAATGGAATACTCAGGGCTTCCAGTGAACTTTCACATATTAACTATGCGCACAGATAGACATTAGAGGATTTGAAGAGCCTCAAGGACAGTGGATCTACATGAAAACATACAAAATAGAACAAACACCTAGAGTTAAAAGCACCTGAAATGAAATAAAAGATTGGTGAGTTTGAAGTCAGGGGAATAGAAACGATACCAACTGAACCATGGCTGCAGTTGGTGGGGAGGAGCTGAAACAGTCTCAGTAAACAAGGCCAACAACAAGCAACACAACACACAAGTCATCAAAGGCACAGAAGGAGGTATTGAAGATACACTATTTAAAATTTGCCAAATTACTTAAAAAATAACAACTCGAATATAAATGAGGGAGGGTGGGTAGAGAGAAAATCAACAAATTTCAAACAGAATTTTTTAAAAAGACACACAATAATGAAATACCTGAAAACCAGTGATAAATAGAAATTCTTACAGAGCAGTGGGTAGGAGCCAGGGGGAAGAAAAAAATACACAGGGAAGACACAAGAGTTACCGTTAACTTTTCATGAGAAAGAATACAAACCAGAAGCTGGTGGAAGAACATCTTCACATTCAGAATAAAAACTAAACTGTTTTTCTGGTAGTCTACATGCAATGAAAAAGTCATTCAAAATGGAACCAAATTTTTTAAAACCAAACAAAAGAGAGTTTGTGTTCAGAAGACTTCAACTTCACAAAGAAAAAAGCTAGAAAGAGAAAAATGGAAAATGTTATCAGGTGAAAACATGGTGAAAAAGATTAAAGAGCACTGTACATCGTGAATTTAGGAAAATATATAAATTTAACTGGATTTGTGCTTTTAAGCTTTTTAAAAGATAACTGAAAGCTAAAAGCAAAATTAAAAATGTAGAGATTGGGACAGTGCTGTAGCATAGCAGGTTAAGACCCCAGTCTGCAGTGCCAGCATCTCATATGTGTGCTGGTTCAAATCCCAGCTGTTCCACTTCTGATCCAGCTCTCTGCTATGGCATGGGAAAGCAGTAGAGGATGGCCCAAGTCTGTGGGTCTCTGCGCCCACGTGGGAGACCCAGAAGAAGCTCCTGGCTCCTGGCTTCGGATCAGCACAGCTCCAGCCACTGCAGCCATTTGGGGAGTGAACCAGCTGATGGAAGACCTCTCTCTCTCTGCCTCTGCCTCTCTGTAGCTCTGTCTTGCAAATAAATAAATAAGCCTTTTTAAAAAATGTAGAGATTACTATATCCATATAACTATAAAACATAAGACAGTAATAGAATGAGGAGAAAGACTGAAATGAATATACACTGCTTAAAGCATCTTTTACAAAAAGATTTAAAAGCTACATAACAGTAAATTACAGATAAAAATTGTAAACTCTAGAGCAACCAGCAAAAAATTAAAAAGATGTGGTTAATAAGTGAAAACAATATAGCAGATTATACGAAAAACTCAAAATGCAAAAGAAAAATAATTTCTACTTCATTGTGATCAGGTACATACAACCTACATTTTTAAAGGAAAATTATTTTAATAGTTACATGGACTTACCATGTATAAAGACAAAAATGGGCTTTATCATTGCTTGAAATTTTATTTATTTTGGTTGTTCACTGATTGTGTGTCCCATCACAACAAACGTTGCATGAGAAAAAAACTTTTCTTGTAAAATTTTATTCTATGTTTATTACTGTAACTCCTAATGCCTAGAAAAATACAAGGCACATAGAAATAAATTAAATGAATGAATAAACTGATCTTTTTTAAAAAATGTTTTTTGCTAAGACTAATCCTTGAGAACAGATGAATGTTAAGTAACTGCTTCAATTTTATTTATTTATTTTTTTGACAGGCAGAGTTAGACAGAGAGAGAGAGAGAGAAAGGTCTTCCTTTTCCATTGGTTCACCCCCGAAGTGGCTGCTATGGCTGGCACGCTGCGCTGATCTGAAGCCAGGAGCCAGGTGCTTCCTCCTGGTCTCCCATGCGGGTGCAGGGCCCAAGCACTTGGGCCATCCTCCACTGCCTTCCCAGGCCACAGCAGAGAGCTGGACTGGAAGAGGGGCAACCAGGACAGAATCCAGCGCCCCGATTGGGACTAGAACCCGGGTGCCGACGCCACAGAAGGACCGATTAGCCTATTGAGCCGTGGCGTCGGCCTCCCATTTTATTTTTTAAAGGCAGTACAATCCACTTCCCAATCAAAATCCTATCTGGAACTGGAATCTATATAGAAGTTCAAAGGAGGCCCCTGAATACCCAAGGCAGCCCTGAAGATATCTCTATGAAATACAAAGCTCAATTCAAAAACTCTTGCTTTCTGTCATTTTACTGACCACTATGAAATACCTTGGTTTTAAAAACAGTTCCATTAAGTTGTCACATACCATGACATTTACCCATTGAAGTGTTCAAATCAACAGACTGTCAAATTCAAAAGCTGTCACTAACACAATTTTAGAAAATTACACCAACCCAAAGAAAAACTTCATATCCATTACCAGTTAATCCCTATTTCCAACCCCAGCTCCAGTCCTATGCAACTATTCATCTACTTTCTCTTCATATGAATTTGAAGAATTTTTCTTATACAAGGAATCATACAATATATTATTTTTGTGTCTGGCCTCTTTTAATTGGCATAATGTGTTCAACATTCTCCCATGTGATAGCATGTATAAGTATTTTGTCCACTTTTGTTGCCAAGCAGTATTCAAGTATATGGATATATCATATTTTATTTATCCATTCATCAATAGACATTTGGGTTACTTGTACTTTTTGATGAATAATACTGCCAGAAACATCTGTGTACCAGCTTTTACATAGCAATGCTTTCATATTTCTTGGGACATATGGTAACTGTATCTTTAATATTTAAAGGAACTACCAAACTGTTTTCCAAAGTACTTGTACTTAATTCCCATAAGCAAAGCTTGAGTTTTTTTTTTTAATGTCTTTGTTGACTATGTTTTTAATGTAATATCTAAGAAACCATTACCTAACCAAGGATCAGGAAAACTTACTTTGCTACTTGCCTCTAAGAGTTTATAGCTCTAGCTATAATGTGATTTGAGTTAATTTTTGTGCTTGGTGCGAGGCAGAGGTCTAAACATTCTTTGAATATATAGTTGCTCAAACAAAAAAACATTAACATGTCTTTTATTTCCTGATTTCACAGTCCTAGTACACTTGTTGAAAATCTGTTGACTGTGAAAGTACATTTCTGGACTCTCAATTCTATTCCACTGATGTGTAGACCTTTATGCTAACGCCTGTTGTCTCCATCACTGTAGTTCTGGAGTATCATTAAAATTGCTAAGTGTCAGTCCTCCCATTCTGACCTTCTTTTTCATTGTAGTTTGGTAACTCTGGCTCCCTAATACTACTGTGTGATTTTAGGATCAGCTTGTGAAAATCTACAATGACAACAACAACAAAAATCCAGCAAGATCTTTGATAAAGTGTGCTTAATCTGTAGATTAATGTGGGGCTTAATACAGTTTTAACAATATGAAACCTTCTGATCTATAAACATGTCACATCTTTCCATGGATTTAGATCTCTCATTTTTTCAAAAAACATTTTGTTGTTTTCAATACTACTCTTGTGCGCTTTATTTAAAAAATTGTTTTAAAGTATGTTTTAATGCTATTGTGAATACAGCTGATTTTTTAAAAAGATTTATTTATTTGAAAAGTAGAATCAGAGTCAGAGTTAGAGAAAGACAGAGAGACAGAGAAGAATCTTCCATATGCTGGTCCACTCCCCAAATGACCACTATGGCCAGGGATGGGCAGGTCAAAGCTAGGAGCCTGGAACTCAATCAGTCTCCCATGTGAGTGGCAGGAACCTAAGCACTTGGGTCATCTTTCGCTGTTTTCCCAGGCACATTAGCAGATAGCTGCATCAGAAGTGGAGCAGCCAGAACTTGAACGGATGCCATGATATGTGGTACCAGCAACGTAGGCAGCACTTTAATCCTCTGTACCATAAACCCGGTCTCTGAGGTTGTTTTATTAATTTCTGGACTTCTTGCCACTACAAACTACACTTGAGAAGACTCAACCATCCTTGGATGAAAATGAATATGTAAAGATTACAGATATCATAAATCAAATAATCTAATTTTTTTCTGAAATACTGTGACTGGAATTCCTGAGTCTTTTTTTTTTTTTAAGGAGAGAGAGAAAGAGAGATATCTTCCATCCACCAGTTCACTCCACAAATGGCAGTGATAGAAGGAGCTGGGCCAGGCAGAAGGCAGAAGTCAGGAGCTTTTTCTGAGTCTCCCACATGGGTGCAGAGGCCCAAGACTTGGGACCATCTTCTGCTGCTGATCTAGATGCATTAGCAGGGAACTGGATCTGAAGTAGAGCAGCCAGGTCTCAAACCAGCACCCATATGGGATGCCAGTACTACAAGTGAAGGCTTAACTTTCTATGGACAGCACCAGTCCCTGAAATTCCTGAGTCTTAATGAACATTTTCTTATTCCTTCTTTTTCCCTGGTGCTGATAAATTCTTGCAAATTTTGTAATTATGCATAATTTGAAATTTTGTGTTAATACTCAGTTGCCATTTGCAGGAGGACAAGATTGCAACATGCATACCAATAACACATGTAATTTTAATTAAAAGAAATCAAATATTAGATAATACAATGGCATCATTAGCTAGTCCACTGTGTTGAAGATAATATATAATATTAATGGTAACATCATCTATTTAGGTAATCTAAGCAGAACAAAATATTTTACAACCAGTTCATTAATTCCCTACAATATCAAAATGATTTGGTTGTATCAGGACTATCACCCTCATCTCAGTTTTATAGCCAGAAGTACGTGACAGAACAAGTAAACAATTTGTTCAAGGTCATCCAGCAGAGCAAAAGCCAGTTTCTTATTTTTTTCATTTGACCAGAAATATACAGTTCTGAAAATACGCGTGAAGTTTTGTGTACGTACTCGTGCTTTAAATGCACCACAGGTGCTACTAACAAGAAGCCATCTTGGGGCCAACACTGTGGTGTATCAGGTAAAGCCGCTGCCTGCAGTGCTGGAATCCCATGTGGGTGCCAGTTCGAATTCTGGCTGCTCTACTTCCAATCCAGCTCTCTGCTATGGCCTGAGAAAGCAGCAGAAGATGGCCCAAGTCCTCGGGCCCCTGAACCCACATGGGAGACCCGGAAGAAGCTCATGGCTCTGGATCGGCACAAGCTACATCCATTGCGGCCATCTGGGGAGTGAACCAGTGGGTAGAAGACCTCTCGTAACTCTGCCTTTCAAATAAATAAATCTTTAAAAAAAATGTAATGGAAGAAGTATAGAATAAAAGTCAGGTAGGAATGAGGCTTTCTTAAGGACACTGTTTAATGGGCTACATACACAGCTTTGCTATAGCAATCCCACATTTAGAAATCTGTAGCACATATACAGCAGCACCAGCTGCTGGAATAGCAAAATACTGGACATAACCCATGCAACTGGGCTCAATAAACCATGGTATATCCATACAACAGGATATGACCGGGGCGGGGGGAGGCATTCCCTATGTACAAATTGGAGAGATTTCCATACTATATTGTGAAGGGGGGGGGGACAGGCACAGAAAACTTTGTGCTTGAAATGCTACCATTTATATAAGACTAGGGAAAATTAAAATATGTGTATTGACAAAAAGAATACATGAATAAACAAGAAACAGAATGGGAGAAACTATTTTTAAAATCATGCACCTGATAATGGTTTAGTGCCCAGACTGTATAAAAAACTGCTACAACTCCACAACAAAGACAACGCAATACAAATAGGCAAATGACTTGAACAGGCATTTCTTTAAAGATGATATTCAAATGGCCAGCAACCATATGGAAAGATTATCATCACTAAATATTAGAGGGAAAGATGGGGCATACATTTGGAATATCAGTTGAGAAGCCACTCATTATACCCTCATCCCATATGGGAGTGATGGTTTTTTTGTTTTTTGTTTTTGCCAGGCAGAGTTAGACAGTGAAAGCGAGAGAGACAGAGTTATAGACGGTGAGAGAGACAGAAAGGTCTTCCTTCCATTGGTTCACTCCCCTAATGGCCGCTACGGCCGGTGCTACGCTGATCCGGAGCCAGGAGCCGGGTACTTCTTCCTGGTCTCCCATGTGGCTGCAGGGACCCAAGCACTTGGGCCATCCTCTGCTGCCCTCCTGGGCCACAGCAGAGAGCTGGACTGGAAGAGGAGCAACCAGGACTAGTACCCAGCGCCCCAACCAGGACTAGAACCCGGGGTGCCGGCACCGCAGTCGGAGGATTAGCCAAGTGAGCCACGACCCAGCCAGTGATGGGTTTCAGTACCGGCTATGCTCCCTCATTTTAGCTTCCTGCTATCGTGCATCCTGGGAGGCAGGAGATGGCTTAAATAGTTGGGTACCTGCCACCTATGTAGGAGACCTGGATTGAGTTCCTAGTTTCCAGGCATTTGGGGAAATGAATTAGCAGATTGGTATCTTTCTCTCAAATATTTTTTGAATTAGGTAAAAATCAAAACCAGAATGATATTACATTTCACATCTATTAGGTTAACTACAATAAAAGAAGAAATAACATCAATGTTTGCAACAATACAAAGACACTGGAATTCTCACATATTGACAATGGGAATATAAAATGGTTCGGCCACTCTGGAAAGCAGTTTGGCCATTACTCCAAAATTTAAACTAAAAAGTACTATAAAATCCAACAATTTTGCTCTTAAGTATTTACCCAAAAGCATTTGAATCAGAAACTCAAATACATTAACATGAACGTTCATGGAAGCATGACTCAAAACCACCAAAGGGTGGAAACAATGCAAATGCCCATCAATGTAGGACTCAAGAGATAAACTGTGGCAAACTCACCATAATGGAATACTACCCAACCACAAAAATGAGGAAGTACTGACACATGCTACAACACGAATCAAGACGCCAGGACAAAGAAGCTAGACACCAAAGGTCCTGTATTGTTCCATTTCTGTGCAATCTCAGAATAGGCAAAGCTATACAAACACAATAGATTAAGGGTTCTCAAGGACTGAAGGGAGGGAAGAATGAGGAATGACTACTTAATGGGTATGGGGTTTCCTATGGGGGTGATGAGTGTATTCTGGAACTAGACAGAGGTAGTGAGAGCACAACATTGTGACCATATCAAATGTCACTTCATTATTCACCTCAGGACGGATAATTCTATGCTATATGAATTGTACCCCAACAAAACAATTCTTAAAAGAAGCAAGCTAATAAAAATGGTAACCTGTAAGGGGAAGAGACAAGTGGGCTGGAGGGGCAAGGATGTATGCAAGACTTCCGAGCACATTTTCCTACACAGTTCAGCCTTTGAGTTCTGCAAATGTGTGTATAAAATACTCAAAGAATTAAAAAAAAAACTACATTCCCACTAATAAATTTAAAGTAACTTTCCCTTTCTCTTATGAAGAATGTTTCTTTGGAAAGTAACCCCAGTTATTTTAAGATCCTTACAACATCTTTAACTATTTAGAAAAGAAGCATGGTTTGTCATTCATGTAGCCTGCCAGTCTATCATCACACTGATTCAGCATCAATCAGTTGTGTGCCTTGAGTTACTCTCAGGACGTCAAGACAGGTTCTGATACCTTCTCATGTTCCTCGGCTCAGCCCCCACAGCCAGCGGTAGCAGGACAGGCCAAAGAACACGGCTCAAAGGCTGACCACCCACAACTGTGTCCTTAGTACTGCACTGGAAGAAACATACATGCTCTGAAGAAATCAGCTCAAATTAAATGACCCAAGAAAATCAAAGATGACTTTCTAATTCCTTTTACTTTGATTTTGAGGCTTCGAAACAATTTGACAAAAAATTCCATAGTACCATCTTGCCTCCAAGTTTTTTAAAGTCTTTGGGGGTTCTAGAAAGATATTTTCTTTCACATACAATTAATACACTTATTAGTTTTCATTTCAAGAGCCTTCAGTAGATAAGCTATGAAATATCTTAAAATTTTAGAACTAAGAGATATCATGAAATACTATGCTATATTATGAAGAGTTAAATTTCGGAAAAAAATACACCAACTTCAAGAGCTTTGTGCTTGTCTCTGTCAAAGTCTATGGGCAACATTCAATTTTTATAGAGTACAAAGTTTAAATTAAGACTGCTTGGTCTTCCTTTTTTTTTAAAAAAAAAACACACTTTCCCTGACAGTATCAATGTACTAGCTTCTCTAATTCTTAAGTTCCAACAAAAATAACTACCTTCAACTTTTTTGGATAAACAGTATAAGGCTTGCTTGCTTTCTGATAAAAATCCTGGAGCCAGGAGCTTCTTCTGGGTCTCCTACATGGGTACAGGGGTCCAAGTACTTGAGCCATCTTCTGCTGCTTTCTCAGTTAGCAGGGAGCTGGATGGGAAGTGGAGCAGCCAGGACTGGAACCATAGGTAGTACTTTTTACCTGCTATGCCACAATGCTGGCCTCAATTTGCTTTCATTCTAGAAGCAGTATAAGACAGATGACAGTTTTTGTTTGTTTTTGTCTTTGTTTTTTTTTTTTTAAGAAAAATGACAAGCCCCATACCTCAAGTGGGACTTTTTCTGGCCATATTTAATATTACTAAAACAGAACAAGAACAACTGCTTAAAATACAGAAGTTCTTTGGCTAAAATCTCAAAGATCATACTTTGATTCAGAAATCTTTACTTATTTGTAAAGAACAAAAATCAGTCTGAATGTTTCATCTATTTTTAGGGATGTTATCCCTATTTTTAGGGATTTGGAGGGGTTGAAATCAATGTAAAATAAGGCTAATGCTAAATAGCAATTTATAATAACATGAGTTCTTATTCAAAAAATAAATGCACTCTACTTGTAGCTTTCTCCAGAGTCCAAGGTGTGTATAAAAAGAGAACTTGTAAACAAAGGACAGGAGAAATAGCAAAAAACTCTAACTTCAGAGAAGAGCAAAGATGTCTGGAAACTGGAGTCTCTCATAGGCCTAATTACTGGAGTGCCTGTGTTGGGAGGGAGAAGAGTGGCTGTGAGCACGAGGCTGGAGTTTCTGAAGCCCATGTGGGCATCTGTGGGCATCTTCCACCACTTCTGGGCAATTCTATTAGGCAAAATCGAACTTGTTCTTTCTCGCTCAGAAAAGACAGCTTGTCTTGGTACCAGGGCATCTCTTTAAATGTTCAAATTTTAAGAAACGCATAGGCAAAAACAAAGGATGAAGAGTGGGCTAACCTTGAACAAACAGAAGAAGAAAACAGATTTTCAATATGAACAAAAAACCAGACAATCAAATTGAAATCCTCCAACAGGACACTGCAAATGTGTTTCAAGTGCTACATTTCCTCCACTGACTGCAACTGAATGGCAGAAAGGGCATTAGAATCAGCAGTCAACAGACTAACAGACTAACACTAGATGCCTTTGGGAGTGGGTAACAGACCCTTCTCCATCACTGCAGCAGACAATGACAGAAACTCAAAATGGACAAAAATACTATCAAACACACATAGATAGGTCATCCAAGTAGTGAAAACCCATCAGGCCAAGATGCCAGAGAACACACTCCACAGGATTCAAAATCACCTCTAAAATCTAAGCCACCAGCTGGTGGGTGTGGATAGATCACACTGATGACAATCAAATCCAGACATTCTCACAGGCACTCAGCCACTACAGGGTCCTCCACAAACCATTCTGGGAGCAGCGGTCTCATCTCCTTCAAGCACAACACCTGGCAGACCCCTGACAAGAAAGACCCATCCCTCCCCTGTAAAGACCCTTCTCTGAAGAAAGGTGGGGGGCTGCCCATGGCTAGACTGCTTGCACTCTGATTAACAACACCCAAGCAGCTAGGGAGGTAGCTCTTGTGTTTCATACACCACAAATTTCTGTTTTTCACACATACACACACATACTATACTATGCTTACCATTTCCTGGGAGGCCCCAAAGCCTGACTTATCACACCAATTTGTATTCAACAATGGGCTGCTGATTCTCCACCCCACTTCATGACTGACCCCTGTGGATCTGTCTCAGGGGCTACGCCAAAGAGGCCTACACTGTCGAAGGGCTTCTGTGGCATCTCAGCCCCACATTTTTCACTTGGTGCTAGATGGCATCTATGTCAAAATCTCTATTCTATCCCAGCTGAACTCCCAATCACAGAAAGAATCATACTGTCTAGTTGTCGCTCCCCCTCTTCGTGGAGGAACGACACTAAGCCCTGCCTAGGCTTCATATCCGAGTCACGGCACCATTATGTCGCTCCCCCTCTTCGTGGAGGAACGACACAGGACCCTGCGCTGTTCTTTCGTCTGCTCGGCCCTCCCCGGGTTTGCTGCTGGTTCTTCCCGGGTTGGCTACTATCCCTTCCACCTCCGTGGAAGGGCAGTTCCCCCTGGCCACATTCCCCACTTCCGCGGTGGAGCGGCACAATGCCGGCCAGCTCTCTCGGGGGCTGCACAGGTGTTCCTTCAGATAGATGTTCCCCTTAGATGTTCCTGGTGCATGCCGTCTCTCTCCTCCTTTATAGTCCTCCTCCGCCAATCCCAACTCAGCTGCCCACACACCGAGTACGCTGCTCTCCTCCAATCAGTAGCAAGTCCTACAGTTTATTGGTTGAACTGGAGGCAGCTGTGCAGAAGCTGTTTACTTCTCTCCCAGTGCCATATTGTGGGAGAGCAGATGCATAGAATAAGTCTTAATTCCAGTAACTCAGTCCAGTCCGAATTGCTCCCCACAGATCCCCCTTTCTTTTTATTTTTGGCGTTGATACGCGCCTGTCTTCGGTGTCCCGCGGCACACACTCTGCTCTACTTGCTAGAGTTGCCACAGGTTCTTACAAGTCCTATCAATCAGGCAAACCGAATCCGGGTCCTCTCTTCGCCATGTTATGAGGAGGTTTTTAGGTGCTGATGCGTGCCTGTGTTCGGTGACCTGCGGCTCATACTTTGGTCGAGCCGCCTGCTGGCGCTTACCGCCTTAATCAGGCAGACCGAATCCAAGCTTTCTCATTGCCGTTTTGAGGGGAGGCCTTTCTATTTCTCTATTTCTCTATCTCCGGGCATTCCTATTTCTCCCATTTTACTTCTGTCTTCCAGCATTCCTATTTCTCTCACTTTACTTCTAAACTTCTATTTCTCTTATCCCTGCAGCTTCCTGGCGCCTCGCCCTGCCGGCAGGCTCCGCCCCGAGGCTATTTCTCGGCGGCTTTCTGGCTGAGCCGCTTCAGCCCGCGTCTCTCTCATCTGCGCTGCTCGGCTTTGCGCGCACACTCCGCGGTCTCGCACTTAACCCTTTCGCGTCTGAACCACGGCCTCGCGCCAGCCCCGTGTTCCCTATGTACTTGAGCCCTGCACGCTCTGTCTGCGCGCGGCAGCCTCCACGAGTCACACAGCGTAGCTTACGTCTCCGCCACTAGCATTCAATCTAAGCTCCCCGGGCTAGCCTGGCGAATTCAACCCAGCTTACGTCTCCGCCCCACGGTTTGGCTTCCCGTCCTTTGCTCCCCGGGCTAATCAGACGGATCCCAATCTGGCTTACGTTTCCGCTTCTGGTTTCAACTTTTCGCCCCCTATTCCCGGGCTAACTTGAGAATCCCAAAGTGGCTTTCGTTTCAGCCTCGGCCTGCCCCCCGCGGCTTCAATTTCCCTAACACTTTTCTCTACCCGGTATGTCTCCCTAAGTTTTCTTCCAACAATATTCCTCCCTCATTTCTCCTGGCCTCTCCCCACAGTCCGCGTCTGACTCTGTTTGTTCTAGCTTTCACTTTCGCTTTCGACCTTAGAGATTTCTCCCAGCTTCCCCCCGTAGTCCGTATCCGAATCTATGCCTAGGCTTTCAATAGCTTCTTCCGGCACCCTTTTCGTCTGGCTTTTCCCTAGGCTGTTTGCTAGTCTCTCTCTCTGGTATTTTCCCAGTTCTTCCCGTTTCTTCCCTCCTAAGTTTCCTATCCGTCCTAGGTTTCCTATCCGAGTCACGGCAACATTATGTCGCTCCCCCTCTTCGTGGAGGAACGACACTAAGCCCTGCCTAGGCTTCATATCCAAGTCACGGCACCACTTGCTGCTCCTCCGCACGCGGAGGAGCCGCACCGGACTGGGCGCTTGTTGTTCCCTTTTTTTTACAACTCCTTTCTATAGTAAAGTAAGAATAAGTAAACAGTAAACCCCCAAAGCAAGAATGAGTAGAGAGAAATGAGAAAGAACGAAGTAACGAACTTCCCCGCGAACTCTCCAACGCACTCTCCAACCAACCCACACCACCATGCCGTCTCTCTCCTCCTATATAGTCCTCCTCCGCCAATCCCAACTCGGCTGCCCACACGCCAAGCACGCCGCTCTCCTCCAATCAGGAGCAGCTCCTGCAGCTTGTCAAGTTGGTGAGAGGCAGCTGGGTAGAAGCTGTTTACTCCTCTCCCAGCGCCATATTGTGAGAGAGCAGATGCATAGAATAAGTCTTAATTCCAGTAACAGTATAGTCCGAATTGCTCCCCACATCTAGTGACTTGAATAAATTTGATTGCCAATACTAAATTTACTCTAGAGCCTCATCAACAGAACTATTCCTTCTCTGCTTTGTTTTTTAACTAAACCACCTAATGCAATGGCAGGGCTGAAACAGTAGGTCAGTAAAGTCACCAACAAGCCCAAAACACTCCAAAAAGTCAAAGAAATATCCAACATTTGTTGGAGAAAGTGCCAGAAGGCTAGAGGAAGAGACTATCAACAAAAGACTAGAAGAAAAGGACAACCAACACAGTTAAAAGGTCATGAAACAAGTAACAAAGAATGACTCCTGTGTATTCTATTTTAGATGAGGAAGGAGAAATATATTAGGGGTTCATCTGATCTGATAAATTAATGACTACAATAATGGTTATGATTTATTAAGCAAGACACAGTGCTAAGTGTTCTACATACATTATGTCTTCTAATCCTTAGAAAAACCTTGTGAAAGAGAGTAACTTTGTCTTATAAATGAGCACCTGAAACACACACAGATTACATAACTTGCTCAAGGTCACACAGTTCATGAATGGCAGAGTCAGAATCTGAATTCAGCTCTAAGACTCATGACACCACACTACAGTACATGACTTAAAACCTGAC
Source organism: Oryctolagus cuniculus (assembly GCF_964237555.1). Taxonomy (NCBI): domain Eukaryota; kingdom Metazoa; phylum Chordata; class Mammalia; order Lagomorpha; family Leporidae; genus Oryctolagus; species Oryctolagus cuniculus. The sequence continues at coordinate 95,266,703 of NC_091443.1, read as the reverse complement.
TTAAACCACAGTTTCTATGTGCATAGGGTTTTTAAGATTTATTTATTTACTTGAAAGGCAGAGAGAGGCAGAGGCAGAGAGAGAGAGAGAGAGAGAGAGAAAGAGAGAATAAGTCTTCCATCTGCTCATTCACTCCCCAGATGGTACCAACGGCAGAAGCCGGCAGCTTCTTCTGGATCTCGCACGCAGGTGCAGGGACCCAAGCACTGGACCATCTTCTCCTGCTTTTCCAGGCCATAGCAGAGAGCTGGATCAGAAGTGGAGCAGCCGGGACTCGAAACGACACCCATATGGGTTGCCGGCACTGCAGGCAGCAGCTTTTCCCACTATGCTACAGTGCCAGCCCCTGTACATAGGTTAACAAGGTATCAGTATGTGCTAATATGAAGTAACGTCTAAGATACAGTAAGTCAAAACAGGTTAAGTGTGCTCCAGTCAGCCCCTCTAGTACACTACCAGGTGTATAAGACAAAGGACTGGAGGGAATACACATAGAATCACCAACATTTCCGAGACTGGAACAGTGGCAGCCTTAAATAAAGGCAACTGTGGATTTGAGAATCCGGAAAGTACACACTTTTACTACTGCCTTTTGCTATGGTAAGAATTTAACCAACTCATGTCATTTTTCATAAATAAATACATAATAAAATAACTGCTAAAACCAAGATCCTGTAATGAAAAGATACTTTGGCAGCCTCTGCTCACAAAATCTGAACAATCTAAAGAACAAAGGAATGCCCATTTTAATCCAGCATCCTTTTTAGACGTCTTCATCATCAACATTGCTCACATCCTAAGTATGGACCAAACCAGCTTCTACCCATGGAAAGGAAAAGGCTGTTCCTATGACCCCAGAGAAGACATTGCAGAAACCTAGACAGAGGCGTGGAAAGAAGAAAGGCCACTCTAACATAGTCAACAAAGCAGAGAAGAATGGGCAGAGGACAGACCCAGGGGAATATGGTCACTGAACAAAGCTAAAAAGATGAAGCATGGAACCATCTAAGCAAGGTTAGGACATGGAATTTTCCAGATGCAAACAAAACCCCTAACACTTGAAAACTAATTTCATCTGTTGAAATGAATAATACTCTTGAAGAGGGGTGGGAATTTGGGAGGGAGGGAGGGTGGAGGGAAGAATCATTATGTTACTAAATTTGTACTTATGAAATGCATGAAGTTTACATATGTTAAAGAAAGAAGTTGCTGTGAAAACAAATCAGCATTTTTCTACTTACCTTTACTTTTAGAACTGCTGTAATTTTATGGTCATTCAAAATTGTTGGCAATGCTTATTAGTGCCCTCCCCACCCATTTTCAAAAGGTCTGAATACTATTTGCTTAAAGAGCAGAATCTCTGGACAGTTTAAGCATAAAGAGGGAATTCACTGGAAAACAAACTGGAGTAAAAACCTAACATCCAAACCTCAGTATAGACATGAACCAGACCAGCTCCAGGCTATAGGGATTTGTAGAGCTCCACAGAAACAAGGCAGGTCATGATGGGCAGTGTCGCTCCCCGTCTTCATGGGGGAACGACACTAAACCCTGCCTAGGCTTCATATCCGAGTCACGGCACCATCATGTCGCTCCCCGTCTTCATGGGGGAACGACACAGGACCCTGCGCTGTTCTTTCGTCTGCTCGGCCCTCCCCGGGTTTGCTGCTGGTTCTTCCCGGGTTGGCTACTATCCCTTCCACCTCCGTGGAAGGGCAGTTCCCCCTGGCCGCATTCCCCACTTCCGCAGGGGAGCGGCACACCGCCGGCCGGCTCTTCTCGGGGGCTGCACAGGTGTTCCCTCAGCTAGATGTTCCCCACAGATGTTCCTGGTGCATGCCGTCTCTCTCCTCCTTTATAGTCCTCCTCCGCCAATCCCAACTCGGCTGCCCACACGCCGAGTACGCTGCTCTCCTCCAATCAGGAGCAAGTCCTACAGTTTATTAGTTGAACTGGAGGCAGCTGTGCGGAAGCTGTTTACTTCTCTCCCAGCGCCATATTGTGGGAGAGCAGATGCATAGAATAAGTCTTAATTCCAGTAACTTAGTCTAGTCCGATTTGCTCCCCACAGGCAGAGAGATGGCCAGTGGGTCCCCGAAACTGGTATATTGTAGCGAGTCAGGTGCCACCCAGTAGTTGCCTACTACACTACAGCATTCACAAAAAATGCTCTAATTTACATTTGTACATTTAAAAAACTCAAATACTCTACATACTAAATTCATGGACATTTAAATTCACAAATTTTCACTTACAACCACATGCTTCAAATATTATTGTGCATACCACCATAAAAAAAAAGTCAATGTGCTACATAGATTCCATATCAGAGTTGTTATTGGAAGAATCTTACAGTAGAATCATAAAGATTAAACAGCACTAACCAGAAATCAATGGTACAAATATGTTTATCAATTCATCTTTCAAAGGAATTTTTTGTTCTTACAATGAGCCTGTAACTTAAGAAACAGCATGCCATGCCTTTTTCAAATACATGAACAAAATAAGGCCCCAAACAATAATTTAAGTTCAAACAGAATTTAATTTAAGCTCAAATAGAAAACAAGCACTGAAATCCAATGTCCACTCACATGCTCTCAGGATGAACCAATTAACTCTTTAATTCCCCATTCCTCCTAAAATCCACTAACACCACATTGCACTCAATTTTAATTGCTTTCATAATTTAAAAAGGTTACAAATGCTTGCCGTTTGAAGCAGACTATTGAAAAAGAAAAGAAAATATTCCTCCCCCTCTACAACACAGAGATAACTGTGTCAAGCAGGCTGCCCTACTCCTTCAACCATACTCATTACACTATAAAAAGCCAAGTAATTTCTTACTTGCTGTTTACCTAATGTTATATCCTCATTACTTTGTTTTTCTGAGATTTTACATCATTTCTTCTGTAAAAAGCAACAGATGCTCAAAGAAGATCAGAAAACAGAGACAAATAAAAGGAAAGACCCACAATCCTACTCACCAAGAGGCAACTGCCATTTCAGTGTTCTGGCTCCAGATCCTTTTCCACTTGTACAGAGGGCACTTCAAAAGTTCATGAAAAATCAAGTTTAAAAGATGAGCTCTTGGCCGGTGCCGTGGCTCACAAGGCTAATCCTCTGCCTTGCGGCGCCGGCACCCCGGGTTCTAGTCCCAGTCGGGGTGCCGGATTCTGTCCCGGTTGCCCCTCTTCCAGGCCAGCTCTCTGCTGTGGCCAGGGAGTGCAGTGGAGGATGGCCCAAGTGCTTGGGCCCTGCACCCACATGGGAGACCAGGAAAAGCACCTGGCTCCTGCCATCAGATCAGCGCGGTGCGCTGGCCACAGCAGCCATTTTGGGGTGAACCAATGGTAAAGGAAGACCTTTTTCTCTGTCTCTCTCACTGTCCACTCTGTCAATAATAATTAAAAAAAAAGATGAGCTCTTTCATACAAAGAAAATGAGAAATCCATGCAGTTTTTTCATAATATACATTTTCCATGAACATATCCAAGACCTCTCATATATGCTGAACACTTTTCATGTCAACTGGAGCCACTCTACAGCACCCTTCCTAAAACCTACACAGTACTGTAGTCCTCATACATGCTATATGATCCACTAAAAAAGCAGCCAGAAAGATTCAGATCCTCTTCATTTTGGCCAGGATCACCTGGTGTTGACTGGAACACAAGAGACAGAGGACTCAAGCCAACCATGCCTATACCATAAAAGCAAAATCACAGAGCAGGTTAGGTCGCCCAATGTGTCCTCACTAACTGATTTGTGTCGCTCCCCTTCTTTGTGGAGGAACGACATAGGACCCTGCACTGTTCTTTCGTCTGCTCGGCCCTCCCCGGGTTTGCTGCTGGTTCTTCCCGGGTTGGCTACCGTCCCTTCCACCTCCGTGGAAGGGCGGTTCCCCCTGCCACTTTTCCCCACTTCTGCGGGGGAGCGGCACACCGCCGGCCAGCTCTCTCGGGGGCTGCTCAGGTGTGCCTTCAGATGTTCCTGGTGCATGTTTGTCTCTCTCCTCCTTTATAGTCCTCTTCCGCCAATCCCAACTCTGCTACCCACACGCCGAGTACGCTGCTCTCCTCCAATCAGGAGCAGGTCCTGCTGTTTATTGGTTGAACTGGAGGCAGCTGTGTAGAAGCTGTTTCTCCCTTCTCAGCGCCATATTGTGGGAGAGCAGATGCATAGAATAAGTCTTAATTCCAGTAACAGTATAGTCCGAGTTGCTCCCCACAATTTGGGATAATTTATTCACATGCCAAATGAGGTTGGCATTGTTTTTTAAAAATCTCTTTTGTTGCCAAGGGTATCTAAAATGAAACTCAGTTTATTCATCCAAGAAACAAAAACTTTGAAGGCCAAGTACTTGTGAATTTTTTCCTAAGTTTTAGTCACAGCTAATAAATGCCAAATTTTTTATTTGCTGTGAAGAATTGATCTACATTAGAGGCATTTTACAACTTGTTTCATGCTTCTGGTTGCACAGAAAACAGCAGTTAGAAATGTAGACAATTTTTGACGAACTGTAATCCTCCACATTAGATATAAGTAACTTTCAAAGTTAAGGAGTTGTTGGTGAGCAACCATCAGCCAACTAAATATCAAGTTACCTCATCAACGAAAATGACTGCATTCTCAACTGTCCTTAACTCTCAAGCACTAAGGTTATCTTAACCATGTACTTTTTTCCATGTATATGCTTCTTTGAATTGTTGCTAAAAATACCTTATCCTTTTGGCATTTAAAGTAGCTGAAAGCCAAGAAGACCCAAGTTTTGTCTTCCCCTATCCATGGCAGCAAAACCCCAGTTCAGAATGTAACTTGAAATTCACTGCCTAACCATGGAGGTCTTGATGTTTGGCACCTGTTCAGCAAGAATCCTATTATTCTATAAGCACCAAGTTCAAGTCCTCTGGCTCAGTCTTTCTTCCTCTTACATCTCTGTTCTCGGAATCGCTGCACCTCAAGCAGGGCCTGCTACTTCTACCCCTATTCATGTCCCAAAAGCTGACCTCTCAGACTCTCTGTGGCTTAAAGCTTCCGCCTCACCTCAACCCCTCCACCAGCCACGGTGAACTGCACTGCAGTAACTTAGTATCAGTGCACTTCTGCCCTAATCAAATGTAAGCTCCATGAAGTAACAAACAATTTTATTAGCATTATGCCTTTACTGCCTTACACATCTTACTCGCTAAAGCAAACTGAATTACCTATACTCTCCTTAATTGACAAAAACCACACTTATCATGTATACTATGTTGTTTTGAAATAAATATACACTGCAGAATGGCTAAAGTCAATTACAATGCCCAGTAGTTCACAAACTTTTTGTAGCAACAACAGTTAGAATCTACCATCAGCAAATTACAAGAATAAAATACACTGTCATTTCCTAGAGTCACCTGCCAATGCAGACAATCCACTGTCCTCAGGTGCTTGTTTCTTAGTGTTCCACCTATGCTGTGTCTAGGCTTGAATTTGTTTTAATCCAGCTTGATTTCACTATGCTTCTGGACCCTAAGAACTCGGGCCTTGCAATGAAAATGAAAGATTTCTCAACCATTTATCTTTTTTTTTTTCTTTTTTTTGACAGGCAGAGTGGACAGTGAGAGAGAGAGACAAAGAGAAAGGCCTTCCTTTTGCCGTTGGTTCACCCTCCAATGGCTGCCGCGGCCGGCGTACCGCACTGATCTGATGGCAGGAGCCAGGTGCTTATCCTGGTCTCCCATGGGGTGCAGGGCCCAAGCACTTGGGCCATCCTCCACTGCACTCCTGGGCCACAGCAGAGAGCTGGCCTGGAAGAGGGGCAACTGGGACAGAATCCTGCGCCCCGACCGGGACTAGAACCCGGGGTGCCGGCGCCGCAAGGCAGAGGATTAGCCTAGTGAGCCGCGGTGCCGGCCCATTTATCTTCTAATAGTTCCTCCCCTACTCCCTATTTCGGGAAATTCACAGAAGGCAATACTGAACCTCTCATTCTCAAGTTCATGAGTTTTAACTTCTCATTTTCCATTCTTTATTCCTCAGTACTGTATTCTAAGCAGTTTGATCCAATCTCCTTTAAAATCAATAGCTTTCTCTTCAATTATATCTACAACTATTTAACCTGCCCATTGAGGTTACTTTTTAAAATTTAATGACTATAATTTCCATTTCTAAGAATTCAATTTGGTTCTTTTCTGTGTTCTTTTTCTCATCTGCAATCTGCAATCTTTCACTGGGGTCTTACCTCTTATCTCCAATCATTTTAAATAAATAATCTCTTTCATATGTCCTATCATCTACCTACTGAAGTACTAATTATCTTATTGATAATCTGCTCTCTTTCATAGTAATTCATTTCATTGTGTGGCTGGACAGCTGTGTATTGTAAGCTCATCTTTGGCACGAGCTGTTTCTTCAGTAGACACCAATGAATTGGCTCTGCAGGACAGCATCACAGTTCCTTCTAAGGGCTCTATTAGTGTCCATTGTTGTGGACTAGGTTCTGTGCTAATTTCTCAGCTTGACGGTTAGATTTTAAGAAATTGTGGATTTGAACTCACTCCCATTGTGAGCTGCAGCCTTGGAATTTAGATGTCTTGTTGGTTTACTGTTTATTATTAATCCCAATTATCACCAGCCCTGAAGCACAAGGTTCTCTGCACTTTCTCAGACTAGCAGTCAAGTTGTTCTCAGCCTTCTCTCACAGATGTAACAGCCCATCATGATTTTGTGCTGGAGGACCTCCACTCCACCCTCCTACTGTATGCAGGCCTCACACCACCTCTGCTCCTTCAAGAGATCCTCCAGACCAAGCCTGTGGCACTTGTACCCTCCCAGCTGTCAGTTTTCACCTCTGGCACAAGGCATTTCATGGTCTTTCAAGCTCGCAAATGTTTTGGGCTATTGTTGCTATATTTTGTCAGCAATTTCTGTGCTTATAGGAGAGTAAGATGGGCAGTCTCCATATGAGCTGTGTTGGCAATGTCGCTGGAAGCCTCCAGTAGTTAGAACATACAAAGCTGGAACATTAACTTCAGAAAATTGTGATGATTACTTCCATTTTGCCAATGACAATGGCCTACATTTTTTTCAGCCTTGACAACAACTTTCAAATTTGGGGTAAAAAAATTCAAGACATACTAAAATCATTTTCTCGCTATTTCAAATGCCTGTCTACTCATTTAATAATTCTAATTCATCTTGTATCTCACTCCTAGAATTTTAGTGAAATCAGAAGACTGGAAAAGATCACCACTTCCCATCTAATCAATGAATCCAATGGTCTTTTTAGTACTCATCTCATTCACCTCTCTGCAGCAATATTTTTTGATCATTCCAGTTTTTCTATTCCAACACTACCTCAGGTCATTTTTTTCTTTACTGTTCAATTTATTTTTTTAAGATTTATTTATTTATTTATGTGAAAGGCAGAGTTACAGAGGGAGGGAGGGAGGGAGGGGAAAAGGGAGGGAGAGAGAGAGAGAGAGCGAGGTCTTCCATCTGCTTGTTCACTCCCCAGATGGTAGCAACAGCAGAAGCCAGGAGCTTCTGCCAGATCTCCTACGTGGGTGCAGGGGCCCAAGCACTGGGGCCATCTTCTACTGCTTTCCAAGGACACAGCAGAGAGCTGGATTGGAAGTGGAGCAGCTGGGACTCAACCGTCGCCCATGTGGCATACCAGCACTGAAGGCGGAGGCTTAGCCCACTCCACCACAGCACCAGCCCCGGTCATATATTTGTTATCGCTATGTTATCAATCATTTCCTAATATATGCCCTTAACTCTCCCCTCTAGAATTCTTCCAGTAAACCATAATCAGATTAATATTCCTATAATAGTTCTCTCCTTATATGAAGCATTCACATTCTCCATCTCCAATACAGTGACTCATTATTCCCTAATACTGAGAAGACATTTTGTGGATTTCTAGCCACCAACGTGTAAACAGTAACACCACCTCACAAGTACTAACTGCATACTATGTACTTGATAAGGCGCAAAATACCTCACCTGTTATCAATTGATCCTCACAATACCTGTATGAAGAAGGTTCAACTACTACACAATTCTTCAGGGATGAGGAAAATAAAGCTCGAAGATTAAGTAGCCAACTCAAGAAAACACAGCTAGCAAGAGGCTGAGTCAGTTTTATTTTATACCAAGTCCAGCCTCTTAAACAGTATATATTATCCACAAGCACTTGTACCCAAAGCCCCTACCCTTCCTGTGACTGTAAAAAACATCCATCCAAACAGCCTCTTAAAAGCTCTGCCTGGTTGCTTCTATAGGGACCTCACACTAATGCACTCAAAACCAAAATCAGGATCACACTGCCCACGCTGTGGTGGTCCAATCACAGTGAAAAACTTACTACCCAACCAGTCATGCAAGTCAGAAACCAGAAATCACCCTTATTTTCTCACTCACCTACATCTGCAACCTATGACCAAATTCTGACCATCTTCTTCCTCTCTAACCTCTACGGCATCCATCTTCCTCCAGCCCAAGAACCACACCACCCTTGCCCAGCTGCTACAGCCTAACTCATCTACATTCTCATTTCTTTCAACCCATTCTCCACTGTGCAAAACAAACCAAAAAAGCACATCCTCCCCAAAAGATGATTTTAAAATACAAATCTTATTTTTTCATCAATTTGAGACTCAAAATCATAGCTTTAAGTCCATCTTTATTCCAGAGTCTGAAACTATAGGAATGCAAGTATTGGTGACATCTGGGTTTCAGTAACAAAGCAATTTGCAGTGAGCCAAAAATGATGCCAGGACAGAAAGAGGAGCAAACTGAGAAATGATGACTAAGAGGACAGCACCTGAGGTTTTCAGCACTTGGCTCCAGTGACTCCTGAAGCAGAGCAGAAACCTAAACCTGCCCACATTTCAAGGTATTTTTCTCATTACACTGTGATACCCCAGGACCCTTCCAAAAAAACCCTTTTTCTCTAAAGTAGTTCAGACTAAGTTTCTAGCTTGCAACCAAGATTCGTTGCTAAGAAAAAGGCTTTGAAAGAACTATGGTAACACACTTAAAGATAGTATACCTACAAAGCAAAAACTGAAATTCCACATAAAGTAAAAAATACCTTTGCCTAGCATATATATACATACAGTCTATGTTTGTAAACTCATGCACCTCTTCCATTTAAAGATGTTATATAAAATGCTTTAGGTCAAGCCCATGCTTTCCTTTATGTTCTCCAAACCATCACAGTAAGGGCTTCATGAAAGCGGAAAAAAAAAAAATCAGGGACAGGCATTTGCCCTTCCAGTTAAGACACCTGTGTCCCTATTAGAGTACTGGGGCTCAATGCTCAGCTCTGGCTCTGGAGTCCAGCTTCTGCTAATCCAAATCTTAGAAGTAGCAATGATGCCTCAATTGGGTCCCTGCCACTCACATACGAGACCCAGATCAAGTTCCTGGTGGCTGGTTTCAGTCTTGGTCCAACCACAGCAGGTATCCAAAGACTGAACCAGTAGATTGGAGCACAAGCTGTCTCTCCCTGCCTCTCAAATTTAAGAGTACTAACAATTTACATCAGAAGTAAAAGCGTAACTATACAATATAAATCAGGGCCTGCACTGTGGCGTAGCGGTAATGCCACTGCCTGCAGTGCCGGCATTCCATATGGGTGCTAGTTCAAGTCAAAGCTGCTCCACTTCTGATCCAGTTCTCTGCTGTGGAGGATGGCAGACCTCAGAAGGCAGTGGAGGATGGCCCAAGTCCTTGGGCCCCCACACCCATGTGGGAGACCTGGACAAAGATCCTGACTCCTGGCTTCAGATCAGCACAGCTCCATCTGTTGCAGCCAGTTGGGGAGTAAACCAGCAGCGAATGGCAGGTAGGTATCTCTCTCTCTCTCTCTCTCTCTCTGCCTCTCTGCCTCTCTGCCTCTCTCTGTTTAACTGACTTTCAAATAAATAATCATTTAAACAAATACAAAATCATGTTATGTCCCTGTTTCTTTGGGTACAGCCCACACAATACAGCATAAATGCCAACTCTATCTAGGTGACTGAACTTTCCCCACCATTCTCTTTCCTACTTGTGATATTGCATCGTCAAGTATTATAAACTCACCTTGCTCTTAACCAAAATTTTACCTATTGCATAAATACATTGTAAAGTAGTGTGTCACAGAAGAAACAAAGGAGTTGTAGAAACCACAGATTATATTCTATGCGAAGACTTTTTCTGTTGTCATCTGGTGGTTTGTATATAAAATCAACACTGACTTCCATCATACAGAGGGGCTTGGTCACACACTATCTTGTTCTTTCTGCATCATCTCCAACATCTAGGGAGAAGTCAAGGCAGAACTGAACCTCACTCTGAAAAAAACCCCTCTCTGACAATCAGAAACATACCACAAATAAATTTAGGACTACATTGAAAAAAAAAACCCACAGACACTACCACCCCTGGAAGTGACCACCTTGTATAAATGTGACTAGGTTACAACAATGACATAAAAAAAAATTCCTCCTTATTTCACATCTGAAATACTCAGATTTCTTGGGGTACTTAAGTTCCCACCCCCAATTATTATCAATAGTCACAGAGACAATAGTAGGAGTCATATTTCTCCCCTGGCCACCACAGTCACTCTTTGGTTACTTCCCCATATTCTTTTCTTGAAAACATCACCTGTGTTAAATCAAACTTAGAGTACTGCAAATCTCACAAGCTAAAGAATCAAACTTACAGAGTACTGCAAATCTCACATGCCTAAAGAATCAAACTTACAGAGTACTGCAAATCTCACATGCTAAAGAATCAAACTTACAGAGTACTGCAAATCTCACATGCTAAAGAATCAAATCCAGAATACAGAGTTCAGAAAAAGCAGCACACCACTGCACGAAAACCTGATTTTTTTCTGCATCATAATACGAGTTCCAGGGTCTAGCCCATTTTCTAAAGTTCACATCTGCAAACACTACTCGATTAAAAATCATAATATTTTTTAAAATACAGCAAAGCCAAAAACATCAAGAAGTACCTTCTTAGCCCCATTCCACAAGTTAATCTCCAAAGATCAGTAAATAAATAAATCTTATCAGTTGTCAAGAAACTGGATTGATAGCTGTATCTTCACTAGATATTGCCTGAGCATTAGTGTCAACTAAGTCTATTACAGTGAAAAATAATTCTTGTGTTAATTTTAAGGACTCTCTGCTTTACTAAAAGTCCTTAATGAAGACAATTAAGCCAAAATAACATGAGGTTGAGCACAGAAAACTCAAAACACCAACTACTAATCTCTTTCATTACTTATGGTCACTGTCCAGTAAACAGCTACATTCTTACAACCAATTCCTATCCCACATCTTGTTATATCTCTCAGAGCATCAATTACCTTTGGTAGATTTCTATTAATCTCATTACTCTTTCTTCTTCTGACCACTTAGATAAATTTTCTTAAAATAAGATGCTTATTTAATTCTCCAAATTTACAGCTTACATTGATAAATTATGCCACTAATTTGCTTTAGAGAACCTAAAATTTTGAGCATGAACCATTGTACGGCTAGAGGAAATGCATCATGTGTTAGCAGCATCTCAGGAGAAATGCTGTCTTCAACACTGAACATACCTGGCAAACTAAAATGAAGAGAGTTAAATTCTAGGGACTAAGACATATGGAATTACAGAATCCCCAAAGAGGAGACACACTTAGAGAGTCTGGTAAGGGCAGAAAAGATGTGACAACATACAGAAGATCAGAGAATCAGAGCAGAACAGATTTGAACAGTGAGTCTAACCGCCTCCCTCTGTATAGATGAGCAAACAGAGCAAGAGAGGCTACCCGACTTGCTCACACTGCAAGGCAGTCACAGACGAAATAAAACCAGAGCTACCGACGCTTAGCCCAATGCCTTCTCCATTCACTACATCGTGTTCCTAGGAAAGCTTTATTAAAAATATTCTCATTCCCACAAGAACCACAGGGGAATGGGGCCAGCCTAATGCAATGATTCTCTGGCTTTAGAGCTGTCAGGAAGCCAGATCACCTAAATACCAACACAGCAAATGCATCAACAGAGATTCCTGAAGCAATGATCCCAAATATTTGTGGGCGTGTATGCTTGGATATAGTAAAACTAGTGTTAATATAATGAAGTTCCAAGATTAATTGCAATAAACTTCTTCACAACAGGTCTCAGGTATGGTCAAACTATGACAGTTTTGCATTTCAGGAATTCACTAAAAATTTTAACTGTAATTTCTATGTGCTACCAGAGGATGGCAGAAGGTGCCACTTGCAGGCTCAACTAACCATATATTCTCCCTCAGGATTATGGGTACAGTTGTTCATGACTTTTTAATTGGGAAGTGTACAAATTCAGGGGAAACTTTAAGAAAATGTGTTACAGAACCACTGAAGTCAAATCAGAATAAAAGGACTACATGAACTAAGATACTCACCTACATTACACACAATATATCATTGTATACCAAGAGTATTTAAACCAACTGAAATCAACAGCTTTGCTTTTCTAACTTAAGTGTCCCTCTTCTTCATACTATCCCTTTCACCCAGATTTTCATTCCCACCCTCTGCTTTCATGAATTGGACTTCAAGGGCCTACTTTCAGAACTACCATTTTCTAAGTTGCTTAGAGAAACTGAAGCATGAGCCATCACAATGCAGTTTGTGTTTCCTCCTGCTGCTATGTGCATTCCCTTCTCTATGTGTAGTCAGGCAATATCCCTAGCCTCCCGGCTCCTGGACACCTTGAGGAAGGCCAGAGAGCAAGCAGAATGACACTGCCTGCCACAGACCAACGCCATTTCACACACCCCATCCTATGCACCAAAAACCACCCAAGGGCTCCTCAAAAAGCCCATGGCTATGGGTATGGTGAAAAAAAATGCATGAATTTCACACTTTTTTGGCCAACATACCTCCATTTTTTCCAGGAATTTTTTGAAGTGGTACATTTAACTAGAAAGACTTATCATTCATCACTTAATTACCCATTTAACTTGCAGTCTTTCCACTTTGTTTCACCTAAATATTTGAGAGTACAGGAAGCTTCCTGGATGTACAGGGTGATAATGGCTATTACTGGATTTGCAAGGCCAACAAAGTAGCCAATAACCACCTGTTAAATATGCAACAGCCCAAGCAAGGTAGCCTGGGACTCCTAGAAACTCAAGTTAAAGTTGTGAGGGGAAGGGGCCAGGGATAAGAGGAAGAGGGGCAATGAATCACTTATCGATTCACAGAAGGCAGTGCGGGCTCAAAGGAAACCAGACTTGCAGTGACCTCGATCAACACTGTGCTGTAATTTCCCCAGCAAACAACTGACAGAAAAGCCTAATTAGGAGACCACCCAGGGCTGGCAACTGACTTAACACAAGTGAGCCAGGCCACAGGAAAGCATGCTAGGGTGGCAGAGAACCCAGAGATTATGAGATCAACCATCACAAGAATAAAAATGTAACAAGAGAGACAAGAATCACTTGTCAAACTTCTAAAAAATGCCCAATTCTGAGAGTCAACAGACCTCAAGTGGAGCTCAAATTTTCAATTATTTTTAAGATTTCACCGGTGATTATGATGCATGCTCCAGATGAGCACCCAAGTAGGAGCTCAGCAGTCTGCACAGGAATAAACAGAACTCGCAGCTTAAAAGCAAGTAGCTCAGAGAGATCATGAACCTGGGACAGGCGTTAGTCAAGACAGGTTTAAGGTCCATAAGCTGCCGGAATGACTTGGGGGATGACTGGACACCTAGGACAATGTCTGAAGGAAAACTGAATCCTGTGATCTCACTTAAAGGCTAAGCGCTGCGGTTCTTAAACTTGGCTACACATTCTAATCAGCTGGAGAGCCTGGCTCTCTCCACCCAGGTCAAACCTCAAATCCATTCAACAAAGTCTGGAAGACAGATGGAGGCGCAACACTGAAAGCTCCCAAGTGCTTCCAATGTGCACCCATGTTTGAGAAACACCAGCTTAGAGAGTTCTGGGGAAATCAGCAGACTGGAGTGAGGAAAAACAAAGCAGTATACATCAGTGGTTCTGAAACTCAAGTGTATGTCACAATCCCACAGAAAGCAAGCTGCAGCTCAAGTTAGCACAGAAGGAGGTGGTCCCTTAAAGTTTTAACAATCCTCCAGGGAGCCGGTGGGTGGGGGAGAGTGTGTGCTCAAAGTTTGAGAGCCACTGGCCTAAGAGACTGGAAACAACTGCAGGGAGAAACTGCATGCTATGAATAACCAGGGACGGTAACTGACAAGAGCACTCCTATCCCTCTGGGACTGATGATGTGTCCTGAAAACCACCAGAACCAATACATCAGCAGTCAAGCTAAAGGCACCACTGACCACATGTGATACTTAGGATCCATCCTTCTCCCAAGCCACTCCTATCTGGCTTCTCAGCAGAAAGTATAAAGAAAGTGTGTATTGCCACCTGCCTTTCAGAATTAAAGATTTGGCTTTTTAGGTATCTAGAAAAGTCAAAAGCAATTAAATAATCACCAATAATCAGTGTGCAACTCTTTGTTACCATGTAGAACAGAGTTACTCCAGAACATTAAAAAGGTTTTTTTGGTTTTTTTTTTTTTTTTTTTTTTTTCTGTAAGATCTGAACTGCCTCCAGGGTCAACAATATCTTCTTTTGTAACTTCTGCTGATTATTTGTAACTTATACTGATAAATGATGCATTTATTCTCTTCCAGGATGATATGACCAAGCCTACCCAATAGCTTCACCTCGCTACATAGTAACAACATGGTGCTTATGACCAGTTGCAACTTACTGGTAACTACCCCATTTAGAATATTACATTGTATCTGATAAGATTCAAGAGATCACACTCCTTGCATATGACCAGCTCATCATGCCATCAGAAATCGCTATAGCAGCACCAGAATTTTCATTTTCAAGATACATGAGCTTTTGTCAAACGGTGACATCTCCTCTGTAATATGAATTTTCAATGATATAAAAAATGATGGATATATTACACATTTCACAGAGAACAGAAACTTGTCAATGAATTTAAAATTTGTGACAATCTATTTGAAATTCTACACTAAAAGATCTGTACACTTTTACAAACCATATAAATGTAAAACAGATACCAATGTTTTTACCGACAAGGAATAAACTATTCCTCCCTAAGAAAGTTTGGCAGTTGCCTTAGTATTTTAATTAATGTATTTTCATTCATTTTTCATCTGTAAAAATACTTCAAACAGCCTTCAGAGTGCCAATGACCAAAACTTTACATCCATGTAATAAACTTCAAAACAAAGCCACTGATTTTCCCCACTGTTTCAATCTGTGCACATCTTCAAACACGTAAATGCAAATATCTTACTGTAAAGTGCAAGTCACTTTTTTTTTAAGTTTTTTTTTTGAGTTTAAAGAAACTCAAAAGGCTTCCATAGCCTTGGAAACTCATGACTGGAGCATAGGGAGATTACTGATGCCATAAACAAGAGTGTCAATTGGTTAAGTCAACAACAGGAGTCACTGTGCACTTACTCCTCATGTAGGATCTTTGTCCTTAGTGTGCTGTACATTGAGATTTAATGCTATAACTAGCACTCAAACAGTATTTTTCACTTTATGTTTCTGTGTGGGAGCAAACTGTTGAAATCTTAATGTATGCTAAACTGATCTTCTGTATATAAAGAGAATTGAAAATGAATCTTGATGTGAATGGAAGGGGAGAGGGAGTGGATAAGGGGAGGGTTGCGGGTTGGAGGGACATTATGGGGGGGAAGCCATTGTAATCCATATTCTCCTTTGGAAATTTATATTCATTAAATAAAAGTTAAAAAAAAGAAACTCAATAATAAAACACCATTTCTATTCTAAAGGTCAAATCAAGTGATTTCAATTTCTTCAGTTAAACCTGGCTTCTCTGGCAATCCAGATCCCATTTTACAAAATGACTTAACAGACGCCTTGCTTCCAGACTAAGATATTAAGCAAGAAGCACAAATAAAAATGAAAACTGTACAACTAATGCTGGAGTTAAATTGAGCATAAGCAGGACGATTTGTTTTCACGCAGTAAGACCTCACGGAACCCATTTATGAACCCCTGGGGGAGGCACCATTCAGATACTATTAGATAAGCAGTTTAAAAATTTTGAGTTAGTTTCTAAACTGTGGCATGCCGGCTTTCAATTCAGACCGTCAACATGCTGGTGCGTTTGAATCCTTTCCTGTGCAGTAAGCTAAATCATCTGCACGTGACGCAGAACACAGCTAACTGGAGTTCAAGGCTGTCCCACGTCAGTCAACCTCCGAGTACCCAGTTCCTCACCGAGATGGTTTTCCAGGATACAGCTAATGAACACAGCCCAAAGTTAATTTGACTAGCGCTGCCAACAGCAGAAGAGCCTGGCTAACCTACAGACCTCATCCGAAAAGGGTGGTATGTAAGCGGCTGTTTCTCCCCCACCCCCTCTTTTAAGACCAGCGAACTGCAGCGGAAAGGGTGCTGAGGGGCAGGCGAAGGGCTCCGGCCGGCCGGGGACAGCTCCTTTCACGGAGATGCCCCCTCGCCGTGCCAGAGGTCATCTGGAATCGGCAGATCGCCGCTTCCTATTTCAGCGATCACCACTGGAATGTTCCAAACCGAGGCCCACAGAGCGAGGGAAACAAAGCCAAGCCGCACAGCTGTGGACACGGAAAGTTTTGCTCCACCGACAGCACACTCCCACCTAGGGGTCGGGCTCGGGGCAACCGCAGCAGCGGGAGGCCGGGGTTGCCCGGGAGGGGGGCGCCCAGCAGCTGGCGCGGCTGCATCTGACGCTGGGGGTCCGCGGGGGCGAGCCCCGCACCGCCGCCCAGACTCCGCGGGGCAAAGAGCGACACCGGTCCAGCGGCTCCAGCTCGGCGCGCTGGGTCGGACTCGGGCAGCCTCTCCAGGAGCGGGTGCCTGGGGCTCCCCTTCAAAGGCTTTCGTTCGCAGGGTGGGCTTCGAGGAGCTCACCTGCCCCTCCCCCGCCCCGGGTGGGTCTAGCGGGCACCCCGCGCGCCGCAGTCCTGGCCTGGCGCCTCGGGGGGCAGGGGACACCGCGCACCCGCGCTCGCAAAGTTCGCCGCGCTGCACCCCGAAGCGGCGCCCGACCTCCGGAGCCCGCCCCCGGGGCGGCGCCCAGGACCCCGACTGGCGCCCATCTCCCCAGAGCCCACTCCCGGCCCCGGCCCGCGCCTACCTTGAGCCAGCGCCCGCAGCAAGTGCAGCTGGAGCAGCAGCAGCGCCCACCGCCCGCGGCCCGGGCTGAACTTTGCCGCCTGCCGTCCGCCGCGCTGCCCTGCGCACTCCGCGTCCTCGCCGGCAATGCCTGGCGCCGCGCGGGGTCCCGGGCGCTCGCGGTCGAGGCACGGGCCCGGCAAGGACCCAGCGCACTCAGGGAGCGGCGGGCCGCCGGCGGTCACCGAGGGCCGGGCACCGCGGACCATACCGAGGAGCTGCCACCCGGAGCGCCACGCCGCACCGGACGGCTGGGACGGCCCCGGGTGGACGCGGTGCCCGGCGCTGAGGGGCGGCGTCCCGGGTGCCCGCGTGAGGTGCGCGGCAGGGGTCGAGCGAGGCGGAGGAGAAGTCGTCAGCGGGGGCAGTTCTCGTCGCGACGCCCGGAGCCCTTCCGGGCGACCGCCGCGCTGTCACCCGGCGCTGAGGAGAAAGTGCGCCCGCCCGCGCGCCGGCTCTCGCCCTCCGCCGCGGCCGCCGCTCCCCATTCACAGCCCGGCCGCACGCGCCGCCCCCGCTGATTGGCCGAGGGAGGCGGCTCCGCTCCCGGGGCCCGCCCCCACGGCCCTCGCTCGTTTTCAAACTCGACGCGCCCGCCCGCCTGCAATTTCGCGCCGGCAGCGGCGCTGGACTCCGGCGACTTCCCGCGACGGCAGCGCCGCTCCAAGCGCCCTGGGAGCCGCCCTGCTCCCCGCCCGGGGCTCTGCGCTTGGGGCGCAGTGGAAGGGGGCGTGGGGGTTCCGCGCCAAGTTGCCATAATTGCGAACGAGAAACGGGCGCCATCGGTTTCCTAAACGCTAGGGACAAAAGGCACCGTTTGGTTCAAAGCCGCCGCCTGCTCAGAGGAGTGGACATGGCTTCGTAGAGGCGTCCAAGGTCATGTTTGTCCTGGGGGCCGGCAGCACAGGCCGCCTCCGCCGCTCCCGGGTCTGGAGTAAGGGTCTGTCAAGGGAGGGGTTTCTCCCGGCCGCCCAGGGAGTATGTGGTAAGCATTAGCCGAGTTTATGGGATGAAGTAAGCGCTCCGGAGCGTAGAGGCCCGCGCGTGGCGGGAGGAGGGCTGGAAGGTGACACCCAGCCTGCTGCTGCTGGGAGTCAGCCAGGAGGAGCCCAGGGGCACGTGATGGTGATCGGGTGAGATCACCCAGTGGGGAAGGGCCAGGGGCCCGGGTGTGCGCCCCGAGAGACAGCCGCGTCTGCTGGGGTCCGCATCTGGACCCCAGGCGGGAGAGTGGGGAGCAGCAGGCCAAGGAGTCGGAGCCTGCAGAGCACCTGTGGGTGCTGGCCAGCATGGGGCAACCGAGACCTGGGGCAGCTGCCATGTGGAGGAGGCAGACGCTAGAAGGGACACACACACACACACACCAAAAAAAGGCAGGCAGAGATGGATGCTCTGTTCTCTGACAACATCGTGGAGCTTCGAAACGGGCTGTCTTCCCGGCTTGCTGTCCTCAGATGAGACAGGGGCACGGGTGGGCTGTCGTTTGTTTGTCGGTATTGCAGGCAGCCCTGAGCTGCTGCAAACTTGCTAGGTTGGCTGAGAGCCTAGGGAGGCTCTCAGTGGGCTCTCTGGGCCAGCCCTGGGCAGTGGCACCTTCTCACTGCCTGTATGTGAGAAGTGCTGGCAGGAGAAACCTCAGCCTTAACCAAGTGACATGACCTGCGCAAAGTCAGCAGGTCCCCTTCCCCCACTGCCCAGTCTCCATTGCTCTGAGCACCTCTGCTTTGCTGTGAGACTGAGGTTTGGGCTACACCCCTGGAGCAGATCGGGCTTTGAGGTCTTCCTACTTGTGACCTTCGGACAATTGTTGACTCCATTGCTGCCCAGAGTGAAGGACACTCCCCATCTCCCGGGGTTGTTGCAGGAAAGTGAGCTAACACACTCCATAAATGCTGCTTTTCCATCCCCTCCCTCGTGCCGGTGTGGCCTTGCTAGAGCCAGTGGTTGTGTTTGGTCAGCAGCCCTACGTCCTTGAGTGTGCTTTCGAATCAGAGCTGGAGCCCATATCCCCAGCCGTACAGTGCCTGCATGAGCAGAGCTCGGGCTACTTCTTGGCTTCAGGACCCTGCAGAAGTGCCCGGAGCCTTGTTTGCTGTGATGTATTCTGCAGTTCGCCGAAAGCTTTGTGGAAACTTGCTTGGAGATTGGAAAGCCCAGGCGGTGCAGGGGCGGTTGTAAGAGATGGATGACGTCACTGCTCCTAGAGAAAGTCCAGAGACCCCTCTGGGAAATTCTAATTCGAAATCTTCCCGCGGAGGCAAGGCTCTATTATCATCTCCGTTCTGCAGTTGAAGAAGTTGAGCCAAGAAAGTTTAATAGATGCAAAACAACTGTGTTAGAGCCAGGACCAGAATCCACCTCTCCTGAGCCCCGTGCTCAGACTGTGTTGCTGCTTCCAGATTCATTAGGTCATTATAGGGGGAGGGGCAGCTTACATGACAGCTGTTCCTTCTTTTAAAAAAAAAAGAGACTACTTCTGTCCAAAAGGCCAATTAATCTCTAACTCAATTTAAAAAAAAAAAAGATTTATTGGAAATGCAGAAGGACAGAGAGAGAGCAAGCACCTGCATCCATTGGGTCACTCTCCCAGTGGCTGCAATAGCCAGGGCTGGGCCAGGCTAAAGCCAAGAGCCAGGAACTCCATCCTGGCAGCAGGGACCTGTCGCTCCCCGTCTTCGTGGGGGAACAACACTAAGCCCTGCCTAGGCTTCATATCCGAGTCACGGCACCATTATGTCGCTCCCCGTCTTCATGGAGGAACGACACAGGACCCAGCGCTGTTCTTTCATCTGCTCAGCCCTCCCCGGGTTTGCTGCTGGTTCTTCCCGGGTTGGCTACTGTCCCTTCCACCTCCATGGAAGGGCAGTTCCCCCTAGCCACATTCCCCACTTCTGCAGGGGAGCGGCACACCGCCGGCCGGCTCTCTCGGGGGCTGCACAGGTGTTCCCCTTAGATGTTCCCCTTAGATGTTCCTGGTGCATGCCATCTCTCTCCTCCTTTATAGTCCTCCTCCGCCAATCCCAACTCGGCTGCCCACACGCTGAGCACGCTGCTCTCCTCCAATCAGGAGCAAGTCCTACAGTTTATTGGCTGAACTGGAGGCAGCTGTGTAGAAGCTGTTTTCTTCTCTCCCAGCGCCATATTGTGGGAGAGCAGATGCATAGAATAAGTCTTAATTCCAGTAACTTAGTCTAGTCCGAGTTGCTCCCCACAGATCCCCCTTTCTTTTTATTTTTTGGCGTTGATACGCGCCTGTCTTCAGTGTCCCACGGCACACACTCTGCTCTACTTGCTAGAGTTGCCACAGGTTCTTACAAGTCCTATCAATCAGGCAAACCGAATCCGGGTCCTCTCTTCGCCATGTTGTGAGGAGGTTTTTAGGCGCTGATGCGTGCCTGTCTTCGGTGACCTGCGGCTCATACTCTGGTCGAGCCGCCTGCTGGTGCTTACCGCCTTAATCAGGCAGACCGAATCCAAGCTCTCTCATTGCCATGTTGTGGGGTGACTTATTGGTGTTGATTCGTGCCTATCTTCGGTGACCTGCAGCTCATACTCTGGTCGAGCTGCCCGCTGGTGCTTACCGCCTTACTAATCAGGCAGACCGAATCCAAGCTCTCTCATTGCGGTATTGTGGGGAGACTATTGATGTTAATAACGTGCCCGTCTTCGGTGACCTGCGGTGCATAAGCTGCTAGCCGCCCGCAGGTGCTCATCGCCTCACTAATCAGGCAGACCGAATCCAAGCCTTCTCATTGCAGTATTGTGGGGAGGCCTTTCTATTTCTCTATTTCTCTATCTCCGGGCATTCCTATTTCTCCCATTTTACTTCTGTCTGCCAACATTCCTATTTCTCTCATTTTACTTCTAAACTTCTGTTTCTCTTATCCCTGCAGCTTCCCGGCACCCGCCCCGAGGCTGCTTCTCGGCAGCTTTCCGGCTCTGAGCCGCTTCAGCCCGCGCCTCTCTCATCTGCGCGGCTTCGCACTAGCCCAGCGTTCCCTATCTACTTGAGCCCCGCACACTCTGTCTGCGCGTGGCAGCCTCCGCGAGTCACACAGCGTAGCTTACGTCTCCGCCACTAGCATTCAATCTGAGTTCCCCGGGCTAACCTGGCAAATTCAACCCAGCTCACGTCTCCGCCCCACGATTTGGCTTCCCGTCCTTTGGTCCCCGGGCTAATCAGACGGATCCCAATCTGGCTTACGTTTCCGCTTCTGGTTTCAACTTTTCGCCCCTTATTCCCGGGCTAACTTGAGAATCCCAAAGTGGCTTTCGTCTCCGCCTCGGCCTGCCCCCCGCGGCTTCAATTTCCCTAACATTTTTCTCTACCCGGTATGTTTCCCCAAGCTTTCCTCCAACAATACTCCTCCCTCATTTCTCCTGGCCTCTCCCCACAGTCCGCATCCGAGTCTGTTTGTTCTAGCTTTCACTATCACTTTCGACCTTAGAGATTTCTCCCAGCTTCCCCCCGTAGTCCGTATCCGAGTCTAAGCCTAGGCTTTCAATAGCTCCTTCCGGCACCTTTTTCGTCCGGCTTTTCCCTAGGCTGTTTGCTAGTCTCTCTCTCTCCGGTATTTTCCCATTTCTTCCCGTTTCTTCCCTCCTAAGTTTCCTATCCGTCCTAGGTTTCCTATCCGAGTCACGGCACCATTATGTCGCTCCCCGTCTTCATGGGGGAACGACACTAAGCCCTGCCTAGGCTTCATATCCGAGTCACGGCACCATTATGTCGCTCCCCGTCTTCGTGGAGGAACGACACAGGACCCTGCACTGTTCTTTCGTCTGCTCGGCCCTCCCCGGGTTTGCTGCTGGTTCTTCCCGGGTTGGCTACTGTCCCTTCCACCTCCGTGGAAGGGCAGTTCCCCCTAGCCACATTCCCCACTTCTGCAGGGGAGCGGCACACCGCCGGCCGGCTCTCTCGGGGGCTGCACAGGTGTTCCCCTTAGATGTTCCCCTTAGATGTTCCCCTTAGATGTTCCTGGTGCATGCCATCTCTCTCCTCCTTTATAGTCCTCCTCCGCCAATCCCAACTCGGCTGCCCACACGCTGAGCACGCTGCTCTCCTCCAATCAGTAGCAAGTCCCACAGTTTATTGGCTGAACTGGAGGCAGCTGTGTAGAAGCTGTTTTCTTCTCTCCCAGTGCCATATTGTGGGAGAGCAGATGCATAGAATAAGTCTTAATTCCAGTAACTTAGTCTAGTCTGAGTTGCTCCCCACAGGGACCCAAGAACCTGGTTCCTTTTCTGTGGCTGTCTCTGCATCCCCAGGGAGCTGGACTGTGGGCAGCCACAGGCAGTCGCCCCTTTTGTTTACACTTCAACATATGAATGAAGACATCCTGGCTCAGACAATTAGGCTAAGGAGATTTCAGGGAGAGGCAGGAAGAATGGCAGGAAGAGCCTTGTCAGGAACTCTTTGTAACCCCAAAAGTCTTTTGGATATGTAAATCTTTTGTGTGCCTTCTTGTATTCAACTGGTCACCTTTAAATACTACTGGATTTGTTGAATAAAGGAGCCTTGATCGGGATTTGTCTTGGCTCCATTCTTTGCATCCTTGTCCCCGCATTCCCACTCTCAGCCAGCACACTGGACTGGAAGCAGAGCAGCAGGGAATCAAACCAGCAGTCAGATAGGGGAGGCGAACATCAAAAGTGGCAGCTTAACTCTCTGCACCACCATATTGGCCCCTCAACTTAATTCTACCCAGCCCAACAAGAAGACCCAAGAAGAGGACGTGTTATGCTTGCACGTTGGCCTTGGAAAGTCTTTAGTGGGATGTTCTGCAAGGCTAGGAGGCACAGGGATGTCAATCCAGGAAGGTAGACATATTTTTCTTTTCAAAAGAAAAAAAAAAAGACCTGTGGCTGTCCACAGCAAGCAGTTAGGATTCTCTCTGCTTTAAAAAGAGAAAGGAGAGATGTGGGGAGCAACTCGGACTACACTAAGTTACTGGAATTAAGACTTATTCTATGCATCTGCTCTCCCACAATATGGCGCTGAGAAGGGAGAAACAGCTTCTACACAGCTGCCTCCAGTTCAACCAATAAACAGCAGGACCTGCTCCTGATTGGAGGAGGGCAGCGTACTCGGCGTGTGGGTAGCAGAGTTGGGATTGGTGGAAGAGGACTATAAAGGAGGAGAGAGACAACATGCACCAGGAACATCTAAGGGGAACATCTATCTGAAGGAACACCTGTGCAGCCCCCGAGAGCCAGCCGGCGGTGTGCCGCTCCCCTGCAGAAGTGGGGAAGTGGCTAGGGGGAACCGCCCTTCCACGGAGGTGGAAGGGTTGGTAGCCAACCCGGGAAGAACCAGCAGCAAACCCGGGGAGGGCTGAGCAGACAAAAGAACAGCGCAGGGTCCTGTGTCGTTCCTCCATGAAGAGGGGGAGCGACAGAGTTTTCAAAACATATGATAATTTCAGGGTAATCAGAGTGGTCCCTGAGCTCATGGGTGCTGGCCTGACAATCAGCCTCACCTGGGAGCCCGTGAGAAAGGCAGCCTGGACCTCCCGCATCATCACCTGCATTTAGCAAGTCTCCAGCTGATTCCTCTGTAAGTCCAGTCTCCTAGGAATGTAATGTGATGACTGGAACCCTCGCTTGTGTTCTCTTCCTCTCTGCACTCATTTCTCTTTCACTTCCTTCTGTGTTCTCTTCTCCCTCTTATGGGCCAGGAGATAAAAAGGAAACTTCCAAAAATGATAGGATTTTAATGTTATTTTTCAATTTTATAAGGAAAGCTCGCAACTTCCTAGAACATCAACAGTTCAACTGTGTATATATTACAGTTCAGAGGCATCTTTGTGTCCGTGTGGAAGAAACAACTAGAGAAAGCAGTAATATTTTGCCATATAGGTAGCTTTTATACATCAATGGGAAAAACACAAGCAAGGCCCATGGAATGAGAAACAGAGTACAGGAACAGGCACATCTCAGAGAAATACAAAGGAAAATAAACATTTGAAGAGACACAATGGATCCCAAACATGAAAAGACCCAAGCAATAGGGCCAATAAAAAATGTGAACAGACAATGGCCAGAGCTGCAGAGGGTTTCTGGAGATGCACTCATGTATTCTTGGTGAATATATAAATTAAACAGCCATGCTCGAGTTGCTAAATTTTAAATAGGAATTGTCTTTGATTCTCACAAAGGCATAAAGACAGTACAGTACATAGAGCAGATTTAATGAGTATTAAAAGAATAGTTAGAAACATTGATAAATACTTGCTCTATGGAGGTATTTTATTATAAAATCAACAAGTTAAACAGGTAAGTATTGTCTTATAAAAGAGCATGTCTATAATGTGGAATAATCCTTTTTTTTTCTTAGAGCATAGATGTCAAATTCAAAACAAGATTTCCTTCAGGGGACATAGAATTACATGCTTTTTTTTTTGCTTTCTAAATTTCCAAGTTTGTTTTTTACAATGAAGATAAACTAATAAAGCTTATTTTTAAAAAGCAGATGCTGAGCAGAAAGAAGTCCTTTCTTACCTATACCTCATTAAGAAACATCCCCAATGGGTTCTCAGTGCTTTTGAGAAAAATAATCCCCAACCATCAGAAGCCAAGTTACAACAAGAACTTGTCCACCAGGGATGCTGTGCCCTTCTGTGTGCAAATCACGCCCCACCACTGCACATCCAGGGCATGCCTGAGAGCGGTCCCTGGGGCCTGTCCCCTGAGAACTCTCCCGACTGGAGGCCTCAGCCCTTCACTCAGATCCCTGCCAACTGCTAAGCCCAGCCTCAGCCTCACCTTTGTTCCATTGCCTGGCAATCCATCAGTGAGCCTCCAGGTGCTGCCTTTGAGCCCTAATGGGGCATGTGTTCTGGTTACCTTAGAGCCCAACTAGTTTCCTGAAAACATTTTCAGAAGCTAAAATCTCATAAAATACCGTTAAGGAAGCTATGGAGAAGAAAGGTACAGAACTTTAGCGAACCTCCAGTTTTCTTTGAAAGTATCCCTCACCCTCAGGTGCCTTGACGTTGCAGGAAGCCGGGGTTCCTAACCCCTGACAAGCAGCCTCAGCTGCCTCCCCTAGGCGGCATGAATCAGGAAGTCAGGTGGGAGCCCAGCCTGCGGTTTCACAAGGCCCCCAGGTGATTCTGTGGCAAGTTCAAAAGCCATTGGCAGGTAGTCATCCCTCCCATCCCTGCTTTTCAGCCAGTGTTTACCCAAACACTCAATTAGTGCCAGCCCCAGTGCTAGGCAATAGAGAAACAGCAATTGTGTGATAAGCAAAGGCTCCAAAGGGAATACTGCATAAGGGAGGTAGTATTCCAGAAGTAACAGCTAAACAGAGACCCGTGGATACACAAGGGTGGAGAGAGGCTGTTCCAGGCAGAGGGAACAGCACGTGCAAAGCCAAGTTTGAAACTCAGCTTGAGAACAGTGGAGAACCAAGAGGGTTTTCAATACAGGGATTGTGCAATGAAAAATGCTTTTAGACATAATCATTCAGGCTATGCCGTGGATCAAGATGGGGCAAGACTGGAAGCCAGGAGACCTGCTAGGAGACCATGGGAGCAATTTTAACAGGAAATAACAGTGGCTGGGATGGGGGAGAGGCGAAAGGCTAAGGAGCTGTGAGCTAAGGGGGCATCTGGGATGGCGGCCTGTTTTCTGGCTTGGGAGGTTGGGGGAATGTCCATCTGGTCTCCAAAGAGAGGGAACATAGGTGGAGACGCAGAGTTGGTGGGAGGTTCGGATTTGAACTTCTTAACTGTGACGCATCGCTGGGGCATCACTTGCAGATAAGACGTGGATGCCAAATGGCAGAAGCAGAGGAAATGACTTCAAGGCATCTGACCCAGTGTCAAGACATCAGGGCTAAGTGACCTCTAGATTCTGCAATGAAGATATCCTCACAGGCCCTGTGACAGCCTTGGTAGAGAAATTGGTGGCAAGGAGAGAGGATGTTTCCAAGCAGTTGAGCACGAAGGTGCTACAGAAAACGATAAAGTGGTGACAGAACTGAGAGGAGGTTGTTTCCTGCTGACAGGAATCAGGGGGTGAGTAACAGCTCAGGAGGCCGGCCTCTGGGCATGTCTCCTGCATTTGTGCATGGGCTTTAGCCTTGGTCAGGGAGGACAGCATGCAGCTCAGGGGGGCCAGGGAAGGAGGGAGGGAGAGAGAGGAGACCTCAACTGAGGGGAGATTTGGCAGCCTTTAGGGCAGAGAAAATGCAGATGGCTTGAGATGTTTGGAGAAAGAGAGAGACTTTAACAAGGGATTCAGCAGACATCTCTCCACCTGACTTTCACATAAGCCTTTAATCTTCACAACAATCCCCATGTGGTAAAGCACATGTTTTTCCATTTGACTGAGGCTAGGCTCAGATGATTTAAATGATTTGCCCAGGCTGCCTGGCCAGTGAGCGGCGGGGCTGGGGTTTGAACCTGCATCTCCTGATGCAAAGCGTTGCTTCTGCTTTAGGGGTAAATGAGACAAAGATTGTCCATCCTGCATCACGAAAACTTAGTAGAGGGGATCTTAAAGAACATCTTGTTTTAAAGAGGAAGTTGATGTAAAATAAAAACAAAACTGCCTTCAATTCCTTTGGGAACAGACCGTGGCCATAGGGATGCCCACGGCTAGAGAGGAGGGCTGGGGTTGACCTCAGCACACTGTTCCTGCTATTGTTATGGGTGAAAAGGTAACAGAGAAAGATGATCTCGGTCCTTTGTCTCACAGGAAAGAATTGTCTCACGTGGAAGAGCCATCAGAAGTGTGGGGTGGGCAACTTGTTTCTACAGTAACCTGGGGGCTCAGAAGAGTGGAATCACCACTCCCTTGCTATTCTCATGATAGGATTGGAAGCTCCCAAGGAGTGGGCAGACACTTTGGTTTTTGGTAAAGGCAGCTTTTGGGGGAAAACGTGCAGCAGGATTTAGCACCTTGATCCTGCTGAAGGTAATTTGTGAGGGAAGCAAGCATTGTGCACCCTCTTAGAGGGACTCTGCTTTCCCCATTTTCCATAGGGACCAACGTGCTTGTTAACCCATCTGACTCCGCACTGTCACCTGCGTGAGAATCTGGTGCTTCTGTGCCATCGCTCCAGGTTGTTTCCTTGGCGAAGCACTCATCACTTAGACTGCACTGTGAGTCACATGCAAATGCCACCCCAACTCCCCAGTGCCCCAAAGAGCATGTAGGATGCTGTTCAGAACAAACAGTTGTTGGAAGTATAGATGGAAACGTGTGCGGTCTGGGTGATCATCCAGCTCCTTCGTTACCCAGTGGAATAACATTGAATAAACCAGAATCCCATCCAAAACGTGACATAAAACATCGTCTTACTATACTCACAGGTTCCAGGAATCAGAAATGCAACCAGAACACAGCTGCGAAAGGGTTGAAGGCTGGACTCATCTGGAACTTCTTCACTCACGTGTCAGGTAGCTGGGCTGGGATGACTTCAGACGGGGCTCAGCGGGGACTGTTGACCAGAGTTCATTTATGTGGCTTCTCCGAGTGGCTTGAGCTTCCATACAACATGATGAGGAACGAGGAATTCCCTGAGGACTTGGAGAACCACTCAGAGGAAGGGACTCCTGCAGAGCCCCGGATCCCTGCATTGGAGGCTGATGAGTCCAGATTACAAACCAAAGCCCGCCTCATACACCAGTACTTCCATTAGGTCAGGGCTACGGGCTGAACTGTGTCCCCCCAAAACTCACATGTTGAAGTCCTAAGTCTCAATATACAATTGCAGTTGGAGATGGGGCCTTTATAAAGATGATCACATCCAAATAATGCCACTGGGTTGGGTCCTCACGCAATCTGTGTTCTTATCAGAAGAGATCAGAACACAGATGACCCAGAGAGATGACCATGTAAGGACACAGGGAGAAGACGCCATACCCAAGCCCAGGAAAGAGGCATCAGTGGAGACCAGCCCTGCTCACCTTCCAGATTGCTGAGAAAGTCCACGGTTGATGTTTATGTCACCCAGTCTGTGGTGTTTAGTCATGGCAGGCCTAGCAGACTGGCAGCGGGGAGCCCACTCATCACACAGGCACAATCCCAGCTACTGCCGGGGTGAAGGGTGCAGCACCTGCCATTCTGGCTGAGTGACATCCCCGTGCCTCTGGCTTTCCAGGGTTGTGTGGCTGTTTACTTTCTAGCAATTAACCACCCATTTTCTGTCTAATAGTTCATGTTCCACTCACCTCTGGGGCTTAGGATCCTTGGAGAGAAATTTAGGGTTTTTCTACTTTTTCTCTTCTGTGTCATATTCAGTTAGGAAGTGATGCTGACAGCTGATCCATGCCATTGGTTTTGGAAATTTCTGATTGAAGTAGGATGGCAGGACCACATCGGGACTGTGGGGTGGGATTTGTAGATCGATCGATCGATCGATCGATCTACACATACTTATGTATACATATGTATACATATGTACTTTTCATATGAATGAAAAGTCTCAAGAAAGTACACTTCAAATTATATTTCAGTGGTAAGAGTATATCCTTAAAATAACTGAAAAATAACTGAAAATGTGAAAGTTCTGAGTATAGGAACAGTTGTCTCTGAGTGGCAATAATGGGAAAATACTAGAAGCAAGCTAAATATGTAAGATTGGGAATGATTACGCTTCACAGTTTATGTGTATCACGGAATGCTACACTATCATTAAATTTGTGTTTTAAAGGATTCTTAGTTGCATGGGAAAATGGACAAGAGAGTGTTAAAGTAGGGGAACGTGTTTATGCCCCTTTCTCTTACAAAACATGGAGTATGTGGGCATACATTGGAAGGAGGGATGGGTCAAAGGAGAGATGAAAACAATTATGTGTCTCTCAAGACTCTTTTTTAAGGAGCAAAGAAATAAAAAGTGACTAAAAGGAAACACTTCCTAATATTAATGGTAGTTGTTGCTGTACAGAATTGTAGGTGAATTTTTTCTTTAAAATTTTTCTGCACTTCTAAGAATTCAAAGATGAATGCATTTCACATTATCAAAAATAAAAAGTAAACTATAAAAAGTAACATCTTAACGTGTGGGTGGCACTAGCAGTCGTCTTCCCCCAGGTGCGGGTGACACACCTTGCCCATCTCCTGCTGAGTGACATTTGGGATTTTCAGGAATGCCGGCCTCTCCCTAGCCTTCCTTCCCTTTCTCTTTCTTCTACTACTTCTCCTCCAAGATGACATTGCAGCTGAGGCAGCCCCTGGCCCAGCTGGCTTTGTATGCTGCTGACAGTGGCACCAAAGAACGTTTGGTGGGAGAAGGCATCACAAACTTTAGGAGCTATTAGGGGCTTCCAGAACCTTCTAGTTCAACATAGCTGTTGATCCCGCTGTCAGCTAGAAAAGTAAGGCACGGACAGCACAACACATGCCAGTTTGCCGTAATAAGCCATTATGGGTCTTTCAACCATGAAGTTGTCTGATTCATTTCTGAAGCAATTTGTATTTTCAGGCCTGTGCCATTTCCATAAATCTGCTGCCCACTGCATGAAGCACAGGATGGGGGGATAGGGTTTAGCAGCAGCACATGTGAGCAGAGCCTGCGGGCGGCTCCCTGGCTGCCTGTGAGCTCTGTGGGGTTAGCAATGGGTGATGGAGAGCCCCGGCTAACCTCAGGCAATGCTGTGTGCAGACGTGGGCTTTGCTGGCCAGTGCTGGGCAGGTGTTCAGTTGCTGGAGCAATGCGTTCAGTTTGTTATGAAGCAGCTGAAGAGGCATTGACCACAAGCTCAAGCAAGTCTCAAGTGGAATGGATGGCAGAACAAAGGGTATGGTGACTGAAACAGGGAAGACCGGAAGTCACTCTGGGGGCCTTTGTAAAATACCCGGCTGTGTGGCTGTTACCAGGCTTCACTGCAGCACCACACCAGGGCCCTATCCAGCAGCCATTTGCAATTCAGTGTCAGGGAGAACTTTCTAGCAATTGAAGGATTCTCTGATAAGCAGCTCTGAAAGGCAGTGAAACTGGTACCATGGCTTAGGCCGGTGCCGAGGCTCAATAGGCTAATCCTCCACCTGTGGTGCTTGCACACCGGGTTCTAGTCCCGGTTGGGGCACCGGATTATGTCCCGGTTGCTGCTCTTCCAGTCCAGCTCTCTGCTGTGGCCAGGGAGGGCAGTGGAGGATGGCCCAAGTGCTTGGGCCCTACACCCACATGGGAGACCAGGAGAAGCACCTGGCTCCTGGCTTCGGATCAGCACAGCATGCTGACCACAGCGGCCATTGCAGGGTGAACCAACAGAAGGAAGACCTTTCTATCTGTTTCTCTTTCTCTCACTGTAAACTCTGCCTGTCAAAAAAAAAAAAGGCAGTGAGTTCCCTAGCAGGGGGCAAACAGAGACCAAACATCCAGTTCTCAGGACTGTGGTGGAGGGGAGAAAGCAGAGGGCTGGAGGCAGAAGACTGAACTCAGCACATTAGGATCCCTCTTTTCTGTTCTGTCTAGCTCTGAGATTTTTTAATTTTACTTATCAGTACTGTGTCTTATCCATGAAAAAGACTTGTACACAAATGTCCACAGTAGTTTTATTCATAATAGACCCAAACTTGAAACAACTGGAATAGTAGATAATAATAGATAAATGAATAAACAAATTGTACCATGGTCCAAAATGAGGTAATATACAGTAATGAAATAGATGTAGCTACTGATATGTACAGTACCAGGAATGAAGCTCAAAAACCAAACAAACAAAAATGCCAGATATGAAAATTGGGTACCAGTGCTGGAGGAGCAAGTTAATCCGTAGTGATGAAAAGCAGACCACTGCGTAGCAGCTGTTGGCCTGTGGTTGGGATGCCTGAATCCCAGGTTGGAGTGACTGCTGGATTCTGGGCTCTAACTCCTGACTCCAGCTTGCTACTAATGGAGACTTTGGCAGCAGTGGTGGCTCAAGTAATTGGGCTCCTGTCTCTCCCTTGAGAGGCCTGGATTGCACTCCCAGTTCCTGGCTTTGGCTTGGCCCAGTCTGTCCATGTGGGCACTTCAACAGCGAACAACAGATAGGAACTCTCTCTATATTTATCTATTGTCTGTGTGTGTGTGTGCATCTGTGTGTGTGTATGTGTGCTTCACAAAAAAAAAATTCGTTTAAATGCAAGTCAGTGGCTCCTCAAGGAATTGGGTCAGAGTGATTAACTTTAGAGGGGCATGAAGGAACTTTCATGGGTTGATGGACATGGTCTACATCTTAATAATGATGTTGGCTACACGGATGTATACATTTGTCAAGGCTCATGGAACTGTACTCCCCACAGGTGTATTTAACAGTATGCAAATCTTACCCAAACAGCTGATTTTTAAGAATATCATGCTTCATACTCAGAAAGATTCAAGGAGGCTTCCATTCGCTTGAAAGGACTTTTTAAACACCATTGGCACCTTCGTCTTTCCAGTGTTCTGATTCGGTGAGCCAGGTCCTGTTCACCTCTCCACTTTCAAGGATTTCCATGTGCTCCTTTGCCTGTTTCACTGGTCCTCATTCCAGACTGAGAAGCCCAGCTTTCTGGCCATGGTGCCTCCCTCCCCTGGCTGACTTGACATCTTTCCATCTCCCTG
Source organism: Oryctolagus cuniculus (assembly GCF_964237555.1). Lineage (NCBI taxonomy): Eukaryota > Metazoa > Chordata > Mammalia > Lagomorpha > Leporidae > Oryctolagus > Oryctolagus cuniculus. Next base: position 95,234,941 of record NC_091443.1, on the reverse strand, counting down.
TGTCTGTCTTGAAACACACAGACTTGATCCAATCATGCATCCCATTAATCGTGAGTGCCCACATGAAAGACACCTCTTGCAAATATTAAAGCATTCCACAGAGATCTGAGCAGGGAGCTCAGGGCAGTGAGGGGTGAGTGTGGTTGGGGAAGATAGAGAAGAAGGGGTGCTGGGGGCTCACAAGGTGGTGGGGAAGACACAATTGAAAGCCCAAAGTTGTGAAGTGGGATGGGGGAAGTTAAGACGCACCCTCAGGACAGGAGATAGGGAGAGAATGGCAGCCATTTCCCAACTTCAAAAAGCAGTGGGAAAATGAACTCCATCCCTTAATGACCAATGCCCATTTCCGGAAGGGTCTGGCATCCACTGTTAACCTGGCTGAGGTGGTCCAGTGGGAGTGCCCGTGCCTCTTCTGACCTTCCCTTGGGTCATGCTGACGTCTCCAGCCCATTTTTCCTTGTATGTATGTATGTCCAGAGTTTCCCCAGTGAAGCTCGTTGGCTGCTTCCCCACCACATACTCAGCCCTGATGACCTCCACCATCTGTCTCCACTGCCCTGGCGTCCCACCAGCCAGGAAGGTGCAAGGTCACGTGTTCAGTTGCAGACTCTGCTGGATATACTTTCTTCTGGATCATTTGCAAAATTCTTATGAGGGACCATTTCTGGGGTTCCTGGCCGGGGTCCCCAAGCCGAGGCCGCTCCTTCCAGAGCTGCCCCTTTCTTCCTGTTCTCCCTGCATCTGCAGCATTTTCTCATCCACTTCATCAGCCCTCGATGTCTGCCCCACACCATGCCAACTAAAGCTTTAAAAATGGGTGCGAGTGCAAGAATTTGTCAGGGCTCTTTGAACATCTAAAATATGATTTCTGTATGTTTCCTCTGGACCATGGTTTACTCCCTAGAAAACCTGTCATCCACCCTTACCAAAATAATGATGCCTTTCTCCCAGAATCCTTCACATCCCTGGGTGCCGCATGGCCTCTGTGTGTATTTGTCCGTCACCACCTCGCCAAGGGCAGAAGCAACCTTCACTTGGCTGTTCCCAGGGTTCCTGCTGGAAGACCTCCCCTTAACCATCCTCTGGTGCAGGGGGCCCACAGTTACCAATGCTCTTTGTCCTCACCATGGATCTCTGCAGGCGCTGAATATCTGCAGCATGACAAGGACCACATAGGTCCAGCCAAGTTGCTCACAAACTCCCTTTTGATTGAGGGTATTTTGATCAACAAACCCTTTCTTGCAAATTAATTCCACAAGTATTTATTTATTTTAAAATTGGAGAGACACGCAGAGAGAAATTGATTCCACCTGCTGGTTTACTTGCCCAATGACTGCAACAGTCAAATCTGGGCCAGGCTGAAGCCAGGAGCCCAGGACTCCTTCAGAGTCTTCCATGTGGGTGGCAAGGACTCAAGCACTTGGGCCATCACCCACTGCCTTCCCAGGCACATTAGCAGGGAGCCAGATCATAAGCTGAGCTGCTGGCACTCTGAAAGGGGGATAGGGAAGACAGATGTTGTAAGTGGAAGGCAGCTTAACCCACTGTGCCCCAGTGCCAGCCCCCACAAATATTTATTATAATACCTACTCTTACCAGGCTTTTTCAGCTCCTTAGACTCTATCAATGAAGCAAACAAAGCTCCCAGGCTGGGGAGAGACAAAGAAGTACACCTAATAAATACATGACAGTCAAGGGAGGTATGGGTGATGGGGGAAAACGCTTGAACAAGGCAGGCAGGTTATCTGCACTGGGTGAGGCATGGGGTTGAGCCACAGGGCAGATCAGTGGCAGGTGGGGTTGTTCCAGGCAGAGGAAATAGCACTGAAAATTGAGCCTTTTCCAGAAGGTTCCAGGAGCAGCAGGAGGTGGTGGGAGAGAGCAAGCAAGAGGTTGAAGACCACAAGTCCCCAGGAGGAATGCTTTCCAGGCCACAATAAGGACTTTGGCCTCAGCAGAACATGGTGGTGATTGGAGTGAGAGAGTGCCAGGAGCCAAATGATGCATTAAATCATCCACTGTGTCTACCAGGTGACAGGGAAGCCCACTGTTTGAAGGGAAGAGGAAGGGGGTACCATCAGTGTTGTGATCCAGACTCCTGATGGTCTACAGAGCCCGGTCTTGCACAAAACCTGCCAATGTCAAATCATCAAAAACACAGGATGGAAAGACGTGTGGTTCTCCTTAGTATCACACGGGGAGCTTTAGAAGCAGGGACCCTCGGCCAGTTGAGTCAGCAGTTGGGAGTCTGATATTTAGTACCGAGAGTCGTGCCTCACACCAGCTCCACAGACAAACCCAGCAGTGAGGAACTGATGAAGGGGGTCCTGGCTCAGCTACCACTTGCTGTGGGACCTGGGCCAGTCACTTTCCCACCACGATCCTTAATAAGGGGTCTTGAAAAAGTCCAAGGAAAATGTGAGTCATGAAAAAAGCTATGCGTGAATTTCAAAAAAGTTTTGTACCAACACAAGCTTACCTTGTAATTCTATTTTCCCACAAATTTCAAGTCCCCTTGTTGGTTCCTCCTCTACGAATGAGGAGCTGAGGGGTATGCTGTATGCTTCAAGGGTGCAGAGCTCAACACTGGCCAGAATGCTTTGTGATGGGAACAAGCTCTATATATCTCCTTGTTGCACGTGATCTGTTGCAGATTTCTTAACCTGAGAGCTTGTCCATTTCATTCCAGATGCAGGACTCAGGACAATGTTTTCGCCTTTCTTCTTGGAGCATTTAGTTTTCTTGCCTCACCTGGTTGTACTTGAGTACCTGGGTCAGCTTTCCCTAAGATGTGAGGAGTTGCTTACAAGCAATCTGTAAGCCTTCAGCTTTCAACCTTGGCACCAATAGGGCTCCTGGCTCGCTGGCTCCCAGGGATAATTGTTACATGAGGGCATGCAGGTTTGACCTGTAGAAGCTCAAGAAATACAGGCTGCATTGTGCCTTGAGCAAAGGAGGTCCCCTCCCAACACTTCTTTTGCATCACATTGATATGGAAGGCTCAAGACGCCAGGCAGGTCCCTATGAAATGTCAGCCATGTGATATGTCAGAGGAAATGCTTGTTCCTTCTGCACCACTGTCCAGTTAGCAAGGGGCTGTTGTTATAGCAATGGATGAGTCTTTTGCTCAGTGAACATTTATTGAGTTCCTACTATTGTGTGTATCAGAGAGAGTTTGAGTGTCAGAGGGTAAGTCCCTTTTCTCAGAGAATTGGGAGGTGAAACGAGAAGACACACAGAGAAACAATGGATTATAATACGGATGATCTTTCTGCTATCACCACTCAACCAATAAAGGTTACACTAGAAAAGTTTAAAAAGAACCATTTATTACAGTAGATTTTCTAAATGTAAAACGGGAGAAAGCCAGATGGTGTGGGCTGAGTATGTGATGAAGATTGATGAGTCTTCTGTTACAGAGGCCAGGAAGAAAGTCTTGCAGTTTTGTTTAAGAAAACAATTGGAATAACAGAATCTCCCCCATCCAATGAGACATTAGGTGGGCAGAGAACAGACAAATCGGAAAAAGCTGGATTACCCGAATATACCCCAATGCCAGGAGCCTGGGGTAACATGTAGAAGCCTAATATAGTTGGCATCTCAGAGACCTGGTGGCCAGGTAACAGTGTGATGGGCTCCTAGGACAAGAGCTACACAAGGAGGCCAGGGTCATGGAGGGAGGAACCTGCCTGGAGAGGGATGGAGAAAATAGCAGTGGGGTACCTGGCTTTACCCCTCAACAGGGTGATCTGAGAATCCCAGGATTGGAAACTCCATCTCATGTAATAAAAACCTTTGTTGCATTCACCACCCGTGCCTCTCCCCGAGCTGCCGTGACCCACAGGGAGATGACAGAGTGCAGAGAAACATTGATAATGGCACCAGTGAAGTGATCAAATGAGTCCTGGCATTGCTGTTGATGGAAGCCATCCATTACCCACTACCTGCCCACGGCAGGACCAACAGTTCACTGAGCAGAAAGGGCCCAGTGGCTGTGAAGAACAACGGCTTTTTAAATTTAATTTTCAAATTTACAGAGCAGTTGAGAGAAAGGTACCACACACACACACACACATGTGAGCTTCTAAGCATTCATTGCAAAATATTCATTATCTTTTAATTCAGTTTTTCTATGAATTTCTCAAAGCCCTCTTCTACCTTTCCCCCAGTGTTAGCAGTGTAGCAGCACTGGCATCGACTCTGTGGTGAACAGTGTTGACAGCTCACCATTTTCCCTCTCCCTCTCTTGCTTCTTAATGACTCCATCACCGTTAACTACTTCACCAGGCATCCCCTAAAACTAGGGACCTTCTTCTCTTTTATGCTATACAGGGTGTTGCTGTTCACATCTGACTGATAATAGCTGTGATGTCAGTATCACACCTATTAGCGTGAACATTAACCCAGTCCTCTAATATAGCCTCCCAAATGTTTTGTTTCACTTGAACCCAGCTACAATCAAGGTTTCCTTGTAGTGTTAGGTTTCCGAGCTTGTTAGACCCATTTATTCTAGAATAGTTCCCCACCTCTTTTTGCTTGTTTGTTTTCATGACATTGTTCTTTAAGAGTCTGTGGCCAGGTACCTGCAGAATGTCCCATTCTCTGGATTGGCTGATTGGTTCAGGTTTCATACTTGTTAAGAACAAGGTGGATTCAACCTTCTCGGTGTATCGTATTGATGAGGGAGGGGACACACAGTGTCCAGTTTTCTCACCCCTGGGAGAAGGAATTTGATCACTTGGGTAAGGTGGCATAAAGGTCATGCTGGGCTGATTCTCTGGTAGATGGGCCAAGACCCTGGCCTTGATGAAGGATTGATGAGCAGACCAGGGAGCCTTGAAAGAAAAGGCACCAAAAAGCCAACAAGGTAACAATAACAACAAGAGGTGAGTGCCTACTGTCTGCAAGGAATTTGGTTCATTATTGCATAGAGTATCTCCCTTAATCCAGACAGCTACCCTGTTCGTGGGTGCTATTCTCCATGTTTTACTGATCAGGGTCACGTGGTGAGTTGGTGGCACAGCCAGCATCCCAAGCCCAGATATTTGACTTTTTTAGCATCAGGTTACACCCCTCCTAACCACAGAACAAGTGCAGTGTCTCAGAGGAAAGCACACCCAGGGTGCAGCTCTCCTAGTTACCCTGCTGCATTTAGAAGGATAATACAGTTCAAGGCTGGCTTTAGAAATATGTGAAGAATGCATGAAAAAGAGTGGATCACCACAGGAGAAAGAGGAGTATCTGAAGACAACTTACTGGATGAACAGTGCCTCATTACAGAAAAACGTGTGGAACTTATTGATTTGCTTTAGTCAAGTCATTTTTAACCTGGAGCCTCAGTTTCTCATTTTTCATATGGCTTATTGAACCTCAGGGCAGATGCTAATCCAGGGTCTTATGGGACTTGAAGCTTATTCAATCTGGTGGCCTCTGTTGGGGGAGCATTATTAATACAATCAGATACAAAAGTGAATATTTATTTAGAATGAGAAAAACCCACCATAAATAGCATTTTAAAAATTGATTCATCACAAAATCCAAGCCAGGGGGAGCCGTCCATGCAAGTAAAGGATTTTTTTTTTGTAAAATTTGTTTATTTATTTGAAAGTCTTAGTTACAGATAGAGAGAGGGACAGACAGAGACAAAGAAAGAGAGATCTGCTGTTTGCTGGTTCACCACCCAAATGGCCACAACAGCCAGGCCAAAGTCAGAAGCTGCCTCTGGTTTTCTCACATGGGCACAGGGGCCCAAGCACTTAGAACCATCCTCTGCTGATTTTTCATGCACATCAGCAGGGAGTGGATCAGAACTGGAGCAGCTGGGACTCGAACCAGCACCACACAGGGTACTGGCACTGCAGGCCGTGGCTTTAACCCACAGTGCCACAGCATCGACCCAAGTAAGGGATCTTGAGTCCTCATCTCTGTTAGCCTCTCAGGAAGCCCACCGACAGCCAAGAGTCCAGCTTGAGATCTCCCTCTCAGGTGAGGTGCCCATTCCAGCAACAAAGTCTGTGCACCGGACCACCCTCCTTATCAGCCATCCCACCACCTACAAGGGGCCATGGTCTCCCACCTGGCCAGTTGCAGCTGGCCTCCTTGCTTCCCTCCTGGCCCCTTCACAAGTCTGTTCTTCACACAGGTTCCATAAAGATCTTCCTAATAAAGGAGGTAACGAGATTATGCCATGCCCTGTTCTCAGCCATCCAGCGTCTCTCTGACCTCCTCTATTCACTCCGGAAGCCACTGGCTGCACATGACTGCTGAGCACTTGAAATATGTCTCATGCACCGAAGGAAAGCACTTTTAACTTAATTTTCATTAATTCAAATACTGATGACTAAGTTTGTTACTGGCAAACTTTTAAGTATGTTTGGAACAACCTAGTTATGTAAACCTATGGTTTCACCACACATTGAAGAAATCTAAATACTGCTCAGGTATTTCTGATAAAGTCTTAGTACTTGAGTTGAAAAATCTGTAAGTGTAAAATATGCACCAGATTGTGAAGAAATAATACCCAGGGGCCAGCACTATGGCACAGTGGGTAAAGCTGCTGCCTTTGGGGCCAGCACTGTGGCACAGCGAGTTAAAGCCCTGGCCTGAAGTGCCAGCATTCCATATGGGTGCCGGTTCTAGTTCTGGCTGCTGCTCTTCTAATCCAGCTCTCTGATGTGGCCTGGAAAAGCAGAAGATGACCCAAGTCCTTGGGCCCCTGAACCTGAGTGGGAGATCCAGAAGAAGCTCCTGGCTCCTGGCTTCGGACTGACTCAACTCCGGCCGTTGCAGCCATCTGGGGAGTGAACCAGCAGATGAAAGACTTCTCTCTCTGTTTCTACCTCTCTCTGTAACTCTGTCTTTCAAATAAATAAAAATAAATCTTAAAAAATAAAAAAAGCTGCTGCCTTTGACACTGGCATCCCATATGGCTGCCAGTTCGAGTCCCAGCTGCTCCACTTCCAATCTAGCTCCCTGCTAATGACCTGGGAAAAGCAGCAGAAGGTGGCCCAAATGCTTCACGTGGGAGACCTGGATGAAGCTCCTGGCTCCTGGCTTCAGCTTCGTACAGCCCTGGCTATTACAGCCATCTGGAGAGTGAGCCACTGGATAGAAGATTCTCTCTCTCTCTCTCTCTCCCTCTCCCTCTCCCTCTCTCCCTCCCCCACCTTCTCTCTAACTTTCAAATAAACAAATAATTCTGAAAAGAAAAGAAAAAATAATACCCCCAAAGAAGAATTTAAAACATCTCATATATTTTACATTGATTGTATGTTGAAATGTTGATGTTCTGGACATACTGGCTAAAAAAATAATTTAAGACATCCACTCACTTTTACTGTTTCTTAAAAGTAGCCATTAGAAAATTTTTAATTACAAACATGGCCCATGTTCTGTTTCTCATAGGCATCACTGACTTAGAGTTCCATCCAATGTTCCCCTTTAGGAACTGATTCTTCTTTCTAACTGTGTCTGCTAAGCCATGGCTAATGACTACCTGTACAGCTGTCCAGGTGTTTCCCAAACAGTGATGTTCCATGGTAATTAGTCTGCCAGAGGTGCGTCTTCTTCTAATTAACTTGAAGGCCCTGAACGGGCTGGTGGCTACCCAGACTCGCCCTTCATGTCTCACGATCCAATTGGCCTCGCTTCCTTAGCTTATGCCAAGGTGTTTCCTGCTCAGGATCTCTGGACTTGCAGCATCTCCCTGGAATACTCTTCCCATCACCTTACTCCCTGACTTCATTCAGCTCTCTGGTTGAATGTCAACCCTTCAGAAAAGACTTCCACACGCACCTGTCACCTGTCGAAAATGGTTCCTGAGCCCCTGGACATTCCATCTGCCTTTCCTAAGCCTTGCCGCTTCCCACACTTACAGCAGGGACTTATCCACTCCACATCCCCCACTGGAACATGAACTCATGTAGCACAAGCTCTGCCTTATCACTGGCATGTTCCCAGCACCAAAACCAGTAACTGGCACACAGTGGGGCTGTTCACTTAACGAACAGAATCCTGTCTTAAAGGGTGGCTGACAGCACTTAGAGAAGCAGGCACAGGATGGGAAAGTGCTTTGTGAACAGTTTGAATCACTGAAAGAAAGGAAAAGCATTGTCCAAACAGAAGCAGAGAATCCTCTGAGGCACAGCCAGACGTAACTGGGCTGCCAACACTTTGCTGTGTAGCCTTCAAGAACCTCTCAAGCCAATTTCATGAGAAGAGACCCTTTCATGATATCACAGAGGAGAGACTCAGCAGGAAACTCAACTGGGGGCTGGGTTGAACTGGACTGGTTGTAGTCAATAGGATCTCAACTCACACTAGCCAAGCCAACAGAGAGGATGCATTGGCTCATGTAACCAGAAAGGCCAGGGGTGGAGCTGCAGGGGTGACAGCTGCCGATTCTCATTCTCTGTACATCAGTCTTACCTGCTCCAAACATGCCGTCTCTATTGCAGAAGCGAGAAAAGACCAGAAAGGACCTGGGATGGTCTGTAAGATGACAGGGTCTCCCCTCCAGGCTCCGCTTGAAAAACACTCATGCCAATTGCTGTGACCTGATCTCCATGATGGGCGGTCTGCTTGCCTTGCCCAAAGAGGGAGAAAGTAGCACTGGATAGGCAAGCTCTCCAGGTGGGTGTGGTAGAGCCAGGACTTCAGCCACATCACCTGGCCCTGAAGCTGATACCCTGACCACAAAGCAGAGTGAGAGTCAGCATCCTACCACAAGAGCAAAGCCCAGCTCCTCCTCGGGGGCTCACTTTTTTTTTTATCTTTTATTTAATGAATATAAATTTCCAAAGTACGACTCATGTGTTACAATGGCTTCCCCCCATACCGTCCCTCCCACCCACAACCCCCCCTTCCCACTCCCTCTCCCCCTCCTTTGTTTTTGAAAAGGATGGCCTGGCTAGCAGATGCGCCCTGCAGAGGCAAGGACCAGCAGTGAAGAACTAATGGATCGAATGGCTGCCTCGCCTTGGTCCACAGAGATTATTGGAGTAGCTTCTCTGGCAGACAGGTACTAGATCAAGCCTTGGTCAATAGCAGGGTGTTCTAGGCCAGATTGGAAAGAAGTAAGTGCAGATCAATCTCTGTGAGCAGATGGCGTCCACCTGAGAGAGTGGCAGGAGCTCATGGATGAAATGCGGATGGTTGCTTGGCAGGAGTGTGGGACCTGTCAGCGCGAACAGCCACAGCACTGGAGTGGATGTCGGCTCACAGATGTGACCCCGGCCGTGTGAGCGCCACAGAGGGGACTGGGGAATTACAGCTCAGCTGAGCCAGCTCTCAGCCTCCATCTGCATCCAGTGGGTGGCTGCGGACATAAAAAATAATCCACCGGGCAGGGAATGAATGGGTGTGGGAGCGAGAGCAGCCACACAGGTGCTGCTCAGAGAAATCACACTTGACGGCTGTGCTAGAGTCTTCTGTGGCCCAAGGCGGGGAGTCATGTGTGTATGAGAGGAAACCGATGACTCCAATTTCCATGGGGTAATGTATAGCAAGCAGTCGATATATTGCAAAGGAGTCGGCTCTCTGAGTCACACCGTCTTGGCTCAAATCCTGGCTTGGCCACCAACTTAGACTGTGTGAAGCTGAGTTGGTCATGAAGCATCCTGAGCTTCCAGTCCTCCCCTATGAAATGAGGCTGCTGACAGCTCACTTCAAACACTGCTTTGAGCCTTAGAAGTGATAAGAAAAGTAGCTGGGGGTATCAGTGGTGGTCGGTGTTGTTGACCACACCTGGACCCAGTACATTCCCCAGTTGTCTTCTAAAGAACCCATAGGCCTCCAGGGTCAGATCCCTTGGGGCCATTGTGGAGGTCAGGTAACCAGGTGCCAGGCTCCCTGCTCTGTTTTCCCCTGTTTGTAATTATTTTCTTCAAAAGACTCTTTTGGATGAAAGATGTAGCCTGGTGGGTCTCATCTGTCCACTCACCTTCCATCCCACCCTCTCTGCTTGTGGGGGTCATTAACATAGTTAATGATCATTCTGCTTAAAATTAGCACAATTTCATTTGCTTCTAGTTCTGTTGCCCTGAGGACTATGAAGCATCTGGACCTTTTATTGATTTGTTTATTTGAAAGGCAGAACGACAGACAGAGGGAGAGAGGAGGGGTTGGGGGAGGGAGAGAGAAAGAGAGAGATCAAGAGATCTACCTGCTTATTCAGTTCCCACATGGCCACAACAGCCAGATCTGTGCCAAGATGAAGCCAGGAGCCAGGAACTCCATCCACGTCTCCCACACGTGTGTCTAAGCACTTGGGCCCTCTTCTGCTTTCCTAGCAGAGAGCTGGAGAGGAAGGGGAGCAGCTGGGACTTGAATTGGCACTGCAATCGGGGAAGACAGTGTCACCAATGGCGACTTAACCCACTGCTCCACAGCACCACTGCATATCTCCACAGTTAGCGCAGTGACTGAGAGCGTGAGCACTAGAGCCAGGCTGTCTGGACCCGATTCCTTTTTTAGCCATGTCACCTTCAGCAAGTCCCTTCACAGCTCTGTGCCTCGATCTCTTCATCTGTAAAATAGGGGTGGTCATAGCAATAATACTTGGCTTATACAGATGACCTGAAGACTGAGTAATTAATACATGCAAACCACTAAGAATGGTGCCTTGCAGCATTAACTGTTGCTGTCATCACCACCACCACCAATATTGCCATCAACATCATTTTCATCATCATCACCATGCCAACACAACCACCATCATCATCTTCATTACTACTTCCAACGTTATCGTCACCAGCATCATCTTCATTATCATCACCCTCATCACCTCCCCCACCACCGTCATTATCACCAACATCATCATCATCACCACCCCCACCACTGTCATTATCACCAACATCATCACCACCCCCACCACCATCATTATCACCATATCATCATCACCACCACCACCACCACTGTCTTTATCACCAACATCATCATCATCACCACCGTCAGCATCATTAGTGCTGCCACAGAGAAGTCTGAAAATTTCTCTGGGCCTCCAGGATAGAACACAGAATAACAGTCACCCTGACTTTGTGCAGGAAACCACAAGCTAGAGGCCAGGGCCCTGGCTCAGGAGAGGATGGGAAAGGAAGGCGCAGGGTGACCTGTGAAAGATACTCTCCCCCAGAGCCTGTATCTGAAGCCAACTCTGCAGACTGAAAGGTGACCTAGGCAGGAAGGGCTGTTTCCTCTGTTGCACCTGTCACGCCTTCAAGGAATTTGGAAATAATTGAGCTGCCAACCAGTTGAGCTGGGGCTGTTTTGACACACTCAAGGAATGACAGAGAGACCAGGACAAATGCCAGCGATGAAAGGACAGAGCCTCTTCCAGACAGGGAGGTGTCCGGAGCGGGACTGCAGAAGTGTCCGGGCTGGCCCCAGCTTCCTTTAATATTGTTTTAAAAGAGCTGCAGGAGGTGGGGGTGTGAGGAGCACAGCAAGCCCTGGGTTTCCAGATGAAAAGGACAAGAAAAGGGAAATTGATGACAGGAAAACAGGAAGATCTTAAGACCCTGTGCAGGTGAGCTGGAAGGAGGGAGATGCATTGAAGGTGAGCAGGTTCAAGGTGACATACTTTACAAAATGAGAGCTTTTGGAGAGCGCCCCTGAGCACATCACCAGCTTCACACATCACCAAGAAGAACAGTAAAAACAAAATTAGACATTAACCTCCTTAGTGTCTTTTTCCCCCAACTCCCTGTGTTTGGGGGCTGCTCTGAGCCCCAGCTCAGTGAGGCGCAGTAGCGTCAAGCCTGGGAACAGATGAACCGGGGGGAGGATGGTTCCAGGGGGAGCCTGTCTCAGCTGAGTGGGCCATCTGGCTTGTTCAAGTGCTGATGGCCTTGTTACCTTTCAGAGGATGACCTACAGAGAGGATAAAAGCCATAACGCTGCTATCAATTCCCAAGAGGCCCTATCAACTCAAGTGGTAGATGACTGTGTTTTTCTCTCCAGAAAGCTTGTGTACCATCAGGGTCCCCCATGGCCAGTGGCAATATTTGTGAGCCACAAATGTTTGGGGTGAGCTGGTTATAAGGCCACTTCCTATTTCTTATGCCCCACAGTTCAGCGTCCACGATCGATGTCCCTGTGTGAGCTCATTGCCTGGATGGCCTGAAAGGACTCTCTGGCCAGCTGGCTCTCCCAAGTGAGCTCATTCTGTCTTTTCCACTCCTCCATTTTCTTCCATGAGGCTGAGTTTAAGAGCCAAGCTGATTTGGCTTTTAAACAGTATTATGTGTCATCTAAATACATACATTTCACTGGGGGAAACGTGCTAAATATGATATTCCCATGAGTCACCCAACAGCTCTGCTGGCCCTGCAGTGCAAACCTGCATCCCCGTCATCACAACGCTTGCAGAAGAGTAGAGCAAGGTCACGTTTCAGGATGGGTGAACCCAAGAGGAGCAGGGGGAGGCCACCTCCTGGCCTTCCAAGGGGACCTTCAGGATCGCGAAGAAAGAACATCAGCCAACAAGAGCAGCACCCACATAAAATTTAGCCAAGGTCCAAGGAGCTCACGATGGATTTGGAATTAATAGAGAGAGGGGAAGACAAGCAAAGTGGAGCTATTCCATCTCTCTTTGCTTTGATTCCCTACTCTGAGTGTGAAAGGGAAATCAAACCCTACACCCTTCCCAGCCACCACCGTCGCCAATTGCTAGGTGTGGGGAGCAACCCGGACTAGACTAAGTTACTGGAATTAAGACTTATTCTATGCATCTGCTCTCCCACAATATGGCGCTGAGAAGGGAAACAGCTTCTACGCAGCTGCCTCCAGTTCAACCAATAAACTGTAGGACCTGCTCCTGATTGGAGGAGAGCAGCATACTCGGTGTGTGGGTAGCAGAGCACGGATTGGTGGAGAGGACTATAAAGGAGGAGAGAGACAACATGCACCAGGAACATCTAGGGGGAACATCTATCTGAAGGAACACCTGTGCAGCCCCCGAGAGAGCCGGCCGGCGGTGTGCCGCTCCCCCGTGGAAGTGGGGAAAAGTGGCAGGGGGAACCACCCTTCCACGGAGGTGGAAGGGACGGTAGCCAACCCAGGAAGAACCAGCAGTAAACCCGGGGAGGGCCGAGCAGACAAAAGAACAGCGCAGGGTCCAGTGTCGTTCCTCCATGAAGACGGGGAGCGACAGCTAGGGATCTTGGGTTTGTACACAAGTGAGCTAATATTTGCAAAGCCACTCGGTAAAATCAAGAGAGCCATGGGAAGCACTCCGTCATCATTATTATCACATAAATGACCTCTTAGGACTGTGGCTGTCTCTCTCCCTGATGTGACGGTGTCGGGGGCCTGGGAAGAAGGAGGAAAGGGCCTGAGAAGAAAGAAGGTCGCACTGCAGATTTTTGACTTTCAAATATCAGAGGGTCTTAGAGGAATGCTTTTGCTATAGCCTGCCGTATTCAATGAATTCAAAATTCGGGAGGCAGAAAGATAAAAAAGAGTCCATTTCATTTTACTTTCCACAGATGACAATTTAGCTCTGCATTTCCATAACCTAATTAATGGGAGGCCACCCATGTCACTGTGGAGGAAGGCGCACTGTATATACCATATTTCCCTGCTGAGCCCTACTGAGGGGAGAATTTGGGAAGGAATCCTTAAATCACACTAATAGATTGCCTATTTTCTGGAATCACATCTTGAGACCACCCCCAAAGGACAGCCAACAGTCAAAAGGTGTAAGGATAATATTCTCCATTGTTTAGAGGGTTTCTGTGGGAGATTATCCTAACAGAGCTGTCACCTTTAAATCTTAATCCTTTTTTTTTTTTTTACATGAATTTCACATTTTCAGAAGTCCAAGAATGCCTCTGGCCAAGGTGGCCTAAGGACATTTCCAAAGGAACAGGCAATCAAGAGAATGAGTCTCAGAAGCAAAGGATGCCCTTTGTGGTGCAACTGTCCCCATAGCCCTAGCTTTGATGTTTGCCCTCCTTGGCAGGCGTGCACACACCTCTGAAGCATGGCAGCCGTGGGTCTTGTGCCGAGGATCCCAAGTGGAACGTGTTGTCTTCTAATAAAAATCTGAAATTAAATCCTCGTGTCCTTTGATAACATCTTTCAAAAGCAAATTGCCTGCTCAATTATCCAGACAGTACTTTTTGCCTATACAGAGAAAAATGGTACGCAACAGAGTTAATACACTTAATATTAGATTTTCAGAGGCAAGTACCATATAATATTTGTTTTTTTTTAACTTTTATTTAATGAATATAAATTTCCAAAGTACGATTTATAGATTACAATGGCTTCCCCCACATACCGTCCCTCCCACCCACTACCCTCCCCTTTCCCACTCCCTCTCCCCTTCCATTCACATCAAGATTCATTTTCGATTATCTTAATATACAGAAGATCAGCTTAGTATACATTAAGTAAGGATTTCAACAGTTTGCTCTCACACAGAAACATAAAGTGAAAAATAATAGATGATTTTTTTTAAATGATGACGAAATCAGATCAGACCTATTGTCATGTTTAATCCCAGTGAGAGTCAAGTTGGGAGTTGATAATTTCTTTTTTTTTTTTACAGAGGATCAGTTTAGTATACATTAAGTAAAGATTTCAACAGTTTGCACCCCCATAAAAACACAAAGTGAAATATATTGTTTGAGTACTCGTTATAGCATTAAATCTCAATACACAGCACATTAAGGACAGAGATCCTACATGAGGAGTAAGTGCACAGTGACTCCTGTTGTTGACTTTACCAATTGACACTCCTGTCTATGGCATCAGTAGTCTCCCTATGCTCCGGTCATGAGTTTCCAAGGCTATGGAAGCCCTCTGAGTTCTCCGACTCTTATCTTGTTTAGACAAGCTCATAGTCAAAGTGGAGGTTCTCTCCTCCCTTCAGAGAAAGGTACCTCCTTCTTTGAAGACCTGTTCTTTCCACTGGGATCTCACTCGCAGAGATCTTTTGCCAGAGTGTCTTGGCTTTCCATGCCTGAAATACTCTCATGGGCTTTTCAGCCAGATCCGAATGCCTTTAGGGCTGATTCTGAGGCCAGAGTGCTATTTAGGACATCTGCCATTCTATGAGTCTGCTGAGTATCTCACTTCCCATGTTGGATCACTCTCCCCTTTATTTATTCCATCAGTTAGTGTTAGCAGGTACTAGACTTGTTTATGTGCTCCCTTTGACTCTTAGTCCTTTCATTATGATCAAT
The DNA here is from genome assembly GCF_964237555.1 of Oryctolagus cuniculus. NCBI lineage: Eukaryota > Metazoa > Chordata > Mammalia > Lagomorpha > Leporidae > Oryctolagus > Oryctolagus cuniculus. The sequence goes on along the minus strand of NC_091443.1, from coordinate 95,219,753 downwards.
TGTGAACTGAAATTGATCACTTGGAATAGTGAGATGGCATTGGTACATGCCACCTTGATGGGATTGAATTGGAATCCCCTGGTATGTTTTTAACTCTACCATTTGGGGCAAGTCAGCTTGAGCATGTGCCAAATTATACATCTCTTCCCTCTCTTATTCCCACTCTTATGTTTAACAGGGATCACATTTCAGTTAATTTTCAACACTTAAGAATAACTGTGTATTAATTACAGAATTAAACCAGTCATATTAAGTAGAACAGACAAAAAAACTACTAAGAGGGATAATGTATTAAGCTGTTCATTAACAGTCAGGGCTATGCTGATCAAGTCACCATTTCTCATAGTGTCCGTTTCACTTCAGGAGGTTTCCTTTTTGGTGTTCAGTCAGTTGTCACCGATCAGGGAGAACATATGGTATTTGTCCCTTTGGGACTGGCTTATTTCACTCAGCATGATGTGTTCCAGATTCCGCCATTTTGTTGCAAATGACTGGATTTCGTTGTTTCTTACTGCGGTATAGTATTCTAAAGAGTACATATCCCATAATTTCTTTATCCAGTCTACCGTTGATGGGCATTTAGGTTGGTTCCAGGTCTTAGCTATTGTGAATTGTGCTGCAATAAACATTAGGGTGCAGACCGCTTTTTTGTTTGCCAATTTAAATTCCTTTGGGTAAATTCCAAGGAGTGGGATGGCTGGGTCGAACGGTAGGGTTATCTTCAGGTTTCTGAGGAATCTCCAGACTGACTTCCATAGTGGCTTGACCAGTTTACATTCCCACCAACAGTGGGTTAGTGTCCCTTTTTCCCACATCCTCGCCAGCATCTGTTGTTGGTAGATTTCTGAATGTGAGCCATTCTAACCGGGGTGAGGTGAAACCTCATTGTGGTTTTGATTTGCATTTCCCTGATTACTAATGACCTTGAACATTTTTTCATGTGCCTGTTGGCCATTTGGATTTCCTCTTTTGAAAAATGTCTATTGAGGTCCTTGGCCCATCTCTTAATTGGGTTGTTGGTTTTGTTTTTGTGGAGTTTCTTGATCTCTTTGTAGATTCTGGTTATTAACCCTTTATCTGTTGCATAGTTTGCAAATATTTTTTCCCATTCTGTTGGTTGTCTCTTCACTCTCCGGACTGTTTCTTTTGCAGTACAGAAACTTCTCAATTTGATGCAATCCCAATAGTTAATTTTGGCTTTGACTGCCTGTGCCTCCCGGGTCTTTTCCAGAAACTCTTTGCCTGTGCCAATATCTTGAAGGGTTTCTCCAATGTTCTCTAGTAACTTGATGGTGTCAGGTCGTAGATTTAGGTCTTTAATCCATGTTGAGTGGATTTTTGAGTAAGGCGTAAGGTAGGGGTCTTGCTTCATGCTTCTGCACGTGGAAATCCAGTTTTCCCAGCACCATTTATTGAGTAGACTGTCCTTGCTCCAGGAATTGGTTTTAGATCCTTGATCAAATATAAGTTGGCTGTAGATGTTTGGGTTGATTTCTGGTGTTTCAATTCTGTTCCATTGGTCTATCCATCTGTTTCTGTACCAGTACCATGCTGTTTTGATTACAACTGCCCTGTAGTATGTCCTGAAATCTGGTATTGTGATGCCTCCGGCTTTGTTTTTGTTGTACAAGATTGCTTTAGCTATTCGAGGTCTCTTGTGCCTCCATATAAATTTCAGCACCAATTTTTCCAGATCTGAGAAGAAGGTCTTCGGTATCTTGATTGGTATTGCATTGAATTTATAAATTGCTTTTGGGAGAATGGACATTTTGATGATATTGATTCTTCCAATCCATGAGCATGGAAGATTTTTCCATTTCTTGGTATCCTCTTCTATTTCTTTCTTTAAGGTTTTGTAATTTTCATCGTAGAGATCTTGAACGTCCTTGGTTAAGTTTATTCCAAGGTATTTGATTGTTTTTGTAGCTATTGTGAATGGGATTGATCTTAGCAGTTCTTTCTCAGCCATGGCATTGTCTGTGTATACAAAGGCTGCTGATTTTTGTGCATTGATTTTATACCCTGCTACTTTGCCAAAATCTTCTATGAGTTCCAATAGTCTCTTAGTAGAGTTCTTTGGGTCCCCTAAATAAAGAATCATGTCATCTGCAAAGAGGGATAGTTTGAGTTCTTCCTTCCCAATTTGTATCCCTTTAATTTCTTTTTCTTGCCTAATAGCTCTGGCTAGAACCTCCAGAACTATATTGAATAGCAGTGGTGAGAGTGGACATCCCTGTCTGGTCCCAGATCTCAGTGGAAATGCTTCCAACTTTTCCCCATTCAATAGGATGTTGGCTGTGGGTTTTCCATAGATTGCTTTGATTGTATTGAGGAATGTTCCTTCCAAACCCAGTTTGCTTAGAGTTTTCATCATGAACGGGTGTTGTATTTTATAAATGCTTTCTCGGCATCTATTGAGATAATCATATGGTTTTTCTTCTGCAGTCTGTTAATGTGGTGTATCACATTGATTGTCTTGCGCACATTAAACCATCCCTGCATACCAGGGATAAATCCCACTTGGTCTGGGTGGATGATCTTTCTGATGTGTTGTTGCATTCTATTGGCGAGAATTTTATTGAGGATTTTTGCATCTATGTTCATCAGGGATATTGGTCTGTAATTCTCTTTCAGTGCTGCATCTTTTTCCAGCTTAGGAATTAAGGTGATGCTGGCTTCATAGAAAGAATTTGGGAGGATTCCCTCTTCTTCGATTGTTCTGAATAGTTTGAGAAGAATTGGAGTTAGTTCTTTAAATGTCTGGTAGAATTCAGCAGTGAATCCATCTGGTCCTGGGCTTTTCTTTGTTGGGAGGGCCTTTATTACTGTTTCAATTTCTGTCTCAGTTATGGGTCTGTTTAGGTTTTCGATGTCTTCCTGGTTCAATTTAGGTAGGTTGCATGTGTCCAGGAATCTATCCATTTCTGATAGGTTTCCCTGTTTGCTGGCATACAAGTCCTTGTAGTAATTTCTGATGATTCTTTTTATTTCTGTGGTGTCTGTTGGTACGTTTCCTTTTTCATCTCTGATTTTATTGATTTGGGTCTTTTCTCTTCTTTTTTTAGTTAGTTGGGCCAATGGGGTGTCAATTTTGTTTATTTTTTCAAAAAACCAGCTCCTCGTTTGGCTGATTTTTTGTAATTTTTTCTTGATTCAATCCTGTTGATTTCTTCTCTGATTTTAATTATTTCTCTTCTCCTACTAGATTTGGGACTGGTTTGCTGTAGGTTTTCTAGATCCTTGAGGTGAATTGAAAGCTCATCTATTTGGTGCCTTTCCAATTTCTTGATGTAGGCACCTATTGATATAAACTTTCCTCTTAACACTGCTTTTGCTGTGTCCCATAAGTTTTGGTATGTTGTGCTGTTATCCTCATTTACTTCCAGAAAGTTTTTGATTTCTCTTTTGATTTCTTCTATGACCCATTGTTCATTCAGGAGCATGTTGTTCAATCTCCATGTGTTTGCATATGCTCTAGGGATTCCTGAGTTGCTAATTTCCAACTTCATTCCTTTATGGTCTGAGAAGCTGCATGGTATGATTCTAATTCTTTTGAATTTGCTGAGACTTGCTTTATGGCCTAGTATGTGGTCAATCCTAGAGAAGGTTCCATGTACTGCTGAGAAGAATGTAAAATCTTTAGCTGTAGGATTGAAAGTTCTGTATATATCTGTTAGATCCATTTGGGCTATAGTGTCATTTAAATCTACTGTATCCTTGTTGATCTTCTGTCCTGTTGATCTGTCTATTTCTGAGAGTGGAGTATTGAAATCCCCCAGTACTATTGTATTGGGGTCTAAGTCTCCCTTTAAGTCCGTTAACAAATCTTTTAGATAAACCGGTGCCCTGTAGTTAGGTGCATATACATTGATAATTGTTATATCTTCCTGTTGAATTGATCCCTTAATCATTATGTAGTGTCCCTCTTTGTCTCTCTTAACGGTTTTTGTGGTAAAGTTTATGTTGTCTGAAATTAAGATGGCTATGCCTGCTCTTTTTTCATTTCTGTTGGCATGGTATATCTTTTTCCAGCCTTTCACTTTCAGTCTGTATGCATCTTTGTTGGAAAGATGAGTTTCTTGTAAGCAGCAAATAGATGGGTTTTGTTCCTTAACCCAATCAGCCAATCGGTGTCTTTTAACTGGACAGTTCAGGCCATTCACGTTCAATGTGACTAATGATAAGTGGTAACTTTGCCCTGCCATTTGCCAAAGATAAGTTCTAATATATGTTTTGAATTCCCTGTGATCTTTTGCTGTGAGCTTTCCTTCCTTGGTTTCCTTCCTTTACCTTCTTTCATATTGATGACCGTGTTTCTTTGTTTCTGTGTGTAACACATCTTTAAGCATCTTTTGCAGGGCTGGACGAGTGGCAACAAATTCTTTCAATTTCTGTTTGCTATGAAAAGTCTTTATTTCACCTTCATTCACAAATGATAGCTTTGCAGGATATAATATTCTGGGCTGGCAGTTGTTCTCTCTTAGTACCTGGGCTATATCTTGCCATTCCCTCCTAGCTTGTAGAGTTTCTGATGAGAAGTCAGCTGTGAGTCTGATTGGAGATCCTCTGAGAGTAATCTGACATTTCTCTCTTGCACATTTTAGGATCTTTTCTTTATGTTTCACTGTGGAGAGTTTAATTACAACGTGTCGTGGTGAGGATCTCTTTTGGTCGTGTTTATTAGGGGTTCTGTGGGCTTCCTGTACTAGGATTTCTCTGTCCTTCTCCAAACCTGGGAAATTTTCTGCTAATAGCTCACTAAAAAGGCCTTCTAATCCTTTCTCCCTCTCCATGCCTTCAGGAACTCCTAGAACCCGAATGTTGGGTTTTTTAATAGTATCCTGAAGATTCCTGACAATATGTTTTAGATTCCTAATTTCCTCTTCTTTTCTTTGGTCTGACTGTATCCTTTCCTGTTCTCTGTCTCCTAAGTCCGATATTCTCTCTTCTGCTTCACCCATTCTGTTTGTAAGGCTCTCTATTGTGTTTTTCATTTGATCTATTGAATTCTTCACTTCAGTCACTATCAAAGTTTCCTGTTGTACTAGTTGTTTCGTTTCATTTTGATTCCTCCTTAATATTTCATTTTCACGAGAGAGATTTTCTATCTTGTCCATTAAGGATTTCTGTAGTTCAAGAATTTGTTTTTGAGAACTTCTTAATGTTCTTATCAATTTTTTGAGATCTGCTTCTTGCATTTCTTCTATATCATCATCCTCATAATCTTGAATTGGGGTGTCTTTTTCATTTGAGGGCTTCATGGTGACTTCCTTGTTTTTATTACCTTGGTTTTTGCGTTTGTTATTTGGCATATTGGAGATATTTGGTTTCTTCACTGTGGTGCTTTTTCTTGTTATACTATGACTCTAGATTAAGTGGACTATCTGTTTTTGATGGAGCCTTAGGGCTTGAGATGGGTGTGGCCTGAGAGCTCTGTTTGGTGTGCCAAAGGTGACACTCCCAGGTTAGGCGTGATAGATCTCTCTCTCTCTCTTTCTTTTTTTTTTGATTCAAAAGGGAAGTTATTCTGCACAGCTGAACGAAGTTGGAGGTAGTTAGCAGGCAAATGATATACCCACAGGAGCCAGAGATCAGAAGCTCTTTCCCAAGGACCACACAGGGAATCTGTTCGGCCCTCAGAGTGGGCTCAAATTCTCCTTCAGTCTCCCACTGGGTTGCCAAAGTTACGGAATTGTAGCGTCTCTGGAGAGTGCTCACGTGAATTCCGTGAGTTCTCTCCCCCACCGTCTCTTTTTTCACAGTCTCAGTTCAGTAGCACCACAAATTTACTAGGTCCTAATCTCCTGTTAATTTGCCCTGCCCAGAGTCAGGTTTTTCTGCTAGGCTCAGGGCCAGTGCAGACCTGAGGTCGCTCTGCTTATGACATATGTCCAAGATGGCGCCTGCTCTTTGTCTTGCTCGCCCTTGAGAGGTGAGCGGAGAGAGAGAAACCCGTGTCCTTACCAGTCACCTTTTTTTTTTTCCTCTCTCTCTCTTCCAGTTAGCCTGGTGAAGTCCCCCCCACCCCGGGGGTCGTTCCCTCTAGTATCCTCTCTCCGCTTGCCTGCCGGTGTCTCGGGCTATTGAGGTTCGGCTCACCTCGCATTCCAGCGGCTCGGTCCCGCGGCTCGGCTTGCGCAGCTCGGTCCCGCGGCTCGGCTTGCGCAGCTCGGTCCCGCGGCTCGGCTTCCGCGGCTCGGTCCCGCGGCTCGGCTTCCACATGGTGGGCGACCTTGTTCTCCCAGTAGGTCCTCCGATTCACGACCACTCAATCCAGAAGGGTTTCCTCTGCAATATTTTCCTGGTTCTTTTTTCTGAGGCTACCGTAACTCCCCTTTTATTAAACTAAATTTTCCGGGACTATCGGTGCGCGCCCTCACTATTCCGCCGTCTTGGCTCCCACCCCATATAATATTTGTGTTAGTGGAATTCAATTGAGTTGTGCTTACCAAGAAATTATTTAATTATTATATTGCTGGTTGAACAGGTGACATAATAAAATAACATTCTCTTTTTTAAAAAAAAGTCATATTTATTGTCGGGTGATAGGAAGAAATCAAGAGAGCAGTGGAAACCATTACTGAGAAGGCTTGAACAACCACAATTTACTACAAAGAGATAAAAGCCAAACACCTCAGCCATATTATGGCCATAATTGTCTGCAGTTTACCCATCTTGTAAAATAAAAGGATCATGAAATGTGAGAGCACGTTTCAAAACATACATGGAAGGTGTTAGAGTGATTATGCGTGGGCTTGCCTGACTTCCCTGTAAATTGTTTGTCTTTCAGTGGGAAGTGGAAAGCTATTAATTAGCAGTGATTTTGACAAGATGGGAGTCTGCGGGCTTTGGCTGGGAGAGAACTCGTCGAAGGGGCCTGCATGTTTTCAGGGGGAGTGGATCTCTTGCGTCTCAGCTTTTAATGGCATTTTGTTGTCTGCTAATCCCTCCTACGGCCACACATTTGCAGATCTGAGATCTGATCCATGTGTGCGTGGCTCCAGTTGTAACACGGAGCTTTCCTCTCCTAACTCCAGGTGGCAGACAGAAGCTGGGCTGCGGAGCTGGCCCAGGGAGCTGCAGACCGAGGACTGGGACAGTGGCCACCGTGCCAGCTGTCTTTTACCGCATTCCAGGCACTGGCGCTGAGACAAAATCCGACTCCACGCTCTCTTCCCTTCCTTCCCGGCTCTCCGCGCCGAGTGTTTGCCACCAGCAGGTCCTGCAGCCACGGGAATTTATCGCTTTCCACCGTTCCCCTTGGCTGCATCCCCAAGCCCAGCGACTCCCCCTCTTCTGGAAGACTCCATAACTCAGCCAGCATCTAATCAGCATCGTGCTGCCTTCCCATCCTTCCCTGCGCCAGAGCCGTGATTCTTTCTCCTTCCCCAGTGGAAGGCGACTCACAGCACAGGCCATCCTGTTGTGGGCATTTGAAGACTGAAGCAGTGGTTGGAAGATCTCTCTGCCTTTTTTTTTTTAAGATTTTTTTTTATTTGAAAATCAAAGTTACAGAGAGAGAGAGAGAGAGAGAGAGAGATCTTCCATTCACTGGTTCACACCCCAGAAAGCCACAACATCCAGGGCTGGGCCATGCTGAAGCCAGGAGCTTCTTCCAGGTCTCCCATGTGGGTGGCAAGAGCCCAAACAGTTGGGCTATTTCTGCTGCTTTTCCCAGGCAGCTGGAAGTAGAGCAGCCGGGACCCAAACCAGCACCCACGGCAGGGATGCCTGCATCGCAGGTGGTGGCTTTGCCCACTATGCTACAATGATGGCCCCCTCTCTGCTTTTTAAATGGAAATAAATAGCTGTTGGAGAAGAAAGATGCTAAGCACACAGAAGTGTGTAGAGAACAAGGAATTGCATACCATATGTACAGTGTCACCTTACCACGTCTCAGCACTTTTCCATTTCCTCCAAATCTCATTCTTTTCTCTGTGAAGAAACCTCTGTGGGTCTGTCTGATCCCACCTTCCCCTGCCTTCCTGGAGGTGACACCATCCTGCTCTTAGTGTTTCTATTCTCCCCAACATATATAGTTTATGTAGCCATAAAAGATACGTTGTATTGTTCTACAGGATTTTACACAAATGAGATGGCTTAGTTGAAGCCATTCTGCAACTTGCTTTTTCAGGCAAGAGACTTTGTTTTGAGGGTGCTGCGTGTGGATTTATGTGGCTCCATTCCTCTCATTTTAACCACCACACAGCACTCCATTGAGCAGATGGAAACACTGCCATTTATTTAGCCTTCTCCTAAACACAAACCTTTAAGTGGAGACACAAAGGATTCTTGCTGCATCCTGAACACCCTCTCCCATCCTTATTCAGAGCAGCATGTGCACTTACAAGGCTACCATTTCTACTTTTCTCGCTCTCAGGGGTGGCCATGTCTATACTCTGACCGTTACTGCATAAGCAGGAGCTTCCTACACAAGAAGATTCCTTTTTTTTAACTTTTATTTAATGAATAAAGATTTCCAAAGTACAGCTTATGCATTACATTGGCTTCCCCACCCCAATGACTTCCCTCCCACCCACAACCCACCCCTTTCCCGCTCTCTCTCCCCTTCCATTCACATCAAGATTCATTTTCAATTCTCTTTATATACAGAAGATCAGTTTAGCATATATTAAGTAAAGATTTCCACAGTTTGCACCCATATAGAAACACAAAGTGAAAAATACTGTTTGAGTACTCATTATAGCATTAAATCTCAATACACAGCACATTAAGGACAGAGATCCTACATGAGGAGTAAGTGCACAGTGACTCCTGTTGTTGACTTTACCAATTGACATTCCTGTTTATGGCATCAATAATCTCCCTATGCTCCGGTCATGAGTTTCCAAGGCTATGGAAGCCTTTTGAGTTCACCGACTCTTATCTTATTTAGACAAGGTCATAGTCAAAGTGGAAGTTCTCTCCTCCCTTCAGAGAAAGGTACCTCAAGAAGATTCCCTTAAAAGGGGAAAGAGGAGACTGTGAACCTCTGCTTGTCCTCCGTTTTCCTCTTCTTGTCACTTGGAAGGCGATTTGAGAGCTGAAGCTCCAGAACCATGTGAAACCATGCGGTGATACCGAGGATGCGCACTGCCTGCTCAGCGTGGCTGAGCCTAAAGAAGACAATTTGCGATCCAGTGAGATTCTGTATCTGCTCTTCATCTCAGTTCCTGACTCACAGCCTGAACACCCTTGCAATTGCCTGAGGGATGAGGTCGAGAGGAACACCTTTCACGATCAGCAGCAAGCCCCTGGCAACCATAGCTCAGTTTACACTGAGTAGCTCTCCACTGACCCCAGAGAGCTTGAGGATGAGGAGGGTCGGAACTGGCAGCCTCCTCTGCCATCGGCCTCCAAGGAGGGGAGAGGAGCTGGAACAGAAGTCCATCACCCATGATGTAATCTGTCACCACTGCCTGGCAGCAGGACCTCCTTAGAAACCCTAAGGGAAAGGGTTCCGACAGCCTCTGAGATGATGGATACACCGAGATGCTGGGAACCTGGGGGGCAGCAGGAGAGGACCAGCTGCTCGGCACCCACCCCACTCCTCGCCCTCCACCTCGGGGGCTGTGCTCCCTCCAGTACCTGTCAGAATCAAGCTGAGCACTGGGCGACGCAGTGGGGATCTGGAGAGATGGAGAACTGGCCGGTGTGAGGGAAAGCGCCATGCTGTGGGGAAAGCGCTGGAAGCACAGCTAGGGGGAGGGACCGGAGCTCCTGCTCATAGCCAGCTTCACGGGACCCTGCCAGACGTCCAGCTTCACCGATCCTGCCAGGCGCCCGGCTTCACGGGACCCTGATAGGCGTCCAGCTTCATGGACCCTGCAGGGCGTCTTTCAGAACCTGCACTGAAGTTGCCGCATGGGAGGTTTGACCGCGCCTGCCTCTCCCCTCTCCTGCTGCTCTTTCTCGGCCTTCTGCATTTTGGGTCTGAGAGGACAGGAGGACACAGCATCTGGTTGCTTTGATCTGCCTTTGCCTCATTCCTCATGGGCTTGGGCAGTCTGTCTTTTTCATTAAAAAAAATATATATTTATTTGAAAGGCAGAATTAGAGGCAGAGACAGAGACAGAGATCTTCCACCTGCTGGTTCACTCCCCTAATGACTGTAGCAGCCAAGGCTGGGCCAAGCTGAAGCCAGGAGCCCAGAACTCCATCTGGGTCTCCCACGTGGGTAGCAGGGGCCCGAGCGCTTGGGCCCTCTCCCACTGTCTTCCCAGGCTCATCAGCAGGGAGCTGGATGGGAAGTAGAGCAGCCAGGAAGACATCAACGCTCCCATATGGTCTGCTGGCATCACCAGCCCTGGCTTAGTCTGCTGCACTGCCACGCTGGCCCAGCTTGGGCACTTTTTCCATGTATTCTTTTGCTGAACAGATTGCCCTATCCATGAATTATCTGTTCATTTTTGGCTATTTTTCTATTGGGTTCTTTTCTTGTTTCTTCTTATCAATTTTACTAAGGCATGTTTTCACTTTGTCTTTTGTTGTACAGAGGTTTTTGTTCTAGCCAAATTTATCCATTTTTTTCCTTTGAAATTTTAAAAAGTCTCAAGTATCTATGTTTGTTTATTCCTTTCTGTTCCTATGATTCTTTATTTGTACCATTTTCTAGCCCCTTTTAAAAGTCCATCTCCTAGGGACCAGCATTGTGGTGCAGTGGGTTAAGCTGTAGCCTGCAATGCCAGCATCCCATAAGAGCACTAGCTTGAATCCCAGCTGCTCCACTTCCAATCCAACTCCCTGCTAATGTGCCTGAAAAAGCAGCAGCTAACGGACCAAGTACTTGGGCCCTTGCCACCCACACGGGAGACCTGCATGTAGTTCCATGCTCCTGGCTTCAGCCTGGCCTGGTTCCAGCTATTAGCGAGCATCTGGGGAAGTGAACCAGCAGATGGGCAATCTCTCTATGTATGTCTTCCTTTCTCCCTGCCTTTCAAATAAATAAATAAATCTTTTTTAAAAGCCCATCTCATTTACTTTGTTTACTCATTTACTGTGATGAAAAAGATGTTTAAAAATGTTTTCTCCTTGGTTTTCAATTTAACCATTTTTGTTGATTTTAGGTTGTTTTCACTGTTAAAACACAAAGGTCATTTTTTATAAATATTTTTATTTATTTATTTGAAAGGCAGAGTTACAGACAAAGAGAAGGAGAGACAGAGAAAAAGGTCTTCCATCTGCTGGTTCACTCCCCAAATGGCTGCAATGGCCAGAGCTGGGCTGATCCAAAGCCAGGAACCAGGAGCTCCCTCTGGGTCTCCCATGTGGGAGTAGGGGCCCAAGCACTTGGGCCATCCTGCAGTACTCTCCCAGTGTGCCGACACTGCAAGGCGGAGGATTAGCCTAGTGAGCCACGGCGCCGGCCTCAGTGAGCTTTTATTCCAGGAAGAAATGCCATTCGACAACAGACACAGTAAGCAGAAAAGTGTAACTGGACCACACAGACTTTTTAAGAGTTACCAGGTGCAGTCATCAATTTGCTTCCCTTGTTGTGGACACCCCAGCAGTCACGCAGGCTCCATCTCTCTCCAAGCAGCTGCCAAGAAGTGATGGTTCTGCTGAACCGAGGTCTGATGAGAGATGGCACTGTTGACAGGTGTCCCCTGCCACCCCCACCCCCCACGTTTCATGCATCTTTCCGTTAGCTGGGATTTAATCTTTTCCATGGGGAAGACTGTTCAAATTGAGTAATTTAAATACCCTCCGTGACTGGGCCATGCATCATTCCAGTGCTGGGGGACCCAACTGCTGGCAGCAGCATCCATTACACAAGTCCTGACTCCCCAGGCTCAGGGACCAGATGCTATGGATGGAAAGGAAGTCTCATCATGGGGCTGGGTGTGTCTGTCTGCACCACCAAGGAGCTGACACGTTCTGTGTCACAAGGCAGAACACACCCTTGCTTACCTTCAAGTGTTGGAAGTGTCTTCCTCAGGTGGTGATGCCAAGAGGTGGTGGGACCTTTCAGAGGTGGGAAGGTTGTTACCACCTTCCTTCTCTCTCTCTGACTTCCTGTCTCTCCCAGGGATTTCTCTGTCTCACAGGTACTCCCCTAATCATGCCATCCACTGCGGTGTGATGCAGCCAAGGGCACCCTCACTGGAGACTGAATTGTTGAGCCACCTGATCTTGGACTTCCAGCCCCCAAAACTGAGAGCTAAGCAACCTCTCTTTAGAAAGCACCCAGCCTTGGGTATTTTGTTATAGCAATGGCAAATGGACTAATACAGTGAAGAGCATTATTTCTGGAAAATCAGGCATTCCAGTCATTACCGCCTAACAGAGTACCCTCAAACTTAACAACCTTATACAGCAACTTTTACTCTGTGTTGTGGGGACTGGTGTTGAGGCAGGGCTCAACCAGCATGGTCATACAGTGTTTCTCAGCTCACGGATGAATGGAGCTGGGGGGTCTAAGAAGTCTTCTCCAAAAGTCTGGGGCTTTGGTGGGTGCAGCTGGAAGGTGAGGACTAGTGACCAGAGAGTCTACATGTGACGCCTAAAACATGTGTTCACAAACAACTTGGATTCCGTCATGGTGGCTCAGAGCTGCCAGAGAGAGTGCTCAATGAAACCTAGGCAGACGCTGCAAGGCTTCTGACCCAGCTGCACAAGAGATGCACAGCATTCCCCCCATGAGTTATTTGCCAAAGCAGTCATAAACCAGCCCAGGTTAACAGGCAAAATGACATAGACCCTCATCCCTTGGTAACAGAACTAGCAAAGAGTGTGCAGTTTTAACCCACCATAGCAATCAAGAACATCGCAAGATGGTTGTTGTCACCATGGAGGGCTGAACGCTAACATTAGAGGCACGTTGTTAAACTGTAGTATAGAAAAAAGGTTAGCAGATGCACCCATGACACTCAACCAAGAGCAAGCTGAGATGGTTCCTAGACTTTCTGCAAAATAAGCTTGAAGTATCCTTGTTCCACATACTTCATTTTTTTTTACAGGCAGAGTGGACAGGGAGAGAGAGAGAGAGACAGAGAGAAAGGTCTTCCTTTGCCGTTGGTTCACCCTCCAATGGCAACCGCAGCCAGTGCACTGCGGTCAGAGCACTGCGCTGATCTGAAGGCAGGAGCCAGGTGCTTACCCTGGTCTCCCATGGGGTGCAGGGCCCAAACACTTGGGCCAACCTCCACTGCACTCCCGGGCCACAGCAGAGAGCTGGCCTGGAAGAAGGGCAACGGGACAGAATCTGGTGCCCCGACCAGGACTAAAACCTGGTGTGCCGGTGCCGCAGGTAGAGGATTAGCCTATTGAGCTGTGGTGCCGGCCCCACATACTTCATTTTTAAGAATAACTAAATATTGTTCATTTTGCTTCCTAAATAATGGGTAGGTTTCCATTTGCTTCTATCACCAACAATTCTATTATCACCACCACCTCCACCATCACCATCACCATCATCACCACCTCCACCATTACCACCACCTCCACCATCACCATCACCATCACCTCCACCATCACCATCACCTCCACCTCCACCATCACCACCACCTCCCCCATCACCATCACCACCACCATCACCTCCACCATCGCCATCACCACCACCTCCAGCATCACCATCACCTCCAGCATCACCATCACCTCCACCATCACCATCACCTCCACCATCACCACCACCTCCACCATCACCATCACCACCACCTCCACCATCACCACCACCTGCACCATCACCATCACCTCCACCATCACCACCACCTCCACCATCACCATCACCACCACCTCCACCATCACCATCACCATCACCTCCACCATCACCACCACCTCCACCATCACCATCACCATCACCTCCACCATCACCATCACCTCCACCATCACCATCACCACATTAGTCCAAGCTACCTCCATTCACCTAAAGTAGCTTCCTGATTGTTCTAGCTGTACCTGCGCTGACCCCTTCCAGTCCAGTTGCTCCACTTCAGGTGGAATCATCATTCCAGAGGCTGACCAGTCCAACCACTTAGAACCGTTCGATGGCTGCCCCATGCTCTTAAAATGAAAGCCAAGCCCATTGTAATGGCACATGGGGCCCAACCTTCCTTTCTGGCCCATTTCAGGTTCTCATTTCTTTCCTTTAATCCATCCCAATGCTTTCGGGTTTTTCTTCTTGTCACATTTCCTTGACCCCCAGGCTGACCCCCCGCCCCACCAGAAGGACTTTGCTTCTCTCTCGGACTAGAAAACTCTTTTCTCCACTCATGTCATGAAGCTGAACAAAACACCCCCATTTATTTTGTTGTTCATGTGTGCATGTTCAGCTTTGCTGTGTGACTATTTGGTCGCTAGGAATTCTCCACTCCACACAGTGAGCTCCATGGCTCAGGGAAGTTGCCAACAGTGGCCCCAGAGCTCCGTGGCTCAGGGAAGTTGCCAACAGTGGCCCCAGAGCCTGGGGAATAGGAAATAGTCGCCCTGAGGAGTTACTCATTTAGCATTTCTTGAATGGAGGAAGAAATAATCATTAGGTCCACCGTGAAGAGTTTTGATTAAGAAGTAGTGACCCTAAACTTCATTTCAGTCTATGAATCAATCACAGTGTTGATCTCATGCTTGTTTCCTGAAAACTTCATTGGCAGTTTGGTTATGTTAATACTCAGCTAGTTTAACAATGGAACATTTTATTTAAAATCATGATGCACTAGGAAAAACAACTCATGAGAAAAGAATGTTTGTATCAGCTGAGAAACTGATCGAATGTTTTCATGATTCTTTTGTACTTGTTGATTACAAAGATTAAGGACCAACTCATTCATGGAGTTTTTCTGTCCTCAGAAATCTGATAAACAAATAAAGTAATACAAGTGAAAATGAAGTTAGCTTTACTCCCTGTACTGATGCCATCATTTCTCTGCCTTCCTGGGAGAGAGATACCACCATAGATTTGCTGTAAATTCATTAAATTCTTGGTTTTATATTTTTCTACATGTATGTACAATCATAAATAATGTATGGCATTGTTTTATGTATTTTAAAAATTTTGCACAAATAGCATCATATTTTTCATATTATTCTAAAACTTGCTTTATAAGAGCTGTTCATTTTGATAAACAAGGATCTAGACTATTTTAAATTTTTATTTATTTATTCATTTAAGAGGCAGAGAAAAACAGTGAGCTTCTATCCACTGGCTCCTCCCAAATGTCTGCAATGGCAGCAGCTGAGCTAGGCCAAATCTGGAAGCCAGGAACTCAATCCAGGCTTCCTGCATGGGTGCTAGGATTAGCCAAGCAGGGGCTGTGGTGGCCATTTGGGGAGTGAACCAGTGGATGGAAGACTGCCCCCACCCTCATAATTTTGCCTCTCAAATAAATAAATAAATCTTAGAAAGAAAGAAAGAAAGGAGAGGAGAGGAGAGGAGAGGAGAGGAGAGGCCAGCACTGTGGCATAGCTGGTAAAGCTGCTGTCTGCAGTGCCAGCATCCCATATGGGCACTGGTTCAAGACCCAGGGGCTCCATTTCTGACCCAGCTCTCTGCTGTGGCCTGGGAAAGCAGTAGAAGATGACCCAAGTGTTTGGGCCCCTGCATTGGCATGGGAGACCTGAAAGAAGCTCCTGGCTTCAGATCAGCACAGCTCCAGCCATTGTGGCCATCTGGGTAGTGAACCAGAGGATGGAAGACCTCTCTCTATCTCCTCTCTCTGTGTAACTCTGACTTTCAAATAAATAAATAAATAAATCTTAAAAAAAAGAAAAGAAGAAGGAAAAGAAACAGACAGAACATTTACCAAGGAAGAAAATACCCTGGCTCACCCAATGCATTGACAAGAACTGAAATCATGCGTTGTTGGTTCTCTGACCACAATGGAATCAAACTGGAAATCAATAACAGAAAGTCATAGAAAAATCTATAAGCACTTGAAAATTAAGCAATACATTTGTAAATAATCCATGGGTCAAAGAGAAAGATTTAAAAATACACTGAACTAATAAAACTTAAAATACAATACATCAACATCTATTGAACACACCTAAAGCAGGTCTGAGAGGGAAATTTATAGCATTAAAGACTTACTTCAGGAAAGAAAGCCTCATGTGAGTAATCTTAGTTCCCACCCCAAGAACCTGAAAAAAGAAGAACAAAGGGAACACAAAGCAATGGAAGGAAGGAAATAGTAAAGACAAAGGCAGAGATAAATAAAATTGAATAATGAAATAGGAGAGAAAACAATCAATGAGACAAAAAGCTGCTTCTTTGAAAAGATCAATAAAATTGACAAACCTGTAGCCAGCATGAAAGGAAAAGTCAGAAGCCATAAATCCTTAATATCAGGGATGAAATAAAAGGTACCACTACAGACCCTGCAGAACTCAAAAGGATAATAGAAATACCGCAAGCAGCTCTACACTCTAAATTTGGCCATACCTTGAAAAGAATAAGCTACTACTCATATAGCATGAGACAAATAATTAGAGCAACCTTAAAATTGTTAATATTATTGATTTTTTCATTTAAGAACTCTCAGAAACAAAACTGAGCCCCAGACAGTTTCACCAGAGTCATACAAACTTTGAAAGAGTTGACATCAATTGTTCCAAATTTTCTGTAAAAACAGAAGAGGAAGGAAAGCTTCTCAAAATATTTTATGAATCCAGTATTACCATGTCACCAAAATCAGACACAATAGTGCAAAAAGAAAGCTACAGATCAGTATCTCTCATGAATAAAGATGCAAAGCCCTTCACAAAATATCACAAAATAGAATTCAGCAGTGTAAGAAAAAGAAGTGTGTGCCATGATTAAATGGTTTATTCCAGGTAGGGATGCAAGACTAGTACACTACCCAAAAATCTACCATTACAATTCACTGTGTTAACAGACTAAAAAGACAAATCACATGATCACATCAACAGAAACAGCCTGTGACCAAAGCAACACCAGTTCATGCTAAAACCTTCAACCAGAGGGCAACATCCTCAACCCAATCAAGATCATCTACAGAAACCTTACAGCTAACATTTTAGTTAGCAAACGAAGATTGAATGCATCCCCTAATACTGGGAACAAAGCAAGAATGCTTGCTCTCACCACTGCTACTCAGCATACTGGTGCATGTTCTAAGGAAAAAGAAAAAAAAATGTAGATAAAGAAGATATTGAAGACAAACTTGTCTAAGTAGAAAATGCCAAGGAATTTACAAAAACCAATGCTCTGAACTAATTAGAACAAATAACAGTTTAGCAAGATCTTGAGATAAGAAATTAACATGCAGAGCACTCTGACATTAGAATTACAGTATTACTTGAAACTTCCCCCCCAAAAATATGTCCTTGGGTTTATAGGCCGCAAAAACGTAAAACGCTGATGAAAGAAAATGAAAGAAGATACGAATAAAGAGACATACCATGTTCATGGATTTGAAGACTTACATAGTAAATATGTTAATTCTCCTCAAACTGATATACTCATATAGAGTTAAACATAATTAAACTCATCAAAATCCTGGCAAATTTTCAAATAAATAGATTGGATTGTTTTAATATTAATTTGATGTTGAAAGGAATGAGTTCACCTAAAACAGTTTTTTTTAAAAAGAGAAATAAATTTGGGGAAAGCACTTTATCCAATCTTAAGATTTTATAGTGGGGCTGGCACTGTGGCAGAGTGGGTAAAGCCACCATCTGCTGCTCCAGTATCTAATGTGGGCAGCTGCCCAACTTCTGATCCATATCCTTGCTAATGCACCTTGGAAAGCAACAGAAGATGTCCCAAGTCCTTGGGCCCCTGCACCCATGTGGGAGACATGGAAAAAGCTCCTGGCTTTGGATCAGCTCTGCTCTGGCCCTTGCAGATCTCTCTGTTTCTCCATCTCTCTCTCTCTCTCTCTAATTCTGCCTTTCAAATAAATAAATACATCTTTAAAAAACCTCTATAGTTACAGTAATCAAGATGTGTGGAACAGTGGCTGGTGTTGTGACACAGTGGGTTAAGCTGTTGCTTTCGACATTGGCATCCCATATCAGAGTGCTGGTTCAAGTCCTGGCTGCTCTGCTTCTGATTCAGCTCCCTGCTAGTGCACCTGGGAAAGCAGCAGAGGATGGGCCCTGCCACCCACATGGGAGACTCAGATGGAGCTCCTGGCTCCTGACTTCAGTCTGTCCTAGCCTTGACTATTACAGCCATTTGGGGAGTGAACCAGTGCATGGAAGACCTCTCTCTCTCTCTCTCTCTCTCTCTCCCTCTCCCTCTCCCTCTCCCTCTCCCTCTCCCTCTCATCTCCCTCACTCCCTCCCTGTCACTCTGCCTTTCAAATAAATTTTTTTTTAAGATATGTGGTTTGGCAGAAGGATCGACCAATAGGAGACAAGAGAGAAGGCATGTTGATCCACATATCATTTGTCCCAGTAGTTGGGTCATTTTTGTTTGACCTCTTTCTAGAGACCATGTACACTTCATATAACTAAAGATAGTTTGGTTTAGGCCTGGTGTTTCATGGTTTGTGTTTAGTTTACTCCTAGTTCTATAGGAATCATTAGTGTGACGCGGTGAACAAACTCTTGCTGACCAGAAGACTACTCAACAATACACAGAAGTCAGCTACTGACATATGCCGTGCTGCTGTGTGCCACAGAAAGAGTGACCCTCACATGTCTGGTGTGTGAAAGATGGCTGCAGGGTCATTTTTTTAAAAAAGATTTATTTATTTGAAAGACAGAGTTACAGAAAGAGAGAGAGGTATTCTATCCGCTGGTTTACTCCCCAAATGACTACAAGGGCCAGAGCTGAGCTGATCTGAAGCCAGGAGCCAGGAGCTTCTTCTAGGTCTCCCACATGGGTGCAGGGGCCCAAGGGCTTGAGCCATCTTCTGCTGCTTTCCCAGGCCATAGCAGAGAGCTGGATCGGAAGAGGAGCAGCCAGGACTGGAACCGGCGCCCATATGGGATGCCTGCACTGCAGGCTGGAGCTTTAACCCACTGCCCACAGCGCCAGCCCCTAGAGGGGTCATTCTGTATAATTCCATTCTTATGAAATTACAGAACAAGCAGAAAAAATCAGTAAAGTTGTTCCCTCTAAAAGGTTACAGAGGCAAGTATCTGGCAGGAGCATAAGAGAAGTTTTGGAAGTTAGAGTATTTTTCTAAATTTTGATAGGCATTTGAAGTGTGCATTTGTCAAAGCTCAGGCAATGTACACTTAAGATTTATGTGCTTCATTGCATATGAACTTTATCTCCAAATTAGAAAAAACAGAACTCTTGACAATGCTATGCTTGTTGTGGTAATGGGAAGTGTGTGTGTGTGTGTGTGTGTGTGTGTGACATTATGCTTCCAATTTCCTTTGCAGGGCCTCAGTGGTAGGCATGGATAAATGGATGCATAATAAAGCAAGTATAACAAAATGTAAACAGAATCTAGCATGTATATGGATGTCCACTATATAATTCTCTTTTTGTCATTTATTTGTCATTATTTGTCATTTATTTGGTTGTTTGAAAGGTAGAGTGGAAGAGAGAGAGAGAGAGAGAGAGAGAGAGAGAGAGAATATCTTCAATTTGTTGGTTTACTCCCCAGATACCTGTAAACAGCCAGGGCTGGGCCAGGCTGAAGCCAGGAGCCCAGAACTTCATCTGGGTCCCCTGCAGGGCCGAACATTTGGCCCAAGTACTTGAGCCATCACCTGCTTCCTCCAAGGGTGCCCACAGCAGGAAGCTGGACCAGAGGCAGAGCAGGGGCCAATGCTCAGCTGTCCCTAGCAGTGGCTTAACCACTGCCCCACAACACCCACCCCTCCAGTTCTTCAAACGAATGCATACTTGAAGATTTGCTGAATAAAATGTTGAAAAATACACATAATGCAGCACAGCCCTGGGAGAGCCCCAGGGAGGTTGTAGAGTGGGAGCTGTATCCTGTGGGGAATGATTGCTGGGAGAAAGGTGGCAGGCTTCCGTCCCCAGGGAGGGCTTGCTCCCAAGAGAACAGCATGGATGGAAGTTAGAAGTCAACCAAGTTGCGCTCAGTGGAGACTTTTCAGCCACGAGAACTATCCACACATGAGAAGATTCCACACACATGAGAACTATCCACATGTAAGAAGGGCTGCTTCATGCACGGTAAGATTCCCATGCCTGAGCAGAAGTTGGCCCACAACTTACCAGAGACAGCTTAGAGACAGTTCCTACAGAGAATGGATGGCCTGGGCTCGTGTGGTTCCTCCTGCTTCTGGTTCTTGTGTGTTACGGTATTGAGATGTGATCATTTGGAACAGCCATTGGCAGACTACAGTTGGCAGGCAAAACGTAGCCTGCTGCCCAGTTTTGTAAATAAAGTTTTATAGGAACACTGCCACGCTCGCTCTTTCCAGACTATGCACGGTTGCTTTCATGCTGCATGATGGAGCTCGGCAGCTGCAAATCCTAACCCGTTTTTAAAGTACTGGGGGATTTGGTCTTCACATCGCATTCTGCCCCCTTGACCAAGTCGGCCAGCTTCTCTGATTTGGTAGCACACTCCAGTCTCAGAACTCAGCTCCATGCCGGGAACACAGCCAGTGCTCAGGAAGCGCTGGACTGGCTGAGCTGGAGGGAGAACGGATGCCCGGCAAGCCAGCATCCTGCAGCCAGGACTTTGAAACCGCCTGCAGGCTCGCTGGGCAGGGTTCGAGCCGGGCTGTCCCTGCTGCCTGCCCGGCACAGGCAGACTCTTCTCCAGCGTGGGCTGGACTGAGCCGAGTGAACACACACGCTCGGCGTTTGACTTGTCCAACACCAAGCATCCTTTGCTCAGGCTGCGTCTTGCCAAGGGCGAGGGGCGGTTACTGCCTTGTCTTCAGACAAGCATCCTTGTTCTTGTGGTTTGAACATCCTGGGCTGGCCCAGAGCCTGACGAGCAGCAAGATGGACAAACTTCTCCATCAGCTGAGCCTTCCTCTCTCTGTCAGAAGTCAGCACACGCTGCTCTTGAACTTCACAAACCCAAAACACTCCAGTCCCATCTAACAGTCACCCAAGGTCCCAAATGGCTTAAATTTGTCTCAATCGAGAGATCATTCACACATGGAGATCTACATTCAGGTTTCTACCAGGACTGGGTAGCATGGATCTGCCCGAGTCTCCTTCTGCCTCCTTATCTGTAGAGGACCAATCCTTGGGTCACCACCTCCAGGAAGTCTTCCTTGAATTCATTTGTGAAACTTCCATGCTTCCAAATCCGTGATGAAGTCATAGGGGACTTCTGAGCAGCAGCCAGAAAGTTCCGAGCCATCCTCCATGCCTGCTGAGACTCTAACGTGAAATAAGAAGGAAGACAGAGATTCCCAAAGATGAAAAATCTAACCTCTGGGCTAGCGCCGTGGCAAAACAGGTTAAGCCTCCACCTGTGGCACCAGCAGTCCATATGGATGCCGGTGTGAGTCCGGGCTGCTCCATTTCTGATCCAGCTCTCTGCTGTGGCCTGGGAAAGCAGTGGGAGATGGCCCAAGTGCTTGGGCTCCTGCACCCACGTGGGATACCTGGAAGAATCTCCTGGCTCCTGGCTTCAGATTGGCCCAGCTCCAGCCATTGTGACCATCTGGGGAGTGAACCAGTGGATGGAAGACCTTTCTCTCTGTCTCTCTCCCCCTCTTGCCTGTAACTCTGCCTCTCCAACAAATAGATAAATCTTTTTTAAAAAAATCGAATCTCAGCTCCTTAAAAAAGCGGAACCCTCAGGACCTCTCTTGGAGAAGGGGCAGAGCTGCTGCCCCACCCCCACAGGCAGGTACTTCTAGTGTCCCACCCCAGCCAGTCTTCCTGCAGGTGCCCTGGGCCCTGCCTTCTCCTCTGAGACAGAGTGTTGAGCGTGCATGCCCTGCTGACCGCTCACTCCTGACTTCGTATCTTGTGGATTTCTTGCCCCCGGGGTACTCTAAATCTTGAGAGCAAGGACTGCATCTCTTACTTCTCTTTGGTCAAACTGCTGGCTCCAGGCTCGTGCCTCTGACACAAAGAAGAATTCAGGGATGAGATTAAGTGAAGGTTAGCAGAGGAATGCGGTTATTATTAGCAAAATGAAACCACAGACTGGAGAGGGAGGAGTTGTAGGCCCCAAGAGAGAGAGAGCTGCACACGAGCTCTGGGGTATTCCTTCCCAGTGAGCTCAAGAGAGAGAAGGAGTAGAAGATTCACAGGAGGCGGGGCTCGAATGCTTCCCAGTTTTTGCCTTTTGGATGTCAGGTGCATGATGGGAGTAGGAGTGTCAGCCATGGAGATGTTATTATAATTAGCTATCGGTCACCTCAGGGACATGGTCAGCAGCCATGTTGGACATTTTCAGCCAGTGCTGGTGTGGGTGGTGGTTTTGTAGAAATAATGGTTTGGAGTTACCTTAGTCACTGCCAAAAACAGGGAAGGGTTTGCATGGAGTTGGCGGGGTCATGGGGAGGGCTGGTGACCTCAGCTGTCTCCTTGCTGGCTACCTCGTTGCCTGCCATTATGATGCATGGAGCCTTCTGTAAACACTCGAGACAACAGTAATCTTGGGTGGCTGATGAAATGCACACCATGTGCCAGGCACCAGGCCAGAGGCCTTCTGGACAGTGCTTTTATTCTCACCACAACTAAGTGCGGTTGGTATCCTTGTGCCCAGCGAACAGATGAAAAACTGAGGCTCCAAGAGATGGGTTCATTTGTCAGCCAGTTCTGGGGCAGGACCCAGGCAGATCCACCTGGGAGTCTTCATGTTCTTCTTAACTGAACATAGCAGGCCTCAGGGGGAACAGAAACACATGCACACACATATACACAAATGTGCCTGAGTGCATATACGCATGCAAATAGCTATGTGGACAAACACAAACACACACTTACTCAAGATGAGCTTTCAAACTAAAATCCCAAAGCATTGCTTGCAGGAGATGACCACGAGACTCATCCCGGCCAAGGAAAGGCAGAAACCAGAGCAATCCGAGGACTTGCCGGGCAGCTGGTACAACGGTGCCTCCCAAACTCCCACAGGCCCCAGTCACCCATTACACCCAGAGTCCAACTCAGGATGCCTGGGTGAGCCCTGCGGCCTGAGTCTCTCCCCAGCCCGGGTGACACCGTTGCTACCAGTCTGTGCTGCACACTTTGCATAGTCAGTCATGTGTACTGCAACGCAAGTGAGATCGGCCAAGGTATTAGTGAAATAAGCAGTTGCCGAGAAAATGACAGTGGCTTCTGGAAGTGGTAATGATCAGCACAGAAGCCGGTCAGCTTAGAAACTTAATTTTCATCCAAAATGATGCATTTGAAACCACAAACTGAGGGGCACTGGTCTCAGAGTCACCCTGCTCCCAGGGGTCACAGTCACCTCCATCCCTGTGCACCCTGGCCCTCGGCGAGGCTGCAGGGGAGTCTTGTCTACTCTAAGGAAAAAGGGCTCTGTGTTCACAGTTCCCTCCATGGCTATCACACCTGCGGCCTCAAGTACGATACTGCAGTGGTAACCGACCCTGCGACAGCGTTTGAAGACGAGCAGGATTGCTTGTCCCTGCCACCATCGTCTCAGCTTGCACAGCTCCAGGCCTAAATTCCCACAGAACGTGAGATTCCACTGCAGGCTTATGCACAGCGGCTGTCTTGCTATTAGTAGCAAGTTGACACAGCTGCAGGTGGGGAGACACTGACCTGAGGTGCAGGCACCCCGCAGGCCCCCACAAAGGCAATTTCTGCTCCAGCCAGTGCCTGTTCCCTGAACAACACAGCGGCTCAGCACAAATAAAGAGGGAAAGATACATATGCATAAAGGTGTCTGGATTCCTGGAGCTGCCGCGTAACAGCCAGCAGCCACGAGACCTCAGGAGAATGCTGTCCCCTGATCATGACCGAGATTTGGGGCGATCCACACAGAGGGCTTTCGTTGTGTGTTTTCTCTCCATGTGTGAATTTTTCTGTGTCCCAGACAGGCCACGAGGGAATGACAGTGCTAAGGCTGAGCGCCTGGAGGAACGCAGGAGAAACACCGGCCACTGTGCCTCGGTGTAGACCCTCAGCGGCCGTAATTGGCGGCAAGTTTGATTTAGAGCTGCCAAGAATCGTTCCCCCGAAAGCTGTCTCTTTTGTGAGATGCTGCTACACAGGGTCTTACTGCATTGCCAGTGGCTTTGCGGGCAAACCTGTTAGAAGCCCTGCACCAAGATCCAGTTATCGGGCTGTTGTTATGGGAACGGTACAATTACAGGCAAACTAAAGCAGTGGTGGGGGACCTAAAAGGAAGTGGATTGGGGGTGGGCAAAATCGCTATTTTTGTCCAAACACATTCTGGCTGATCACCTGCACTGAAAGCTAACACCAATCACAACAGGTAGCAGTTACCCTGCGTGGCTCTGGAGTCGAAGCCAGGGGAAGGATTGCCGTGAGAGGGGAAATATCACAGCCTCTTCTTTTTTGTGCTTTTTCGAAAACACTATAATTGTGCATAGGAGCAGGAAGCTCATTGACGTTCAGAGATTCTGTGTTGCCTCTTCACTTTTGTTGCCTGAGTTAAAACACACCTGAAATATGTAATTTTGCAATTTAAGCTTTTTGATTGAAAAACCTAAAGTATCGGTAGGTAATCTTCCAAAAGGATTGTTATTATGATCCAGGCTTAATACAGTTATCAAGCAAACGCCTGGTGAGGAGTTAATTAAGATAATAACTGGAATGCCAAGGCATCTGTGCGCCGTGGAGCTGCACTTCCCCTTCAGAGCTCTGGGCAGGCAGGAGGCCACTTCCCGTAACTGCGTCCTGAGTCCACACTCGTTCTCCTCCTTCCACCCCCGGAACCGTGGAGGAAAGGGTAAAAGTATTTCTGAAGACTTCACTGCCTTTGGGAAGCATGTCGAGGCCTTGGGAGTGAAATCCTGCATGACAGAGCTCACGGAGCCCCCCGCCCCACGCCGTGCATTCCAGCACTGAGTGTGGCCTGGGGAGGGCTTTCCCAGTCATGAGAAGAGACCAAAACACGGCAACAGTGGCCCAGGGCAATCAGCTGAGTGGCAGCATGGAACGGGGGCATCCGTGGAGCTGAGCTGGTGTCAGATCACATCCCACCATGGCCCTGTGGGCCCCCAGTACGAGGCACGGCCACTCTGTGACTCAGTGGGCTCCATGGAGGCGGCTGCAGGACTGCTGGTCAGACGGCAGTGACTCCAGAGAGAGGAAACACACACACACACAAACACACACATACACACATATGCATATATACACATGTATCACACACATACACATACATATACACTCTCACATATACACACTGCACACATAAACATATACACACATACACATACCATACACATAAACATATACAAACACATCCACACACATCCACATGTATCACACACATACACATACATATACATACACACACTCTTACATATACACACTGCACACATAAACATATACACACACCCACACACTCACATACATACACACATACACATACTATACACATAAACATATACAGACACATCCACACACATACGCATGCACACATATACATACACACACATACACACACTGTGCACATAAACATATCCACACACATATCACATACCCACATATTCCCCACATGCGCATACACACACCTACACACATAAACATAGACACATACCACACACATGCATACACATGTGCAAACATCATACACACACACACACACACACACACACACACCCCTTCTATTCAAGATGAGTTTCCAGACTGGAATTCCAAAGCACATGCTGCAGAAGATGGTAGCAAACTTCCCTGCATTGGAAATGCAAATATGACCACACTCTGAGGGGGACCTGACCTAAGCATAATCCTAATCCTCGGAGATAAAGGCGCAAACGCTGGTACCCAGAGCAAGACAAAATCACAGACAAACCCTTGGCAGATAAGGATGAAGAAAAAAGCTTTTAAAAATGAAAAACCCAACCAATAAGAAAGAGGAAAAAAGAATTTTTTTAAAAAAATTGAAAAACCCTTGGAATAGACAGCTCCACTTACAGGAATACAGCTGCCCATGGCAACCAGAGGCCAACAGGAAAGAGCAGGGCAGCTGCTCCCGCGGTAGCCTCCAGAAGGAACCAGCTCCACAGAGGTCTTGATCTCACACTTCTAGCCTCCAGAGCACACAGGGATTCAGTCTCTGTTGTCCCAAGTCACCTAGTTTCTGGTCATTGGTCACGGCAGTCCTGGCAAACTGATACAGATGCAAACTGAGGTGACATGGATGTTGGGATTATCTGACAAAGACTTTTTTTGAAACATTTATTTATCTGGGGGCCAGCACTATGGCGCAGCAGGTTAATGCCTTGGCCTGAAGCACCAGCATCCCATATGGGCGCTGGATTGAGTCCCGGCTGCTCCTCTTCCAATCCAGCTCTCTGCTGTGGCCTGGGAAAGCAGTAGAAGATGGCCCAAGTCCTTGGGCCCTGCACCCATGTGGGAGACCCCGAAGAAGCTCCTGGCTCCTGCCTTTGGATCGGAACAGTTCCTGCCATTGCAGCCATCTGGGGAGTGAACCAATGGACAGAAGACTTCTCTCTCTGTCTCTACCTCTCTCTGTAACTCTGCCTTTCAAATAAATAAAATAAATCTTTAAAAAAAAGATTTATTTATCTGTTTGTAAGGTAGAGTTACATAGAGAGGGAGAGACAAAGAGAGAGGGAGAGTTCTCCCAAATGCTGGTTCACTCACCAAATAGCCACAAAAGCTATGGCAGGGCCAGGCTGAAGCCAAGAGCCTAGAATTCCATTCCGGTCTCCCGTGTGGGTGGCACTCCTGAAGGACTTGGGCCAGCATCTGCTGCTTTCCCAGGCACATTAGCAGGGAGCTGGATCGGAAGTAGAAACGGCCAGTGCTCATATGGGATGCCAGCATCACAGCCTATGGCTTGGCCTGCTGCACCACAATGCCAACCCCTAACTGACAAAGATTTTAAAAAACTCCATTACAGGATGCTTCAACATGCAATTCTGAACACTCTTTTTTTTTTTTTTTTTTTGACAGGCAGAGTGGACAGTGAGAGAGAGAGACAGAGAGAAAGGTCTTCCTTTGCCCTTGGTTCACCCTCCAATGGCCGCCGCAGCCGGGCGGCCGGCACACTGCACTGATCCAATGGCAGGAGCCAGGTGCTTCTCCTAGTCTCCCATGGGGTGCAGGGCCCAAGCACTTGGGCCATCCTCCACTGCACTCCCGGGCCACAGCAGAGAGCTGGCCTGGAAGAGGAGCAACCGGGACAGAATCCGGTGCCCCGACTGGGACTAGAACCCGCTGTGCCGGTGCCGCAAGGCGGAGGATTAGCCCAGTGAGCTGCGGCGCCAGCCTCTGAACACTCTTGAAATGAATGAAAATATAGAAAGTTTCAGGACAAAGACAGAAGATATTTTTTAAAAAGGAAAATTAAAAAAACTTTTTGCCTAACCTTGAGCTGTCTGCAGAGTTTATGGTCCACTCGGTCTCCTATGGCAACTGCCCCCTCTGTTGGGAGCTCCACCTCCTCCCAACCTTGCAACAATCCATCCAAATGGCATCTCCTCTTACAAAGTCCAGACTGGGCTTTTTGCTGGGCAGGGAAGCCTTGTGCAGGAGTTCCCAAGAGTTGTCGCCCTCCAAAAGGTTTGTTTTTTTCCCTGGTGACCTCCTGGATTCACAAGAAGCAGAGCCCCCCTCCCCGATCTGGCTCGGGGAAGGGGACTCCGCAGTCAGCACACGCTCTAGGGGCTATGAACACGGACGCCCTCCCCGGGGCAGCTCCGCTTTCCCTGGAGGGCCCTCCGTCCCACACGTCCTACCTAAGCTTTGCTGCTCCAGGACTTCAGCTTGAACGCGGCCCGATAGCCCCACATCCGACGGCCTTGCAGCCTCACAGCCAAACAGAGCTGGCCACCTCCCCCCGCGAGACGGAATTTCGAACTGGCTCCTTGCATTGCCCTAGGTGCAGATGGCCAGTCCCCTTCTGGACAGGCTGTCCACGGCCACCTCTCACCTCTGGCCCCATCTGCTGGCCCGGGGAAAGGCCAGGTGGTGGGACCCACGGCTGCTTCGAGTCCGTGTCTCTTCCAAGGGGCGCTGCTGGGACAAGCCGTGATGATGCTCACTAGGGTTCTCCAGGACAGCTCCAGGGAGCCCAGGGTGCAACTGAACGGGGGCTGTTTGGAAGTCGGCGCAAACCCACCCCCTACAACCGAGTGTGTCCTCTGCTCACTGCTGGAGGCGGCATCTCCCGCTGGGGTCACCAGGCCCTCGCACACAGGCGGAGGTGCCCCGCCAGGAGCCCCCTGCCGGCCCCAGGATCCGAAACTGCAGCACAACCCCCAACAAGAGCAAGTTCTGTGTCTACTGCCTGGCTCCGGCTAGCGTAATTATTTGTTTTGTGTAAAGGGAAAGCCTTTATTTATTTATTTATTCATTCATTCATTTTGCTGGTGCGGCAGCAGACAGAGCCCCGTTTTTTCTTTCCTGAGTTGAGGCGGCTGCGCTGACTCCCTCGGACGGCGTTGCCTGTGTTGAATAATGTAAGGGCAGCGGCCACAGCAAAATAATGAGGAGGTGCGCATGTGCGTGCAGTGGCCGCGGCTAAGCCGGATTAGGGATTCCCAATCAGGGCTCAGGAGCGACGCGAGATGGCGAGTGTAGCATTGACTGCCGATAAGGACGTCACCGCTAATTAAAGTGTCCTGCTTTCCTGGTGCCTGCGATTTATCATGCGTCGGGGGCTGGGGGGAGGCACTTGTTCGCTGGTCAGTTCCTGCTCTGAGAAGGAGTTCTCCTTGATAGCTACTGAGGCCTCCAATAAATAAAATATAGGGACACAGATGAATTACTACTTAATGAATGCAGTGTTCGGGCGCTTTCGGAGTGCAGAGGTTGTAATCGGTGGCTGTGGGTCGGCGCCAATGCCTGCCCTTCTGCTTGGCGTGCTCGGGATCCTTGGTCTTGTTTTCCTTAGTTGGAGCCGACATACAAAGAAAGGAGCTACTTCACACATACCTGCACGCGAAGCCCCCACGTC
Organism: Oryctolagus cuniculus; assembly: GCF_964237555.1. Taxonomy (NCBI): domain Eukaryota; kingdom Metazoa; phylum Chordata; class Mammalia; order Lagomorpha; family Leporidae; genus Oryctolagus; species Oryctolagus cuniculus. The sequence goes on along the minus strand of NC_091443.1, from coordinate 95,190,804 downwards.
CACCTGTGGCCTCTCCTGAAGACGGCCACCCCGGCTGTGTGTTGGGGGCAGCGGTACCGGCGCCATGGATGGGCCCCCTGGTGCCACCCCCCTCCCCACCTTCTGCTGAGTCCCAGAAGGTTCGAGTCCCAGCTGCTCCACTTCTAATTCAGTTCCCCACTAATGCACCTGGGAAGGCAGTGGGAGATGGCCCCTGCACCCAAGAGGGAGACCTGGATAAAACTCCTGGCTCCAGGCTTCAGTCTGGTGCAGCTACAACCGTTGCAGCCATTTGGGGAGTGAACAGCAGATGGAAGATCTCTCTCCTCTCTCTCTTTCTCTCTCTCTAACTGCCTTTCAAATAAATAAATCGAAAGAAAGAAAGAAAGAAAGAAAGAAAGAAAGAAAGAAAGAAAGAAAGAGCTGCAGCTGTTGATTTGATGCTAAGAGCAGTCACACAGGACCTTCGGGGCTAGCCAGAGATTTCAGAAGGAAAACTTGGGAGGCACAAGGCCCTGCCAGGGAGTGGCTCTGAGACCTGTGGTCCTGTGCCCTGTGCTGGTGCAGAATTCCAGAGAAACGGCTTAGGGAGCTGGCACCCTGCTCGCCTTGCTCACAGTCTTAGCTGGGTCTCTTGGTTTCATCTGCACATCCCAGGGAGCTGGCCCCAGAGGGAGCAGTGTTGGAGTAGGGGTGGCACTTTTGACCATGAAGAAAGCTGGAAGGTTGGGTAGAGGGCTCACTTACCAGAGTAGAGCTACACACACCCTCATCCCCTCCCCACCTTGTCCCCAGTCACTCCTCCCAGAACTCGGACTCCTACCACCTTACCACTCCAGGTCAGCAAATACCTACCGAGCCCGTGCCATTAGCAAGTCATCACAGTGGGCAGCAGAGCACCCAACCCACAGAGGGGAGCCCTCCATGAACCGACTTGGAGCGACGAGCCTGCACCATGCAGAGGTCGAAGACAGAGGCTGCGTTAGAGCCAGTGGCTGGGAAGGGCCTGCCTTCTTCAGGGCAGAGACCTGAACGGTGCGTGGCGGCAGCCACATGAAGACCAGGGGGCCAGCACTCCAGCTAGGGGTTGTGGTGAGTTTGAGGATCACCTGACCCTGACCCTGGCACATTGGTCAGTGTGGCTGGCCCCTTTGAGCCGCACCCACGTCACCTGGGAGCTCACTGACTCAGAGCACGTGTCCCAGGCTTGCGGCTCAGGCAGCTCTGGGCAGGGAGCAAAGGAGGCAGGGAGCAAGGCTGAGGAGGGAGACGGGTCCCCCCACCAAGAGCGGTTGTACTGCCATGTGTGCCAACAGGTATGACGAGATTAAAACACAGGGTGCGACTGGAACGCCACTCCTTGCGCTGAATCTGATACCACGCACTGGAAGAATACGTCTTTACTTCTCCGTGTAGTTTATCATTTAACAACAGCACACTTTCAAATTTAGTCTACTCGGTTAGCATCTTCTTTATCCCTATCTCAGATCGATCTTGGACAATCAATGAAATGAGAAAGCAAGCCCTGATTTGTAGGGTTGCTTGCTGATGCCTGTGGTGTGAATTCTCCCACCATCTCCAAGGTCAAACTGTCACTGTGCCATCACCACTCAGACTTGGGAAGAGGCGTGCAGAAGCTCATCCCCGAACTGAGTGTCCGCCCCTCAGTGTCACTGGTGCTGAGCAGAGAGAACATGCAAATGCTTAGGAACTGATGAATGTCAGATATTCTGTATCTTTGTTACAACAGAGTTTACTTCATTATGAAATTGTTTTTCAAGATTTATTTATTGACAGAGGCGGGTGGAAGAGACATCCTCCCTCTGCAGGTTCAGAACCCAAATGGCCACAATGGGCAGTGCTGGGCCAGGCCAAAGTCAGGAGCCCGGAACTCCATGAGGTCTCCCATGTGGACTCAAGGACTTGGGCCATCTTCCACTGCTTTCCCAGGCATTTTAGCAAGGAGCTGGATCAGAAGTGGAGCAGCCGGGACTCGAACCGGCACCCCCACAAGAAGCCGGCATTCCAGACAGCATCGTAACCTGGGCGCCACAATGCTGACCCATAGTTATAACACTTTATAAGCTAATTGTTATTTTGTTTTAAAATTCACTTTGACAGGCACAGAGACAGAAAGAGACAGAGATCTCTCACCTGCTGGTTCACTCCCCAGATGCTCACAACAGCCAGAGTTGAGCCAGGCTGAAGTCCGAGGAACTCAGGCTGGGTCTTCCACATGATTGGCAGGGACCCAAGTACTGGGGGCATCGCTTGGTGCCTCCCAGGCTGTACATGAGCAGGAAGCAGGAGTCAGGTGTGGAGCAGGACTCAAACCCCGGCAGTGCGACATGGGACAAAAGCATCCCAAGTGGCGTCGTACCCGGTGTGCCAAATAACCCCTCTCAGTGTGGACCGTCAGCTGGTAAGCCCCTGGGACTCACGGGGGTGCAAGGCTTCCCCGGTCTGACTCCAGACTCGCTTGCCTGCCTGGAATGGGGACCAGTGTCCCACAAGACCCCTCTCATCCTGATGGAAACACGGGAGTCACTCCAGTCCATGGCCCTGTCTGCTGGCCCTGTCTGGCCATCTGTGGGGCCATCCCTGCCAGCTCTGGGTTCCCTCTGCAGCTTGTGCCTCCCCTCCGTGGCTGGTGTGGCCCCCCTTCTGTGACCGCTTCCCTAGAAGTGGGCTGCAGACACTGCCCTTGTCCAGCTACAGCCCTTGCTATATTCAATTACCCTGGTTTATGGGGCTCTTTAAAGCTGCTTTATTGCTCTCTCCTTTCCATGACCCTAGTCTCTGACTTTCCTTAGTTTGCTCCAGGGTTATTGCTCATCAAGGGATAGGTCACCACAGGTTCAAAGGCAACAGTGAAACCAGCGAGGGAAGGCTGCCTCCTGGCTGCCAGCTCTGCTCCCACCAGCATTAAAGTGATGGATGATGATGGAGGGGCCCCTCCGCTCACTCCGTTCTCCTCACGTTGTAACTTGCCAGACCCTAGACGGAGACGTCATCAGCATTATCCACTTGCCAAATGTTCTCCAGGCCACATTCCTAGACACAGACATCGCAGTTCCCAAGCAGTTCTGTGGCATAGGTGGAATAGGTGCTACTAGAGCTACATCACAGATGAAGAAACTGAGGGGTAGAAGGGTCACACCTGAACCTCCGGCTCCGGACAGGATGGAGCAGGACCTATCTTCCTAGGTCCTCCCTCTTACAGCCAAAAAAAAAAAATTCTCTGGACATGATAGTGAAGAAGCCACAAGGGTTTCCCTCTCCCCTTCTGCAGGGTCAGCAGGTGTGGGGAGCAATTCGGACTAGACTAAGTTACTGGAATTAAGACTTATTCTATGCATCTGCTCTCCCACAATATGGCGCTGGGAGAGAAGAAAACAGCTTTTACACAGCTGCCTCCAGTTCAACCAATAAACTGTAGGACTTGCTCCTGATTGGAGAGCAGCGTACTCGGCGTGTGGGCAGCCGAGTTAGGATTGGCGGAGGAGGACTATAAAGGAGGAGAGAGACGGCATGCACCAGGGAACATCTAAGAGGAACATCTAAGGGGAACACCTAAGGGGAACACCTGTGCAGCCCCCGAGAGAGCCGGCCGGCGGTGTGCCGCTCCCCTGCAGAAGTGGGGAATGTGGCCAGGGGGAACTGCCTTCCACGGAGGTGGAAGGGATAGTAGCCAACCCGGGAAGAACCAGCAGCAAACCCGGGGAGGGCCGAGCAGACGAAAGAACAGCGCAGGGTCCTGTGTCGTTCCTCCACAAAGAGGGGGAGCGACATAATGGTGCCGTGACTCGGATAGGAAGCCTAGGCAGGACTTAGTGTCGTTCCTCCACGAAGAGGGGGAGTGACAAGCAGGTCCTACTCTCCAACATCCGGACCGTAGGGGACGGCTCCTGCTGTCTCCCACACCTGTGTCTGCAGAGCCTGGCAGGGCAGCTCAGACGCACCAAGGTGGTGCAAGCCAATGGGCCCTGCTCCTGCCTTCGCTGAGAAGGACTCAGAGAGCCAACAAGGGGCTGACCGCCCCCCCCCCAGCTGCAGTGGACCCAGTGGAGTTGGTGCCTGCCCCCCCCGTTGCCAGGGTGGTGTCATTGCTGGGGCCCAGTGGGAAGCTGGACACTTGACGCCTTCCCAGGGAGATGCCTGCTGTAGAAGACAAGTGGGACAGGGGCCTCTAGGTAGAATGGCAAGTCACCTGCCACGTCCAGGGCGGGAAACAACAGCCCCAGAGAGGGAGAGGGAGAGAGAGAGAGAAGTAGAGGGAGAGAGGGAGGGGGAGAGAGAGAGAGAGACAGGGAGGGGGGAGAAAGAGAGGGAGAGGGAGGGAGAGAGAGACGGAGGGAGAGAGAGAGAGAAAAACAGGGAGAGGGAGGGAGGGGGGAGAAAGAGAGGGAGAGGGAGGGAGAGAGAGATGGAGGGAGAGGGAGAGGGAGGGAGAGAGAGAGAGGGAGAGAGAGAGAGAGAGGGAGAGGCAGTTGGAATTATCAGGATTTAGAAGCAATCACCATGCACGTACTTAATAAGCCATCATGGATACTTGTGAAACAAATGAAAAATAAAAACTCCAATAACAAAAGAAGTTTCCTTAAAAAGTCAGATGGAAATCAAAGAACTGAAGATTACAATTGCCGGGAAAAGGAATGGGCTTGACGGCATTGTACGGGAAACAGAAGACTAAATCACGGAGTTGAGCTCAGAGCGGTAGAAGTTGGTCAGCATGAACAACAGAGAGGAGATAGCCTGGAAAACAGGCTCAGGGATCTGTGAGACAGTAAGAGAGCTGACAGTCTCATTCTCTGAACCCCAAGAGGAGCAGAAACAGCAGGACAGGGAAGTTAAATATGGCTGAAGACGTCCAATGGAGACAGACAGAAACCTACGGATTTCAGAAGCTGAGTGATTCCCCAGACACCTAAAAAAACTTCTGAGAATGAAAGACAAGGGCAAATATTGAAAGAGCCACAGAGAAATAGCACATGAAGGACTTGGGGCCATCAGGTTGATCGATAACAGAGTTCTCATCTGAACAGAAGTGGCGCAACATTTTTCAAGTATTGAAAGCAAAGAACCAGCTCCAGTGAACTCTGTATCTTGGACAAGAGGCCCCAGAAATGAAAGGGAAAGAAAAATGCCTTCAACCACGAGAAGTTACTGTGGCAACTGTTCCCTTAAATACAAAGGAAATTAACCAAACAGAAACCCTTTGAAGAATACAACTTCTTTCTTTACTGTGGTTGTGTGTATGTTTGTTTGTTTCAAGAAATCCCAGAACTTCCAAAAGGAAAAGACAAAATCCACAATGTGTAAAAATGAGGATAAATAAAATAGACTGCACCTCTCATGTGCATCTTGAATCATATTTGGTGATGGGAGCAAAAACTGGGACAGCATCTGAGGATGTGCTTGGCATGTACGGAGAATTCACGGAAGACACCTGTGTTTTCTAAATGGAAGACTAGGAACTAAATGGAAGTAAGCATCCACCTATACTCAAGGTAGCACGTATGAGAGTTGTGTTATAATCCCTGCAGCAACCAATAATTTCCACAACCTGTCCCAGAATATAGGTGAAATAGCTCACTTATTTTTTTGAAGCTAATGTTATGCTGATTCCAAAAAGAAACACAGGGAAAAAAAAAGATATGGATCAATAACTCTCATGAATTTAGGTGCAAAATCTTCCACAACAGTATTAGCAAATTGAATCTAGTACCATATAAAAAGAATGAATACAATGTCCAAATGAGATTTATTCCAGGCATGAAAGGCTGGTTCAATATTCAAAAGTCAGTGTAATTCACTGTACTAATAGGCTTAGGAAAGATAATCATGATCTTATCCATATCTTCAGAAATAAAAATTTGGTAGAATCCAACACCATTCATGATTCTCTCAGGGAAGCAAAAAGAGAGGAGAATGTCCTCAACTGGACAAAGGCAGCTCCCGCTAGCATCATACTCAGTGGTGGGACACCAGTACTGCCTCTGACCCTGGAACGAGGAGCATCTTCTCGCCCCGCTCTTACTCAGCGTGGCACCAACACTTCAAGTCAACACGATAAGGCAAGAAAAGCAAGGAGGGTGGCTAGGGCCATGGCTCACTAGGCTAATCCTCCACCTGCGGCACCGGCACCCCGGGGTTCTAGTCCCGGTTGGGGTGCTGGTTCTGTCCCGGTTGCTCCTCTTCCAGTCCAGCTCTCTGCTGTGGCCCGGGAAGGCAGTGAAGGATGGCTCAAGTGCTTGGGCCCCTGCACCTGCGTGGGAGACTGGGAGGAAGTGCCCAGCTCCTGGTTTCGTATCGGATCGGTGCAGCACCGGCCATAGCAACCATTAGGGGAGTGAACCAATGGAAGGAAGACCTTTCTCTCTGTCTCTCTCTCACTCTCTATAACTATACCTGTCAAATAAAAAAGAAAGAAAGAAAGAAAAGCAAGAAGGGAAGAAATGAAACTTTCCGTATTTTCAGAGGATGTGACGGTTCATGCAGAAAATCCCAGGGTGTCTACAGAAAAACTCCCAGAGTGAACACACAAGTTCAATAAGATCAGGGGCTACAAGAGCAACACTCTGAGATCAACTGTAGATTTTTTTTAAAGATTTATTTATTTATTTGGAAGGTAGAGTTACAGAGAGACAGAGAGAGAGAGAGAGACAGAGAGAGAGAGAGATAGGTCTTCCATCTGCTGATTCACTCCCCAAATGGCCATGTGGCTGATCTGAAGCCAGGCACCAGGAGCTTCCTCCAGGTCTCCCACAAGGTGCAGGGGCCCAAAGACTTGGGCCATCTTCTACTGCTTTCCCAGGCCATAGCAGAGAGCTGGATCGGAAGTGGAGCAGCCAGGACTCTGCCGGCACTGCAAGTGGTGGCTTAGCCTACTACACCATGGCCTCTGCCCCTTAACTGTGTATTAAATATGAACATGTGAGGGGCCGGCACTGTGTGTCAGTCTGCAGCACTGATGTTCCCTATCACAGCACCAGTTCAAGCCTCCGCTACCGTGCCTCTGATCCAGTTCCCTGCTAATGCGCCTGGGACAGCCATGGAGGACAGCCCTGAGTGTGGGCCCCTGTCACCCAAGTGGCAGACCCAGATGGACTTCCTGGCTCCTGGCTTCAGCCCGAGGCGGCCCTGGCCATTGCATTTGGAGAAGGACCCAGTAAATGGACGACCTCCTTCTGCCTCTCATTCTCTTGCTCTCTTGCTACCACTCTGACTTTGAAATAAATTTTTAAAAATCCTAAAAATAAATAAATAAAAATGAACTCATGGGAAGTACAACTAAAACCACATTTACGGTGCCGGTGCCGCGGCTCACTAGGCTAATCCTCCGCCTAGCGGCGCTGGCACACCGGGTTCTAGTCCCGGCCGGGGCGCCAGATTCTGTCCCGGTTGCCCCTCTTCCAGGCCAGCTCTCTGCTGTGGCCAGGGAGTGCAGTGGAGGATGGCCCAAGTGCTTGGGCCCTGCACCTCATGGGAAACCAGGAAAAGCACCTGGCTCCTGGCTCCTGCCATCCGATCAGCGCGGTGCACCGGCCGCAGCGCGCCGGCCGCGGCGGCCATTGGAGGGTGAACCAAGGGCAAAGGAAGACCTTTCTCTCTGTCTCTCTCTCTCTCTCACTGTCCACTTTGCCTGTCAAAAAAAAAAACATTTACAATTACTTCAAAGAACATGAAATACTTACGCATACATCTCACCAAACGTGTAGGATCTGTATTTTGAAAATCACAACATGTTGCCAGAACAAATAGAATAAGTCTTAAAGAACCAGAGATGCACCATGTTCACAAAGTAGCAGCTTAAACACAAAGATGTTTATTCTCCCCAACTTACCATGGGTTTAACGTAATTACTGAAAAAAATCTCAGCAAGAGTTTTCACAGAGACGAGCTTAGTCTACAGTCTTCACAGAAAAGCGCAGGATCTAGAATAGCTAGGATATTCTTGAAGAAGACGATTAAACTGGGAGCGATGACTCAATATTTAAGCTTACTGTCTAGCTGCACTAATCGACACAGTCTGGTCTCAGCAGAGACACAGAGGTAAGGATCAGTAGAACAGAGCAGAGGACCTGGAGGGGAGCCATGCAGACGCCCCCACGGATTCTGGAAACAGGAAAAGCAGCTCCATGGAGGTTGGAAGGCTTCTTCCACTAATGGTGCTGGAGCAACTGACAGTCATGAGCAGAAGTGTGACCTCTGTCCAAGCCTCACACTTGAAACATACACAGATCATGGACTTGAGGTGTGAAAATGCAATGATGCAATTTTTAGAAAAAAAAAAAAAGTATAGGAGAAAATCTTTGGCACCTGAGCTACATGAGGAGAAAATGGTTAACTAGACCTCATCAAAGTAAAAAAAAAATTGCCCTGTAAAAGACCATGTTAAGAGGATTTAACAGGAAGAAACTATTAGTGGCCACATAATTCACACACAATTGCAAAATCGTATAGATCCAAATTACACATTGATACAGGCATGCAAATGAATATATGTGAAGCTGGTCAGATTTGAATAATGATGGACTATACCCATATGAATTTTCTAGTTATGATATTATAACTTAGCTTTTTTAAAAAAATTTGTTTACTTGAGAGGCAGAAAGACAGAAAGAAAGATCTTCCATCTGCCAGTTCACTCTCCAAATGGCTGCAATGGCCAGAGCTGGAGTCAGGAGCCAGGAGCTTCTTCTGAGTCTCCCACATGGGTGCAGGGGCCCAAGCACTTGGGGCATCTCCCACTGCTTTCCCAAACCACAGCAGAGAGCTGGATTGGAAATGGAGCAGCCGGGACTCGAACCGGTGCCCAAAGAGGGTGCCAGTGCCGCCGGTGGATGCTCAGCCTACTGTGCCACAGTGCTGGCCCCTGTAACTTGGTTTTGCAAGTCATTAACATCGTGGAAACTTAGTGAAGGGCATACGGGATCTTGCATTGTTTCTCAGTCACCCCCGTGTAATATATAGAGCAGGACTCCAAGTTACATCACCCAGAAGTCCCTGCTCAGTGGGAGGTAGGACTGGGACGGGTGAGGGTGGAACGCAGGACTGGAAGCTCATCGCCTCGCGTCTTTCACGGGGAGCAAGGGTCTGGTTCATGGGTGAGAAAAATGATGCAAGGAAAAAAGGAGGTCACCAGGACCGGTGCTGATGCTGGGCCGTGCGAACACACATCAGGGCGAGAGGTGCCAGGTGGTGGCCCAAGCACGAGTGCTGTGGCTCCCCACTGCTGCAGAGAGGACGCGGCTCTGAGCTGTGCCGAGTGTGGGTCTGACCTGTGACTCACTCCCAGTGCAAAGAACAGAGAAGAAGCTGGGGTGGTGGCGCTAACATCACTTTCAGATTAGGTTTTCAAAGACTGACTTCCACCTCGATGGTTCCTTCTTGTTCTGACAGAGCCAGCTGCCATGCTGTGTAACGCCCTGCAGGGCAATTATCTGGCACACAGCCGGGGCCACCTCTGGCTGAATCCTGCCAGCAGCCGCTGATTGAGCCTGGAAGTGGGCCCTGCCCAGCTGAACTTGTTTCTGACCAGGGCTCCAGCTGACCCATGATTGCAGCGAGTGAGGGCCCCTGAGCCCTAGCGCTGGCTGAGCTGTGCCTGGATTCCTGGTCCGCAGAGGCAGGTGGATAATGAATGACTGTTTTTATGCTGCTTAACTTTGGGATGACTTGTAATGCAGCAAGAGATAATGAATGCAGAGGGGGCGTCTCTCATTATCCCACAGGGTAGCCTGTGTGAGGCCGGCAGAGGTCCCAGCCGGTGGAAACCTGCCAATCCTCAGAGCTGGTGTGGCGGCACTTCCACCGCTTTCTATGGGCCAGCACCGGCCACTGATTCAGGGAGTGCAGAAACGGGTTTGGCCTGTTGCTCGAAGTCGTGCTGCAAAGAAGCATGGATACAATCCTACAAACATGACCAGGGCCATGTTTCCCGAGACGCCCTGGGTTCAACCACCCCCGAGCTGCCAGGAGCGGCCCAAGGGAGTAGCCCGGGGCCACCCAGGCTCAGACCCGATGCAGAGCCACAGTAGACATGGTGGGTAGGAGTTGTCTGCACGTATCTCCCCCAGGCAGCTGCAAAGACCACTCCCCAAACCCTCCAGTTCCTTCCGGGCAAGGGTGAATTTCACCCCCTGCATGGCTCTCTGGGGGAACAGGACAAAAACCTCCAGCCTGGCCTGCGGCTGAGGTCCTTGTGGTCTGGCCCCTGCTGGCCTCTCCAGCCTCCTCCCAAAACCTTCCCACTGTACCTCCACCATCCTGGGCCCCCTGCAAAGCTTTGGGTCCCTGCCTGTGTTCCCTGTCGCACCCAAATCCTCTCATTTGTCCCAGGCACACCTGCCTGGTTTCCAAGACAGGAAAATGCCTGACCAGAATGATCAGGGAGCCTGCATCCCCCAGAGGCAAACTTCTCCTTGCAGGTGCTTTTTCTAAAGAGGGTGGCCCAGGAGACCACCCTTCAAATGCAAACAGATCAAGCCAGAGCCCACTACCAACCACCTCCCTCAGGAGGCTCCCATCCTCTGGGCCCTCTGTCCACCTGCCCTGTCCACCCAGGGCCACATGCTGGAGGACCGGGGGCTGCTGGGATTCTTCAAACCAGCCAATCCAAAGGATGCTTAGCTTCTCGTTCCTTCCCATGGGGACCACAGTGATGGCTCTAGCCCTCAGCTCCCCCTCTCCCCTGCCTCCCAACAGACCTTGTGCTTCCCTGGGTGGCCCTGTGAGGGGAAGAAGCCCCTCCCCTTGGGAGCTCTGAGTAGCAGGCAACAGCAATCATCTTATGTGCTGGCCTCTGTCCCTCTGAGTTGCTATTGATTTCTATTAACACCTGCCATTTAAAACTGTCTTCCTCGCGTGGGTGCAACAGTTTGAGTCACCCCAACACTCTGCGGGGAGCGCAAGCCCCGAGCTGCTCAGCAGCGCCCCCCCGACTCCAGCCCCTGCCCTCAGCCGGCCCATTCACCTCGCCAGGGCAGCCCAGGCCCCCCCCCCCAGGCCTGCTGTGTTCCAGGGCAGGGACTGCATGCTCTGGCTGAGACCTGGCCTACAACAGGCACAGCTCACGCAGAAAAGCCGAGTACCAGGAAAAAGACAAGGGGTCAGAAAGGTCATAGCAGATGTGCATTATAAAACAAAAACTTCGTGTGGATTTTAAAGTTGCTGCGTCGAATAAACTTATCTTTTAAGTCCTTTTTTTACATAAAATATTTGAAGTTCCCTTGTGTGAACACACTTATTGCAGAAAAAGGATTTCTCTGGACGACGTCTGCAAGTGCAAAAAGAATAGGGAACAACCCAGAGGGAACCGGCCCTGGCCCTGGGGGGCAGGGGTGACTTCCTCCCCTCCCCAAGACAGCCCAGGCTCCCTCAAACACCTGCCACAGGGGGGAAGGCCCTGCCCAGACCTGGGCCACTGTGAGCCCAGGGGATGCAGGCAGGCTGGGTGGCCAGCAGGTGATGCTGTCCAGCCCTCTGCTGGGCAGGGTCGGGGTAGCAGCAAGGGGCTTCCGCAGCAGTCCTCCCCTCCAGGCCCAGAGCCGCTCAGGGTCATCCAGGGGCAGCAGGTTGAGTACCTTTCCTGTTCAGGACTGAACACAATTCCACACTCTGGATGGAACAGTTTATCCGTGCACCTGCCGACGCGCACCTTCTGGCTGTTGGGAACCGTGCTGCCATGGACCCAGGTCTCCAAACATCTCTCAGAGTCCAAGCTCAGAGGCAGGGTTGCTGGATGGCACAGCAACGCTGCTTTTAATGTTTTGAGGATTTGCTGTCCTGCTTTCCACAGTGCCTGCACCGCGTTCCAGCCCTCACCTATAGTTCTTTTAATATAAGAAGAAGATAAACAGCTTATTGTCAAAGCTAGGTGCATAGGGTTTCTTCTCCTTGCTCCCTGAAACACTGTAATTAATGCAGAGCTGAACAGACACTTTCAGAGATAATGGATGATTGGCCAATAAACACCTGAAAATGTGCTCACCCCAGGGAGTTAGGTCGGGAGATACAAGTCACAATGAGGCTGATAAAACTTGTGCCTCTTAGCTTGGGAGAGAATACACAGGCTGAGGATGTGCCTGGAGGCGAGGCCATGGGTCTGCCCTGCTGGAACCCTCTCGCTGTGAACGGGCAACTTGACAGCACCCAAAAATATTTAAAGGCACCCGCCCTTAACCTCAGGGGCCTAGTCAGCCTGTTCTGTAGAAACGCCAGCACATAGACACAAAGGTGTAAATAGAAAGGAGAGAAAAGCCAATTTGGAGCAATAGCAACAGGCAAAAACTGGAACCCGTCCAAACTGATTCCAAGAAGGGCTTGGCCATATAAACCACGACATCATCACGCCATGGAAACTACACAGCTCTACGAAGAGTGGGCTTCGTAGCTTTGTGTGGAAACAGAAAAAGCCCCAAGACAACAAATAAAAGTTGAGGGGACAGAAGCAAGCACCAGATACAGATGGTGTAATCGCACTCACATAAAGCCCTGCTCTGGAATGCCATGCGCGCACACACATACACACACACATACACACATGTGCGCACACGCGAGATTCACTGAACCCAGACCAGAAGGTGCAGGCCCAAGGCTCAGCGGCCCTGGCCTCCATGCAGAGAGCGTGAGGGGCTGAGGATAACTTTGCATTCCTTGCTACAGTGAGTTACTATATGGGAGCGCCCTTTAAAAATGCAAGCCACTGGTGATGTTCAAAGTCGACAAACAAAAAGGATGTGTTGGGGAGAGAAAGGGTTCCTTGTGTGAAGGGTGGTCCAGCCCGCCCCACCCCAGGCACCGCCCACTCACAGCCTTTCCCTGCCAGTGGTGAACCTGCAGCAGCTCTGACAGCGGCTGCCTGAGCAAGGCCAGCGCTTCCAGGGCTCAGGTGACATCCAGGGCCTCCCAAAAGCAGAGAGGACTGCATGGGGGTGGGGAGAGACATAGGCCTGGGCTGCTGCACACCCCAAGCCTTGTAGGGTGCAGGGATCGCTGCGTGCCTCCTCTCAACTCTCAGCCGTGGAGCTCTGACCTCAGCCTGGAGAGCCCAGAAGCTTCCAGACAAAGCCTGGGCCAGGTCCGAGCCGCATTCCTGCTCTGCTGCTGCTCGGCTAGGAGGCGGCCTTGCTGCTGCGCAGTCCAATCCTGGAAGTCCTTGACGCCCCACCTATGTCTCCCTGCATCTCACCGGCACCTCCCACCATGGGTTGGGGGGCATAGGCTCACAGGAGGGCTGATAACTGGGGGACCAGTTACCAGCAGGCTTCGAGCACCTGTCAGGGTCCTACCCAGGGCTCCGCAGGCACGAGACAAATGGGACCGGGTCATTTCACGTGTCTCACTTTGCCCGATCTCATTTCTCACTGTCACTGCAACTGTGAGGCGCTAGGAGCATCCTGGCCATCTGGGCTTGGCTCCTTCCTCTGTGTAGCGCCTGGGGCAGGGACCACGGCCTGGGGTTGAGGGGCAGCAAGGCCGCAGGAAAGGGGTATTGTGACATGAGGCACCAGGACGGGCTTCTGGAAGGAGGAAGCCGTGGCGACAGCTGTCCCAGTCACTCTTGCCATGCGGTTAAACACATCCCAGACTCTGCAGATCTGTGGGCCAGGAATCAGGACAAAGCACAGCGGGGCGGCCTTGTCTCTCTCCACAATGTCTGGGACCTCACTCACCGTAGCCTTGATGGACAGGTGAGACGCCAGGGCTAGGGGCCGGGGAGGGGGGGCTGGACTGTCTGCTGGAACACCCACCATGGCCCCTGCACACGTGCACATGTGCACACACATACACACATCTCATGCTGGCACCCTCAAAGCTGATGTACTCCAGGCTCACAGAGGAGGCCTGGGGTCAGTGCGAGGGTCTCCCCATACTCACAGGGTGCCAGTTATCCACTCAGCCACAGTCTGGAAACATTAAGTGGAGACTTCCAGATGTACACAACTCACAAGTTTTAAGTTGTGCGCCCCTCGGAGCAGGTGAAGAAATCTTAAGCCATCCCACTCCTGGAACCAAGATGCCCTCCCTGTGTGTGCCGCCTGCCCACTTGGTCACCTGGCAGCCACCTAGGCTTCCAGATCGACTCTCCCAGCGTCACAGGGCTTGTGTTCAAGTCACTTCTATTTTACTTACTATCGGCCCCAAGGCACAAAACTAGGGAGGCTGGCAATTTGTTCTCATCCTTCTTAAATGAGATATTGGCAATTGTATGACAGCGTCGGGTTATAACTGCTCCATCTCATTATTAGTCCTTGTTGTCCATCTCCTGTGGAATCTCATTCACGAATGAACTCCCATCGTGAGTCTGTACGCATAGGGAAAATGCACGGTGTTTGGAGGTTCCGCAGTGTGGGGAGCAACTTGGACTAGACTAAGTTACTGGAATTAAGACTTATTCTATGCATCTGCTCTCCCACAATATGGCGCCGGGAGAGGAGTAAAAACAACTTTTACACAGCTGCCTCCAGTTCAACCAGTAACCTGCAGGAGCTGATCCCACTCCTGATTGGAGGAGAGCAGCGTACTCGGTGTGTGGGTAGCAGAGTTGGGATTGGTGGAAGAGGACTATAAAGGAGAGAGACAACATGCACCAGAACACCTGAGGAACACCTGTGCAGCCCCCGAGAGAGCCGGCCAGTGGTGTGCCGCTCCCCCGCGGAAGTGGGGAAAGTGGCAGGGGGAAACACCCTTCCACGGAGGTGGAAGGATGGTAGCCAACCCGGGAAGGACCAGCAGCAAACCCGGGGAGGGCCGAGCAGACAAAAGAACAGCGCAGGGTCGTGTGTCGTTCCTCCATGAAGAGAGGGAGCGACATAATGGTGCCGTGACTCGGATAGGAAACCTAGGCAGGGTTTAGTGTCGTTCCTCCGCGAAGAGGGGGAGCGACACCGCAGCATCTTCTCTGGGTCAGGGGATGAATGTGGAGGAAACCCAGCCCAGTGGACAAAGAGGTGGGCTCAGAGGAGAAATCCAGGCTTCAGTGGAGACACGGCTTCTCCTAAGAAGACAGTGCAGGCACCAAAGAAGTCACTCCCGGAAGACCTGGAGACGTCACTCAAGAAGACCCTGGATGTGGCTTCTACAAGATCTGCAGCTGGCACTCTCTCTAGGAAACCCAGAAGAGCGGCCCCCAGAGGCCTGAGGTGCCTCCCGTTCAAACAAGAGGATTCCTCCGCAGGCTCCAGAGAAATCCCTGTGCTCAGCATTGAATTGCGCCCCGCTAATTTCTCGTGATGGAGAGAGGGCCATGTTGAAGAGTGCTCACTGCTACAGATGTAGCTGCAATCCAGTTACCTGGGCGTCCATGGCGCCCGCACTGGAAAATGTAGAACACAGAAGCTATTTATACAGACAGGGTGCATTTCAGCAAGGAACGTGCAACTGGCATTTAGAATTAATTTAGCGCCTTGTCTGCTCCGAGGACATATGCTATGTGTCTAGAATTCTGACACTGGCAACATCATGGGTACGAGTTCCACGTGGCCAGGAAGGACCGAAGTTACCCTTGGCACAGACACAGGTGCGCTCTGGGTGTCGGCAACAGTCACACCTCCCAGGGTGTGCAGACACTAGAGTCTTCAGACCTAAGTGGCCATATGGCACCTGTCTTGCTTTTCAGCACTGAATGTAAAAGGTGGTGTGCAAGCTGGAGGCAGGGCACGACCGGCACCGCCTCTGCCATCTCCACTTGGCTCCACGTGGAGGGTTCCCAGCGAGGGACAGGCCACCACGTGTCCCCTGGGCTTGCGTCTGAAAGTCCCAGAGCCTGCAGGGGGTGTTGGAATCACACCCTGGAGCAGGCACCCACCTGTGCGGTAACTGGCAGCGCCCAGCAGTGTGCACCTTAGAAGCCCTTAATGAGTAACTGGTTTCACTTGGCGACACAGACCTACAAAATCCCAGTCTTGCAGACTCAGAGACCGACTGCTGGGGATGGAAGCAAGGGGGCAAATCATCCCAACAACTGCAGGGGTGCAGGCCAGGTCCTGGAAAAGCAGGAACTGCCCCCAACCTGCTTCTGACTCTCTGTGCCCACGGTGTCACACGCCCACGTGTGTCCCGAGCACTCTCACTGCAGTCTGTTATGCAGAAGAAAACGCCACATCCCCACCCCAGTCTCCAGGGCACGGCTTGCCGGTGGGGTGAGGGGCCAGAGACAAACAGCCAGCTCAGCCCTCTGGGCCACTGATTAGGACTGATTAGGGGGAGGGGAGTGCAGGTGAGCCTGAAAATTCTGGGAGGCTCACACAGTACACAGGGCTCCAGGGACGGAACCAAGAGTGCAGGGACCCAGCAGGTGGTGGGGCTACTGGGAGAGCAGCTGGCAGCCGAGGCAGGAGTGACAGGACAATGAGTTAGACAGCAGCCAGGGTCAGGACAGCGCTGCAGGGATGGTGCCAGGTGCTGGGACGAGCAGGCTCAGGACCTGGCTTTGGCCTTCAGTGAGATGAGGACCCCTGGGGTCACAGCAGCTGGTGCTCTGCTCTGCATTGAGTCAGGGTAAAGGTCAAACGTCCAGCTCCTCGAGTTCTCGCTCTGGTCTCTG
This sequence comes from Oryctolagus cuniculus, assembly GCF_964237555.1. Lineage (NCBI taxonomy): Eukaryota > Metazoa > Chordata > Mammalia > Lagomorpha > Leporidae > Oryctolagus > Oryctolagus cuniculus. The sequence goes on along the minus strand of NC_091443.1, from coordinate 95,174,273 downwards.
ACACTACGGGTCCACTTAGGGCCCCACGGGAAAATCCCAAAAGCATGGTCGGGAGCAAGAGCCCCGTGGACAGCCGCAGGCACGGCGTTGCCTCTGTCTTCCCCGTGTCTCAGACACAGGCGGGCTCAGCAGCCCTCCCTCCCTGGTGTCCATGAATGGATGGAAATGCAAAGCTTGCAAGGGCAAGATGCTTCAGGCCCAAGGTGGAGCCGGCACCGCCCACACCCTGTGTCAGCAGCACAGACCCTAGGTCCCCTGACTGCATCTGAGCCTGGTGGGGCTGTGGTTGTCATGGTAAAGAGGGTGGTGTCTCCAGCTGGACGGCTGGGGTTGGCCCTCTCCGAGGGGCACCCCCTGGAGCAGCCCCTAAGCCCACCGCTCCCGGCAGCCGGCAAACTGCAGGAAACTGGTCATTTAACACTCACCAAATTCATCTTCACATTGTGCAAACCAGTTCATGAACCAAGACCCCAAGACCAATATTAGCAACTCTAGAACACAGGATTCTAAAACTTTAAATTTAAAAATTTTATTCACACAAAACAAAAACTCCAGACAGCACTGAGGTGGGGCACAGTGGAAGGTAAGCCCCTGCCTCGGCCGACCCAAAGGACCAGACACTGCCAGCAACGCTTGTGCAACCTTCCAGGAGCCAGGTCCCTGCCTGCTCTGTGCAAGGACTCTGTGTGCTTTTTATACACACGTGCATGGAAAGTTCGCTCCCTCTCTTCCCAGATTCTGCTCTCCGGAATGCACCTGCTCACTGACACATCCTCACAATTAACAGTCGCGGGACTTTCTAGGTCAGATGGACACGCACAGAGCGGTCACAGATCCGAGCCGCCCGGCCGTCAAGGTCCCAGCTGTGGTCAAACATGTGAGTGTCTGCCTTCTTAGTTCAGCTCCCACGCGCTGCACCAGTGTCTTTTCACGTCTACCCGTGCGTGCGCCCTCTGCAGCGGCCACCAAGTGCTGACCTGCCACCCGGAGCCCTGAGCACAAGGCGGCTTCGATGGCCTACGGGAGCACCCTGTGCTCATGCGCTTCACCCAGAGAGCTGTCAGGTGCCACTGGCCCTGAGCCCAGCATGAATCAAAGGCCTGAGAGAAACACAGAAAACAAGGTTGTGCGTGGGTCAGCTACTGGAAGGTTGTGACCCCCCACACAGAGGAATCCACCCTGGATTGCCCTTGGAGCAATGGTTCTGGAGTTGCCAACTCAGTGCTGGGTGGTGACTTTCTAGAATGCAACCACCATGATTAACAAGGGTCAACTGAATTTAATTCTTCCGAAGTGGCTATCATACCCCATTTGGTACATGGATGTGTTTTGTTTTTTGCTTAGCAAGCTGTCTTGGATACTGCCCCACATTGGCCCAAAAAGAATGTCCTTGTTCTTTTTCCTGACTGTGTAATACTCCATGTCATGAGCATACGATCACTATCTAAGCGCCCTGCCACTGATTTGGGGCATTTTCCATCTCTGGTCAGTATCTGCAATGCTGAGTACCTGTGCAGGTCCGTCTGTAGGACACGCTCTAGCAGCAGCGGGGTGACGTCGGACAGGTCTCCCCAGGCCCCCTCCCCAAGAGCTGGTGTCTACATACATCCGACACCCCCAGGCTGTGGGAGTCCTGACTCCCCAGTCCCCCTCCCCAAGACCTCGTGTCTACACGCTCTCCAACCCCAAGGCTGTGGGAGTCCTGACTCCCCAGTCCCCCTCCCCAAGACCTCGTGTCTACACGCTCTCCGACCCCGAGGCTGTGGGAGTCCTGACTCCCCAGGCCCCCTTCCCAAGAGCTCGTGTCTACACACACTCTGACCCCCAGGCTGTGGGAGTCCTGACTCCCCAGGCCCCCTCCCCAAAACCTCGTGTCTACACTCTCTCCGACCCCGAGGTTGTGGGAGTCCTGACTCCCCGTGGGAGGTGGTTTCAGCCTCTTGGGCTGCTGCAGCTGTGTCCAACAACCACAAGCTGATTCTCTCACCGTTGTGGAGGCCGGCAGCCCAAGCGCAAGGCATGAACAGGCCCAGTTCCTTCCAGGACTGTCAGGGAGAAGCTGTCCCAGGTCTCTGTCCCAGCTCTCAGCGGCTGCCCACAGGGTTCCTCCCCGTCTCCACTTCCTCCATCACTCGGTGTGTGTCCGATCGCCCTCTTCTCCTACGGATGCCACTCCAGTGCCCACCCTAACCCAGGGTCACCTGCTGACCTCTGATTTCCACATAAGGTCTCCTTCCCAGGTACCAAGGGCTAGGGCTGCCTTGGCGTTTGTGGGAACCAGTGCAGCCACAGCAGAGGCAACCGCGGGTGCTTTCCTCTTTGCTGCTCTGAGGTACCCCAGGCTCTGTTGCTGGCAGGTAGAGTCTGGCTAACAGTGGAAATCCCAGGGAGCTGGCTGCTCCCGGCAGACCCTTCAGCTGCTCGTTACCTACTGCCCATACCACAGTGCCATGCGGGCCCCACCTGGAGGCCTCTGACCCTCGCCCATTGATGTGGGTCGGGGGTCAAGGAGGCAGGAGGGGCGGAGGATGGGAGGAGGGGCATTGCCCCACGTGTGCCTGAGCAGGTGCCGCTGGAACAGACTTTGCCACTGCCCGTGACAGGTGTGGTGGGGTGGGGGTGGGGGGCTGTCACCAGCGCTGAGCAGGTGAAAATCGCAGGAAGTCGGTGTCCTGCCTGACGTTCAGGAGTCAACGGATTGCTCTGTTTGTCTTTGCCTTGGAGACAAGGTGTCCCGGCCTGCCAGCGCGCGCAGGTCTCTGCATCTCACACGTCTGTGCGTGTGCCATGGCCTCAGGTACATTTCCCTGCAGTGCGGGGCAGGGGCTCTCCCGTCTGGGAAAAGCCCTGAAGAGCCTGCCCTCTGCCTCTCGCGGACATTCCTCTGCTGGAAGTCGGCCCGCAGGGCGCTCACCTGCGGGCGGCCGCACCTGCGCAGCTGCTTCTCCACAGCCTTGTAGAAGTTGGCAAGGGGCACACAGAACTCCGTCTCCCACTGCTGGAGGCACAGGACCCCGCCTCTTTCCCAGACCAGATTCCCAGCTGTGCCACAATTCCCTGGGCACCCAGAGCCTCAGCCAGCACTGGGCCCCGGCCGTGTTGTTAGTAAGATGGACGGCCCGGAGCCCCTGTGTCCCCTGACAGTCTCTCCAGCGCCCTCTCCGTGTCAATGAGGGCGAAGAATTCCTCTGTGGGATCAGCCACCATCACTTTGCCCAGCCTTCCCAGCCAGAGAAAGGAAGGGGACACGGGCAGGTTCCGCCCTGCCCTGCTCACCACTGCAGCAGCCTGAGGCTAGGTCTAGAGAAAGGCCCCGAGCAGAAAGCAGGAGTGGACTAGATGAAATGCTTGAAGGACTAGAGAAGTTTGCCTGGGGAAGTTCCCCATCTGCCCCATCCAGTTACCCTGTCTCCTGGTGAGGAGCTAAAACCTCAGGCCCTGTGTAAGTGACATGCACAGATCCAACTTTCTGTGGTAGGGGGAGTAGCCCCCAGGAAACACCAGCGTGGCTGCAGTGAGCAGAAACAGGGGTGCACAATGCTTGGCTGATGACTGCCTCCCTCCAGTCCATGTCCCGCTGGGCAGCAAGAGGTGAGCAGATTGGAGCCACGGGAGAACCTTCCAGACGATGCTGAGTGAGCGGGGACGCCTCCCTGGTAAAGATCCCAGAGCAGGATTTGCTGCTCGGGGTCCGGGTTAATCCAAAGCACCGAACGCAATCAGGACTCACGATCAACACCTGATGGATGTGCTGGGGCGGCATTTTGTTTTCCAGGAGTTTTCCATTAGGATTTCGGAGTGGTGGGGTAGGGAGGGTAAGGTGGTCAGAGACAGAACAGTGCTTCCCAGAAGGACTCCCAGGGACATGGAGGAGGGGTGAAGGAGAGAGAGAGAGAGAGACCTCCAGGCTTCCTAGAGAGGTCCAGCCCCGGTCTCAGGGAAAGGAAGAATGATGGCCAGGTACCCAGGGAGTCTGGGGAAGGAGGCTGGGATTGTTGGGATTGGGGACCAGAGAGCAGGAGATTCCTTGTCAGATCGAAAAGGAAAATGATGGATTTTGTTGGTTTTGTTTTGAATGTATTTATGCATTAGAGAGAGCACCCTCCCTTCCCAAGTGCCCACAACACCCTGGCCGGGCCCGGGCAGAGCCAGGAACTGGGAGTTTGACCCAGGTCTCCCACGTGGGTGGCAGGGGGCTGGTTACTTGAGCCACCGCCACTGCCTCCAGGGTGCACACTGGCAGGAAGCTGGAGTCCGGAGCCGGGGCTGGGAGTGGACGTTAGGCACACTGACTGGGGACCAGGCCATCTTGACTACCAGGCCAAATGCCGCTCCCTATTGATTTTTTCATTGCCTTTTTCTTTTTAAGAAGGGTTGTTAATTGCTTTCAATTTCATCTCCCGTAATAAATCCAGAGGAAAAAAAATCGAACATTAAAATTATTTTTCGTTAGTGTTATTTACTGGATTGCTTCTGAAAGTGCGATGTGCACTGAGCAGAGGCAGGTGGGGAATGGGGTGCTACCTGGCGTGCATTTGGGGGGATGCACAGGGTTCTGCTGTGCTCTGCTTGAGGCTGGGCAGACTTGGGAGGTCAGGGGCTGCAGGCTCCTCTGATCTGAGCCATTGTGGTTTGATAGCATTTGTTAACATATTAATGGCAGGGAAAGGCTTTCTGGCAGAAAAATACCTCATCTTTCCTCCCTGAAACAAAGAGACGGGGCTGGGTGAGGCAGACACAAAGGGGCCAGGTGCTCCCCTCCCCACCCCAAGAAGATCCACAGCCCCAGCTCTGTCTTGGGGCGCAGGCTCTTGGGGGCTGACACTCTCGGTGTCTGTGGAGGCCCCAAAGGCACACAAGGAACAAGGACACACAGCCTGGCTCAAGGCAGAGGGACGGCTTGGAAAGCCCCATCAGGGTGAGAGAACATTCGGGATCAGATGAGAGGGGCTGGGGTAGTGGTGCAGTGCATCAACCTACTGCTTGAGACACGAGCATCCCACGTGGACGCCGGTTCAGGTCCTGGTTGCTCTGCTTCTGATCCAGCTCCCTGCTAATGCTCCTGGGGAAGCAGCAGATCATGACCCTCGTCAGGGCATTGGGGAACTCACAGCCACGCAGCACGGCCCCTGCCACCCACGTGGGAGACCTAAATGGAGTTCCTGGCTCCTGGCTTTGGCTGGGCCCAACCTGGTGGTTTCTGGTATTTCAGAAATGAACTGCTGTGGCTCAGGCTGGTGCTGTGGCTCACTAGGCTAATCCTCTGCCTTTGGTGCCGGCACACTGGGTTCTAGTCCCAGTTGGGGCACCAGTTCTGTCCCGGTTGCTCCTCTTCCAGTCCAGCTCTCTGCTGTGGCCCTGGAGGGCAGTGGAGGATGGCCCAGGTGATTGGGCCCTGCACCCGCGTGGGAGACCAGGAGGAAGCACCTGACTCCTGGCTTCAGATCGGCGCAGCGCACTGGCCACCATAGCGGCCATTTGGGGGGTGAACCAACGGAAGGAAGACCTTTCTCTTTGTCTCTCTCTCTCTCACTGTCTAACTCTGCCTGTCAAAAAAAAAATGAATTGGCAGGTAGAAAGTCTATCTTCCTCTCTCACTATAACTCTGCCTTTCAAATAAATAAGTTTTTAAAAATATTTACTTGCAGAGTTATAGAAAGATAGCGAGAAAGATCTTCCATCCACTGGTTCACTCCCCAGATGGCTGCAGTGGCCAGTGCTGGGCCAAGCTGAACTCCATTCAGGTCTCCCACATGGGTGCAGGGCCCAAGCACTTGGACCATCCACCGCTGCTTTCCCAGGCATTAGCAGGGAGCTGGATTGGAAGTGGAGCAGCTGAGACTCAAACTGGAGCCCATTTGGGATGCCAGATGCAGTGGTTTAACCTGCTGTGCCACAATGCCCCAATTAATTAAGATCAGGTGAGAAGGGCTGAAGGGGAAACTACATGGGAAGGGGTGAACAGGCTGCCAGGAAACCACCAGGGGAGGTGCAGCCCCTTGAGGCTGCCCCCCACTCCAAGCTCAAAGGGCAAGGCGGGATTTGATTGGGAGCCGCGCGGAGGCTGCCACCGAGAGATGACCTGCACAGGGAGGAGGATCCTGCTGATCCCACCCGAAGAAGCTGGAGAGACCAGTGCCCGGCCTCACCTGCTTGAGCTGCCCTGGGCCCTCCTGGGCGTCTCTGCTGGATGCACCCAAGAGGAAGCCAGAGACAGGGTGTCCAGTTTGTCCATGCAGGTTGGCCTCTGGAGCTGAGTGCACAGGAGACTGGGTGGGGCGTGGACCTGGGTATTAGCAGCTCCTAAGGCCCCCCAGGGCAGCTGTCCAGGGCTGGGACTCCCAGAGTCTGATGCCCAGGCCTTAGTGGAGACCCTGCCCTCAACTCAACATAGCCGTTCTCCATGGCTTTGCTTGGTTCCAAAGGAAGAGAGACCCTGACTGACCGAGTTGCAGGTTTAGAATCGAATTACCAAGTACAAAGGACACTGCAGCCCAGTCTAGGGAGCGGGCTCCTTCCTGCCAAGGGGAGGCGGTGGGGTCGGGACCTGAGAATGATGCTCAGTCCTTCCTTCCCTCCTTCCTTCCTTCCTTCCTCCCTCCCTTCCTTCCTTCCTTCCTCCCTTCCTTCCTCCCTTCCTCCCTCCCTTCCTCCCTCCCCCCTTCCTTTCTTCCCTCCTCCCTCCCTCCCCTCCTTCCTTCCTTCCTCCCTTCCTCCCTCCCCCCTTCCTTTCTTCCCTCCTCCCTCCCTCCCCCCTCCCTTCCTCCCTCCCCCCTCCCTTCCTCCCTCCCCCCTTCCTTCCTTCCCTCCTCCCTCCCTCCCCTCCTTCCTTCCTTCCTCCCTTCCTCCCTCCCTTCCTCCCTCCACCCTTCCTTTCTTCCCTCCTTCCTTCCTCCCCTCCTTCCTTCCTTCCCTCCTCCCTCCCTCCCCTCCTTCCTTCCTTCCTCCCTTCCTCCCTCCCTTCCTCCCTCCACCCTTCCTTTCTTCCCTCCTTCCTTCCTCCCCTCCTTCCTTCCTTCCTTCCTTCCTCCCTCCCTCCCTCCCTTCCTCCCTCCCCCTTCCTTCCTTCCCTCCTTCCTTCCTTCCTCCCTCCTTCCCCCCTTCCTTCCTTCCTTCCTCCCTCCCTCCCTTCCTTCCTCCCCCTTCCCTCCCTCCCTCCCTTCCTTCCCTCCCTCCCTTCCCTCCCTCCCTCTTCCTTCCTTCCTTCCTTCCTTCCTTCCTTCCTTCCTTCCTTCCTTCCTTCCTTCACCCTGTCTCCATCTGAGCTTCCCCAGGAGCTGCCCCCTGAGACCAGCATGCAGGTAGAGGGCAGGTGCCCAGAAGGTGGTCCCAGGAATCACAGGGAAAGGGTGGGGACGTGAGATGGGGAGGGAGCAGCAGAGGATGCGCCCACACAGCGGCCATCCTGTGGGCATCGGGGCTCGATCCTGCTGGGTCTGTGTGGAGCCGTTCCCTCTGCACGAGGGGTATCTATAAACGCATGATGTGCTGTGTTGTATTACGTTCAGTGCATTGTGATAACTCTGCCTCTCTCTGCCTGTGTCAGTCACTGGCTGAGGCTGCAGATGGCGCAAGGCCATTGATTGCCAGCTACTCTGGCTCCAGGGACCAGGGGGTAGGGGCAGTGCAGGACAAGTGGGTTCTGAGGATGCTTTGAGGCTCTGTTTCGATCGGGGGTCGTGAAGCCACACAGAGGAGAGGCTCTCACACTCACAGATCCCTAGAAACAGGGGTAGAGTTGCCACACAGTGCCTCACAGGCCACAGGACGAAGCACTGGGGGGGCAGCAGCAGTGAGAGAGAGATGCGGGCTGTGTCCGTGGGAACGGGCAGGGGAGGCATAGGTGCAGGCGTAGGGCTGGCTGAGCCATCGCAGGGGCTCTGGGACCAGGGCTCTCCCTCCTTCTCTGGGACTGGCCCTGTCAAGAGTAAGGTGTGTGGCCGGTGGCCACAGGGTGAGGACCCAGTGGAGGAGGTGGGTGGTGGGCTTTGGCCGGGAAGGTGGCCTCGGACAGGCAGCTGAGAGACAAGTCATTCACAGTCCCTGCGGATGGACCTGCCCTGGGAGCGGCTGTCCTTTTGGGGTCAGCAAGACCCCAGGCGCCAAAGCATCAGAACCCAGCAGTGGAAGCCCTGCCTGGTGCAAAGAGCAAGGCCAGAGAGAGAAAGGAGCTGTGGGAGAGGGGCGGGGCTCCTGACAGCACCTGCTTCACAGCAGGCCAGCCAGTGCCCAGGGACCTGTGAGCAGACCCCTGAGCCTGACGCACGGACTGCTCCAGTGAGTGCTGGGGCCCCCACCCTTGTCACCACGGAATGTGGACCAGGCACTTCAGCTCGGGGCAGTGGGCCGGAGCTGCCTGGGCATGCAGCCTGAGTCCATGCAAGGGGGGATGGGCGCGGGCTCTGGGCCCGGGTCCAGCGGGTGCCAGGAGTGGGCACGGTGGGCTCTGCTCCTGGAGCCAGACCTCCAGGCAGCTGGGCACACTCCACGGCTCCCCGTGCCAGAGCTGGCCAGGGAGATGTCGCCGCTGGCTTTTCAGGACAGGATGTTCTCTGTCCAACCAATGCCACACACTCTCCGGCCGGGGGAAAAACCTGTGGCTCTGCATGGGAGGTGCGGTGGGCAGGTCCTCTGCTGGGGGCTCTCACCGCCAGCTTCCAAGGGCAGGTGCTTGTGGGGGCTCCCAGCGTCCAAACTGACCAAACAAGCAAGCCCCATCCTCTCTGAAACCACCAAAGATCCCTTCTAGGAAACTCAGAACATTCACCTGGCTGCAGATCCATCAGTTCCCCACAAGGAAGATCACAGCTGTGCACCGAAAAGAAAACGGGGAGAAGTCAGAGATGTGAGAAAAGCCAGCCAACTTTGAGAGTATTCCAGGGAATATTCTAGAGGACTCTCTTCAGGCCCTGCCACTTGATTCCCAGGACACCTGCTCCATCACCCCAGGGCAGCCCGGCTCCCCCTGCCCTCCCTCTCGTGGGGGCAGGCCAGGGTCTCACTCCCCAGCACGTGGCAGAGGCTCCATCAGGCGCAGCCCCCTGTGATTCAGTTGCAGCAGACGCACAAAGCCCAGGACGGTTGCAAATGTCTTTCTTCATTATGATTTTTTCTTCCTAGAGCTTGCTAATTAAATCATTAAAATTTTATCTTCACTTAACCATGGATAAGAAGCATTTGAAACATTTAATTACTATGCTGCAAGACATTCAGAGCAGCCAGGAATCTCGGCAAGTCGGCTCCATCAGGAAGGGGAACAGATGGGGAGGGCAGGAGACGGTGAAAGGGAGAGGGCAAAGCAGAGGGCGCGCGTGGTTTATCTACAGAGGAACCTGCACCTATCGCTCTCCTGCCTGGTCCCACCCTGTGCCTCTGCTGAGCGTTGGGTGGCAGCCATGGAAAGAGTTCTTGAGAGAGGGAGTTTTCAGGGCTGCTTGGCTCAACACTCGGAATTGCATTTCAAATTCTGCCTACATTGAAACGCAGGGTCTCTGAGTTCCCTGGCCTTCTCCCACTCCTGCCCAGCAAAATAAAATATCGTGAAATAAAATTGAAGTAGGTCAACTCTAAGGTGAAGCTCGTATTCAGCAGGTTGGGAACAGGGCCCCAGGGCCCTGTCAGTGTCAGAGCCTGTCCCCGATGCCCAGAGCTAAGTGCTTTCTTTGATCACATGTAATCTGCCCAGAACCTCGAGTGGGCCGTGTCTCCTCAGCCCCCAGGGGCCTGCAGCTGTGCTTGTGCCCAGGGCAGTGCACATGGGGGCTTACGGCAGCACGCCTGTACTTCCCGCAGGTTTGGGAGCCAGGCCCTGGCTCTCTGCGGTCTTTGGTAGCACCCCTCTGCCCTCACATGGCCTTCTCCTCGGCATGTTCCCCGTGTCCCAGTCCCGCTTCCATGAGGATGCCACCACGCTGGGTAGGAGCCACATAGGTGGCCTTACTTCTATAAACCCAGTCTCCAAATAAGGCCACAGTCACAGGCACTGGGGTCCGGGTGACTGACTCACCTATAACACAGATGCTGGGAGACAGTAGCCCAGGGTCACAGGCTGGGAAGAGTGGGAGGGGGGTTCCAGCCCAGGTCTGGGGTCTGCACCAGGCTCCTGACTGCTGTGCTGGCCCTTGGGTAGGGCCTAGACCTTGACTCCCAGGTGCTTCTGCCACCTCCCAGGGGTGTCCCTGTCCTGGAAGCAGCTGAGACCGGCCCAGAGTCACCGGGGCTTCCTGGATTCCCGGGAGCTGCTCTCTCTCACTGCCGTTCTTAGGACTCTGGGCTCATTCCAACAGGAATAAACAGTCGTGAGCAAGGCTTTCAGGGGCTCCTCCTGGAAAACCACCCCCTCCCCATGGGGCCCTGGCCCTGAGGCCGGCAGCGGAGCAGCCCACATCCAGGGTGGGGCAAAGCGATGCCTCTGCTGACTGTGGCCCAGGGATGCTGAACTCAGAGGGGCTTCCTCAGTCCCCGCTCCGCGTCCTGAGTGCCGGGCACCCTGCGGCCTGGGCTGACTGGAAAGGACACCTCCTTGGAGCTGCGTGACCAGTCCCTGCCCCGCAGCGCCTTCTCCGTCCCATATTTCCCCACGCTGCACCCCATCCCACTTTGGCTAGGTTCCAGGATGCCAGTCAGAGAGAGCGGGCTGGGGCAGGGCAGAGCAGGGGGACCTACCCTCATCCCTGCCCATTCAGGGCTGGCAGGCGGCGTCCTGGGCCGGCTCCATGGCCAACCCTATGATAAAGACAGGAGTCGGGGCTGCTGCACCGAGCCGCACCAGGCCCCAGGCGCCCCAGGCACACTGGCTGGCTTTCCTGCAGGAGATTAGCAAGCGGAAGGATTTCCCATTAAACACAGTAATTATGAAAATCCTTTGTGGCAACACGCAGGAAACAGCATGCAAAACATTGAAGGAAACTTCTGGAACTGAACCACTATTATACTGTCGAGTTGCAGATACAGTGGGAAAAAAAACCCAAGCGGGTGCCAGTGCTAGCTACACACACCCGTGCGGGCTGTACTTAAAGCGCCAGCTATTAACTTGATCCGTTTGTTATGAGATAATGAGATGCGCAGGCCTTTAATTTCCACTAACCACCTTGGGAGTTCAACCCTTCATTTTGGAACAGGCTGCGGGCTGCAAGGTGCTCTCTGATTGGATGCTTACCTGGCAGGTGAGGGAAGCCAGATTTCTGATGCTGGGGTGACAGTCTCGTCTCAGGGCCTGGCCCCTCAGCCATTGTAATCACCTGTCCCCTACCGGCTGGGGAGGCAGGGCTGGCAAGAAACACAGGCCCACAGGACCCCCAAAACAGGGACACCATGGCCCTTGGCCATGGCAGGTAAGTGTGTACCTTGTGCCTCCAAGCACCAGGCCACCTGTGCATGCCGGGAACGTTCTAGACAGATTCTGGGGCTGGCCAGAGGGAGGGCAGCCTGTGTTTCTTCCTTGTTAGGAAGGAACACTCTGGGGATGGATCTTTGAGAGTCCAGAGCACTCCTGGGGCCTTCAGATGCCCCAGGTAATTGGCTGGAGTGACCTGGAACCTGCTCAGGGCTCCCGATGGCTCCTGCATGGCCCCCAGCACCCCACACTCTCCTCCTTGGTGACTGTCACCCAAACCTGTGGTTCTTGTAGCCTCAGGGGGGGTCTGCGTGGACCAGCAGCTGTGGCAGGGCTGGGAGCCCTCAGCGTCAGACCCATAGATGATGTCTTTTCTCCACCATGTGGGGCCCCCTGGCTATGGCCAGCATCACGGCTGATGCCCGGGCTCACCACTTGGGGTGTGGTCCGAGCACAGCAGCATCGGCGGCCCCTGGAGCTCTGTAGAAACCCACCCCCAAAGAGCCGGAATGTGCATGTCCTGGGGAACCTGGGACACCTCGCAGTGCCTGGACCGAGGACAGCAGGAGAGGAGAGGGCCCAGCAGGGTGACTCCGTCTGAAGAAGCAGTCAGAGAGGAAGAACCCAGCACCTGGAAAATACAAATCGCTGCTTCCAGCACCAGGTGCACGAGGGCTGTGGCCACAGCTTGGGAGGGGTGGCCTCCACAGGACAGGCCAGGGGCAGGAGACACAAGGCCACCCATGCTCCCCTGTTCCTGCACCTGCCCCACCTCCACCTGTGCCCAGCTTGAGTTACTGCCCTCTGCTGGGCTCCGGGGGAAATACAACTGGTGAGGGGTGCAGAGGCTGGGGTGAGGTGGTGGCGTGGAATCAGACCCCGATGCTTCAAGAACAACAGCAAAGACAACAGTAACAATAGCCCACATTTTCTGCAGACGATTCCATAGTAACCCCACCCCACCCCACAGCAAGCAGCACCCCCAGGTTTGCTCTGCATTCTCCCTCCCACTGAAGGCACCTGGGGTCACCAACGGCCGGACTCTGCCCCCTCCACCCAGAGCCCTGCGGGCAGGGTCTGACTTTGTCTGGTGAGTGCCTATAGCCCTGAGGGGTCCACATGGAGGTGAGGGGGACAGGAAGGGACAGGGACAGCAGGACGGGGTGGCTGTTTGTGATGCGCATTTATAGCTGTTTCCAAAACCGGGCTCCCAGGAGAGAGGACCCAGGGCCGCCCATGTGAACCTCGCGGCTCATGATGGGTCAGCCACAGAGAGAGTCCCCTATTCCAGGACTGGCGTTCGAGACCCCAGCCGGCCCTCAGCCTTAAAGAAGAGGACAGCCATCAGGGAAAGCGAGGCACAGCTGTGCAACAACACCTCGGCGCGAATTTTACCATCTCGGCCATCTGCGAGTGTCCAGCTCGGGGGCCTTAAGCGCACAGAGGTTGTGAGCTCTGCCCCTTCCCCAGCCCCTGGGGACCTGAGAAGAAAAGTGGGGTCCCCACACAGGCTTATTTTTCTGGAAATTGACCTCAAACAACTTAAAAGTTTAAAAAAAAAACTCAAAAAGCAACAGGAAAGCTCCAGAGGGTGGGAGGTGAGCCGCTCCCTGTTGGCACCTGACTGGGGAGCGTGAGGGCGGCCCGCCTCCCCCTCGACCGTTCTCCCTGTGGTTCCATCGCCACAGTGTGTGGGTCACAGCCCCACTGGTGTGGGAGTCGAGGGCAGCAGGCAGCCAGGCGAGGCCCTCCTGATGACATTTACCACCCACCCCCACGGGGGCAGCCACGGCCAGGCCCTGCCCCTCCAGTTTCCTGGCTTCGTCCAGCAAGGACACAAATGTCCAGAAAGGCCCTGGCCTAGAGTCCCCTCAACCCCGTCCGTCCAGAACTTGCAACTTCCCTCCCCTACAGGGGCTCCCCTGGGATTCATCTGTTACCACTCAGGCTGAGGATCCCCAAGCAGAACACTTGGGACCAGCAGTATTTCGGAGTTTGGGTGGTTTTTTTCCAGATTTTGGAATATTTGCATCTACTTGATGAGATACGGTGGGAACGGGACCCCGTATGCACATGTGTGTGTCACCTTCCACACACAGCCTGCAGGAGATGTTTGACAATATTTTTAGTGCACCTGCCTTGTGACTGTGTCTGATCCTAGCGCTCAAAAGCGTTTGGATTTTGGAGCATTCCAGATTTCGGGTTTTCAGATTAGGGAAGCTCAACTTGTCGCCGTGGCTGTCGGCCAGGGCCTTGCCTCTAGGGCTCTGGCACAAACATTTCCGGCCCCAGGTATGCGACCACACCTCTCACTGGGCACTCTGTGGAGTTTCGGCAATTTCTCCCTAACAACATGGGTGGATATGAGTGACATCCGGTGCTCCCTTCCTGGGAGACCTGGATGAAGCTCCTAGATCCTGGTTTCAGCCTAGCCTAGCCCTGGCCATTTTGGCTATTTGAGGGGTGAACCAGTGGATGGAGGATCTGTTTCTGCTTCTTTCTCTCTCCCTTTCAAATAATTAAATAAATATTTAAAAACGAAACATTTCCAGCACAGGATACAGATGGCCTGGGTTGGCTCCCACAGACCTGGTAACTTCCATTTAACACCCCCCACCCCAACTCCTGACGTCCTGACCTGGGAAGAAGTCCTGTGCTTGGAGCTGTGGGGACACTTCTCAGCCCTGACCCCAGCCTAGGGCAGAGAAGCTGAGAGCATTAGCAACCCCTGCAGCTCAGGGACGTGCGAAAGTTTCAGGCCAGGGATCTCTCCAGTCCACGCCGGCTCTCCAGCCCAGTGCTCTGGGTCCCCACGGTACCCACCGTCCCCACCGTGGGTAAGCGAGGTCAACACACAAGGTCCCCCAGCTCCTGGGTGCTAGGACGTTTGCCAAGGGCTGCACTCGGGCTGTTTCCTGCAAGCCGGGGGGCAGCCCCTGGGTAAATGGGAGAGGGCTTGGGGTGCTGCCCCCACCAGAGCAACGTGGAAGCAGAGGTATATTCAGGCTGGTGTGCTGGGGCCAGACCTGGCCTCGCTGCTCCCGGATCGGGGGTTCAGGCTGCTTCTGGGCACAGGAAACACACTGCTTGGGTCACGTTTCCAGGGAGGAATCTTGGCTCCTCTGTGGTGAGGTGGTTTTCCCTTTCAGCTCCAGGTCCCTGGCTTTCTGCCTGTCCTCCGTCTTTACCACTCCCACCCCCACCCCGCCCCTTGCCTGCTCTCGCTGCTGAAAGGTGGTTCCTGAGCCCCACTCCAGGATCCCAGGCTCAGGATCAGATCCCTACCGACCTGCTTTCTCTCTCAGTCCTAACGGATCAACATCACAGGACCCTCCGGGAATTGAGAACCCAAGGATAATCGCAGCAAACCATCGATCTCTGCTCCAAGCACCCAACTAGCAGAACCGTTCTTATCAACCCATTTTACAGATGGGTACGCTCAGATCTCTCTGAAGCCAGTAGCCCTCTTCCATCTGCTGTACTGTGCTGTCTCCCGGGGGGGTCCAAAGAGGCAGCTGCTTCACTGGGAAACATTCAAAACTTCTACAAAGCAGAGAAGGCACCCACCCCTAGGTGACACTGCTCCAGCACCAACAATTTTCTGTTCCCAGCTGATCCCATTTGGTCCATTTGTCCACTCACTCTGGGTGAGCCCTCAGTTCTTTTGAAGCCAATTTCAGGCAACCTGTTATTGAATCTGTTACTATCCCGGTGTGCGTCCCAGGAACTCAAAACACAACTGAAGATGCTCTCAACCACTCCTTACTGCCACCGAGCACCTGGCAGGAGTTCAAAGTTCCCTAATTGTCTCACAGAGATTTTTTCTCTCGTCATTTTAAAACGCGAGTTGGGAAATAAATAAGATCCACACGTGGCAGCCGGCCAGCCTGTGGGACCCTCTTCCCCTTGTCCTGTATGTGATGAAGGAAGAGGGTGCCCTGTTGAGGCTGCCACCGTCGGGGGCTGGCAGGGGATGTGCGTGGGTCATCTGGTGTTGTGGTATAGCCGGTAAAGCCACCACTGCAACACCGGCATCCCATGTGGACACCAGTTCCTGTCCAGGCTGCTCCACTTCTGATCCAGCTCTCTGCTATGGCCTGGGAGAGCAATAGAAGATGGCCCAAGTCCTTAGGCCCCTGTACCCATGTGGGAGACCCGGAAGAAGCTCCTGGCTCCTGGCATCGGATCAGCCCAGCTCCAACCACTGCGGCTATTTGGGGAGTGAACCAGTGAATGGACACCTTTCTCTCTGTCTCTCCCCTTCTCTGTAACTCTGCCTCCCAAATAAATAAATTAATTAAAAAAAATAAAGAACCCAGCCAGGCAGTGGGAGGAGACGCCCGGTCCAGAGTGGACACTCCGACTATTTCCCATGGTGGAGATGCACCTTGTTGGGCTTGGTTAACACAGGCACTGACTCAGTGTTAAAATGCACACAACATGTGCACACATGTGCACACCCACACGCGCACAGCTGCTGTTACTAGGATTCCGTACTTCTGGGCTCCTGTTCCCATTCACTGAAAACACAGATGCTCTGGTATCTCGCAGTTGGCCCAAGCACCTGGTCTGATGAAGTAGCAGTCTGCTTTCCCAGGAGGCAGCTGCCTCGGTCTCCACCCACGAGTCCCCTTTGCCCTCGTGTCTCGGGACCTCCAGGCTGAGCCGAGCTGGGAGGCCCTGGACTAGCACGTGGAGGCCTAGCCTAGAAGGGGTTTCTCGTGCATTTGCAAAGCCTGCAGATATCCCCCAAATTCAGTGTCTACTCAGGACAGGACACTGGAGGCGAATTATTTATTCCCCCAAGAAACCTAAAGAAGGAGGGAGAAAAAAAGAAAAGAGCAAGGACTCAGTACTTTCCGTGCTGCAACTTTTCAGGTTTCTGCCAATCTCACTGAAGATATTTTATTCTTATTTGGGTTTTGTATGACAAATTTCATTTGTGTTCTGCCACTGGAGGACAATGGCATTGATTTACTTAAAATATTTATACCGAATTCTATCATTAAGACAGACTTGTGTGTAGCAGGAATGAATCAGAACAATGTGCCCACTGAGTTTGTATTTTTGACTGGAAAGTCGAGAAGGCTGTGTGTCTGCAAACATCAAATGACTCGTTTTTCACTAATTATTGGCACCTGCAGCTGAACTGCTCCCTGTAAAACTCAGCATTTCCATTAATTTCTGCTCTAGTGTGCTAACAACGCACCTCCTGCTTGAGACAGCAGTGAGGCCAGGGCTTTCCGAGTCTTCTGAAACTTCTAGCGCAGAAATCCGGAAATGGCAACGTTTGAGCTCACGCCTGAGCTGGCAGGCGGGGACCCTAACCCAAGGGCAAGGTCCCTCGGAACCCAGTCTGTTCAGTCTTGTCAGACAGGGAAGCCTTTGGGGTGGGGTCACCTTTCTGCCCTGCCACTCACATGCTGTGTGACCTGGGATTCGTCACCTAACGCCTCTGGGCTTGCGACAGAGAAGAGCCATCGGGCCCATCTCCCGGCGACGTCGTGCAGCCCACGTCCGTGGCGCATACAAGATGCCTGATCCGCAGTGCTCTGGAGGTGACGGCTCAGGATGAGCCCCTAAAACCCCACCCTGCTGATCTGGCTCCCAGCTGCTGTTCCGCCTGCACTCCCTGCTGTGCCCCACGACTGCCGGCATCCGCCTTCAGCCAGCCCGTGACGTGGTCTTTCTCCTATCCTGGCCTCTGTCCTTCCTAAGCCCAACCATCTGGAATGAAAGCCCCAAAAACAAACAAGGTGACAGCAAGTGATGGGCACAGCCGCCCTGTGTTCGGCGTGCACCTGTGTGGGCAACAGTGCACGGTCTCTGCCCCAGGTGCCCGGAGAAATGCCTGCTCATGCGCTGAGCCCTTCAGCCTCCAGGGCTCCCATGAAACACACACCATGACTTCCCCTTCGGGCAAGAAGATCGAGACTCTCAGAGAAAAACATCCGGAAAAGATACAATCAGACAAGTCCCAAAAGAGGAAATCAAGAGTTGTGGTCAAGCTTACAACAATTGCACAGCCCCACACACAGGCAAACAAATGCAAATTGAATTCCTCAGGGGTACAACTTTTCATCTATTAGATTAGCAAGTGATTAAAAGGGCAGTAATTGCTGGCGAGAACATGCGAAACCAGCCACTTGCATACCTTCTTCCCGAGGGCGAGTCGCTGTGACCTTAACACAAATTAACCGAACATGGCAAATACATGGCCTTGGAGCACGCACCTGCCTTGGGGCAATCTATCCAACACCAGTAAAATCAGTGATGCACGCAAGACGTGGACAAGGATGTTCAGTGTCGTGTTGTTTGGCTTAGGGAAGATAAATGTTTCTTACAGCCTCCTTAGAACTGGGAGAAAGGCCGGTGCCGCGGCTCACTAGGCTAATCCTCCGCCTGTGGCACCCGGCACACCGAGTTCTAGACCTAGTTGGGGCACCAGGTTCTGTCCTGGTTGCTCCTCTTCTAGTCCAGCTCTCTGCTGTGGCCCGGGAGTGCAGTGGAGGATGGCCCAGGTCCTTGGGCCCTGCACCTGCATGGGAGAGCAGGAGGAAGCACCTGTCTCCTGGCTTTGGATTGGCGCAGCGCCGGCCAGAGTGGCCATTTTGGGGGGTGAACCAACGGAAGGAAGATCTTAAAAAAAAAAAAAACTGGGAGAAAAAAGAAAACAGAAACAACTCCAGGGTGTTACAGTGTCCTCTGCAATGGAGGGGAATGGAAACAGTCTCATCATGAAGTAGCTGGACACGTTTCCACACACCCAGCTCCCAGAAGGCTACATAACTATTTAAAAGAGTGAATTAACATTCTATAGCTGAGAGAAAACCCAACAGGATCCTCTCCTTTGAGTGCCCCACTGAGCATGTGGGAGACTGCACTCCATTCATCCATTCATTTCTTTAAGAGTCAAAGGCAAGCCTGCACTAGTTCCCTGCCCAAATGCCCCTTGGCTGCAGCTGGGCCAAGACCAAAGCCAGGAGCTGGGATCTCAAGCCAGGTGGCCAACCTGCGTGGCAGGGCCCCAGTCACGTGAGCAGTGGCCACGGCCTCGCAAGCTCTGCTTTGGTGGGAAACCGGACTTGGAAGCAGAGAATGGAGCCCAGGCAGGCCGTTGGACGTGAGAGGCAGGCGTCCGACCACTGAGCCACATGCCCGCCCTTGCATTATTTGAAGTGGGAAAACACCATATTGCATCTGTAGCCTGTGCAAAAATCCTAAACAGCTTCCAACAATGGCTAAAACTCTCTCCAACACTCTAGTAGCAATCAGATATGTTTGCATAGCATTGAGCACTTAAAACACCAATAGCCTAATTATTTAACACCTAAAGGACCTGCTAGAGAGTGTGTGTACACACTCAGCAGTAACGGCTTCCTTCTCTCTGGCAATTAACGAACCCCGTGCTACAAGCACACAGGGACGTAATAAGCTGAAGATACTGAATGAATGCAAATACGACTTAGCAAATAAAATGAACGGGGAGCGTTTTAATAAAGTCGGTTTACTGAGTCTGGCTGGGAGGCCCCACGGGCCCTCCTGGGGACCTTGTCACTGTGGCTGCCATCTGTGCTGCGGGCAGACGTGTTGGCCCACCTGCCGCTCAGACCCTGAGCCTCTGCGAGAGCTTCCCGGGGCAGACCTCATCCAAGGCCCGACGGATATGGGTCCCTGGCTTCCTGGTCTTGTGGGCAGAGTCCAAGCTTCCTGGCAGTCCTGTTAGGCTCTCCTTTTCTGAGGCTCTGCTCATCTTTACGGCCTCCAGTCCCAGAGCGGGTCACAGTCTCCCAGCCTCTGTGCCTCCGCCTGTGCCACACTCTCCCCTGTGCATGCCCCTCTCAGCAGCCCTCCTCTGAGGACCCCTCCTGTCTCTCTGACCTGTGGCCTGGGTGACCTTGCCTGCCGTAGACTCCCAGGGCTCCTGATGTGGCAGCAAAGCCCCACCATCTTATCCCAGCTCCCAGCACAGTGTTCCTCGGAGGGGCTGTTCTGCCCCAGAGCTCCCCCTGGGACTGGAAGGAGCTTTGGTGGAGGCCACATCACGGCTCGATTTCACCCTCTGTCCACTTGGTTTCCTCCCTCCATTCCACTGCGGTGTCCCAGGGCTCCTAGGAGACATCCTGTGTGCAGGCTAGCTCAGGGATCCCAACCCGGGACAGAGCCTTGCTCAGGAGGGAATGGGCAGGCGAGGGGCAGCAAGTATGGGCTTGGAAAGGGGCGAGGGAATCAGTTCCAGGGAGCTAGTCCTTGTCCACACCCGAGCCCCTGGTGCACAGTCTCCTCTGTCCCCTCAGAAGGCCAGGAGCTGTCCTCTGCAGCCACAGACGAGGCCACGCCATGTGTCTGCCTTCCCCATGCTCACGACTGTACGACTCCTGCAGCCATGATTCTCCATCGCCCCCCACCAAGGGCAGGTGCGCTACGCCACGTCCCGTGTCTACATTCTGCTGGCCTTAAGGGTGCTGGGGGGCCTGTCCTCCCCAGGGGTGACCGATTCTTGCCCTTGGAGCACTCCTTCCAAATAAATCCAAGCCCATCAATCCAGGGCCCACACCCCCACCACCTCCCCAGTGGAGCTCACACTCCAGCCACCATTCAACTGTCCTAATCACCCTGAGCCAGCCAGGTACCAGACAGCTAGGGGCAGAACCACTGAGATGGCTCAAACAGCTGACCTAAGCCTGACCACCCCAACATGCCCCTTCCTCCCACAGCAGCTGCAACAAAGGCTCTCGCTCTCGCTCTCTCTGCCTCCCCACCCACCCAGCACTTCCTGTGTGGCCCTGTGTGCCTGTCTCCCATCTCTAAGGGCCCACGAGCATGAAGCTCTTGTTTCCTACCAGCCATCTCCACGCCTATGCATCTCGCCATCTCCGCTGAAGACTAGTCTCAGGCTCGGTCACAACACGGGGCCGGCCTGCCCAGGGCAGATTTGGGCCCTGGGTGGGCAGTAGACGCGTGTCTTCCTCCCCGAGCTCAGGACTTAGGAAGGAGGGAGTAGGAGGCTGCAAGTGGGGACCGTGAAGGCGGAGGAGGCACAGCCACCCCAGGGGGCGTCTCCGTGTTGAGGGAAGAGCAGGTGCACACACAGGAGGAGGCAGGGAGCCCCGCCGCCTGCTGGGGACCAGCGAGGTGGGTGCAAAGGGCCATTACGGGGAGCTCTGGCGGCAGAGATCCTGATGCGAGCAGCAGGAGGCCTGGGCTCTGCCTGCCTGGCAAAGGGGGCCGCTAACGAGGGCTAAGCGAGCCCGGGGCGAGTTTCGGATGAACCTGCTCGGTGGCTGCAGGTAGCAATCGATTCCTTGCTCAGTTTTTGTGGAATAAGTCGATGAACAGAAGCAGCGCGCAGCCGGTGCAGCCAGGGATCAGGTGACAGACAAGGTGTGCAGACCTTTGGCAGGCAGTGTGGAGTGTGCTGACTGACAGGTGGGAGGCCCACCAGGAAGCCCCTGGCTCTCACTGGGAAGTTGGGGTGGGGGCTTTTAACTGAGCAGGACCACAAAGGCGGCGTTGGGCAGGAGGAGCAGCTTCAGGTAGAAAGGCAACCAATGTCCGGTCCAGGGGAGCTTCACGGTCCAGTCTGCCCATCCACCTGGGGTGGCCAGGTCAGCCGGCTGCCTCCCTGCTGCTCCACTTCCTCCTCCCCTCCAGCCTCCCCACCATGTGGGTTTTATAAAGACTAATTTTATTTATCTGAAAGGCAGAGTGAGAGAGAGAAGTCAAAGGAGATTTTCTATCTGCTGGTTCACTCCCCAAGTGGCTGCAATGGTCAGGGATGGTCCAAACCAAAGCCTGGAGCCCAGGACTGCATCTGGGTCTCCCACATGGGTGGTAGGGACCCAAGCACTTGGGCCACCACCCACTGCTTTCCCAGGTGCACTGGTGGGAATTCTATCAGGCACGGAGCAGCAAGGGCTCTAAGTGGGGCAGCGGTATGGCTGCCAGCATCGCTTACCTGGCCGCAGCACAGGCAGGACCCCAGAACGAGTTTTCAGCCCCAGGTGTCAGTTACCCGCACGCAGCGTTAAGGAAACCCAGGCAGTAATTCTATCTGATCTAGAATCCACCCAGGAGAAACCTGCTTCTCCCTTTTCTCAGAGCATGTGACCTTCCCAGGCTATAGAGGTGATCCAGGAAGCCAGGAAGCCACAGACCAGAAAAGGCTGACGCCCCGGCAACTCAGAGTGTGGAACCTGGACCAGCCACCCGGTGTCACCTGGGAGCTTCAGTGCAGACTTCAGCTCAGCCCAGGCCTGTGGCTGCAGAAGCTGCCGTGTGCTGAGGCGCACGGGAAACCCATGTGCACACCAAAGTTTGAGAGGCTGGCAACCAGGAAACAGCTTCTCCCAGGCACCGGGAGGGGCAGGGCAGGTGTGGGAAAGGCAGCTGGGCTGGAGGCCAGAAGCCATCCCGCCCGTGTTGGCAAACGGCATCTGTGAAGACCTCGTTTCCAACAGGGTCACCCACTGAAGATGGATGGCAAGAAGGCTGGGATTCCCCTCTCCTGGAGTGTTCAGGCTTTGGGGCCAAGATCCAAAGGGGGAAGTGGATACAGGATAAGCAGGCAGCTAGATTAGGATCATCTCCAAGCCAGAGGCACCTGCAAGCTACCAGCCCTGCCCCATTCTCCCACTTGTCAATCAAAACACCCCCTTTCCCCGGATACCATGACCTGAGGGGAAGAACCCCATAGAGCTGTGGGTATGGAGCTCCACGTGGCATTTATGGAGTTACCAGAAAATTCCCAGGTGGCTTCACACATGTGAGGGCACTGGCCCCTGCTTCATAGAAGAGGCAAAAGCTAGGGAAAACCTCTCTCTCTCTCTCTCTCTCTCTCCCTCTCTCTCTCTCTCTCTCTCTCTCTCTCTCTTTCTCTTGCCACAGACCAGGACTGGAGGAGGTGCTGGGTGCTCTCTGCTTCCCTTCCCCTCCCCTTTCTCCTTTTGGGTCCACTGCCCACTCATGACAGGTATCTACGTATGGGGCAGCTCACGCTCACATGTATGTGTGCATGCGTGTGTGTGAACTCATCTCATTTATGTCAGCACTAAGAACGCTCATCTCTGTGCCTGGCAGGAGCCTGGGATAGAAACACACACATCGCACTCGCCCACAGCAGAACCTCGGAGTCGGCACCCTAGACGCCATGCACGGGGCCCCTACCTTGCAACTTCCACCCACTCCGTTTAGAGCTAAGCTAGGAACTTGGAGATCCATGGCAGGGATGCTGTCAAGAGCCGGTGAGATCTCAGGCACGCTGCAAACACTGGATGCTGGGGGAGTGCTGAGTGGAGGGGACTGATCAGTGCTCCTCGGATTCTAAATCTGGCCAGGGGGAGGTGGGGAGGGGAGACCAAGCTATTTTTAACTCCAGGCCAAGAAGTGATTTTTTTTTAAACCCACACTAATATTACGAGCTCAGCCTGTTGCAACAATGAATTCTGTTTCCATAATTGTCCTGAGCACAGCTCCGCTGGCGGAGGGAACAGGAGCCGCGGTGATTCTAATCTGGATCCGTCTGGTTTCTGAGTCTCTGAGAGGGTGTGGGGAGCTATCGGAGCCCTGGGAGAACCTCGAGGGAACCCGGGATGAGGTGGCGGCCCCTCCTGGGGTCAGGCCATGTGACTCATAATTCATATTTAATGCTGGCTTTGGACATCAGCCACCAGGCCCTCCATCAGCACGCACTATCTGAGGCCGGGAGCAGAGAAGCAGGTTTGTTGATTGATTCGCCTTTTGCCCCTTGCCCCCTTCTGGACTCCTACGCGTGCAAAAATCAAAATCGCCCACACTTTCCCTCTCAGGAGAGCCTGTTGGTGAGAGATGCGCCGTGGAAGGGGATGGTTGGGCCTCCTCCGGCCGCCAGGCCCACAAGGAGAGAGCCACGTGTGCTCAGCAAGGACACAGAGAGGGGCAGACAGGTGCACGGCGGCCCCAGCATCCCTGGATACTGCCGCGCTGCTCAGCAGAAAACCCGGATCATCAGCAGGGGTGGGATGCCTTCTCTCTCCTACACCGACTACTGCTCAGCTCTTCTTCCTGGCTGCACCAGGTGAGTGAGCGGGGGTCATCTCCACGTCCTCACTCCTCGGCTCTCCCCATTGGGGTTACTAAAATGCAGCCAAGGGAACAGGTGCAAACCTGCAAGTGGAGACCCCTCCCAGCTCAGAGAGTGCCCCCGCCCCAGGCCCGGGGCATTCCCGCACAGCAGGGGGATACGGAGACAAGTGTCTGGAGAACAAGCCATGGGCAGGGAGGACCCAGGGCCACATGTTTGCTCTAAGACTTGCTTTGGACCTCAGTTTGCTCCAGCATCCAAGCTGAACAGCAATCTCCTTCCTGCAGGTCCCAGGGGAGAAAGAGAAGCAACACCCGCAGGGGCTCACAGTGCTCAGCCCAGGCTGCTGCTGGGCGTGGTAAGCAGGGTGTTGAGATGCAGAATATCTGGGCTCTGGATTCAGCCTGGGGTTCCTTCCCAGCTTGGCTGCGTGCTTGCCGTGTGCCTCGGTTTCTCTCCTCTCCCTCCAGCAGGGACACCCTCCATACCAGTGGCTGTGAAGACAGCACCACCGTGCGTGGGAAGGACTGAAACAGAGCACGGCACACAGTAAGTGCTCAACAAATCACGGCCAATCACTGAGCACCGGGCACCATCTGTGCAGGAGCCTGGGCCTGGATGCTCGCCACCTTGCCAGCATTCCACAGCACTGCACCTGTGGTGCCCGGTTCTCCTGATGGCTCCCTTTGGCAACTGGGCAGGGGCTGGGTGCCCAGCTCTCCTTGCCCTGGGGTCCTAGCTCTGTGCCCAGAGGGAGGTCGGGCCTCAGGTGGAAGGAAGAAAGGGGGTGAAAGACAGAAAGGGAGAGGCAGGGTGCCCCACGCATGGGCCCAGGAGGAAAGCAAGCTGACCTGGCCGCGTGCTGGGGGTGCCTGCAGGAGGCAACAGCAGTTCTCGCCCCGAGCCGCCCCTGCCAGCGTCTGGGTGATGATCCATCACTCATTTCTGACATGCTTTATTTTTCAAAGCGTTTTTATAAGAAGCATGCCGCCATCTCATTTCAAACATAAGTTCAGCCTCGCACTGTTGATCACTTCTGAGTTAGGACCCTAGGACCAAACGTGCAGAAATGGGCAGCGGGCAGTGGGAGTCGCCCCAAATATTTCACCCGCAGACTGCCAGACCTTTCTAGAAAGGGCTTCCAGATAAGGCTCCCCTTGTCATAAATCCAGATATCTGTTCATGCCCATATGCATTTTGATGCCGGAATTATATGCTCCCTGCGTGCTGATGTTGGAATATTTATTGACAGTTAAAATTTCATGTTCCCTGGATTGATGTTTGTGCAGAGGACAAATGACTGGCGTCTTGCAGGTAGCATGAACAGGTGTCGAGTGAAGATTATTTAACACTGAATTCCACTTCTGTCTTGAGATTCTCCAGGAAACGAGGAACCGGATTTCCAGGGACGATCCAGGTGGGAAATGGAAATAAATGATAAACATATAAATAAGTCAGTTATGCTTCCCATTGGTGGGAGCATACTTTTTCTTTTATGATCTTGTTACAGTTCCAAATTTATGAATTCTAAAAAATTTAGAGACTATTTGAAATATTTAAATACATTTTAAAGACTCAGCATAGGCAACGGGGCTGAAACCTGACAGCTTCCATAGCGTCTTTTGAAAGCCACACTCTGCTCCAGCAGGGCCTTGGCAGTTGGCGCCCCAGCTTCATCAGCAGGAGTCATGGGCCGTGGAAGAGGCTGTAGCCAGGCCTGCGGATGGACAGGCACATACGACTGGGCTGTCCCTGGGGACCAGGGCCTGCAGGAAGTGCTGCACCATCCACAGGGACTTTCAAGACAGACATAAAACCGATGCAAAGTCCATCTGTCTTGCTTCTCACCAGTTTTTGGTGCTGAGTGAGTTTGGGGAGGTCCCAGTTATATGTCAGCTTCCACGTTCAGGGTCTCAGCAGCACATGTTTATGTTAAGAAGAAGTTCCGAGGCCGGCATTATGGCACAACGTGTTAAGCCACAGCCTGCAATGCTGATATCTCTGGTTCAAGTCCAGGCTGCTCCACTTCTGATCCAGCTCCCTGCTAACAGCCCGGGAAAGCAGTGGAAGACAGCTCCCAACCTTGGGTCCTTGCACCTACTTGGGAGACTTGGATGGAGCTCCAGGCTCCTGGCTTCCGCATGGCCCAGCCCTGGCTGTTGCAGCCATTCGGGGAATGGATGAGCAGATGGAAGAAATCTCCGTCTGTCTCTGTTACTCTGCCATTGATTGAAAGAAGTCCAGCTGGGGGTGGGTGCTGTGGCGTAGTGGTTAAAGCCACCACCTGCAGTGCTGGCATCCCATATGGGCACTGGTTCGAGTCCCAGCTGCTCCACTTCTGATCCAGCTCTCTGCTATGGCCTGGGAAAGCAGTAGAAGATGGCCCCAGTTGTCGGGCCCCTGCACCCAAGTGGAAGACCCGGAAGGAGCTCCTGGCTCCTGGCTTTGGATCAGCGCAGCTCCGGCCATTGTAGCCAACTGGGGAGTGAACCAGTGGATGGAAGACTCTCTCTTTCTGCCTCTCCTTCTCTCTCTCTGTATAACTCTTTCAAATAATAAGTAAGTCTTAAAAAAAAAACTTAAAGGAAAACTAAGTGTGTCTTTAAAAAACAAAGAAGTCCAGCTGTTGGGGCTCCTTTTGGGGCAGAGTCCCGGTGTCACTCCGCTGTGCGTGAGGATAACTGTGTTTGACCACAGAGTCCAAGCAAACACAGCCATGGGAAAGACACAGGAACAGAACCTGAGTTCTTGGATCTGGTCACTCATTGTGAGCGTCAGAGTTGCCATTTAACTCTGAAAATGGTGCACTGGAAAGAGAGCTGAAAGGTGCCCCGTTTTCATTTGAGAAATGCACGTTTTAGTGAGCGTAAGAGATACTGTACCAGATTCCAACAATTCCAGAGGGCTTCCAGAAGTTCATGGAAAATGGGTTTAAAAGAAGTTGACTGTGATGTAAAACAAAAGTGCAATCCGCACTGTTATTTCATAAAATGAATTTCCTGTGAACTCTTGGAAGACCCCTCATATGCACAGATTTCAGATTTCAAATTTTTTGTAAACACCTTCCACTTCCATTTTCCATGAACTTTTAAAGCACCTTCGTACCTGGGGTGACTGTTGTAGAAAACGGCCTTGTCTCACAGAGGAGGGGGAACTTGGAAGGGATGGGCACCAGGCGACCTCGGGGCCAGCACACACCTGACCCACTGCCCACCGTGTGCATGCACAGAAACACTCGGCCTGGTCAGAGCCCCAGGCCACAGAAGGCCTGCCACAGACATCAGTGAACACTGGATTCCACTAGCAACTATTACCCGCAAATGCCATCAGTACCACGAGAGACCAGTGTAGGAGCTCACCGTGTAAGTGTCACACATTAGTTCAAACTCAGAGGTTGAAAGCTACAAGGAACATCTATTATTGCCCGGTTTCTCGGGGCCAGGAATCCGTGGGTGGCTTAGCTGGGTGGTTGCTGCCCAGGTCACCCATGCGTTGCAGGTACACCTGGGCTGCAGTCTCCACCTCCACACTCACTCGTGGGGTGGGGTCTGCTTGAGCTTCTCCCGAGCAGGTGATCCAAGAGAGCAAGCTGGGAGGATGCCATAACACTTTCCACCGTCTCCTTCCAAAAGTCACACGTGGTCACTTCCCCCGTGTCCTATCTACCGGAGATGAACGGAAGTGACCCCCAGACAGTAGGGGCTCCATTTTAGAGGCAGACGAGCCCCCATCTTGAAGCACCCCCACCGTGAGACCTGATCTAAAAATAAAACCAAGACCGTAGCAGCCCAACTGCATGCTGCCTGCAGAACACAGAAATCCCCTAGATGAGCTTCAAACAGAGAGGCTGCCCCTGGGCCAGTGTCAGGATTGTCACTGACCCTAGCTCCACCAGCACCCTAGGGCAGCTTGAGCCCAGCTCCCAGGAGCAGCCCCTCCCCTCCTCGTGGTTTTTCCTTTATAGATCCTGTTGCTGGAGCTGGTGCTGTGGTGTAGCGGGTAAAGCCACCGCTTGCAGTGCCAGCATCCCAAAGGGCGCCGGTTCAAGCCGTGGCTGCTCCTCTTGCTATCCAGCTCTCTGCTATGACCTGGGAAAGCAGTAGAGGGCAGCCCAAGTCCTTGGGCCCCTGCACCCGTGTGGTAGACCCAGAAGAAGCTCCTGGCTCCTGGCTTCAGATCAATGCAGCTCCGGCCATTGAGGCCAACTGGGGAGTGAACCTTCGGAAGGAAGACCTCTCTCTCCCTCTCTCTGCCTCTCCTTTCCCTGTGTAACTCTGACTTTCAGATAAATAAATAAATCTTTAAAAAAAAAAAAAAACAACCCTGTTGCTTTGAGCCTCAGGGTCAAAGGGCATGAGCCCACTCTCCACCGTGGGCTAAAATAAAGGACTCGCTCCAAATTCTCAGTGTGCGGCATTTGTGCCGCGCACCGGGTACAACAGAATCACAGGCTGAGTCTGGCCCCCACCCACAGGCAGGCAGGACATGTGCTCGCTAGAGGCGGCAAAGTCGGCAGAGGCAGGGAAGCCTCTCAGAATCCACACTAGCTCTGCAGTGTGAAGTGGGGAAAGGAGGGAAGACCCTTCAGGGCACTGGAAGCCAGAAGCAGACTCTGAGGAGGCTGCGGGGTGGGGCAGGGACAGCAAGGAGGAAGGAGAAGGGCCGGGGGCATCTCCCGGGGTCCAGTCTGCAGGGGTGCGGCTTCCCTGGGGCGTGGCTGGGGAGGTTCCCCGGCTTGTGGCATGTAGGGGTCAGGGGTGTTGCTTGGGATCCCGTGCACCTGACGACAGGTGGTGGGCGGATCCTTGGCCTATCACAGGCAAACTGGGAGAAGGGCAGGCTGGGAGTGCAGGCCCGGGAAGACAGGTCTTCCCCGAACTTGGAGGCCATGCTATAGCTCCGTGGTGTGGGGACCCCAGCAGGTCAGTTGGCATTTCCGTCTCCTTGGATAATTAGAAGCATTTTTGATTAACACTCACTAAAGGAGCATGTTCACTGGGCACAGGGTGATGGTTCCATGATGCAGACGATGCATTCAGGGACGAGCAGGTCTCCTTCCTTGCTGTCGCTTGGCTTGGAAACTTCAGGTTCCTCCTCTCCTCCATTGTCCATAAAATAAATAATGGGTCCTCGCACACCAACAGTCACCCCACTGGAAGCCAGGCCTGCTATCTGACCACCTCTGTAGCCCTCTCCCACCCTTGCCAGCTCAGACCCGGACAGACAGATACTGCGTGGTCTCTCTTCTGTGTGGAAGCTGAAAAAGCGGATCTGAACGAACTGAGTTTTAACACCCCTGGCTCCACCAGGGATCCGCGCAGCCATGTCAAGTGGGTTTGGAGATGCCCTTTTGGCCACAGGGTTAGTCTTACGGGAAGAAAACTGAGGGGATTAGCTGAGCGATGAGAAGAGATAAAACACAAGGTAGCATTGCCTCCCCTCTCCCACTGAAGTATTGCCCACTCCTGTGGTTTGGTTAGATAGATAAGAAAGGCACCTGTTTTGCTTAAACAAGTTAGGGTTGGATTGGGTTTCTGCCATTTGCAACCAGAAGTTCTGATAAATACACAGGGCAGTGTGTGATGAGTTTCTTGCTTTTTTGGAACAACTTTTAGTCTTCTTTAACAATGTTTCAACATTTATTTGAGTGAGAGAGAGAGAGGTCTCCCAGCCAGTGGATCATTTTTCCCAACAACGCCCACACAGCCAGGTTTGGCTAGAGCTACAGCTGAACTGGTTCCAGGTCTCCCGCATGGGTGCATGAACCCAACCAGCGGAGCCTTCGCTGCTGCCTCCCAGGGCCTGCACGAAGCCGGAGACTGGACCCAGGCACTGGGACGTGCGATGCAGGTGTCTAAACCCTTCGGCTAAATGCCAGTCCCTAGAACCCGTTCCACAAGGACACTGCCTCCTGCTCAGAAGACAGACAGGATGTAATTTGTATTCAAATGGAGTGACCTCCTGCTCTTGTCTTCTTTTCAGAAAAGAGAAACTTCCATCCCTCTTGGTACAGACGAGAGGCAGGATGGCAGCCGGAGGCAAGTCGTTGTCCTATTCCCCCAATTGCTAAGCAAGACCTCGCTTGCAGTGTAAATGCTTCTACAACCTTTGACACGGCTGTTTCAGCTCTTTCCTCCTGGGTGCAACGCGGAGCAGAAGGGGCCGGGCAGGGAACTCTAATTGGAAAGCAGATCACCCACCCACACGTGATCAAAATGCAGAGTGTGCCAGTCCCTCCTGTTTACAGCCAGGAAGAGCAGCTGACGGAGCTCCTGGGTCAACCACAGGTACCTGGTCAGACCGGGAGAGCGCGACCCCAGGTTCCTTTCTCAGAACCCAGATTATCAAAGACCTGGTGCCCTGGGACAGAGAGCAGGATCCTAGACAAGGTGGCGCGGAGCGTGAGCATGGAGGTGACTGCCACCAAAACCCACAGAGGCAGCGCCATCACCCGTCCTCAGAGAGGAGCTCTTCCCACCCGCACGGGACCCCTTTCCAAAGAGTCCCCAAGTCCAGAGCTACTTGTCCCTTGGCCCCATCAATCAGTGCTGAAGGTGGCGACGACTCTTGTATCTGCAACACTGCTGATGATTCGCTCCAATGCAGAGAGGTTTAAAACAAGAATCGTTTATCACCGCATGGTTTGTCCGGGTCGGGACTGCAGGAGCTGCTTAGCTGGGTGTTCTGGCTGGGAGTTGCAAGGGTCTGGGCTCAGCTGTTGCAGGCATTGTGGTCTGAAGGCCGAGGACTCCCTTCCAGACAGCTGACCTTGCTGGCCTCTGCGGAGCTGCCTGGGCGCCCGGGGACAGAGCCAGGCGGGAGCTGTGACGGGCACAGTGATCCAGCCCGGAATCTACACCTTCACTTCTGCTCATCAGAGGCAGCCACCATGTGCAGGATCAGGCTCCGCTGTCAGAGAACAGAGGATCAAATTATTCATGGCCAAATTTGAAAACCGAATCTCTTGAAATCAGAAATCTGGGAGCACTGGCTCTGAGTCAGCGCAATCCTGCATTGGGCGGGGATTCTAGGGATCCCAGCCCCCTCATACATCTGGCACCTGCCGTGAGCGCTTTCCTAGCAATGTCCAGTTCTCAGAGGAGACAGGTGGCGCTGCCAACTGGGGAGTCTGCCTAATAGCTCAACAGATGTGCACAGGCCCATGGACTGAAGCCAGCATCCA
Organism: Oryctolagus cuniculus; assembly: GCF_964237555.1. Taxonomy (NCBI): domain Eukaryota; kingdom Metazoa; phylum Chordata; class Mammalia; order Lagomorpha; family Leporidae; genus Oryctolagus; species Oryctolagus cuniculus. Next base: position 95,143,694 of record NC_091443.1, on the reverse strand, counting down.
TTGATGAAAAGGGTCCTCCACACACTAGGAAGGCAAGGTGCATCAGAAAAACCTACCACTGGCCTCCGGCTTGATGGGGAAAGACTGCGGCCAGCATCCATTCTCACCACTCCTCTCTGGCAACACAGTGCAGGTGCAGTGAAGCCACAGAAATGAGTAAGTAAATGGACAGCCCAGTCAGAAAGGGAGTAAAACCTGCTGTTCACAGACAGCATCGTCCTCTGGTAGGAAATCCACAAACATTCTTCCCCAGACAGGTAGAGTTAGACAATGAGAGGGAGAGACAGAGAGAAAGGTCTTCCTTCCATTGGTTCACCCTCCAAATGGCCGCTACAGCCGAAGCTACGCTGATCCGAAGCCAGGAGCCAGGTGCTTCTTCCAGGTCTCTCACACGGGCGCAGGCACCCAAGCACTTGGGCCATCCTCCACTGCCTTCCCAGGCCATGGCAGAGAGCTGGACTGGAAGAGGAGCAGCCAGGACTAGAACCCGGCGCCCATATGGGATGCTGGCGCCGCAGGCGGAGGATTAACCTAGTGAGCTGCAGCACCGGCCCTCTTTAGCAGGTTTTTCAGCTGAGTTTTTCTGGACTAGTGATGCACAATGGGAGAATAAATTTTTTTAAAAGTTTGCTCACAACATCACTGGGAAGAAGAAAACAAACCTGGAATGAATCTAACACTAGGAAGGCACAATTTGCACACTGGGAACTAAAACATCATTGAGAGAAATAAACAAAGTGAATAAAGGGGGGATATTTCATATTATTGGATTGGAAGATTCCATGTTAGTAAGGTGTCAATGTCCTTAGATTGATCTATAGATTCGGTATAATCTCTGTTAAAATCTCAGTAGGATTTTTTGCAGAAAGCGACAAGCCAGTCCTAAAATATATAAGGAAATGCAAAAAATACAAAATCATTTGGAAGAAGAAAAGCAAAGGTGGAAAACTTACGCTACTCAACTTTAAAACTCACTGTAAAGCTACAGTAACAAGACCGTGTAAACCTGGCATAAGGACAGGCATATTGATAATGATATTGATAACAGAATGGAGAGTTCAGGGGCATGGGCCGCCATTGCTGCCCCCCCCCCAAGGAGCACCAGCAGGAAGCTGGATCGGAAGCGGAGATGCCAGGACTGCTGCAGGCGTCCCCTGCGTCACAGCGCCCGCCCCCTCCTTGCGTCTAAGTCACCTCCTCCACCTCTTCTCTTCCTCTGCAGCCTTCTCTCCCCTTCTCATTCTCACCACCCAACGCGAGGCCTCCAGGAACCGTGGGTACAAGGATGCCAGCCCTGCACCACCTGCCGCTTCCCGACTGTGTGGACTTGTTGAATAAGTGACTTCGTTCTCCGGCCCCCGACAAGATGGGAGGAGCCAGGGGAGCCACTGACTGCAGCTGGGGCCCAGAGTTCCTGGTTTTCCAGAGAAAACCCCGGGGTGTCTGCAGGCGTGCCCAGGGCTGTGGCAAAGAATGCTGCCCAACAGGAGACAAGGGGCCGGCTGCTGCTCCACTTCTGATCCAGCTCCCTGCCAGTGTGCCTGGGAGAGCAGCAGCAGATGGCCCAAGAGCCTGGAGATCTGGGTGGAGTTCTTGGCGCTGCAGCCATTTGGGGAGTGAACCAGCAGATTGACGATCTCTCTGTTTCTCTCCACCTTGAAAAGAAATAAAATAATGGGGCTGGCACTGTGGCATCGCGAGTAAAGCCTCTGCCCGCGATGCTGGCATCCCACATGGGTGCAGCGGCCGAGAGGATTCACTGCACCTCAAGTCCTCTTGGCCCCCAGACCTCAACGATGCCCCCTCCACCTTCTCCTTCACAAGAAACCGCACAGGCAGTTACTGCTGGCAGCAAAGCCAGCTCTGCTCAGCCCAGCTGCAGGATAGGCTGGGGACAAGGAGGGCTGGTAACCACCCCCGCCCTCTGCCTGGGTGACGCTGGCGGCATGGCCAGGGACAGACGCTGGGAGGGGGCACTGGAGAGCCCCGGGGTCTGAGAGGACACTGAAGCAGGGGAGCAGACCTGGGGCAGATGCTGAACCCTCCCCTAGCTCTGTGCTTTAAACCCGGGCAGCGCACTCTGTTAAAGCCCCCAGGAATCATGGTTTTGTCTCTGAATGGGTGCGCTGAGGCTGGGACACTAACATCACTGGGGATTCTCCATCTTCTCGTTCCTCGCTGGGCTGACAGGTGACACGTGCCTGTCGTGTTGCTTCATGTCGATTTAATGATCACCGAGCACGCTGACATGCTGGTCTGCATCCCTTAGTCATGCTCCTGCTGGGTTGGATCCTGGTTCTGAGGCCGGCATGCAGGCGCTCTCTGTGCACCAAACACGGCCACCCTCACTCCCACATATGGCTGCTTCTCACCAGGCCTCCAACACTCAGCATTTGGACCTCCCGAACCCCAGGGTGTTGGCTTCTGCCTCTCACTGGCTCGGGCTCGTTCAGGCCTCCTGGAGACCAGGGAACAGACTCCTGCTCACACACTGTCCTGGGGTCTGCACTATGTTCAGATGCCTGCCCCCAAAATAACCACATCTGAATAAAACTGAAAAGCAGAAGCCCGGGTGCAGTCGCACACCATGGTCCAAGCAGCCTGATGGGCGGTGTGTTTACACCCACTTGACACAGGGGACTTGACACAGGCAGTTGGTGGTGGGGTCGGGATGGACTCTGCCTAGCTCCAGGCCCACGGAGCCACCCTGGAGAGCACCCTGCCTCCTCCCAGAGGAGACCAGGACCAGGGCGTGGTGCAAAGTTCTGTCCTGGGGGCCGGCACTGCGGGGCAACTGGTTAAGCCGCCAGAGATGCCTGCAGCCCAGGAGGGCACCATCTGGCATCCCAGCTGTTCTGCTTCCAACCCAGCTCTCTGCGAACGCACCTGGGAAAGCAGCCGAAGATGGTCCTAGCACTTGAGCCCCTGCACCCACATGGAGAACAGATGGAGTTCCAGGCTCCCCGCTTCACCCAAGCCCAGAACTGGCTGTTGTGGCCATTTGGGGGAGTGGAACCAGCAGGTGGAAAATCTCTTATCTCAAGAGTCGGTGAACTCAAAAGGCTTCCATAGCCTTGGAAACTCATGACTGGAGCATAGGGAGATTACTGATGCCATAAACAGGAGTGTCAATTTGTAAAGTCAACAACAGGAGTCACTGTGCACTTACTCCTCATGTAGGATCTCTGTCCTTAATGTGCTGTAAATTGTGACTTAATGCTACAATGAGTACTCAAACAGTATTTTTCACTTTGTGTTTCTGTGTGGGTGCAAACTGTTGAAATCTTTACTTAATATATGCTAAACTGATCTTCTGTATATAAAGAGAATTGAAAATGAATCTTGATATGAATGGAAGGGGAGAGAGAGCGGGAAAGGGGAGGGTTGCGGGTGGGAGGGAAGTCATGGAGGGGGGAAGCCATTGTAATCCATAAGCTGTACTTTGGAAATTTATATTCATTAAATAAAAAAAAAAGAATCTCTTATCTCTCTCCCTCTCTCCCTCTCCCTCTTTCTGTCTCTAACTCTGCCTTTTAAATAAAAACAAAAATGAATCTTTAGGGGCTGGCGCCGAGGCTCACTTGGCTAATCCTCTGCCTGTGGTGCCGGAGTCCCATATAGGTGCCGGGTTCTAGTTCCGGTTGCTCCTCTTCCAGTCCAGCTCTCTGCTGTGGCCCAGGAGGGCAGTGGAGGATGGCCCAGGTGTTTGGGCTCTGTACCCGCATGGGAGGCCAGGAAAAGGCACCTGGATTCTGGCTTCGGATTGGCGCAGCGCTGGCCGTAGCAGCCATTTGGGGAGTGAACCAACAGAAGGAGGACCTTTCTCTCTGTCTCTCTCTCTCTCACTGTCTGACTCTGCTTGTCAAAAAAAAAAAAAATCTTAAAAAAAAAAAAGGCATGCCCTGACATCAACGGGGTCTGCGAGGTTGGGGCTAGAGTGCGGGAGACCCCCCGCCGCACCAGCACACAGAGTCTGAAGGCTGCTCATTCCCAGGTCGGGGAGGGGCAGGAAGGAAGTGCTGAATTAATGCAGAAACCACACGGTGGGGGAGGGGCCCTGGGGCAGGGATTTTGCACAGCTCCCACCCCAGAGAGGAGCAGGGCCCATGGGAGGACCTTTTGGGGCAGCCGTGCCTTGGGGAGAAGCGGGCCACTGCTGGGCAGCAGGCTTGGGGCACCTCCCTGAGCCCTGGCGCTGGGCCATACACACCCATTACACAGATTTGATGGCGACCATGAGGAGCTCAGAGCCCTTGAACAAATCACAGCCCCGAAGCTTACCCTCCCGACAACCATCACCTCATCAAAGCAACCAAGCCAGGAGAGCCTGGGGATGGCGCGGGGCTCCTGGAAATCCTGTTCTGTCTCATGTCTCCGCGGCAGAGCAGCGTGTTTAAGGCGCAGCCTCAAAGGCTGTCTCTCTCTTTTTGTTTTCTGGTCCTGCTCAGGTATTTCTATCGACCCACACACATTCGAGAGAGGCTGCATACGGGAGCCACAGAGGGGAGAGGGGCTTGTGTCAGGGTCGATTTATCCTCCAGGGGGTCCTTCACTGCTCACAGTCCCCGTAAGACAGGTTCACCCCCAGCCCTGGCTGCTCTGTGTGTGGGGAGGTGGGCAGTGCAGCTCCAGGTCCCGGGTCCTGGTCTGTTCCGACCTCGGGGACAGCAGCACACAGAGATGGCCGTAAGGTGTTGCATCTCAGTTTCGCATTCTCACGATGCAGCTGCCGACACTGAAAATACTGTTAATACCGTGGCTTCCTAAGAAACATGACCTCTGAGGGCTTCAGGCAGTGATGTCCCAAACCCACATCTTCACAGCCTTGGCCTCCAAAGACTGGACACTGCCTGCTACTACCTTCATCTCTGGTTGTATCTAAACACACACATGCACACACATACACACACACACACACACACACATGTGTCGCGGGTCTGGTTCTGTCAAACAGCTATGCCCTGAGTCTTTGGCGTTTGCCTGGGAATTTTTGGGAAATGCTGCCCGGGTGAGTGGACAAAGACAGGTGCATGCCGCCTCCCAGCACAGACTCACCCTGGACCCAGCCTCTGTGTCCCACCCGCCCCAAGACAGGGAGCCCCGTTTCCGACATTCCTCTGTCCCCCATGGCGCATCAGTCATAGCCACCCCAACGGTGGCACCAATGGACGGAAGAGTTCGGTTCCAGCATCCTTTTTAAACATCCCGTGAAGAATGAGTGGACCAAAGCCACCATGCCGGATCCAGGGAACCAAATGCACTGAGGCCTTAAAAAGCGCCAACATGGGGGAACCTGCAGGCACCATGTACAGTGAGATGGGCCCCAAAGCACAGACGCGAGTGATTCGCTTCTGTGAGGTCCCTGGAGGGGAACCGGGCTGCCAGGGGCCGGGGGAGGGGCAGTTCCGGGACGGAATGCCCTGAGCATGTTCCTGATGCCCAGAACTGGAGGCCCCACAAGCAGTTACAATGGTACATTCCACAGCACCCGTATTTAAACACAATGTTTCTCTTTTAACCAGACTCACAAAGGACCACGCCCACACTCAGCCTGCATGCCCCGCTGAACCTGCCCCAATGAAACAGACACAGGTGCAGGTCTTGGGCCCAACCGGCTGCTGCGGCCCATGTGGAGCCATCACCTGGGAGCCTGGTAGGGGCGGGGAGGGGCCGGGTTACAGGAAGGGCTCAGGAGTGGAGAATGCACAGGGCTCCCAGCACCAGCACTGTTCTGCCCAGAGGGCACTCAGGAACTCTTCTGATCCGTGCCGGGTGGGCTCTGTTCTTCTGGTAGGCTGCGGACCTCACACCTTCAGAACTTCCCAACTACAAATGAGGCTGTGCCCGGGAGGTGCCGGGCTCAGCTCTGCCCAAGACCACCTGGCCAGGCGGCCGCCTGCAAGCTACTGAGCCCAGCTGCGGGAAGGCAACCGTCCTCAGCACCCCAGGGGGCAGTGCACCTGTCGGGGTGCGGGGACAGCAGGGACCACAGCACAGCTCCCGGGGGCGGTGGCTTCAGGCCTGAGGCTGGCGGCGGGGTGGGGGGCATCCTCACCCCTGCGGACCCGCCTTCTCAGCCGCCTCTGCGTCAGGCCCCAAGTGTGGTCTGCGAACTTCCGGGCTCTTCTGGTGTCAGAGAAGGGTCTCTTCCTCCCTGCTGGCAGGTGCACCCAGGGGGTCCTTTTCCGCCGCGGCCCTGTGACCCCCCATTCATCCTCTTTTAGCGACTTCAGAGACAGGGAGGCAGGGCGACAGGTGTCGGAAGGGATGGCGGGGAGCGGAGTGGGGGCTGGGGGAGAGGGGAGGTGGAAGAGGACCGGCCCGGGGTTCCGTCCTGGCGCCCGCGCCCGCGAGCCCCCAGAGCGCCCGCAGCAGCGCGCCCACGTGTCCGCCCCCTCCCCAGCCCAGCCCCGCCGCTCCTACCTGGGGCGCTCATGCTCCGCCGACTGCGCGGGACGTCTCCTCCACGCACGCCGCCGGCTTCCTCTTGGCGAGCAGGGGGTCCCGGGTTCCCCAGCGGCCCCGATGGTCTGAGGGCCGCCGCCCCGCCCAGTGGCTGCAGGACCGGGAGCGGGCTACGCGCGGCCTGGGCAAGAGTCCGGAGGCTAGAGGAGGCAAAAAGAGAAAAAAAGCAGAGAAAGTGTGTCTTAGGCTGGGAAGGGCGGGGGAGGGAAATGCAAACCCGGCAGGAAGTGAGCGGAAAAAAAAAAAAAACGCAAAAGGTTCAAACCAGAGGTGAGGCTGAGGGGGCGGGGCAGAGCCCCTGGCGGGGGCAGGAGCCAGGTCACCCTGCACCTGCTGAGAACCACGGTGGTGGTGGGGGATGAGCAGGCGTCCCTGGACTGGAGGGTGACCTCTTTCCTGGTTCTCCAGAGGGCCAGGCGCCTTCGGGGGAGGGGGCTCCCCAGGAAAAGAGTGGGCAGGCCCAGGTCTGCCCAGCCCCTTCCCTCCCTCTGCCCTTGTTCTGGAAACTTCCCCAGCTTGCCCAGTGTCAGGGCATCCCTTGCGGACCCTCCCTGCACCCCATACACCTGCCCCAGCTTTCTTGTAAGAGAAATTGTGATTTCTGGATGTCATCCTTTTCATAATTTTTTAAGACGACTAACTTGTTTTGAAAGTTTCAAAGACAGAAGGGGAGAGGGAGGGAGGGAGGGAGGAAGAGAGAGAGAGATCTTGTAACCACTGGCTCACACCCCAGATGTTCGCAATGGCCAGTGGGCCAGGAGCTTCATCCTGGTCTCACGTGAGTGGCAGGAGCACAACCTCTTGGGCCAGCTTGCACTGCCTTCCCAGGAGCATTAGCAGGGAGTGGGATGGGAACTACAGTAGCTGGGACTCAAACCCGCACCCATGTGGAATGCTGATGCTCCAGCAGCTTAACCAGCTGTGCCACAGGCCCCAGCCTTTTAATAATTTACCCCAAATGGCCTCCTTGTGGTTTGCTCTTTGCCGATCACTGTGTGGGTGGGGCAGCCCCCAGGTAGCTGAATGGTGGTGGCAACACCTGGCCGCGCCAGGTGTGTCCAAGAATCTTGGGTTCTGGTGCTCGGCTCCTGGCCCCCTTGCCCGGCCCCTACACCCCTCTTTCTGCTCTGCCTGGGTTTGCACCCTTTGACTAGAGGTTGGGTTTTTGAGATGGATCGGTGGGGTTGCATGGCAGTACAGCCCCTTGGGTGCGTCTGCCCGTTCCCCCAGACCTTGTTAAAAGCAGTGAACATTCAGAAATGCTAGGATTGCCGAGTGAGCACTGATACACCCCACCGACCGCGCGAGTGACGTTTGCCAGGCTTGCTTTCTCACACACTTGTCCGTCAGCCTGCATTGTTTTGTTCTCCTGCTTCATTTCCTAGCACATTGCCGACGTTGGTACACATCTCCCTTCATCCCTCCGTCACCCGTATCCTCAACTACAGAGGATTTTGGGGGCTGCAGAGCCGACTGAGCCTCTGCCTATGAGGCCAGCGTCACATATCAGAGTCCTGGTTCGAGTCCCGCAGCTCCACTTCTGATCCAGCTCCTTGCTAATGGCCTGGGAAAGCAGCAGAAGATGGCCCAAGTGCTTGGGCCCCTGCACCCACGTGGGAGACCTGGAAGAAGCTCCTGGCTCTCCTGTCTGGCCCAGCTCTGGCCATTGTGGCCATTTGCGGAGTGAGCCAGCAGATGGAAGATTTCTATCCTCTCTCTCTCTCTCTCTCTCTCTCTCTCTCTGTAACTCTGCCTTTCAGATAAATAATTCTTGAACAGAAACTGGGGAGGATTTCCGAGGCGACTGGATCATGGGGTGGTTGACGGTTGTGCGCACCGCATAGCTCGGACCCTTGTACAGGCATGCGACTGCGGGAGCCGAGAGGGCGGCTGCTGGGCATGTTTGAACGGCCAGTGCTTGAGAGGCCTCACTGTGCAGGGCCGGCTTCTCCCTCACGCCAAGCCAGAGAAATATTTCTAAGGAAACCTGGTCAGAACAGGGGCCATGGCCCACGGGGACCCCTCTCCGTGGGACTGACCTTGGGTGCAGGGCTGGCCCGCGAGGGCCCCGCCCTGAGTGAGCTTCCAGTCTGCAGAGAGCCTCACCCCCTGCCCTCAACATGTTTAATCTATTACGATGGACACTTTTGCGAAGTATAATAAAAATTAACTACTGGAAAATGGACCCTAAAGACACGGGGATGCACGCCAGCCGATCCTGCCTGGCTACCACAGCAATGTCCAAAGTGCCAGGAGAGCTGCCACGGGCTTGGTCGCAACGGCTGTCCTTAACGCATCTAGGACCGGTGCCAGGGGGACACAGGGCCCACGGACCAGGCCCTGTGGAGCTGGGGCCTGGAGGAGCGGCAGCGGCGAGGGGAACCTGGACCTGCCCAGACGTGGGATGGGAGCCAGAAGGTTCCCTGCCAGGGTGGGAAGGGACCAGATAATGCTGGGAAGGGGATGGAGCGAAACGAGCCAGAGAGCCCTCTGCGGGCGTGCCCCAAGTCGAGTGGTGACCACATCCACACGAGAAGGCCCCGGCCTGGATGAAGGAACGGTGTGTGGCGGTCAGACACAATTGCTGGAGGAGGCCTGAGTGTGCGGCCTGGCCTGGGCAGCCAAGACAACCCGAAGAGAGATGAGAAGCGAGGAGAAGGGCTGAGAGGTATGTGACCCACTCTGCCAGGCCAGGCCGGCGTCCAGCAGGAGAGGCACCGCGTGGGCCCCAGCCCAGCAGATTGGTCGGTCGGGGTACACGGATGGCTCCGGAGCTGCAGGCAGAGGAGTGAGTGGCAGGCGTGCACCTGTGACTGCGGCAATTTATAAAGGACAGAGACGTGTTGTCTGCAGTTCAGGAGGCTGAGAGCCGGACAAGGGGCCCGTGCCTGGCGGGGGTCTTCTTGCGGAGTCATCATCCCACGCAGCAGGTGGGGACACGTTGGGGAGGGGAGAGATAGGGGAGGGGCTGAGCCCCTTCTCTCATCAATGCCCTTCTGTGGCACGTGAACCAGTGACAGCAGCGCCCCTTGGGGACTGAGTTCCCAACACCTTCAGGACTGGACCATGCCTTGCATCTAAATGTACCCCCGTAAACCTCAGGAGAGAAAGCAAAGGACAGGTGATGGGGAAAACGATCCCAGCTCTCGCCAGCCCCGCAGGCGAGGCTACTGTGACCGCACAGCTCACGCCCGGCCAGCTGGTCCCTCGAGTGCGGAAGCTAAACAGGTACATTCCCAGCCACGAGGCAGCTCCGGAGAGCCCCTCCCAGGCACCACTAAAGAGCACGTTCCAGGGGTACGCCGCCGCCTGTGACGGCAGCACCCCACGTCACAGCAGCACTCTGAGTCCCGGCTGCTCCACTTCCAGTCCAGCCCCCTGCTGTGGCCTGGGAAAGCAGTGGAGGACGGCCCACGTGCCTGGGCCCCTGCACCCGCGGGGGAGATGGAGATGGAGTTCCTGCTCCTGGCTTCAGTGTGGCCCAGCCTGGGCTGCTGTGGCCAATTAGGGAGTGAACCAACAGATGCAATCTCTCTTTCTGTCGCTCTGCCTCTCAAATAAATAAAAGGTCAATCTTTTTATTTTTTTTTAATAAAGCAAATAAAATAAACCCAGGAAAGAGGCCGGCACAGCACCTCAGGAAGACTGAAATAAACCCAGGAGGAGGAGCACAAGGGCCACGATAAAATAGCCACACAGAAGGCCTCTGCAAAAGCCAGACCCCACCCACACTCTCTCCGAGGACCCTCGCTGGCACATGAAGGCCCAAGCCACGGGAAGAACTGGAAGGACCAGTCATGGATCTGCGTGGGGCTGAGTTGTCACCTGGATCCAAGAAGCAGGGAGTGGCGGGGACAATGGGCGTGTCTCCTCATCAAGGCCCTCTGTCCACACCCATGACTCTGTAAGAAAGCAATCATTTCTGTAAGAAGCATGTGGATATGTGCACGCATACGTGTGCGTGTGTCACGGAGCCATAAAACCTGGACAGGGAGCCGGTCATTTCATTCCCTGCTCTCCCCATGCTCCGCTTCTCATTCTCTGGATGTGAGCGCGGTCACAGGTCGCTCTCAGCCAAATGTGTGTTTATGGAAAGCCTCTATTTTATCTGGAATTGATCTGTTGCTCCTCTGGGTCCTCCTCCGTGCAACCCAGTAATTTATGTTTTTGCAGGCAGGGCTCTGTCTTTGCCACAGCTGCCTCTCCCTCTGCCTTCCCACGGGGTTGGCATCTGAGGGCACAGGAGAAGCAGAGCCCACAGGGCTGGGCTGGGGGCTGAGAGGAAGACCAGGGTTCTGTGGCTCTGTCTATGCCGCGCCTCCCACCCTGTACTGGTGTTCACGGCTGCCAGGCAGCTCCTGCGGGACCCACAGTCTGCTGTCTAGGCATGGCTGAGTCTCCGCTGTGTTCTTATCCAGCCCCGAGGCCCACCTGCAGCCCTTGCCGAGGGACCCTGGAGTGCCACAGTAGCTGTCACCCAGGTCCAGAGCAGGTGGGAAAGCCCTGCCACCCCTCTCTGCAGGGAGCCATGTCGTGCTCAGATTTCCCACGGCCAGCCAGACAGGCACAGCCGGCCCTTGACTGGCCCCTCTCCATCTGCATCGAACACGTGTGGACCACATCTCCTCGGGGGCAGCTGGGAACAAGAGCTGCACCCACGATGCATGCACGCAGCGTGTTCCTTTCCTTGGCCCCACCCCTTGGGAGTGGGGGTGTGAGCTGCCCACAAGAGGGATGAGGTATGTGGGGGACATCTTCCCTGAGCAGAGATCATCGGAGGATTGGGGTGCACCTCCTGAAATGCTCAGGTCCCCTTGCAGCACCCCGTTTTCCCACCATCGCCCCCTGCATTGTCTCAGCTGGTCTGGTGATGGTCCCAGCCTTTCAATCCTCTCTCCTGGACAAAAAAAAAAAAAAAAAAAGTATCTACTCGACGGGACTTCAAAACGTTTGCGGAAAGTGGAATTAAAAGGTAAGTTTATTTTCATGCCAACAAAATTGAAATCTGTGCATACAAGGGGTCTCCAAAAAGCTGGTGAAGCTGTGTATCCCGAGAATTTCAAACACCCTCACCTGGACACCCTCACATGTCTGTGTATGACACACGGACATGACATACAGCCGCTCGGGCAGGTCCCAAGCCCAGCCTCGGCCACGGTGCTGTTTGGAGCCATTTACCTGTGTGTGCAGAGCAAGTTGCAATGAGCATGGGAGCCCAGGAGCGCCCTTGCCAGGGCCTCCCTCCCGCCCACCAGCTCCAGACAGCAATGTCACATGGCGCCAAGAAAATCTTTCCTTATCAGGGCGGCAGCCACTCGTCTGGGGCAGAAGGAGGCATTCCACAAACTATTGATCTGGGAATGAATAGATTGCTTCATTCCTGGATGCTGCACCTCACTGCCCTGGTGCCTGCCACAGCCCCTCCCCCCCAATAGCATCACGGCTGAACAGAGCATCCTACACCTTTCATTGTGTTCTGCATTCTTTTCAACGCCATTGTTGCTCCCTGACCCTGCAAGCAAGTGCATGCCTCTTCATTTCACACACCTTCGCACCCACTCCCCTCACAGAGAAGATTCCAGAAAGGCACGATGTCTGTGTCACCCTACACTGACTTGCCTGGAGCCACACAGCTTCAGTGACCCTTGACTTTGATGTGTTTTAAAATTCTTGCAGAGGGGCGGGCATTGTGGCATAGTGGGTAAAGCTGCCACTTGCAGTGCCAGCATCCTACATGGGCACCAGTTTGAGTCCCAGCTGTTCCACTTCTGATCCAGCTCTCTGCTATGACCTGGGAAAGCAGTAGAGGATGGCCCAAGTCCTTGGGCCACTGCACCCGTGTGGGAGACCCGGCTCATGGCTCCTGGCTCCTGGCTTTGGATCATCCCAGCTCTGGTTGTTGTGGCCATCTGGAAAGTGAACCATCTCTCTCTCTCTCTCTCTCTCTCTCTCTCTCTCTCTCTCTCTCTGCCTTTCAAATTAATAAATAAACCTTTTGAAAAATTCTTGCAAAAGGCACAGCTTAAGCCAGGGAGAGGGAGGAGAAGAGTCATATCTGCATGCACGCAGCATCCATCCGACAGCTTCTGATTGCCTGGGCTGTGAGATACAGTGACAGGCACCTCCTGTGGAACCAGCACCCAGATTTCTTTCTGCATGAAACACAGCCCCCCTAACAGCAGCCTGTTGGTCTCAGCCCCGGCCATCTCATGCCACGGAGGTGTCCAGAGCCACCATCCTTAGCACGAGGCAGATGTAGGAAATGCAGCATCACCCAGCTCCCTGCAGACTGCTGAGCTCCGTCCGTTCTCCGCTTCCAAGGAAGTGGACAGAGGACAGTTCCCGGAACCTGACACCTCGTCTCTTCTCAGTGACAGACCCATGGCTGCCACGTCACCCTGTGGTGTCTGGGCCCATGGCTCCTGATATGCAGGGACTGACCACTGTAATGACAAGGACTGGGCACGAGTGGCCGACACAAAACGGACACTGTGTTTGTCTCTGGGGACTGCGTTAGCAGCACCTAACGGAATAGCCTTACATGCCCTGGGCTACCCGAGACCTCCAGGTGCTGCGGGTTGTGCCAGTCTGTTCCCCTCTGCGTGGATCAGACAGGCAGCCCAGGACTTGCTGTTGGTCCACTTGCTTAAAGACAGAAGCCATCAGCCCTGTTTGTGGTCACCATGCCTGCTGGCTGCTCTTAGAGAAAGCAACTGGACGCACCCGAGCCGTGGGAATGCCCCTGCTTGGCATTGTGAGGGTGAGCCCCCCTCCCCGGCACAGTCAGAGACCCCTGTCCCCAGCACTGCCAACAGCAGAGGCCCACAGAGAGAAACCAAACCAAATCCAAACCCCAACAGCCAGCTGGCCAGACACACTCTCACACACACACACATTCACATATACACACTCACACACATACTCATATGCACATTCACATACTCACATACACAATCACACATAGTCATACACACACACTCACCCTCACACAGTCTCATCTCACTCATATACACATTCACAAACACAGCCACACATAAACATACACATTCACATACTCTCACACACAATCACACATACACACATTCACACACACACTCCACTCACAGTAACACACAATCACACATACAGTCTCACACACATTCACATATACACACTCACACATGTAATCTACTCATATGCACATTCACATACTCACATACACAATCACACACACTTAGTCTCACACACACAGTCACACACAATCACACTTCACTGAAACAGTCACACACACAGTCTCACAACACTCACACACACAATCTGACACATACATACGCAGTCACACAGTCTCACAACACATAGACACACACACATTCACACATACACATGTTCACAGTCACACACTCCATTCACACACTCACACACAGTCTCATACAGTGATACACAGTCTCACAACACTCACACTGACAGTCACACAATCACACACTTCACTGAAACAGTGTCATACACTTACACAAACTCACACACAGTCTCACAACAACCACACAGTCTCACAAAGTCCACACTTACACAGCCACACACACAGTCTCACAACACTCACACAGTCTCATAACACACACAGCCACACACACACACACTCACAGCCTCACAACACTCACACACAGACACACACACACACACTCACAGCTTCACAACACTCACAGTCACACACACACTCATAGAGTCTTACAACACACAGCCACACGTGCGCACACACACACTCAGTCTCACAACACTCACACATACTCACACTCACACAGTCTCGCACCACTCACACTTACACAGCCACACGCACTCACACACACAGCATTGCTCTCCCTGCGGCTTTTGTCTCGGTGGATGCCAAGGCTGCAGGACCACCAGAAAGGGCACCACGGGACTGGAAACCATGAACGGCGTCAGCGCCGCGTCCCTGAGGGCGGGGGCCGCCCGGTCCTTGCCCGTGGCTCTGGTTCAGCCCTTCCTCCTCCTGGCGGCCCCTGCCCCTGGAGCCCCTGACTGGTGTTTGCAAATGGAGCCCACATCCCCCAGCCCCACGAAACCCCGCCCATCCTTCAGCTTTGCCAGGCTCTGAGCTCCCCAAGGTCTCCTGGATCCCAGCCCCCTGGGGTCCTTCATTTCCTTTTCTTTCCTGACCTCCCTCAGAGAGGCTGGGAATAGAGTCCTATGTGTGTGGGGGGGCAGACACAGAGCTGGCAGCTCTCTGGATTAACTCCCGCGTGGAACACAGTGCTCACTCAAGTTCGCTCCATAGAAACTGCAGCTCTGGCTCATATCTGCACTCCACAAGCCCAGCAGCAACCCCAGCAGGTGCCCGGAGCCCCGACCGGGCCAGGACCCTTCAGGGACGAGTCGCCGGCCACTGGCTTTGCCTGCGATGGCTGGTGCCTGCTGGTGACAGAAATGGATCGACTTCTAGCTGCTTTATCATTTCAGTTAAATTTTACAGCTGCTTTTAGATTCTCTACACTCTACCCCTTTATCCCTGCACTCACTGTCCATCCTTGGGGCACCTCTGCCCCCTAAAATGGATGCAAATCTCTCTCTCTGCCGTGCATGGGTCCCACACCTGCCTGCCTCCCTGAAGGCCTGCTGAGCCACACTGGGACAGTCTGGGGACCCTTTGCACAGCTCTCAGCTGGCCCTGGAGCCTGTGCCTGGAGGACAGCAGTCCTGGCTGCAGCTAAAGCTGGGAATCCCCGCCCCCACCTGGGGGCAGCAAATGCCTGCGAGGCTGGTGTGGCCCGGGGCTCTTGGTTCTGCTGGTCACACCTGCTATGTGCCTTTCAGCTTCTCTTCTGTGACGTGGGCACAGCGGTGCCGGCCCCACCTGCCCCCCTCTTCTTCTCTACCTCTCCCTGCACACCTCAGGACGGAATGGGAGGGACGTCCTGTTTGTGTCACTCCCGCCCTCCCTTGGGCTCTCATTCTTGAGCTTGTCAATCACAGACGTGGCTGGTGAGGTGGGCAGGGGGGACAAGGGTCTGGGACCATTTCTAGGGGAGATAGAGATGGAGACTTATTTCCAGTAAGGAAGCACTGGCTCCTGAAGAAGCCGTCAAGGGTAGGGGACCCACCCACGGCCCCTGGGGCTCGCCCTTCTGAGAGGGAAGAGCCCACCTCACCACCACCTTCCTGGAAGATTTCTTGGAGCTGTTGGAGGATAAATGCTGCAATTTCTCACCTTCCAGCAGGGGGTGCTCTGCTGTGTGTCTAGGAGGTCCCCAGCAAGCCAGGGGCTCTGGTGGCCTCCCTTCTCCTGCCCCATACCCTCCCACTTCTTGCAGGAGTTTGGGGACCCCCATAAATGACCTACCCACAAATCTTTCAGAGTCTGCATCTGGCTCCCCCCATCCCCAAAGCAGCCAGATAATTTAAAAACTGCGGGAAATGGAATGAAAAGATCAGTTTATTTGGCTGCAAAAAATTTTAAAGTTCATGCATACCAGGGGTCTTCAAAAGTTTCTAGAAAAATGCACATGATGGGACTGGTGCTGTGGTATCCCATGTGGGCACTGGTTTGATTCCTGGCTGCTCCACTCCCAACCCAGCTCTCTGCTAATGTGCCTGGGGAAGCAGCAGAAGATGGCCCAAGTGTCGGGCCCCTGTGCCCGCATGGGAGACCTGGCTAAGCTCCTGTCTCCTGGCACTGGCTGTTGCAGCCATTTGGGGACTGAACCAGCAATGGGAGATCTCCCTGTCTCTCCCTCTGCCTTTCAAGTGGATAAAATAAATCTTAATAAAATGCATATTAGGAGAAAAAGATACTTGGATTTTAAATTCTTTTTGCACCAAAATTAACTTATCTTTTCATTCTGCATTCCATGAACCTTGAAGCACCTCAGTAAAAGACAAGGGAGAGATCTGCCAGGGGCTGTCTTTGCGGTCAGTGGAGGCCGCGGTCAGTGGAGGCCATGACCACCTTCCTTTTCCAAGGGTCTCACAATTCTCAACCAAGGACAGCGTGCCAAAGTGGCTACAGAGTCGCACGTATTTAAAATAAAGAGATGTTGCTGAAATAACTTTTCACATGCAACACAATATAATTGTGCTGACTTGGAGAATTTATTATTTAAAAATTATTTGAAAGGTAGAGAGAGAGGATGGAGGGAGGGGGAGGGGAGGGGGAGGGAGAGCTGACATCCACTGATTCTCTCCCCTAATGTCTCAGCCCAGCACCAGGGGGCGCTCTTTCCTCCTTCCTGCCCACCCTGTCTGGGTGACTCTGTCCACCGCCAGGTCTGACCCCTCTTCCTCACCTGGCTGTGCATTTGAATCCAGTCTCAATTCAGTCTCCTCCAGGAAGCCTTCCGAACCCCACCCACCCAAGGGCGTAGTTGCACAGTCCCACACCTGCTGTTGACCGAGGCCCCTGGGTGAACATCTCCCAGGAGGTGCTCCCAGGAAACGCTGGTGGGGGGAGCGAAGGGGAGGCAGCCCTGACACGGGGCACTGCTGAGTGAATGAGTGATGAGATTCACGCTCGGAGGGCCGGCTTCGGAATGAGCTCCTTTGGCTCTCCCCCCACTGCAGACTCGTGCCGTGAATCGCTTCTCCCAGCATGGACTTGCTCCACCCCCCACCCCCACCCCCACCCCCACCCCCGTGGGATTTTACTGATGAGCAAGCAAGGAAGGGGCTTCAAAACATTCGTGGAAAATGGGATTAAAAGATAAGTTTATCTTGGCGCAGAAACATTTGAAATCCATGCCTAGTTTTTCATGGTCGGCATCGCACAGTTTGTGAAGACCCCGCGCAGGCTGGCATTTCCAACGCTTTCGGAGCGCGGAACTAAACTCGCCTGTGATTCCTGTCTGCACAAGCGTTTCGAAGCCCCTGCCCGCTGTGTAGCGGCTCCTTGGGTGCCTGCAAGTGTTCCCAGGGTGCTCCCGAGAGGCCAAGGCTCCTCCCCAGGGAGGCCGAGTCCCCAGGCCAGGAAACGGACGCTAACCAGGGCCTCTGGCGGTCTGAACTGCCCCGCTGTCCCACTGCACGCCCCAGGTCCAGCACCACAAGGCACCCAGCTGTGGAGGAGTGGGCGCAGGGTCACCCGGTCACCCACCTGCAATCCGCCAGCCGAGTCCAGGGCCGGCTTCTCCCCTTCCGGCTCCTTCCTGGAGGCCTGCTGCATGGCCTCCTCGTTCCAGCAGGAACTGGCGCCCACCTGGAAGGCGAGCATGTGTAGAAGAGGGAGCCGCAGCCTCAGAAATTGTTGCTCACGAGGGCCAGGTGCTGCAGCACAGCCCCAGCTACTCCACACTTCTGTTTCCCGCTAAGGCACCTGGGAAAGCAGCAGGTGGTGGCCCAAGCACTTGCGGCCCCTGCCACTCACGCAGGGGACCTGGATGGAGTTCCTGGCTCCTGGCTCTTGGTTTTGGCCAGGCCCAGCCCTGGCTGTTGTGGGCATTTGGGGAGTGAACCTGCAGATGGAAAATCTCTCCTTCTCTCCCTCTCTTTCCCACTCTGCCTTTTAAGTAAATAAACAAATCTTTGAAAAAAAAATGAAACACTCATGGATGTCTTTGAGCTGCCACTGTCCTGGCCACACCCCAGCAGCTCCCCAGGCCCTCAGGTGTCAGCTCCCTGTCCCTGGCAAGCAAGGACACCTTCCTTTTAGAAGCTGGAAAACTGGCCCAGGGACTGAGAGGGGACACTGCATTCCACACCGTGTGTTTTTAACCGGGGGTGGGGAGGAGGCTCCTAGACCCTTAAACTTCCCAGGCCGTGGTGTGGTCTTCCAAATTCACAGCATCCCCCTCAAACCATGCCCAATCTGGCCAGCCGCTCCAGAGAGACCCACATGTGATTAGAGCATTGAGACTTAAAAAAAAAAAATGTTTATTTGACAGAGAGAGTTCTGGAGAGAGAGGGAGAGAGAGAGAGAGATCTCCCATCCACTGGTTCACTTCCTAAATGGCCCAGGCCAAGCCAGAGCCAGGAGCCAGGATTCAAAAACCGGGTCTCCCACGTGGGTAGCAGGGACACAAGCACTTGGGCCATCTCCCGCTGCTTTCTCAGGCACGTTAGCAGGGAGCTGGATCAAAAGTGGAGCAGCCAGGGCTTGAAGCAGCGCTCATATGGGCTGCCACCATCACAGGTAGTGGCTTAGCCTGCTGCGCCATGACACTGCTCCCCAGTGCCAAGACTGGGTCAGGTGACAGCAGCCTAACTTTTGGGTGGGCAAGTGGGTGGGCTGCAGCCCAAGTTCATTCCTGTGGCCTGCATGGCAACAGCACCGCTCAGAGCTCAGCAGGGCCTGGCTGGTAGGCAGTGGGGGGTCCTCCCTGCACCCCCCACCCCCCCATATCACCCCTTGTGCTGTCTCTTCTGTGGGCTGGACCTGATTTGCATCGTGCACAACCAACCACGGCAGAGAGCAGGGCCTTCCCTGAGCTCCGGGAGCTGTCCGTGGCGGCTGACCCCGAGGAGCAGTGGGAACCCCAGATTTATAGCCAGTTGGTTGGGAGCCCCGGAGCCTGGGGCTGGTGTCAGCCAGCAGTGGGGCCAGCCCAGTGGGGGACTTCAATCCCCCCAGGGGCAGCTGGTGTCAGATCTGCCTCGCACCCTGTTCCCGCCTTGTCCCATGGCTGCAATGGAAGGAGGGAGGTGAGCCTGTGCTCCCTGCTCGGAGAGGTCACCTGTTAGGGGCAGCCATTCTTTCTGAGGGCCCCGGCCACCCCCCTTTCCTCCCCACATGGCTTGGAGTTCAGAGCTCTCTGCCCCGTGTTTCATTCTCTGCTTCCAAAAGCAGGCCACCAGCAAAGCAGAAGCCCCCGCCCCCACAGTCCTTTAGGATTTTCCATCTTGAGAGGAGGCCGGCAGAGGGGATCAGACGACAGACTCGGTCTGCACCTCCCAGGTCTGCGTAAACACATCCACCGGAGCAGACACACGCATGGCTCCCGAGACCCCCTCAGAATCCCGTGAGCGGCCACGGAACGCGAGGGATGACTCGGCGTGTTAGCTGTGGAGTTACGGGACTCAAGCTGGATTTGTTTTGTTGGCTGGTTTGTTCTGGTTTGTTTTCAGAAATCAACCAGGGAAAACAGAAAAGATGCTAGGAACAGGTTAAAGGGAGGGCGAGCAGGCAGTGGGTGAGCGGGGGCTGTTGCTGTGCCAGGATGGCCAAGGCACGGGCCACACTGCTTCCCCTGGCCAGCCTGGCCCCTCCTTCTCATCTCCCAGGGAAAACCCACTCCGTGTTGTGTGTTCTGAGAGTCTGTAGCCTGGAACGTCAGGTCCTTTGAGAACATTCGCCTGGGGAAGCGCTGGGTAGCTTGGTTGCACCCGGCCCGCCCTGAGCTCCTCTCTCCAGCTACGCCCAGCTGCCCAGCCTGTGGATCAAGGCTGACGCCACCCCCTCCCGACCACCTCAGGGTCCTGGTTTGTGAAACTGGGTTAGAGGGGGCTAAACAGGATCCTTACTTGGAAGTAGGGTCTCTGCAGATAGAACCATTTAAGGATCTTGAAATGAAATCATGCTGGCCTTGGTGGGGGTGGCAAACCCAATGCCAAGGGTGCACAGAGACAGCCAGGAAGGAAAAATGGGGGTGCAGGCAGAGGCTCGCAAGCCGAGGGTCACTCAGTGTATTTGATTGGTTTGAAAGGCAGAGTTGCAGAGGGAGAGAGAGAGAGGAGAGAGAGAGAGAGAGAGAGAGAGAGAGAGAGAGCGCGTGAGTGAGCCAGGCCAGGAGCAGGGAGCTGGATGGCAAGTGGAGCATCCCGGTCTCCAACCTGCTGCTCCCGCATGGCTCGCTTCTGCACGTGCCAGCTCGCCAGGGGCTTGGCTCTGCAGCTGCCACCCTCTGAGAGCTCGCTCTGGCTGCTGGCTCCTGCGTGGCATGGCTCACACACGAGGCAGAAAGGGGAGCACCCTCAGGAACCTCCTTCACTGGTGGCTGTGGGGGTCTGTATCTCTTGCTAGCTCCCTCGCCAGGGCTGGGCTCCCTGGTGGTGCACCTCGGCAAGTTAGGCAGTGGCGAGGGTCAGAGTCAGGGTTAGAGAAAGGGACCATAACCGTTGACTTCTTACTTCTTGGTGTTGCTTGGCTGCGGCCGCTCCTCTCCAGGCTCTGCCCCTGCCTTCCCATGGCCTCCATTCTGTGGCCAAAGCTGCCTCCCTCTCTGGAGGGTGTGTGTGATGGCAGGAGCCCCTTAATGACAACGTCAATGCCCCCTTTGCCCTAGAGGGGCATGGGGACAGGTGTCAGAGCTCAGGACGTGGTTGTCTCCCAGGGCACGGCAAGGTCTGACCCTCCAGGCTGCCTCTTCTCTACTTCCATCCCCCGCAGCCTTCGATCCATCTCCCTGTGACCCCTGGCGGCAGCTCTAAGGGTGGGGTCCTCCCCCTGGCATTCTCACTTCATGGGGAGTGAGCTTCGATCTTCCGCGAAATCATTTATTAGCTTGTTGTACTCTCGTCTCACTAACGATTGTACTTGCCAGGGACTGCGTGGTGTGCAGTCGTTCTGTGGGGCGTCATCCTGTCACCGCAGTGTGGCCGGGGCGGTGGGCTTTCGTACGATGATGACCCAAGGGAAAGAGACCAGAAGTTTGCTGGGGACTCTCACGGATGCTGGGAGCACCCCTCAGCTTCTGTTTCAGGGTCTCCCAATTGGCTGTATCTGGCAGGAGAGAAGTGAGGGGCAGGTCACAGCCCAGGGGGGACCCCGGCACTGTGGGGCACAGGTGCGCTCTTCTGGTCCTCCATCCACTGGCTCACTCCCCAAATGGCTTCAATGGCCAGAGCTGAGCCAGTCTGAAGCCAGGAGCCTGGAGCTTTTTCCAGGTCTCCCATGTGGGTACACGGACTCAAACAGTGGAGCCATCTTCTACTGCTTTCCCAGGCCATGGCTGGGTCAGAAGGGGAGCATCTGGGACACGGACCTTCGCCCATATGGGATGCCAGTACCACAGGCAGAGGCTTAGCCAACTGCACCACAGCGCCGGCCCCTCAAGCATCTGTTGGGTGCCTGCATTGTTGGAGCAGGAGGGAGTATCCTGGAGGGCTTTCCTGAGGAAGTGATACTTCAGTAGGGACGGAGTTGGCAAGACAATAGGGGAGGGAGCCAGAGAGCATCTCCCAGCAGAAGGAAGGGTCCAGGAACCCCCTGCGGCTGAGGAGAAAGACCTGGGCGGGTTGAGGGCCAGGGCCTGAGTGCGCTGACCTGTCCGAGCCGGGAGCTGGGCAGGGCTGCTCTGGTGCCTGCTGGGGCATTTGCACCTGCTCAGATCCCAGTGGGAAACCACCAGGGCCCTGGGGGGATGACGTGGCCAAGTGGACATGTTAGGCAGTCACTCAGTCTGTCCGCTATGTGCAGAAAGGTCCCGAAAGGGGTGGGGTGGGGACAGGGAGGCCGGGCAGAGCCGGGCAGATGGGGGCAGGTGTGACGCGGGGCGGCTGGCTGGTGGCACGGTGGCTGCTACCGCACTGGGACCCCGAGCTCACACTCTGGGGTCTCGCTCTCTGAGCCTCAGACTGGACGCTTTTAGGGGCTGGGGTCACCAAGGAGGCAATTTTGGGTGAAACAAGGTTGAGCCCCAATGCCCCTGAATTGGGGGGATATCAGAGGAGATGAGTGCGGAGACACGTGGAGGAGCGGTCTTTGGAGGGACCACCAGGTGACTGGTCCCCTGGGCTCAGGCTTCCAGCCTCCAGTACTGGGACATGGGATTCTGTGGCCTGGTGCCTCCCCTGGCTCTGTTGGGCTGTGTCATTGAGACCAAGTGCATGGACGCGCACCCTGTGGGCTCAGACCGGGCAGCCCATGGACCATGGTCTCTCCTCCTGCTATCCCAGGGCTTTGCCTCCTCTCCGATGCTCATGGCCAGCTTTGAGCTCCAAGGGCTATGTCTGCTGTGGACTCTCTCACTGGGGTGTCCGACCCCTGGATGCCCACTGGCCTTCTGTGCCCTGCTGCCTGTGCACTCCTCAGAAGCCCCCTTTTGCTGCGCCATGTGCCTACCCACTTACAGCAGTCCCCCAACCAAATGAGCGCACCTCCTGCATTATGGAGACCAAATTAGCATTTAGCAGAGAAAGAGGCTTCTTCTCCTTCTTTTTTTTTTTTTTTCAAATCATACAACTCTAAATTACCTTCAATTTCCTAAATGGAATCTGGCACGAGCTCTACTCTGGTACAGAGTAGACTGTAATAAGATTATATTCTGTTTTGGGGAAAACATTCAAATGACCCAGATAATTAATTTTGCATAACAGCCGACATACAGCAAGACCCAGAGCCTTTATTCAAAGCCTGCAACCTGCAGGAGCCCCTGGGGCTGCTCGCACTTCTTGCAAAGATGGTTGTGGGACCAGGCAGTGCAGAGGCTGGGAGCTGGAAATGCTGCTTCCTCTGCCCCACCCCATGCCCATGCACATCTCTCTGCAGCTGGCATGTACCCACCGGAGGAGCTAAGACGCCCTCAGGCCTGAAAAGTGTCCTGTGATCCTCCGAGATCCAGCCCCAAGTGTTCAGAATGCATGGTTAACTGTGGCATGCTGTGTGTATCAGTGTGTGCACCTGTGTGTGTCCCTGTGTGTGTGCATGCACGTGGGCAGGACAGAACAGGGTTCAATGCCCCCTGGGTTCCTCGAATCCTCACTAGCAGGTGGCTTTGTTGGTCTGGCATCTGGCTCATCTGAACATCTGGGCAGGGTTTGATGCCGCAGCAAATTTCTGTTCTGACTCATTGTTAAAATCACCTTAGAAACAGCGGCACTTGGCCCACTGCCCACCCCCACGTCTTGGTCTCTTGCTTGCATCTGATTCTGAGACATCTAGGGATGTGTAGGAGTGTAGGAATAGAGAACCCGCATCTGCCTTTGAGGTCTGCCTCTAACTGCCTGCTGGGTCTCAAATCAAGTTCTGGTACTCACAGCAGTCGCCGTGTGGGCATGGCAGAGCCTAACCGCTCACAATAGCCAGTAAGTGGGAACAGCCCAGTGCCCACGGATGGCGGATGGGATGAAAAACTGGGGACGTCCACATGGCAGAGCACTACTCAGCCACAAGGAGGAAGGAGGCACTGCCACCCGCGCAACATAGATCTCCCTCCCTCCCTCCCTCCCGCTCTCCCTCTCTCTCTCTCCTCTCTGCCCTTCAAGTACAAAATAAATAAACTTGAAAAAGAGATGCTTATTTTGAAGTGCATGCACTACTTTTCATAGTACTCATGTCTGTGAGTTTTTGAATTTTGAATCATATGCATAGATTGGAAAATTTTGAGCCAAAATAGACTAATATGATTCTGTTCTTCCATGAAAATTTTGTAGTACGCTTGTATAGACATGTGCATATACAGATGCCTGTGTGTGTGCAGGTGTGTGTGCAGGTGTGTGCATGTGTGCAGATGTGTGCATGCAGGTGTGCGTGCAGGTGTGTGTGCAGGTGTGTGCATGTGTATGTGCAGGTGTGTGTGCAGATGTGTGTGCAGGTGTGTGTGCAGATGTGTGTGTGCAGGTGAGTGTGCAGGTGTGTGTGCAGGTGTGCGTGTGCAGGTGAGTACATGTGTGTGTGCAGGTGTGTGTGCAGGTGTGTGCAGATGCATGTGTGTGCAGATGTGTGTGTGTGCAGGTGTGTGTGTATGGGCAGGTGAGTGCAGGTGTGTGTGCAGGTGTGTGTATGTGCAGATGAGTGCAGGTGTGTGTGCAGATGTGTGTGCAGGTGTGTGCACAGGTGTGTGCATGTGTGTGCACAGGCGTGTGTGTGTGTGCAGGTGTGTGTGTGAGAGAGATTGGGATTTAAGAAGTCAGTACACAAGAGTGTGGGGACTGGCGAGCCCAGAGTCTGCAGTGCAGGCCCCAAGCTTGAGAGCTAGAGAAGTGTTCACCCCACAGCAACAGCTCACACGGCCTCAGCCCTCCCTCCTCTGTGGCCGGAGCTGCTGTGTGGGACACAGACTGTGGTAGCACTGGGGGCTGGGGGAGTGGGGGGCCTGGGTGGGAGGTCAGCTCCCTGGCCTTGTGTGAGGACTGCCCGGAGCCCCGAGCCACCCTCCAGTGCTGCTGCTGGGCTCCGGCTGAAGCCAAGCTCTCAGCTGCCCCTGCTTGCTCCCCACTCACCTACAGCTTATCCCAGAACACCCAGGCCTCGCCTCCGGACCTGAGTCTGAAGGGCCCCGGCTAAAATACCCCGGTGACCAGAAGGACAGCGGTGTCACCTGTGCTCATTCAAAGAGGGCCGTTAGTTCCTTGTCATTCCTGGGCTCTGGAGAGCTGAGCCAAACAGCCCAGGAGCTGACAGCCCCTGGGGGCTCGGGACAAGATCTGCAGGGCTGTGCTGAAAGTGCTGGCCCCTGGTGGACACGGGAAAAGGTGACTCGGTGTCAGTTTGATAGGCGCATCTTGCATCTCCCTGTCGCCCTTTCAGCATCGTGTTCCTGCAAACAGAGAGAGAGCACCCATTGCAGGCAGCGGCCCTGGAATGGCAGCTGGGGTGCAGTGGGGGCCAGGATGGCCTGGTGCCAGCTCCTGCCCACTCAGCTCGGCGCCCCTCTCCCTGGGGACCTCAGCACCGGTCCCAGCATCACAGGACCCGACCAGCTCCTCCTGTGATTGCACGCCCACGTGTCCCTGAGCACCCCACGTGGCGCGCTGGCTGACTTCCTAGGTGCACATCGGGGTGCGTTGTGTTTGGTGAGAAACATGGAAACCTGATGAAAGGTGCGCTCATTAGCACAGAGCAAGCTGCTGCCTGCGGTGGTACAGCGAAGCTGCTCACTCTGACTGAGACGGAGCTGCGGGGGGCCTCGGATTCCCTCCCTCCCTCCCTCTCTCCCTCTGTGTCTTTGGGTCTGCGTGTCTGGCGTTGGGGGGCAAGAAGGGGTAGTTCCAGTCTGAGACTCATGTGTTATGTGTGCACATGCATGTTGTGCGGACGTGTACAGATGTCCCTGGGGCCGGGGTTACATGTGAAGAAGGAACCCCAGGCGTGTGCACCGGCAAGCCTGGAGCCCTGGTTTGCCATCCTGGAGCAGACGACGCGGTGCCTTGTGCTGACTTATTACCACGGTAACCCTGCAAGCGACGCCCTGGTAGCTGCTGAACTGCGTCCTCAGAATGCCACTGCGTCTGCGGACGAGGCCTCTCCATGAGTGATTAAGGGTAAAGGAGGCCCCCCTGCCCCAGTGTGACTTCCTGGGATAAGGTCGGGAGGCAGACGGCACAGAAGGACGGCCCAGTGAGGACACGGGGAGCAGCAAGCCCAGGAGAGGCCGGCCGCGGGAGAACCCAGCCCCACCGTCACTGGCATCCTGGACCTCCAGCCTTACGCAGTGGCTGCCGTGAACACACAGCCGACCACTCATCACTCAGGGGTCGGCAGGAGGCTGGGCTTGTTGTCATGGTGACCGCGGAGCTGCAGAACAGAGCTCCGGATGCAGGGACTTCTCGAGGTTAGGCACCTAGGCACTTCCGCTGCGTGCTATTGGCCAGAGCAGATCATGTGACCAGTCTGACCTTAAGGGATGACCACGTGACCAGCCGGGGTTCAAGGTGCGGGAAGCAGACTCTGTGCCCTGGCAGGAAACGCCAGGGTCACGGGAGAAGGGCGTGGAGTTGGACGAGGGGCGGAAAGGGTTCACCGTCAGAATCCAGAATACGGCGCGTTTTAGTTTTCAGTGTGAAAACATACTCCAAGCCTGACTCACTTGGAAGTCGACTGATTCACCACAGGCCCTCCCGATTCCAGGGCCGTCCTGGCACATCTCAGGGATCCCTGGCAGGCTGCCCACCCCTGGCTGGGAGAAGGGAGGGAGGAGGGATCTAGGAGGGAGACACCAAGAAATAGAGGCAGGAGCCCTGCCAAGCAGCCGTCAATCAGAGGCCAGGAGAAGCCTCCCTGGAACAAAGTACAAAGGAAAATGTGGACTGGAAGAAGAATCCTGGTGTGGGACTGGCAAGATGATGGCTGGCAAACCCCACCTTAGGCCACAGAAAATGCCCCGCTTGCTGGAGTCAGGCTCACCCACCTCAGGCCCTCAGCCCAGCCTACACGGGCTTTGCTGTCCTTGTTTGCCAGGGCCTCCCGGACTCATCCTGCACCTGACCGTGTGTGCCTCTGTGGGCTCCCTTGTCTGCTGGGTGGCAGACCGCGCAAGGGCAGGCAGCGTGCCCGTTTGTTTTCCCAGCGTGGGGCCAGCCTGCGGTCAGGATCTGCTGGTGGACGTCCCCCGGCCCCAGCCTGAGCACAGAGCCCTCCCCGGCAAGCCAGTTCCCTTTGGGCAGCCTTGGAGAGAGGCAGAGATTTATTTACAAGGAAATAAAAAGGTTTGCATTTCTAATGGACTGAGACCCATTAAGGTGACGCCATCCTCAGCCCGCCTGCCAGGGATGCCAGAGGCAGATGGTAAAACGGTGACCCTCTTGGGAGGCTCAAACAGACGCGCCAGCCACCCAAGCCCTGTGGTGGCTCCAGGGGACTCCCTCCCTCCCTCCCTCTCTCCCTCTGGAGGGCCCTAAACCCAACAGTAGGGCTGGTTTATGGCTGCGTTTGAGCCCAGCTCTGTCCAGCAAGATGCTCCTCCACAGTCCTGAAGGGTGGGAGCACATGCCTGGAGCAGTCGTAATTTAGTTGCAATTGCTGCTTGCTGGTGGAACTGCGAGTGAAAACGCACAAGATTCATACTGATTTGGAAGCTCGTTGCAATAGGGGCAAAATTAACTTTGGTAAATAAGACCCGCCTGCAAAAAGATGGAGTTGCTGGAGACCGCTCTGCTGGTCAGAGCCCGGCCAAAGGTGGCAGCACCCATGCTGCCCCAGCAGCTAATTACCGACTTCCTATGCAAATCAGGCAGTGTATTGATCGCCACTCACCAGCGGGGTGAACGTTTGTTGACATCTGGGACAATCACAGACACAGGGAGTGGGCAGTCTCCATGGCTGGAGACGAGGCCACCTCGGGGGTGGGAGGACCTGGGGGCCATGGGCTCCGGGTGTTACGGGGGAGCTGAATTTGACAGACCAAGGCACCCTGGAGAGAGCCAGGAATTGGGCAGGGAGCAGACACGGCGCATTGATCCAGAGATGGGGAGGTACCAGGGGAGGCACCTGCTGGGGAGGAGAAGGAAGCAGGGGGTGGGCCACTCTGGCTGACAGCCCCCTCCTAGGGACCCCTGGGGGTGACATTGGCTGGGTCCTGAAGTCACCCAGTGGTAGGTGGGGGCAGGACATGCGGTCTCTGGGAGGCTGGTAGGTACCAAGTGCCGTCCCCACTCTCCAGATGAGCAAACCAAGGCTCGGTTTAGGGGAACCTGTCAGAGAGATGCTTACGGGCAGGCCTGAGGATCCAAAATCCAGGTTCTGGTGACAAAGACAACTTACAGCTTCAGCCTGATCCTCAGCCCCAACACGCACCTGCTGAACGCAAAAGCAGAGAGCAGTGTAGAAAAACGCGCATGAGTCCACAACGCTGCACATTCGGGAAGGGATGAGGGGATCAGTCAGATTGGCTGCTGGCATCCTACAGGTAAAGGAAGGAGGGAGGGAAGGAGGGAACCAACCCAAACAGTATCCTGGTGAAGAACTGGTTTTCCGCTTTGCAGCTGCCAAGCTGTCTGGAGCCCCTGCTCCGGAGCTCCAGGTTCCCACGAATGCTAAGTCGCACCCCTCTGCTTTTCGGATGCCAAGAGGATCCAGGGGCGGCCGACATGGGCCCAGGGGTGCTGTGCTCCCCCCCTGCAGCGCCGCGAAGGGCGGTCCTGGCTGCCCACTCCTCCGCAGTGGCTGGGAGTCAAGGTCAGACACGGAGAGCGCCCTCGGAGGCGAGCCTTCCACCTCCACAAACAGAAGAATTACCAGGCTCTTCCCCCTCGTGCCTTCTGCTGTCGGCGGGGCAGAGGAAGATAATATTTACTATTTTGTCCTCACAGAGCACGGCCGAGGTGCCAGCCGTATATTTAAGCAGAAGGGACTTAGTATTTTTGAGATGGGGTGTTGGGCCAGAAAACACCGCACGGTGTCATCGTGTTAATTTATCTAAGTGTGTCAGTGGGACCTTCTCCTGGGGAACTCAATGTCACACCTGCAAAACGCCCAGGCAGGAAACAAGGCCAAGGAAGACTGCGGGATTAGTTATGATGTATTTACATAAGGGCAGCAAAGCTGGGCAGGGCTGGCCGGAGAGAGCTGTGCCGTGAGGCGGCAGGGGAGTGGTCTTTCCAGCCAGGAGTTGAGAGTGGTCTTTCTTAGGCGCCGAGCTGACATGTATCATTTCTGGGAAGCTCACGTCCACTCCCTCCCATTAGCTGTGGCTGTCTCACTCTCCTAGAAAAATCGCAGCTTCCTAGATGGCCTGGGACGGGTGATGCCCGCCCGGCAGCCAGGGAGCGAGACACGTGGGCTTCCTCTTCGTCCCTTGCGGAAGAGTGGCTCCTTCTGCCATGGAAGCTGCCTCCTCCTGCCCCGGCAGAGCCATCCTGGA
This sequence comes from Oryctolagus cuniculus, assembly GCF_964237555.1. Taxonomy (NCBI): domain Eukaryota; kingdom Metazoa; phylum Chordata; class Mammalia; order Lagomorpha; family Leporidae; genus Oryctolagus; species Oryctolagus cuniculus. The sequence continues at coordinate 95,114,793 of NC_091443.1, read as the reverse complement.
ACAGGTGTAGGCCTGCAGCCACCGCGCCCCACCAGCAGCTTGGGAGCCCTGCACCTGCCTTTGCTGGCAGTGACTGATGAGCCTGCTGGCTGGTCACGCGCTGCCGATGTGTCAAGACAGAGTAAGGCTTCCCATGTACTTCCCGGTGCGGGGCTGGGGACAGCCGGCCACAGGAGGCTGGCCACGGAGCTCCCGCCTGTCAGGCGCTGGTGGCTCCACCTGCCATGGAGGACTCGGTTGCAGGGCAGCGTCCAGGGCTCCGGAGCTGAGGCCAGTAGCGGGTGAGCACCAGAAAAGAAGGGGAGTCGGCAGCTGACCCAGCAGGGGCGAGGCCAGCCGTGGGCCTGAGTCACCTGCGCCTGGAGGTGTGGCCTAGGACAAAGGCCGGCGTGGGAGTCACCCGGCCACAGGAGCAGCAGGCAGAGGGGGCAGGCATGAGGCACTGAGGCCCATGGGACCACCTGCCCTCTCCTTCTCACAGGATAGGGCCCATGTCGGTGGCTAGTGCCCACAGGAGCCTTCCAAGAGGCCCACGGACCATGCAGGATTCAAGGCATGGCCAGTGCCTCGGCCTCTCCCTGCGTGCAAATGGGCTCGCTTTGTGCCAGCACCATGCAGACGGGCGTGTCCACAGCAAGGGCGGGGACCCAAGGAAGCAGGGACCCAGGGTCAGCCGAAAGGAGGGAAGCTGGATCGAACCTCCTGGGCAGCCTGGCCGAGATCACGGACCACTCCGATGGAGCCGCAGCAATGGACTCCTGGGGGCGCTGGCCATTTGGTACTCTAAGGCTACAGCAGCTGTCCAGACCCCTGTGTTCCCCGCCCCACCAGAAGGCCCTACACACCAGGAGGCTGTGCCTGCAAGAGGAGGCCCCACCCCACGGGGAGGCCCCACCTCTGGGAGGAGGCTCTACCCCACCAGGAAGCCTTTTCCTGAGTTCTGTGATGCCCCCCACACCTAGGCCTGCAGAAGTGAGGGCCTCCCCCCCACCCCTGCATGCTGGGAGCGCAGCTGCAGGAAGCCCTTGGCTTCCAGGCCCTCAGGGACCGGCTCTGCAGGGGCGGGTGGCCCAAGCCCCACCCCTTCCCCAGAAAGCCAGCATCAGGTGCATGGCCCATGGGGGTAGGAAGGCCCAGACGCTCTCCCACTGAGGGCTGGTCTTAGGGTCCCCCAGAGTTCTCCACAAGGCTGGCCCAGGCCGTCACCCCCACCACCCACCCCGCCGGCCCATGCCCTTCCACAGGGGAGCATCCTAACAGCACCACCAGCACATCCCCCACAGTCGCCTTCCCCCTGACCTCCGGGGGAGAGGGGGCCAGAGAGGGTGCGGAGTTGGTGGATTCTGTAAGGTGGGCCAGGGGCCGGTGACCTGCACTGGGGCTCGGGAGGAATGAAGAGACCTGATGGGGTTAAGTCGAGCCCCACACCCCCCAGAATGCTGACATCACCACACCAGTGACTTTGCAAGTGACCTGATCCAGAAACAGGGTCTTTGCCGATGACCCCCAGGGTGGGCCTAATCTAGCAGCGGCAAAACACGCCCTCAGGGAGGGGGCAGGCAGGGGTGCGGAGAGGCCTGGAGCAGATTCTAGGTTCTGCCTTGCAGCCCCCAGACACCCACGAGACCTCCCATCTCTGCTGCTGCTGTCGCCGGGTCAGCTGAGCTGACTCATGACTTGGTGAGCTGCGTGCATGGTGACATGACTCAGCTCCAAGTTCACCAGGAAGCCCAGACTGAAAACACTGGCGGGTAGGAAAAACAGAAACCAAAAACCCAAACACGATGCTTTACAAAACTCCGTGGCTGCTGAAGCAGAGGGCAGAGCACCCCACCTCGGCCTGCCTGCCAGCCGAGGCCCCGTGGGGTTCCCCTGACAGCCTGATCGCCCAGAAGCACTGGGAGGCTGCGCAGGCCCTCGGAGTCTGGCCACTGTCCTGTGCCTGGCCTGCAGCGTGCACCTGCTCCCCAGCACCTGCCACGGGCCCGATTCCCAGTGGGCAGGCCCTTGGCCCCCAGAAGCCCCAGGAATGGCTTGTAGAGGCCATGGGCTGCACTTGTAGATCGATTGTTTCAGTCACACTCACCGTCTGTGCGAACCACGGAGATTCTCACAACTGAAACACGGAAGCTTTCCCAAGCAGAGTGCCTGCACAGGCACTTAGGTAGCAGTGAGTCTGTGGCGGAATTGGGTATGCTGTGTGAAGCACCATTCAACACACAGTTTCTTGGGGCTGATGTTGTGGCGCAGCAGGTACAGCTGCTGCGTGTAACACCCGCATCCCTTATGGGCGCTGGTTCAAGTCCCGGCTGCTCCACTTCCAACCTAGCTCCCTGCTATGGCCTGGGAAAAGCAGTGGAAGACGGCCCAAATGTTTGGGCCCCTGCCACTCACATGGGAGACCTGGATGAAGCTCTTGGCTCCTGGTTTTGGCCTGACCCAATGCTGCTATCTTGGGAGTGAACCAGTGGATGGAAGATCTCTCTCTATCTGTAATTCTGACTTTCAAATAAATAAATAATCTTTAATTTGAAAAAAAGGGTAGAATTTGGAATGTCACCAGAGCATTCCAAAGATAAAAGCCAGAAAGAAAAAAAAACACAAAAACCTCACAACAAAACACGACCAACCCTTATCTTTGGAACAGAATGAAGTTGAAAAAAAAAAAAGAGATTAAAATAATCAGTAAGGTGAGATTCAATCCTTACAATGTGATAAATATTAATATGAAAAGGACTTTATCTTGGGAAATTTATTCCACAGTGCAATGTTAATTTTATGAAAATCAATTCATTTAGCACTCACGCATTTTCCACTTCTCTCCTTGGCTTTGGGTGATGATTTAAGTCATGGGGGCCGGAGGAACATTCCCGCTTCCACAGCTGCCACCTTGTTCGGGGCCTAGAGCAGGATGCTGACATCACAGTCGCCACTTTCCTACAGACAGCGAGAGGAGGCAGCTAAGGGTGGCCGAGCCCCAGGTGGGGATGTCCTTCCTGTCAGAGCCGGGTTGGATGCACACCGGCTCCCTCAGGAATGCCACACCCTAAGGAGCAGTCCCTCAAGCACCAGGGGTGGGGTGGGGGTAGGACACTGTCACCATCCATTCTTGGCAGGCCCCAGGAGGCGGATTTGGGAATATCCCCATTCCACAGCCCAGGAGACTGAGGCACAAGTAGCAACATCACCCATGTGCACAGTGCTAGGAGCAGCTGGCTGGGGTTGGAAAGCCAAGTCCACTTAGACCCCTGGGCTGGCTGCATGTGGATCAAGGCACCAGGGTTGGAACTGGCAGGTTTGGGGGTGGACACTGAGAAGGGACCCCCGTGGGGCCCCCAGGTGGAGACGTCCTCCCCTAAGTGGATCATTTGCATAAGCTCTGTGGCCAGACATGCATTCAGAGATGGCAACATTAATGGCCACTCAACACCTGTTCTGACACGCGGGAGGTGAGGGACAAGACAAGTGCTCTTCAAGATCTGGTGACAGCTACCTGTGCTAAAGGAATGACAACCAGAGTGGGGCTCCAGGCGCTGAGGAGCCCACGGCAGGGACGGAGCCCACAGCTCCTGAGCCCCAGTCTGCGGGAGGAGGGAGCTGGATTCGTTTCCCAGACCCTGAAACAGGTTTGTGATTGTTCACCCTAGTTGGGGAGGCCTCGGTTTCCTTTTTGTTTAATGTTGGAAGGGGCTGTGGCCAGCACCCACAGCAGGACCTCGTCAGGTTCAAAACGCGGCTGGCGGCTGCTTCCATGCTCCCTCCAAAGAGTCGTGGAGCGCGCGTCTCCGCCAGAGCTGGAAGAGAGAATGCTACCATGAGAAGAAGACAAAGAGGGGTCAGCCCATCCCCGGAACCCCCAGAGCCTTAGACCGGGACAACCTGGCCCAGGGAGGGGGAATGGGAAGGTACCACCTCAGGCCAGGTAAGCTGGCCGGCAGGACCCGGGACCCAGGGCGCACCCATCCTGGAGCTTTTCCCAAAGCCATCAGCGCCCTTGGCTGAAAGGCCCGGAGACAGAGCTGGCCATCGAGGGAGCCCAGGGCCTCAAGGCCGGCTCAGTGCCCAGCAGGGGAAGGGATGCCGCACAGGCAGGGCTGGGGCCAGCAGAGGCGGGGAAGACACCCGGGGGTCCCTTCCAGGTACAGAGCTGGGGGAATATAACCCGGGGCCCAGAGGGCGGAGGGACAAGCCCACAGGCCAGGCCTGGGGGCTGTAACACAGGACAAGCAGAGCTGGACCCCAGGGAGAGCGCGCCAGCTGTCAGCACCAGGCAGAGACCAGTCGGGAGTCCTGACCCGCCAAACAAGGTCTGCAGAGTCAGGACCACAGTGGACAAGGCCCTCGCATGTCTGGCACCAGGAACGCATGCAGCTGTCCCCCAGGGTCCCCCCTTCCTCACTGGACAGGCCCACGGCACGCGCCGGAAGGTTCTGTATTCACGGCTCGGTTTCTTTCAGAGAAAGCGGGCAGAGGCATCAACTTGAATCAGCTGAGGAAGGGGCGCACAGGGCAGAGTCCAGCGAGGCCCCAGATGCAGTTTTGCGTCGTCCCCGTGGGGGTGGACAGCGAGGAGGACCCGCGCGTGGGAGCTCTTCCACCAGGGAAGCCGGCGAGGCCCCGGTCCCAGTCCCTCCTGGGCTCCAGCACCAGGAGTGTTGCTGTCCCTGTGGCCGACCTCAGCCCTGGCCCCGCTGGAGAACACGCATGCGCGAGCAGATACCCCTCAGCCCCCACATGCCCAGCTGTCACCTTTTAGAGTTCCTGGTGTGGAACAAGCAGCTGAGGCCACCCATGGTCAGACTCCCCTTTGTCATGGTGAGGGTCTTCCTCACAGAGGGGCACAGGCAGGTGACTCCAGCTTCCACGTGGGGCGCAGCGAGGGGACTGGGTCCAGGATGGCTTCTCTGGGGATGGGAGGTGGGGTGCTGACTCCAGGACACAGGCCAAGGTGCGCATCCTCCACATGTCAGGTGAGGACAGGTGTGCAGGAGCTGAGGGCCGGAGGGGCTTCCCCTGGACCAGGCAGAGTGGGGAAGTCCCAGGGAGGGCTGGACGGTGAGCAGGTGAGCCATGTCCCACCTGCAGAGCGTTGGGGGTTTGGATTCCTCACCCCCGGGCCCAGCGAGTTCGCATCTGGTGGTGGTGGTGGTAGCGGTGGGGAGGCCGAGTGGACCCAGAAATCTGCATTTAACCTCGGGACCGGTCTCAGGGACATTGGCTGGAGCGATCGAGGCTGCCTCCTGCCTCAACTTGCTCAGCTGGGCAGTGGGGTCTTAAGCCGTGGCTCAAGGGGCCTGCGGGGGGACTCAGATGCTGTTCTGGGGCCATGAAGAAGCGCTGGTGTGGGACGGAAGTGGCAGCTGCAGAGTGACACTTGGCAGTGGTTAACCATGGTCCTGTGGATTTCAGCTTGGTGATAACAATTCACCAGACACCCAGGAAATGGAGCAGCTAGGACCTGAACCATTGCCCATGTGGGATGCTGGCGCTGCGGGCTGGGCTTTAACCCGCTGAGACACGGCGCCGGCCCCTGTGGCTGTCTTTCAGGGTAAGGGGACTGGCAGAGCCTCCCTCCTAGCTCCGCACATGCTCCCCAAAAGGCTGCAAGTGAACCCGACCAGCAGGACCTGGCCTCTGCCCACCACATCCTGACACAGGCTCAGGGTCCCCGTGCAGTGATGGATCTGAAAGGCCTGGAGGTTCCCGCCGAGCGTGACCGCAGCCGAGGGCCAGGGCCCCAGGTCACGTGAGATTTTTCATGGGAAGCCGAGGGTAGACACCCTTGTTGCGACACTTGAGCAGCGGCAACTGTGCTCGCTTGGGGCTTTGCATTCAGCAGGGGCCAAAAATATAAAATAAACCAGGGCGGAGGTCCTTATTGGGTCTCCTGGTGTCTCGCTGGGATTAAACAGTCAAAGACTCAGCCTGGTCCAGGCAGGGGGCTGCCTCCGCTTGGGGCAGGGGCACCGGACACCATGAGGGCCAGCAGATGTGCGGCCCCTGGCACTGCAAAGTCCTCCAGCACTCCCACCCCTCGCCCGGAAGATGGTCGTTCAGTGTGCTGAGAATGGGGGAAAAGCAGGGATTTTCGCCCAGTGCAGCATTGGGCAGTAGGGAGGGGAGTCACTGAGCTCACAGGGACACGACTCGGGGTGCGGCAGGCATCCATCGCACCCCAGTGGGGACAGGCTCAGCCTCCCTGACCACACCACACCTGGGTTTATGCCAAGGGCACGTCCTTAGGCTGGCCTGGGCTGGGCAGATGTCTGTCCCCAGATGGGGAGACGGAGGCCAGTGATCCAGGGGCACATTGGGTGCTGGGATCTCTGTCCTTAACTGGCCTCAGAGTGAAGAGTTAAAATTGTCTATGTGCGGGTGTAAAAAGTTATTCTTAAGCTTACAGGTTTAAACCTTCCTGGTGCAGCTGTAAAAATAAGAGTAAAGTAGCACCTTGACAGTAGGGACTCCATTTTGGAGCACTTGAGACTGCATTCTGGGAAAGCAACCCCCCCCCCACACACACACACTGTGAGACTCTGGTCTGAAACTATGATCTCAAATAGTCGGACAATAGCAGTGCACTACATCACCCTTGACAACACACAAAAAACCCCTATCATGATTGCTCAAGCTTAAAAATAAAAAGGTTACACCTGGGTTACCTGAGCTAATAATGAAAATGTAATTTGTCTATGTTTTAAGATCATAATTGCTGATTGTAAGATATTAGCAACCGCTTAGCAACTGTGTATTCTCTCCCCCTCCCGATTTTTGCGGTTTTTGCCTTTATAAACCCTAACCTTTGGTTATTTGGGGCTGCTCTGCTCATGTATGATCAGACAGCCCCAGCATGCTGGATAATCAATAAAGCTTCCCCTTGCTGTTTGCATAAGAGACATGTCTCTTGGTGACGTTTTTCGGGCGGTCGACTCTAACAAGAGCACCTGGAGGAAGAGGTCCAGGAGAGTGACCCCCAAGAGGGTGGCCGCCGGCAGGTGGGGGACTCTGGAAAGTGGCTGTCCCTCCACTCGGCCTGCAGCTGTTTCTTCTCCTTCAGAACCCCATGGTGGGGCCGGCGCTGTGGCACAGTGGGTTAAAGCCCCGGTCTGCGGTGTCAGCATCCCATATGGGCACCAGTTCAAGTCCCAGCTGCTCCACTTCCGATCCAGCTCTCTGCTATGGCCTGGGAGAGCAGTGGAAGATGGCCCAAGTGCTTGGGCCCCTGCACCCATGTGGGAGACCCAGAAGAAGCTCCTGGCTCCTGGCTTCAGATCAGCACAGCTCTGGCCATTGCAGCCATCTGAGGAGTGAACCAGCGGATGGAAGACCTTGAGAGACTCTCTCTCTGTCAGTCTTCTGTAACTCTGCCTTTCAAATAAATAAATAAATCTTCAAACAAATAAACAAACAAACCACCATGGTTTGGTTTTCCAGCCAGAAACAGAGCGAGTGTGCTTAGAAGGCCCTGGCCTGGCTCCGTAAGCGCTGACTGCCCAGTTCAGCCAATGTCTGCAGAGTGACCAACCACGTGTGAGCCCCAGGGCCAGGGTGGATGACAGAGGCAACAGCTTCTGCCCCGAGGCCCTCCAGGGTCCTCTAAGAGCCAGGGGACCCAAGTCCACAGCCAGTGCCAAGCCACGCCTGGCCTTTCTTGGGGATCAGAGTGGGTGGAAAGCACCCACAGATGCCCAGCAGGACGGGCTTCTCCTGAGACACTGGGCCGGGCCCTGCAGGGGAGGCAGAGGCGGGGCCAGCTGAGGGGAGGCCAGGGTGGGCGGGTGATCCCAGGGGCACCTTGCGAGCTGAGGGCCAGCAGCCAGAGGAGCCGTGCAGAGTGAGCCTCTCCCGTGGCTATTTGCTAGGGGACTTGGGCCTGGTGAGGAGGGCGCTGTCCCTCTGGCAGCCAACGGGGACCACAGAATGCCCTCAGTGCCCATGTGCATGAGGAAGTACAGGAAAAGGGACTCCGTGGGGAGACTCCTGCCACGGAGAGGGGAGGGTTCCGTGCCTGAAGGAAGGCATTTGGGGAGCTCTGGGGACAAGGGCGGGAGGAGAGGGCACAGGGAGCCGACACACAGCGTGCTCCAGGAGAACGGAGCCGGGATCGGGCGCTCTTGCCTCTCCCTGCTGTAAATACTCACGCCCTGGCTGACTCCCAGGCGCCCAGGCGAACCCGAGGCCGGTCGTGGTCATGGTCACGCCAGCTCCTGCAGGCCGGAGCATGGGGTCGCAGGCCAGCGCTTCAGGGGCAAAGGCAAGGAGGCTGCAGGGGGTATGAGAGCCGCTAGACTGGGGCTGCCAGGGACGGAGCCGTCACCGTGGCAGGCGGAAGACCTGAACGGTCAAGGCCAGAGCCCCTCAGGCCGGGCGAAGCCCCTTTCTCCCCAAGGGGGCAGTCACCCAGTCCGCTCAATGAGCCAGACACCGGGGGCTGCCAACAACAGGTGACGCCCTGGCCTTCCTGCCGCGTAGGCTGGGGACCATGGTGACCTGTGTCACTGTGAGAACTCCAGGGTTCCTTGAATATGCTTTTCCGTGAGTAATAAGAGCACGGCAGAAGTGGAGCCATCTGTCATGTGGACGCGGGCACAGGAGAGAGCCGGCCTGGGGGGTGGGGCGCAGGGCCACCAGGACACCTGTGCAAATGAAAATTGATTTTCTTGTGAATTCTTTGCCTGGTGAAATAAATTAAATCTGCATTTACTTCTATTTGTTTAAAAACCTCTTTGTTAAAATGAGTACAGCAGTCTAAACACGTAATCTAATAAAGGAGGATAAATCACGCCCAGGGGCGCTGGCAGAGCAGATCCGCGAGGAAGCACACAGCAGGAGCTGGGGAGCCACTTAAGGACCTGGATTAATTCTGGCTGTGATGGGAAAACTGGAATGCCATGGCTCCCTTTGGGCCTCCTCCAGCTCCTCTTATTTTTTCCAAATCAGTTTTATTATCTTTTAGTGTGGGAAAGATAATCGATCGAATCTCCATCTTTTAAAAGTTGACGCCTCTTGGGGTCTCCTTTCCTCCCGGGAAAGGACACGGGAGCAGCAGGAAGTGCAAGTGGGGGTCCAGGGCGTGGCTGGCAGGTGTAGTTCATGGGAATCTCAGGACTGCAAAGCAGATGGGTTTGTTAGTGGCCACGCCTACTTTTATTTTATTTACTTGAAAGAGTGGCAGATGGATGGGAGCCAGCAAGTGAGAGAGAAAGAGAGAGGGAGAGGGAGAGAGAGAGAGAGAGAGGGAGAGAGGGGGAGAGAGAGAGAGGGAGAGAGAGAGAGAGGGAGAGAGGGGGAGAGAGAGAGAGGGAGAGGGAGAGAGAGAGAGAGGGAGAGGGAGAGAGGGGAGCGAGAGAGAGGGAGAAAGGGAGAGGGAGGGAGAGGGAGAGAGGGAGAGAGAGAGGGAGAAAGGGGGAGAGAGAGGGAGAGAGAGGGAGAGGGGGGAGGGGGAGAGGGGAGAGGGAGGGGGGAGATGGAGGGAGGGGGGGAGAGAGATGGAGAGAGAGAGAGGGAAAGAGAGAGGGAGAGAGGGGGAGAGAGAGAGGGAGAGAGGGGGAGAGAGAGAGGGAGAGGGAGAGAGGAAGAGGGGGGAGAGGGAGAGAGAGAGGAAGAGGGAGAGAAGAAGAGAAGGGGAGAGAGAGAGGGAGAGAGAGAGGGAGACAGGGGGAGAGAGAGAGGGGGAGAGAGAGGAAGAGGGAGAGAGGAAGAGGGGGGAGAGGGAGAGAGAGAGGAAGAGGGAGAGAAGAAGAGAGGGGGAGAGAGAGAGGGAGAGAGGGAGAGAGAGAGGGAGACAGGGGGGGAGAGAGAGGGAGAGAGAGAGAGGGAGAGAGAGAGGGAGACAGGGGGAGAGAGAGAGGGAGAGGGGGAGAGAGAGAGGGAGAGAGACAGGGAGAGAGGGGGAGAGAGAGAGGGAGAGGGAGAGAGGGACAGAGGGGGAGAGAGAGGGAGAGAGGGGGAGATTGAGGGAGAGAGGGGGAGAGAGAGAGGGACAGAGGGACAGAGGGGGAGAGAGAGGGAGAGAGGGGGAGATTGAGGGAGAGAGGGGGAGAGAGACAGGGAGAGAGGGAGAGAGGGGAGAGGGAGGGAGAGAGGGGGAGAGAGGGGGGGAGAGAGATGGAGAGAGAGAGAGGGAAAGAGAGAGGGAGAGAGGGGGAGAGAGAGAGAGGGAGAGGGAGAGAGAGGGAGAGAGGGAGAGGGAGAGAGGGGGAGAGAGAGGGAGAGGGGGAGAGAGAAGGAGAGGGGGAGAGAGAGGGCTCCATGTTGGAGCCGAGATACTTTGCACCGTCTCTCCAGAAGCGACCTGCATCTAGGCACCATCAGCCCGCTCCGTGCTCGGGAATAAAAACGCTCAGGCCACGGCAGGCGGCAGATGTGGAAACAATTTCTCCAAACAGAGCTCCCGGGCCCCAGCAGCCACGGGCACCCACAGGGTGAACGAGGTTGACCTCGGTCATCTTTAGCCCCTGGTTTATGAGGCAGGGTGCACAGAGGTGGCGGGGGGGGGGTGGAGGTGGGGGGGGTGGAGCCCAGTCTGCAGGGCTGTCCTTTCCGGCTGCAAGGAGACAGCTCTCTGGCTCCCTGGAGTGGGGCCTCCTGGGGACACTGGAGGGCAGCCAAGGAGGCTGTGGGACAGGCCGAGGGGCGCGGCTCCCTCAGGCCACCACAGCCACCTGTGCATCCTGGACAATCCCTGCACCATCAAAGGAAACCCTGGAGGGCGGGGGTGGCATTGTGGTGCAGCCAGTGAAGCCGCTGCCTTCCACGCCCACATCCCCTGCGGGCGCTGGTTCCAGCCCCAGCTGCTCCTCTTCCAAACCAGCTCCCTGCTGTGGCCTGGGAAAGCAGCAGAACATGGCCCAAGTGCTTGGGCCCCTGCACCCACGTGGGAGACCCAGATGGAGCTCCTGGCTCCCAGCTCCCGCCTGGCTCGGCCTGGGCTGTGGCTACTGGGGGGTGAACCAGTGGATGAAAGATCTCTTTCTCTATAAATCTTTCAAATCAATAAAGTAAATGTTGAATGTTACTGTTAACCCTGGGCGTGCGCCTGCTCCCGCCCTGCAGCTCTGCCCCACGGGCCTCGCCCTGCTGGGCATCCCAGCCCATTGAGCATCCGTGGTCATTTCCCGATCCGGCCTCATCTCCCGCTTTGGGCCTCACGCCTTCGCAGGGCTCCGTCAGGATCAGATCCGCTTCCCGCTGATGGCTGCGCCCCGCGTCTTCCGTGCACCGCAGTGGGGTGCAATCAGGCGCGGTGAGAACCGCCTGCAGCCTCTCCTGCAGGGGGCGCGCTCCTCAGCGGCCCCTCCGCCATCCATGCCCGCAACCGGTGCTCCTGCGCAGGCCGGCCTTTCTCCACACCTCCCTCAGCGGGGAGCTGGGGCCTTCCTCCTCCTCATGCTGTACCCTCCGCTACAACTCCTCACAGGGGAGCTGGCTTCTCCTACCTCCTCCTCACGTTCTTCCCTTGGGTTTTACCCAGATGCGCAGCGCGGGGTACTGCCGGGCGTGCCCCTAGGGACAGCAGGAAACGCTGGCGGACACGCCAGGGTCCTGTGGGTCCTCGCGGGCCAGCTCCTGGTGTCCCAGAGCAGATTCTAACTCAGGTGCCTGGAAGCCCCCGCCCCAGCTCCCCTGGGGTGCGGTGTGGTCAGCAGTGGCCAAGGCTGCACAGGTCCCATCAGGCTGAGCGGTTTAGCCTTAGGGCTGGCTGTGAGGTCATCCCCAAGGTGAGCCTGGCTGAAGACCAGGAGACTCGTGGGGGGAGTCACGGGGGTTCAGGTTCAGGACCGGGTATGCAGGTGTTAGCTGGGCAGTGGCGGTTATCGCCATCCCAAAGAAATAGAGCTGAGCAGCTGTCCTAGGAGACTTTGTCCTGAAAACGGGCATGTGTGCAGCCTTTGTCCTCATCACCGTCCTTGGCACCAGCGCTGGCCAGGTGCTGGCTCCGCATCACAGGCGCCTGTAGTCCCTGAAAGCCCATCCCTGGGGATCTGCCCCAAGTGCTAGGGACCTCCCCAAGTGCTAGGGACCTGCCCCAAATGTGGCCTCTCCCTCGCTCCCTGCTGAACAGAAGCCTGAGGTCTTGTTAACCATAGCACAGGATTAGATGTTTAACACTTAAAAAACCAACTCTATTTTTTTCCTAAATGTGGAAAACTGTTGGAATCCAAATAAGCTGTCCTATGAAATAAGATTGATGGATAACACACGTGCATCGCCAGCCTCCTGTGCAGCTAGGTCATGTGACACATTCGAGCCAATGCGATGAGAGGAATGCCAGGGACTTCTGGGAAAAGTTTGCCTCCATGATGCAGGCTCCATCCCTTGCTCCTTGATTGTGCTGGCCTCTTCTTCCTGCCTGGAGCATGGGCCAGGGGCTGTGGAAGAGTAAATCTCTCATACCACCTACTAAGCAGGATGGAGCCTGGAGCAGGAGGCTTGGGCGTGGAGGATATCATGGGAGAATTTGCCAGCCCTGGGCTGTGGACCCTGGACACTGCGCTGTGTCAGGAGTGAGAGAAGCGCCCTACGGCTGAAGTCACTGAAGTGGATCCAGGTGAATCTAGTGCTCTGCAGATGGCCAGATGATAGGACCCTTCCAGAGATGGGAGACATCCGGGCCAGGGAGGTGGCGCACTTTACCCCAGGGTGGAAACCAAACAGGCTCCCAACCCGTGCCCTGCCTAAAAGGGAGGGGAATTCCGACACCTGCCACAACACGGACGAGAGCCGGTCAGGGCAGGACCCACGGCACAGGCTTCTCCTTCTGTGGGGTCCCCAGAGGAGTTGCATCCACAGAGACAGAGAGGAGCGGTGGGTGGCAGGGGCTGGGCAGGGCAGCGGGCGGGGAGAGAGTGTTCACTGGTTTCGGTGGGATGATGGACAGTGGTGATGGTCCCACAGTGCCCGAGTTGCTCACTGCTCCTGCGCTGGGCGCCTAAGGCTGGTGCTGCAGGCTCAACATGGGTTGTGTAGCTTTTACTTGAGTGTGGGAAATTTTACCAAACCTTGAAGCATAAAGCCCAGCGCCTCTGGTTCTCCAGCTTGCGAAGGGTTTGGAGTTCTGGTTGCTCTCAGCCCCGTGCTCTGGGCTCCAGAGGGTGTTGCTGGGTTGGGTGTTGCTGAAGGGCTCCTGCCACCAGGGCTGGCAGCCTGTGCCACAGTAAGGACTGGGGACAAATGGGCTTCTGCTCACCCGAGCACCCGAGACCAAACTTGAGCTCCTGGTGTATGGGACATCGGGGCTGCAGGTGCGACCCAGACCCTCCCAACTGGTGCTGAGTGGCAACCCTGAGGCAAGAGCAGTGGGCGTGTCAGACCGTCTCCAGAGTGTACCCATTAGCATTCAATACTCCCCTAGAATATTCCAGTGTCCCCAAGGTTGTGATTGCTGGAGACACTCCCCCTGCCCCCAATGAAAATGTCACTGCTCCGTGGCCGAGTGCAGTTCCTGGCAGCTCCTGTCTCCTCGGCCCCGGTGTCTGGTCAAGGGCTTGCGCATGGTTTGTCCTCTCCTTCCATTCATCTTCTCTGTTGACACCCCAGGGCACGGGATACAAGCTCCAGGGAGGTGGGGTTCCCGACAGAACCTTCTTTCCGATATTTCAGGCAGTTCTCTCTGGTTTGAGGATCTGCAGGGAAAGAGGCCAGGCAGGAGGTATGACAAATGCCGATACCCAGGCTGCCCCCACCACCAACACAATGACCCCCTCCAGGGGCGGAACCCAGGAATCAGTATTTTTTACCAATATCAAATTAATTTTCAAACAATCCAATCTATTTATTTGAAAATTTTCCAGGATTTTGATGAGTTTAATTATGTTTAAGCCTATATGAGTATATCAGTTTGAGGAGAATTAACATATTTACTATGTAAGTCTTCAAATCCATGAACATGGTATGTCTCTTTATTCGTATCTTCTTTCATTTTCTTTCATCAGTGTTTTACGTTTTTGCAGCCTATAAACCCAAGGACATATTTTTTGGGGGGAAGTTTCAAGTAATACTGTAATTCTAATGTCAGAGTGCTCTGCATATTAATTTCTTATCTCAAGATCTTGCTAAACTGTTATTTGTTCTAATTAGTTCAGAGCATTGGTTTTTGTAAATTCCTTGGCATTTTCTACATAGACAAATATGTCTTCTATATCTTCTTTATCTACATTTTTTTTCTTTTTCCTTAGAACATGCACCAGTATGCTGAGTAGCAGTGGTGAGAGCAAGCATTCTTGCTTTGTTCCCGGTCTTAGGGGATGCATTCAATCTTCCTTTGCTAACTAAAATGTTAGCTGTAAGGTTTCTGTAGACGATCTTGATCGGGTTGAGGATGTTGCCCTCTGGTTGAAGGTTTTAGCATGAACTGGTGTTGCTTTGGTCACAGGCTGTTTCTGTTGAAGTGATCATGTGATTTGTCTTTTTAGTCTGTTAATACAGTGAATTGTAATGGTAGATTTTTGGGTAGTGTACTAGTCTTGCATCCCTACCTGGAATAAACCATTTAATCATGGCACGCACTTCTTTTTCTTACACTGCTGAATTCTATTTTGTGATATTTTGTGAAGGGCCTTGCATCTTTATTCATGAGAGATACTGATCTGTAGCTTTCTTTTTGCACTATTGTGTCTGATTTTGGTGACATGGTAATACTGGATTCATAAAACATTTTGAGAAGCTTTCCTTCCTCTTCTGTTTTTACAGAAAATTTGGAACAATTGATGTCAACTCTTTCAAAGTTTGTATGACTCTGCTGAAACTGTCTGGGGCTCATAGTTTCATTTCTGAGAGTTCTTAAATGAAAAAATCAATAATATTAACGATTTTAAGGTTGCTCTAATTATTTGTCTCATGCTATATGAGTAGTAGCTTATTCTTTTCAAGGTATGGCCAAATTTAGAGTGTAGAGCTGCTTGCGGTATTTCTATTATCCTTTTGAGTTCTGCAGGGTCTGTAGTGGTACCTTTTATTTCATCCCTGATATTAAGGATTTATGGCTTCTGACTTTTCCTTTCATGCTGGCTACAGGTTTGTCAATTTTATTGATCTTTTCAAAGAAGCAGCTTTTTGTCTCATTGGTTGTTTTCTCTTGTATTTCATTATTCAATTTTATTTATCTCTGCCTTTGTCTTTACTATTTCCTTCCTTCCATTGCTTTGTGTTCCCTTTGTTCTTCTTTTTTCAGGTTCTTGGGGTGGGAACTGAGATTACTCACATGAGGCTTTCTTTCCTGAAGTAAGTCTTTAATGCTATAAATTTCCCTCTCAGACCTGCTTTAGGTGTGTTCAATAGATGTTGATGTATTGTATTGTAAGTTTTATTAGTTCAGTGTATTTTAAATCTTCCTCTTTGACCCATGGATTATTTACAAATGTATTGCTTAATTTTCAAGTGCTCATAGATTTTTCTATGACTTTCTGTTATTGATTTCCAGTTTGATTCCATTGTGGTCAGAGAACCAACAACGCATGATTTCAGTTCTTTTCAGTGCATTGGGTGAGCCAGGGTATTTTCTTCCTTGGTAAATGTTCTGTCTGTTTCTTTTCCTTCTTTTCTTCTTTTTAAGATTTATTTATATATTAATTTGAAAGAGTTACACAGAGAGAGGAGATAGAGAGAGGTCTTCCATCCTCTGGTTCACTATCCAGATGGCCACAATGGCTGGAGCTGTGCTGATCTGAAGCCAGGAGCTTCTTCCAGGTCTCCCATGCCAATGCAGGGGCCCAAACACTTGGGTCATCTTCTACTGATTTCCCAGGCCACAGCAGAGAGCTGGGTCAGAAATGGAGCCGCTGGGTCTTGAACCGGTGCCCATATGGGATGCCGGCACTGCAGACAGCGGCTTTACCAGCTCTGCCACAGTGCTGGCCTCTTCTCTCCTCTCTCCTCTCCTCTCCTCTCCTCTCCTCTCCTCTCCTCTCCTCTCCTCTCCTCTCCTCTCCTCTCCTCTCATCTCCTCTCCTTTCTTTCTTTCTTTCTAAGATTTATTTATTTATTTGAGAGGCAAAATTATGAGGGTGGGGGCAGTCTTCCATCCACTGGTTCACTCCCCAAATGGCCACCACGGCCCCAGCTTGGCTAATCCTAGCATCCATGCGGGAAGCCTGGATTGAGTTCCTGGCTTCCAGATTTGGCCTAGCTCAGCTGCTGCCATTGCAGACATTTGGGAGGAGCCAGTGGATAGAAGCTCACTGTTTTTCTCTGCCTCTTAAATGAATAAATAAATAAAAATTTAAAATAGTCTAGATCCTTGTTTATCAAAATGAACAGCTCTTATAAAGCAAGTTTTAGAATAATATGAAAATATGATGCTATTTGTGCAAAATTTTTAAAATACATAAAACAATGCCATACATTATTTATGATTGTACATACATGTAGAAAAATATAAAACCAAGAATTTAATGAATTTACAGCAAATTTACGGTGGTATCTCTCTCCCAGGAAGGCAGAGAAATGATGGCATCAGTACAGGGAGTAAAGCTAACTTCATTTTCACTTGTATTACTTTATTTGTTTATCAGATTTCTGAGGACAGAAAAACTCCATGAATGAGTTGGTCCTTAATCTTTGTAATCAACAAGTACAAAAGAATCATGAAAACATTCGATCAGTTTCTCAGCTGATACAAACATTCTTTTCTCATGAGTTGTTTTGCCTAGTGCATCATGATTTTAAATAAAATGTTCCATTGTTAAACTAGCTGAGTATTAACATACAACCAAACTGCCAATGAAGTTTTCAGGAAACAAGCATGAGATCAACACTGTGATTGATTCATAGACTGAAATGAAGTTTAGGGTCACTACTTCTTAATCAAAACTCTTCACGGTGGACCTAATGATTATTTCTTCCTCCATTCAAGAAATGCTAAATGAGTAACTCCTCAGGGCGACTATTTCCTATTCCCCAGGCTCTGGGGCCACTGTTGGCAACTTCCCTGAGCCACGGAGCTCTGGGGCCACTGTTGGCAACTTCCCTGAGCCATGGAGCTCACTGTGTGGAGTGGAGAATTCCTAGCAACCAAATAGTCACACAGCAAAGCTGAACATGCACACATGAACAACAAAATAAATGGGGGTGTTTTGTTCAGCTTCATGACATGAGTGGAGAAAAGAGTTTTCTAGTCCCAGAGAGAAGCAAAGTCCTTCTGGTGGGGCGGGGGGTCAGCCTGGGGGTCAAGGAAATGTGACAAGAAGAAAAACCCGAAAGCATTGGGATGGATTAAAGGAAAGAAATGAGAACCTGAAATGGGCCAGAAAGGAAGGTTGGGCCCCACGTGCCATTACAATGGGCTTGGCTTTCATTTTAAGAGCATGGGGAAGCCATCGAACGGTTCTAAGTGGTTGGACTGGTCAGCCTCTGGAGTGATGATTCCACCTGAAGTGGAGCAACTGGACTGGAAGGGGTCAGCGCAGGTACAGCTAGAACAATCAGGAAGCTACTTTAGGTGAATGGAGGTAGCTTGGACTAATGTGGTGATGGTGATGGTGGAGGTGATGGTGATGGTGGAGGTGGTGGTGATGGTGATGGTGATGGTGGAGGTGATGGTGATGTTGGAGGTGGTGGTGATGGTGATGGTGGAGGTGGTAGTGATGGAGATGGTGATGGTGGAGGTGATGGTGATGGTAGAGGTGATGGTGATGGTGATGGGGGAGGTGGTAGTGATGGTGATGGTGGAGGTGGTGGTGATGGTGATGGTGGAGGTGATGGTGATGTTGGAGGAGGAGGTGATGGTGATGTTGGAGGTGGTGATGATGGTGATGGGGGAGGTGGTAGTGATGGTGATGGTGGTGGTGATGGTGATGGTGGAGGTGATGGTGATGGTGATGGTGGAGGTGGTGGTGATGGTGATGGTGGAGGTGGTGGTGATGGTGATGGTGGAGGTGATGGTGATGGTGGAGGTGGTGGTGATGGTGGTGGTGATGGTGATGGTGGAGGTGATGGTGATGGTGGAGGTGCTGGTGGAGGTGGTGGTGATGGTGATAGTGGAGGTGGTGGTAATGGTGGAGGTGGTGGTGATGGTGATGGTGATGGTGGAGGTGATGGTGATGGTGGAGGTGGTGGTGATGGTGGAGGTGCTGGTGGAGGTGGTGGTGATGGTGATGGTGGAGGTGGTGGTAATGGTGGAGGTGGTGGTGATGGTGATGGTGGAGGTGGTGCTGATAATAGAATTGTTGGTGATAGAAGCAAATGGAAACCTACCCATTATTTAGGAAGCAAAATGAACAATATTTAGTTATTCTTAAAAATGAAGTATGTGGGGCCGGCACTGCGGCTCAATAGGCTAATCCTCCACCTGCGGCGCCAGCACACTGGGTTCTAGTCCTGGTTGGGGCACCAGATTCTGTCCCAGTTGCCCTTCTTCCAGGCCAGCTCTCTGCTGTGGCCAGGGAGTGCAGTGGGGGATGGCCCAAGTGCTTGGACCCTGCACCCACATGGCAGACCAGGAGAAACACCTGGCTCCTGCCTTCGGATCAGCGCAGTGCGCTGGCCGCAGCGCCGGCCGCAGTGGCCATTGGAGGGTGAACCAACGGCAAAGGAAGACCTTTCTCTCTGTCTCTCTCTCTCTCCCTGTCCACTCCGCCTGTAAAAAAAAAATGAAGTATGTGGAACAAGGATACTTCAAGCTTATTTTGCAGAAAGTCTAGGAACCATCTCAGCTTGCTCTTGGTTGAGTGTCATGGGTGCATCTGCTAACCTTTTTCTATACTACAGTTTAACAACATGCCTCAAATGTTAGCGTTCAGCCCTCCATGGTGACAACAACCATTTTGCGATGTTCTTGATTGCTATGGTGGGTTAAAAACTGCACACTCTTTGCTAGTTCTGTTACCAAGGGATGAGGGTCTATGTCATTTTGCCTGTTAACCTGGGCTGGTCTATGACTGCTTTGGCAAATAACTCATGGGGGGAATGCTGTGCATCTCTTGTGAAGCTGGGTCAGAAGCCTTGCAGCGTCTGCCTAGGTTTCATTGAGCACTCTCTCTGGCAGCTCTGAGCCACCATGACGGAATCCAAGTTGTTTGTGAACACATGTTTTAGGCGTCACATGTAGACTCTCTGGTCACTAGTCCTCACCTTCCAGCTGCACCCACCAAAGCCCCAGACTTTTGGAGAAGACTTCTTAGACCCCCCAGCTCCGTTCATCCGTGAGCTGAGAAACACTGTATGACCATGCTGGCTGAGCCCTGCCTCAACACCAGTCCCCACAACACAGAGTAAAAGTTGCTGTATAAGGTTGTTAAGTTTGAGGGTACTCTGTTAGGCGGTAATGACTGGAATGCCTGATTTTCCAGAAATAATGCTCTTCACTGTATTAGTCCATTTGCCATTGCTATAACAAAATACCCAAGGCTGGGTGCTTTCTAAAGAGAGGTTGCTTAGCTCTCAGTTTTGGGGGCTGGAAGTCCAAGATCAGGTGGCTCAACAATTCAGTCTCCAGTGAGGGTGCCCTTGGCTGCATCACACCACAATGGATGGCATGATTAGGGGAGTACCTGTGAGACAGAGAAATCCCTGGGAGATACAGGAAGTCAGAGAGAGAGAAGGAAGGTGGTAACAACCTTCCCACCTCTGAAAGGTCCCACCACCTCTTGGCATCCCCACCTGAGGTAAGCAAGGGTGTGTTCTGCCTTGTGACACAGAACGTGTCAGCTCCTTGGTGGTGCAGACAGACACACCCAGCCCCATGATGAGACTTCCTTTCCATCCATAGCATCTGGTCCCTGAGCCTGGGGAGTCAGGACTTGTGCAATGGATGCTGCTGCCAGCAGTTGGGTCCCCCAGGGCTGGAATGATGCATGGCCCAGTCACAGAGGGTATTTAAATTACTCAATTTGAACAGTCCTCCCCATGGAAAAGATTAAATCCCAGCTAACGGAAAGATGCATGAAACGCGGGGGGTGGGGGTGGCAGGGGACACCTGTCAACAGTGCCATCTCTCATCAGACCTCGGTTCAGCAGAACCATCACTTCTTGGTGGCTGCTTGGAGAGAGATGGAGCCTGCGTGACTGCTGGGGTGTCTGCAACAAGGGAAGCAAATTGATGACTGCACCTGGTAACTCTTAAAAAGTCTGTGTGGTCCAGTTACGCTTTTCTGGTTAACCTGTCTGTTGTCGAATGGCATTTCTTCCTGGGATAAAAGCTCACTGAGGCCGGCGCCGCGGCTCACTAGGCTAATCCTCTGCCTTGTGGTGCTGGCACAGTGGGTTCTAGTCCCGGTCGGGGCGCCAGATTCTGTCCCGGTTGCCCCTCTTCCAGGGCAGCTCTCTGCTGTTGCCAGGGAGTGAGGTGGAGGATGGCCCAAGTGCTTGGGCGCTGCACCCCATGGGAGACCAGGGTAAGCACCTGGCTCCTGCCATCGGATCAGCGCAGTGTGCCGGCCACAGCGCGCCGGCCGTGGCGGCCATTGGAGGGTGAGCCAACAGCAAAGGAAGACCTTTCTCTCTGTCTCTCTCTCCCTCACTGTCCACTCTGCCTGTCAAAAAAAAAAAAAAAAAAAAAAGCTCATTGAAATGATGCCTTCGTGGGAGCATATGCACAAACCTTACACTCTGCCAATTTTATACCTGATTAAAGCATAAATGCATCAAGAACATGCCTTAACATAATTAAAAGCATTTCACCAAGAGGGAAACAAAGCTAAATGTGTCTGAATTTATCCAAAATCAGCAGATGGAGCTAAGGGAATTAGGACGGTTTATGTCACATCTACAAAAGAAAACGGAATTTGGCTTGTCAGGGCTATCTTCTCTCATTCGGGGCCAAGTGAGGTGCAGACTCCCCTCCGGATCAGCGCCCCATCCGTGAGCATCCCCGTGTGAAGTGAGGTTTGTCTGCAGGTCGTGGAGGGAAGGCAGTCATTTAGCAAGGCTCTGCTCTTGCCTGAGCAAGGAGCCTCCAAGGCAGTTTTGATCCATTGATGAGCGCTGTCCAATCTGCTCCCCAAGGTACCGTTTCCCTAAATCTATTAGACTTTTACAGTCTTGTAGGATCTTCAGCCTGGAGTTGCTCCATCACACTGTATTAACTTGACAACCTAATGTACTGATGTACTGCTATCTTTTACTTTCATAGGAAGTACTAGGTTTGACCTTGAAACTCGGAGCATGCTTTGTAATCCTCAGCCTGTCCTGGTGAAGAGGGCCCTCTAGGAAAAACATCCTGGCCCGGTCGGAGTCGCTAAGACCTTGAATGCAAAATGCTAGACTGGTGGTGTAAGGGGGTAGGTGGGCCTGCAGGGGTCCTGGCAGCTCTGCCTGGGTCCCCAGGAGCAAATGGGATGGACGAGTCCCAGGTTCCATCAACAGCTTCGCTGCCATTGCAGTGACCTCTCAGTGGGGCCCCGGCACTGTGCTGCACACGGATTACCCTCGTAGTCCCTGGCAGGTGGAAGTCACCTGAGCTCATGCATGATGAAACTGGGGCTCGGAGAGGTCAGGCGACTCACCCGGGGTCGCCCAACCAGCAAATGGCAGAGCCTGGACCAAAGCCAGGTCTTTTAGACTCAGAAGCCAGAGCCTTTATGCATGCTGCTCTGAGAGTTCCAAGTTCACTCTGTGTTCCCGAGAGGGGCAGCAGGCCTGGGCTCTGCTTGTCCCACCCTGGGCCTTTGAGTGACATCGCTCAGCTCCTCCCTCCACCTGCCGTGAGCCAATGGCTGGGCACTTCCCCCCCAGCCCTTTCCTAGGCACATGGTCCCTCCGGGAGGCAGGTGACAGTGCAGCAGGGTTTCCTTCCTGCTCTGGGACAGTCCAGGAGCCCCCTCAGGAGCGGGAAACTGAAAGGGGCCCAGAGGGTCCCTCCGGGATGCTGAGCCCACTGGGGGCCATTGTTGTTTCGCTGGGCCCTTTGGTTGCTACTCAGTCTCCCAGGGGATTTTTGAAAGTGCCCAACCTCAGCTGAGAGTAGCCATTTGGATGGCGAGCCGAGGTCCCTGGAGGCCAAGAAGAGGGTAGGCAGTCACCCAGCTGATGGAAGATGAGGACATCAGCTGGGGGAAGCCTTGTCAAGGTCCCCAGGGGGTGTGCCCAAATCTGCTTCCTCCTGTGAGTCATAAATGCTTTAATTATTGAAGAACGGTTCTTGCGTCTGGCCAATTTATCAGCCTCTGGCAAGAAGAAAGAGTCCACCGGCCATGAATCCTGCATGATTACCAATAAGAAAGACATAAAATGACACCTTGCTGAGGAATGCGCCTGGCTGGGCTCTGGCCAAGGCAGACCTGTGGCCGGACAGGCCCGGGTTCACTCGGATCACCGCAGGCAGGAGCTCCACTCCTTAGAGGCAGCCTTCGTGGGCTCACCATACACAGGCAAGGATTATGTGGCCACGAGCATCCTCCAGTGAAGGGCTCCCCTCCCTGCACCTCCTGTGTGTTCTGCCGGGGGGACTTGAAGCCAGGGTACCTGGGTTCAAATCACAACACAAACAGTCCCTGAAAGCCTACCAAGTGCTGAATGGAGAAGCAGAATGGAATATTACTCACCCATGAGAAGGAGCAAAGCACATTACAAGGAGGAAACCCTGGAAACACTCTCGGCACATGAAGCAGGCGCACACCAGGCTGCACTGCGGGTGACCCCTGGCACGAGAAAGGTCTGGGACAGGCAGGAGTACAGAGGCAGGGCCAGACTGGTGGTTGCTGGGGCACCGAGGAGCAGCTACTGCAGGGTGAGGGTCACCCTCTGGGGAGATGAGAATGTTTGGCAGCTGGACAGAGGTGGAGCTGGCTCAACATTTGCAAAAGGACTAAATGCCACCAAATGGCCACTTTAAAATGGGGAGTTTTATGTTGTATGAGTTCACCCCAGTAATAAAAAAGGAAGAAAAGCAAAACCGAGTCACCGCGCTCTGTTACATGCATATCTTGGGGCATGCATTAGACCGGGGAACGGCCAGCGCCCCCTAGGGCAGGCTGGTAATGGGCAAGGTCTGTGCTCCTGGGAAGTCCGCACACAGCTGGGTCCACCACCTGCCCCTGCGCCTTCCTCCCTGAATGCAGAGGCTTGGCCAAGGGTCCAGGAGCCCTCTGTCCGGGACTGAGAGAAAGAGCAGGACATGGAGCAGGGCCCCGCCTCCCCTGAGGCGTGCTGCGTCCGTGCCAGTGCCGGTCGCCTCTCGAGTGTTTGTTACTGAGAAGAAGAAATTCGGATTTGTGTAAGCCACTCTGAAACAAGCCCAGAGAAGCAATTGGCGGCAGAGTGTGCATGAGCCCTGAGAGACTTGTAGTATGGTGGGGATGGAGCCAGAAATCATCACAGCAGTTCCACACGGTCAGGACAGCAGCTAGGGCACTAGCCGGGGAGCCTGCACGTCCTGAGAAGGGACACCTGACCCGCACCAGGAGAAAGGGCTTACAATCAGGGGAGGCTGGCTCGGAGTGCCTGAGGAGGGCTTAGGCAGGGGGAGGAGTGAGGTGGGGTAAGGCAGACAGAGGGCAGCAAGAGAAAGGCGTGGAGTGGGGGCTTGAAGTAGCCTCTGCAGGAGCCGTGTCACCTGTGCAGGAACCCCATCACCGGGAGGAACCCTGTCACCCGTGCAAGACACCTGCAACCATTTCAGCTTTGCTGTAGTGCAATGGGGGTGATGTAAAACCTGCTCACCTCCACATCTGCAGCCTTCTGACGGCCCTCTCTGCTGACCTCTGCCACACCAAGTTGCACTCTGGTCCAAGAGGTGAGGGCAGAGGCCAGGGCTGCCGCATCTCTGCATTCGTGCAAGCAGAGGAGGTGGGCTGCAGGGAGAGGCAGGGGACCACAGGGTGGGGCAGACCAGGTAAGGAGGGGGTGGGAGGGAGTGAGATGAACAGCTCCCAGGAGGGTGGGCTCGAGGAGCAAGGCGTGCAAGGCAGGTTTTTGGAACAGTCCTGCCCCGGGGAAGGCCTTCACACAGTTGTCAGCCCCAACGCTCGCTGGAGTTCAGGGCTTGGGTCTTGGCTGCTTGTAGCTGGATGCCCCTGGCTTCGTCTGGGCTACAGTGAGGCACAGGCAAGGGACAGGTGGCAGGAGGCCATTGGGCAGATGGAAGATCACATAGTGGACAATCTCTCGGGTCTGGGACTTTATCCTGTAGGCAATTAGACCTCTTGAATTTTGGAAAAATTAGTCTCCCTAAGCCTCTTTGATAAATGCATGGATTCCAGAGATTTTAGGAGCAGAATAAACCGACCTTTCAATTCTTTTTGCACAGACTTTCAGGATACTCTCAAATGAAGTAGAGATCATAATTTTACCTGTCCTATAGTTTTGTTATGGGTACCACATCAGGGGCACTTTAAAAAGTTCAAGGACAGGAGAGTTAAAAGGTAACTTTATTTTGGCACCAAAAGAAAAAAAGATACTGAGATCCTTGCAATCAAGGGGTCTTCAAAAAGTTCATGGAAAATGAGTGTTTTGAAACAAACTCAGCATGGACTTCAAAATGCTTTTGAACCCAAATAGACATCTTCTAATTCCACTTCCCCTGAGCTTTAGAAAAAATGAAACTCACTGAGAATCGCACGTGGGAAGAGACCTAACCGAGTCCCCGGCCCTTCGGTGACGCTTGCAGAGTCAGGAACTTCCTTTTCCTGCCAAGCCCATCTCCACGTGCCCTGTTCCTCTGGGGCTGGGTCTTTCTCCAGAGCCTGGGCTTTGCACCACAGCACCACAAAGGTTGAGCCGTGTGGGTAAGGCACAGCCTGTTTGGGTAGGAGGCTCTGCCACAAGGGCCTAAAATGAGCCAGTGTATGGAAGGCAAGCTTCTCTTTGTGTTTTTTTTTTTTTCCTTTTTTTGTTGTTTGTTTGTTTTTGACAGGTAGAGTGGACAGTGAGAGAGAGGGAGACAGAGAGAAAGAAAGGTCTTCCTTTTCCGTTGGTTCACCCCCCAAATGGCCACTGCGGCTGGCGCACCGCGCTGATCCGATGGCAGGAGCCAGGTACTTATCCTGGTCTCCCATGGAGTACAGGGCCCAAGCACTTGGGCCATCCCCCACTGCCTTCCCGGGCCACAGCAGAGAGCTGGCCTGGAAGAGGAGCAACCGGGACAGAATCCGGTGCCCCAACCGGGACTAGAACCCGGTATGCCGGCGCCGCAGGTGGAGGATTAGCCAAGTTAGCCGCAGCGCTGGCCATCTCTTTGTTTATCCTTGCATGTTTTGAGCAGATGCCTGCGTATTTACTCTGTGTGCCCTGCACCGATCTTCACCATAGCCTATCATGTGTGTACTTGGATTCTCTCCTTTTTACCCATGTGGTGAATTGCCCAAAGTCCCACAGCTAGGAATGGTGGATCCCAGGCTGGAATCCATGCTGAACTTTTAGACTGTAAGACGTGCTGCTCTGGGACGCTCTGCACATCCCTCCTGGGAAGTGAATATTGAAGCACATTACGCACAGCCCTAAACTCAACCTTGAAGAGCCAGATGATTAGATTCGATAGAGTTAGCAACCAAAAAAAAAAAGAGGTATTTGTATGTTCACCGCCACTCTCATAACCCATTTCGTTCAGATAAATTAACTGTGCTTAGCTACGCAGAGAGGCTGGGAGCTACCCCGAGTCAGTCGGCGCCCACACGCACTGTTTCTCTCGCAGGGTCGTTCCTGGAGGGGTTTTCTGCAGCCAAATGACACTGAGTGTGACCGCGGCAGAGCATCAACAAGATTAAAGGGAGAGCATCTGCGCTTCGCGAGGCTGCACGAACTCGAGACAGACAAGCTGTGCGTGGCTCCAAATGCTCGCTGACCTTTGCTGCGGACGTGCTTGACAGCCATCTGGGCTGGGCCTTGGGTAGCAGACCCTGATGTCCCCACGACGAGACCTTTGGGTGGCCAGGGCAGGAAGACATATGTGTGGCTCAGTAGTGTCAATGTCACTTGGACGCCGTCTGTTTTTTCTTTTTATTGGAGTTAGGGAGTCATCCATCACCCTCCCTGCTGGCTGTGGGAGGACTCCAAGTGTGCACTCCTGTTTTATTTTATTAACGAGCTTCAGATCCCAAATAGGGCGCTGAACTTCAAAGCTGGCCAAGATCAGATCCTCAAAAGCGTAGAGCAGGCCCCATCGAGATGCTCACATGCCTAATGCTGTTTGGTCCCAAAAAGTCTCATTTTGTGGGGGCAAAAAAAACTTAATTAGCAGTGAACGAAGCAACTCTCAGAACATATGGTTTCAAGTTTTGCCAAGCTGGAAGGCCAGTTTATTACCTTATTATTGTTATTGTTGATCATCTTTACTGGAAAGGTGCATGAAACCACTTGGCAAGTCCCTTTCCTGAGGACACAGCAGCTGGGAGTGTCTGAAGAGTGGCCGCAGACCAGAGGCCCAGGCACACGCCAGGCAGCAAAGGCGTCTCTGTCCTGTATTGACTTTGAAGTGTGCTCTGTAATGGCTTTATTTCCTCCGAACAAAGAAACAGCACTTGCTTTTGTTTGGAAAGCCCATTTTGATGCCTCAAAAAATAATTTACTTTTCTGATTCCAAATTTGTTCTTTTCCTCCAGCAACTGCGTTCTGCCAGCTCCTGAGCCAATATTTGGAAGGCAGTTTTCTCTTTGTTGAGCCTTCCATCTTCCCAAGCGGATGTCATGGCTGAAGGAGATGCAATCTGGGAAAAGTCCTGTTTTGCAGGAGCCAAGGAAAACAAGGTTTTAAACTCTTTTGAGTGCATTTGCTTTGGAATTGGCAATTGCTTTCTTTTGAGAGGCAGAGAGACAGAGAAAGAGACAGACACGCAGAGCTTTCACTCTGCTGGTTCACTCCCCAAATGCACCACAACCTCTGGGGCCTGTCCAGGTTGAAGCCAGGAGCCAGGAGCTTGATCCAGGCTTCCTACATGGGTGGCAAGGACTCAGTTACTTGAGTCAACAGCATTGCCTCCCCTGATGGCTGTGCATTAAACAGGAAGCTGGGATAAGGAGCTGGAGCAGGGCACTGATCCCTGGGTCTCCAACATGGATGTGGGTTTCTTCGCTGCTAGGTCAAATACCCATTCCTGCTTCGACTGCATTAAAACCCATTTCCCTCCAGGGTGTGGTGCCTCCCCAACTTCACTGTCAGTGAACTTTGTGGTATTGGGCGTGACGACAGCCGACAGCTGCTCCACCTGCTGACAAAGGGTGTCTGAGAATTTCCCTCACAGGCGACCAAGGGCTTTTAGAAGGGGATGGAATAGCATCGCGGTTTTTACACAGATGGGGGCTGGGAACACACAGCAGCCCACCCAGACGTGATGGGCTGCTTTAGGGTGGACAAGTGGACTGAGGCCTTTCTGCACGTCCCTTTCACTTTGTCAACATATGGGTGACCCCTGTGTCCTCCAACTGGTAAAGACCAGTCATCTTTTCCGAGTCCTAATAGTTCCTGTCATTTTATAAATGACCAAATCAAAGCACATTAGTGCTCTCCGGGGGCTAACTCTTTCAATGCCTCCTGTACAATGGGCCTTCCTGCACAACCTTAATGCACTTCCTCTTGCGGGGGCACCAGCTGGCTGTCCCTGCCTGTGCCCACAGCCGTGACTGCTGAGTATTTCCTCCGTGGCTCTGCCTCTGCTGCAACCTGTCCCTGAACGCCGTGACACACTCTCCTTTAAAGGCGCCTCCAGCAATGACCTATCACACGCCACTTAAGGATGACGTCTCGGCCGAAATCTGTCCTGTGAGCAGGTCTTCGAAAGTTTGTGCAGAATGTGGATCGCTTCAACAGGAGGCTCTGCTTCCGTAAAATCTCCCAGCTCTATCACAGCCAGCACCAGGGGAGAAAATGTGAAGCTAGAGAATCAAAGTTGGCTTCTTCAAAAGGCACTCATGTCTCAGAATAGCGCTCCCTGTTTTGTTTTGGACATCGGCTGCATTCGTGTGTTCCTGCACTGAAGTATGGTTCCTCCTGGGCACTGGGCAGCTCAGCCCCATGCAGGAAGATGCCCACCTGGCCCTTGAGGACACAGAACCTTGTGAAGGATTCACTCATGCACACACTCATTCATTCAGTATCTGTTTCTACAGGGCCCTCCATGTGCCTGGCATTGTTCTAGGGTGGCTACACAGGGAACACACAAGCAAAATCATTCCGGTGAGAGATACACATTCATCAAACCATCACAGAATCTGTGGTTATAAAATGTGACATGTACAGTGCAGAGAGCTTTCTGTACAGTCTTTCCTGGGGTTCTATATCCAGCTAAACTGTCCAGCAGTTGTAAAGACAAAATAGAGACATTTTCAGATGTGCCACCCATGGGGGTTTACTTCTGATGGATGCTCACGATAGGAAGAAAGTCAACAAAGAACAAAGGTGTAAAAGATGAGAACAAGGGACAGCATAAAAACCACAAAATATGTGGACAAGCACAATGAACTATGGCAGTGGAATTTTAAAATTATATTTGAAAAAATGACTTTTAGGGGGGCTGATGCTATGACATTGTTGACTAAGCCTCTGCCTGCAGTGCCAGCATCCCATGTGGGTGCTGGTTTGTGTCCCAGCTATTCCTCTTCCAATCCAGCTCTCCGGTTTTGGACTGGAAGAGTACTGGAGGATGGCTCAAGTGTTTGGGCTCATACTCCCACATGGGAGACCCAGAGGGAACTCCTGGTTCCTGGCTTTGGATCAGCCCAGCTCTGGCCATTGCAGCCATTTGGGGAGTGAATCAGCAGATGGAAGACCTTTTTCTCTGTCTCTCCTTCTCTTTGTCTGTAACTCTGCCTTTCAAATAAATAAATAAAAATATTTATAAAAAATGACCTTTGTGTTTTAACAGTGAAAACAACCTAAAATCAACAAAAATGGTTAAATTGAAAACCAAGGAGAAAACATTTTTAAACATCTTTTTCATCACAGTAAATGAGTAAACAAAGTAAATGAGATGGGCTTTTAAAAAAGATTTATTTATTTATTTGAAAGGCAGGGAGAAAGGAAGACATACATAGAGAGATTGCCCATCTGCTGGTTCACTT
Source organism: Oryctolagus cuniculus (assembly GCF_964237555.1). NCBI lineage: Eukaryota > Metazoa > Chordata > Mammalia > Lagomorpha > Leporidae > Oryctolagus > Oryctolagus cuniculus. Next base: position 95,085,868 of record NC_091443.1, on the reverse strand, counting down.
CCCCAGATGCTCGCTAATAGCTGGAGCCAGGCCAGGCTGAAGCCAGGAGCATGGAACTACATGCAGGTCTCCCGTGTGGGTGGCAAGGGCCCAAGTACTTGGTCCGTTAGCTGCTGCTTTTTCAGGCCCATTAGCAGGGAGTTGGATTGGAAGTGGAGCAGCTGGGATTCAAGCTAGTGCTCTTATGGGATGCTGGCATTGCAGGCTACAGCTTAACCCACTGCACCACAATGCTGGTCCCTAGGAGATGGACTTTTAAAAGGTGCTAGAAAACGGTACAAATAAAGAATCATAGGAACAGAAAGGAATAAACAAACATAGATACTTGAGACTTTTTAAAAATTCAAAGGAAAAAATGGATAAATTTGGCTAGAACAAAAACCTCTGTACAACAAAAGACAAAGTGAAAACATGCCTTAGTAAAATTGATAAGAAGAAACAAGAAAAGAACCCAATAGGAAAATAGCCAAAAATGAACAGATAATTCATGAATAGGGCAATCTGTTCAGCAAATGAATACATGGAAAAAGTGCCCGAGCTGGGCCAGCGTGGCAGTGCAGCAGACTAAGCCGGGGCTGGTGATGCCAGCAGACCATATGGGAACGTTGATGTCTTCCTGAGTGCTCTGCTTCCCATCCAGCTCCCTGCTGATGAGCCTGGGAAGACAGTGGGAGAGGGCCCAAGCGCTCGGGCCCCTGCTACCTACGTGGGAGACCCAGATGGAGTTCTGGGCTCCTGGCTTCATCTTGGCCCAGCCTTGGCTGCTACAGTCATTAGGGGAGTGAACCAGCAGGTGGAAGATCTCTGTCTCTATCTCTGCCTCTAATTCTGCCTTTCAAATAAATATATATATATTTTTTAATGAAAAAGACAGACTGCCCAAGCCCATGAGGAATGAGGCAAAGACAGATCAAAGCAACCAGATTCTGTGTCCTCCTGTCCTCTCAGACCCAAAATGCAGAAGGCCGAGAAAGAGCAGCAGGAGACGGGAGAGGCAGGCGCGGTCAAACCTCCCATGCGGCAACTTCAGTGCAGGTTCTGAAAGACGCCCTGCAGGGTCCATGAAGCTGGACGCCTATCAGGGTTCCGTGAAGCCGGGCGCCTGGCAGGATCGGTGAAGCTGGACGTCTGGCAGGGTCCCGTGAAGCTGGCTATGAGCAGGAGCTCCGGTACCTCCCCCCAGCTGTGCGTCCAGCGCTTTCCCCACAGCATGGCGCTTTCCCTCACACCGGCCAGTTCTCCATCTCTCCAGATCCCCACTGCGTCGCCCAGTGCTCAGCTTGATTCTGACAGGTACTGGAGGGAGCACAGCCCCCGAGGTGGAGGGCGAGGAGTGGGGTGGGTGCCGAGCAGCTGGTCCTCTCCTGCTGCCCCCCAGGTTCCCAGCATCTCGGTGTATCCATCATCTCAGAGGCTGTCGGAACCCTTTCCCTTAGGGTTTCTAAGGAGGTCCTGCTGCCAGGCAGTATGACACATTACATCATGGGTGATGGACTTCTGTTCCAGCTCCTCTCCCCTCCTTGGAGGCCGATGGCAGAGGAGGCTGCCAGTTCCGACCCTCCTCATCCTCAAGCTCTCTGGGGTCGGTGGAGAGCTACTCAGTGTAAACTGAGCTATGGTTGCCAGGGGCTTGCTGCTGATCGCGAAAGGTGTTCCTCTCGACCTCATCCTCAGGCAATTGCAAGGGTGTTCAGGCTGTGAGTCAGGAACTGAGATGAAGAGCAGATACAGAATCTCACTCAATCGCAAATTGTCTTCTTTAGGCTCGGCCACGCTGAGCAGGCAGTGCGCATCCTCGGTATCACCGCATGGTTTCACGTGGTTCTGGAGCTTCAGCTCTCAAATCCGCCTTCCAAGTGACAAGAAGAGGGAAACGGAGGACAAGCAGAGGGGCACAGTCTCGTCTTTCCCCTTTTAAGGGAATCTTCTTGAGGTACCTTTCTCTGAAGGGAGGAGAGAACTTCCACTTTGACTATGACCTTGTCTAAATAAGATAAGAGTCGGTGAACTCAAAAGGCTTCCATAGCCTTGAAAACTCATGACTGGAGCATAGGGAGATTACTGATGCCATAAACAGGAGTGTCAATTTGTAAAGTCAACAACAGGAGTCACTGTGCACTTACTCCTCATGTAGGATCTCTGTCCTTAATGTGCTATACATTGAGATTTAATGCTATAATGAGTACTCAAACAGTATTTTTCACTTTGTGTTTCTATATGGGTGCAAACTGTGGAAATCTTTACTTAATATATGCTAAACTGATCTTCTGTATATAAAGAGAATTGAAAATGAATCTTGATGTGAATGGAAGGGGAGAGAGAGCGGGAAAGGGGAGGGTTGTGGGTGGGAGGGAAGTCATTGGGGTGGGGAAGCCAATGTAATGCATAAGCTGTACTTTGGAAATCTTTATTCATTAAATAAAAGTTAAAAAAAAAAGGAATCTTCTTGTGTAGGAAGCTCCTGCTTGTGCAGTAACAGTCAGAGTATAGACATGGCCACCCCTGAGAGCGAGAAAAGTAGAAATGGTAGCCTTGTAAGTGCACATGCTGCTCTGAATAAGGATGGGAGAGGGTGTTCAGGATGCAGCAAGAATCCTTTGTGTCTCCACTTAAAGGTTTGTGTTTAGGAGAAGGCTAAATAAATGGCAGTGTTTCCATCTGCTCAATGGAGTGCTGTGTGGTGGTTAAAATGAGAGGAATGGAGCCACATAAATCCACACGCAGCACCCTCAAAACAAAGTCTCTTGCCTGAAAAAGCAAGTTGCAGAATGGCTTCAACTAAGCCATCTCATTTGTGTAAAATCCTGTAGAACAATACAACGTATCTTTTATGGCTACATAAACTATATATGTTGGGGAGAATAGAAACACTAAGAGCAGGATGGTGTCACCTCCAGGAAGGCAGGGGAAGGTGGGATCAGACAGACCCACAGAGGTTTCTTCACAGAGAAAAGAATGAGATTTGGAGGAAATGGAAAAGTGCTGAGACGTGGTAAGGTGATACTGTACATATGGTATGCAATTCCTTGTTCTCTACACACTTCTGTGTGCTTAGCATCTTTCTTCTCCAACAGCTATTTATTTCCATTTAAAAAGCAGAGAGGGGGCCATCATTGTAGCATAGTGGGCAAAGCCACCACCTGCGATGCAGGCATCCCTGCCGTGGGTGCTGGTTTGGGTCCCGGCTGCTCTACTTCCAGCTGCCTGGGAAAAGCAGCAGAAATAGCCCAACTGTTTGGGCTCTTGCCACCCACGTGGGAGACCTGGAAGAAGCTCCTGGCTTCAGCATGGCCCAGCCCTGGATGTTGTGGCTTTCTGGGGTGTGAACCAGTGAATGGAAGATCTCTCTCTCTCTCTCTCTCTCTCTCTCTCTGTAACTTTGATTTTCAAATAAAAAAAAATCTTTAAAAAAAAGGCAGAGAGATCTTCCAACCACTGCTTCAGTCTTCAAATGCCCACAACAGGATGGCCTGTGCTGTGAGTCGCCTTCCACTGGGGAAGGAGAAAGAATCACGGCTCCGGCGCAGGGAAGGATGGGAAGGCAGCACGATGCTGATTAGATGCCGGCTGAGTTATGGAGTCTTCCAGAAGAGGGGGAGTCGCTGGGCTTGGGGATGCAGCCAAGGGGAACGGTGGAAAGCGATAAATTCCCGTGGCTGCAGGACCTGCTGGTGGCAAACACTCGGCGCGGAGAGCCGGGAAGGAAGGGAAGAGAGCGTGGAGTCGGATTTTGTCTCAGCGCCAGTGCCTGGAATGCGGTAAAAGACAGCTGGCACGGTGGCCGCTGTCCCAGTCCTCGGTCTGCAGCTCCCTGGGCCAGCTCTGCAGCCCAGCTTCTGTCTGCCACCTGGAGTTAGGAGAGGAAAGCTCCGTGTTACAACTGGAGCCACGCACACATGGATCAGATCTCAGATCTGCGAATGTGTGGCCGTAGGAGGGATTAGCAGACAACAAAATGCCATTAAAAGCTGAGACGCAAGAGAGCCACTCCCCCTGAAAACATGCAGGCCCCTTCGACGAGTTCTCTCCCAGCCAAAGCCCGCGGACTCCCATCTTGTCAAAATCACTGCTAATTAATAGCTTTCCACTTCCCACTGAAAGACAAACAACTTACAGGGAAGTCAGGCAAGCCCACGCATAATCACTCTAACACCTTCCATGTATGTTTTGAAACGTGCTCTCACATTTCATGATCCTTTTATTTTACAAGATGGGTAAACTGCAGACAATTATGGCCATAATATGGCTGAGGTGTTTGGCTTTCATCTCTTTGTAGTAAATTGTGGTTGTTCAAGCCTTCTCAGTAATGGTTTCCACTGCTCTCTTGATTTCTTCCTATCACCCGGCAATAAATATGACTTTTTTTAAAAAAGAGAATGTTATTTTATTATGTCACCTGTTCAACCAGCAATATAATAATTAAATAATTTCTTGGTAAGCACAACTCAATTGAATTCCACTAACACAAATATTATATGGGGTGGGAGCCAAGATGGCGGAATAGTGAGGGCGCGCACCGATAGTCCGGGAAAATTTAGTTTAATAAAAGGGGAGTTACGGTAGCCTCAGAAAAAAAGAACCAGGAAAATATTGCAGAGGAAACCCTTCTGGATTGAGTGGTCATGAATCGGAGGACCTACTGGGAGAACAAGGTCGCCCACCACGTGGAAGCCGAGCCGCGGAACCGAGCCGCGGAAGCCGAGCCGCGGGACCGAGCTGCGCAAGCCGAGCCACGGGACCGAGCCGCTGGAACGCGAGGTGAGCCGAACCTCAATAGCCCGAGACACCGGCAGGCAGGCAGAGAGAGGAGACTAGAGGGAACGACCCCCGGGGTGGGGGGGACTTCACCAGGCTAACTGGAAGAGAGAGAGAGGAAAAAAAAAAAGGTGACTGGTAAGGACACGGGTTTCTCTCTCTCCGCTCACCTCTCAAGGGCGAGCAAGACAAAGAGCAGGCGCCATCTTGGACATACGTCATAAGCAGAGCGACCTCAGGTCTGCACTGGCCCTGAGCCTAGCAGAAAAACCTGACTCTGGGCAGGGCAAATTAACAGGAGATTAGGACCTAGTAAATTTGTGGTGCTACTGAACTGAGACTGTGAAAAAAGAGACGGTGGGGGAGAGAACTCATGGAATTCACGTGAGCACTCTCCAGAGACGCTACAATTCCGTAACTTTGGCAACCCAGTGGGAGACTGAAGGAGAATTTGAGCCCACTCTGAGGGCCGAACAGATTCCCTGTGTGGTCCTTGGGAAAGAGCTTCTGATCTCTGGCTCCTGTGGGTATATCATTTGCCTGCTAACTACCTCCAACTTCGTTCAGCTGTGCAGAATAAGTTCCCTTTTGAATCAAAAAAAAAAAAAAAAGAAAGAGAGAGAGAGAGATCTATCACACCTAACCTGGGAGTGTCACCTTTGGCACACCAAACAGAGCTCTCAGGCCACACCCATCTCAAGCCCTAAGGCTCCATCAAAAACAGACAGTCCACTTAATCTAGAGTCATAGTATAACAAGAAAAAGCACCACAGTGAAGAAACCAAATATCTCCAATATGCCAAATAACAAACGCAAAAACCAAGGTAATAAAAACAAGGAAGTCACCATGAAGCCCTCAAATGAAAAAGACACCCCAATTCAAGATTATGAGGATGATGATATAGAAGAAATGCAAGAAGCAGATCTCAAAAATTTGATTAGAACATCAAGAAGTTCTCAAAAACAAATTCTTGAACTACAGAAATCCTTAATGGACAAGATAGAAAATCTCTCTCGTGAAAATGAAATATTAAGGAGGAATCAAAATGAAACGAAACAACTAGTACAACAGGAAACTGTGATAGTGACTGAAGTGAAGAATTCAATAGATCAAATGAAAAACACAATAGAGAGCCTTACAAACAGAATGGGTGAAGCAGAAGAGAGAATATCGGACTTAGGAGACAGAGAACAGGAAAGGATACAGTCAGACCAAAGAAAAGAAGAGGAAATTAGGAATCTAAAACATATTGTCGGGAATCTTCAGGATACTATTAAAAAACCCAACATTCGGGTTCTAGGAGTTCCTGAAGGCATGGAGAGGGAGAAAGGATTAGAAGGCCTTTTTAGTGAGATATTAGCAGAAAATGTCCCAGGTTTGGAGAAGGTCAGAGAAATCCTAGTACAGGAAGCCCACAGAACCCCTAATAAACATGACCAAAAGAGACACTCACCACGACACGTTGTAATTAAACTCTCCACAGTGAAACATAAAGAAAAGATCCTAAAATGTGCAAGAGAGAAATGTCAGATTACTCTCAGAGGATCTCCAATCAGACTCACAGCTGACTTCTCATCAGAAACTCTACAAGCTAGGAGGGAATGGCAAGATATAGCCCAGGTACTAAGAGAGAACAACTGCCAGCCCAGAATATTATATCCTGCAAAGCTATCATTTGTGAATGAAGGTGAAATAAAGACTTTTCATAGCAAACAGAAATTGAAAGAATTTGTTGCCACTCGTCCAGCCCTGCAAAAGATGCTTAAAGATGTGTTACACACAGAAACAAAGAAACACGGTCATCAATATGAAAGAAGGTAAAGGAAGGAAACCAAGGAAGGAAAGCTCACAGCAAAAGATCACAGGGAATTCAAAACATATATTAGAACTTATCTTTGGCAAATGGCAGGGCAAAGTTACCACTTATCATTAGTCACATTGAACGTGAATGGCCTGAACTGTCCAGTTAAAAGACACCGATTGGCTGATTGGGTTAAGGAACAAAACCCATCTATTTGCTGCTTACAAGAAACTCATCTTTCCAACAAAGATGCATACAGACTGAAAGTGAAAGGCTGGAAAAAGATATACCATGCCAACAGAAATGAAAAAAGAGCAGGCATAGCCATCTTAATTTCAGACAACATAAACTTTACCACAAAAACCGTTAAGAGAGACAAAGAGGGACACTACATAATGATTAAGGGATCAATTCAACAGGAAGATATAACAATTATCAATGTATATGCACCTAATTACAGGGCACCGGTTTATCTAAAAGATTTGTTAACGGACTTAAAGGGAGACTTAGACCCCAATACAATAGTACTGGGGGACTTCAATACTCCACTCTCAGAAATAGACAGATCAACAGGACAGAAGATCAACAAGGATACAGTAGATTTAAATGACACTATAGCCCAAATGGATCTAACAGATATATACAGAACTTTCAATCCTACAGCTAAAGATTTTACATTCTTCTCAGCAGTACATGGAACCTTCTCTAGGATTGACCACATACTAGGCCATAAAGCAAGTCTCAGCAAATTCAAAAGAATTAGAATCATACCATGCAGCTTCTCAGACCATAAAGGAATGAAGTTGGAAATTAGCAATTCAGGAATCCCTAGAGCATATGCAAACACATGGAGATTGAACAACATGCTCCTGAATGAACAATGGGTCATAGAAGAAATCAAAAGAGAAATCAAAAACTTTCTGGAAGTAAATGAGGATAACAGCACAACATACCAAAACTTATGGGACACAGCAAAAGCAGTGTTAAGAGGAAAGTTTATATCAATAAGTGCCTACATCAAGAAATTGGAAAGGCACCAAATAGATGAGCTTTCAATTCACCTCAAGGATCTAGAAAACCTACAGCAAGCTAGACCCAAATCTAGTAGGAGAAGAGAAATAATTAAAATCAGAGAAGAAATCAACAGGATTGAATCAAGAAAAACATTACAAAAAATCAGCCAAACGAGGAGCTGGTTTTTTGAAAAAATAAACAAAATTGACACCCCATTGGCCCAACTAACTAAAAAAAGAAGAGAAAAGACCCAAATCAATAAAATCAGAGATGAAAAAGGAAATATAACAACAGACACCACAGAAATAAAAAGAATCATCAGAAATTACTACAAGGACTTGTATGCCAGCAAACAGGGAAACCTATCAGAAATGGATAGATTCCTGGACACATGCAACCTACCTAAATTGAACCAGGAAGACATCGAAAACCTAAACAGACCCATAACTGAGACAGAAATTGAAACAGTAATAAAGGCCCTCCCAACAAAGAAAAGCCCAGGACCAGATGGATTCACTGCGGAATTCTGCCAGACATTTAAAGAAGAACAAACTCCAATTCTTCTCAAACTATTCAGAACAATCGAAAAAGAGGGAATCCTCCCAAATTCTTTCTCTGAAGCCAGCATCACCTTAATTCCTAAGCCGGAAAAAGATGCAGCACTGAAAGAGAATTACAGACCAATATCCCTGATGAACATAGATGCAAAAATCCTCAATAAAATTCTCGCCAATAGAATGCAACAACACATCAGAAAGATCATCCACCCAGACCAAGTGGGATTTATCCCTGGTATGCAGGGATGGTTTAATGTGCGCAAGACAATCAATGTGATACACCACATTAACAGACTGCAGAAGAAAAACCATATGATTATCTCAATAGATGCCGAGAAAGCATTTATAAAATACAACACCCGTTCATGATGAAAACTCTAAGCAAACTGGGTTTGGAAGGAACATTCCTCAATACAATCAAAGCAATCTATGAAAAACCCACAGCCAACATCCTATTGAATGGGGAAAAGTTGGAAGCATTTCCACTGAGATCTGGGACCAGACAGGGATGTCCACTCTCACCACTACTATTCAATATAGTTCTAGAGGTTCTAGCCAGAGCTATTAGGCAAGAAAAAGAAATTAAAGGGATACAAATTGGGAAGGAAGAACTCAAACTATCCCTCTTTGCAGATGACATGATTCTTTATTTAGGGGACCCAAAGAACTCTACTAAGAGACTATTGGAACTCATAGAAGAGTTTGGCAAAGTAGCAGGGTATAAAATCAATGCACAAAAATCAACAGCCTTTGTATACACAGACAATGCCATGGCTGAGGAAGAACTTCTAAGATCAATCCCATTCACAATAGCTACAAAAACAATCAAATACCTTGGAATAAACTTAACCAAGGATGTTAAAGATCTCTACGATGAAAATTACAAAACCTTAAAGAAAGAAATAGAAGAGGATACCAAGAAATGGAAAAATCTTCCATGCTCATGGATTGGAAGAATCAATATCATCAAAATGTCCATTCTCCCAAAAGCAATTTATAAATTCAATGCAATACCAATCAAGATACCGAAGACCTTCTTCTCAGATCTGGAAAAATTGGTGCTGAAATTTATATGGAGGCACAAGAGACCTCGAATAGCTAAAGCAATCTTGTACAACAAAAACAAAGCCGGAGGCATCACAATACCAGATTTCAGGACATACTACAGGGCAGTTGTAATCAAAACAGCATGGTACTGGTACAGAAACAGATGGATAGACCAATGGAACAGAATTGAAACACCAGAAATCAACCCAAACATCTACAGCCAACTTATATTTGATCAAGGATCTAAAACCATTTCCTGGAGCAAGGACAGTCTACTCAATAAATGGTGCTGGGAAAACTGGATTTCCACGTGCAGAAGCATGAAGCAAGACCCCTACCTTATGCCTTACACAAAAATCCACTCAACATGGATTAAAGACCTAAATCTACGACCTGACACCATCAAGTTACTAGAGAACATTGGAGAAACCCTTCAAGATATTGGCACAGGCAAAGAGTTTCTGGAAAAGACCCGGGAGGCACAGGCAGTCAAAGCCAAAATTAACTATTGGGATTGCATCAAATTGAGAAGTTTCTGTACTGCAAAAGAAACAGTCAGGAGAGTGAAGAGACAACCGACAGAATGGGAAAAAATATTTGCAAACTATGCAACAGATAAAGGGTTAATAACCAGAATCTACAAAGAGATCAAGAAACTCCACAAAAACAAAACCAACAACCCAATTAAGAGATGGGTCAAGGACCTCAATAGACATTTTTCAAAAGAGGAAATCCAAATGGCCAACAGGCACATGAAAAAATGTTCAAGGTCATTAGTAATCAGGGAAATGCAAATCAAAACCACAATGAGGTTTCACCTCACCCCGGTTAGAATGGCTCACATTAAGAAATCTACCAACAACAGATGCTGGCGAGGATGTGGGAAAAAGGGACACTAACCCACTGTTGGTGGGAATGCAAACTGGTCAAGCCACTATGGAAGTCAGTCTGGAGATTCCTCAGAAACCTGAAGATAACCCTACCGTTCGACCCAGCCATCCCACTCCTTGGAATTTACCCAAAGGAATTTAAATTGGCAAACAAAAAAGCGGTCTGCACCCTAATGTTTATTGCAGCTCAATTCACAATAGCTAAGACCTGGAACCAACCTAAATGCCCATCAACGGTAGACTGGATAAAGAAATTATGGGATATGTACTCTTTAGAATACTATACCGCAGTAAGAAACAACGAAATCCAGTTATTTGCAACAAAATGGCGGAATCTGGAACACATCATGCTGAGTGAAATAAGCCAGTCCCAAAGGGACAAATACCATATGTTCTCCCTGATCAGTGACAACTGACTGAACACCAAAAAGGAAACCTCCTGAAGTGAAACGGACACTATGGGAAACGGTGACTTGATCAGCATAGCCCTGACTGTTAATGAACAACTTAATACATTATCCCTCTTAGTAGTTTTTTTGTCTGTTCTACTTAATATGACTGGTTTAATTCTGTAATTAATACACAGTTATTCTTAAGTGTTGAAAATTAACTGAAATGTGATCCCTGTTAAACATAAGAGTGGGAATAAGAGAGGGAAGAGATGTATAATTTGGCACATGCTCAAGCTGACTTGCCCCAAATGGTAGAGTTAAAAACATACCAGGGGATTCCAATTCAATCCCATCAAGGTGGCATGTGCCAATGCCATCTCACTATTCCAAGTGATCAATTTCAGTTCACAATTGATCATAATGAAAGGACTAAGAGTCAAAGGGAGCACATAAACAAGTCTAGTACCTGCTAACACTAACCGATGGAATAAATAAAGGGGAGAGTGATCCAACATGGGAAGTGAGATACTCAGCAGACTCATAGAATGGCAGATGTCCTAAATAGCACTCTGGCCTCAGAATCAGCCCTAAAGGCATTCGGATCTGGCTGAAAAGCCCATGAGAGTATTTCAGGCATGGAAAGCCAAGACACTCTGGCAAAAGATCTCTGTGAGTGAGATCCCAGTGGAAAGAACAGGTCTTCAAAGAAGGAGGTACCTTTCTCTGAAGGGAGGAGAGAACCTCCACTTTGACTATGACCTTGTCTAAACAAGATAAGAATCGGAGAACTCAGAGGGCTTCCATAGCCTTGGAAACTCATGACCGGAGCATAGGGAGACTACTGATGCCATAGACAGGAGTGTCAATTGGTAAAGTCAACAACAGGAGTCACTGTGCACTTACTCCTCATGTAGGATCTCTGTCCTTAATGTGCTGTGTATTGAGATTTAATGCTATAACGAGTACTCAAACAATATATTTCACTTTGTGTTTTTATGGGGGTGCAAACTGTTGAAATCTTTACTTAATGTATACTAAACTGATCCTCTGTAAAAAAAAAAAAAAAGAAATTATCAACTCCCAACTTGACTCTCACTGGGATTAAACATGACAATAGGTCTGATCTGATTTCATCATCATTTAAAAAAATCATCTATTATTTTTCACTTTATGTTTCTGTGTGAGAGCAAACTGTTGAAATCCTTACTTAATGTATACTAAGCTGATCTTCTGTATATTAAGATAATCGAAAATGAATCTTGATGTGAATGGAAGGGGAGAGGGAGTGGGAAAGGGGAGGGTAGTGGGTGGGAGGGACGGTATGTGGGGGAAGCCATTGTAATCTATAAATCGTACTTTGGAAATTTATATTCATTAAATAAAAGTTAAAAAAAAAACAAAAAAAACAAATATTATATGGTACATGCCTCTGAAAATCTAATATTAAGTGTATTAACTCTGTTGCGTGCCATTTTTCTCTGTATAGGCAAAAAGTACTGTCTGGATAATTGAGCAGGCAATTTGCTTTTGAAAGATGTTATCAAAGGACACGAGGATTTAATTTCAGATTTTTATTAGAAGACAACACGTTCCACTTGGGATCCTCGGCACAAGACCCACGGCTGCCATGCTTCAGAGGTGTGTGCACGCCTGCCAAGGAGGGCAAACATCAAAGCTAGGGCTATGGGGACAGTTGCACCACAAAGGGCATCCTTTGCTTCTGAGACTCATTCTCTTGATTGCCTGTTCCTTTGGAAATGTCCTTAGGCCACCTTGGCCAGAGGCATTCTTGGACTTCCGAAAATGTGAAACTCGTGTAAAAAAAAAAAAAGGATTAAGATTTAAAGGTGACAGCTCTGTTAGGATAATCTCCCACAGAAACCCTCTAAACAATGGAGAATATTATCCTTACACCTTTTGACTGTTGGCTGTCCTTTGGGGGTGGTCTCAAGATGTGATTCCAGAAAATAGGCAATCTATTAGTGTGATTTAAGGATTCCTTCCCAAATTCTCCCCTCAGTAGGGCTCAGCAGGGAAATATGGTATATACAGTGCGCCTTCCTCCACAGTGACATGGGTGGCCTCCCATTAATTAGGTTATGGAAATGCAGAGCTAAATTGTCATCTGTGGAAAGTAAAATGAAATGGACTCTTTTTATCTTTCTGCCTCCTGAATTTTGAATTCATTGAATACGGCAGGCTATAGCAAAAGCATTCCTCTAAGACCCTCTGACATTTGAAAGTCAAAAATCTGCAGTGCGACCTTCTTTCTTCCCAGGCCCTTTCCTCCTTCTTCCTAGTCCACCGACACCATCACATCAGGGAGAGAGACCGTCACAGTCCTAAGCGGTCATTTATGTGATAATAATGATGACGGAGTGCTTCCCATGGCTCTCTTGATTTTACCGAGTGGCTTTGCAAATATTAGCTCACTTGTGTGCAAACCCAAGATCCCTAGCAATTGGCGACGGTGGTGGCTGGGAAGGGTGTAGGGTTTGATTTCCCTTTCACACTCAGAGTAGGGAATCAAAGCAAAGAGAGATGGAATAGCTCCACTTTGCTTGTCTTCCCCTCTCTCTATTAATTCCAAATCCATCATGAGCTCCTTGGACCTTGGCCAAATTTTATGTGGGTGCTGCTCTTGTTGGCTGATGTTCTTTCTTCGCGATCCTGAAGGTCCCCTTGGAAGGCCAGAAGGTGGCCTCCCCCTGCTCCTCTTGGGTTCACCCATCCTGAAACATGACCTTGCTCTACTCTTCTGCAAGCGTTGTGATGACAGGGATGCAGGTTTGCACTGCAGGGCCAGCACAGCTGTTGGGTGACTCACGGGAATATCATATTTAGCACGTTCCCCCCAGTGAAATGTATGTATTTAGATGACACATAATACTGTTTAAAAGCCAAATCAGCTTGGCTCTTAAACTCAGCCTCATGGAAGAAAATGGAGGAGTGGAAAAGACAGAATGAGCTCACTTGGGAGAGCCAGCTGGCCAGAGAGTCCTTTCAGGCCATCCAGGCAATGAGCTCACACAGGGACATCGATCGTGGACGCTGAACTGTGGGGCATAAGAAATAGGAAGTGGCCTTATAACCAGCTCACCCCAAGCATTTGTGGCTCACAAATATTGCCACTGGCCATGGGGGACCCTTATGGCACACAAGCTTTCTGGAGAGAAAAACACAGTCATCTACCACTTGAGTTGATAGGGCCTCTTGGGAATTGATAGCAGCGTTATGGCTTTTATCCTCTCTGTAGGTCATCCTCTGAAAGATAACAAGGCCATCAGCACTTGAACAAGCCAGATGGCCCACTCAGCTGAGACAGGCTCCCCCTGGAACCATCCTCCCCCCGGTTCCTCTGTTCCCAGGCTTGACGCTACTGCGCCTCACTGAGCTGGGGCTCAGAGCAGCCCCCAAACACAGGGAGTTGGGGGAAAAAGACACTAAGGAGGTTAATGTCTAATTTTGTTTTTACTGTTCTTCTTGGTGATGTGTGAAGCCGGTGGTGTGCTCAGGGGCGCTCTCCAAAAGCTCTCATTTTGTAAAGTGTGTCACCTTGAACCTGCTCACCTTCAATGCATCTCCCTCCGTCCAGCTCACCTGCACAGGGTCTTAAGATCTTCCTGTTTTCGTGTCATCAATTTCCCTTTTCTTGTCCTTTTCATCTGGAAACCCAGGGCTTGCTGTGCCCCTCACACCCCCACCTCCTGCAGCTCTTTTAAAACAATATTAAAGGAAGCTGGGGCCAGCCCAGACACTTCTGCAGTCCCGCTCCCAACACCTCCCTGTCTGGAAGAGGCTCTGTCCTTTCATCGCTGGCATTTGTCCTGGTCTCTCTGTCATTCCTTGAGTGTGTCAAAACAGCCCCAGCTCAACTGGTTGGCAGCTCAATTATTTCCAAATTCCTTGAAGGCGTGACAGGTGCAACAGAGGAAACAGCCCTTCCTGCCTAGGTCACCTTTCAGTCTGCAGAGTTGGCTTCAGATACAGGCTCTGGGGGAGAGTATCTTTCACAGGTCACCCTGCGCCTTCCTTTCCCATCCTCTCCTGAGCCAGGGCCCTGGCCTCTAGCTTGTGGTTTCCTGCACAAAGTCAGGGCGACTGTTATTCTGTGTTCTATCCTGGAGGCCCAGAGAAATTTTCAGACTTCTCTGTGGCAGCAGTAATGATTCTGACGGTGGTGATGATGATGATGTTGGTGATAAAGACGGTGGTGGTGGTGATGCTGATGTTGGTGATACTGACAGTGGTGGGGGTGGTGATGAGGGTGATGTTGGTGATAATGACGGTGGTGGTGGTGATGATGATGTTGGTGATACTGACAGTGGTGGGGGTGGTGATGATGATGATGTTGGTGATAATGACGGTGGTGGGGGAGGTGATGAGGGTGATGATAATGAAGATGATGCTGGTGACGATAACGTTGGAAGTAGTGGTAACGAAGATGATGATGGTGGTTGTGTTGGCAATGGTGATGATGATGAAAATGATGTTGATGGCAATATTGGTGGTGGTGGTGATGACAGCAACAGTTAACACTGCAAGGCACCATTCTTAGTGGTTTGCATGTATTAATTACTCAGTCTTCAGGTCATCTGTATAAGCCAAGTATTATTGCTATGACCACCCCTATTTTACAGATGAAGAGATCGAGGCACAGAGCTGTGAAGGGACTTGCTGAAGGTGACATGGCTAAAAAAAGGAATCGGGTCCAGACAGCCTGGCTCTAGTGCTCACGCTCTCAGTCACTGCGCTAACTGTGGAGATGTGCAGTGGTGCTGTGGAGCAGCGGGTTAAGTCGCCGTTGGTGACACTGTCTTCCCCGATTGCAGTGCCAATTCAAGTCCCAGCTGCTCCCCTTCCTCTCCAGCTCTCTGCTAGGAAAGCAGAAGAGGGCCCAAGTGCTTAGACACACGTGTGGGAGACGTGGATGGAGTTCCTGGCTCCTGGCTTCATCTTGGCACAGATCTGGCTGTTGTGGCCATGTGGGAACTGAATAAGCAGGTAGATCTCTCGATCTCTCTCTTTCTCTCTCTCTCCCTCCCCCAACCCCTCCTCTCTCCCTCTGTCTGTCGTTCTGCCTTTCAAATAAACAAATCAATAAAAGGTCCAGATGCTTCATAGTCCTCAGGGCAACAGAACTAGAAGCAAATGAAATTGTGCTAATTTTAAGCAGAATGATCATTAACTATGTTAATGACCCCCACAAGCAGAGAGGGTGGGATGGAAGGTGAGTGGACAGATGAGACCCACCAGGCTACATCTTTCATCCAAAAGAGTCTTTTGAAGAAAATAATTACAAACAGGGGAAAACAGAGCAGGGAGCCTGGCACCTGGTTACCTGACCTCCACAATGGCCCCAAGGGATCTGACCCTGGAGGCCTATGGGTTCTTTAGAAGACAACTGGGGAATGTACAGGGTCCAGATGTGGTCAACAACACCGACCACCACTGCTACCCCCAGCTACTTTTCTTATCACTTCTAAGGCTCAAAGCAGTGTTTGAAGTGAGCTGTCAGCAGCCTCATTTCATAGGGGAGGACTGGAAGCTCAGGATGCTTCATGACCAACTCAGCTTCACACAGTCTAAGTTGGTGGCCAAGCCAGGATTTGAGCCAAGATGGTGTGACTCAGAGAGCCGACTCCTTTGCAATATATCGGCTGCTTGCTGTACATTACCCCCATGGAAATTGGAGCCATCGGTTTCCTCTCGTACATACATGACTCCCCGCCTTGGGCCACAGAAGACTCTAGCACAGCTGTCAAGTGTGATCTCTCTGGGCAGCACCTGTGTGGCTGCTCTCGCTCCCACACCCATTCATTCCATGCCCAGTGGATTATTTTTTATGTCCGCAGCCACCCGCTGGATGCAGATGGAGGCTGAGAGCTGGCTCAGCTGAGCTGTAATTCCCCAGTCCCCTCTGTGGTGCTCACACGGCTGGGGTCACATCTGTGAGCCGACATCCACTCCAGTGCTGTGGCTGTTCGCGCTGACAGGTCCCACACTCCTGCCAAGCAACCATCCACATTTCATCCATGAGCTCCTGCCACTCTCTCAGGTGGACACCATCTGCTCGCAGAGATTGATCTGCACGTACTTTTTTCCAATCTGGCCTAGAACACCCTGCTATTGACCAAGGCTTGATCTAGTACCTGTCTGCCAGAGAAGCTACTCCAATAATCTCTGTGGACCAAGGCGAGGCAGCCATTCGATCCATTAGTTCTTCACTGCTGGTCCTTGCCTCTGCAGGGCGCATCTGCTAGCCAGGCCATCCTTTTCAAAAACAAAGTGAGCCCCCGAGGAGGAGCTGGGCTTTGCTCTTGCGGTAGGATGCTGACTCTCTCTGCTTTGTGGTCAGGGTATCAGCTTCAGGGCCAGGTGATGTGGCTGAAGTCCTGGCTCTACCACACCCACCTGGAGAGCTTGCCTGTCCAGTGCTACTTTCTCCCTCTTTGGGCAAGGCAAGCAGACCGCCCATCATGGAGATCAGGTCACAGCAATTGGCATGAGTGTTTTTCAAGCGGAGCCTGGAGGGGAGACCCTGTCATCTTACAGACCATCCCAGGTCCTTTCTGGTCTTTTCTCGCTTCTGCAATAGAGACGGCATGTTTGGAGCAGGTAAGACTGATGTACAGAGAATGAGAATCGGCAGCTGTCACCCCTGCAGCTCCACCCCTGGCCTTTCTGGTTACATGAGCCAATGCATCCTCTCTGTTGGCTTGGCTAGTGTGAGTTGAGATCCTATCGACTACAACCAGTCCAGTTCAACCCAGCCCCCAGTTGAGTTTCCTGCTGAGTCTCTCCTCTGTGATATCATGAAAGGGTCTCTTCTCATGAAATTGGCTTGAGAGGCTCTTGAAGGCTACACAGCAAAGTGTTGGCAGCCCAGTTACGTCTGGCTGTGCCTCAGAGGATTCTCTGCTTCTGTTTGGACAATGCTTTTCCTTTCTTTCAGTGATTCAAACTGTTCACAAAGCACTTTCCCATCCTGTGCCTGCTTCTCTAAGTGCTGTCAGCCACCCTTTAAGACAGGATTCTGTTCGTTAAGTGAACAGCCCCACTGTGTGCCAGTTACTGGTTTTGGTGCTGGGAACATGCCAGTGATAAGGCAGAGCTTGTGCTACATGAGTTCATGTTCCAGTGGGGGATGTGGAGTGGATAAGTCCCTGCTGTAAGTGTGGGCAGTGGCAAGGCTTAGGAAAGGCAAATGGAATGTCCAGGGGCTCAGGAACCATTTTCGACAGGTGACAGGTGCGTGTGGAAGTCTTTTCTGAAGGGTTGACATTCAACCAGAGAGCTGAATGAAGTCAGGGAGTAAGGCGATGGGAAGAGTATTCCAGGGAGATGCTGCAAGTCCAGAGATCCTGAGCAGGAAACACCTTGGCATAAGCTAAGGAAGCGAGGCCAATTGGATCGTGAGACATGAAGGGCGAGTCTGGGTAGCCACCAGCCCGTTCAGGGCCTTCAAGTTAATTAGAAGAAGACGCACCTCTGGCAGACTAATTACCATGGAACATCACTGTTTGGGAAACACCTGGACAGCTGTACAGGTAATCATTAGCCATGCCTTAGCAGACACAGTTAGAAAGAAGAATCAGTTCCTAAAGGGGAACATTGGATGGAACTCTAAGTCAGTGATGCCTATGAGAAACAGAACATGGGCCATGTTTGTAATTAAAAATTTTCTAATGGCTACTTTTAAAAAACAGTAAAAGTGAGTGGATGTCTTAAATTATTTTTTTTAGCCAGTATGTCCAGAACATCAACATTTCAACATACAATCAATGTAAAATATTTGAGATGTTTTAAATTCTTCTTTTGGGGTACTATTTTTTCTTTTCTTTTCAGAATTATTTGTTTATTTGAAAGTTAGAGAGAAAGTGGGGGAGGGAGAGAGGGAGAGGGAGAGGGAGAGGGAGAGGGAGAGGGAGAGGGGGAGGGGGAGGGGGAGGGGGAGGGGGAGGGGGAGGGGGAGAGAGAGAGAATCTACTATCCAGTGGCTCACTCTCCAGATGGCTGTAATAGCCAGAGCTGTACGAAGCTGAAGCCAGGATCCAGGAGCTTCATCCAGGTCTCCCACGTGGGTGCAAAGGCCCAAGCATTTGGGCCATCTTCCGCTGCTTTTCCCAGGTCATTAGCAGGGAGCTAGATTGGAAGTGGAGCAGCTGGGACTCGAACTGGCACCCATATGGGATGCCAGTGTCCAAGGCAGCAGCTTTTTTTTAAGATTTATTTTTATTTATTTGAAAGACAGAGTTACAGAGAGAGGTAGAAACAGAGAGAGAAGTCTTTCATCTGCTGGTTCACTCCCCAGATGGCTGCAACGGCCGGAGTTGAGTCAGTCCGAAGCCAGGAGCCAGGAGCTTCTTCTGGATCTCCTACTCGGGTTCAGGGGCCCAAGGACTTGGGTCATCTTCTGCTTTTCCAGGCCACATCAGAGAGCTGGATTAGAAGAGGAGCAGCCGGGACTAGAACCGGCACCCATATGGAATGCTGGCACTTCAGGCCAGGGCTTTAACTCGCTGTGCCACAGTGCTGGCCCCAAAGGCAGCAGCTTTACCCACTGTGCCATAGTGCTGGCCCCTGGGTATTATTTCTTCACAATCTGGTGCATATTTTACACTTACAGATTTTTCAACTCAAGTACTAAGATTTTATCAGAAATACCCGAGCAGTATTTAGATTTCTTCAATGTGTGGTGAAACCATAGGTTTACATAACCAGGTTGTTCCAAACATACTTAAAAGTTTGCCAGTAACAAACTTAGTCATCAGTATTTGAATTAATGAAAATTAAGTTAAAAGTGCTTTCCTTCGGTGCATGAGACATATTTCAAGTGCTCAGCAGTCATGTGCAGCCAGTGGCTTCTGGAGTGAATAGAGGAGGTCAGAGAGACGCTGGATGGCTGAGAACAGGGAATGGCATAATCTCGTTACCTCCTTTATTAGGAAGATCTTTATGGAACCTGTGTGAAGAACAGACTTGTGAAGGGGCCAGGAGGGAAGCAAGGAGGCCAGCTGCAACTGGCCGGCTAGGAGACCATGGCCCCTTGTAGGTGGTGGGATGGCTGATAAGGAGGGTGGTCCGGTGTACAGACTTTGTTGCTGGAATGGGTACCTCACCTGAGAGGGAGATCACAAGCTGGACTCTTGGCTGTCGGTGGGCTTCCTGAGAGGCTAACAGAGATGAGGCCTCAAGATCCCTTACTTGGGGCCGATGCTGTGGCACTGTGGGTTAAAGCCACGGCCTGCAGTGCCAGTACCCTGTGTGGTGCTGGTTCGAGTCCCAGCTGCTCCAGTTCTTATCCACTCCCTGCTGATGTGCATGGGAAAGCAGCAGAGGATGGTTCTAAGTGCTTGGGCCCCTGTGCCCATGTGAGAAAACCAGAGGCAGCTTCTGACTTTGGCCTGGCTGTTGTGGCCATTTGGGTGGTGAACCAGCAGACAGCAGATCTCTCTTTCTTTGTCTCTGTCTGTCCCTCTCTCTATCTGTAACTAAGACTTTCAAATAAATAAACAAATTTTACAAAAAAAAAATCCTTTACTTGCATGGACGGCTCCCCCTGGCTTGGATTTTGTGATGAATCAATTTTTAAAATGCTATTTATGGTGGGTTTTTCTCATTCTAAATAAATATTCACTTTTGTATCTGATTGTATTAATAATGCTCCCCCAACAGAGGCCACCAGATTGAATAAGCTTCAAGTCCCATAAGACCCTGGATTAGCATCTGCCCTGAGGTTCGATAAGCCATATGGAAAATGAGAAACTGAGACTCCAGGTTAAAAATGACTTGACTAAAGCAAATCAATAAGTTCCGCACGTTTTTCTGTAATGAGGCACTGTTCATCCAGTAAGTTGTCTTCAGATAATCCTCTTTCTCCTGGGGTGATCCACTCTTTTTCACGCCTTCTTCACGTATTACTAAAGCCAGCCTTGAACTGTATTATCCTTCTAAATGCAGCAGGGTAACTAGGAGAGCTGCACCCTGGGTGTGCTTTCCTCTGAGACACTGCACTTGTTCTGTGGTTAGGAGGGGTGTAACCTGATGCTAAAAAAGTCAAATATCTGGGCTTGGGATGCTGGCTGTGCCACCAATTCACCACGTGACCCTGATCAGTAAAACATGGAGAATAGCACCCACGAACAGGGTAGCTGTCTGGATTAAGGGAGATACTCTATGCAATAATGAACCAAATTCCTTGCAGACAGTGGGCACTCACCTCTTGTTATTGTTACCTTGTTGGCTTTTTGGTGCCTTTTCTTTCAAGGCTCCCTGGTCTGCTCATCAATCCTTCATCAAGGCCAGGGTCTTGGCCCATCTACCAGAGAATCAGCCCAGCATGACCTTTATGCCACCTTACCCAAGTGATCAAATTCCTTCTCCCAGGGGTGAGAAAACTGGACACTGTGTGTCCCCTCCCTCATCAATACGATACACCGAGAAGGTTGAATCCACCTTGTTCTTAACAAGTATGAAACCTGAACCAATCAGCCAATCCAGAGAATGGGACATTCTGCAGGTACCTGGCCACAGACTCTTAAAGAACAATGTCATGAAAACAAACAAGCAAAAAGAGGTGGGGAACTATTCTAGAATAAATGGGTCTAACAAGCTCGGAAACCTAACACTACAAGGAAACCTTGGTTGTAGCTGGGTTCAAGTGAAACAAAACATTTGGGAGGCTATATTAGAGGACTGGGTTAATGTTCACGCTAATAGGTGTGATACTGACATCACAGCTATTATCAGTCAGATGTGAACAGCAACGCCCTGTATAGCATAAAAGAGAAGAAGGTCCCTAGTTTTAGGGGATGCCTGGTGAAGTAGTTAACGGTGATGGAGTCATTAAGAAGCAAGAGAGGGAGAGGGAAAATGGTGAGCTGTCAACACTGTTCACCACAGAGTCGATGCCAGTGCTGCTACACTGCTTACACTGGGGGAAAGGTAGAAGAGGGCTTTGAGAAATTCATAGAAAAACTGAATTAAAAGATAATGAATATTTTGCAATGAACGCTTAGAAGCTCACGTGTGTGGTACCTTTCTCTCAACTGCTCTGTAAATTTGAAAATTAAATTTAAAAAGCCATTGTTCTTCACAGCCACTGGGCCTTTCTGCTCAGTGAACTGTTGGTCCTGCCGTGGGCAGGTAGTGGGTAATGGATGGCTTCCATCAACAGCAATGCCAGGACTCATTTGATCACTTCACTGGTGCCATTATCAATGTTTCTCTGCACTCTGTCATCTCTCTGTGGGTCACGGCAGCTCGGGGAGAGGCACGGGTGGTGAATGCAACAAAGGTTTTTATTACATGAGATGGAGTTTCCAATCCTGAGATTCTCAGATCACCCTGTTGAGGGGTAAAGCCAGGTACCCCACTGCTATTTTCTCCATCCCTCTCCAGGCAGGTTCCTCCCTCCATGACCCTGGCCTCCTTGTGTAGCTCTTGTCCTAGGAGCCCATCACACTGTTACCTGGCCACCAGGTCTCTGAGATGCCAACTATATTAGGCTTCTACATGTTACCCCAGGCTCCTGGCATTGGGGTATATTCGGGTAATCCAGCTTTTTCCGATTTGTCTGTTCTCTGCCCACCTAATGTCTTATTGGATGGAGGAGATTCTGTTATTCCAATTGTTTTCTTAAACAAAACTGCAAGACTTTCTTCCTGGCCTCTGTAACAGAAGACTCATCAATCTTCATCACATACTCAGCCCACACCAGCTGGCTTTCTCCCGTTTTACGTTTAGAAAATCTACTGTAATAAATGGTTCTTTTTAAACTCTTCTAGTGTAACCTTTATTGGTTGAGTGGTGATAGCAGAAAGATCATCCATATTATAATCCATTGTTTCTCTGTGTGTCTTCTCGTTTCACCTCCCAATTCTCTGAGAAAAGGGACTTACCCTCTGACACTCAAACTCTCTCTGATACACACAATAGTAGGAACTCAATAAATGTTCACTGAGCAAAAGACTCATCCATTGCTATAACAACAGCCCCTTGCTAACTGGACAGTGGTGCAGAAGGAACAAGCATTTCCTCTGACATATCACATGGCTGACATTTCATAGGGACCTGCCTGGCGTCTTGAGCCTTCCATATCAATGTGATGCAAAAGAAGTGTTGGGAGGGGACCTCCTTTGCTCAAGGCACAATGCAGCCTGTATTTCTTGAGCTTCTACAGGTCAAACCTGCATGCCCTCATGTAACAATTATCCCTGGGAGCCAGCGAGCCAGGAACCCTATTGGTGCCAAGGTTGAAAGCTGAAGGCTTACAGATTGCTTGTAAGCAACTCCCCACGTCTTAGGGAAAGCTGACCCAGGTACTCAAGTCACAACCAGGTGAGGCAAGAAAACTAAGTGCTCCAAGAAAAAAGGCGAAAACATTGTCCCGAGTCCTGCATCTGGAATGAAATGGACAAGCTCTCAGGTTAAGAAATCTGCAACAGATCACGAGCAACAAGAAGATATATAGAGCTTGTTCCCATCACAAAACATTCTGGCCAGTGTTGAGCTCTGCACCCTTGAAGCATACAGCATACCCCTCAGCTCCTCATTCGTAGAGGAGGAACCAACAAGGGGACTTGAAATTTGTGGGAAAATAGAATTACAAGGTAAGCTTGTGTTGGTACAAAACTTTTTTGAAATTCACGCATAGCTTTTTTCATGACTCACATTTTCCGTGGACTTTTTCAAGACCCCTTATTAAGAATCGTGGTGGGGAAGTGACTGGCCACGGTCCCACAGCAGGAGGTAGCTGAGCCAGGACCCCCTTCGTCAGTTCCTTACTGCTGGGTTTGTCTGTGGAGCTGGTGTGAGGCACGACTCTCGGTACTAAATATCAGACTCCCAACTGCTGACTCAACTGGCCGAGGGTCCCTGCTTCTAAAGCTCCCCGTGTGATACTAAGGAGAACCACACGTCTTTCCATCCTGTGTTTTTGATGATTTGACATTGGCAGGTTTTGTGCAAGACCGGGCTCTGTAGACCATCAGGAGTCTGGATCACAACACTGATGGTACCCCCTTCCTCTTCCCTTCAAACAGTGGGCTTCCCTGTCATCTGGTAGACACAGTGGATGATTTAATGCATCATTTGGCTCCTGGCACTCTCTCACTCAAATCACCACCATGTTCTGCTGAGGCCAAAGTCCTTATTGTGGCCTGGAAAGCATTCCTCCCGGGGACTTGTGGTCTTCAACCTCTTGCTTGCTCTCTCCTACCACCTCCTGCTGCTCCTGGAACCTTCTAGAAAAGGCTCAATTTTCAGTGCTATTTCCTCTGCCTGGAACAACCCCACCTGCCACTGATCTGCCCTGTGGCTCAACCCCATGCCTCACCCAGTGCAGATAACCTGCCTGCCTTGTTCAAGCATTTTCCCCATCACCCATACCTCCCTTGACTGTCATGTATTTATTAGGTGTACTTCTTTGTCTCTCCCCAGCCTGGGAGCTTTGTTTGCTTCATTGATAGAGTCTAAGGAGCTGAAAAAGCCTGGTAAGAGTAGGTATTATAATAAATATTTGTGGGGGCTGGCACTGGGGCACAGTGGGTTAAGCTGCCTTCCACTTACAACATCTGTCTTCCCTATCCCCCTTTCAGAGTGCCAGCAGCTCTGCTTATGATCTGGCTCCCTGCTAATGTGCCTGGGAAGGCAGTGGGTGATGGCCCAAGTTCTTGAGTCCTTGCCACCCACATGGAAGACTCTGAAGGAGTCCTGGGCTCCTGGCTTCAGCCTGGCCCAGATTTGACCGTTGCAGTCATTGGGCAAGTAAACCAGCAGGTGGAATCAATTTCTCTCTGCGTGTCTCTCCAATTTTAAAATAAATAAATACTTGTGGAATTAATTTGCAAGAAAGGGTTTGTTGATCAAAATACCCTCAATCAAAAGGGAGTTTGTGAGCAACTTGGCTGGACCTATGTGGGCCTTGTCATGCTGCAGATATTCAGCGCCTGCAGAGATCCATGGTGAGGACAAAGGGCATTGGTAACTGTGGGCCCCCTGCACCAGAGGATGGTTAAGGGGAGGTCTTCCAGCAGGAACCCTGGGAACAGCCAAGTGAAGGTTGCTTCTGCCCTTGGCGAGGTGGTGACGGACAAATACACACAGAGGCCATGCGGCACCCAGGGATGTGAAGGATTCTGGGAGAAAGGCATCATTATTTTGGTAAGGGTGGATGACAGGTCTTTTAGGGAGTAAACCATGGTCCAGAGGAAACATACAGAAATCATATTTTAGATGTTCAAAGAGCCCTGCCAAATTCTTGCACCCGGACCCATTTTTAAAGCTTTAGTTGGCATGGTGTGGGGCAGACATCGTGGGCTGATGAAGTGGATGAGAAAATGTCGCAGATGCAGGGAGAACAGGAAGAAAGGGGCAGCTCTGGAAGGAGCGGCCTCGGTTTGGGAACCCCGGCCAGGAACCCCAGAAATGGTCCCTCATAAGAATTTTGCAAATGATCCAGAAGAAAGTATATCCAGCAGAGTCTGCAACTGAACACGTGACCTTGCACCTTCCTGGCTGGTTGGACGCCAGGGCAGTGGAGACAGATGGTGGAGGTCATCAGGGCTGAGCATGTGGTGGGGAAGCAGCCAACGAGCTTCACTGGGGAAACTCTGGACATACATGCATACAAGGAAAAATGGGCTGGAGACGTCAGCATGACCCAAGGGAAGGTCAGAAGAGGCACGGGCACTCCCACTGGACCACCTCAGCCAGGTTAACAGTGGATGCCAGACCCTTCCGGAAATGGGCATTGGTCATTAAGGGATGGAGTTCATTTTCCCACTGCTTTTTGAAGTTGGGAAATGGCTGCCATTCTCTCCCTATCTCCTGTCCTGAGGGTGCGTCTTAACTTCCCCCATCCCACTTCACAACTTTGGGCTTTCAATTGTGTCTTCCCCACCACCTTGTGAGCCCCCAGCACCCCTTCTTCTCTATCTTCCCCAACCACACTCACCCCTCACTGCCCTGAGCTCCCTGCTCAGATCTCTGTGGAATGCTTTAATATTTGCAAGAGGTGTCTTTCATGCGGGCACTCACGATTAATGGGATGCATGATTGGATCAAGTCTGTGTGTTTCAAGACAGACACAGGGAGATGGAAAGATGCCAAGTCAGCCAGGGGAGGGAGGCACCATGGCCAGAAAGCTGGGCTCCTCAGTCTGGAATGAGGACCAGTGAAACAGGCAAAGGAGCACATGGAAATCCTTGAAAGTGGAGAGGTGAACAGGACCTGGCTCACCGAATCAGAACACTGGAAAGATGAAGGTGCCAATGGTGTTTAAAAAATCCTTTCAAGCGAATGGAAGCCTCCTTGAATCTTTCTGAGTATGAAGCATGATATTCTTAAAAATCAGCTGTTTGGGTAAGATTTACATACTGTTAAATACACCTGTGGGGAGTACAGTTCCATGAGCCTTGACAAATGTATACATCCGTGTAGCCAACATCATTATTAAGATGTAGACCATGTCCATCAACCCATGAAAGTTCCTTCATGCCCCTCTAAAGTTAATCACTCTGACCCAATTCCTTGAGGAGCCACTGACTTGCATTTAAACAAATTTTTTTTTGTGAAGCACACATACACACACACAGATGCACACACACACACAGACAATAGATAAATATAGAGAGAGTTCCTATCTGTTTTTCACTGTTGAAGTGCCCACATGGACAGACTGGGCCAAGCCAAAGCCAGGAACTGGGAGTGCAATCCAGGCCTCTCAAGGGAGAGGCAGGAGCCCAATTACTTGAGCCACCACTGCTGCCAAAGTCTCCATTAGTAGCAAGCTGGAGTCAGGAGTTAGAGCCCAGAATCCAGCAGTCACTCCAACCTGGGATTCAGGCATCCCAACCACAGGCCAACAGCTGCTACGCAGTGGTCTGCTTTTCATCACTACGGATTAACTTGCTCCTCCAGCACTGGTACCCAATTTTCATATCTGGCTTTTTTGTTTGTTTGGTTTTTGAGCTTCATTCCTGGTGCTGTACATATCAGTAGCTACATCTATTTCATTACTGTATATTACCTCATTTTGGACCATGGTACAATTTGTTTATTCATTTATCTATTATTATCTACTATTCCAGTTGTTTCAAGTTTGGGTCTATTATGAATAAAACTACTGTGGACATTTGTGTACAAGTCTTTTTCATGGATAAGACACAGTACTGATAAGTAAAATTAAAAAATCTCAGAGCTAGACAGAACAGAAAAGAGGGATCCTAATGTGCTGAGTTCAGTCTTCTGCCTCCAGCCCTCTGCTTTCTCCCCTCCACCACAGTCCTGAGAACTGGATGTTTGGTCTCTGTTTGCCCCCTGCTAGGGAACTCACTGCCTTTTTTTTTTTTTTTTTTTGACAGGCAGAGTGGACAGTGAGAGAAAGAGAAACAGATAGAAAGGTCTTCCTTCTGTTGGTTCACCCTGCAATGGCCGCTGTGGCCAGCATGCTGTGCTGATCCGAAGCCAGGAGCCAGGTGCTTCTCCTGGTCTCCCATGTGGGTGTAGGGCCCAAGCACTTGGGCCATCCTCCACTGCCCTCCCTGGCCACAGCAGAGAGCTGGACTGGAAGAGCAGCAACCGGGACATAATCCGGTGCCCCAACCGGGACTAGAACCCGGTGTGCCGGCACCACAGGTGGAGGATTAGCCTATTGAGCCTTGGCACCGGCCTAAGCCATGGCACCAGTTTCACTGCCTTTCAGAGCTGCTTATCAGAGAATCCTTCAATTGCTAGAAAGTTCTCCCTGACACTGAATTGCAAATGGCTGCTGGATAGGGCCCTGGTGTGGTGCTGCAGTGAAGCCTGGTAACAGCCACACAGCCGGGTATTTTACAAAGGCCCCCAGAGTGACTTCCGGTCTTCCCTGTTTCAGTCACCATACCCTTTGTTCTGCCATCCATTCCACTTGAGACTTGCTTGAGCTTGTGGTCAATGCCTCTTCAGCTGCTTCATAACAAACTGAACGCATTGCTCCAGCAACTGAACACCTGCCCAGCACTGGCCAGCAAAGCCCACGTCTGCACACAGCATTGCCTGAGGTTAGCCGGGGCTCTCCATCACCCATTGCTAACCCCACAGAGCTCACAGGCAGCCAGGGAGCCGCCCGCAGGCTCTGCTCACATGTGCTGCTGCTAAACCCTATCCCCCCATCCTGTGCTTCATGCAGTGGGCAGCAGATTTATGGAAATGGCACAGGCCTGAAAATACCAATTGCTTCAGAAATGAATCAGACAACTTCATGGTTGAAAGACCCATAATGGCTTATTACGGCAAACTGGCATGTGTTGTGCTGTCCGTGCCTTACTTTTCTAGCTGACAGCGGGATCAACAGCTATGTTGAACTAGAAGGTTCTGGAAGCCCCTAATAGCTCCTAAAGTTTGTGATGCCTTCTCCCACCAAACGTTCTTTGGTGCCACTGTCAGCAGCATACAAAGCCAGCTGGGCCAGGGGCTGCCTCAGCTGCAATGTCATCTTGGAGGAGAAGTAGTAGAAGAAAGAGAAAGGGAAGGAAGGCTAGGGAGAGGCCGGCATTCCTGAAAATCCCAAATGTCACTCAGCAGGAGACGGGCAAGGTGTGTCACCCGCACCTGGGGGAAGACGACTGCTAGTGCCACCCACACGTTAAGATGTTACTTTTTATAGTTTACTTTTTATTTTTGATAATGTGAAATGCATTCATCTTTGAATTCTTAGAAGTGCAGAAAAATTTTAAAGAAAAAATTCACCTACAATTCTGTACAGCAACAACTACCATTAATATTAGGAAGTGTTTCCTTTTAGTCACTTTTTATTTCTTTGCTCCTTAAAAAAGAGTCTTGAGAGACACATAATTGTTTTCATCTCTCCTTTGACCCATCCCTCCTTCCAATGTATGCCCACATACTCCATGTTTTGTAAGAGAAAGGGGCATAAACACGTTCCCCTACTTTAACACTCTCTTGTCCATTTTCCCATGCAACTAAGAATCCTTTAAAACACAAATTTAATGATAGTGTAGCATTCCGTGATACACATAAACTGTGAAGCGTAATCATTCCCAATCTTACATATTTAGCTTGCTTCTAGTATTTTCCCATTATTGCCACTCAGAGACAACTGTTCCTATACTCAGAACTTTCACATTTTCAGTTATTTTTCAGTTATTTTAAGGATATACTCTTACCACTGAAATATAATTTGAAGTGTACTTTCTTGAGACTTTTCATTCATATGAAAAGTACATATGTATACATATGTATACATAAGTATGTGTAGATCGATCGATCGATCGATCGATCTACAAATCCCACCCCACAGTCCCGATGTGGTCCTGCCATCCTACTTCAATCAGAAATTTCCAAAACCAATGGCATGGATCAGCTGTCAGCATCACTTCCTAACTGAATATGACACAGAAGAGAAAAAGTAGAAAAACCCTAAATTTCTCTCCAAGGATCCTAAGCCCCAGAGGTGAGTGGAACATGAACTATTAGACAGAAAATGGGTGGTTAATTGCTAGAAAGTAAACAGCCACACAACCCTGGAAAGCCAGAGGCACGGGGATGTCATTCAGCCAGAATGGCAGGTGCTGCACCCTTCACCCTGGCAGTAGCTGGGATTGTGCCTGTGTGATGAGTGGGCTCCCCGCTGCCAGTCTGCTAGGCCTGCCATGACTAAACACCACAGACTGGGTGACATAAACATCAACCGTGGACTTTCTCAGCAATCTGGAAGGTGAGCAGGGCTGGTCTCCACTGATGCCTCTTTCCTGGGCTTGGGTATGGCGTCTTCTCCCTGTGTCCTTACATGGTCATCTCTCTGGGTCATCTGTGTTCTGATCTCTTCTGATAAGAACACAGATTGCGTGAGGACCCAACCCAGTGGCATTATTTGGATGTGATCATCTTTATAAAGGCCCCATCTCCAAATGCAGTTGTATATTGAGACTTAGGACTTCAACATGTGAGTTTTGGGGGGACACAGTTCAGCCCGTAGCCCTGACCTAATGGAAGTACTGGTGTATGAGGCGGGCTTTGGTTTGTAATCTGGACTCATCAGCCTCCAATGCAGGGATCCGGGGCTCTGCAGGAGTCCCTTCCTCCGAGTGGTTCTCCAGGTCCTCAGGGAATTCCTCGTTCCTCATCATGTTGTATGGAAGCTCAAGCCACTCGGAGAAGCCACATAAATGAACTCTGGTCAACAGTCCCCGCTGAGCCCCGTCTGAAGTCATCCCAGCCCAGCTACCTGACACGTGAGTGAAGAAGTTCCAGATGAGTCCAGCCTTCAACCCTTTCGCAGCTGTGTTCTGGTTGCATTTCTGATTCCTGGAACCTGTGAGTATAGTAAGACGATGTTTTATGTCACGTTTTGGATGGGATTCTGGTTTATTCAATGTTATTCCACTGGGTAACGAAGGAGCTGGATGATCACCCAGACCGCACACGTTTTCATCTATACTTCCAACAACTGTTTGTTCTGAACAGCATCCTATATGCTCTTTGGGGCACTGGGGAGTTGGGGTGGCATTTGCATGTGACTCACAGTGCAGTCTAAGTGATGAGTGCTTTGCCAAGGAAACGACCTGGAGCGATGGCACAGAAGCACCAGATTCTCACACAGGTGACAGTGCGGAGTCAGATGGGTTAACAAGCACGTTGGTCCCTATGGAAAATGGGGAAAGCAGAGTCCCTCTAAGAGGGTGCACAATGCTTGCTTCCCTCACAAGTTACCTTCAGCAGGATCAAGGTGCTAAATCCTGCTGCACGTTTTCCCCCAAAAGCTGCCTTTACCAAAAACCAAGGTGTCTGCCCACTCCTTGGGAGCTTCCAATCCTATCATGAGAATAGCAAGGGAGTGGTGATTCCACTCTTCTGAGCCCCCAGGTTACTGTAGAAACAAGTTGCCCACCCCACACTTCTGATGGCTCTTCCACGTGAGACAATTCTTTCCTGTGAGACAAAGGACCGAGATCATCTTTCTCTGTTACCTTTTCACCCATAACAATAGCAGGAACAGTGTGCTGAGGTCAACCCCAGCCCTCCTCTCTAGCCGTGGGCATCCCTATGTCCACGGTCTGTTCCCAAAGGAATTGAAGGCAGTTTTGTTTTATTTTACATCAACTTCCTCTTTAAAACAAGATGTTCTTTAAGATCCCCTCTAGTAAGTTTTCGTGATGCAGGATGGACAATCTTTGTCTCATTTACCCCTAAAGCAGAAGCAACGCTTTGCATCAGGAGATGCAGGTTCAAACCCCAGTCCCGCCGCTCACTGGCCAGGCAGCCTGGGCAAATCATTTAAATCATCTGAGCCTAGCCTCAGTCAAATGGAAAAACATGTGCTTTACCACATGGGGATTGTTGTGAAGATTAAAGGCTTATGTGAAAGTCAGGTGGAGAGATGTCTGCTGAATCCCTTGTTAAAGTCTCTCTCTTTCTCCAAACATCTCAAAGCCATCTGCATTTTCTCTGCCCTAAAGGCTGCCAAATCTCCCCTCAGTTGAGGTCTCCTCTCTCCCTCCCTCCTTCCCTGGCCACCCCTGAGCTGCATGCTGTCCTCCCTGACCAAGGCTAAAGCCCATGCACAAATGCAGGAGACATGCCCAGAGGCCAGCCTCCTGAGCTGTTACTCACCCCCTGATTCCTGTCAGCAGGAAACAACCTCCTCTCAGTTCTGTCACCACTTTATCGTTTTCTGTAGCACCTTCGTGCTCAACTGCTTGGAAACATCCTCTCTCCTTGCCACCAATTTCTCTACCAAGGCTGTCACAGGGCCTGTGAGGATATCTTCATTGCAGAATCTAGAGGTCACTTAGCCCTGATGTCTTGACACTGGGTCAGATGCCTTGAAGTCATTTCCTCTGCTTCTGCCATTTGGCATCCACGTCTTATCTGCAAGTGATGCCCCAGCGATGCGTCACAGTTAAGAAGTTCAAATCCGAACCTCCCACCAACTCTGCGTCTCCACCTATGTTCCCTCTCTTTGGAAACCAGATGGACATTCCCCCAACCTCCCAAGCCAGAAAACAGGCTGCCATCCCGGATGCCCCCTTAGCTCACAGCTCCTTAGCCTGTCGCCTCTCCCCCATCCCAGCCACTGTTATTTCCTGTTAAAATTGCTCCCATGGTCTCCTAGCAGGTCTCCTGGCTTCCAGTCTTGCCCCATCTCGATCCACGGCATAGCCTGAATGATTATGTCTAAAAGCATTTTTCATTGCACAATCCCTGTATTGAAAACCCTCTTGGTTCTCCACTGTTCTCAAGCTGAGTTTCAAACTTGGCTTTGCACGTGCTGTTCCCTCTGCCTGGAACAGCCTCTCTCCACCCTTGTGTATCCACGGGTCTCTGTTTAGATGTTACTTCTGGAATACTACCTCCCTTATGTAGTATTCCCTTTGGAGCCTTTGCTTATCACACAATTGCTGTTTCTCTATTGCCTAGCACTGGGGCTGGCGCTAATTGAGTGTTCGGGTAAACACTGGCTGAAAAGCAGGGATGGGAGGGATGACTACCTGCCAATGGCTTTTGAACTTGCCACAGAATCACCTGGGGGCCTTGTGAAACAGCAGGCTGGGCTCCCACCTGACTTCCTGATTCATGCCGCCTAGGGGAGGCAGCTGAGGCTGCTTGTCAGGGGTTAGGAACCCCGGCTTCCTGCAACGTCAAGGCGCCTGAGGGTGAGGGATACTTTCAAAGAAAACTGGAGGTTCGCTAAAGTTCTGTACCTTTCTTCTCCATAGCTTCCTTAACGGTATTTTATGAGATTTTAGCTTCTGAAAATGTTTTCAGGAAACTAGTTGGGCTCTAAGGTAACCAGAGCACATGCCCCATTAGGGCTCAAAGGCAGCACCTGGAGGCTCATTGATGGATTGCCAGGCAATGGAACAAAGGTGAGGCTGAGGCTGGGCTTAGCAGTTGGCAGGGATCTGAGTGAAGGGCTGAGGCCTCCAGTCGGGAGAGTTCTCAGGGGACAGGCCCCAGGGACCGCTCTCAGGCATGCCCTGGATGTGCAGTGGTGGGGCATGATTTGCACACGGAAGGGCACAGCATCCCTGGTGGACAAGTTCTTGTTGTAACTTGGCCTCTGAGGGTTGGGGATTATTTTTCTCAAAAGCACTGAGAACCCATTGGGGATGTTTCTTAATGAGGTATAGGTAAGAAAGGACTTCTTTCTGCTCAACATCTGCTTTTTAAAAATAAGCTTTATTAGTTTATCTTCATTGTAAAAAACAAACTTGGAAATTTAAAAAGCAAAAAAAAAAAAAAGCATGTAATTCTATGTCCCCTGAAGGAAATCCTGTTTTGAATTTGACATCTATGCTCTAAGAAAAAAAAAAGGATTATTCCACATTATAGACATGCTCTTTTATAAGACAATACTTACCTGTTTAACTTGTTGATTTTATAATAAAATACCTCCATAGAGCAAGTATTTATCAATGTTTCTAACTATTCTTTTAATACTCATTAAATCTGCTCTATGTACTGTACTGTCTTTATGCCTTTGTGAGAATCAAAGACAATTCCTATTTAAAATTTAGCAACTCGAGCATGGCTGTTTAATTTATATATTCACCAAGAATACATGAGTGCATCTCCAGAAACCCTCTGCAGCTCTGGCCATTGTCTGTTCACATTTTTTATTGGCCCTATTGCTTGGGTCTTTTCATGTTTGGGATCCATTTGTGTCTCTTCAAATGTTTATTTTCCTTTGTATTTCTCTGAGATGTGCCTGTTCCTGTACTCTGTTTCTCATTCCATGGGCCTTGCTGTGTTTTTCCCATTGATGTATAAAAGCTACCTATATGGCAAAATATTACTGCTTTCTCTAGTTGTTTCTTCCACACGGACACAAAGATGCCTCTGAACTGTAATATATACACAGTTGAACTGTTGATGTTCTAGGAAGTTGCGAGCTTTCCTTATAAAATTGAAAAATAACATTAAAATCCTATCATTTTTGGAAGTTTCCTTTTTATCTCCTGGTCCATAAGAGGGAGAAGAGAACACAGAAGGAAGTGAAAGAGAAATGAGTGCAGAGAGGAAGAGAACACAAGCGAGGGTTCCAGTCATCACATTACATTCCTAGGAGACTGGACTTACAGAAGAATCAGCTGGAGACTTGCTAAACGCAGGTGATGATGCGGGAGGTCCAGGCTGCCTTTCTCACGGGCTCCCAGGTGAGGCTGATTGTCAGGCCAGCACCCATGAGCTCAGGGACCACTCTGATTCCCCTGAAATTATCATATGTTTTGAAAACTCTCTCTGTCGCTCCCCCTCTTCATGGAGGAACGACACAGGACCCTGCGCTGTTCTTTTGTCTGCTCGGCCCTCCCCGGGTTTGCTGCTGGTTCTTCCCGGGTTGGCTACCAACCCTTCCACCTCCGTGGAAGGGCGGTTCCCCCTAGCCACTTTCCCCACTTCTGCAGGGGAGTGGCACACAGCCGGCCGGCTCTCGGGGGCTGCACAGGTGTTCCTTCAGATAGATGTTCCCCTTAGATGTTCCTGGTGCATGTTGTCTCTCTCCTCCTTTATAGTCCTCTTCCACCAATCCCAACTCTGCTACCCACACGCCGAGTACGCTGCCCTCCTCCAATCAGGAGCAGGTCCTGCTGTTTATTGGTTGAACTGGAGGCAGCTGTGTAGAAGCTGTTTCTCCCTTCTCAGCGCCATATTGTGGGAGAGCAGATGCATAGAATAAGTCTTAATTCCAGTAACTTAGTCTAGTCCGAGTTGCTCCCCACATCTCTCCTTTCTCTTTTTAAAGCAGAGAGAATCCTAACTGCTTGCTGTGGACAGCCACAGGTCTTTTTTTTTTTCTTTCGAAAAGAAAAATATCTCCACCTTCCTGGAGTGACATCCCTGTGCCTCCTAGCCTTGCAGAACATCCCACTAAAGACTTTCCAAGGCCAACGTGCAAGCATAACACGTCCTCTTCTTGGGTCTTCTTGTTGGGCTGGGTAGAATTAAGTTGAGGGGCCAATATGGTGGTGCAGAGAGTTAAGCTGCCACTTTTGATGTTCGCCTCCCCTATCTGACTGCTGGTTTGATTCCCTGCTGCTCTGCTTCCAGTCCAGTGTGCTGGCTGAGAGTGGGAATGCGGGGACAAGGATGCAAAGAATGGAGCCAAGACAAATCCCAATCAAGGCTCCTTTATTCAACAAATCCAGTAGTATTTAAAGGTGACCAGTTGAATACAAGAAGGCACACAAAAGATTTACATATCCAAAAGACTTTTGGGGTTACAAAGAGTTCCTGACAAGGCTCTTCCTGCCATTCTTCCTGCCTCTCCCTGAAATCTCCTTAGCCTAATTGTCTGAGCCAGGATGTCTCCATTCATATGTTTAAGTGTAAACAAAAGGGGCAACTGCCTGTGGCTGCCCACAGTCCAGCTCCCTGGGGATGCAGAGACAGCCACAGAAAAGGAACCAGGTTCTTGGGTCCCTGCTGCCAGGATGGAGTTCCTGGCTCTTGGCTTTAGCCTGGCCCAGCCCTGGTATTGCAGCCACTGGGAGAGTGACCCAATGGATGCAGGTGCTTGCTCTCTCTCTCTCTGTCCTTCTGCATTTCCAATAAATCTTTTTTTAAAAAAAATTGAGTTAGAGATTAATTGGCCTTTTGGACAGAAGTAGTCTCTTTTTTTTAAAAGAAGGAACAGCTGTCATGTAAGCTGCCCCTCCCCCTATAATGACCTAATGAATCTGGAAGCAGCAACACAGTCTGAGGACGGGGCTCAGGAGAGGTGGATTCTGGTCCTGGCTCTAACACAGTTGTTTTGCATCTATTAAACTTTCTCGGCTCAACTTCTTCAACTGCAGAACGGAGATGATAATAGAGCCTTGCCTCCGCGGGAAGATTTGGAATTAGAATTTCCCAGAGGGGTCTCTGGACTTTCTCTAGGAGCAGTGACGTCATCCATCTCTTACAACCGCCCCTGCACCGCCTGGGCTTTCCAATCTCCAAGCAAGTTTCCACAAAGCTTTCGGCGAACTGCAGAATACATCACAGCAAACAAGGCTCCGGGCACTTCTGCAGGGTCCTGAAGCCAAGAAGTAGCCCGAGCTCTGCTCATGCAGGCACTGTACGGCTGGGGATATGGGCTCCAGCTCTGATTCGAAAGCACACTCAAGGACATAGGGCTGCTGACCAAACACAACCAGTGGCTCTAGCAAGGCCACACCGGCACGAGGGAGGGGATGGAAAAGCAGCATTTATGGAGTGTGTTAGCTCACTTTCCTGCAACAACCCCGGGAGATGGGGAGTGTCCTTCACTCTGGGCAGCAATGGAGTCAACAATTGTCCGAAGGTCACAAGTAGGAAGACCTCAAAGCCCGATCTGCTCCAGGGGTGTAGCCCAAACCTCAGTCTCACAGCAAAGCAGAGGTGCTCAGAGCAATGGAGACTGGGCAGTGGGGGAAGGGGACCTGCTGACTTTGCGCAGGTCATGTCACTTGGTTAAGGCTGAGGTTTCTCCTGCCAGCACTTCTCACATACAGGCAGTGAGAAGGCGCCACTGCCCAGGGCTGGCCCAGAGAGCCCACTGAGAGCCTCCCTAGGCTCTCAGCCAACCTAGCAAGTTTGCAGCAGCTCAGGGCTGCCTGCAATACCGACAAACAAACGACAGCCCACCCGTGCCCCTGTCTCATCTGAGGACAGCAAGCCGGGAAGACAGCCCGTTTCGAAGCTCCACGATGTTGTCAGAGAACAGAGCATCCATCTCTGCCTGCCTTTTTTGGTGTGTGTGTGTGTCCCTTCTAGCGTCTGCCTCCTCCACATGGCAGCTGCCCCGGGTCTCGGTTGCCCCATGCTGGCCAGCATCCACAGGTGCTCTGCAGGCTCCGACTCCTTGGCCTGCTGCTCCCCACTCTCCCGCCTGGGGTCCAGATGCGGACCCCAGCAGACGCGGCTGTCTCTCGGGGCGCACACCCGGGCCCCTGGCCCTTCCCCACTGGGTGATCTCACCCGATCACCATCACGTGCCCCTGGGCTCCTCCTGGCTGACTCCCAGCAGCAGCAGGCTGGGTGTCACCTTCCAGCCCTCCTCCCGCCACGCGCGGGCCTCTACGCTCCGGAGCGCTTACTTCATCCCATAAACTCAGCTAATGCTTACCACATACTCCCCGGGCGGCCGGGAGAAACCCCTCCCTTGACAGACCCTTACTCCAGACCCGGGAGCGGCGGAGGCGGCCTGTGCTGCCGGCCCCCAGGACAAACATGACCTTTGACGCCTCTACGAAGCCATGTCCACTCCTCTGAGCAGGCGGCGGCTTTGAACCAAACGGTGCCTTTTGTCCCTAGCGTTTAGGAAACCGATGGCGCCCGTTTCTCGTTCGCAATTATGGCAACTTGGCGCGGAACCCCCACGCCCCCTTCCACTGCGCCCCAAGCGCAGAGCCCCGGGCGGGGAGCAGGGCGGCTCCCAGGGCACTTGGAGCGGCGCTGCCGGCGCGGGAAGTTGCCCGAGTCCAGCGCCGCTGCCGGCGCGAAATTGCAGGCGGGCGGGCGCGTCGAGTTTGAAAACGAGCGAGGGCCGTGGGGGCGGGCCCCGGGAGCGGAGCCGCCTCCCTCGGCCAATCAGCGGCGGGCGGCGCGTGCGGCCGGGCTGTGAATGGGGATCGGCGGCCGCGGCGGAGGGCGAGAGCCGGCGCGCGGGCGGGCGCACTTTCTCCTCAGCGCCGGGTGACAGCGCGGCGGTTGCCCGGAAGGGCTCCGGGCGTCGCGACGAGAACTGCCCCCGCTGACGACTTCTCCTCCGCCTCGCTCGACCCCTGCCGCGCACCTCACGCGGGCATCCGGGACGCCGCCCCTCAGCGCCGGGTACCGCGTCCACCCGGGGCCGTCCCAGCCGTCCGGTGCGGCGTGGCGCTCCGGGTGGGAGCTCCTCGGTATGGTCCGCGGTGCCCGGCCCTCGGTGACCGCCGGCGGCCCGCCGCTCCCTGAGTGCGCTGGGTCCTTGCCGGGCCCCTGCCTCGACCGCGAGCGCCCGGGACCCCGCGCGGCGCCAGGCATTGCCGGCGAGGACGCGGAGTGCGCAGGGCAGCGCGGCGGACGGCAGGCGGCAAAGTTCAGCCCGGGCCGCGGGCGGTGGGCGCTGCTGCTGCTCCAGCTGCACTTGCTGCGGGCGCTGGCTCAAGGTAGGCGCGGGCCGGGGCCGGGAGTGGGCTCTGGGGAGATGGGCGCCAGTCGGGGTCCTGGGCGCCGCCCCGGGGGCGGGCTCCGGAGGTCGGGCGCCGCTTCGGGGTGCAGCGCGGCGAACTTTGCGAGCGCGGGTGCGCGGTGTCCCCTGCCCCCCGAGCCGCCGGGCCAGGACTGCGGCGCGCGGGGTGCCCGCTAGACCCACCCGGGGCGGGGGAGGGGCAGGTGAGCTCCTCGAAGCCCACCCTGCGAACGAAAGCCTTTGAAGGGGAGCCCCAGGCACCCGCTCCTGGAGAGGCTGCCCGAGTCCGACCCAGCGCGCCGAGCTGGAGCCGCTGGACGGGTGTCGCTCTTTGCCCCGCGGAGTCTGGGCGGCGGTGCGGGGCTCGCCCCCGCAGACCCCCAGCGTCAGAAGCAGCCGCGCCAGCTGCTGGGCGCCCCCCTCCCGGGCAACCCCGGCCTCCCGCTGCTGCGGTTGCCCCGAGCCCGACCCCTAGGTGGGAGTGTGCGGTCGGTGGAGCAAAACTTTCCGTGCCCACAGCTGTGCGGCTTGGCTTTGTTTCCCTCGCTCTGTGGGCCTCGGTTTGGAACATTCCAGTGGTGATCGCTGAAATAGGAAGCGGCGATCTGCCGATTCCAGACGACCTCTGGCACGGCGAGGGGGAATCTCCGTGAAAGGAGCTGTCCCCGGCCGGCCGGAGCCCTTCGCCTGCCCCTCAGCACCCTTTCCGCTGCAGTTCGCTGGTCTTAAAAGAGGGGGTGGGGGAGAAACAGCCGCTTACATACCACCCTTTTCGGATGAGGTCTGTAGGTTAGCCAGGCTCTTCTGCTGTTGGCAGCGCTAGTCAAATTAACTTTGGGCTGTGTTCATTAGCTGTATCCTGGAAAACCATCTCGGTGAGGAACTGGGTACTCGGAGGTTGACTGACGTGGGACAGCCTTGAACTCCAGTTAGCTGTGTTCTGCGTCACGTGCAGATGATTTAGCTTACTGCACAGGAAAGGATTCAAACGCACCAGCATGTTGACGGTCTGAATTGAAAGCCCGCATGCCACAGTTTAGAAACTAACTCAAAATTTTTAAACTGCTTATCTAATAGTATCTGAATGGTGCCTCCCCCAGGGGTTCATAAATGGGTTCCGTGAGGTCTTACTGCGTGAAAACAAATCGTCCTGCTTATGCTCAATTTAACTCCAGCATTAGTTGTACAGTTTTCATTTTTATTTGTGCTTCTTGCTTAATATCTTAGTCTGGAAGCAAGGCGTCTGTTAAGTCATTTTGTAAAATGGGATCTGGATTGCCAGAGAAGCCAGGTTTAACAGAAGAAATTGAAATCACTTGATTTGACCTTTAGAATAGAAATGGTGTTTTATTATTGAGTTTCTTTTTTTTAACTTTTATTTAATGAATATAAATTTCCAAAGGAGAATATGGATTACAATGGCTTCCCCCCCATAATGTCCCTCCAACCCGCAACCCTCCCCTTATCCACTCCCTCTCCCCTTCCATTCACATCAAGATTCATTTTCAATTCTCTTTATATACAGAAGATCAGTTTAGCATACATTAAGATTTCAACAGTTTGCTCCCACACAGAAACATAAAGTGAAAAATACTGTTTGAGTGCTAGTTATAGCATTAAATCTCAATGTACAGCACACTAAGGACAAAGATCCCACATGAGGAGTAAGTGCACAGTGACTCCTGTTGTTGACTTAACCAATTGACACTCTTGTTTATGGCATCAGTAATCTCCCTATGCTCCAGTCATGAGTT
The DNA here is from genome assembly GCF_964237555.1 of Oryctolagus cuniculus. Lineage (NCBI taxonomy): Eukaryota > Metazoa > Chordata > Mammalia > Lagomorpha > Leporidae > Oryctolagus > Oryctolagus cuniculus. The sequence continues at coordinate 95,046,518 of NC_091443.1, read as the reverse complement.
TCCAAGGCTATGGAAGCCTTTTGAGTTTCTTTAAACTCAAAAAAAAAAAAAAACTTAAAAAAAAAGTGACTTGCACTTTACAGTAAGATATTTGCATTTACATGTTTGAAGATGTGCACAGATTGAAACAGTGGGGAAAATCAGTGGCTTTGTTTTGAAGTTTATTACATGGATGTAAAGTTTTGGTCATTGGCACTCTGAAGGCTGTTTGAAGTATTTTTACAGATGAAAAATGAATGAAAATACATTAATTAAAATACTAAGGCAACTGCCAAACTTTCTTAGGGAGGAATATTTTATTCCTTGTGGTAAAAACATTGGTATCTGTTTTACATTTATATGGTTTGTAAAAGTGTACAGATCTTTTAGTGTAGAATTTCAAATAGATTGTCACAAATTTTAAATTCATTGACAGGTTTCTGTTCTCTGTGAAATGTGTAAAATATATCCATCATTTTTTATATCATTGAAAATTCATATTACAGAGGAGATGTCACCGTTTGACAAAAGCTCATGTATCTTGAAAATGAAAATTCTGGTGCTGCTATAGCAATTTCTGATGGGATGATGAGCTGGTCATATGCAAGGAGTGTGATCTCTTGAATCTTATCAGATACAATGTAATATTCTAAATGGGGTAGTTATCAGTAAGTTGCAACTGGTCATAAGCACCATGTTGTTACTATGTAGCGAGGTGAAGCTATTGGGTAGGCTTGGTCATATCATCCTGGAAGAGAATAAATGCATCATTTATCAGTATAAGTTACAAATAATCAGCAGAAGTTACAAAAGAAGATATTGTTGACCCTGGAGGCAGTTCAGATCTTACAGAAAAAAAAAAAAGAAAAAAAAAAAACCTTTTTAATGTTCTGGAGTAACTCTGTTCTACATGGTAACAAAGAGTTGCACACTGATTATTGGTGATTATTTAATTGCTTTTGACTTTTCTAGATACCTAAAAAGCCAAATCTTTAATTCTGAAAGGCAGGTGGCAATACACACTTTCTTTATACTTTCTGCTGAGAAGCCAGATAGGAGTGGCTTGGGAGAAGGATGGATCCTAAGTATCACATGTGGTCAGTGGTGCCTTTAGCTTGACTGCTGATGTATTGGTTCTGGTGGTTTTCAGGACACATCATAGATGGAGTTTGTACTCATCAGTCCCAGAGGGATAGGAGTGCTCTTGTCAGTTACCGTCCCTGGTTGTTCATAGCATGCAGTTTCTCCCTGCAGTTGTTTCCAGTCTCTTAGGCCAGTGGCTCTCAAACTTTGAGCACACACTCTCCCCCACCCACCGGCTCCCTGGAGGATTGTTAAAACTTTAAGGGACCACCTCCTTCTGTGCTAACTTGAGCTGCAGCTTGCTTTCTGTGGGATTGTGACATACACTTGAGTTTCAGAACCACTGATGTATACTGCTTTGTTTTTCCTCACTCTAGTCTGCTGATTTCCCCAGAACTCTCTAAGCTGGTGTTTCTCAAACGTGGGTGCACATTGGAAGCACTTGGGAGCTTTCAGTGTTGCGCCTCCATCTCTCTTCCAGACTTTGTTGAATGGATTTGAGGTTTGACCTGGGTGGAGAGAGCCAGGCTCTCCAGCTGATTAGAATGTGTAGCCAAGTTTAAGAACCGCAGCGCTTAGCCTTTAAGTGAGATCACAGGATTCAGTTTTCCTTCAGACATTGTCCTAGGTGTCCAGTCATCCCCCAAGTCATTCCGGCAGCTTATGGACCTTAAACCTGTCTTGACTAACGCCTGTCCCAGGTTCATGATCTCTCTGAGCTACTTGCTTTTAAGCTGCGAGTTCTGTTTATTCCTGTGCAGACTGCTGAGCTCCTACTTGGGTGCTCATCTGGAGCATGCATCATAATCACCGGTGAAATCTTAAAAATAATTGAAAATTTGAGCTCCACTTGAGGTCTGTTGACTCTCAGAATTGGGCATTTTTTAGAAGTTTGACAAGTGCTTCTTGTCTCTCTTGTTACATTTTTATTCTTGTGATGGTTGATCTCATAATCTCTGGGTTCTCTGCCACCCTAGCATGCTTTCCTGTGGCCTGGCTCACTTGTGTTAAGTCAGTTGCCAGTCCTGGGTGGTCTCCTAATTAGGCTTTTCTGTCAGTTGTTTGCTGGGGAAATTACAGCACAGTGTTGATCGAGGTCACTGCAAGTCTGGTTTCCTTTGAGCCCGCACTGCCTTCTGTGAATCGATAAGTGATTCATTGCCCCTCTTCCTCTTATCCCTGGCCCCTTCCCTTCACAACTTTAACTTGAGTTTCTAGGAGTCCCAGGCTACCTTGCTTGGGCTGTTGCATATTTAACAGGTGGTTATTGGCTACTTTGTTGGCCTTGCAAATCCAGTAATAGCCATTATCACCCTGTACATCCAGGAAGCTTCCTGTGCTCTCAAATATTTAGGTGAAACAAAGTGGAAAGACTGCAAGTTAAATGGGTAATTAAGTGATGAATGATAAGTCTTTCTAGTTAAATGTACCACTTCAAAAAATTCCTGGAAAAAATGGAAGTATGTTGGCCAAAAAAGTTGTGAAATTCATGCATTTTTTTTCACCATACCCATAGCCATGGGCTTTTTGAGGAGCCCTTGGGTGGTTTTTGGTGCATAGGATGGGGTGTGTGAAATGGCGTTGGTCTGTGGCAGGCAGTGTCATTCTGCTTGCTCTCTGGCCTTCCTCAAGGTGTCCAGGAGCCGGGAGGCTAGGGATATTGCCTGACTACACATAGAGAAGGGAATGCACATAGCAGCAGGAGGAAACACAAACTGCATTGTGATGGCTCATGCTTCAGTTTCTCTAAGCAACTTAGAAAATGGTAGTTCTGAAAGTAGGCCCTTGAAGTCCAATTCATGAAAGCAGAGGGTGGGAATGAAAATCTGGGTGAAAGGGATAGTATGAAGAAGAGGGACACTTAAGTTAGAAAAGCAAAGCTGTTGATTTCAGTTGGTTTAAATACTCTTGGTATACAATGATATATTGTGTGTAATGTAGGTGAGTATCTTAGTTCATGTAGTCCTTTTATTCTGATTTGACTTCAGTGGTTCTGTAACACATTTTCTTAAAGTTTCCCCTGAATTTGTACACTTCCCAATTAAAAAGTCATGAACAACTGTACCCATAATCCTGAGGGAGAATATATGGTTAGTTGAGCCTGCAAGTGGCACCTTCTGCCATCCTCTGGTAGCACATAGAAATTACAGTTAAAATTTTTAGTGAATTCCTGAAATGCAAAACTGTCATAGTTTGACCATACCTGAGACCTGTTGTGAAGAAGTTTATTGCAATTAATCTTGGAACTTCATTATATTAACACTAGTTTTACTATATCCAAGCATACACGCCCACAAATATTTGGGATCATTGCTTCAGGAATCTCTGTTGATGCATTTGCTGTGTTGGTATTTAGGTGATCTGGCTTCCTGACAGCTCTAAAGCCAGAGAATCATTGCATTAGGCTGGCCCCATTCCCCTGTGGTTCTTGTGGGAATGAGAATATTTTTAATAAAGCTTTCCTAGGAACACGATGTAGTGAATGGAGAAGGCATTGGGCTAAGCGTCGGTAGCTCTGGTTTTATTTCGTCTGTGACTGCCTTGCAGTGTGAGCAAGTCGGGTAGCCTCTCTTGCTCTGTTTGCTCATCTATACAGAGGGAGGCGGTTAGACTCACTGTTCAAATCTGTTCTGCTCTGATTCTCTGATCTTCTGTATGTTGTCACATCTTTTCTGCCCTTACCAGACTCTCTAAGTGTGTCTCCTCTTTGGGGATTCTGTAATTCCATATGTCTTAGTCCCTAGAATTTAACTCTCTTCATTTTAGTTTGCCAGGTATGTTCAGTGTTGAAGACAGCATTTCTCCTGAGATGCTGCTAACACATGATGCATTTCCTCTAGCCGTACAATGGTTCATGCTCAAAATTTTAGGTTCTCTAAAGCAAATTAGTGGCATAATTTATCAATGTAAGCTGTAAATTTGGAGAATTAAATAAGCATCTTATTTTAAGAAAATTTATCTAAGTGGTCAGAAGAAGAAAGAGTAATGAGATTAATAGAAATCTGCCAAAGGTAATTGATGCTCTGAGAGATATAACAAGATGTGGGATAGGAATTGGTTGTAAGAATGTTGCTGTTTACTGGACAGTGACCATAAGTAATGAAAGAGATTAGTAGTTGGTGTTTTGAGTTTTCTGTGCTCAACCTCATGTTATTTTGGCTTAATTGTCTTCATTAAGGACTTTTAGTAAAGCAGAGAGTCCTTAAAATTAACACAAGAATTATTTTTCACTGTAATAGACTTAGTTGACACTAATGCTCAGGCAATATCTAGTGAAGATACAGCTATCAATCCAGTTTCTTGACAACTGATAAGATTTATTTATTTACTGATCTTTGGAGATTAACTTGTGGAATGGGGCTAAGAAGGTACTTCTTGATGTTTTTGGCTTTGCTGTATTTTAAAAAATATTATGATTTTTAATCGAGTAGTGTTTGCAGATGTGAACTTTAGAAAATGGGCTAGACCCTGGAACTCGTATTATGATGCAGAAAAAAATCAGGTTTTCGTGCAGTGGTGTGCTGCTTTTTCTGAACTCTGTATTCTGGATTTGATTCTTTAGCATGTGAGATTTGCAGTACTCTGTAAGTTTGATTCTTTAGCTTGTGAGATTTGCAGTACTCTAAGTTTGATTTAACACAGGTGATATTTTCAAGAAAAGAATATGGGGAAGTAACCAAAGAGTGACTGTGGTGGCCAGGGGAGAAATATGACTCCTACTATTGTCTCTGTGACTATTGATAATAATTGGGGGTGGGAACTTAAGTACCCCAAGAAATCTGAGTATTTCAGACGTGAAATAAGGAGGAATTTTTTTTATGTCATTGTTGTAACCTAGTCACATTTACACAAGGTGGTCACTTCCAGGGGTGGTAGTGTCTGTGGGGTTTTTTTTTTTTTTCAATGTAGTCCTAAATTTATTTGTGGTATGTTTCTGATTGTCAGAGAGGGGTTTTTTTCAGAGTGAGGTTCAGTTCTGCCTTGACTTCTCCCTAGATGTTGGAGATGATGCAGAAAGAACAAGATTGTGTGTGACCAAGCCCCTCTGTATGATGGAAGTCAGTGTTGATTTTATATACAAACCACCAGATGACAACAGAAAAAGTCTTCGCATAGAATATAATCTGTGGTTTCCACAACTCCTTTGTTTCTTCTGTGACACACTACTTTACAACGTATTTATGCAATAGGTAAAATTTTGGTTAAGAGCAAGGTGAGTTTATAATACTTGACGATGCAATATCACAAGTAGGAAAGAGAATGGTGGGGAAAGTTCAGTCACCTAGATAGAGTTGGCATTTATGCTGTATTGTGTGGGCTGTACCCAAAGAAACAGGGACATAACATGATTTTGTATTTGTTTAAATGATTATTTATTTGAAAGTCAGTTAAACAGAGAGAGGCAGAGAGGCAGAGAGAGAGAGAGAGAGAAAGAGAGATACCTACCTGCCATTCGCTGCTGGTTTACTCCCCAACTGGCTGCAACAGATGGAGCTGTGCTGATCTGAAGCCAGGAGCCAGGATCTTTGTCCGGGTCTCCCACGTGGGTGCGGGGGCCCAAGGACTTGGGCCATCCTCCACTGCCTTCTGAGGTCTGCCATCCTCCACAGCAGAGAACTGGATCAGAAGTGGAGCAGCTTTGACTTGAACTAGCACCCATATGGGATGCCGGCACTGCAGGCAGTGGCATTACCGCTATGCCACAGTGCGGGCCCTGATTTATATTGTATAGTTACGCTTTTACTTCTGATGTAAATTGTTAGTACTCTTAAATTTGAGAGGCAGGGAGAGACAGCTTGTGCTCCAATCTACTGGTTCAGTCTTTGGATACCTGCTGTGGTTGGACCAAGACTGAAACCAGCCACCAGGAACTTGATCTGGGTCTTGTATGTGAGTGGCAGGGACCCAATTACTTGAGGCATCATTGCTACTTCTAGGATTTGGATTAGCAGAAGCTGGACTCCGGAGCCAGAGCTGAGCATTGAGCCCCAGTACTCTAATAGGGACACAGGTGTCTTAACTGGAAGGGCAAATGCCTGCCCCTGATTTTTTTTTTTTCAGCTTTCATCAAGCCCTTACTGTGATGGTTTGGAGAACATAAAGGAAAGCATGGGCTTGACCTAAAGCATTTTATGTAACATCTTTAAATGGAAGAGGTGCATGAGTTTACAAACATAGACTGTATGTATATATATGCTAGGCAAAGGTATTTTTTACTTTATGTGGAATTTCAGTTTTTGCTTTGTAGGTATACTATCTTTAAGTGTGTTACCATAGTTCTTTCAAAGCCTTTTTCTTAGCAAAGAATCTTGGTTGCAAGCTAGAAACTTAGTCTGAACTACTTTAGAGAAAAAGGGTTTTTCTGGAAGGGTCCTGGGGTATCACAGTGTAATGAGAAAAATACCTTGAAATGTGGGCAGGTTTAGGTTTCTGCTCTGCTTCAGGAGTCACTGGAGCCAAGTGCTGAAAACCTCAGGTGCTGTCCTCTTAGTCATCATTTCTCAGTTTGCTCCTCTTTCTGTCCTGGCATCATTTTTGGCTCACTGCAAATTGCTTTGTTACTGAAACCCAGATGTCACCAATACTTGCATTCCTATAGTTTCAGACTCTGGAATAAAGATGGACTTAAAGCTATGATTTTGAGTCTCAAATTGATGAAAAAATAAGATTTGTATTTTAAAATCATCTTTTGGGGAGGATGTGCTTTTTTGGTTTGTTTTGCACAGTGGAGAATGGGTTGAAAGAAATGAGAATGTAGATGAGTTAGGCTGTAGCAGCTGGGCAAGGGTGGTGTGGTTCTTGGGCTGGAGGAAGATGGATGCCGTAAAGGTTAGAGAGGAAGAAGATGGTCAGAATTTGGTCATAGGTTGCAGATGTAGGTGAGTGAGAAAATAAGGGTGATTTCTGGTTTCTGACTTGCATGACTGGTTGGGTAGTAAGTTTTTCACTGTGATTGGACCACCACAGCGTGGGCAGTGTGATCCTGATTTTGGTTTTGAGTGCATTAGTGTGAGGTCCCTATAGAAGCAACCAGGCAGAGCTTTTAAGAGGCTGTTTGGATGGATGTTTTTTACAGTCACAGGAAGGGTAGGGGCTTTGGGTACAAGTGCTTGTGGATAATATACACTGTTTAAGAGGCTGGACTTGGTATAAAATAAAACTGACTCAGCCTCTTGCTAGCTGTGTTTTCTTGAGTTGGCTACTTAATCTTCGAGCTTTATTTTCCTCATCCCTGAAGAATTGTGTAGTAGTTGAACCTTCTTCATACAGGTATTGTGAGGATCAATTGATAACAGGTGAGGTATTTTGCGCCTTATCAAGTACATAGTATGCAGTTAGCACTTGTGAGGTGGTGTTACTGTTTACACGTTGGTGGCTAGAAATCCACAAAATGTCTTCTCAGTATTAGGGAATAATGAGTCACTGTATTGGAGATGGAGAATGTGAATGCTTCATATAAGGAGAGAACTATTATAGGAATATTAATCTGATTATGGTTTACTGGAAGAATTCTAGAGGGGAGAGTTAAGGGCATATATTAGGAAATGATTGATAACATAGCGATAACAAATGTATGACCGGGGCTGGTGCTGTGGTGGAGTGGGCTAAGCCTCCGCCTTCAGTGCTGGTATGCCACATGGGCGACGGTTGAGTCCCAGCTGCTCCACTTCCAATCCAGCTCTCTGCTGTGTCCTGGGAAAGCAGTAGAAGATGGCCCCAGTGCTTGGGCCCCTGCACCCACGTAGGAGATTTGGCAGAAGCTCCTGGCTTCTGCTGTTGCTACCATCTGGGGAGTGAACAAGCAGATGGAAGACCTCTCTCTCTCTCTCTCTCTCTCTCCCCCTCCTTTTTCCCCTCCCTCCCTCCCTCCCTCCCTCTGTAACTCTGCCTTTCACATAAATAAATAAATAAATCTTAAAAAAATAAATTGAACAGTAAAGAAAAAAATGACCTGAGGTAGTGTTGGAATAGAAAAACTGGAATGATCAAAAAATATTGCTGCAGAGAGGTGAATGAGATGAGTACTAAAAAGACCATTGGATTCATTGATTAGATGGGAAGTGGTGATCTTTTCCAGTCTTCTGATTTCACTAAAATTCTAGGAGTGAGATACAAGATGAATTAGAATTATTAAATGAGTAGACAGGCGTTTGAAATAGTGACAAAATGATTTTAGTATGTCTTGAATTTTTTTACCCCAAATTTGAAAGTTGTTGTCAAGGCTGAAAAAAATGTAGGCCATTGTCATTGGCAAAATGGAAGTAATCATCACAATTTTCTGAAGTTAATGTTCCAGCTTTGTATGTTCTAACTACTGGAGGCTTCCAGCGACATTGCCAACACAGCTCATATGGAGACTGCCCATCTTACTCTCCTATAAGCACAGAAATTGCTGACAAAATATAGCAACAATAGCCCAAAACATTTGCGAGCTTGAAAGACCATGAAATGCCTTGTGCCAGAGGTGAAAACTGACAGCTGGGAGGGTACAAGTGCCACAGGCTTGGTCTGGAGGATCTCTTGAAGGAGCAGAGGTGGTGTGAGGCCTGCATACAGTAGGAGGGTGGAGTGGAGGTCCTCCAGCACAAAATCATGATGGGCTGTTACATCTGTGAGAGAAGGCTGAGAACAACTTGACTGCTAGTCTGAGAAAGTGCAGAGAACCTTGTGCTTCAGGGCTGGTGATAATTGGGATTAATAATAAACAGTAAACCAACAAGACATCTAAATTCCAAGGCTGCAGCTCACAATGGGAGTGAGTTCAAATCCACAATTTCTTAAAATCTAACCGTCAAGCTGAGAAATTAGCACAGAACCTAGTCCACAACAATGGACACTAATAGAGCCCTTAGAAGGAACTGTGATGCTGTCCTGCAGAGCCAATTCATTGGTGTCTACTAAAGAAACAGCTCGTGCCAAAGATGAGCTTACAATACACAGCTGTCCAGCCACACAATGAAATGAATTACTATGAAAGAGAGCAGATTATCAATAAGATAATTAGTACTTCAGTAGGTAGAGATGATAGGACATATGAAAGAGATTATTTATTTAAAATGATTGGAGATGAGAGGTAAGACCCCAGTGAAAGATTGCAGATTGCAGATGAGAAAAAGAACACAGAAAAGAACCAAATTGAATTCTTAGAAATGGAAATTATAGTCATTAAATTTTAAAAAGTAACCTCAATGGGCAGGTTAAATAGTTGTAGATATAATTGAAGAGAAAGCTATTGATTTTAAAGGAGATTGGATCAAACTGCTTAGAATACAGTACTGAGGAATAAAGAATGGAAAATGAGAAGTTAAAACTCATGAACTTGAGAATGAGAGGTTCAGTATTGCCTTCTGTGAATTTCCAGAAATAGGGAGTAGGGGAGGAACTATTAGAAGATAAATGGGCCGGCGCCACGGCTCACTAGGCTAATCCCCTGCCTTGCAGCGCCGGTACAGCGGGTTCTAGTCCCGGTCGGGGCGCAGGATTCTGTCCCGGTTGCCCCTCTTCCAGGCCAGCTCTCTGCTGTGGCCCAGGAGTGCAGTGGAGGATGGCCCAAGTGCTTGGGCCCTGCACCCCATGGGAGACCAGGATAAGCACCTGGCTCCTGCCATCAGATCAGCGCGGTACGCCAGCCGCGGCAGCCATTGGAGGGTGAACCAACGGCAAAAGGAAGGCCTTTCTCTTTGTCTCTCTCTCTCACTGTCCACTCTGCCTGTCAAAAAAAAAAGAAAAAAAAAAGATAAATGGTTGAGAAATCTTTCATTGTCATTGCAAGGCCCGAGTTCTTAGGGTCCAGAAGCATAGTGAAATCAAGCTGGATTAAAACAAATTCAAGCCTAGACACAGCATAGGTGGAACACTAGGAAACAAGCACCTGAGGACAGTGGATTGTCTGCATTGGCAGGTGACTCTAGGAAATGACAGTGTATTTTATTCTTGTAATTTGCTGATGGTAGATTCTAACTGTTGTTGCTACAAAAAGTTTGTGAACTACTGGGCATTGTAATTGACTTTAGCCATTCTTCAGAGTATATTTATTTCAAAACAACATAGTATACATGATAAGTGTGGTTTTTGTCAATTAAGGAGAACATAGGTAATTCAGTTTGCTTTAGCGAGTAAGATGTGTAAGGCAGTAAAGGCATAATGCTAAATAAAATTGTTTGTTACTTCATGGAGCTTACATTTGATTAGGGCAGAAGTGCACTGATACTAAGTTACTGCAGTGCAGTTCACCGTGGCTGGTGGAGGGGTTGAGGTGAGGCGGAAGTTTTAAGCCACAGAGAGTCTGAGAGGTCAGCTTTTGGGACATGAATAGGGGTAGAAGTAGCAGGCCCTGCTTGAGGTGCGGCGATTCCGAGAACAGAGATGTAAGAGGAAGAAAGACTGAGCCAGAGGACTTGAACTTGGTGCTTATAGAATAATAGGATTCTTGCTGAACAGGTGCCAAACATCAAGACCTCCATGGTTAGGCAGTGAATTTCAAGTTACATTCTGAACTGGGGTTTTGCTGCCATGGATAGGGGAAGACAAAACTTGGGTCTTCTTGGCTTTCAGCTACTTTAAATGCCAAAAGGATAAGGTATTTTTAACAACAATTCAAAGAAGCATATACATGGAAAAAAGTACATGGTTAAGATAACCTTAGTGCTTGAGAGTTAAGGACAGTTGAGAAAGCAGTCATTTTCGTTGATGAGGTAACTTGATATTTAGTTGGCTGATGGTTGCTCACCAACAACTCCTTAACTTTGAAAGTTACTTATATCTAATGTGGAGGATTACAGTTCGTCAAAAATTGTCTACATTTCTAACTGCTGTTTTCTGTGCAACCAGAAGCATGAAACAAGTTGTAAAATGCCTCTAATGTAGATCAATTCTTCACAGCAAATAAAAAATTTAGCATTTATTAGCTGTGACTAAAACTTAGGAAAAAATTCACAAGTACTTGGCCTTCAAAGTTTTTGTTTCTTGGATGAATAAACTGAGTTTCATTTTAGATACCCTTGGCAACAAAAGAGATTTTTAAAAAACAATGCCAACCTCATTTGGCATGTGAATAAATTATCCCAAATTGTGGGGAGCAACTCGGACTAGACTAAGTTACTGGAATTAAGACTTATTCTATGCATCTGCTCTCCCACAATATGGCACTGGGAGAGGAGGAAACAGCTTCTACACAGCTGCCTCCAGTTCAACCAATAAACAGCAGGACCTGCTCCTGATTGGAGGAGAGCAGCGTACTCGGCATGTGGGTAGCAGAGTTGGGATTGGCGGAAGAGGACTATAAAGGAGGAGAGAGACAACATGCACCAGGAACATCTGAAGGAACACCTGTGCAGCCCCCGAGAGAGCCGGCCGGCGGTGTGCCGCTCCCCCGCGGAAGTGGGGAAAAGTGGCAGGGGGAACCGCCCTTCCACAGAGGTGGAAGGGACGGTAGCCAACGCGGGAAGAACCAGCAGCAAACCCGGGGAGGGCCGAGCAGACGAAAGAACAGCGCAGGGTCCTGTGTCGTTCCTCCACGAAGAGGGGGAGTGACACAAATCAGTTAGTGAGGACACATTGGGCGACCTAACCTGCTCTGTGATTTTGCTTTTATGGTATAGGCAGGGTTGGCTTGAGTCCTCTGTCTCTTGTGTTCCAGTCAACACCAGGTGATCCTGGCCAAAATGAAGAGGATCTGAATCTTTCTGGCTGCTTTTTTAGTGGATCATATAGCATGTATGAGGACTACAGTACTGTGTAGGTTTTAGGAAGGGTGCTGTAGAGTGGCTCCAGTTGACATGAAAAGTGTTCAGCATATATGAGAGGTCTTGGAGATGTTCATGGAAAATGTATATTATGAAAAAACTGCATGGATTTCTCATTTTCTTTGTATGAAAGAGCTCATCTTTTTTTTTTTTATTATTGACAGGCAGAGTGGACAGTGAGAGAGAGAGACAGAGAGAAAGGTCTTCCTTTACCGTTGGTTCACCCCCCAAATGGCCGCTGCGGCCAGTGCACCGCGCTGATCTGATGGCAGGAGCCAGGTGCTTTTCCTGGTCTCCCATGTGGGTGCAGGGCCCAAGCACTTGGGCCATCCTCCACTGCACTCCCGGGCCACAGCAGAGAGCTGGCCTGGAAGAGGGGCAACCGGGACAGAATCCGTCACCCCGACTGGGACTAGAACCCGGGGTGCCGGCGCTGCAAGGCGGAGGATTAGCCTTGTGAGCCACGGCACCGGCCAAGAGCTCATCTTTTAAACTTGATTTTTCATGAACTTTTGAAGTGCCCTCTGTACAAGTGTAAAAGGATCTGGAGCCAGAACACTGAGATGGCAATTGCCTCTTGGTGAGTAGGATTGTGGGTCTTTCCTTTTATTTGTCTCTGTTTTCTGATCTTCTTTGAGCATCTGTTGCTTTATACAGAAGAAATGATGTAAAATCTCAGAAAAACAAAGTAATGGGGATGTAACTTTAGGTAAATAGCAAGTAAGAAATTACTTGGCTTTTTATAGTGTAATGAGTACGGTTGAAGGAGTAGGGCAGCCTGCTTGACACAGTTATCTCTGTGTTGTAGAGGGGGAGGAATATTTTCTTTTCTTTTTCAATAGTCTGCTTCAAACAGCAAGCATTTGTAACCTTTTTAAATTATGAAAGCAATTAAAATTGAGTGCAATGTGGTGTTAGTGGATTTCAGGAGGAATGGGGAATTAAAGAGTTAATTGGTTCATCCTGAGAGCATGTGAGTGGACATTGGATTTCAGTGCCTGTTTTCTATTTGAGCTTAAATTAAATTCTGTTTGAACTTAAATTATTGTTTGGGGCCTTATTTTGTTCATGTATTTGAAAAAGGCATGGCATGCCGTTTCTTAAGTTACAGGCTCATTGTAAGAACAAAAAATTCCTTTGAAAGATGAATTGATAAACATATTTGTACCATTGATTTCTGGTTAGTGCTGTTTAATCTTTATGATTCTACTGTAAGATTCTTCCAATAACAACTCTGATATGGAATCTATGTAGCACATTGACTTTTTTATGGTGGTATGCGCAATAATATTTGAAGCATGTGGTTGTAAGTGAAAATTTGTGAATTTAAATGTCCATGAATTTAGTATGTAGAGTATTTGAGTTTTTTAAATGTACAAATGTAAATTAGAGCATTTTTTGTGAATGCTGTAGTGTAGTAGGCAACTACTGGGTGGCACCTGACTCGCTACAATATACCAGTTTCGGGGACCCACTGGCCATCTCTCTGCCCATCATGACCTGCCTTGTTTCTGTGGAGCTCTACAAATCCCTATAGCCTGGAGCTGGTCTGGTTCATGTCTATACTGAGGTTTGGATGTTAGGTTTTTACTCCAGTTTGTTTTCCAGTGAATTCCCTCTTTATGCTTAAACTGTCCAGAGTTTCTGCTCTTTAAGCAAATAGTATTCAGACCTTTTGAAAATGGGTGGGGAGGGCACTAATAAGCATTGCCAACAATTTTGAATGACCATAAAATTACAGCAGTTCTAAAAGTAAAGGTAAGTAGAAAAATGCTGATTTGTTTTCACAGCAACTTCTTTCTTTAACATATGTAAACTTCATGCATTTCATAAGTACAAATTTAGTAACATAATGATTCTTCCCTCCACCCTCCCTCCCTCCCAAATTCCCACCCCTCTTCAAGAGTATTATTCATTTCAACAGATGAAATTAGTCTTCAAGTGTTAGGGGTTTTGTTTGCATCTGGAAAATTCCATGTCCTAACCTTGCTTAGATGGTTCCATGCTTCATCTTTTTAGCTTTGTTCAGTGACCATATTCCCCTGGGTCTGTCCTCTGCCCATTCTTCTCTGCTTTGTTGACTATGTTAGAGTGGCCTTTCTTCTTTCCACGCCTCTGTCTAGGTTTCTGCAATGTCTTCTCTGGGGTCATAGGAACAGCCTTTTCCTTTCCATGGGTAGAAGCTGGTTTGGTCCATACTTAGGATGTGAGCAATGTTGATGATGAAGACGTCTAAAAAGAATGCTGGATTAAAATGGGCATTCCTTTGTTCTTTAGATTGTTCAGATTTTGTGAGCAGAGGCTGCCAAAGTATCTTTTCATTACAGGATCTTGGTTTTAGCAGTTATTTTATTATGTATTTATTTATGAAAAATGACATGAGTTGGTTAAATTCTTACCATAGCAAAAGGCAGTAGTAAAAGTGTGTACTTTCCGGATTCTCAAATCCACAGTTGCCTTTATTTAAGGCTGCCACTGTTCCAGTCTCGGAAATGTTGGTGATTCTATGTGTATTCCCTCCAGTCCTTTGTCTTATACACCTGGTAGTGTACTAGAGGGGCTGACTGGAGCACACTTAACCTGTTTTGACTTACTGTATCTTAGACGTTACTTCATATTAGCACATACTGATACCTTGTTAACCTATGTACAGGGGCTGGCACTGTAGCATAGTGGGAAAAGCTGCTGCCTGCAGTGCCGGCAACCCATATGGGTGTCGTTTCGAGTCCCGGCTGCTCCACTTCTGATCCAGCTCTCTGCTATGGCCTGGAAAAGCAGGAGAAGATGGTCCAGTGCTTGGGTCCCTGCACCTGCGTGTGAGATCCAGAAGAAGCTGCCGGCTTCTGCCGTTGGTACCATCTGGGGAGTGAATGAGCAGATGGAAGACTTATTCTCTCTTTCTCTCTCTCTCTCTCTCTCTGCCTCTGCCTCTCTCTGCCTTTCAAGTAAATAAATAAATCTTAAAAACCTTATGCACATAGAAACTGTGGTTTAAGTCAGGTTTTAAGTCATGTACTGTAGTGTGGTGTCATGAGTCTTAGAGCTGAATTCAGATTCTGACTCTGCCATTCATGAACTATGTGACCTTGAGCAAGTTATGTAATCTGTGTGTGTTTCAGGTGCTCATTTATAAGACAAAGTTATTCTCTTTCACAAGGTTTTTCTAAGGATTAGAAGACATAATGTATGTAGAACACTTAGCACTGTGTCTTGCTTAATAAATCATAACCATTATTGTAGTCATTAATTTATCAGATCAGATGAACCCCTAATATATTTCTCCTTCCTCATCTAAAATAGAATACACAGGAGTCATTGTTTGTTACTTGTTTCGTGACCTTTTAACTGTGTTGGTTGTCCTTTTCTTCTAGTCTTTTGTTGATAGTCTCTTCCTCTAGCCTTCTGGCACTTTCTCCAACAAATGTTGGATATTTCTTTGACTTTTTGGAGTGTTTTGGGCTTGTTGGTGACTTTACTGACCTACTGTTTCAGCCCTGCCATTGCATTAGGTGGTTTAGTTAAAAAACAAAGCAGAGAAGGAATAGTTCTGTTGATGAGGCTCTAGAGTAAATTTAGTATTGGCAATCAAATTTATTCAAGTCACTAGACAGTATGATTCTTTCTGTGATTGGGAGTTCAGCTGGGATAGAATAGAGATTTTGACATAGATGCCATCTAGCACCAAGTGAAAAATGTGGGGCTGAGATGCCACAGAAGCCCTTCGACAGTGTAGGCCTGTTTGGGGTAGCCCCTGAGACAGATCCACAGGGGCCAGTCATGAAGTGGGGTGGAGAATCAGCAGCCCATTGTTGAATACAAATTGGTGTGATAAGTCAGGCTTTGGGGCCTCCCAGGAACTGGTAAGCATAGTATAGTACGTGTGTGTATGTGTGAAAAACAGAAATTTGTGGTGTATGAAACACAAGAGCTACCTCCCTAGCTGCTTGGGTGTTGTTAGTCAGAGTGCAAGCAGTCTAGCCATGGGCAGCCCCCCACCTTTCTTCAGAGAAGGGTCTTCACAGGGGAGGGATGGGTCTTTCTTGACAGGGGTCTGCCAGGTGTTGTGCTTGAGGGAGATGAGACCGCTGCTCCCAGAATGGTTTGTGGAGGACCCTGTAGTGGCTGAGTGCCTGTGAGAATGTCTGGATTTGATTGTCATCAGTGTGATCTATCCACACCCACCAGCTGGTGGCTTAGATTTTAGAGGTGATTTTGAATCCTGTGGAGTGTGTTCTCTGGCATCTTGGCCTGATGGGTTTTCACTACTTGGATGACCTATCTATGTGTGTTTGATAGTATTTTTGTCCATTTTGAGTTTCTGTCATTGTCTGCTGCAGTGATGGAGAAGGGTCTGTTACCCACTCCCAAAGGCATCTAGTGTTAGTCTGTTAGTCTGTTGACTGCTGATTCTAATGCCCTTTTTGCCATTCAGTTGCAGTCAGTGGAGGAAATGTAGCACTTGAAACACATTTGCAGTGTCCTGTTGGAGGATTTCAATTTGATTGTCAATATGAACAAAAAACCAGAACAATCTGTTTTCTTCTTCTGTTTGTTCAAGGTTAGCCCACTCTTGATCCTTTGTTTTTGCCTATGCGTTTCTTAAAATTTGAACATTTAAAGAGATGCCCTGGTACCAAGACAAGCTGTCTTTTCTGAGCGAGAAAGAACAAGTTCGATTTTGCCTAATAGAATTGCCCAGAAGTGGTGGAAGATGCCCACAGATGCCCACATGGGCTTCAGAAACTCCAGCCTCGTGCTCACAGCCACTCTTCTCCCTCCCAACACAGGCACTCCAGTAATTAGGCCTATGAGAGACTCCAGTTTCCAGACATCTTTGCTCTTCTCTGAAGTTAGAGTTTTTTGCTATTTCTCCTGTCCTTTGTTTACAAGTTCTCTTTTTATACACACCTTGGACTCTGGAGAAAGCTACAAGTAGAGTGCATTTATTTTTTGAATGAGAACTCATGTTATTATAAATTGCTATTTAGCATTAGCCTTATTTTACATTGATTTCAACCCCTCCAAATCCCTAAAAATAGGGCTAAAATCCCTAAAAATAGATGAAACATTCAGACTGATTTTTGTTCTTTACAAATAAGTAAAGATTTCTGAATCAAAGTATGATCTTTGAGATTTTAGCCAAAGAACTTCTGTATTTTAAGCAGTTGTTCTTGTTCTGTTTTAGTAATATTAAATATGGCCAGAAAAAGTCCCACTTGAGGTATGGGGCTTGTCATTTTTCTTAAAAAAAAAAAAACAAAGACAAAAACAAACAAAAACTGTCATCTGTCTTATACTGCTTCTAGAATGAAAGCAAATTGAGGCCAGCATTGTGGCATAGCAGGTAAAAAGTACTACCTATGGTTCCAGTCCTGGCTGCTCCACTTCCCATCCAGCTCCCTGCTAACTGAGAAAGCAGCAGAAGATGGCTCAAGTACTTGGACCCCTGTACCCATGTAGGAGACCCAGAAGAAGCTCCTGGCTCCAGGATTTTTATCAGAAAGCAAGCAAGCCTTATACTGTTTATCCAAAAAAGTTGAAGGTAGTTATTTTTGTTGGAACTTAAGAATTAGAGAAGCTAGTACATTGATACTGTCAGGGAAAGTGTGTTTTTTTTTAAAAAAAAGGAAGACCAAGCAGTCTTAATTTAAACTTTGTACTCTATAAAAATTGAATGTTGCCCATAGACTTTGACAGAGACAAACACAAAGCTCTTGAAGTTGGTGTATTTTTTCCGAAATTTAACTCTTCATAATATAGCACAGTATTTCATGATATCTCTTAGTTCTAAAATTTTAAGATATTTCAGAGCTTATCTACTGAAGGCTCTTGAAATGAAAACTAATAAGTGTATTAATTGTATGTGAAAGAAAATATCTTTCTAGAACCCCCAAAGACTTTAAAAAACTTGGAGGCAAGATGGTACTATGGAATTTTTTGTCAAATTGTTTCGAAGCCTCAAAATCAAAGTAAAAGGAATTAGAAAGTCATCTTTGATTTTCTTGGGTCATTTAATTTGAGCTGATTTCTTCAGAGCATGTATGTTTCTTCCAGTGCAGTACTAAGGACACAGTTGTGGGTGGTCAGCCTTTGAGCCGTGTTCTTTGGCCTGTCCTGCTACCACTGGCTGTGGGGGCTGAGCCGAGGAACATGAGAAGGTATCAGAACCTGTCTTGACGTCCTGAGAGTAACTCAAGGCACACAACTGATTGATGCTGAATCAGTGTGATGATAGACTGGCAGGCTACATGAATGACAAACCATGCTTCTTTTCTAAATAGTTAAAGATGTTGTAAGGATCTTAAAATAACTGGGGTTACTTTCCAAAGAAACATTCTTCATAAGAGAAAGGGAAAGTTACTTTAAATTTATTAGTGGGAATGTAGTTTTTTTTTTTAATTCTTTGAGTATTTTATACACACATTTGCAGGACTCAAAGGCTGAACTGTGTAGGAAAATGTGCTCGGAAGTCTTGCATACATCCTTGCCCCTCCAGCCCACTTGTCTCTTCCCCTTACAGGTTACCATTTTTATTAGCTTGCTTCTTTTAAGAATTGTTTTGTTGGGGTACAATTCATATAGCATAGAATTATCCGTCCTGAGGTGAATAATGAAGTGACATTTGATATGGTCACAATGTTGTGCTCTCACTACCTCTGTCTAGTTCCAGAATACATTCATCACCCCCATAGGAAACCCCATACCCATTAAGTAGTCATTCCTCATTCTTCCCTCCCTTCAGTCCTTGAGAACCTTTAATCTATTGTGTTTGTATAGCTTTGCCTATTCTGAGATTGCACAGAAATGGAACAATACAGGACCTTTGGTGTCTAGCTTCTTTGTCCTGGCATCTTGATTCGTGTTGTAGCATGTGTCAGTACTTCCTCATTTTTGTGATTGAGTAGTATTCCATTATGGTGAGTTTGCCACAGTTTATCTCTTGAGTCCTACATTGATGGGCATTTGCATTGTTTCCACCCTTTGGTGGTTTTGAGTCGTGCTTCCATGAACGTTCATGTTAATGTATTTGAGTTTCTGATTCAAATGCTTTTGGGTAAATACTTAAGAGCAAAATTGTTGGATTTTATAGTACTTTTTAGTTTAAATTTTGGAGTAATGGCCAAACTGCTTTCCAGAGTGGCCGAACCATTTTATATTCCCATTGTCAATATGTGAGAATTCCAGTGTCTTTGTATTGTTGCAAACATTGATGTTATTTCTTCTTTTATTGTAGTTAACCTAATAGATGTGAAATGTAATATCATTCTGGTTTTGATTTTTACCTAATTCAAAAAATATTTGAGAGAAAGATACCAATCTGCTAATTCATTTCCCCAAATGCCTGGAAACTAGGAACTCAATCCAGGTCTCCTACATAGGTGGCAGGTACCCAACTATTTAAGCCATCTCCTGCCTCCCAGGATGCACGATAGCAGGAAGCTAAAATGAGGGAGCATAGCCGGTACTGAAACCCATCACTGGCTGGGTCGTGGCTCACTTGGCTAATCCTCCGACTGCGGTGCCGGCACCCCGGGTTCTAGTCCTGGTTGGGGCGCTGGGTACTAGTCCTGGTTGCTCCTCTTCCAGTCCAGCTCTCTGCTGTGGCCCAGGAGGGCAGCAGAGGATGGCCCAAGTGCTTGGGTCCCTGCAGCCACATGGGAGACCAGGAAGAAGTACCCGGCTCCTGGCTCCGGATCAGCGTAGCACCGGCCGTAGCGGCCATTAGGGGAGTGAACCAATGGAAGGAAGACCTTTCTGTCTCTCTCACCGTCTATAACTCTGTCTCTCTCGCTTTCACTGTCTAACTCTGCCTGGCAAAAACAAAAAACAAAAAAACCATCACTCCCATATGGGATGAGGGTATAATGAGTGGCTTCTCAACTGATATTCCAAATGTATGCCCCATCTTTCCCTCTAATATTTAGTGATGATAATCTTTCCATATGGTTGCTGGCCATTTGAATATCATCTTTAAAGAAATGCCTGTTCAAGTCATTTGCCTATTTGTATTGCGTTGTCTTTGTTGTGGAGTTGTAGCAGTTTTTTATACAGTCTGGGCACTAAACCATTATCAGGTGCATGATTTTAAAAATAGTTTCTCCCATTCTGTTTCTTGTTTATTCATGTATTCTTTTTGTTAATACACATATTTTAATTTTCCCTAGTGTTATATAAATGGTAGCATTTCAAGCACAAAGTTTTCTGTGCCTGTCCCCCGCCCCCCCTTAACAATATAGTATGGAAATCTCTCCAATTTGTACATAGGGAATGCCTCCCCCCCCCCCCGGTCATATCCTGTTGTATGGATATACCATGGTTTATTGAGCCCAGTTGCATGGGTTATGTCCAGTATTTTGCTATTCCAGCAGCTGGTGCTGCTGTATATGTGCTACAGATTTCTAAATGTGGGATTGCTATAGCAAAGCTGTGTATGTAGCCCATTAAACAGTGTTCTTAAGAAAGCCTCATTCCTAACCTGACTTTTATTCTATACTTCTTCCATTACATTTTTTATCCCTCATAGTATTTTTTTTTTGTCTGTTCTACTTAATATGACTGGTTTAATTCTGTAATTATCACACAGTTATTCTTAAGTGTTGAAAATTAACTGAAATGTGATCCCTGTTAAACATAAAAGTGGGAATAAGAGAGGGAAGAGATGTATAATTTGGGGCATGCTCGGGCTGACTTGCCCCAATTGGTAGAGTTGGAAACATACTAGGGGATTCCAATTCAATCCCATCAAGGTGGCATGTGCCAATACCATCTCACTATTCCAAGTGATCAATTTCAGTTCACAATTGATCATAATGAAAGGACTAAGAGTCAAAGGGAGCACATAAACAAGTCTAGTATCTGCTAACACTAACCGATAGAATAAATAAAGGGGAGAGTGATCCAACATGGGAAGTGAGATACTCAGCAGACTCATAGAATGGCGGATGTCCTAAATAGCACTCTGGCCTCAGAATCAGCCCTAAAGGCATTCGGATCTGGCTGAAAAGCCCATGAGAGTATTTCAGGCATGGAAAGCCAAGACACTCTGGCAAAAAGATCTCTGTGAGTGAGATCCCAGTGGAAAGAGCAGGTCTTCAAAGAGGGAGGTGCCTTTCTCTGAAGGGAGGAGAGAATCTCCACTTTGACTATGACCTTGTCTAAACAAGATAAGAGTCGGAGAACTCAAGGGGCTTCCATAGCCTTGGAAACTCATGACTGGTGCATAGGGAGATTACTGATGCCATAAACAGGAGTGTCAATTTGTAAAGTCAACAACAGGAGTCACTGTGCACTTACTCCTCATGTAGGATCTCTGTCCTTAATGTGCTGTACACTGAGGCTTAATGCTATAACGAGTACTCAAACAGTATATTTCACTTTGTGTTTCTATGGGGGTGCAAACGATTGAAATCTTTACTTAATGTACACTAAACTGATCTTCTGTTAAAAAAAAAAAAAAGAAAGAAACTATCAATTCCCAACTTGACTCTCACTGGGATTAAACATGACAATAGGTCTGATCTGATTTCATCATCATTTAAAAAAATCATCTATTATTTTTCACTTTATGTTTCTGTGTGGGAACAAACTGTTGAAATCCTTACTTAAGGTATACTAAGCTGATCTTCTGTATACTAAGATAATCGAAAATGAATCTTGATGTGAATGGAAGGGGAGAGGGAGTGGGAAAGGGGAGGGTGGTGGGTGGGAGGGACGGTATGGGGGGGAAAGCCATTGTAACCCATGAGACGTACTTTGGAAATTTATATTCATTAAATAAAAGATAAAAAAAATGTAAAAAAAAATTATTTATTTGAAAGGCAGAGTTACGAGAGGTCTTCTACCCACTGGTTCACTCCCCAGATGGCCGCAATGGATGTAGCTTGTGCCGATCCAGAGCCATGAGCTTCTTCCGGGTCTCCCATGTGGGTTCAGGGGCCCGAGGACTTGGGCCATCTTCTGCTGCTTTCCTAGGCCATAGCAGAGAGCTGGATCAGAAGTAGAGCAGCCGGGACTCGAACAAGGCCCATATGGGATGCTGGAACTGCAGGCGGTGGCTTTACTCACTACACCATGGCACCGGCCCCTCTTCCATTACATTTTATCATCCTTTTATTTTTCTGGTAAGAATTACTATATAATGTCAGAACATTGGCTACCCTGAAGCGCGTTCTGTGGAAAGCTTTGCTATATTTCATAGTCTGAAGCTCCACATGTAACAGATATGGGTCCTTCAAAAATAATTTTTACTTCCAAATGGATCTTTTATCTTCAACTAGAAATCTAAGCCTTTAAGTGAATGTTCATTTTGGATTTAGATTTTTGGTCATAGGAAAATAATGAGAAGGATCTGCATCAAAGTGAGCAAGTGCCCCTCTTTGTTGCCACAGCCAGTCTCTTACCTACACTCAACTATCTGATCATTTTCTTTTATTCAGTGAGAGAAATTGCAAAGACGGGCTAAAATTATGGAAAACTCCACATACTGTTCTTGGTTATTTCCTGTGATTCTATTCTCTCTTCTCCTTTGCTTACACCCCAATATCCATGGAGGGATCAACTCAGATATATTCTCCTTCACAAATCTCTCAAAACCAGAACATTTCCCTATGTCCCATAGCATTTGTTGGTATTATGTACTCAGAAGTTGCTGTGTAGTGTTAAGTTATGTATGTATAAACTCTCCCATTGTACTAAGGATCTTTGAGGCCAGAGATTCTTTCTTAATGCCTCAGTATGTTGTGTGCTTAATCAGTTATAGCTGAGCTTTTGGAGTGAGTTGCTTTTTAGGGTTTTATACTGATTTCTGTTCATTTTTTACCTCCTACGTTTAGATGTTCCCTAGGTATCATCTTTGGTCTTAGCTTTCTTGTCTCATCTAGTCTTGTCAGCTTTCATAGCCTAAGCACATAAGTTCATCTGTATGTCCTTATTCTAGCCCCTAATCTGAACTTTGTGTCTGATTCACCCGCTGTAACTCAAATGTAATACATCCTCAGCTGAAGTCACCATTGTGCCATCTAGAATTGCATCTGATCTTTGGTAGGAATTTGTTTCTGGAGTGATTTTGTTAAGATCACTCTTAACACTCACATCTTAAGAAGTCTAACTCCTTTTCCTGACTTTGTTTTTGTTTTTTACGTAGACTAACTCAATCGCTTCTTGGCCTTTTGGCTAAGATCAAGTATAAGTAGAATAACTCAGATGCTGTCTTGTCCACCCATCTGATCAGCTCTTGGATATTCTTGTTTCTAGATGGAAATGTTTCACGTACAGTAATGCTGTGTACAGGTCCTGAGACGTGTCACTAGGAAGTTTTGTCATGTATACATCATAGAGTACAGTTACACAAACATAAATGGCATAGTATATTAAACACCTATGCTGTATAGTATAGCCTGTTGATCTGAGGTTACAATTCTATACAACATGGTACTATGTGTGGTATGTTACTATGCTGCATACTGTAGATAATTGTGACAAAGTGGTACATATTTATACAGCTGAATATGGGAAAACAGTGTAAAATATATTATAAAAGATGATAAATGGTATACCTTTATAGGGCACTTATCAAGAATGGAGCTTGTAGGACTGGAAGTTGCTCAGTATGAGAGAGAAGTGAAAGTAAAGAGCTAAGATTATTTAACTATCACAGACTTCATAAACACTGTATATTAAGGATGCACTACATTTGTAAAATTTTCTCCAACAAATAATTTGAAAGCTTTTAAAAACTTAAACTCTTTCATAATAACATTTAGCTTAAAACACATTATGCACAAACCCTTTCTTCGTATCCTTATTCTATAAGATTTTTTCCATTTAAAATTTTTAAAATTTGTAAACATTTTGTTCAGACAAATATATTAGACTGGACCAACACAGGGTCACTTCTTGACTGATGGGAAGGTCTTCAGGTGCAATAACACATGGAGCTGTTGTCTCCTGTGGTAGGAATGCTGCCTTCTGCAGCCTCTACAAAGGACCTGCTTGAGGTTCTTCCTGAGATGTTGGCCTTTTCATACATATGTTCATAGGTGTTTGCTTGGGTCCTTTTTTCATCATAGATTTGCTAGCAAGCAGCAAATACACCATGAACACTGCTCTCTATTAGTGAACACCTTTGGGTGTTGGGTTTTCAAACATTTTTTTTCTCAACCATTTGTGAGATAGCAATCATAGTAACACCAGACTGAGTGAGTCCTGTTCTCTCTCAGAAGGAAGCTGACCACTGACCGCCTGTCTCACTGGCACCACTCTTAGTCATAGAGTTTAAGTGTTATTACAGAAGGATCAGCAAGATGCCTGAAGGGCTAACTCCCAAAGAACAGTAAGAGACATGGGTTCCAACCTCCAGCTCCCCATTACTTTGTAGAAGTATAAAACCTTGTCTTTTCAACTGCCTGCCCAGGTTAATCCTTGCTGTACCTGTGCTTGGAGCTATAATGAGTAAGGCACAGATACACAGAGTACTGTGGAAACCAAGGCAATTCTTGACGTAGAGGCCACAAAAAATTTAAAAAGGCTAAAAGGAGGCATTGATGCCTAAACTGAAACTCAACAAATGAGTTGAAATTTGCCTGACCAAAGGTGAAGTTGGGGAGGGGATGTGGAGTCAGCATTCAGGACAAAGGCATCTCAGAATCACGGCGTGGTAGAGAGGAAGGGAGCCAAATAGAGTAACTATTGTGTGTGTGTGTGTGTGTGTGTGTGTGTATAGTGTATATATATATATATTGCATATATATATGAGATATACACTCACATGCATATACATACATGCATATATATATAAATTTAAACATATATATTTGAAAAAGAGAAGGGGTGGGAAGATAGATAGGTCTTCCATCTGCTGGTTCACTCCCCAAATGACCCCAAAAGGCTGGGGTTGGGGCTGAGCCAGGCCAGAGCCAGGAGCCAGGAGCTTTCTCTGGGTCTCCCACGTGGGTGCAGCAGCCTATCCTCTGCCGCTTTTTGAGGTGCATTAGCAGGGAGCTGGATTGGATGTGGAGCAGCCAGGACTTGAACTTCTACCCATATGGGATACTGGCATTGCAGGCGAAAGCTTAATATTCTGTGCTACAGTGTTGACCCCTAGAATCCCTTATGTACATTGCACTAATCCTTTCTTAGTTTCTTCTGTGGCACTTTATTTGCATTTTATATCTAAGGATTCCTGTTCACTTCAAGTTGTAGTGGACCTGATGCTACACCTGTGACTTATGCTCTGCTCCCACTAACTACTTTTAGCAGCTCTATTGTAATCTTAAAGGGCCACTGTTACTTAGGGAGTCTATGGTGTGTGTGTGTGTGTGTGTGTGTGTTTTTGACAGGCAGAGTGGACAGAGAGAAAGGTCTTAGACATTATTTTAGCAAAACCTTTATTTTCTTATGTTTTAAAAGATGACTTTTTAAAGATTTATTTGAAAGTCAGAGTTACATAGAAAGAGAAGGAGAGACAGAAAGATCTTCCATCCGCTGGTTCACTCCCCAGTTGGCCATACCGGCTGAAACTGTGCTGATCCAAAGCCAGGAGCCTCCTCCCAGCCTCCCACACAGGTGCAGGGGCCCAAGGACTTGGGACATCTTCTACTACTTTCTCAGGCCATAGCAGAGGGCTGGATTGGAAGTAGAGCAGCCAGAATTCGAACTGGCACCCACATGGGATTCCAGCACTGCAGGCAGTGGCTTTACCTGATACACCACAGTGCTGGCCCCAAGATGGCTTCTTGTTAGTAGCACCTGTGGTGCATTTAAAGCACGAGTACGTACACAAAACTTCACGCGTATTTTCAGAACTGTGTATTTCTGGTCAAATGAAAAAAATAAGAAACTGGCTTTTGCTCTGCTGGATGACCTTGAACAAATTGTTTACTTGTTCTGTCACGTACTTCTGGCTATAAAACTGAGATGAGGGTGATAGTCCTGATACAACCAAATCATTTTGATATTGTAGGGAATTAATGAACTGGTTGTAAAATATTTTGTTCTGCTTAGATTACCTAAATAGATGATGTTACCATTAATATTATATATTATCTTCAACACAGTGGACTAGCTAATGATGCCATTGTATTATCTAATATTTGATTTCTTTTAATTAAAATTACATGTGTTATTGGTATGCATGTTGCAATCTTGTCCTCCTGCAAATGGCAACTGAGTATTAACACAAAATTTCAAATTATGCATAATTACAAAATTTGCAAGAATTTATCAGCACCAGGGAAAAAGAAGGAATAAGAAAATGTTCATTAAGACTCAGGAATTTCAGGGACTGGTGCTGTCCATAGAAAGTTAAGCCTTCACTTGTAGTACTGGCATCCCATATGGGTGCTGGTTTGAGACCTGGCTGCTCTACTTCAGATCCAGTTCCCTGCTAATGCATCTAGATCAGCAGCAGAAGATGGTCCCAAGTCTTGGGCCTCTGCACCCATGTGGGAGACTCAGAAAAAGCTCCTGACTTCTGCCTTCTGCCTGGCCCAGCTCCTTCTATCACTGCCATTTGTGGAGTGAACCGGTGGATGGAAGATATCTCTCTTTCTCTCTCTCCTTAAAAAAAAAAAAAAGACTCAGGAATTCCAGTCACAGTATTTCAAAAAAAATTAGATTATTTGATTTATGATATCTGTAATCTTTACATATTCATTTTCATCCAAGGATGGTTGAGTCTTCTCAAGTGTAGTTTGTAGTGGCAAGAAGTCCAGAAATTAATAAAACAACCTCGGAGACCGGGTTTATGGTACAGAGGATTAAAGTGCTGCCTACGTTGCTGGTACCACATATCATGGCATCCGTTCAAGTTCTGGCTGCTCCACTTCTGATGCAGCTATCTGCTAATGTGCCTGGGAAAACAGCGAAAGATGACCCAAGTGCTTAGGTTCCTGCCACTCACATGGGAGACTGATTGAGTTCCAGGCTCCTAGCTTTGACCTGCCCATCCCTGGCCATAGTGGTCATTCGGGGAGTGGACCAGCATATGGAAGATTCTTCTCTGTCTCTCTGTCTTTCTCTAACTCTGACTCTGATTCTACTTTTCAAATAAATAAATCTTTTTAAAAAATCAGCTGTATTCACAATAGCATTAAAACATACTTTAAAACAATTTTTTAAATAAAGCGCACAAGAGTAGTATTGAAAACAACAAAATGTTTTTTGAAAAAATGAGAGATCTAAATCCATGGAAAGATGTGACATGTTTATAGATCAGAAGGTTTCATATTGTTAAAACTGTATTAAGCCCCACATTAATCTATACATTAAGCACACTATCAAAGATCTTGCTGGATTTTTGTTGTTGTCATTGTAGATTTTCACAAGCTGATCCTAAAATCACACAGTAGTATTAGGGAGCCAGAGTTACCAAACTACAATGAAAAAGAAGGTCAGAATGGGAGGACTGACACTTAGCAATTTTAATGATACTCCAGAACTACAGTAATGGAGACAACAGGCGTTAGCATAAAGGTCTACACATCAGTGGAATAGAATTGAGAGTCCAGAAATGTACTTTCACAGTCAACAGATTTTCAACAAGTGTACTAGGACTGTGAAATCAGGAAATAAAAGACATGTTAATGTTTTTTTGTTTGAGCAACTATATATTCAAAGAATGTTTAGACCTCTACCTCGCACCAAGCACAAAAATGAACTCAAATCACATTATAGCTAGAGCTATAAACTCTTAGAGGCAAGTAGCAAAGTAAGTTTAGGAAAACTTGGTTTTCCTTGGTTAGGTAATGGTTTCTTAGATATTACATTAAAAACATAGTCAACAAAGAAATTAAAAAAACTCAAGCTTTGCTTATGGGAATTAAGTACAAGTACTTTGGAAAACAGTTTGGTAGTTCCTTTAAATATTAAAGATACAGTTACCATATGTCCCAAGAAATATGAAAGCATTGCTATGTAAAAGCTGGTACACAGATGTTTCTGGCAGTATTATTCATCAAAAAGTACAAGTAACCCAAATGTCTATTGATGAATGGATAAATAAAATATGATATATCCATATACTTGAATACTGCTTGGCAACAAAAGTGGACAAAATACTTATACATGCTATCACATGGGAGAATGTTGAACACATTATGCCAATTAAAAGAGGCTAGACACAAAAATCATATATTGTATGATTCCTTGTATAAGAAAAATTCTTCAAATTTATATGAAGAGAAAGTAGATGAATAGTTGCATAGGACTGGAGCTGGGGGTGGAAATGGGGATTAACTGGTAATGGATATGAAGTTTTTCTTTGGGTTGGTGTAATTTTCTAAAATTGTGTTAGTGACAGCTTTTGAATTTGACAGTCTGTTGATTTGAACACTTCAATGGGTAAATGTCATGGTATGTGACAACTTAATGGAACTGTTTTTAAAACCAAGGTATTTCATAGTGGTCAGTAAAATGACAGAAAGCAAGAGTTTTTGAATTGAGCTTTGTATTTCATAGAGATATCTTCAGGGCTGCCTTGGGTATTCAGGGGCCTCCTTTGAACTTCTATATAGATTCCAGTTCCAGATAGGATTTTGATTGGGAAGTGGATTGTACTGCCTTTAAAAAATAAAATGGGAGGCCAACGCCACGGCTCAATAGGCTAATCGGTCCTTCTGTGGCGTCGGCACCCGGGTTCTAGTCCCGATCGGGGCGCTGGATTCTGTCCTGGTTGCCCCTCTTCCAGTCCAGCTCTCTGCTGTGGCCTGGGAAGGCAGTGGAGGATGGCCCAAGTGCTTGGGCCCTGCACCCGCATGGGAGACCAGGAGGAAGCACCTGGCTCCTGGCTTCAGATCAGCGCAGCGTGCCAGCCATAGCAGCCACTTCGGGGGTGAACCAATGGAAAAGGAAGACCTTTCTCTCTCTCTCTCTCTCTCTCTGTCTAACTCTGCCTGTCAAAAAAATAAATAAATAAAATTGAAGCAGTTACTTAACATTCATCTGTTCTCAAGGATTAGTCTTAGCAAAAAACATTTTTTAAAAAAGATCAGTTTATTCATTCATTTAATTTATTTCTATGTGCCTTGTATTTTTCTAGGCATTAGGAGTTACAGTAATAAACATAGAATAAAATTTTACAAGAAAAGTTTTTTTCTCATGCAACGTTTGTTGTGATGGGACACACAATCAGTGAACAACCAAAATAAATAAAATTTCAAGCAATGATAAAGCCCATTTTTGTCTTTATACATGGTAAGTCCATGTAACTATTAAAATAATTTTCCTTTAAAAATGTAGGTTGTATGTATCTGATCACAATGAAGTAGAAATTATTTTTCTTTTGCATTTTGAGTTTTTCGTATAATCTGCTATATTGTTTTCACTTATTAACCGCATCTTTTTAATTTTTTGCTGGTTGCTCTAGAGTTTACAATTTTTATCTGTAATTTACTGTTATGTAGCTTTTAAATCTTTTTGTAAAAGATGCTTTAAGCAGTGTATATTCATTTCAGTCTTTCTCCTCATTCTATTACTGTCTTATGTTTTATAGTTATATGGATATAGTAATCTCTACATTTTTTAAAAAGGCTTATTTATTTATTTGCAAGACAGAGCTACAGAGAGGCAGAGGCAGAGAGAGAGAGGTCTTCCATCAGCTGGTTCACTCCCCAAATGGCTGCAGTGGCTGGAGCTGTGCTGATCCGAAGCCAGGAGCTTCTTCTGGGTCTCCCACGTGGGTGCAGAGGCCCACAGACTTGGGCCATCCTCTACTGCTTTCCCATGCCATAGCAGAGAGCTGGATCAGAAGTGGAACAGCTGGGATTTGAACCAGCACACATATGAGATGCTGGCACTGCAGACTGGGGTCTTAACCTGCTATGCTACAGCACTGTCCCAATCTCTACATTTTTAATTTTGCTTTTAGCTTTCAGTTATCTTTTAAAAAGCTTAAAAGCACAAATCCAGTTAAATTTATATATTTTCCTAAATTCACGATGTACAGTGCTCTTTAATCTTTTTCACCATGTTTTCACCTGATAACATTTTCCATTTTTCTCTTTCTAGCTTTTTTCTTTGTGACGTTGAAGTCTTCTGAACACAAACTCTCTTTTGTTTGGTTTTAAAAAGTTTGGTTCCATTTTGAATGACTTTTTCATTGCATGTAGACTACCAGAAAAACAGTTTAGTTTTTATTCTGAATGTGAAGATGTTCTTCCACCAGCTTCTGGTTTGTATTCTTTCTCATGAAAAGTTAACGGTAACTCTTGTGTCTTCCCTGTGTATATTTTTTTCTTCCCCCTGGCTCCTACCCACTGCTCTGTAAGAATTTCTATTTATCACTGGTTTTCAGGTATTTCATTATTGTGTGTCTTTTTAAAAAATTCTGTTTGAAATTTGTTGATTTTCTCTCTACCCACCCTCCCTCATTTATATTCGAGTTGTTATTTTTTAAGTAATTTGGCAAATTTTAAATAGTGTATCTTCAATACCTCCTTCTGTGCCTTTGATGACTTGTGTGTTGTGTTGCTTGTTGTTGGCCTTGTTTACTGAGACTGTTTCAGCTCCTCCCCACCAACTGCAGCCATGGTTCAGTTGGTATCGTTTCTATTCCCCTGACTTCAAACTCACCAATCTTTTATTTCATTTCAGGTGCTTTTAACTCTAGGTGTTTGTTCTATTTTGTATGTTTTCATGTAGATCCACTGTCCTTGAGGCTCTTCAAATTCTCTAATGTCTATCTGTGCGCATAGTTAATATGTGAAAGTTCACTGGAAGCCCTGAGTATTCCATTTTCTCTTTGATTGCTGCATCTCTTTACATGGTTTGCTTTTTCTCCTGGTTGAGCATGCATTTTCCTTTAAAAAGTATATTCTTGCAGCAAACTACATTACACATCAACCTGCAATGATCAAGCCTGGCTTTGAGGTTTTTTGTTCTTGTGTTGTGAATAGTAGTCTTCCTTGCTGGGTTTATTTAACTCTAATGCCAGCATGTGGGCTTCCATGGTTTCTGCTGAATGCACAGGCATGGACTGAACTGTCCATGGGGCTCTGATGCCTTCCAGCCCTGTGTGCTCTAGCAGTTGCTCATGCAATGTCATGGCAGTCATATACAGCTTGGCATTTAGAGTCCAGGGGGTGCATATGCAGATTTCTGAACTTCAGCCTTAAAACCCTTTCCTTTTTGCGTTTTTCGTGCAAATTCCCCTGACTTCTCCTCATCTGACAAAATTATGTAGCCTGTCTTCCATGGTATGCTTGGTGCTTAGGGATGCCAGTGTAGTGACAGAAAACACTTGTTTCTCCTGTTTTCTTTTGTTTTTCCATTGTTTACTGCAGGAAGGCTGGTCTAGTGCTAGTTACTCCACACTGACTGGCCACGCCTTCTTTGTTGCGATTGTTTGTTGTTTCCTTTGTTAATGCAATGACTTCCCTCTGCCATACCATATTCCCATATCTCTCCCTACCTTGTCATATTTCCATATCTAGAACAAATTCTGATGCATAGTAAGTACTTAGTAAGTGCTGGCTGAATACGTTAGCCTGCAGTTAATCTTTGTTCAGTCGCTCCTTCGCTGTCTCCAGTGTGCATTTCAGTGTGCCTTAATCTCCCCTAGTCTTAAACAGCCACCTCTAGACCTGCTGATGTTTAATCTTCACCCTGCTTCAGTCTTGACTTCACCCAGCAGCAGCTCCCTTGCATTTGTCCTCACCAGCCTTACTTAAGGGTCACTGTTGCTGCGATCAGTGAACCTGTCTCAGCCCTAATCCCCCTTGATTCCTAATGGCATTGGACACTCTTGACACTTGTGGAAATCTCTCTACCCTTGATTTTCTTGATGCAATAGGTTTCTACTTCCTTTCTTTCAGGGTGTCCCCTACTCATCTGGCTTCTTTTTCTCTTACCAGGCACTCTTGGGGTACTGTCTATGGTCTTTGTCTAATTCCTCACATTGTTATGTAGCACTCTCAGATGCGTCCATCACATAAATTGCCCTCTGGAAGCTGGTGTTTTTAAAATGCATATTTTCATGGCCACACACTCTTAGGAGTTTCAAATTGAGGTAGAGGTCTGGCTGTTGACTTCCTTGTCCCTCAGGCTCGCAATCTCAGTGTGCTCCGTATTGAAATAACCATTGCTCTTACCCCTCTGACATTCTCGTTTCTCAAGATTGCAGCTTACTTAGCTCTCTCTGATTCTGACGGTCTTCTCCTGATTCTTCAGCACATTCTGTGCTTTATCTTTCTTAACACCTAGAGTCTTGGTTTTGAAAGAGCCTTGGAATGCACTGGCAGGGCCCCACGTCTGTTTCCCTCACTGAAGGAAGTTCTTTTTAAAATTTGTACTTGAGAAGCAGAGAGGGACACGAAGCGAACACGCTCCCATTCACTGGTTCCCTCCCCAAATGCTTGCAAGAGCCAGTTGTGAAGCTGGGAGCTGAGAACTGTACCCGGGTCTCCTGTGTGAGGAGCAGGCACCTATCACTTGAGCCAAACTGTTGCCTTCTCGGGAAGTCACTAGTGTTGGCAGAAAGCTGGAGTGGCGCATCCAGCACATGGGACACAGGCATCCCAACCAGCACCCTACCTGCTAGGCTGCATGTCAGACTTGAATTTCTTTGATGGCAGGAATAGTTGTTCTCAGTAAGTGCTTAGCATATATTTATGGATGGGCACAGGAAGTGAATACTTCTTTCATTGAATGTGAGATGTAGTTTATTCTTCTGCTTTTGAGCAATACATACATGTACTGCGTTTTAGTAATTTCTGGGAATAGCTGTGGTACTGAATGGCAGGTCATGGCAGCCCGGAAGCAGTAACAAACTCGATGTTTCACGGCAACCTCAGGAATGAGGTGTGTCTGTGCCTGTGGGCTGTAGATGCATTCACCCCTCTGCCTTAAAAAGTAACCAGGATTTAGGAGCACACAGTTTCAGACAGTGGTATTTGCAGATTGACTTGAACCCCAGGATACAGGTAGCGTAAATGCAGGAGAGTGTTTGGGCTTTTTGTGTTGTTTTTCTCATATTAATGATGAGTGTCTGGGCTAACCCTGGAGCCAGAGCTCCTTGGTTTTAAATTCCAGTTCTGCCAAGTTTTACCTTTCTATGTTTCAATTCCCTTGCCTGTGAATTGGGGGTAGTGATAAAATACGCCTTCTGAGAGGGAATGTTTCAAAGCACTGAAAGTGGGACTGGTACACAATAATGGTTGTTTAGGGGGTTGGGGAATACTTAAACCATGCTGAGGCTTTTTTGACACCTCCGTCTTACAGACTCAAAGCTGAGATGTGAACAGCTGGGTGTTCTTCAGGGCCTCTCATGTAACAACAGTGGTCTCTTGGTCTCACCCATGCCCAACTGCTTGCTCTCTGACCACCAGTTCTCCCTAATATCACAGGGCAGACCCCACTTTGGGGCTTTCCTGCCGTGGGTCCTTGGGAGGACTTCTGTAAGAAAAGCAACATGACAGGAAGAGAGAGCCCTTTAGACACATAGAAAATGAATGTTTGGAATCTACATTTTAGAGAAGAGAATGTTTAGAATTCAATTCAGGCTGCACATCACCTGGTGGGCTTTAAAAATTATAGATGACGGCCGGCGCCGTGGCTCAATAGGCTAATCCTCCACCTAGCGGTGCCGGCACACTGGGTTCTAATCCCGGTCGGGGCACCGGATTCTGTCCCGGTTGCCCCTCTTCCAGGCTAGCTCTCTGCTATGGCCCGGGAGTGCAGTGGAGGATGGCCCAAGTGCTTGGGCCCCGCACCCGCATGGGAGACCAGGAGAAGCACCTGGCTCCTGGCTTCAGATCGGCGCCGTGCGCTGGCCGCAGCGGCCATTGGGGGGTGAACCAACCGCAAAAGGAAGACCTTTCTCTCTGTCTCTCTCTCTCTCGCTGTCCACTCTGCCTGTCAAAAATAATAAAATAAAAAATTTTAGATGTCTGGGTCTTACCTCAGACTAATTAAATCAGAATTGTCGCTCCCCGTCTTCGTGGAGGAACGACACAGGACCCTGCGCTGTTCTTTTGTCTGCTCGGCCCTCCCCGGGTTTGCTGCTGGTTCTTCCCGGGTTGGCTACTATCCCTTCCACCTCCGTGGAAGGGCAGTTCCCCCTGGCCACATTCCCCACTTCCGCAGGGGAGCGGCACACCGCCGGCCGGTTCTCTCGGGGGCTGCACGGGTGTTCCTTCAGCTAGATGTTCCCCATAGATGTTCCTGGTGCATGCCGTCTCTCTCCTCCTTTATAGTCCTCCTCCGCCAATCCCAACTCGGCTGCCCACACGCCGAGTACGCTGCTCTCCAATCAGGAGCAAGTCCTACAGTTAATTGGTTGAACTGGAGGCAGCTGTGCGGAAGCTGTTTACTTCTCTCCCAGCGCCATATTGTGGGAGAGCAGATGCACAGAATAAGTCTTAATTCGAGTAACTCAGTCCAGTCCGGATTGCTCCCCACAGATCCCCCTTTCTTTTTATTTTTTTAGCGTTGATACGCGCCTGTCTTCGGTGTCCCGCAGCACACACTCTGCTCTACTTGCTAGAGTTGCCACAGTCTCTTACAAGTCCTATCAGGCAAACCGAATCCGGGTCCTCTCTTCGCCATGTTGTGAGGAGGTTTTTAGGCGCTGATGCGTGCCTGTGTTCGGTGCCCTGCAGCGCATGCTCTGCTCTGCTAGAACTGCCTGCAGGTGTTTACAAAACCTGTCAGGCAAACCGAATCCAAGCCTTCTCATTGCCGTATTGTGGGGGAGACTTATTAGTGTTGGTTCGTGCCTATCTTCGGTGACCTGCAGCTCATACTCTGGTCGAGCTTCTTGCTGGCGCTTACCGCCTTAAATCAGGCAGACCGAATCCAAGCTTAATATTGTTGTATTGTGGGGAAGCCTTACTGATGTTAATTCGTGCCTGTCTTCGGTGACCTGCGGCGCATAAGCTGCTAGCTGCCCGCAGGTGCTCATCGCCTCACTTGATTAGGCAGACCGAATCCAAGCTCTCACATTGCAGTGTTGTAGGGAGGCCTTTTTATTTCTCTATTTCTCTATCTCCGGGCATTCCTATTTCTCCCATTTTACTTCTATCTGCCAACATTCCCATTTCTCTCACTCCACTTCCAAACTTCTGTTTCTCTTATCCCCGCAGCTTTCCGGCACCTCGCCCCGCCGGCGGGTTCCCGGCTCTGCGCCGCTTCAGCCCGCGCGCCTCTCTCATCTGCGCAGCTTCCCGGCTTTGCGCGGCTCGGCTTCGCGCGCTCCGCGGTCTCCACGCTTAACCCTTTCGCGTCTGAACCACAGCCTCGCGCCAGCGTTCCCTATCTATTCACGCCCCGTGCTCTCTCTGCACGCGGCGGCTTCCGCGAGTAACACAGCGTAGCTCACGTGTCCGCCACTAGCATTCAATCTAAGTTCCCCGGGCTAGCCTGGCGAATTCAACCCAGCGTACGTCTCCGCCCCACGGTTTGGCTTCCCGTCCTTTGCTCCCCGGGCTAATCAGACGGATCCCAACCTGGCTCACGTTTCAGCTTCTGGTTTCAACTTTTCGCCCCCTATTCCCGGGCTAACTTGAGAACCCCAAAGTGGCTTCCGTTTCCGCCTCGGCCTGCCCCCCGCGGCTTCAATTTCTCTAACATTTTTCTCTACCCGGTATGTTTCCCCAAGCTTTCCTCCAACAATATTCCTCCCTCATTTCTCCTGGCCTCTCCCCACAGTCCACGTCCGAGTCTGTTTGTTCTAGCTTTCACTTTCGCTTCTGACCTTAGAGATTTCTCCCAGCTTCCCCCGTAGTCCGTATCTGAATCTATGCCTAGGCTTTCAATAGCTTCTTCCGGCACCTTTCTTGTCCGGCTTTCCCCTAGGCTCTTCGCTAGTCTCTCTCTCCGGTATTTTCCTGCTTCTTCCCGTTTCTTCCCGTTTCTTCCCTCCTAAGTTTGCTATCCATCCTAAGTTTCCTATCCGAGCTAGGTTTCCTATCCGAGTCACGTTTCCTATCCGAGCTAGGTTTCCTATCCGAGTC
Source organism: Oryctolagus cuniculus (assembly GCF_964237555.1). Taxonomy (NCBI): domain Eukaryota; kingdom Metazoa; phylum Chordata; class Mammalia; order Lagomorpha; family Leporidae; genus Oryctolagus; species Oryctolagus cuniculus. The sequence goes on along the minus strand of NC_091443.1, from coordinate 95,010,766 downwards.
ACGGCACCATTATGTCGCTCCCCGTCTTCGTGGAGGAACGACACAGGACCCTGCGCTGTTCTTTTGTCTGCTCGGCCCTCCCCGGGTTTGCTGCTGGTTCTTCCCGGGTTGGCTACTATCCCTTCCACCTCCGTGGAAGGGCAGTTCCCCCTGGCCACATTCCCCACTTCCGCAGGGGAGCGGCACACCGCCGGCCGGTTCTCTCGGGGGCTGCACGGGTGTTCCTTCAGCTAGATGTTCCCCATAGATGTTCCTGGTGCATGCCGTCTCTCTCCTCCTTTATAGTCCTCCTCCGCCAATCCCAACTCGGCTGCCCACACGCCGAGTACGCTGCTCTCCAATCAGGAGCAAGTCCTACAGTTAATTGGTTGAACTGGAGGCAGCTGTGCGGAAGCTGTTTACTTCTCTCCCAGCGCCATATTGTGGGAGAGCAGATGCACAGAATAAGTCTTAATTCGAGTAACTCAGTCCAGTCCGGATTGCTCCCCACACAGAATCCCTGTTGGTTAAGGGTCAGGTACTTAGCAAAGCTCTCTGGTGATTCAAACATATCTGTGGTAGACAACCATGGACATAGAGCTGGAATTGGGCTCATTTATTATCTTGTTCCTCCAGATTTTCTTAAGGGATTGCCTTATCCAGAGTAGATCTCATAGTGTTTTCCATGTGCTTGGACCAGAGGATTTTTTTGCTCTGTAGCTTTGCAAACCACTGTTTGCTGGCAAGGGATGAACACTATGCAAGGTGAGGCAGGAGCCAGCATGTCTCAAAGAGTTTAAAATTTTATAGAAAAGCATATCCGAATATTCATTATGGTTGGTTTGAACAGAAATTCTGCCACAGTAGATACTACCAATAGTATCTTGACTTCTTGAATTTTTATTTTATCTATTTTCACTACCCACTATTTAGTTGTTAATGTCATATTTACTATTGTTAATGTCATATTTACTATTGTTAATGTCATATTTACTATTGATATTCTGATTTTTAATGCATATGCATAGTGAATGGAAGAGGAATTGAAGGGTATTGAGAGTTTGGTTTTGGAGAAGGAATGTCTTTCTCTTTTTTTCAGACATCCTTTTTAGCTATACCAGGGCATGTTATTCTTAACAAGGAAGGTAGATTTCTGGTATCTAATCATCATAATCACTTGTAGCAGTACTGCCATTAAGTGTCACTCGTCTTGAGAGAGAAGCATAACACTTAATTTTAGGCAGAGTTACCGTAATGTGCTTCTGTGTTAGTTTTGTGATCTATGAATGGGCCTTTTGTAAAAATTCATTCAACACATGTTCATGGATCTTGTTCATTGTGCCAGTTAAATTCTAAATGCTTGGGAAACATCAGTGAGCCAAACAAATTCCTGTTCTCATTGAGCTTTTACTTAGTGGCAGGGTATGGGGGCAGAGAATAAATACTAAACAGTTTGTTGTCTGGTGCTAAATGCACTGGGACAACAATAGGAGCAAGCGCAGGGGTGGGGTTGCATGAGCTGCAGTTTAACCTGGGTGACCCAGAGATGCCTCTTAGAGGTGCTGCTGTTTCAGGATGAGTAGGGATGGGGGAGCTTCACCTTGGCCTAGAGTGGAGCCAAAGGAAAGCTGCATAGATGACAGGAACTGTGCCTTGGATCCTTTCATGAGGATCTCCTTTTTACTTAAGAAGGGTACCTTCAGAACAGGAACTGGAAAGATGACTGACTGCTCCACTGGTGCGTGTGGGAATTCAGAATGGAAGCAGGGGACTAGGACAGGAGATGGAATTAAATTAGGGGTCAGCACAGGGGTGTTGATGGTGCAGGAGATGGGATTAAATTAGGGGTCAGCACAGGGGTGTTGATGGTGAAAGCAGAGGAACAGTGAGTGGCTATGCAGTAACCCAGAGAGAAGGGGACAGTGCCAAGGGCTGGTTTGGTAGGGATGTATTTGGTGACACAGCTGGCAGCATTGTGCAGTAAACTTGGGGTCTGAAGAGTAGTCCCAGGTACCTCCAAGCTGTGGCCATTAGTTCAGGTCATGTGGAATTTTACTTCTTTCTTGATGAGCAGTTACAACATAATTTGGTAGCTTTTGAAAATTATCCTATATTTAGATCATTCTTTATTTTTAAATGCTTAGTGACAATATCTATAGCTATTTACATTTTCTTAAGATTTCAAGGGTAAGGATTTTAAATAAAGCTCTAGTTCAAAAATAGCCTCAATTTTTTGAAGCTTTAATTATTTAAAGCTCAATAGGTAGATCATTTAGGCCATTTTCCTTACTTTAGTACTGTACATAAAGTATTCCTATTTAATGAACATTTAACTTACTGGTAAAATTTGCTAATCAAATTGTCAGACTCTGTTAAATGGCTTGTCAAAATGTTTTTTTTTTTAGCAGTTATTCCTGTCTATGTAATGCTGTGGATTCCTCTAACTCATTTTTCCTGATAATTTTGTTAAGTGACTGTATTCAGCAAGCAGTTATTAAAAAACTTTATTATAAAAATAAACTCATTGTAGAAAATTAGTAAAGCATTAGAAGCTTTGTATGGTAAAAAATAAAAATAAGCCCAGCCACAATTTTACCTCTTTTTAAAATAGACTTTTTAATTTATGTTTATATTTTATTGTTTGAGAGCCAGAGGGACCACATGAGACAGACAGGGCTCCTGTCCTCTGCTTCTTTCTCCACGTGCCCAGAACAGCCATGGCAAGACCGGAACCGGGAGCCAGGAACTGAATCCAGGTCTTCGATGTGAGTTGCAGTGATGAAACCCAATCTGGGTGTACATTAGCAGAAAGCTGGAATCTGGAATCTGGACTGCAGCTAGGGCTTAACCCAGGTTGTGGGATGTGGATTTTGGAGCTATTAGGCCAAATGCTTCCCCTAGGCTTTACTTTATAGAGCATTTTTTGGTTCCCAGCAAAATTGTGGGGAAGGTACAATGAATTCTCATCTACCCTGTACTCCTGCACACACATAACCTACCATGTTATCAGTATCCCCCACACATGGAGTGGACCTGCATCAACATATCATTACCACGGAAAGTCCATAGTGCACATTAGAATTCACTATTGCTGTTGTACTTTCTGTTGGTTTGGACAAACTTCAGGAGCACTTATCTACTGTGACAGTAGTTTCTTGTCTTAAAAATCCTCCATATTCTGCTTATTCATCCCTTCTGCCCTCCAATGCCTGGCAACCACCAATCTCTTAACTCTGATTTTTTTCCCTAGACTTATATAATTGGAGTCACCCAGTGGGTAAACTTTTTACACTACCTTCTTTCACTTTGTACTATGCATTTAAGTTCCTCAATGTGTTTTCATGACTTGATAATCCAGTATTTTTTGTGCCAAATAGGATTCCTTTGGCTGAATGTACCAAAGTTTCACCTACTGCAGGACCTCTTGGTTGCTTCCAAGATTTGGCGATTAGGAATAAGGCTGCAATAAACATTTGTGGGCAGCTTTCTGTATGGGCCTGTTTGCACCTCCTCTGTGTAATCATCAAGGAATTTGATTGCTGGGTGGAAGTGTATGAGGTGGTTTAGCTTTCAAGAAACCACAAAACCTCCTTCTAAAGTGGCTGCACATTTCTCATTCCTGCGAGCAATACGTGAGCCTTTGAGTTGCTTCACTTCCTCCCTAGCACTCGGTGAGGTCAGAGTTCTGGATCTTTCCTGTTCAAATAGTTGTGTAGTGAGTGATATGTTGTTTTAAACCTCACTGATGACAAATGATTTATAACATCTTTATAATATGTTATATATCTTTATAATATAATATATGCTTATTTTTCTATCTATAGACTTAAAGTGTCTGTTAGATCTTTGACCTGTTTTGCAGTTAATTAAGGTTCCAGCAAAATTAGTTAATTGTTTGAGGCAACCACTGTTAACAGGTATTATTTCGTTCCTTTATATTTCTCTGCTTTTTGGTATGGATGGTTGAGATTTGGGGTAAATATCATTTTGTGGCCATGTTCCCCTCTTAAAATCACAATGAAATCTTTTCCTGTTTTGTTAACCATGCTTTTGGCCCTTGTAAGAGCTTTTAAATGTAATGAGATCTGGCAGTCACCTATTAGAAAATGTTCTTGTATTGTGCGTAAAATGGTGCATTAGTATTTTAGAAGTTGAATCTGAAGCAGAGTTGCAGGGACTCGAACCAGGCACGCTAAAATGGGATGTGGGTCTCAAATGTTCACCCTTGTGCTATTTTTAAGAGTACATCCTATGGCCCAAGTGCTTGGGCCCTGCACCCCATGGGAGACCAGGATAAGCACCTGGCTCCTGGCTTCGGATCAGCGCAGTGTGCCGGCCACAGTGCACGGGCCGCAGCGGCCATTGCGGGGTGAACCAACGGAAAAGAAAGACCTTTCTCTTTTCTCTCTCTCTCTCTCTCACTGTCCACTCTGCCTGTCAAAAATAAATAAATAAATAAATAAAACATTCTCCTGATTCCTAAGTGAAGTAGTTTTCCAGCATCCATGATCTCTTAATGAATTTGTTTCTAATTTTCTACTAGAGATATTTTTGTAAATAGTTCTATAAATACAAGTACTAGGTCTGCCTTTGTACAATGTATTATGAGTTTGTGCAAATGATAATTTGGAAAAGTCGTTGAATGTCTAGTGTGAAGAACTCTGGTGTTGTCTGACAATGGATTTGAAAGGTGTCCAATATCAGACGTTCTGACTTCAAAAGAGATGGATACAAAATCACTCAGAAAAGCACTCCCTTTCCTAAGAACTCACTTACTGTAATGGACTTCACTACTGTAACCTGGGGACCAGAGAAAGCACTCACTCGTGGAGCAGTGATGTGCCATGAGGGTCAGATCAGCCTACTGTTAGCATCCACTGTCCACAACCAGGTTGTTTTTGGTGAGTGGGGGTGAGGGAGGATGAAGTATGGAGGGGTGTGTGTTTGCCTTTCTTAGAGAATTAGAGTTTTAAGCAAACAGATTCGGTTTTTTTCCTCTATAACTTATGCTGCATACATCTTTCATAAATATATAAACCCTTATTGGCCAGCACTGTGGCGCAGTGGGTTAATGCCCTGGCCTGAAGCACCAGCATCCCATATGGGCGCTGGTTCTAGTCCCGGCTGCTCCACTTCCGATCCAGCTCTCTGCTATGGCCTGGGAAAGCAGTGGAAGATGCCCAAGTCCTTGGTCTCCTGCACCCACGTGGGAACCCCCGAGGAGGCTCCTGGCTTCAGATCAGCTCAGCTCTCTCTCAAAACACAAAACACACAACCCTTATCAAGCCCATTTACACTTTTAATCTGAACCATTTCTAGTTTGAACTCATTCCCTCTGAAAGAGTGATAGTACTTGCCCTGATAGGAAGCTGCCAGTATCTTCAGTGTTTGTAGGAGTGCTCAATTCAGGCATATTCATCATTGTGTACAAATTGGTTGAGCTGGCATTGTGGCATATCTAGTGAAGCCACTGCCTGCAACGCTGGCATCCCCTATGGTCTGAGTTCCATCTGTTAAGCTTCCTATCCAGCTCCTAGCTAATGGCCTGGGGAAAAGCAGATGACCCAGGTGTTGGCCCATGCCACCCACATGGGACACCTGGATTAATCTCCTGGCTTTGGCTTGTGCCAGGGCTGGCCATTTTGGCCATCTGTGAAGTGAACCAATAGATCAAAGATCTGTCTCCATCTCTCCCTCTCTAACTTTTTCAAAATAATTAAGTAAATACAAAACAACCTTGAATTATACCCAGTTTACTCTTCCATTTTCTAGAGCAATAATATTTCTAGTCTTTGTGTTGAACTCTTTTTCAAAATTTATTTATATGTTTTAATATTAATTTGAAAGGCAGAGTTAGAGAGAGAGAGCGCCAAGAGCGAGCACTTTCATCCATTGGTTCACTCCCCAAATGGCTGCAGTGGCCAGAGCTGGGCCAATCAGAAGCCAGGAGCTTCTTCTGGGTCTCCCACGCAGGTGCAGGGGCCAAGGTACTTGGTCCATCTTCCTCTGCTTTCCCAGGTGCATTAGCAGGGAGCTGGATCAAAAGTAGAGCAGCCAGACTTGAACTGGCACCCATATGGGATGCTGGTGCTATAGACAGCAGCTCAACCCAGTACATAACAGACTGGCCCCTGTGTGGAACTCTTAATTCCTCTTTTTTTATTTTTATTTATTTTTTTAAGATTGATTGATTTCTCTGACAGGCAGAGTTAGAGAAAGAGAGACAGAGATCTTCCATCCTCTGATTCACTCCCCAAATGGCTGCAATGGCTGGGGCTGGGCCAGGCCCAATCCAGATCCCAGGAGCTTCATCTGTGTCTCCCCCGTGGGTGCGGGGACACAAGTACTTTGCTATCTTTCATTGCTTTCCCAGGTGCATTAGTAAGGAGCTGGATGAGAAGTGGAGCATCCAGGATTCAAACCGGTACCCATATGGGATGCTGGCATCGCAGTCAGTGGCTTTACCCATGATGCTGCAATGCTGGTCACCTATTTCCTGTTAATTATGTTGGCTTGTTTTTATTGGGTGCATTCCATTACTGCTTGAGTTGTACCTGAGTGAATTCTGTATGGCATTAGAGACAGAAACATATTGTGATATATAGAAGAAGAACTCAAGTTGTGCTTTGTTTCCCATGTTGTCCTGATGATACTTGATACTTCTGCTTGCTTTCTGCAGGAACTTATAGTGTGTTTGATTAGGAAGTAGTGTGTACTGCTTAGGAATGCAGGTGTACCTCTCATTGTGACTCAGGGCTCAAAGCCTGTTACTCCTATGGTTGGGGTGAATTATCTTTAATGTATTGCATGCAAATTGTCCCTGTTGACATCACCAACTCTTCTGATAAGGGTCTCAACTCTTCTATGTTGCGTGATCTGTAAGCCTTGAAGTTTATGCCAATAAATGTTTGCTTGACTCAGCACGTTCAGAGAATTCACTGTGCATTTCTTTGCTAGGTCATCATTAAGTAAGACCATGGCAGCACCTGACAATACATAAGTTGCTGTTAATCACAAATGTGTTCCTTGTTGTTATACCAACTGTAGCCAATACTCAATGCATAAATATTTTTCTTAGTTAATAGTAATTTATTTTGTTGTTTTGTTGGTTATTTCTATTTTTTGAATGGCAGAGAGACAGAAATCATCCATATATGAAAGGCAGAGGCCAGGAAAGAAGGAGGTTGGGAGACAGATGGACAGACATACTTAGCTTTCTTATGCTGATTGACTCTCCAATCTGCAACAGCTGGGACTGTCAGAGTAGGATGAAGCCAGGAGCCCAGAACTCAGTGCAGTCTCCCACATGTGTGGCAGGGACACAACTACTTGAACCATCACTGGCTTCCTCCCAGGAAATGCATTAACAGGAAGCTGGATCAGAAGTAGATTGTGTACTTAGACCCACACACTCATAGATGGGTTATTGGTGTTCCAAGGTATAACTTAACCCATTGTGTCAAACACTAACCCCTTCTTTGCTAGTTTGTTTCTGTGCCCGTTCTCTTTGAAGAAGCCACCTAGGGATCCTTAAATAGCCAAAATATATAACAGTTTTAGGCTCTTTGAATCAAAACAAAATTTATCTTTGAGAATGTTTGAATAAGGTATTAATTTTATAGTTCCATTTTTTCCCATGTGGAGGATAGTATGTGCTTCTTTAGTATATCCAGTATTGCTATGAGGCAGTAAAATGAATTTCTTAAAGGTGAATAATTTATTTTGTACCATTCTTTCTTGAGAAAATAATACTAATGCATCCTAAAAATTCTTAAGAGGTAAGCCTTTCTTCTCATCAGTTAGACTTTTGGAGATTGGTTGTAGGAAATGATAGTGATAGGATCTAACATTTTTATACTAGCTTATTATGTTTTGGGCAATATTTTATGCATACCTAATTGTATTGCTGTGAAACAGGTACTATTATATTCATTTTTGTATGTAGAAATGTTGAAGCCAAGATGAAGTGACTTTTCTAATGCCAAGTAGCCAGTGAATTGGTAAAGTCGGAAGTTCATTTTGCCTCTGTTGAGGCCAGAGATGTGCATGAAAATAGATGTAAAAGATTAATGCTGAATTTTATAACAGTATGACATTTCTAAGTATTCTCTTACATACATATTCAAATACAAACATGTATATAAATCAGAAAACCAACTAACAACAGACTGATAGCAGGAGTTACCTCCGGATGTTGGGATTATGAGTGATTGTGTTTGTATGTGTTTTTCTTGGGCACGTTACTGTACATTTTGGGGGAAATTGTCTGAAGTTATTTTAATTTGATTAAAAGTTAGTACCTTTAGATGGACTGTTCTCACTGTGTAAGGCAATTAAAAATGCTGGTTGTCACATTACCAGGATCTTCTCTGGGGACCCTCTTGTTGGGGTCACATTTCCCTCTTGCCCATCTGTTGGCTCAGTGGTTTTGTAAATGGATTCAAGATTTCCACCAACAAGTTGATGTTTCACCCTGCTCTCCTCAAAAGCTTCTGGATAAATCCCCTGCTTGTATTGGTTTAGCTATAAGCAGATATTCAGGTTAGTGAAGAACATCCTGTGCAGTTATCTGTTTACTCCATTGAGCTCTTCGTTAGTGTAATGTTAATAACAAGGCTGGGCGTACAGTCAGGATGCAGCTGTTCGACTTTGCTGCGTCTTGTGCAAACGTCATGTCAAAAAAAACCTTACATTTGGTCATAAAGGGATGTATTGCTTGAGAGTCTGGAAGTTAAATGCAGATCTCTTATACTATGTCAAGAATAGTTGAAACAAATTGTCTTATGCTGTAATTCTAATATATTTGACCTGATTACTTTAAAATTCAGTTTGGTTAGAGGAATCTCTCCAAGTTTTCCCTAATAAAAACTGAGTCATGAAGTCCACCCGTTCACTTGATTCCTGTTCCAGTGGGCGTGTTGATCTTTATCTGACCAGCCTCAGTACCAGCACTTTAGAGGTGCTTGGATGGCATGTCTGAACTTGTGTTTTGGCCTGCCTGCTTTCTTGCTTGACCCTGCACAGCCATATGTGTGTGTGGATTAGTTTCCTGTTGCTACTGTAATAAAGAACCCCAGATTTTGCAGCTTAAAACGATGTTCCTATCTTATTTCACAGTTCTGCAGGTCAGTATGGTGTGTGTGACAGTGTCCTCCTCTTAGAGTGTCATGAGGCCAAAATCAAGTTGCCAGTAGGGCTGTCCGTGTTCCTTTCTGGGAGCTCTGAGGATGGAGCGACATCCCAGCTCATTGCAGTTGCCTGGATTCAATTCCCGCTGTCCTGGGATGGAAGCCCCTTTGCTGCGGGCTGCTCACACCCCTTCTCATGTATCCATGCAGCCCTCTCCAGCAACAGCAGCCTGAGTTCCAGTCAGCAGTCTTCTTCCCTGCTCTCACCTCTGTTTTAAGAGCTTATGCTTAAATGCAGAATATTATTTCATTCTCAGAAGAAGAACATCTTCATAGGATCCAGGAATTAGAGACATGGACAATTTTTGGGGGCTGCATGGATACAGCATATGATGCATATGAATGTTTCCCTACTCTCTGTTTATCTTGACAGTGATAAATTTGTGGTAAACATTCTTTTAGAGTGAAGCCAACTTAGTGAAGGTGGAAAATAGAAAAAGGCCATAAATAGAGGAGGCAGTCTTGAGTGGGATGTTGGAGGCTACTTTGGGTTTGATATTCTCAAAATTGAAGAGTCACAGAAGATGGGGAAACCATGATCAACCTAAATATGACATGGGACTGGACATAAGGTTTTTATGGGACGGCCAAGAGGTATATTCACAAAGTAAAAATAAGTAGTAAAAATACATACAATTGTAGGAGAATCATGTAATGGAATTTAGATAGTGATTTCCTGTTTCAGGAAATCCTAAGTTTTCGAGTTAGAAAATATTAAAGGAAGTGAACATTTCATAAGGATTAGTCTGGAAGTGATAAGCTATTGGATCGAAGGTGTGGAGAGTCTTGACAGGTGAATATGAGATAAAGGGTCTGAGCCATCATCAGGAAGCACCTTCTTTATCCAGTACTCTTAACTATAGGCTTTGTAAGATTTTTAGTATTTCAAGACATAGGGGCCAGCGCTGTGGCGTAGCAGGTAAAGCCGTAGCCTGCAGTACCGGCACCCATGTGGGTGCCGGTTCAAGTGCTGGCTGCTCCATTTCTGATCTAGCTCTCTGCTGTGGCCTGGGAAAGCAGTGGAGGATGGCCCAAGTCCTTGGGCCCCTGCACCGTGTGGGAGACGTGGAAGGAGCTCCTGGCTCCTGGCTTTGGATCGGTGCAGCTCCGGACATTGTGGCCAATCAGGAAGTGAACCAGCGGATGAAGACCTGTCTCTCTGGCTTTCCTTCTCTCTCTGTGTAACTCAGACTTTCAAATAAATAAATAAATCTAAAAAAAAAAGCCTTCAGTTATGACTGCATTAATTTCTTCTTTAGCTCTGCTATCTTTTCAGTTTTGTTGTTTATGCTGTCTTTTTTTGAGGATCTAATTCAGTAGGAGTGATACATCTTTCTCCTTGTTTCTGACTGTTTCATGTACTTCTCAGATAATCTGTGCTCATCCAGCTTTTTAAGGGTTGCTTCATCTGTTGAATGTGAAGAGCTAAAATTGAGAAATTAGAAGTTATTTTATCAAATCCAGCCAGTGTGTCAATATAATAAGTAGAAGCAAAATTCTGGCTCTTAATTCTGATTCAGTGCCCTGTCCCTCTGGCTGTTGAGAGGTAATTGGAGAGGATGTTTGACACTCAGGTTACACTGAGATGAATAATGTTCCTGCTAAATGCATATGAATTTAGCTTTCTTAAGGGAGATTTATTTATTTGAGAGAGTTACAGAGAGAGGGGGGAGAGAGAGAGAGAGAGAGAGAGAGAGAGACAAGAGAGAGAAAAAGTGTCTTCCATCCACTGGTTTGCTCACCAAATGTCTGTAATGACTGGAGCTGAGGTGATCTGAAGTCAGAAGCCAGGAGCTTCTTCCAGGTCTCCCATGTGGGTGCAGGGGTCCAAGGACTTGGGCCATCCTCTGCTGCTTTTCCAGTTGGATTAGCTGGGAGCTGGATCACAAGTAGGGCAGCTGGGGCTCAAACCAGTGCCCATATGGGATGCTGGTGCTGCTGAGCCATAGTGCTGGCCCCATGAATTTAGCTAATTTTAAAGAGATAATGTATGCATGCTGTGTGAAATAGATACTTGGGGCCCCTGTGTGCAGGAATTGTATCTTTTTCTTAAAAGACTTATTTTTTATTTATTTGAAAGGCAGAATACAGAGAGAGAGGGAGAAAGAGAGAGAATCTTCCACTTGCTGGTTTACTCCCTCAATGGCACAACGGTCTGGGCTGTGCCAGACCGAAGCCAGGAGGCCATAACTAACTCCTTCTGGGTCTCCAATGTGGATGCAAGGGCCCAAGCAATTCTGCCATCTTCTGCTTTCCCAGGCTGTTATCGGGGAGCTGGATCAGAAGGGGAGCAGCTGGGACTCAAACCTGTGCCCATAGAGGATGCCATCATCGTAGGCAGCAGCTTAACACACTGTACTGTGGCACCAGCCCCAGGAACTGTCTTTGGATCTACTTGGTGGGTCTTGCATCATAAAGGAGCAGCATTGAGATGTTTATTAAATTAGTGATTGGTGATTGGCACCACCTAGGTTGCCTTATGAAATATTTTTTTATTTCCTTATCTATAGAACTGCTAGAGGTTGGAGGGACAGTGAACAAGCAAGCAGCACTACTGTCTCTAACCTTGAGTGATAGGGAAACTCCTAGCTTTGAGTACCCTTGGAACAGTCTGGTCTTGTTTTCCATATTGATCTTTCTGGTGGGGGTGAAATTCACACGTATGCATGTCAGTGAGTGTGACCAGCCTTTTCTATGGAGATCTGATTAGTTTAAGTTTAAAGCCACATTTTAGACATGACTTCAGTAAAGGTTACAGGCACTCTTTGGCTCTTAAATTTCATTTCAGAGCAAGAGGTCCCTAAGGGTTGGTTTGACTTATTTAATTACACCGTATAGAACTTGGGTAATAGTTTTATAAAAATCTTCTTCAAGGCAAATTGTGTGATTTAATACAAAGTGGTAAATTGGTAAACCTTTAACATTTGTGTCATGAGACAAGTGATTGAGATCATGATTAAATAAAGGGGAAAATGTAGGTGTATCATATTTGATGAGGAATGACAATATTTGTGTGTTTTTGATAAATCTAGAAGGAGTGAAATCTCCCGAGAAACATGATGTACCACTGATCTGAATGATACAACTGTTACGGACTCAACAATGAAAAAGCTTGTTGTCTTCGCAACTAACAATTACTAATGTATTCTAGCTGTAGGAGTGTGCTAGGTGCTGAATCCTAGAGGTGTAATCTGCGCTGGTATAGACCTCTTGTAGTGGGGAGGCAGAACCACATGTACTGATGTAGGTTGTGTGCTTCCATGGTAGCTTACCATGGGCCAGTGAGAGCTTGCAGATACACCTAGCATGTAGAAGGTTATCATTGAGTGCTGCACTAGTCAATCAAAGTGACTTGTCCCCACCCTCTTGGTGAATGGTTAGCAGTCTTGCAAGGTTTAGCTGAGACCCACAGTACTCCTGCAGAGTCATTTAGGACGTTTTGCTACCTTTATCCTGCACAGCATGCAGCGTGTGCTTCTGCCCCCAGCATTTTCAGTCCCTCAATGGTTGTGGAGCACCAGAGGGAGTGCAGGACAGGGAGGTCTGGGACACCCAGCCTCTCAGAGTAGAAAAAAAACTGTGACTTGCAGAATTGATATCATATATGGGGGTCTTCAAATTTATGGAAAATGTGTATTATGAAATAGATTTCATTTTTTGCATGAGAATAAATTTAATTTTTAATTCCAGTTTTCCCTGAACTTTTTGAAGTCTCCTCATAGTAACTAAGTAATATGGATCACCTGTCAGTAGACTTTTGATCTGTAACAGTTTAAACTTTTTTTCCTCTTCTGGTCAAGCCAGAGAAAAGGCAGAAACAAGCCAAAATCAAGTCTTTGGCTGAGACAAGAATCAGTTCTGTTCAGGGACAGTAATGTATTTGCTTCCACACTCCTGACTCTCCTCCCCGCCTTGAGGTATCCACCTTGCATGCACATATATGTTATGGAAAACATTCCAGTTCAAAGGAAACTTTTTGTTTTGCCTCTGTTCTTGCAAACGATTTAATATTAGTTTACTTTTTTACATTCATGTGCAAAAGTCTAAGTTCATTTCACTGTTTTTTTCTAATCACAGGCATATGAATATGCACTAAAGCTCATTCACTTCCATAATACTGAGAGCTACACCATTGTCTTGTATCTTCTTGTTTAGGAAGTGGACACTATGTTCCCTTTGGCCAGTTGAAGAGGCCACATTTTATTGTCACCTTCAGTTTTCTTTCCTGTGTAAGATGAATTCATGATAAAAGTATGCTGAATCCCTAGTGTGAGCCAGGAACTACTTTCAGTATTGTGATAAACCCGTATAGACATGGTGCCTTTCCCTACAGTGGTGTAGTCCGGTAGAAGATGGATAGTTATATGGTAATGTTGGAATGTGATGAGAACTATCAAGAGGGCATTCAGAGGACTGAGTGGTTTAGGAGAGGACATTATTGCATAATGTTGTATTGGAAAGTTTTTTTTTTAAACTTTTATTTAATGAATATAAATTTCCAAAGTACAGCTTATGGATTACAATGGCTTCCCCCCCATAACGTCCCTCCCACCTGCAGCCCTCCCCTTTCCCACTCCCTCTCCCCTTCCATTCACATCAAGGTTCATTTCCGTTTCTCTTTATATACAGAAGATCAGTTTAGCATACATTAAGTAAAGATTTCAACAGTTTGCTCCCACACAGAAACATAAAGTGAAAAATACTGTTTGAGTACTAGTTATAGCATTAAATCTCAATGTACAGCACACTAAGGACAAAGATCCTACATGAGGAGTAAGTGCACAGTGACTCCTGTTGTTGACTTAACAAATTGACACTCTTGTTTATGGCATCAGTAATCACCATAGGCTCTTGTCATGAGCTGCCAAGGCTATGGAAGCCCCCTGAGTTCACCGACTCTGATCATATTTAGACAAGGTTGTAGTCAAAGTGGAAGTTCTGTCCTCTCTTCAGAGAAAGGAACCTCCTTCTTTGATGACCTGTTCTTTCCACTGGGATCTCACTCGCAGAGATCTTTCATTTAGGTTTTTTTTTTCCCCAGAGTGTCTTGGCTTTCTATGCCTGAAATACTCTCATGGGCTTTTCAGCCGGGTCCGCATGCCTTAAGGGCTGATTCTGAGGCCAGAGTGCTGTTTAGGACATCTGCCATTCTATGGGTCTGCTGTGTATCTCACTTCCCATGTTGGATCATTCTCTCCCTTTTTGATTCTATCAGCTAGTATTTGCAGACACTATTCTTGTTTATGTGATCCCTTTGGTTCTTAGTCCTATCATTATGATCAGTTGTGAACAGAGCTTGATCACTGGGACTAGTGAGATGGCATTGGAACATGCCACCTTGATGGGATTGAATTGGAATCCCCTGGTATGTTTCTAACTCTACCGTTTGAGGTAAGTCAGCTTGAGCATGTCCGGAATTGCACATCTCTTCCCTCTCTTATTCCCACTCTTATATTTAACAGTGATCACTTTTCAGTTAAGTTTCAGCACGTAGGAAGAATTGTGTATTGATTACAGTATTCAACCAAAAGTATTAAGTAGAACAAACAAAAAAAATACTAAGAGGGATAACATATCAAGTTGCTCATCAACAGTCAGGGTGAGGGCTGATCAAGTCACCGTTTCTCATAGTGTTCATTTCACTTTAACTGGTTTCCTTTTTGGTGCTCAGTTAGTTGTCACCTATCAAGGAAAACAAGTGGTATTTGTCCCTTTGGGATTGGCTTATTTCACTCAGCATAATGTTTTCCAAATTCCTAACAGGGATCACTTTTCAGTTAAAATTTAAACACCTAAGAATAATTGTGTGTTAATTACAGAGTTCAACCAATGTTACTAGAACAAAAAAAATACTAAAACCGATAAAGTATTACATTGTACATCAACCGTCAGGACAAGAGCTGATCAAGTCACTGTTTCTCATAGTGTCCATTTCATTTCAACAAGTTTCCCCTTTTGTGCTCAGTTAGTTGTCGCCAATCAGGGAGAACATGTGATATTTGTCCCTTTGGGACTGGCTTAATTCACTCAGCATGATGTTTTCCAAATTCCTCCATCTTGTTGCAAATGACCGGGTTTCATTGTTTTTTGACTGCTGTATAGTATTCTATAGAGTACATGTCCCATAATTTCTTTATCCAGTCTACTGTTGATGGGCATTTGGGTTGGTTCCAGGTCTTAACTATTGTGAATTGAGCTGCAATAAACATTAATGTGCAGACAGCTTGTTTGTTTGCCAATTTCATTTCCTTTGGGTAAATTCCAAGGAGTGTTATGGCTGGGTTGAATGGTAGGGTTATATTCAGGTTTCTGAGGAATCTCCAAACTGACTTCCATAGTGGCTTAACCAATTTGCATTCCCACCAACAGTGGGTTAGTGTCCCTTTTTCCCCACATCCTCTCCAGCATCTATTGTTGGTAGATTTTGACTACAAGAAGTTCCGTGAAAAAGTTATTATAATCTACATGTCAAATACAGTGTTGTTAATCTCCAGGAAGATGCTGGGAAGTGGTCACCTGCTAGTATACCTATCAGTGTTGACAGTTAACACACACACACACATACACACACACACACACACTTTCCAAATAGTTATGTGTTATTTGTATATGTTGTAGAAAGAAAATTGGATGCACATTTGAATTATGAGAACAAGTGTCAAAACCAAAAATTAATAGTTTTCTGTATATTTAAAAGAACAAAGGTCATTTGGTAGGTATTCAGGCAGATGCTTGTATTTTGTCCTCTGTAAAGATGTACTTTTTAATAATGCACTTAATATTGCCTGTGGTGAGGACTGTTTTTTTTTCTTTTTTAAACAAATGCAGAACCTGTGTAGATTAGTGATCTGCCTGCACATGACTGTATGCAGTACAATCCCATGTGAGACCCATTCACTGATGTGCCATAGCACTGTCCAATTGCTGTGAGGTTTCTAAATGCTTGTTCTTAATTACAATATCAACATGAGTGTGGAAATGGTATCAATTTATGGTCATACTTTGACCGGCAATGTTAATTTTATCCTCACAAAAAGTCCTGTATTTGTACACTTAGTTCTGTGTTTGTACATACAGACTTGCCATCAACTTATATAGCAAAAATATTACTCTGATTGTGGGCACAGCCTCAGCTGCCTGCTAATGCCTTGGTGGCTGTGAACACAGTATCCTTCAAGTATGGGTTCCAGTCCTTGGTTCCTGACTACATCATGGGGATTAGAAGCCTGCAGGGCCTGGCCTGAGTGAGTATAGCAGCTTTATTGACAACATTGACTCCTTCATTCATTCAACAAATAGTGCCTGAGAGGATGACATTTCAAGAGGGAAAGGAGTGAACCACACAGCTCTGCAGAGAAAGAACTTTCCAGAAAGAATAAATAGCAGAATGAATTGCTTGAGATCTGAGAGATGCGGTCAGGGGCACCACATCATTCAGAGCCTTTTGGGGTGCATTGTGTGGAGCAGGATGACAAACAGTTGGAAGACACTGAGTCAGGGTAGAAACAACATGATCGTACTTAAGCACTAAGGTCACGAGTAGCATGACGTGATTGTGTGTTGAGAACAGCACGCAGGGGACAGAGATGAAATCACAAAGATCGGTTAGGAGGCCACTTAAATGATCCAATGAAAGGGAATGAAGTTGATGGATCAGATGGCAGCCATAGAGATGGTGGAAGCGTTGAATTAGGGATATATTTTATTTGCCTTTTATCTTCTAGTGTTTCTTTACAGAGAACTATATGGTATGTAATGATCTGTAGTCACCCTACTGTACAATAGAACCCCAGAACTCCTTATTCCAATCTAGCTGGAACCTAGTACTCATCCATCTACCTTTCCCCATCACTCCCACCTCACTTTGCTCCCCATCCTCTGGTAACCACTATTATATACACAATTTCTATGAGATTACCTGTTTTTTTTTTTTAAGACTCCACAAAGACTTTTTTTAGAGTGAGATCAAGTCATAGTTCTCTCTGTTTGATTTATTTCACTTACACAATGACCTCCAGTTCATGTTGTTGCAAATGAAAAGATTTCGATTTTTATAGCTAAGTAATATTCCATTATTTATAGGTATCATATTTTCCTTATATATTTATCAGTATTCCAGTACTTAGATTTTGTCTTATGTCTTGGCTATTGTGAATAATGCTTCAATAAACATGGCAGTGCAGATGCCTTTTCAATGGACATATTTCATTTCCCCTGGATATATATACCGAGGGGTAGAACTGCTGGATCATATGGTAGTTCTACTTTTTGGTTTTTTGAGGAACTTCCATACTGTTTTCCAAGATGGCTGTAGTAATCTGCATTCCTACCAGCAGTGTGCAGAGCTTCTCTTTTCTCCACATTCTGCCAAACCCTTTAATATTTTGCCATTTTTGGAAGGTTTGTTTGAAAGACAGAGTTGCAGAAAGAGGGCGAGGGGGAGAAGGTGGGGAGTAGAGAGAGAGAGAGAGAGAGATCAATCTTCCATCCACTGATTCACTCCCCAGAAGAACGCAATGGCTGGAGCTGGGCCAATCCAAAGCCAAGAGGCAGGAGCTTCTTCCTGGTCTCCCAAGAAGGTGCAGAGGCCCAAGCACTTGAGCCATCTTCTGCTGCCTTCCCAGGAACATTAGCAGGAAGCTGGATCAGAAGTAGAGCATCCAGGACTTGAACTGGTGCCCATAAGGGATGCTGGAGATGCAGGTGCAGGCTTAACATATTATGCCACATTGCCATCATGCTGGGGAAAAATTTTAAAGGTAGTTTTTTAACATATAATATGACCTAACATGCATTTAATAATCATTGTTTTTGAAAGTTTATCAGCCTCCCCTTTTTGTATGAGTATTTGTTTTACACGTGCTTGTGCACATATCTATACCTTTGTCTATGAGTTTTCTCATTGCGGACAGCTATTTGGAGTTATTTTTATTTTTAGTTACATGTTCTTCCATCACTGTTCTGGGGAATGCTGGATGGAATGGTTACTTTCATTTCTCTTTTTCTCCATCATGATTGTTTCCTGCAGTCCCATTTATTCTTGTCAAGTTTTCCTTCATGCCATCAATCTGCCTCATTTGTGTATCCATCCTGTTTCTTTTTCTTTCTTTCAGGGCTGCGAAGAGCCATAGATGGTCTTTTATTTGGTTGGTTTTCATTCTTGATGCATATACAAACCACTGGAGTATGCATTTTTGAATCTTATAGATGTCTTCCAGATAGAGCTTTATATTATTATGAAGATATTTGTCATTTGGGCAGCTCAGAAAGACTTTCTCCATGTGGCTCTCTGCTCACCTTTTATATTTTGCAGACAGCAGCTTGTCAGTTGACTTGGTATTCATGTCTCTTTAGTTGCCGCATTCTGTAATCGCAGAAATTCTGCTGTTAATGGCACATCTCAGGTTTGAGGGTATGCTCTAGAAATTGCTGGTGGTTGCTGACCCTATTATTTTGGAATGTATACTGAGTCCGTAGTTTCAAGTGATTGTATTTCATGTAGTATTCCATACACAGTTCTGTAAATGTGTCAGCTTAGCAAACATTTATTCAGTGTTCATGAGGTGTTATAAGTAATACTGTGTGGTCAATACGCTGTCTCTATAAGAATAACGATTTATAATGGAAGACAGTCATTAAACTACTGAATAAAACTCATTATAGCGCTACAGATAGTGTTAAGTGCTGTGAAAACAAAAAAGCAGTGTATGAAGATGGAGCTAGAGGTACTGAATGCAGGTCAGAAAAGGCTCTTGGGGAGGTGACATTCTAGCACAGCTGTTCGATGTGAGGGACTATACCCAGTTTATGGAAGAGAGCAGCAAGCGCAGAGTGCATGAGGCAGAGCCTGGTGACTGAGGGTCACAGAAAGATCTGAGTGGCAGATGCTAGTTAGCTGGTGGGTGAGGTTGGAGAAGTAGCAGGGGTACTTCAAGAAGCTGATACGATACGGTGAAGGGTTTGGATTTTATTTTACGTCTAAGTCCATGGAGAATTTTCAGTAGAGTAGGCTGTGCGTTGGTTTGTGTTTGTCTTAAAAAAAAAGTCATCCTGGTTGCTCTCTGGGGAATAGATTGTAGGCTTGCAAGGCAGAGAATTTGAGACTCTTAAAGCAGTCTTTGTGAGCAGCATAAGTAGACTTGGGCTGTAAAAGTTGGCCTGAAGCTGGAGAGAAGTAGCAATGCTTGGATTAAGTCTTGAAGGTAGAGCAAATAAGCGTGTTATTAGATGGATACTGAGAAAAAGAAGCAAACCCAATTTTGGCCAGACAATGAAGTGAATTACATTGGATTACTGACAAGTGGAAGACTCAGAGAAAAGCAGGTTTGCAGGGAGAAAATTTGGAGTTCCATTTTGGGATTGTTATGGACTCTTCATGGATTTCCCTACCTTCCCTTTCTTTTGAGGCAGTGACAGGTACAGGAGCTGAAGAGTGGGCAACCAGACTAGAGGTGAAGGAGGCAGTGGGACTGAGAGCTGCATAGGCAGCCAATGAAGTTGGTTATATATTCAGGAGATTGAGCAACCAAGTAAATATATTGAGGTTACAACAAACTATGTTTATTATTGACAGATAAGGAATTTATAAATATAGAATGAGGAAGATTAAAAAGAATTTGAAGATGTCAGACAGGAATTGGAAATTTAAAGTAAATTCATGGTTTTTAAAACATGAATATAAATGTAGATACTGAAAATCTATGCATATGACACCACTTTAAAAGTTTGTAGAAAATGGAATTAAGAGATAAGTTTATTTTGATGCGAAAAGTTTGAAATCCATGCATATGGGAAGTCCTCAAAATGGTCATGGAAGATGTCTACAATCAAAAATAGCTAGATGAATTTGTAAATTCTGTCATCTCCTAAGAGGGAAATCAAAGTTCCTTGAAGGAACAGTTGATTGCAGGGTATGTGTAATGAGCCTGGGAAATATATTTCTCTAAGGAATTGAAGAACTCTTCAGGGGCCGGTGCTGTGGCTTAGTAGGTAAAGCTACCACCTGTGGCGCCAGTATCCCATATGGGTGCCGCTTTGGGTCCCAGCTGCTAGATTCAGTTCTCTGCTAATGTGCCTGGGAAAGCAGTGAAAGATGGCTCAAGTCCTTGGACCCCTTTATCCATGTGAGAGACCTGGAAGAAGCTCCTGGCTTTGGATTGGCAAAATTCTGGTCATTGTGGCCATTTCTGGAGTGAACCAGTGGATGGAAGATTCTCATTCTCTCTCTCTCTCTCTCTCATCTCTCTCTTGTCTCTCTCTCTCTCTTCTCTCTCTCTCTTTCTCTGGCTGTCTAACTCTACCTTTCAAATAAATAAATAAATCTTAAAAAAAAATTCTTTCAGAGTGATAGGGTGTGTCATGAAGATGCAGAAGTTAGCTTGAAGGAGCGCACACTGGCCAGATACTGGATAATTTCAGCACTAAAGTAAATGTTGATGTTGTATACGAATAAGTGAGAGATAAGAAAAATTTCTTCTTTACAGCGGGGTGTTTTGTTAATGATGAAGAAGTGGGTAGTTCAAAAAAAAAAGTCATTATTTGGCATCTACCATAATGATACTTGATTCAGATGAAAGTTACAAATGGATCCTGATGTTGGTGGGAAGAAGTTAGATGAGACATTGGATGCTGTGTAGTATTGGGTTATCTCCCCGTAAAATGGGTAGTTAAAAAAACAAGTCATTATTTGGCGTCTACCATAATGATAGTTGATTCATATGGAAGTTACAAATGGATCTTGATGTTGGTGGGAAGAAGTTTGATGAGACATTGAATGCTGTGTAGTATTGGGTTATCTCCCCACAAAATGCTTATGATTTACAGAGGAAAATCTGGTGACCAGATGATCTAGGTTAACCTCACCAGTCGTGACATACGTTGACATCATGTGATTCTTGATGAGAAAAGCTGAGAAAAGGTTAGTGTGATTTCTGAGGTTTTTCTGATAAAATGCCAACATGAGTTTGACTTTGAGGACACCTTTACAGTTTTTGCTTGAGGGACATCCTAAAGAGTGAAAGATTGGAACTCTTGAGAATTGTCAATATCACAAAGGTGGGGAAACACTGAGCAGCTATTTGAGAATAAAAGAGGTACAGCAAGGGAATGCCGCATTTGATGCTGGGCAGCAAGTGCAAGGGCTGCTGTTGACAGGCACAGCGTGTGCAGAGGACCTCTAGATTGGACTGACAGTGTGGTATCAGTTTCCTTATTCAGCTAGTGATCTGAGGTTCCAGAGGTGAATATTCTCTTGTGGAACGTTTACTCTGGTGAACATAGGGCAGATCAGCCCTTATGTCAGAAACTTGCTCTCTAAGAGTAATGAGAATGGGTGCAGTTAGATAAAGAAGGTGATTGGAACAGATGTGGTAAAACGTTAATGATGGAGACATTGCAGTTCAGGGGATGCAGTTCCTTGTAGCATCCTTGAACCATGGCCAGCTCTTTGTGTGGAGGTGAGGTGATGGCGGAGAGTTGGGTTTAGTACATATCAAGGTCTTTAAGGTTCCTGTGATAGAGAAACAGAGGAGGAGAGGATGAGTACTGGGCACCTGGTGGGGGGCCTGATAGTGCCAGACAGTAGAATCTATACTGAGTAGGGATTGAGAGAGGACACGCATGAGGAGGGAACTGTGGAGATGTTACGAGAGTGATTGGAGGGGCCAGTACCGTGGCTCACTTGGTTAACCCTCTGCCTGCATCACCAGCATCCTGTATGGACACCGGGTTATAGTCCTGGTTGCTCCTGGATCATGTTAGAACCCTTGGTTTAAGACTCAAGTATGGTCGGCGCCGTGGCTCAATAGGCTAATCCTCCGCCTTGCAGCGCCGGCACATCGGGTTCTAGTCCCGGTCGGGGCGCCAGATTCTGTCCCGGTTGCTCCTCTTCAAGGCCAGCTCTCTGCTGTGGCCCGGGAGTGCAGTGGAGGATGGCCCAAGTGCTTGGGCCCTGCACCCCATGGGAGACCAGGAGAAGCACCTGGCTCCTGCCATCGGATCAGCCCAATGTGCCGGCCATGGCAGCCATTGGAGGGTGAACCAACGGCAAAAGGAAGACCTTTCTCTCTGTCTCTCTCTCTCTCTCACTGTCCACTCTGCCTGTAAAAAAAAAAAAAAAAAAAAAACAAAAAGACTCAAGTGTGCTGTCTTGAAGCACACTGCTTCTCTATTCTGTAGTGTGAACTCCAGGTCATTATTATGTAATTGTTAGCAGTCTTAATAGGTAAAAAAAGGCTGTGTTCTCTTTGATGGGTGCTCTTGTTACTCACGCCTCCTACCTAGGCTAGAAAGCAGAGTACCTTTAGATGTTTCTACATGCATGTGGAGCAACTCAGCTTTTTCTCTTTATAGCTTTGGTATGACTAGAATCTTCCCTCTCTGCCACCTTCGTTCCATGGCCCTGCTGCAGATTATTGTCATCCTTTGCCTCTTATTCTTGTTCTGCTCATCCTCCTCAAAAGCACCAGTCGTTTGACCAATACATGCACTCAGTAAATGGAGAGAATACAGGGAGGCACTTTGAACACGTAGGGGCATTTCTCTTATCAAATGCCTGACACAGGAATGTTACTGCTGATCTTGCTCTGATTAGATTTCTTTCTTCTTTCTTTCTTTTTTAATGATTTATTTTCTTAAAAGTCAGAGAGAAGGAGAGGATGAGAGAGAGGCAGAGGGAGAGGTCTTCCATCTGCTGGTTCATTCCCCAGATGGCTGCAATGGCTGGAGCTGCTGCAATCTGAAGCCAGGAGCCAGGAGTTTCTTCCAGGTCTCTCACATGGGTGCAGGGGCCCAAGGACTTGAGCCATCTTCTACTGCTTTCCCAGGCCATAGCAGAGAGCTGGATTGGAAGTGGAGCAGCTGAGGCTCATGCCTGCACTGCAGGCAGTGGCTTTACCTGCTACGCCACAGCGCTTACCTGCTAGATTTCCTTTCTAACATAGGCAGTACAGTACTGTCCTTTTGAGAGGAACAAAGGTTGTAAACCTCACATGTGAAATGAGAAGTTGAGTAAGAAGACCTTCAGGGGCAGGTATTTGATGTTGGATGGCATTAAGAAGCTGCTTGGAACACCTGCATCCCATATGGTATTCCCTGTTTCAAGTCCTGGTGTTGCTACTTTACTCAAAAAAAAAAAAAGAGATAAGGTTTTTTATTTGAAAGGCAGAGAGACAGAGAGGGAGAGAGATAGATCGATCTTCCATCCACTGGTTCACTCCCCAAATGGCCTCAGTGGTGGCTGGGACTGGGCCAGGCCAAAGTCAAGAGCCAGGAGCTTCATCTGGGTATCCCACAAGAGTGGTAGGGCCCAAGCACTTGGGCCATCTGTATTGCCTTCCCAGGCAATTAGGAGGGAGCTGGTCCAGAAATGGAGCATCTGGGACTGGAAGTGGTACCCATATGGGATGCTGGCATTGCAGGGGGCAGCTTTACCCACAACACCACAGTGCCAACACCTAGTGCTGCTTATGATGCAGCTCCTAGCTGATGTATCTAACATTGAGAAATGAGAGAAAAAGTACCAACATGATAACGTGCACGTAGAAAATGTCAACAGTGACCTCAGATGCTGCCTTTCTGTATTCTGTCTTGCTTTGTGGAAGATAGGATTTGTCCCATTTCAAACACATTCCATAGGTTAAATGCAGGGCTAGACTGTGAAGGGTGGTGACTTGCAAGCAGACCTGTGTTCTGTGGAGAACTGTGTAGGTCACAGGTGTTCCGTGTCCTTGTGCAAGTGGACACGTAAGAGTCTGAATAAATACATTGCAAAGATTTCCTGATGCGTGAGTCAGAGAATACGCCAGACAGAATGTTTGTAAGGAAGAAGAGAAGGAATGTGTACCAGAATCTTTTCTAAGTTAAACTCTTTTTCAAATTCTGTGTTAATAGGGTATGTAGTGCATATAATATCAAATTCTACACAAACTCTAGTAGTTGGTCTTGATGCAGTATTTTATTTACAGCTATGTCTTCCTTTTTTAAATTTTTTACTTTTTTCGATCTTTCTTATTTTTCATCGAGAGTTACACATGGAGAGGATGAGAGGCAGAGTGAGAGGAGAGAGAGGGAGGTCTCCCATCTGCTGGTCCACTACCCTGTTGGCTGCAAAGGGCGGAGCTGAGCGGATCTGAAGCCAGGAACCAGGAGCCAGGAGCCTCCCCGGGGTCTCCTGCATGGGTGCAGGGGCCCAAGGAGTTGGGCCATCTTCTGCTGCATTCCCAGACCGCAGCAGAGAGCTGCTTCGGAAGTACAGCAGCCGGGACTCGAACCGGAGCCCATATGGGTTGCCGGCACTGTGGGCGGTGGCTTTACCCGCTACCGCACAGCGCTGGTCCCTCCTGGAAGCTGTTCCCCGTGGGATCCAGCTGTCTGCTAACGTACCTGGGAAAGCAGAGGGAGATGGCCCAAGGACGTAGGCCCCTGAACCCAGAAGGGAGTACCGGATAAATTCCCTGGCATCTGCTTTGGCCTGGCCCAGCCCCGGCCTTTGTAGTCACCTGGGGGGTGATCCCCCAGATGGACGCTCTGGCGAGAAAGAGCGCTCGCGATGCCGCTTGCGTTGCTTCTCTCCCCATGCGGCTTCAACAGCATGCGCTGTGCCAAACAGAAGCCAGGGGGCAGGAGCTCCATTGAGGACTCCCAGGAAGCAGGGAAGTGGGGTGCAGAGTACCTGGGCCACCAGCGGCTGCCCAGCCTGGGTAAAGCCTGGAGGGGCGGGACTGGAAGTGACCCTGGGGGCGCTGGACGTGGGATGTCGCAGTGCGCAGATGCGTCCCGTTGCGCCATGGCGACGGCCAGTGAGGAGTGCGCCTGCGCCTGGCGCTGTGACCTGGAAGTGCACCCGCAGGCGCATCTGCAGCTGTGCTGGTGCTCAGGTAGGAGTCAGCGTCGTGTCCGCTCCTGCCCAGCGCTGGCACAAGCCTTGAGGAGCCATCCTCGACGCTGGTGGCCCACCCTGAGGAGACACAGTGAGTGCCCCCCAGGTTCAGGCCGGGTTCAGATGAGGCTGCAGTCTGAGGCGGCCGCATCAGTTATCTTGGGCTTCTGGAAATTTCTAGGTGCAGTCTTTTGCTTTGGCCGCTTCCCGAAGACTACACCTCAAGACTGCGTTCATGTTCCAGAGACACAGAAACGGCCTTCCTGCGGAGAGTTTGGCGTGGTGGCCTTCCTGTCACTGGGTAGGCGGGGCCCAGGGTGCAGAGAGGGGGTGGGGTGTGTGTGTGAAGGGTAGCTGGGATAGAAGGTGGAGGAGAGGGTGTAGGGGGGAGGTGGGAGGAGGGAGCGAGGGGGAAGGATGAAAAAGTGGCGTGCAGGTGTGGAGGCGAGGAAGGTAGGGGCAGAAACCCTCATGGGGCAGAGGGAAGGGAGGGGGAGAGTGACAGGCATCCCGGTGAGTGTGTGGTTGGGCGTGGGGTGGGGAGAGGAAGAACTTTTCCCACGGCCCCGGTTTTCTGCCCCTGGCGGGGAGTAGCCTTGGCCGCATCCGTGAGAAGAGGCCTTGATCACGGCCTTTCTTCTCTGGGTTGTTCGGCAGTGTAAGGTGTGTGTGCGCAGGAAAACGGGCATGGGGCGCTCGAATTAATTTGCACCTAATCCGGTGACTTTCCACAGACTGCACACAGGGAGGAGAAAGCAGAAGCTTAGAGAAACCCCAAGAATCCCTCTTTGCTCTGTTCAAGCCTGCCCCAAGATTCTGACACCTCATAGTAAGTACGCGACTTTTTTCTATTTAAAGACTGGTTTGAAGGGCAGAGTTATAGATGAGGCGGTGAGGGAGAGATCTTCAGTGTGTGGGCTCACTCCGCCCAGGTGCCAGGTGGCTACAATGGCCGGTGCTTGACCAGGCCGGAGCCCTAGCCAGGTACTGTATCCAGTACTCCGGTGTGGGTTCGGGGGCCCAAGTCCTTGGGCCACTTCCTCTGCTTTCCTAGGCGTTTGAGGAGACAGCGGGATCACAAGTGGGAAAAGCCTGGGTGGGGCGGCGGTCGGAGCCATGGCTTGGCGGGTGAAGCAGCCTGCAGTACCAGCATTCCATATGTGTGTTGGTTCGAGTCCCAGCAGCTCCACTTCCGTTCCAGCTCTCTGCTGTGGCCAGGCAAAGCAGTTGAAGACCTGTGTGGGAGTCCTGGAGGAAGCTCCTGGCTCCTGGCTTCATATCCACTCAGCTCTTTCTGTGGATGGTTGGTTGTGGTGGCCTTCCTGTCACTGGGTGGGTAGGGCCCGAGGTGCAGAGAGCGGGGAGGGTGTGTGTGTTTGAGGGGTAGTTGGGATAGAAAGTGGAGGAGGGAGGGGCTCAAGGGGGACGCGGGAGGAGAGAGGAAGGGGGGAGAATGAAAAGGTGATGTGTAGGTGTGGAGGTGAGGAAGGGAGGGGCAGAAACCCGCGTGGAGGAGAGGAAAGGGAGGTGGAGAGTGACAGGAGTCCTGGTGGGTGTGGGTGGTGGCGGGGTTTGGGAGAGGAAGAACTTTTCCCATGGCCTCGGTTGCGTCTTGGGTGTTTTCTGTCCCTGGCCAGCAGTAGCCTTGGTCGCGTCCTTGAGAAGAGGACCTTGACTCACGGCCTCTCTTCTCCAGGTTGTTCGGAAGTGTAAGGTGTGTGTGCAGGAAAACGGGCATGGGGCGCTCGAATTAATTTGCACAGAATCTGGTGAATTTTCACAGACTGCACACAGACAGCTTGATCACAAGTGGGAACAGCCTGGGTTGTTGGGGGTTTGGGGGTGTGGGGCGGGCAGAGCCATGGCATAGTCAGTGAAGCCACCGCCAGCTGTACCAGCATCCCGTATGGGTGTCTTCCTTTTCTGTGATACTTTTCTCTCCTTCCCCTGACAGAGGTAAGTATCCAGAGCTTTTGGATGTATTTCATTACAGAAATATTTCTGTTACACACTCTTTATATATGTAAAGTACTTACCCATTTAATCACCATTTATTTGCTGTATACCTATTTCATGCAAGACTGTGAGCTTGTCCAGGGCAGGACTTTATCTCTCTGCTTTCATTCCTGTAGTCCCTGGTCACGGTTGGTATTTGATATATGCAGAACTAACAGTGCCCTCACTGCTGCGTCTTGGGACAGGAAGTGATGGTTAATGAAGGCTCTGGTCACAAGAATAAAGGTCGGAGGGACAAGAAAGGATGTTTAACAGAATCAGCATTAATGAAGCACTTTCAGTTGTCAGGCTTCTTAAGGTACCCTTGTCTCATTTCTAAATAACAACACAAGGAGGGGAAGCAAGAGGTTTTTTTTTGTTTGTTTGTTTTTGTTTTTTTGAATTATACCACATTGTCCTGTCTAATTCTCTTCAAAGGTCTATGAGGGAGGCACTTCTGATAGCCTTTTAAATATTAGTTAAAGGAAGTGGGAACCTGCCCTAGGCCATATATCAAGATCAGTGAAGTTCCAGTTTAAATCCTGCTTTGCTTGCCCCAGAGCTGTGTCCCTCCTGGGGTTGGAACCTCAGCTTCCATCGGTTCCAGAGTTGGGGTATCAGAGAGGTGGTAGCCGGAGAAAACCAGTGGTCCTAGTCTTTGGGCTTGTCTGTGTGTGGAGCATAAATAACTACAGGGACTTGAGCTGTATCACTAAGGACCCTTCTTGCTAATGCTGTGGCCTCATGCTGTGATTTGTTAACATAGGTCTTGTGTCCTGGTTCACACCAGTGGGGAGTCTTGAGCTGTTGGCAGGGGGCGGGGGAGTCTGAGGAGGGTACCTTGCCACCCTGGGACTGGAACTGACTTTTAAGAGGGACCTTGAGGTATGAAAGGAGATTTGCTGGTAGGGTTAGGACCAGAGGGTTTGAGGAGTCCTCAAGGTCCCTGGTGATTAGTCTTTTTAAAATTTATTTATTATTTATTTCAAAGGAAGAAAGAAATATTTCATGCGTTAGTTTACTTCCCTAATGCCCTCAACAGCTGGAAAGGTATGTGAAGCCAGGGTCTGGGAACTCAATCCAAGTCTCCCATGTGAGTGGCAGGGATGTAAGTACTTGAGCCATCACCTGCTGCCTCCCAGGTTGGAATAGTAGGAAGCTGGAATCAGGACTTCAGCCAGGACTTGATCCTGGGCACTCTAACATGAGCTGTGGGGATTGCAGTAGAGGCTTAGTCGCTATACCAAAAGCCCATCCCTGATTAGTCTTCAGTTCCCTCCTTCAAAGTGTGGCTGGCTACTTGGGAGGGGTTTACCTCACCACTGCTAACTGGGCCTGCTGCACAATTTTGTGAGGACCTTGTTCCAAAGGCAGGGGTAAAGGGCCACTAAAGATACTAAAACATAAAGCTCTTTCCTTTCTTCCACCTACCTCCTTGGCTCAGACTCATGCTCTTTTGACTGGCTTACAAAACACAAGTTCAAAGACAGAGTTTTGAGGATTTTTAAGACACCACCAGCAGAGGTTTAAACCCAGTGCAGGCCCTTCAGAGAGCGAGCCGTGTGACTGTTTCTGTGTGACCATGTAGGCTGCATGCCCATGAGGTTGGCCCTGGCTGCTGAATATAACCCATTGGCTTTAACCAGTCCAGGTATAATCCTGTGACACTCCAGGGCACCTGGGCAGACTTATGTCTTATTAAATCAGCTCCCTGAGGATTGTGTGGACTAGTTAGTCATACTGTCTCGTGATCACGCTCCTCGATTTTCTTAGAGACCTCTTGTCTTGTCTAGCTAGGACTGGTATCTTTTTCTAGAGTAAGGCTCCTCACCCCTGACCTAGAGCACTGAGAGGAACTGGAATGCTGCTGTGTGGCAGAGACCTCCTGCAAGTTCTCTGAGCAGTACTGGGTCCCCACAGCTCCGCTTAGTGTTTCTATGGTACCACACATTGAGAACTGTGCTCGCAAATGACTCATGGGACAGTCTGTCCCTGCTCTATTCCTGCTCTGAGCCTGGCAATCAAGGTCCAGACAAGGCCCCTGATAGAAATGTTGCATCCAAGCAGCCCCCTTATAACTAAGGTCACCTCAAGATCCCCACAAATGGATCTTGGACCAGAGGTCAGGACTTTATGTGCAACTTGAACACTTCCTGCCTTGGGAAGTTCACTGCCCCCACCCCAGGACATGTTCTGAGCTGCTTGGTCCTAGGTGTAGAGGCTTTGGCCTCTGGAAATGTACTGAGTTGACTTCTGAGTTTCCAGATGCCAGAAAACATGTAACAGAGTTCCTCGGATCTGTGTGACCACTTGGATATCCAACTGTGATTGCAGACACCCATGGTGAAGACTTTTGAGTGCCGCCTCATGGTGGAGCTGAGTGCTTCCTGCTGGGACTGTGGGATCTTCCTGGGATGCCAGGGTGGCACAGCAAGCCATGGTGCTCTGGAGGCTGTCACTAAATCTGTGTGTAGCTTAGAAGGTAAAACTGTGTCTTTCCAGTAGAATGGAGCAGAGCCTCAGGACGAGGAGATGGTCCTATCAGAACTTGATGCTGGAGCCGGCGCTGTGGCACAGCAGGATAAAGTGTTGGCCTGCAGTACTGGCATCCCATATGGGTGCTGGTTCATGTCCCGGCTGCTCCACTTCTGAGCCAGCTCTCTGCTAAGCCCTGGGAAAGCAGTAGAAGATGACCTGAGTCTTTGGGGTCCTGCACCCGTGTGGGAGACCTAGAAGAAAATTCTGGCTCCTGGCTTTGGATCAGCTCAGCACTGGCCATTGGCAGTCATTTGGGGAGTGAACAAGCTGTTGGAAGACCTCTCTGTCTCTGTCTCTGTCTCTGTCTCTGTCTCTGTCTCTGTCTCTCTAACTCTTTCAAATAAGTAAAATAAATCTTTTTTAAAAAAGAACTTAATGCTAATGTGTGCATTTGTTCTAACTTGGAAAGGAAATCTCATTCCTCTGCTTCAAGTCACCTTGCAATTCAGGAAGGGCAGCATTTTTTTGCGTTAGGCTTCTTGCGTCTTCTCTGCTGGCTTCTCCCTTGTAAATTATCATGTAGCATCATCCTTTGCTCTGGTAGGATTCATTTTTAAAACCGTGCTTTTTCTTTTCTTCATCAGAATAGTTCAGAAAGTTAATGGGAAATGGATTCAAAAGATACCTTTATTTTAGTGTAAAATTTTTTTAAGCCCATGCATATTTTTTGTAATACGTATGTTTTATATAATGTTTGAAGATCCCTCATGTATCATAACAAGTCTTTACAAATTTTGGTCATTGTCTTGGTCCTTTAGTTATTAGGAATAAATTATTTTGTTAGGTTGAAATTAGCCTATTTGAATTAGTGCCGGATCTCATTTGCTGTGACATAAAGAATTGCTTTATGGATAATGAAAGCACCTTAATGATGTGGTCTAAAGGAGAAAACAATATTACTCAAGCTATTAACACCAGGGGACTTCTCCCTGACCTCTTAACAGTGCCCTGCAAACTGTACATTATTGTACTCTTGAGGATCCAGGGGCTGAAGTCTGGCCTGAAGGTATTTTAGAGAATGCTCCATGTGGGAAAGTCATAAGAAAAACAGAGGAATATAAGTAGCAGTTAATGAGAAGGCAGAAGAGACTTCTAGAATTGAATTGACCACAAGGTTTGCTGGGATTTTTTGAGCAGCACAGCAAGCACTAGGTTGTCTGTGTTGGGCACCAGATACAATCACTACAGCCTTGTGAAATTAGAAACTATGCCGTTCTGGCCGGCGCCGCGGCTCACTAGGCTAATCCTCCGCCTAGCGGCGCCGGCACACTGGGTTCTAGTCCCAGTTGGGGCGCCGGATTCTGTCCCGGTTGCCCCTCTTCCAGGCCAGCTCTCTGCTGTGGCCAGGGAGTGCAGTGGAGGATGGCCCAGGTGCTTGGGCCCTGCACTTCATGGGAGACCAGGAAAAGCACCTGGCTCCTGGCTCCTGCCATCGGATCAGCGCGGTGCGCCGGCCACAGCGCGCCGGCCGTACAAGGAATGCAGGTGAGACAGAGCATCTCTGACCTTAACAGAGGCAGTGTGATTGGTCATTCTTTACTTTCCCTTTATATTGCTATAGCAACTTTAAAATGCCTTTTGTTTAAAAACCTGAGGAAATGTATGTGAAAAGTCGTTTTGGCAATCTTTGGTCATCAGTAAATTCACCATCTTAGGTGTGTTATAACTTACTGAACCCGTGGTACTAGGAACTTGATAGAAGTTTGCAGCATTAGACTACAATTTTCGGCTTGCTCAAAACTGAGGGTGTTGGAGCTTACCCAGCATAATTAGAAATGTACCCTCTATTTGAAGCCTTGGCAAGAACAATAATTTAGTATCGTGGCTGTGTGGCACTGGTAGAATGTGTTGTTCAGTCCTGAGTTTGGGCACCTTGTTTGTTTATGACAGAAAACAGCTTTCAGAAACTTCCTGGTGGATAAAATACTCTTTTCACAATCTGGTGGTTTCACTGCTTTTTTTCTGAAGGTTTAATTTTCCCTTCGAGTGCAGGCATGTTCATTTTATCAAAGCTGGCATTTTCTCTTCTGTAAAAATTAAAGTCTTGTATTCTGAAGAAAATTTCGCAACCATTAGGGTATATAAGTGCGTGTCGTGTGAGCATAATTACAAGGATGAAATGCTTTGCTTTTGAGTAGTAGTGGACCAACACTTGGTGTGCTAAGCAACATAGTTTTTATTATATTTTGTGGTTCAAAGGCTGCTTACTACTGCTCCTGATCTTAGATTATCTTAGTCCTTTTTGTCAAATGGATTTAGAGCGCACAGCACCTTTTTATCCACCTTCTCTCTGAAAAGCAGTGGGAGATAGAGCAACTTTTTTAAAGATTTATTTATTTATTTGCGAGGTAGAGTTACAGAGAGAGAGGTTTTCCGTCCAATGGTTTACTCCCCAAATGGTTGCAATGGCCAGAGGTGAACCAATTCAAAAGCTGGAGCCAGGAGCTTCTTTGAGGTCCCCTACATGGTTTCAGGGGCCCAAGAAGTGAGGCTATCTTCTGCTGCTTTTCCAGGCTATAAGCAGAAAGCTAGATTGGAAGAGTAGCATCGGGGGCACGAACCGCACCCATGAGGGATGCTGGCGCTGCCGGAGGGATGCTTTACCTACTTTACCACGGCGTTGGCCCACAGAGCAAATTTTTAAGCCAAGAGCCAGGAGCCCAAGAGCTGGGCCATCCTCCGCTGCTTTCCCAGGCACATTAGCAGGGAGCTGGATTGGAATCCGAGTACCAGAACTCGAACTGCTGCCTATATGGGATGCTGGCACCGCAGGAGTCACCACTACACCACAGTGTTGTGGTGCAGTGGGTTAAGCCATCACCTGTAATGCCAGCATCCCACCCTTGTTTTCTTTCTGTAATCTAGTAGTTGAAAAACAGCCACCACTCCCAATGCATGAGTCCTATAAAAGCAATTTCACTTTATTTGAACACTCTAAGGAGAAAAAGCAGAAGAGTATGTATTGTACCTAAAGAGAAAAACTCTGTCAAATTTTAAATCGAATGGTGGAATAAATTCCATGACAAAAGTGAAGCAAACAATTGACCTGTGGCCCCACTGCGCTGGCGCCTGGCTTCACTGCCTACTGGGGACAGACAGCAGGAGCCCAGGAGAAGCCTGGAGCCACACCCCTGCGCGGGCTTGGTCTTTGTTTTTTGATTGGTTGGAGCCTGCAGGTAATCTGACCAGAAATGATGTATGCTATTAAATACCGAGTTTATAAAAGGGGTGCTCAGTGCTGCTGTTTCTCGTTTCTCTTCTTGGTGTCCAGCGCCGTGGAGTTCTTCATTGGAGCATGTGCTAAGCCCTGGCCCTAAGAACAAGGAGGTGAGCAGCCGAGAGCAACACCTACAGGAAGGGCCGGGCTGCCGGTGTCGGAGGAGTGGCAGTGGATTCAACAGGACCCTCAGGTTTGTCCATTCTCGCCTGGTGAGTCTTCTTGAAATGTTTGTGCGTATCATATGCCGGTCCTGGACACAGGCAGGGGACACGTGGGCCTTCAGGAGCCAGGGGGAGGGAAGAATAAATTGTATGTTATAAATCGAATACTGTATTTTATATGATAACCTTTTATTATATATTATAAATTTCATATCATATGTTCTAAATAGATTTTAAATTGTATATTGTAAACCGTATATGTGCTCGGAGGTATCACAGACAGTTCCAGGAGGTGTGAGCCTACCTGGCTGAATTCTGATGCCAGGATGGGTGAACCAGCAGGTGCCCGCAGGTGAGTCATCTTCTTATAGGTGGGCAATTAAGATGCCCAGCAACTGTGTTGATTTCCAGGTCTCTTGTTTTATTTTCTGGATTTATAGTTCTACTTAGTGGATAGGAGCTGAGAAAGTGGATCTGGTCATCCAGGAAGGAAGTTCCTGCTCACAGGCTTTGCTTCCTGTTTTTCCTAATTTGCTAAGATAGTTTCTCTCAGTTTGCATTGAAGGTTCTCCAACACAGCAGTAATAACTTTGACTGCTAAACCCAAAAAGATGGTTGTACATTCTTGTCATCGCCCCACTGAATTCTAATTCTGCCTCTGTGATATCCAGTGTTTCCCTAATTTTATGAAAAAGTTCCTGAGGAATACATTGTTGTATTGTGTTAATGAGTGTGGTTATCTGGGAAGACATATCATGTAAAATTTACATATCCCAGTCATACTATTGCATTAACTAGGAATATGGGGACTCCGTTTATCATCAGAGGATGGCACCGAAATTTTGAGAGGGTAGCATTACTTCCTAAGTATATTTGTTTCAGGTATAAAACTATAAGGTTCTGAATAACTCAATACAGGTTCTTTTTACTTCTAAATTCGATTTTGAAATACTGAAATCATTCGGATTATGATATTTGTAGACCATTTTTAGGTCTGAGAAGGCAGGGGCATTGTTTCTGGGCAGTATCCACTCTGGTTGCCGTGTAATTGGTTCTAAACCATCGGTTGGTGAATTGAAATCCCTGTTTGTCCTGTGTTTTAAACAACACAAAATTTCAAAATCCGTAGGTATTGTGTTTTGTGGTTTGGTTCTTACAGTATGTGGTGAATTAAGTCTCCCTTCCTTCTGGTTAGCAGTTACTTGTGTTGATATCCCAGGATCATTCCTTGATCCTCATCTTATGAGATGCTGACCAGTGACTACTCCGAAACAGCTCCTTGGTGCACGTCCTCGTGGATGTTCCAGTTTCCTCATTATCCACTCTTGGTGTTCCTGTTAGTGCTGATTGTTCAAATCCAGAAGTTGAAATGACCCCATGTTCAGTCTATGTGTTTGTTCTCACTGGTCTTCTCATCCTAGGCAGCCTTATCTCTGTACCGTGTTTCAGGAAGGTCTTGGCTCTTTCTCTCATCGTTAGCTTGACCTATTTATATTGCCCATGGTTTTCTCGTGTTGGCTATTTTCAAACTTGATTCCTTGATTCCATAATTTGCCCTCACACACAACAAACCAAGAAAAATCTGTTCTTTTGTTTTCTCATGCTCCCAGTCCACAGATGTTCTCTGATAACAATCACCAGGCATCTCAAAGGCTGTCTGGTCCCTACACCCTTCTCAAAGCCACATGAATATGTGATTCTTTTGCTTTTCACTTTTGCGTCTCAGTTCTGTCACCTTTTCCACAAACCTCTGTTCCTGTGACTACCATGAAACTTTAGCATCTCCCACAAAAAGCCTAGGCTAGCAACTACTAGTGCACTACTAATAAGAAGTTAAAATATAGAAACTTTGTGAGGAAATTCCAAAATTAGAGTGGTTTATGCCAAACATCTTAAGATGCTTTTCCTCTGCTTAACTAAAGTCATATCTATGGGGGAAAACTAGGTGAAGAGTTTTCTACAAACAATGCCTTTGTTACCTCTATACAATTGTGTTTGTGAGTTATGTAGGCCTCTATAATTACGTATGGGGAAACTAAAACTGTGACTTGCAGTTCAGTATTGCAAATATTATAAAGCTTTCTACTGAAGTGCTGTAGTGAGAGAACAGGCATGGAGTCCAGGAAATCCTTCAATGAATTGGTATATGTGTAGTTTTCAGAGTGCTGCTTTCAAAGACATTTAAACCTTGTAAACATTTTCATACATATGATGTTAAATTTAAAAGTACTGCCTCAGCAAACACTGAGCTCTATGTGATTGATAACTCCTCCTACACTAATGGATCACCTTGCTTGATTTCCCCACCTGATTACTATGGAAGATGACATGTGAGTGTCAAATGGGGAAAGAAAGGTTTTTCTTAAAGATTTATTTATTTGAAAGGCAGAGCTACAGAGAGGCAGGGGCAGAGAGAGAAAAAGAGAGAGGTCTTCGATCTGCTGGTTCACTCCCCATAGGGCCGCAATGGCTGGAGCTGAGCTGATATGTAGCCAGGAGCCCGGAGCTGCTTCTGGGTCTCTCTGTGGGTGCAGGAGCCCAAGCACTTTGGCCATCTTCCACTTTCCTAGGCTATATCACAGAGCTGGATCAGAAGTGGAGCAGTGGGGACTCAAACCAGTGCTCTTATGAGATGCCGGCACTACAGGCAGAAGCTTTTCCTGCTATGCCGCAGTGCTGTCCCCAAGAGATATTCTTGTAGTAGACTAATGTTCATGGTGTATAGCCCTCTGCTCTGTGCAGGTAGAATTTGAGTAATTCTTGGCAGACCCTAAATTTTTGAGGTACATAGAGATAATATGATAAATGTAATGGGACCCACAGTTTTCTGATAAAATACTTCATGATATCTACTGGGGTCCTGCCATTTATGAAAATGGGTTCTAAAGCAACCTGATCAGTGAAGACGTTGCCACCTATTGATCCAGTGAAGCAAGTGCAGCGTGAGCACCTCTGACCCTGGCAGAGGCTGCAGCCCCTGGTGACTAAGATGCCGTAGGCCTGTACTGCTACTCATTCCACGGGGAAGGCCCTGCCATACTGCTGTGAGCATCCTGGTTTAATATTTTGGTATTGCCATGTTTTGCTTTGTTCTTCAACTTAAATACATGATATCTCCATTTGGTTCGTTTATTTCCTCTTGCAGTTTTCACAGCTAAATTTCTTTTTTTAATAATTTTTATTTATACAGAGGTGAACAGATATCATGTGTTTCATAGACACAGATTGAGGAGTATAGTGATACTTCACCTTTCCCTCCTCTCCCCAGCATGCTGCCCTCCTCCCTCCTTCCTTTCCTGTGATTACAAAATAAGCTGAAAGAATGTCATTGTGAAAACTATAGGAAAGTGTAAATTCTAAAACTTGACAGAACTAACTCCATAATGTGTAGCTCCTGGTAGGAACTGAAAAATGCAGATTGGGCTGTTTAAAAATTGTCATGCATTTCAATATGGAAACCCTAGGAATTTAGATTGAGTTTAGGTGTGAAACTACCATGGTGCCTCCCCAAAGGTGTGTTCTCAAAACATAATGTGCCCACACCCAACTATTGCTTTGAACCAAGGGCCATTGTGGTCACCAGTGATGGGAAATGGAAGGCATTTTAGGGCAGTGAGCCTGAGGACTGTGACCAAGACCTGTCCCGGTGAGTCAGTGAGAGATCAAACTATGCATGAGCCCCCTGGCTCCAAGCCCCAGCACTTGCCCCATCTTCCTATCAGCCTTCATTTACAAAGTACAAATTCAAGTGAAATCCAGCAAGAATTTGGACAGCAGAGAGCGTACTCTTTTTTGTTGGGTCCAGTTGCCGTGTCACTGGTGACATGCTGATGAAGCAGGCCCTGCGTTTTCAGTTCCATGGTTTAATTGGGCGAATTCTCAACCTGCCTGTAATATGTAACTGTGTTACATGCATATAGGAATGTACACCCATCGGTGGGAGAATACCATATGGTAATTTATAATTCTAATTTCACTTCTCACTTTCCTGGTTTCCTTCAGATATACTAACTTTTATTTTCTATTTCTGAGTTTTCAGTCTGAGGGAGGTGAGGTGACAGTGTAATGTGTTACTTGGATATTGTCTTAAATATTCTCTTGATAGAAATCCTGAATCTTTATTTTCAAGATATAAACTGCCTGAAATTTAGTTTAGTCAAGTTCATGAATGTTTTTCTTAAGATTTATTTATTTGAAAGTCAGAGTTACACAGAGAGAGAAGGAGAGGCGGAGGGAGAGAGAGAGGTCTTTCATCTGCTGGATCACTCCCCAGTTGGCCGCAATGGCCAGAACTCTGCTGATCCGCAGCCAGGAGCCAAGAGGTTCTTCCAAGTCTCCCACGTGGGTGCGAGGGCCCAAGGACTTGGGCCATCCTTTACTGCTTTCCCAGTCCATAGCAGAAAGCTGGATTGGAAGTGGAGCAGCCGGGACTTGAACCGATGCCCATATGGGATGCCGGCACTGCATTTGGTGGCCTCACCTGCTACGCCACAGTGCCAGCCAGCCCCAATCATGAATGTTTTAAAACTCATTTCTTTCCCATGAAGCCTACCAAAACCCCACAATATTAACCTAAGTTCCTTAATTTTTATTTGCATTTTAAGTATAGGAACCTATTTTTGCATGTTTTATTTTTCCAGCCTTATTACAATACAACCGAGAAACAAAAATTGTATATATTCAAGGCATGCAATGTGTGTTTCGATATGAGTCTGATCTTTACATTGCATTTTCACACAAACTTTTCGACTCTCCTGGTACTTACCATACACTATGAAAGGGGTAGTGCAATGAAGCTACTTAACAAAGTTATCACTCCTATAGCGTTTTTAAAATTTTTAAATTTTATTTATATATGTATTTTCCCAGAAGATTTATTTGAAAGGCAGGGTCCAGCGCCATGGCTCACTTGGTTAATCCTCTGCCTGCAGTGCCGGCATCCCATATGGGTGCCGGGTTCGAGTCCCGGTTGCTCCTCTTCCAGTCCAGCTCTCTGCTGTGGCCTGGGATGGTGGAGGATGGCCCAAGTGCCTGGGCACCTGAACCCGCGTGGGAGACCAGGAGGAAGGACCTGACTCCTGGCTTTGGATCAGTGCAGCGCCAGCTCTAGGGGCCATTTGGGGAGTGAACCAACAGAAGAAAGACCTTTCTCTCTGTCTCTCTCTCACTGTATAACTCTACCTGTCAAATAAAAAAAAAAAAAGAAAGGAAGCAGGGAAAGAGAGTAAGATCGAGTGAGAGAGAGGATGAGGGATATCTCATCTCATGCATTATTTCACTCCTCAAATGTCCTCAGTGGCAGGGCTGGACCCCAGGTCTCCCACTTTGGCACAGTGGCCCAAGCCGTTGGGACATCTTCTAGTGCTTCGCCAGGCACATTAGCAGGGAGGTGAATGGGAAGTGGAGCAGCTGGGACTCGGTCTGGTGCCCATAGGGGATGCTGGCCGTCTAGGTGGAGGCTTAAGCTTTTACACCCCAGCTCCAGCACCATAACCATATATTTGTATCTTGTGACTAACATCTCTTCATTTTTCCTGCTCTCTGACTGTGTTAGTTTGACTTTTGTATATTCCACATGTAAGTGTGATCATGTAATATTTCTTATTTCTGTGTCTTGTTTCACTCATTGTAATGTCCTGTAGTTCCATACTTTTGGATCCATCTTGTGACAAGTAGTAGTATTTCCTTTGTTTTTAAGGTTTGGTGAGGATTCCACTGTGTGTGTATCCCAGTTTTCCTTATGGGTCCATCAACAAAGATTTGGGTTATTTCCATATCGTGGAATTGTGAATGATGCTGAAGTGAATGTGGGGGTGCAGACAGTTCTCTGAGATGGTGGTTTTCTTTTGGATTCATGGCTAATAAAGGTTGTTCCTTTTTTAATTTCATTTGAGGAACTTCCATATTGCTTTTCATAATGGCTGGCACAATTTACATTCCCTCCACTAGTGTGTGTTCTGTTTTCTCTACATTGTGCCCGATACTTGTTATCTTTTAACTTTTTAATAGTAGCCATTTAACAGATATAATAACCACTGTAATCTTGATTTGCATTTTGCTGATGATAGCAATGTTCAGAACTTTTTCACATACCCTCAGGGTACATTGTATGTCTTTGTTGGAAAACATTGATTCAGTCCTTTGTCCTTTTTAAATTGTATTCTTTGCTGCTTAGTGGTATGCCTTCCTTGTATTATTCCCTTGATCACACATCCGGTTTGCTAATATTTCCTCCTATCCATTGGTGTGCCTTTTCATTTCACTGATCTTTGCTTTACTAGTTTGTTGGGGTTTCATTTCCTTACATTTGCTTTTGCTCTCTGTGCTTTAGTTGTTAGCACATAAGCAACCACTCTTGAGGCTGATGTCAAGGACTTTTCTACTTTATAAGTTGTAAGTGTTCAGATCTTCTGTATGGACTTTCAGTTCATTTTGAGCTGATTTTAATATGTGGTGTAACAGTGATACAGTTTCAGTTTTGGACATGTGGTTATCCAGGTTGCTTCTGCCTCAGATGTGGGCCTTTACGTCCAGTGACTGCATGTTTGGTAACCCTGGTGGGCCAGGGTCCCCAGTGTCTTCAGTTGGATCCATTAAACCAGATGCTGTGGCTGGAGTTGGGCAGGAGCTTGGCATGTGTAGTGATTTGGGAGTAGGAGACCATGCAGTGATGGGGTCAAGACAGGGGACTGTGGCCTCTTCCTCTGGAAGCCAGGGCTATATGAGGGTGTGTCAGACAGTTTTTTGAAGGGTAGACATTTGGCATGGTGGGAAAGACAATGCTCAGGATACCAGTGGCAGCCAGTGATGGCTTAAGTAGTTGGATTCTTGCTACCACATTGGAGACCATCTCCCAGCTTCAGCCTGGGTCAGATCAGCCCTGAGTATTTTGGACATTTGGGTAATGAACTACTAGATGGGTGGTATCTTCTCTCTCTCTCTCTCTCTCTCTCTCTCTCTCCTCCCCCCTCCCCCTTATTGTTTCTCCGTGTTTTGCTTTTGAAACCAATTGCAATATTAAAACTAGG
This sequence comes from Oryctolagus cuniculus, assembly GCF_964237555.1. Taxonomy (NCBI): domain Eukaryota; kingdom Metazoa; phylum Chordata; class Mammalia; order Lagomorpha; family Leporidae; genus Oryctolagus; species Oryctolagus cuniculus. Next base: position 94,970,780 of record NC_091443.1, on the reverse strand, counting down.
TGGAAAAAATGGTTTACGGATGATTATCCCAGTAGCCTTAGATTACTGAGTCATTTCCTAGGATCATGCAGGGGGATGTGTGTAGCTCACAGTAATCTGTTATCTTTTATTAGAAAATGAAATAAAGGAGCCCAAGGCTCTGTCCATAAAATAATGCCAAAGATTAATGTAGATTTGATCAGTACAAATTTTATATGAGTATTGAAATGTCACACTAGCCCATAAATATGTACAACTCTTGTGGATGAAATTTAAGGAAAAATACCAACATGTTACTTGGTGTATAAAGTTAAGGGGTTTTAAATGATTAATGTCACAACTAATATTATGGTATTTGAAAATGGTTAATTAATACAAGCAAAAACATAACCTGTAAATAACTGAACTGTTCTTTTCTTGTCATGCTCAGTCGAAGGGCTACCTGGCTGTGTTTTAAGTTGCTGATGGATATTTATTTTAGATTATTTCTTTTAATAAACTAAAATGGTAGTATGTTTTCATGTGTGTATGTGAAATTGAATAGCATCAGAGCAATACAATGAATATGAGATAAGCTTTTTCATATTTGGGATTTTATTGGTTTTTGAGAATCACTACAGAGACATTTTAATTTGTACACTATTCTTAACAAACCAGAAATTAAAAAAGTGAGGGCTTGTCATTCTTTTAAAATCTTTTATTTTTGAAATAGTGTATTTTTAAATTTACCTCATAAGAGCTTTATCTTCCATTCAATAAAGAGTTCATCTATTAAGGAAGAATATAGGCAAGGGCAATAAAAGTAATCAAACAAAAAAAGTCCTATCTTTATGATCAGTTATGAACTTAAACTGATCACTTTAACTAGTAAGATGGCATTAAGTGTCAAAGAGATCACAGCACTCTGGCCTCAGAATCAGCCCTTAAGGCATTCGGATTAGGCTGAAGAGCCCATGAGAGTGTTTTTAGGCATGGAAAGCCAAGATACCCTGGCAAAAACAAACAAACAAACAAAATAAACAAACAAAGAAAAAACAACCAAAAACAAAAAACCTAAGCGAAAGATCTCTGGGAGTGAGATCCCAGTGGAAAGAATGGGCCATCAAAGAAGGAGGTACCTTTCTCTGAAGTGAGGAGAGGACTTCCACTTTGACTATGACCTTGTCTAAATAAGATCAGAGTTGGTGAACTCAAAAGGCTTCCATAGCCTTGGCAACTCATGAGAAGAGCCTGGGGTGATTACTGACACCATAAACAAGAGTGTGAATCGTTAAGTCAACAACAGGATTCACTGTGCACTTACTCCCCACGTAGGATCTGTGTCCTTAATGTGTTGTCCAATGTGAATTAATGCTATAACTAGTACTCAAACAGTATTTCACACTTTGTGTTTCTGTGTGGGTGCAAACTGATGAAATCTTTACTTAATATATACTAAATCGATCTCCTGTATATAAAGACAATTGAAAGTGAATCTTGATGTGAATGGAATGGAAGAAGGAACGGGAGATGGGAGGGTTGTGGGTGGGAGGGAAGTTATGGGGAGGAAAAAGCCACTGTAATCCAAAAGCTGTACTTTGGAAATTTATATTTATTAAATAAAAGTTACCAAAAAAAGGATCACCTAAATAAGACCAAGTGTCTGCTGATAGTAATAGATAGGAAAAAAAAAAAAAAAGCCAGCTAATCCTCCGCCTAGCGGCGCTGGCACACCGGGTTCTAATCCAGGTCGGGGCGCCGGATTCTGTCCCGGGTGCCCCTCTTCCAGGCCGGCTCTCTGCTGTGGCCAGGGAGTGCAGTGGAGGATGGCCCAGGTGCTTGGGCCCTGCACCCCATGGGAGACCAGGAGCACCTGGCTCCTGCCTTCAGATCAGCGCAGTGCGCCGGCCACAGTGCACCAGCCACGGCGGCCATTGGAAGGTGAACCAATGGCAAAGGAAGACCTTTCTCTCTGTCTTTCTCTCTCTCTCTCACTGTCCACTCTGCCTGTCAAAAAAAAAAAGTAATAGAATTAAAAAGGAGACAATGATCCAACATGGGAAGCAAGCCACACAGCAGACTCCTAGAATGACAACTACCCTAAACAGTGCTCTGGCCTCAGAATCAGCCCTTAAGGCATTCGAATCTGGCTAAAAAGCCCATGAGAGCATTTCAAGCATGGAAAGACAAGAAAGACACTGTGGCAAAAAATCACCCACATGAAAGGTCTCTAAGAGTGAGATCCCAGGGAAAGAAAGGGCCGCCAAAGAGGTCAGTACCTTTCTCTAAAGGGAGGAGGGAACTTCCACTTTGATTATGGCCTTGTCTAAATAATGTTGGAATTTGTGGACTCGAGGCTTCCATAGCCTTGGCAGCTCATGACCAGGAGCCTAGGGTGATCACTGATGTCAAATAGAAGAGTGTCAATTGTTAAATCAACAACAGGTATCACGGTGCACTTGCTCCCCATGTAGGACCTCTGTCCTTAATGTGTTGTACTAGGAGAATTAATGGTAAAACTAGTCTTCAAACAGTACTTTAAAGTTTGTGTGTCTGTGTGGGTGCAGTCTGTTGAAATCTTTACTTAGTATAGAATTGATCTTCTGTATATAAAGATCATTAAAAATGAATCTCAATGAAGAATGGGATGGAAGAGGGGGTAGGAGTTGGGATGGTTTGCGGGTTGGAGGGTGGGTATGGGGGGAAGAACTGCTGTAATCCAAAAGTTGTACTTATGAGATTTATGTTTATTAAATCAAAGGTTTCTATAAAAATGACTACTACACTAATACACGGTAAATTTTAAAATGATCATGAATTATTAAAATTATAGTAGTATATCATCCTTAAGAATTTGTTTGATAAAGATATAAAAGAAAGTTGAACAAAACTATATTTGCAGCAATACTGATATACACAGGCATTAACTTTTTTTCTGTTTTTCTTTTGTTGTTGTTGCCTGATTTCTTTTTTCATAAAAGAAAATTTTAGCTCTCATTATATAAAGGAGAACATCTAATATTTGTCTTTCTGTATCAGGATAATTTCACTGAGCATGAAGTCCTCCAGTTGCAATGATTTTGATACTAATAACAGGCTTTCAGTTTTTATAGTACTGTAATATTCAGTTCTACATAGATGCATCCAGTTTTGCCAGCACCACTTACTGAATAGATGATACTTTTTTCCATTGTATAGTCTGGGCACTTCCATGAAAAATCAATTGTCTCTACCTGTTTGGATTGATGAATTAATTAATTAAATTCCACTATCATGCTGCCTTGATTGCTATAGCTTTGTAGTTAGTTTTGAAGGCAGGCATTCTGATGCCTCCAAGTTGATTGTTTTTTTAAATTTTGCTCAGGATAATTTTGGCTATTCTTGATATTTTGTGATTTCTTAGGGAATTTAGGATTATTTTCTCATTCTGTAAAAAATGTCATTGGTGTCTGATAGGAATTTCATTTATTTTGTAGGTTGCTTTAATTAATACAGGTATTTTAATTATACTAATTCTTCCAATCCGTGAGCAAGTTATATTTTTCCATTTTGGGAGTCCTTGATGATTCATTTCTTCAACATTTTAGAATTATCATTGTAGATATCTTTCACTTATTTGGTTACATTGATTCCTAAATGTTTTCTTTTTGTCTCTATTGTGTATGGGATTACTTTTTAGATTTCATTTTTGGCAAGTTGGTTGCTAGCATATAAAAAGCTACTGCTTTCGTATGTTGATTTTGTAACCTGTAACTTTACTGAATTGGTTTTTCATCTTGAACCATTTTTTGGTGGAGTGTTTAGATTTTTCCATGCACAACATCATGTATTCTACAATGTTGTTGAATCCAGTTATTGTTAACAGTTGTGTTGAGGAATATTTAATGTCATAAATATAAGAGCATGTCAAAAAGGCTTAAAGTTTATCGGTGGAAAATTTCTCTGTCATTTGCCGTATGGGAAATAGTACCTGGTAGACTTGTGGACTGACGTTGTTAATGGAGTGCATGGGTTCACCCATTGGTTTATCACTGGTTTCTGTGTCCCCCACAGACTCCCAGTGAGACAGTGAGGCTTCTTGAGGTTGTGTGCAGAGTGTTGCTGGCAGCCCCGTATAAGTAACATGGTCTCATGAGATCATTTCAGACATTTGTACCTCCACCTGGGTAATGCAGAGTCTTGTGTGCTGCGGGATGGTGAGTCCGGATGCACCAGATGACTGCTGGCTGCTCCTCACATGCTGCCAAGTACCACCCAGGACATGGTTAAGAAAGTAGATGCCTTGTCTGCAACCGTCTCAGGTGGTGAAGTTCTGCATCTCAGACACCAAGGAAGTCCACACAGATGTATATACACCTTGCTGTGGATGGAGATACAAAGCCTGCCCAAAGACTGGACAGGAACAGATTGAGAAGGGCAACCTTGCTGTGTTCCTGACAGGAAGTAGCCTACAAATCACGGGGCAACAGACTTGGCAGCTGGCAGCTGTCACTGAACCACATCAAGATCCTGTCCAGCTTGTCTGGAAAGCACAAACAGATGGCATCATGTTTGCACAGAGGGTGAACATAAACGTTTTCTACTGCAGTGGGTGTCCAGATCATGTTAAACACCACACTACAGCAGGAGCCTCTGTATTTCAATGGACGTGTACAATTAAGAATAAAAGAGAGCTGTTAGGCATTCTTCAGTGAGTATGTGCAAGCCACCAGCCCTGAATGGCAAAGCTGCCCCTAGGACAGTCCCAACCAAGCTACCTTGGCCCCAGTGGAATTATTTATTCACTTACTTAAGCGTTAGTCATTATGTTTCATTGAAAGACAAGAAAACAGATTTCCCACTGGTTGGATCACTCCACTTGAGTGGCAAGGGCCCAAATATCTGAGCCATCCTGTGTTTCCCAGGGTAAGCAGAAGCAGGAACCTGGATGTGAATGCATGACAGGTATTGATCCTAGATACTTTGTGATGGGATGCTGGCACCAAAAATGATGTCTTTAATTGCCATGCCAAATACAATGTATTGATGCCTTTATATACTAATTATTAGAATGGCAGTGTGAGATAGAGAGAGATGCTTCCATCTGTTGGCCTCACCCCCAAAGCCTGCAGACATTATTGGAAGGGCTAGGCCAAAGTCAGAAGCCAAGAACTCCATCCAGTTCTCTCACATTGGTGGAAGAGACCTAAGTAACTGACCCAATGCCTGCTATCCATCAGAGTGTACATTAGCAGGAAACCTGACTGCAAGAAGATTATACTGAAATCCAGGCGCTCTGATATGGGACGTGGGTAACCCAAATGACATCTTAACAACTCTGTCACAGTTCCTTGGCTATTGTTACATTTTAATGATTTTTTATTTGGAAAAAAAATATTAGTGAGGGAACGCCATAGAGATATCATCCCAACCACTACCTCACTCTCCAAATGGCTGCAACAGCTACAGATTAGCCAAGGTGAAGCCAGGAGCAGGAACTCCATCTTCTTTTCCAACATGGGTTGCAGAGTCCTGAGATCTTCAGGCATCACCTACTGTCTATCCATGCACCTTAGGAGGAAGCTGGAGTGGAAGCATAGTAGCTGGGGCATGCCCCAGCACTACAATATAAAACGGAAGCATTGTTAGCTGTGCCACAACATCAGCATTCCCATTGTTACTTGTAAAAGCAGTCCCACCACAGGACCGAGCAAAACTTCTGGCCCTGTTGGCGGCAACTTCAGAAGTTTATCAACCTACGCAAACCCTAAGCACCCTGGGAAATACGAAGGCAGACACGTAGAGTGTTCACAGCCAGAGTTTCCTTCAGCATCTCCCTGCAGTCCAGTGCTGTGTAATCAGATGTGGTGCGCTCTCTGACTTCCTGTGATACATGTTGGGACCTATTCTGAACATCGTCAACAAAGTCAGTGGCTTCGCAGGCTGCACTGCTGCCTACTGGCTCATTTCAGGCAAGTCTCATGAGTTTCTGGACACCACTGAGGCCCTTCTAGACAGAGAGAAGACCACCAGACATTCAACCATGGTGGGATTCTTGTGCACACTAGCGGTAAGCAATCATCACCAGGCATCTTTGTGGATGACAATCACCATGTATTAGGGTCACATTATAGAGCCTTATGGATCATCAGGCACTAACTCCTATGGCATTGTGAACATTCCCAGTAAAGTGCATCAGTCATTATTCATTGACAGACTATGAAGAGGACATGCCCTTGGGTCGACTGCCATGGTCAGCATCAAGACAGGACCCAACCTCTTCCTATGAGTCCTTGTGTTGCTTCTGCCTACCTCTCAGCTATCATTTCTGTTCCTTGGCATGGACAGCCTAAGACTTCTGTTCTTCACCTAGATCAATCCCAAGTCTTTTGTACTGATGCGGCATGGACACTTAACACACATCCCTATATTGTCAACACCCTAAAATATAACTCAAGAAGGACAAGTGGGGAATCGACATAGCTGTCCATGATAGAGTATAAGTATTCTTTGAAATACATTGAGTCATCTATTAACTCACCCATCAAGCACCTTCTCCAAGCTGGCGGATAGGAATGGAGGCATCCTGCAGGTTACCACCACCTCAAGAAGGTCATGCTTCGCTTTGAATTTGCCTTACTTGATATTATCAGACTGCCCCTGATAATTTTGCCATTATTGCTGTGGCAAGAACTGTATGTGTCTTGTGGAGATTTGGCACCATTTACTTTATTTTGTAAAGATTTTATTTATTTATATGAAAGTCAGAGTTATAGAGAGAGAGGAGGGGCAGAAAGAGAGAATTGACTGGAATGGCCGGATCTGCACCGATCCGAAGCCAGGAGCCAGGAGGTTCCTTAGGTCTCCCCCTTGGGTGCAGGGGCCCAAGGACTTGGGCCATCTTCTACTGCTTTCCCAGGCCATAGCAGAGAGCTGGTTGGGAATTGGAGCAGGGGATCTCAAACTGACGCCCATATGAGATGCTTACGCTGCAGGCCAAGGCATTAATCCGCTATACCATAGCACCAGCCCCACCATTTCCTTTTAATTTGAAGGCCAACAATGCACCTTTATGAGACTTCCAGTCGACTGCCTCTGTGGTCCTCCAGGGCTCGTGGTCTGTGTTAACAGGATCTTGTTGGCCTTCAGTTGTCTCCTAGCATCCACCTGTGACACTATGTTGAGGACATCGTTTCAACTGATAATCAAGAGGAGGAGGAAAAATGGGCCTCAATCATCAGCAACTGACTTCTTGTCCAAGTGGGTGTGGACCTTAGTTCCATATGAGATGAGAGCTTGCAACCTCAAATTTTTGGTCTATATTTTGAACAAGGATTTCAGACAAATTCCTCAACAAATCCACATATATCTGCTTTTCCTCACTGATTCAGTTTCAACCAGGGAAGCCCAGCACATTTTCAGTTTCTGATAACACCAACTTCCTCACCTCTAAAGAACCCTAAGATTCATCTGTCTCACCAGCCACCCACAAGGATGCACCTTGGTCAGGCATACTTCCAAGGAAAAAGCTAAGGATTACTCTATGGCTAGTTTTTGGTTCTGAGGGCCCCATGGGTAAAGGATTTCAAGTTAGCTTTGCGCTTGTAGTGACACTACTGTTTGACTCACGGAGAGTTTGGACTACCTCCCTCAGCATCATGAGCTGGGCCCTGGCCTCCAGCCACTGAGAATCTCTTGTTAAATGGGAGTGGTATTTGCAGAGGCCAGACAAACCCACACCCTGAGGAGTCTGTGTCCTTACGAGGATGTCAGCCTCTGACACTTCATCTATTTGCAGAGCCCCCATCAGTCATCTCACATCAGATACCTCCTTCCAGATACCGGGGTAGTGTCATGTGTCTTAGGGGGCAGAACTTGTGATCATCCTACTTGTCGTCGAGCAGTCCACCCTCACTCAAGGCCATCTTGAAATTCATATGTCCACCAATTCTTGGGACAACACCAATTCCTAATGACTTTGTGTGGCCTCAAACTGGACAGTCCTTACCCTTACTTTGGAGTTCCTCCTCTGGTGGGTCACTGTTGATATCTGTGCTACTGGCCTAACCTCACTGAGCAACTCAGCTATTTTGATTGCCAAAATTCTACTGCCTTTTAATGTAGCAAAACTGCATTTTATATTATCTACCTCCTTGCTTTCATAGGGGAGCCTCCCAGGCATATATGATTTAGGACTTAATAGGCCTATCAACTTGGATTTCAGCTTGTAGCTTTCCTATTGTATCCAAGTCAGTTGTGGAAGTCCCCCAGGAATGCCTGCTGTACAGGAAAAACTGTCATTCCTGCTTCTCGCGTGATTGCATTTGGAATGGTGGTAACATAATCTGCCCAGAGGTCAGGACCTGGCAGGCCATTGTGCCAGTCCAGGCACTACACCTATGGCAGGCCTTGAGCCTTGCACTCTGAAGACATGACCCCCCCAGGAAGAAGCACCTTAGCAAGGCCAGCCAGAGCCATGAGGACCAACAAGTTATGAAACTGCCTTGATTGCAGCCCAGGGCCCCTTGCAGCCATAAATTCAGTGCACTGGGGAGGTTGGCTGACTGTGAGTCAGGAGATTGCAAAGACCCAGGACTGACTATAGATACACTCAGCTGTTTCCCTCAAGGCAAGGGTTTGGAAGGGAAGGTCTGGGCACTGGGTTTCTTAAGGAGTGAAAGTCAGATTCATGGACTCCCTACTAGAGCGGTGATAAATATGGTGAGATCTGCAGGATCCAGACTCAAGTTTCATGATCCTGGCAAAGTCGATTGATACATCCCTAGCTAGAGGAACATCCTCCAATGCTGCGAAGCCTATGGGGTTGATGCAGGCCCAGGAGGAAGGCACCACTTCTTACAACTTGTGGCCAGGTCCAGGGAGGCCCCTCACTTGGATCTCCATTCCTTTTATCTCAGTTTTGCATTAGAGAGTCCCCCCGCCCATGCTTTGATTGCATCTCTGTGACATAAGACCTCCTGACTGCAAAGAGGGATAGTTTGAGTTCTTCCTTCCCAATTTGTATCCCTTTAATTTCTTTTTCTTGCCTAATAGCTCTGGCTAGAACCTCCAGAACTATATTGAATAGCAGTGGTGAGAGTGGGCATCCCTGTCTGGTACCAGATCTCAGTGGAAATGCTTCCAACTTTTCCCCATTCAATAGTATGTTGGCTGTGGGTTTTTCATAGATTGCTTTGATTGTATTGAGGAATGTTCCTTCCAAACCCAGTTTGCTTAGAGTTTTCATCATGAAATGGTGTTGTATTTTATAAATGCTTTCTCGGCGTCTATTGAGATAATCATATGGTTTTTCTTCTGCAGTCTGTTAATGTGGTGTATCACATTGATTGATTTGCGCACATTAAACCATCCCTGCATACCAGGGATAAATCCCACTTGGTCTGGGTGGATGATCTTTCTGATGTGTTGTTGCATTCTATTGGCGAGAATTTTATGGAGGACTTTTGCATCTATGTTCATCAGGGATATTGGTCTGTAATTCTTTTTCAATGCTGCATCTTTTTCCGGCTTAGGAATTAAGGTGATGCTGGCTTCATAGAAAGAATTTGGGAGGACTCCCTCTTCTTCGATTGTTCTGAATAGTTTGAGAAGAATTGGAGTTAGTTCTTTAAATGTCTGGTAGAATTCAGCAGTGAATCCATCTGGTCCTGGACTTTTCTTTGTTGGGAGGGCCTTTATTACTGTTTCAATTTCTGTCTCAGTTATGGGTCTGTTTAGGTTTTCGATGTCTTCCTGGTTCAATTTAGGTAGGTTGCATGTGTCCAGGAATCTATCCATTTCTGATAGGTTTCCCTGTTTGCTGGCATACAAGTCCTTGTAGTATTTTCTGATGATTCTTTTTATTTCTGTGGTGTCTGTTGGTACGTTTCCTTTTTCATCTCTGACTTTATTGATTTGGGTCTTTTCTCTTCTTTTTTTAGTTGGTTGGGCCAATGGGGTGTCAATTTTGTTTATTTTTTCAAAAAAACAGCTCCTCGTTTGGCTGATTTTTTGTAATTTTTTTTGGATTCAATCCTGTTGATTTCTTCTCTGATTTTAATTATTTCTCTTCTCCTACTAGATTTGGGTCTGGTTTGCTGTAGGTTTTCTAGATCCTTGAGGTGAATTGAAAGCTGATCTATTTGGTGCCTTTCCAATTTCTTGATGTAGGCACCTATTGATATAAACTTTCCTCTTAGCACTGCTTTTGCTGCGTCCCATACGTTTTGGTATGTTGTGCTGTTATCCTCATTTACTTCCAGAAAATTGTCGATTTCTCTTTTAATTTCTTCTGTGACCCATTGTTCATTAGGGGCATGTTGTTCAATCTCCATGTGTTTGCAAATGCTCTAGGGATTCCTGAGTTGCTAATTTCCAACTTCATTCCTTTATGGTCTGAGAAGCTGCATGGTATGATTCTAATTCTTTTGAATTTGCTGAGACTTGCTTTATGGCCTAGTATGTGGTCAATCCTAGAGAAGGTTCCATGTACTGCTGAGAAGAATGTAAACTTTTAGCTGTAGGACTGAAAGTTCTGTATATATCTGTTAGATCCATTTGGGCTATAGTGTCGTTTAAATCTACTGTATCCTTGTTGATCTTCTGTCCTGTTGATCTGTCTATTTCTGAGAGTGGAGTATTGAAGTCCCCCAGTACTATTGTATTGGGGTCTAAGTCTCCCTTTAAGTCCGTTAACAAATCTTTTAGATAAACCGGTGCCCTGTAGTTAGGTGCATATACATTGATAATTGTTATATCTTCTTGTTGTATTGATCCCTTAATCATTATATAGTGTCCCTCTTTGTCACTCTTAACAGTTTTTGTGGTAAAGTTTATGTTGTCCAATATTAAGATGGCTACGCCCGCTCTTTTTTCATTTCTGTTGGCATGGTATATCTTTTTCCAGCCTTTCACTTTCAGTCTGTATGGATCTTTGTTGTAAAGATGCGTTTCTTATAAGCAGCAAATAGATGGGTTTTGTTCCTTAACCCAGTCAGCCAATCAGTGTCTTTTAACTGGACAGTTCAGGCCATTCACGTTCAATGTGACTAATGATAAGTGGTAACTTTGCCCTGCCATTTGCCAAAGATAAGTTCTAATATATGCTTTGAATTTCCTGTGATCTTTTGCTGTGAGGTTTCCTTCCTTTACCTTCTTTCATATTGATGACCGTGCTTCTGTGTTTCTGTGTGTAACACATCTCTAAGCATCTTTTGCAGGGCTGGATGAGTGGCAACAAATACTTTCAATTTCTGTTTGCTATGAAAAGCCCTTATTTCACCTTCATTCACAAATGATAGCTTTGCAGGATATAATATTCTGGACTGGCAGTTGTTCTCTCTTAGTACCTGGGCTATATCTCGCCATTCCCTCCTAGCTTGTAGGGTTTCTGATGAGAAGTCAGCTGTGAGTCTGATTGGAGATCCTCTGAGAGTAATCTGACATTTCTCTCTTGCACATTTTAGGATCTTTTCTTTATGTTTCACTGTGGAGAGTTTAATTACAGCGTGTCGTGGTGAGGATCTCTTTTGGTCGTGTTTATTAGGGGTTCTGTGAGCTTCCTGTACTAGGATGTCTCTGTCCTTCTCCAAACCTGGGAAATTTTCTGCTAATATCTCACTAAAAAGGCCTTCTAATCCTTTCTCCCTCTCGATGCCTTCAGGAACTCCTAGAACCCGAATGTTGGGTTTTTTAATAGTATCCTGAAGATTCCTGACAATATGTTTTAGATTTCTAATTTCCTCTTCTTTTCTTTGGTCTGACTGTATCCTTTCCTGTTCTCTGTCTTCTAAGTCCGATATTCTCTCTTCTGCTTCACCCATTCTGTTTGTAAGGCTCTCTATTGTGTTTTTCATTTGATCTATTGAATTCTTCACTTCATTATGATTTCTCGTCACTATCACAGTTTCCTGTTGTACTAGTTGTTTTGTTTCATTTTGATTCCTCCTTAATATTTCATTTTCACGAGAGAGATTTTCTACCTTGTCCATTAAGGATTTCTGTAGTTCAAGAATTTGTTTTTGAGAACTTCTTAATGTTCTTATCAATTTTTTGAGATCTGCTTTTTGCATTTCTTCTATCTCATCATCTTCATAATCTTGAATTGGGGTGTCTTTTTCATTTGGGGGCGTCATGGTGACTTCCTTGTTTCTATTATCTCAGTTTTTGCATTTGTTATTTGGCATATTGGAGATATTTGGTTTCTTCACTGTGGTGCTTTTTCTTGTGATACTATGACTCTAGTATAGGCTGGTCCCCTAGCTTTTAATGGGAGCCTAATTCACTATCTCCTCTGTTCAATTTTCTGTCATTTCCTCCTGAATTTCCTGTTTTGAGTCAAGGGTGCTACCAGCTTCTTAGTCTTGGAAGTCTCCCCAAATTGTCCTGCACCCTCTCTGTGCCTGCTGTGTCCTGTGTCCATGTGAGTTGATCTCACCTTGGCCCCTCCTGCCTGGCTTGTCCTCTGTCCACGTGTGAGTTGATCTCACCTGGGCCCCACCTGCCTGGCGTGTCCTATGTCCATATGAGCTGATCTTACCTGGGCCAGTTCTTCCCCTTTCCACTGTCACGGGGCTGGTTCAAATCTCAGGTCCCTCCTGCTCTGCAAGCTGCAGCACCCTCTCAATGTAATTCCCCATCCACTGGCTTGGCTCTTTCCAGCCTACTTGTCACAGGCTAGGCAGAGTTTGCACCTTCTTCTTAGCTCGGGACCTGTGGAACTGGCCTTATGTACCCTGTGAAGTCTTGGCTTTATCTCAAGGACACTCATGGTTTGCTTCAAGCCATCTTTTTAGCCTGCTTTCATACTTTCCCCATCTACATAATATGTATTTGGTTTACTGGGCATTTTTGGTTCTTGGAGCCCGTCACGTAGTTGGTGCTGTTCCTGCCGGGGCAGAAGCTCTGGGCTACTCCTTTCCCCAGCTCCCCTGCTGTTAAGAAGTCAGCAGATTCTTCCTCCTCTCCTTTGGATTACCTGGCTGAGTTCTCAATGAGATCATTTCATTTGGCTCCTAGCGTCCCTTAGCTAGCTGATCTCTCCATGGGTTGTGCGCTACTGGGGACACAGAACCTGCTGTCTTTCCCTGTAAGTCAGGCAGTCTGTGTGGAGCTGAACAACTTGACACTGTCTTTTCTGAAGGCTTAATAACCCAGGCAGAGTGAGAGCCAGGAGTTAGAGGACTGCTGTTTCTCTTCAAGGGATGGAATCTCGCTGAGTGGTGTCAGGGAGGGTCTTCCTACAGGATGATGGCTGCTTAGGCAGTGTCTGCGTGCTGCGGGGAGTGGAGTGTAATCTGGGCACGTGGTGGGAGAATTGGCAGACCCCTGACCTGGGGTGAGTCTCTGAGCCTTGGCTTCCTGATCTGTGGGGAAGGGATGGCAGTGACTGTGTGTGTCCCGAGTTTGCACAGTCCTGGATGCCTGTCGCTGCTGCCGCAGTCATCTCAGGTCTAGGAATCCCTGACATTCAAAGGCACCTTGCAGTTTCTGTCCGCCTCTGACCTTTTATGGTGCTGGGTTCTGTACCCGGATGGAGGGTGGCAGCAGATCCCAAGTTTTCTTTGTAAAAGCTTTTTGAAAATTCAAGTTGAAGCATTTAAAAATTTTGTTTGTTTATTTATGTAAGACGCTGAGTGACAGAAAAAAGAGAGGGAAATCTTCCATCCAGCGGTTCACTCCACAAATGCCTGCAACAGCCAGGGCTGGGCCAGGCCAAAGTTAGGAGCCCAGAGTTCCTTGCGGGTCTCCATGTGGGCGGCAGGGACACAAGCACTTGAGCCATCACCTGCTGCCTCCCGTGGTGCACGTGAGCAGGAAACCAGATCTGCATCATGGAGCAACCGAGACTTGAACCAGACTCTCCAGTGTGGGATGTGGGTGTCCCAAGCTGCAGCTTAACCTGCTGCACCACAATGCCGCCCACACTTTGAAGCAATTTAATGATAAATTTTAGCTTACAAATTATGTATGTTCCTTTTATAAATCTTGAAAAATATAAGTGGATAGGAAAAAAATAATTCCTCATCCTGCATCCTAACTGTGCATAGACAGGCACAATTAACATTATGTGTTTATTTAGTATTGTTTATTCTTTTAAAAAAATTGTATTGATTTTAAAAATTGAATTTATTGGCCAGCTCTGCAGCTCACTTGGCTAATCTACCTGCAGCACCGGCACCCCAGGTTCTAGTCCCGTTTAGGGTGCTGGATTCTGTCTCGGTTGTTCCTCTTCCAGTCCAGCTCTCTGCTGTGGCCCGGGTAGGCAGTGGGCCCTGCACCCACATGGGAGACCAGGAGGAAGCACCTGGCTCCTGGCTTCAGATCGGTGCAGCTCCGGCCATAGCAGCCATTTGGAGGGTGAAGCAATGGAAGTAAGACCTTTCTCTCTGTCTCCCCCTCTCTTACTGTCTAATTCTGCCTGTCAAAATAAATAATAGAAACATTTTACAAAATTGAATGTATTTTATAAATCTGTATTCTGATTTTTGAAGTAGCATAAGCCTTTTCCATATTATGAAGGTTTTGTGGGAGTGAACTAGAAAATGGGAGATCTTTCTCCTCTCTCTCTCTCTCTTTTCTCTCTCTCAGCCTCCTTTGCCTTTCAAATAAGATGAAAATACATTAAAATTAAATGCCTGTGATAGTGGTTTATGCTAGAGATTTGATATCGATATATGTACACATTCACACATACATACACACATATCCCAATAAGTAAATAAATAAATAAATTCCTACATAAGACCCAAAACTCTAAAATGACTAGAGAAAAGCAGAGGGAAATGTCCATGGCATTGGTCTGAGCAGTAATTCTTCAATGTGACCTCAAAGGCGTGGGCAACAAAAGCAAAAATAGACATGTGAGATTGCATACCAGAAAATCCTTCTCCAAGCAAGGAAACAAGTAACAGAGTAGAGAACCGACCCACACACTGAGAGAGGATACTTGAAATCATTTATCAGGTGAGGGGTTACTACCTTAATACAAAGAACTCAAATGAATCAGTAACAAGAGAACAAACAGCTCCTGAATGGACATTTCTCGAAAGAAGACATACATACAAGTAACCATCGCCAAGTATCAGAGAAATGCAAATTAAAACCACACAGAGAGGCCAGTGTTGTGACAAGGCGGGTAAGTTGCAACCTGAGACGCTGACATCCCACACGGGCACTGGATTTTGTCCCACTCCCTTCACTTCCAATCCAGCTCTCTGCTAATGACCTGGGAAAAGCAGTGGAGGATGGACCACGTGTTTGGGTCCCTGCATCCAGGGGCTCCTGGCTCCTGGCTTTGGTCTGGGGCAGCTCTGGCCATTGCAGCCTTCTGGGGAGCAAACCAGCAGATGAAAGGGCCCTCTCTCTGTCCCTCACTCTCTCTTCCAACTCTAACTTTCAAATAAACATACAAATCTTCAAAATCGATAAATAAAAATAAAACCATATAAGATGGCATATCACTCCACTAGACTGGCTATTCCCAAAAGACCCAAGCCACAGGTGCAGAAAGAGGGGTTAGCACACTTCTCAAGGGAATGTCAGTCAGTGCAGCATGTTGAAAACAAGCATGGAGAACCGCTAAAAGCTAAAAACAACTCAAACTCTCCCAGGACCCCACCAGCCCACATCTGGATTTATGTACATGTGCATGTAAGGTGTATATGTACATGCACGTAATGTGTGCGTGTACACGCATGTGACATATGTGACATGTATATGTGTGATGTGTTTGTGTACATGCATGTGATATGTACGTGTGAATGTAATGTGTGTATGTGGTATATACAGGAATACATAATGTATATGGCAGAGCCATGTCTTCACTCACATGTCCACTGCAGCACTGCTCACCACAGCCAAGACAACGGAAACGCATGAATGCCCCTTGGCAGGTGAACGGACAAGGAATGGGAGCTGCAACACACTCAGGAATACCCGGACCCAAAACACCCACAGGAGGGTCTGTCATTTACATCACATTCATGGAGATGAAAGTCATGTACTGTATATGAAGACTCCAAAGTCCTTAAAACACAGGATTGAAATGTTCTTACTGGGGCTGGTGTTGCAGCACAGGGGGTTAAGTCACCACCTGTGTCCCCAGCACCCCATGTGAACACCAGTTCATGTCTTGGCTACTCCACTTCTGATCCAGTTCTCTGCTAATGTGCCTGGAAAAGGAGCAGGACATGGCCCAAGCTTGGGCCCTTGACACACACACTGGAAACCTAGATGGTGTTCCAGGTTCCTGACTTCTGCCAGGCACAGTCCCAGCCATTGTGGCTATTTGGGGAGTGAACCAGCAGATGGAAGATCTTTCTTCTCTCCCACTCTGTGTGTTTCTGTGCGTGTGTGTGTGTGCGCACATGCGTCCCTGTGTGTTTCTACCTCACCACACACCCGTAACTGCCCCTCAAGTAAATAAATAAATCTTAAAAAATAAAAAAGGGAAGGGGAAGAAATACCAGAGAGTTGATCTGACTCCACCCAATGAGAACACAGCAAGAAGATGGCCGCCCTCACCAGGAACCCAACCATGCTAGCACCTGGGTCAGACTTGCAATGCTGAGAACCAGCAGAAAGTCAATGTCTGTGGCTGGGCCAGGCCAGCTGTGGGGTTTGTTACAGCAGCCTGAGCTGACTAACACAAGCCCAAGGCCTCCAGAAGAGCATGTGACAACCTGACACAGCTAATCTGTGAACTCACGTCCCCACATGGCCAGGCCTGGTGCTGCAGCAGATACAATTCCCATTGCCCCCAGCTCCGTCTCCTTACTGGCATCACCAGATGGGAGAACTCCATCATCACCACTGTGTGTCCCACCAACACAGCAGGCACACTTGGGGGGAAAATTACAGCATTCCACTCCCTTAGGACGACCACCTAGCAAATCAGGACAAGACAGTCAAGAGTGGGAATTGAGAAATTGTCTCTATAATGTGCCTGCAGTAAGCCACGCTGCTAACAAAGTAGGAGAGGTCTCAGATGGGTGAGTCACATGGCCGGTGGCAGGCACCATGGAGAGCTGGCTACAATGCACACCTGGGAGCGGGTGAGCTCTCGGAAACGAGGGAGCTGCTTACTGTCACTCAGGTCCTGCTGGAGACCCTCCTGGCAGGAGAAATCCAGGCTCACTTTCATGGTGACAGTGAAGGTGGCCGCCTGCCCAGGCTGCAGGGGAAACTGGGTGAGATTTTCTTCCAGCTTCCAGCTCAGGAAGTCGCCGTACAGTATCTCTGCAATGGTAACAACAATAGTGATGTTGATGGTGATGGCAGAGCAGAGGCACAATGAGACTGACACCAACCCGGCTGGGAAATTCTGGCACAAGCTCAAAAACAAAGACAAGAAGCATTCAAGATGTCAGAGAGCAAAAAGTCCCAGGAAAAGTCCTGAATCAGAAGAGGCCGTGAGGCACAAAGAGGAGGGAGAATGCATCATGTTACAACCAGCTACAGCACTCTCCTTGCCTGCCCAGAGGGCTTTTCCTTCCTCAGAAGTGCTTCACTGGAGAGATGAACTCTGGGGCTGAGGCCACAGAGCCCTAGGGGCAGGGGACAGAGAGGCGGTGGTGTATGGAGGAGAAGGGACGTGTGAGGAACATCAACCCTGACTGTAGCTGACCTGCAGGAGGCACCTGCCAACCACCACCCTAAAGGAAGGGGAGGAACAGGTGGCAAACGTGGGCTCAGTGCTAAGTGGTATCACCGAAACACCAAGAGCCAGGCAGCTGCTGTCCGCGTGCTCCCCTGAGCAGTACCTGCTAAGATCGGTGTATATACTCTCTCCCTGACTTCTCCATGGGCTCTGCTCCCCATCCCATCTTAGGAAGGGCACCACGTCCACACAGCATCCGGCACTCTGCTGTCCAACCCTGACCGCAAGCCTGTGAAACGGTGCCATTCTTTCAAGTGTAATTCTTTACATGAGTGTGGTGCACCGAGATCCTGGGATAACCACAAGGCCAGAATGTCAGTGATGCTCCAGGTCTCACACACAGAACCCTGGGAGGCCAGCATGAGCACACTCAGACACCAAACAATCTGCTTATGTTGTAGGAAACTCTGTGCCTTAAGTGATGTGTGCAAGTCACAGGCAGCGCCATGCTCAGGGACCATCTGATGCCAAACAACCAAAGCCTTTATGGCTAAGGCACAGCTGCGGGCAGGGCCAGTGAGCCTTCTCTGTGGCTACAGTGCCATGGCAAGCTACACAGCTCGGGCACCAGATTCAAGACCAGGCCCTGCCTCACAGGCAGTCCTTCCTGTTTGTTTCTTCTCTGTATTTCTGTGCTACCAGACAGAATGAAGAGAGCAGCTTCTCAAAATCCCACAGAGGGACGTGCTGCCAGAGGGAACAGGAGAAACAGATGTCAACCGTGGTGCGCACATCACTCATTCTCCCCCTGAGAAAAGTGGTGTCAGCATCTTAACACCGAGTAGCACTGGGTGACGAGCAGGGACCGCTCAGCTCTGCTGTGCTTGCCGGCTTCTCCCTGCACCCGGGCTCAGCTCCAGCATCGGTGGGAAAAGACGCAGCCCAAGAAGCTCGGCCCGATCAAACCCTGCATGAATCTTCAATCACGCTGGCATGGAGTCAGCACTTCTTGTTGAAGAAAAAAAGACATCCAGCAGTGTGTGGGGGTGTGGCTACATACGTGCACGTGTCTGCATGTGTGCACACCCTCACACACGTGGATCACAGGACATTTGTTGGAAAGCTTAAACAAACAGTAGACTTTTCTGAATCTGGGACTATTTAAGCAAGAGTGAAAGTTGGCATCTTCCCATGCCTACAAAGGAAGACTTGTTGCAGGTGAATTATAAGTAGGAGGGTTAAATCAGTAGACAATCCTGGTCTTGAAATGTGGTGGTGTGTAACGCCTCATCTCTCTGGAGGGAATGTGTATACACGGGGACGAGCTTGTCCCGTAAAAGCTTGAGGGGCCCATAAAGGCTGGCCCGATACTTCAGAGCACTAACCCTCCCTGCACACTGAACATGCAAAGGAGTTAAAATAAGCCAGGAGGGGCAGAAGTCGGGCAGGAGTGGGGCACAGTGGTTAAGAAGTCACCCGCGGGTAGGTATTGTACTGCAGCAGATTAAACCTCCCTGTGGAGTACCCACATCCCATGCTGGAACACCTGGTTCAAGTCCCAGCTAATCGGCTTCCCCTATCCAGCTTCCTCTGGGAGGCAGCAGATAATGGCTCAATTACTTGAGTCCCTGCCACCAACGTGGGAGATCCGGTTGGAGGTCCAGGCTCCCAGCTTTGACCTGGCCCAGCTGCAGCTGTTGTGGGCATTTGGAAAATGAACCAGAAGATGAAAGATCTATTCCTCTGTCACTTTGCCTTTCAAATAAATATACCAACATTTAAAAAGTAAAGAAAAAAGAATTTTATTAAAAAAAAAAAAAACACTTGAGACGCCTGCAAGTTTGAGTTCCAGCTCCACTTCTGACTCCAGCTCCCTGCTAATGCACACCCTAAGAGTGAACCAGCAGATGGGATCTTTCTCTCCCTCTCTGTCTTCCTTAGCCTCTCTGTCTCTGACTTTCAAATAAATTAAACAAATAATTTTTTGTCGTAAAATAGGTCAGGATAGCAAGGAAGACGGGAGGAGGGAAAACAGAACAAGAAACTTTTCTTTCTCTGAGGTTGGTGTCTGAAGAATGGGGGGTTATTCAGGGTGAGCACAGACACGTTAAAGCACTGTGGGGGCCCTGCCGGGACCCTCAGTGTCTCCCAGCTGTCGGGCAGGATCAGGAAAGGACACAGGGTGCCAGTAGGTTTAGCGGCATCGGGCACGGAGACCACAAATGCAGTCCTGCAGAGAGGAGGGTGCACCAAACACCGCCACTGCCAAAGCAAGCCTGGGTCCAGCGCTTCGGTGCCCAGTACTGTCCACCTGTGTCCTGCATTCTCAGGATGGCCCCAGGAGGTGAGAACCGTGGTTGACACTTGTGCAGCACCTGCTAAGTGACAAGCACTGCTCTGGGTTCTCAGGCATGGAGGATGTCACAGTGAAATTATCAGATTATCAGAGCACCCACCCTGATAGCCCTCCTGTGGTCACTGGGACAACTTCATATGGAAAAAGAATGTCAAGTGCCTCACATCTGGCACATGGAATGAGCTCTAGGGTGGGAGCTCTTCCTAATTTTAAGATAGAAAATAACTCTACCAGCGGCACAAAGAAAATGTTGCAGGCACCAGAGAAGCATTCAATCCACAGAGCAGGCATTCAGTAGGCTCGGCGGGCCCAAGGTGAAGCTGAGGCAAGAATGGAAATAGATGCTCGTTAATATCCACAGGCAAACCTGCTGCTGTCGCCATGGCCCCACACAGGAGCCTGGTGCACGTTCCCAGCTTCTAGTGCTGGTGGTCATCTGTCACCACTGGCAGCCTTGCTTTGTACAGCAAAAGAACCAGGAATTATTCCCTTTGTATATTCTGGAAGCAGAGGGTTTGTTTCCATTAAGTTAATTCCACATGTAGATGTATGGCAGCTTGGGAGGAAACTAAAGAAAGAATGCTGGTTTTAATTTTTCACTCCTAACTGTGTTGCTCTGAGATGGCTACACCGGGCTGTGTGTTACATGATTATCATGCTTCTGCCTCCTAAGGGTGACTACACCAAAGCTGAGAATCAGGAGACTTTGGTCCTCCTACTGGTTCCCCGCCCACCTGCCATGTGACCTTAGTCAGTCACCTCTTTTGCCTTTACTTCCCCTGTCCATAAAAAGGAGGAGAGTAACACAGGCCCCAGGCATCCTAGGCCTAACTAGAGACAAGCCGAGCAAAGCAACACAACACAGGGACACATCAGGGGCCAGCATCTGGCTCAGCCATTAAATGCCTGGGACCCCTGCATTTCACCTTCAGGCTCAGCTCTGCTCTGGATTCCAGCTTCCTGCCAGTGCACATCTTGGGAGGTCCTGAGTGATGGCTCACGTACTTGGATCCCTGTGACCCATGCGAGAGGCCTGAATTGAGTTCTGGCTTTGGCCTGTCCTGGCCCTGGCTGTTGCAGGCCTTTGGCCCTCTGGGAGTTAAAACAATCTATGGATAATCTTTGTCTCTCTCTCTCTGTCTTTCTGCCTTTCAGAGAAATGAAAGTAAATTTCTTTTTTTAAGATTTATTTTATTTGAAAAGCAGAGTTACAAAGAGAAAGAACAGAGAGAGAGAACTCTTCCATCTGCTGGTTCACTCCCCAAATGGCTCCAACGGCCAGAGCCAGACCAGGCTGGAGCCAGAAGTCAAAAGCCAGGAGCTTCCTCCAAGTCTCCCACAGGGACCCAAGCACTTGGACCACCTTCCATTGCTTTCCCAGCATACTAGCAAGGAGCTGGGTCAGAAGTGGAGCAGCTGGGGCACAAACTGGTACCCACATGGGATATCAGTGCCACAGGCAGTGGCTCAACCAGCTACACCACAGTGCCAGCCTGAAAATAAACGTCTAAAGATTTTTAAGACCGACCAGGTGTGGGCAAGACCCAGCAGAAAATTAAACTCGAGGCAGGGAAGAGAAGGTGACTGGGCTGCATGTCTGCCAATTGCCACCTGCCTGGTTGCCATGCATGTCACCCACACCCTGCATCACCAGCAGCAAACACCCAGTGGGGCTGCCCAGCACACAGATGACAGACAAGAGCATTTGCTCCTGGGGTAGCACTAGGACTTGCTGGGAAGAAAGCTGGGGAACTTTCTGGGGGGATGGAAATGTTCTGTATTATATCTTGACGAGGGCTTAGATTACACAATGACATGGGCCAGCATCTGTTGGACTCATCAGATGGAACATGTTAGACCTGCACGTTTCAGCACATACGCATTTTATCAAAAACATCCAGCTCAGAAGCACTCATCGGTGCTTCTGAATTCTGGAACTTTAGACAAGATACTGGAGTGGGGAGGGGAGGTATGCAGGTAGGAGGCCAGAGAGATGTGTCACAAAGCAAATGCAGCAGAATGCTAGGTATGGAAGCTACATAGCAGGCACACAATTGTTTAGATAGGATTCCTACAAGTCTGCAATGAATACTGTCCTGATAAAAGGCAGGAAAGAAAGGGATGGCTGGCACAGGACTGAGTTCCAGAAGAGTTCAAAGGCACAGCAACAGCAAAGGAAACAGCAGCCCAGAAAGGTGGAAAAGCTACACCTTGGCCTTGGCACTGTGGTGCCGAGGGTTAAGCAGCCTCCTGCAATGCCGGCATCCCAGATGAGCTTCAGTTCGAGACGTGGCTGTTCCACTCCTAATCCAGCTCCCTGCTAAAGAGCCTGGGAAAGCAGCGGAGGTTTCCCCAAGTGCTTGGGCCCCGGCTATCCACGTGGGAATCCTGGATGGAGTTCCTAGCTCCTGGCTTCAGCCTGGCCCAGCCCTCAAGGGCTGAGTCAGGAGGCCACCCTGGGCTGTGGGAACCATGGGATCGGCCTGCTCTCATCTCCCAGTCTCCAACTCAGTAACCAGTCTGCTGAGGATCTGACCCCTGTTCAGATTCAGTAATGGGAACCAAGGGCATTAAGGGGTCTGTCTCATGCCTGTAGCATGTGGTGTGTGATCTCCACCCCAACCAGTGTTGAACCAAACTAAAGGATGTCTGAACAGTAACTATGTAAAACATCGCTTGTGCAAGGCAACAACGCAAACTTCCCAGGGTCTGACGCACTGACCACACCTACCCTTGGTGGGGAGCAGTTTGGAGGTGACCTCCAGTGTCTCCAGGGGTTCCTGGCCAATGTTTTCTAAGGTGACGATGAGTTGCTCAGTCCCTGCGTTGAAGAGCTGCATAGACACGTTGGTAGATTTCTCGTCACCAGAGGAAGGCTGCAACAAGTGTACCAATCTAAACCAAAAGCAAGGAGAATAAACTGAAGGAAGAAACCAATGCTGTGTAGGAATGATTCACATCAGGAGCCGGTGCTGTGGTATAGTGGGTAAAGCTGCTGCCTGCAGCACAGCATCCCATGTGAGCGCTAATTCAAATCCTATCTGCTCCACTTCCAATCCAGCTCTCTGCCAATGTGCCTGGGAAAGCAGCGGAAAATGACCCAAGTACTTGGGCCTCTGCACCCATGTGGGAGACCCAGAAGAAACTCCTGGTTCCTGGCTTTGTCCTGGCCAAGCCCAGTCATTTGGGGAGTGAACCAGCAAATGGAAGTTCGATTCTGTCTGTCTGTCTGTCTCTCTCTCCCTTTCAATTAATTAAAAAAAAAGATTCACATCAGGTTAAAGGGTGACCACATTTTGGTATTCAGAAATAGGAGCTAGAGGTGCTGGCACTGTGGTGCAGCCTGTTAATGCCCTGGCCTGATGTACCGTCATCCCATATGAGTGCCGGTTCTTGTCCTGGCTGCTCCACTTCCCATCCAGCTCTCTGCTATGGCCTGGGAAAACAGTGGGAGATGGACCAAGCCTTGGGGCCCCTGCACCCAAGTGGGAGACCTGGAGGAAGCTCCTGGCTCCTGGCTTTGGATAGGCACAGCTCCAGCCATTGCAGCCAATTGGGGAGTGAACCATTGGATGGACGACCCCCCCTCTGCATCTCCTTCTCTCTGTATAACTTTGACTTCCAAATAAATAAAGAAATCTTTAAAAAAAGAAAAGAAATAGGATCTAGAGAATCTTGCCTTTAAATGAGAAATTCAGGAACCAACCATGCTGAGGACAAGTCGGGCTCTGTAAGCCAGGCACATGATGTGCCTCGGCTCCAGGCTCCCATCAGAGGCACTTTTTTCCCAAACCACTTTTTCCCAAACCTAATCCTGAAAAAAATAACAGCACAACAAGTCAAGGCAACTTCCTCTGCACCATCTGTAACAGCGTTCCTCGCTCCTAGGTCAGGGAAGAAAAGCCGATGCACAGCCTCCCTGCATGACCCCTGTGCGGCTCACATATCTGTCTTCCTGGGCAAACGTGTCAGGAGGTAACAAAACTCGGCCAGGACTAATCACTGGGCGTCTCACACAGCAGGGTGCCCAGGCCTTCTGTGCTGCAGGGGAGAGGGGCAGAGGGAGGCACCCACAGTGTAGGAGCCCCAGAGCTCTGAGGAATGGCACTGCTGCAAAGGCACACTTGGGAAGTGGCACTGGAACCCAGCTCCCACCGGCAGCACTGTCCTCCTTGGCCATGTGCTGGCCCCAGAGCCTTCCCAAGGCAGGAACGATGTTTCTGTCTGTTTGCTATCAGCTCCTAGCCTAAGAAAGGACTTCAAAGACCAATCCCATTCACATAGCTACAAAGAAAATAAAATAGCTTGGAATTTTTTAATTTATTTGGCAGATAGAGTTAGAGTGTGAGAGAAACAGAGAAAGTCTTCCTTTCACCCCCCACAATGGCCACCACGGCTGGAGCTATGCTGATCTGAAGCCAAGAGTCAGGAGCTTTTTCCTGGTCTCCAACATGGGTGCAGGCACCCAAGCACTTGGCCCATCCTCCACTGCCTTCATGGGCCACAGCAGAGAGCTGGACTGCAAGAGGAGCAACTGCGACTAGAACCACCGGCACCCATATGGAATGCTGGCACCGCAGGTGGAGGATTAACCAAGTGAACCATGGCATCGGCCCCAGCTAAGAATAAATTTAACCAAGAATTTTCAATATTGGAGAATCACAAAAGATTAAAGAAAGGAATAGAAGAGGACACCAAAACAACAACAACAAATTGAGAAGCTTCTGCACTGCAAAAGAGACACTCAGCAAAGTGAAGAGGCAACTAACAGTTGCAAAGTATGCAATTGATAAAGGATAACCTACCAGAAACTTTCAAGAAACTCAACAACAGCAAAACAAACCACCCACTCAAGAAATGGGCAAGGGACTTCAACAGGCTAAATATTTCAAGAAAGGAAATCTAAATGGCCAACAAACATATGCAGAAATGCTTAGGATCGGCCAGTGCCACGGCTCACTAGGCTAATCCTCCATCTGCGGCACCGGCACCCAGGTTCTAGTCCCAGTCAGGGCGCCGGATTCTGTCCCGGTTGCTCCTCTTCCAGGCCAGCTCTCTGCTGTGGCCCAGGAGTGCAGTGGAGGGTGGCCTGGGTGCTTGGGCCCTGCACCCACTTGGGAGACCAGGAGAAGCACCTGGCTCCTGGCTTTGGATCGGCGCAGTGCACCGTCCACAGCGTGCTGCCGGAGTGGCAATTGGGGGGTGAACCAACGGAAAAAGGAAGACCTTTTTCTCTCTCTCTCTCTGACACTGTCCACTCTGCCTGTCAAAAAGAAAAAAAAAAATGCTCAGGATCACTAGCCGTCAGGGAAATGCAAAGCAATACTACAATGGCCTTGTGAATGTGGGGAAAAAGGCACCCTAATCCACTGCTGGTGAGAATGTAAACTGGTATTGCCACTGTGGAAGACAGCATGGAGATCCCTCAGAAATCTGAATACGGACATAGCATATGACACAGCCATTCCACCCCTGGGAATATACCTAAGGGAAGTGAAATCAGCATATGAAAAAAG
Organism: Oryctolagus cuniculus; assembly: GCF_964237555.1. Classification (NCBI taxonomy): domain Eukaryota; kingdom Metazoa; phylum Chordata; class Mammalia; order Lagomorpha; family Leporidae; genus Oryctolagus; species Oryctolagus cuniculus. The sequence goes on along the minus strand of NC_091443.1, from coordinate 94,945,372 downwards.
AGTTATCGCTGCCCCCGTATTTACTACAGCTCAAATCACAGCAGCAAAAATATGCAATCAGCCTAAATATCTATCGCCTTAAGACTGAATAAAGACATTATGGGCTATGTACATATGCAGACTGCATACATATACAGACTGCATAGCCTGGCTATTGTGCACCCTACTGCAATAAGCATAGGCCTATGAAAACCTCCCTGTCTATAATGATTTCTTGTTTTTTTTTAAAGCTATAATACCAAATATTTTGAGGTTTAACGGCTATTTTTTTGACAGGCAGAGTTGGACAGTGACAGAGAGAAAGGTTTTCCTTCCGTTGGTTCACCCTCCCCCCCCCCAAATTGCCCTATGGCCGATGCACTGCACCGATCTGAAGCCAGGAGCCAGGTACTTCTCCTGGTTTCCCATGGGGTGCAGGGCCCAAGCACTTGGGCCATCCTCCACTGCCTTCCCGGGCCACAGCAGAGAGCTGGACTGGAAGATGAGCAACCGGGACAGAATCCAGCGCCCCAACTGGGACTAGAACCTGGTGTGCTGGTGCTGCAGGCAGAGGATTAGCCTAGTGAGCCGCAGCGCCTGCCAAAATACAGTTCTTGAAAACGCAGTGAAACTGACAAAACATTTATCCACAGGAAACAGGGGGAAAAAAGAGACCAGACTCCAGTGACTTAACAACAGAAATGACAGCGAGGACATTACTACCAACTTTACCAAAATAATAATCAAAAAGCACTGCGGAAAATCCACAGAGCCCTAACATCACACCAAATGCGAGGAACCCGAAACTGTCCTCCTAGACCAGGAAACGGACCAGCATTTTTGCCCTTGTTCCTCCAGTCCACAGTCTCAGAGGTCTAGAGCAGGGCGGCTGGGCCATCACAAAGCAAACACACGGGAACGCGGGGCCATTCCGGGAGGAGACAGAGCCACCTCTGCTCTCGCACAGCTGCTCGCACAGCACGACCGCGACGCCACTCGCACCGTCGGGACCCAGTGGGAAACCGCAACAGCTGCGCGTCACTCACCTCCAAGGGGGCCCGGTCTGCTGGCAGGACAGAGGCCCGCCAAGGCCGCTGCTTCCGGAAGGGGCCGAAGAAGAGAAACGCGCCTGGGAAACGGCGCGGCAGCCTCTCCTGATCCCGGCCTGGCCCTGGGGCCGCTGGGTCTCCCTCAGGCTCGGCCAGCAGCATCGCAGACAGCTACTCACGGCTCGTGCAGGCTCTCGGCAGGAGCGGACACGGCGCTGACTCCCACCTGAGCACCACTGGGCTGTAGGCGCCAGGCGACCGGGTGCACTTCCGGGTCACAGCGCCAGGTGCAGGCACACTCCCCACTGGCCGTCACCACGGCGACACAGGATGCTTCTGCACACTGCCCCATCCAGCCTCCGAAGTTCCAGGACTGCTTCCAGTCTTGCCTCTCCAGGGTTCTCTGGGAGAAGCTGGGCCATCAGCGTCTGCATCCCTGAGTCACAGCCTGGATAGTGTCTGTTTCATTTGACAGGTTTTCTTCTAGATGCTCAGTTAGTTGTCACAGATCAGGGGGAATATATGATATTTATCGCTTGGGGACTGGCTTATTTCACTCACCATGATGTTTTCCAGATTCCTCCATTTTGTAGCAAATGACTGGATTTCATTTTTTACTGCTATATACTATTCTTTAGAGTACATATCCCATAATATCTTTATCCAGTCTTCTGTTGATGGGCATTTAGGTTGAGTCCATGTCTTAGCTATTGTGAATTGAGCTGCTTATCTAAGTACCTGAATATATATAAATTATTATATGTATAATATAATATACATATATATTATTTATCTAATTACCTATATATATATATATATCTCAGGGCTCACACATTTTTTCATTCTGGAATCCTTATTTGTTTTATTGTTTTGGCTTACCACAGCTGCATTTTCCTTTGTTTTTGAGCTGTTCACCAAAAGTTTGCTTGTTTCAAATTTAATTATTTGTTTATTCATTTGTTTATTTATTCTTTTAAAAACAAAACTGTATTTGACATAGTATCGCTTATGATACAAGAAACACATTAAATTGGAGTTTTATGATTAGAAAACTACAGGGAACACCTACCCTTATGATCTATGTGTCTGGGAAAAGTGAAGGAGAAGGATTTTAAGTTTATCCAAAATGAATTTGACTACAATTTTTTTGTTTAAATCATTTGAAATGCTGAAGCCCCTTGGCCAGTATTGAGAGGCACAAACCAGAAAATCAGTTCTCCTGTTACTAAGCTCTATATCAGATCTGGCTACAGCCTCTTTGCTTGTTTGTTTTGCATTTTAATGCATTACATTTCATTTTGGCTTATAAATATTAATATGTTACATTTTGACTTCGTTCTACATAATTTTACATAATTGTAAAAATGGTCTTCTTTAATCAGGGCACTGGCATTTAACCTTCTGGAATCATACTTTTTTTTGTTTTGTTTTGTTTTGGCTTCCAGCAGCCAGCTGTTTATGGGCTGTTACACACTTTTTGTGTGTGGCACAAAGGAGAAAAATCTGCTTCTCTCATTGCAAAACTCCATATCAGATCTGGATACAGCCTCTTTGTTTATTTGCTTTTTTAGGTATTTTTAATGTATTATATTTCATTTCAGTTTATATATTTTATTATGTTACTTTTTGACTTCACGCCAGATTAAAGAATTTTGGTAATTGAATTAATTTTCTTTTTTAAATCAGGTCTCAGGCATTTCACCTTCTGCAATCCTACTTTCGTTTTCTTATTTTCCCTTACAGCAGCCAACTTTTCCTTTGTTAATGAGCTATTGCCCCTTTTATTCCTTGTTTTCAATCTATTCATTTGTTTATATATTTATTCTGTCATAAACAACAATAAAATTGACATTGTATCACTTATGATACAATAAAACACAAAAAAATTGGAGTTTTATGATTAGAAAACTTTTGGGAACACCTACCCTTATGATGTATGCATCCGGGTCAATTAAATTTTAACTGTATTGTGCAAGAGAAGGATTTTAATTTCTCCAAAATGAATCTTACTGCGATTTTCTTGTTAAATCATTTGGAATCCTAAAACAACTTGTCTGGTTTTTGGTTGCACAAACAAGAAAAATCTGGTTCTCTTGTTGCTAACTTCCATATCAGTTCTGGCTGCAGACTGTTGGTTTATTTGGTATTTCATTTCATTTGGGCTTATAAATTTTATTATTTTACATTTTGGGTTCAGGCTGCATAATGGAATTCTGGTAATTATGCAAATACCCTTTCTTTTTATCAGGGCACTGGCATTTTACCTTCTGGAATTCTAGATTTTCTTTTATTGTTTTGGCTTCAACTAGTCAATATTTTCTTTGTTTATGGACTGTTCACCACATTATTTTGACTTTAAATTTATTTGTTTATTCATTGGATTATTTATTCTGTCCTAAATAAAAACACATTTGACATAATATCCAATATGATACCTAAAACAGCAAATTGGAGATTTGTGATGAGAAAACTACCCTTATGATCTATCTTATGGGAAAAATGAAATTTAAGTGGGAGAGAAGAATTTTAAATGTCTCTAAAACAAGTTTAACTTCAGTTTTCTTATTAAAATCATTTGGAATTCAAAATCAGCAATCTTGGCCTGTTTTGGGTGCCACAGACTAGAAAAAGCTGGTTCTCTTGTTACAGAGCTCCATATCAGTTCTGGCTACAGCCTCTTTGGCTGTGGTGGTTTTCTCTTTTTTTTTTTTTGTATTTTTTCATGTATTGCACTGCATTTCGGTTTATGAATTTTATTACGTTACATTTTGGCATCATGCCAGATAATGGATTTAAGTAAATGGATAAATGCTCTTCTTTAATCAGTGTGTAGGTTTTTTACCTTCTGGAATTCTAAGTTTGTTTTATTGCTTTGGCTTCCAGCTGCTGCCTTTTTCTTTGTTTATGGGCTGTTCTGCACAGTTTTATGATTTTTAAATTTATTTATTTGTGTATTCTGTCAGAAAAACACACTTGACATAGTATCCCTATTGTACAGAAAAACCCAAGAAATTAGAGTTTTATGATTAGAAAACTACAAGGAACACCTACCCTTATGATCAATGTGTCTGGAAAAGTGAAATTTAACCCTTTTGTAGTAGAGAAGATTTTTAAGTCTCACAAACCAAGTTTGACTGTGATTTCCTTGTTAAAATAATTCAGAATTATAATTTGTAGTAGAGAAGATTTTTAAGTCTCACAAACCAAGTTTGACTGTGATTTCCTTGTTAAAATAATTCAGAATTATAAAGCAACTTGACCTGTTCTGGGTGCAACAAACCAGAAAAATCCAGTTCTTTTTGCAAAGCTCCATATCAGATCTGGGAACAAAATCTTTGTTTCTTAGTATTTTGGGAATTTTATTCATCAATTCCATTTCCTTTTGGTTTATATTTTAACTATGTTACATTTTGCCTTCATGCCGATAATACAATTCAGGTAATTGGATTAATTTTCCTTTTTAATCAGGGTTCAAGCATTTTAATTCTTCAATTCCAGGTATTTTTTTTTGGCTTCCAGCAGCTGCATATTTCTTTGTTTAGGGACTACTCCCAAATTTTTCCTTGTCTTAAATTTATTTGTATGCTTATTCATTTATTCTATGAAAAACAATACATTAGAAATAGTATCACTGTCGATACAAAGAAACACAACAAACTGTCATTTTATGATTAAAAAACTGCAGGAAACACCTACTCTTATGATCTACTTGTCTGGAAAAATTGAAATTTAAGCCCTCTGTAGAAGAGAACGTTTTATGTTTCTCTAAATTGAGATTAACTGAGGTTTTCTTCCCAAACTCATTCAGAATGCTCAAGCAATTTTCCCAGATTTGGGTGGCACAAACAAAAAGAATACAGTTCTTTTGTTAATCACCTCCATATCAGATCTGTCTAGAGCCTCTCTTTGTTTGGGTTTTTTGTTTTTGACAGAATAAATAAATGAACAAATGAATAAACAAATAAATTTAAAACCAGAAAAAATCTGGAGAACAGCCCATAAACAAAGGAAAATATTCTGCTGGTAGCCAAAACAATAAAACAAACCTAGAATTCCTGATTAAAACAACATCATTAACCCAGTACCTGAATTCCATCATCCAGCATGAAGCCGTAAGGTAACATAATAAAATTTATAAACCAAAATGAAATATAGCACATGAAAAAATGTAAAACAACCAAACCAAGATCAGTATCCAGATCTGATATGGAAATTTGAAACAAGAGAACTAGATTTCGCTGAGGTTTTTTTTGAATTTTATTTTAAAACGTATTTGAGAAACACAGAGACACACCACCACCACCCCTCCTACCTGCTGGTCCAGGCCCCCAAACGCCTACAAAGGCCGCCCAATCACCAGAGGGTCTGTTCCAGCCACACCTGACCCCGCCTCCACCCTCCCCCACCCAGGCAGGTGCTCCGCGACAACTGCCTGCAGAAGCTGCTGCAGCACCTGACCTCGCACAGCCTGACCATTGTGAGCAACACGTGCTGCACACTCTGGAACCTGTCGGCCTGCAGCACGCGAGACCAGGAGCTGCTGTGGGACCTGGGCGCCGTGGGCATGCTGCACAACCTGGTGCACTCTGGGCACAAAATGATCGCCATGGGCAATGCCGCTGCGCTGCACAACCTGCTGGCCTACCAGCCCGCCAGGCACCAGGCAGCTGCCACGGCCATGTCCCCCGGCACCTGCGTGCCCATCCTCTATATGTGCAAGCAGCGGGCACTAGAGGCAGAGCTTGATGCCCGGCACCTGGCGCAGGCGCTCGGCCACCTGGAGAAGCAGGCCCTGGCCGAGGCGGAGGCCGAGGTTGCAGCCGCCGCCAAGAAGCCACTGCTGCCCCTGTGGCACCTGGACGGGCTGGCGCGGTACTACGCCTCCGACTGGGGCTGCTTCGAGGACGACCACGACACGCCCTCCCTGGCCGCCACCACCGCGGAGCCCGCCAGCCCAGCCATGCTCTCCCTCTTCCTGGGCAGCCCCTTCCTGCAGGGCCAGGCACTGGCCGCACCCCGCCAGCCCGCCGCAGTCTGGAGCCCGAGAAGGAGGAGGGCAGCAAGGCTGTTGTGGCGGCCAAACCCAAACCAAGCTGGTGCTGGCGGTCCGCGGAGCGACCATCTGATGGAGGACATCTCGGCCTTGCACACCTCGTCTGACTACAGCTTCAGCCTCAGCTCCGAGGATCCCGGGCAGGAGGTGCGCAGGGGTGGGGTGGGGTGGGGAGGGCAGGCGCATCCCCTGCTGCTCAAGGCAGCTCATGCCAGCCTGTCCGACGACAGCCTCAACAGCAGCAGCAGCAGTGACGGCTACTGCCCGCGGGAGCACATGAGGACCTGCCCGCTTGCCGCGCTGCCCAAGCACTGCAAGGAGCTCCTGGGCGGGCAGCCGCGGCCCGCTCGGCTCGACCGTGGGCCCACCCGGGACACCGCTGGCGCCAACGCCCGCGTGCCCACCATCAAGCTGTCGCCCACCTATCAGAACGTACCTCTGCTGGAGGCCGCGGGCAGGGCAGGCACCAGGGATCCTGGCGGCCCCCAGGCGGCCCCCAGGGCCTGGAAGCAGCACTGGCTGCCGTCTGAGGGCCTGAGCAGGTGCCCGAGAAGCTGGGAGCTGGCTGGCCGGTCATGACCAACAGGGCGCTGCAGAGGCTGGTGGCGCAGGAGGGGCCCCTCTTGCTGACCCACTGCAGCTCGCTGTCCTCGGCCGGACGCCCCACCCCCAGCGAGGCCAGAGACCTGGACAGCGACTCCTCCCTCGAGGGCCTGGAGGAGGCCAGCCCCAAAGAGGCGGAGTTCGACCGGGCGTAACATGGGCCAGGGGCTGCCTCCCTACCCATGGCCATCCAGGCCCACTGGCGGGGCCGCGGCTGGGGCCTGGGCATGGAGGACGCCACGCTGTCCAGCTCGTCGGAGAACTGTGTGCAGGAGACGCCGCTGGTGCTGAGCCGCTGCAGCTCCGTGAGCTCCCTGGGCAGCTTCGAGAGAGCCCAGCCATCGCCAGTTCCATCCCCAGTGACCCCTGAGGCGGACTGGGCAGCAGCATGGTGAGCCCCAGGGAGCTGACCGACAGCCTCGGGCAGACCATGCCGCCCGGCAGCAGCAAGACGCCGCCGGCCGCGGAGCTCGGCCAGCCCAAGGGCAGCCAGGTCAGCCTGCAGTGGGAGAGCTACGGGAAGCGCTTCCTGGACATCCCCAACTGCCGGCAGCCCTGCCGCCTGCCTTCTGAGCTGGACGCCTGCAGCATCCGCTTCACCGTGAAGAAGCTGGACGAGAACTTCTGCGCCTCCAGACACAGTGCACTGGCCCTGCACAAGCACTACGTGCAGCAGGACCTGGAGCTGGGGCTGCTGCTGCCCACCTGCCCCGACCTCCGCACCAGCCACCATTGGTGAGAAGAGGCCGCCGGACGCCAGGAGGGGCCGGCACCCGCGGGCTCCCGCACCCGCACAGCCGCGGACCAGGAGCTGGAGCTGCTGTGCCAGTGCCTGGGGGCGGCCCTGCCCGTGCGGCTCTGCAAGGTGGCCTTGGCGCTGGTGCCCTGCCGCCGGGCACTGCCCATCCCCGTCTACATGCTGGTGCCCACCCGGGCCCAGGAGGACGACTCCTGCGCCGACTCGGCCGAGGGCACTCCGGTCAGCTTCTCCAGCGCCGCGTCCCTCAGTGAGGAGACCCTGCAAGGGCCCACCAGGGAGCAGCCCCGAGGCTGGCTGGACAGGCGGGAGCCCCCCGGCCTCGCGGCCCCAGCCAGCCAGATCTCCAGGAACCGGCTCAAGGCCGGGGGTGGCGGCCAGAGCCCGGAGCAGGGCCGGGGAACAGGCAGGAGCCGGACCGGGCTGGAGCTGCCCCTGGGCCAGCCCGCAAGTACCCACTTGGACCAGGCTGGGGGGAAGGGGGGAAGCAGTCCCTGTGCCTCAGGACGCCCACCAAGGAGGCCGTGTACTGCTTCTACGACTCTGAGGAGGCGCCCTCCTATGCCGGGCCGCACCCACGGCGACTGTCCACGATCCCGCGGGCCCTGAGGCGGGGCGGGAAGGAGGCCCGGGCCCCAGTCAAGGTGGCCTCTCAGGCCCAGCCGCCCCCCACCCCAGCCCAGCCCCGGCTGATCGCCAAGGAGACCCCCACCTTGCTATTCTCTGAGCTCTTCGGCCAGCTCACTTAGCGAGCCCGAGCCCTGTGAGCAGCCGGCCAGGCCAGCCACCTGGGAGACCCGGAGCCCACGGTCCCCCAGGCCCCGCGCCAGGGAGGCAGGGACCACAGCTCCCCCAGCCCGTGCTCAGAGGAGGAGCTCCTGCACTGCTGCATCGGCTCAGCCCTGCACAGGCGCCGCAAGGCCCGGGCTTTGGGCAGGACTAGTGGCCAGCAGAGGCACCCCAGGACTGCCTCGAGGAGGTGGCTGGCTCAGACCAGGCCTCGGACCTGGACAGCGTCCAGTGGCGCACCATCCAGGAGGGTGCCAACTCCATCATCACGTGGCTGCACCAGGCGGCCTTCTCCAAGTCCGACTCACTCCTGTCCCTGGGGTCTGCTCTATCCACGGGCCCCTCCCTGCAGCTCTCCATGCACAGGAACAGGTGCCAGCCCAGGGCCGGGCCGGGGAGGGCAGTGCCCGGCGGCCAGCATTTCTCTGGTTTTTGCACCCAAAATTAGCCAAGATGCTTTACCATTCTGAATAATTTTAACCAGAAAACCAGTTAAACTCATTTTGGAGACACTAAAGTCCTTCTCTTCTAGAAACGGCTTAAATTTCACTTTTCCCAGACACATAGAGCATAAGGGTAGCTGTTCCTTATAGTTTTAGAATGATTAAAATCCAAATTATTGTGTTCTTTTGTATTAAGGGATACTATGTCTAATTGTCTTGGTTTTTGATAGAATAAATAAGTAAATGAATAAACAAACAAGTAAATTTACAAACCAGAAAAACGTGTGAATAGCCCATAAACAAAGGAAAAAATGGCTGATGGAAGACAAAACAATAAAACTAACCCAGAATTCCAGAAGGTAGAATTCATGTGTCCTGATTCAAATGACCAGTTAATCAAATTACCAGGATTCCATTATCCAACATGAAGCCAAAATATAACATAATAAAATTATAAACCAAAATGAAATGTAATACATAAAATGTATACCAAAAAAAAAAAAACAAACCAAAGAGGTTGTCATTGGATCTGATATGGAGGTTATGACCAAGAGAAGTAATTATTCTGGTTTGTGCCACTGAAAACCAACCAAGTTGATTTACCATTCCAAAGCATTTTATCAAAAAAAAAAAAAAAACACAGTCAAACCCATTTTGGAGAAATGTAAAATCCTCCTCTTCTACAAACGGCTTAAATTTCACTTTTGTTAGACATATAAATCATGTGGATAGGTGCTTCCTGTATGCTTCTAATCAAAAATTCCCATTTGTTGTGTGTTTTGTATTCTAAGGGATACTATATCATGTGTGTTGTTGTTTTTGAAAGGATAAATAAACAAATCAGTAAACAAATAGATTTAAAACCAGAAAAAATGTGGGTAAGAGCCCATAAACAAAGGACAAATCATCTGCTGGTAGCCAAAACAATAAAAAACCTAGAATTACAAAAGGTAAAATTCCTATTCCCTGATTGAAAAGACAATTTAACCAATCATAAGGATTCAGTTATCCAACAGGAAGCCAACATGTAGCAGAATAAAATTTATAAAACAAAATGAAATGCAATACATGAAATAAATGCAAGACAAAGCAGCTATAGCCAGATTGGATATGGAGGTTAGCAACAATAGCAGTGAACTTCCCTCATTTGTGGCACTGAAATCCACTGATGTTGCTTTAGCATTCTGAATGATTTTAACAAGAAAACCACAGTCAAACATGTTTTGGAGAAATTAAAATACTTCTCTTCTAAAAAAGGCTTAGATTTCATTTTTCCCACACACGTAGAGTAGATGTTACCTGTAATATTCTAATCATAAAACTACAAATTGTGTTTTTTGTAACATAAGTTTACTATGTCAAATGTGTTGTTGTTTTTGTCAGAATGATAAATAGATAGATAGACAGATAGATAGATAGATAAGAATTAAATAGATTTTTTTTTGACAGGCAGAGTGGACAGTGAGAGAGAGAGACAGAGAGAAAGGTCTTCCTTTGCCGTTGGTTCACCCTCCAATGGCCGCCATGGCCGGCGCACCGCGCTGATCCAAAGGCAGGAGCCAGGAGCCAGGTACTTATCCTGGTCTCCCATGGGGTGCAGGGACCAAGCACTTGGGCCATCCTCCACTGCACTCCCGGGCCACAGCAGAGAGCTGGCCTGGAAGAGGGGCAACCGGGACAGAATCCAGCGCCCCAACTGGGACTAGAACCCAGTGTGCCAGCGCCACTAGGCGGAGGATTAGCCTAGTGAGCCGCGGCGCCTGCCAAAATACAGTTCTTGAAAACGCAGTGAAACTGACAAAACATTTATCCACAGGAAACAGGGGGAAAAAAGAGACCAGACTCCAGTGACTTAACAACAGAAACGACAGCGAGGACATTACTACCAACCTTACCAAAATAATAATCAAAAAGCACTACGGAAAATCCACAGAGCCCTAACATCACACCAAATGTGAGGAACCCGAAACTGTCCTCCTAGACCAGGAAACGGACCAGCATTTTCGCCCTTGTTCCTCCAGTCCACAGTCTCAGAGGTCTAGAGCAGGGCGGCTGGGCCATCACAAAGCAAACACACGGGAACGCGGGGCCATTCCGGGAGGAGACAGAGCCACCTCTGCTCTCGCACAGCACGACCGCGATGCCACTCGCACCGTCGGGACCCAGTGGGAAACCGCAACAGCCGCGCGTCACTCACCTCCCAGGGGGTCCGGTCTGCTGGCGGGACAGAGGCCCGCCAAGGCCGCTGCTTCTGGAAGGGGCTGAAGAAGAGAAACGCGCCTGGGAAACGGCGCGGCAGCCTCTCCTGATCCCGGCCTGGCCCTGGGGCCGCTGGGTCTCCCTCAGGCTCGGCCAGCAGCATCGCAGACAGCTACTCAAGGCTCGTGCAGGCTCTCGGCAGGAGCGGACACGGTGCTGACTCCCACCTGAGACCACTGGGCTGTAGGCGCCAGGCGTGCGGGTGCACTTCTGGGTCACAGCGCCAGGCGCAGGCATCTCTCTCTCTCTCTCTCTCTCTCTCTCTCTCTCTCTCTCTCTCTTTTTCTTTCTTGACAGCCAGAGTGGACAGTGAGAGAGAGTGAGAGAAAGGTCCAGAATTAAATAGATTTAAAACCAGAAAAAATGTAAGGAACAGCCTGTAAACAAAAAATCGTTTGCTGGAAGCCAAAACAATAAAACAAACCTAGAATTAAAGAAGGTAAAATATCTGTTTCCTCATTAAAAAATATTAAATCCAATGACCTGAATTCCATTATCTGGAATGAAGGCAAAATGTAATATACTAAAATTTATAACCCAAAATGAAAGAATATATGAAAAATGCAAAAAGAAACAAAGAGGCTGTAGCCAGAGGCTGTAGCTAGATCTGATACAGAGCTTTGCAACAAGCAAACCAGTTTTTTCTGGTTTGCGCCACCCAAAACTGGCCCAGTTGCTTTAGCATTCCAAATTATTTTAACAAGTAAACCACAATCATACTTGTTTTGTAGAAACTTAAAATGCTTCCCTTCTACAAAGGCTTAAATTTCACTTTTCTCAGACTCATGGATCATAAGGGTAGTTGTTCCCTGTAGTTTTCAAATCATAAAAAGACAATTTGTTGTGTTTTTGTATCATAAGCAATACAAAAGTCAAATGAGTTGTTTTTTTGACAGAATAAATAAATAAACAAATGAATAAACAAATTTCAAGTTAGAAAAAAAGTGGGGAATAGCACATAAACAAAGAAAAATTGGAACTGGAAGGTAAAATTACTATGTACTGATTAAAAAAGGAAAATTAAGCTAAATACATGAATTTTGTTATCTAGCATGAAGCCAAATTGTAACATACTAAAATTTATAAACAAAAATCAAATGTGATTCATGAAAATAATGCAAAGCAAACAAACAAACCAACCAGCAAAGAGGTTGTAGCCAGATCTGGTATGGAGCTATGCAAAAAGAACCAGATGTTTCTGGTTTGTGCCACCTAAAACCTTCCACATTGCTTTAGCATTCCAGATGATTTTAACAAGAAAACTGCAGTCAAACTCATTTTAGAGAAATTTAAATTCCTTCTCTTCAACAAAATGCTTAAATTTCTCTGTTCTCAGACACAAAGTTCAAAAGAGTAGGTGTTCCATGTAGTTTTCTAATCATGAAACTCCTACTAGTTGTATTTTTGTTGTTTTTGACAGAATAAATGAATAAACAAATAAATATAAACAATATATAAGGTGGGGAACAGCCCATAAACAAAGGAAAAACATCTGCTGGAGCCAAAACAATAAAACAAACCTAGAATTCCATAAGATAAAATACATGTGCCCTGATTTAAAAAATTATCTGATTACCAGAATTCCCTTATCCTGCATGAAGCCAAAATGTAACATAATAAAATTTATAATCCAAAATGAAATGTAATACATGAAAAAATACAAAAAGATAAATAAATAAACAAACAGAGGCTGTAGCCAGAACTGATGTGCAGCATAGCAAAAAGAGATTCAGATTTTTCTGCTTTGGGCCACCAAAACCTGGAGAGGCTTCTTTAGCGTTCTGACTGATTTTAATAAGGAAACTGCAGTCAAATTCATTTTGCAGAAATTTAAATCCTTTTCTTCTTCAAAAGCCCTAAATCTCACTTTTCCCAGACACATATCATAAGGGTAGGTGTTCCCTGCACTTTTCAACTCACAAAATCAATATTTATTGAATTTGATTGTATCACAAGAGATACTATGTCAAATGTGTTGTTTTTGACAGAATAAATAATGAATAAACAAATAAATTTAAAACCAGAAAAAATATGGTTAACAGCCTGTAAACAAAGGAAAAGGCAGCTCCTTGAAGTCAAAACCAACAAACAAACCTAGGATTCCAGAAGGTAAAATACCTGAGTCCTGATAAAATAAAAAATCTATTTCCTGAATTCCATTATTGGGTATAAAGCCAAAATATAACATAATAATATTTATAAAAAAGTGAAAAATAATTCATGAAAAAATACAAAAAAAGAAACAAACTCATTTTGGAGAAGCTTTCAATATTTCTCTTCTACAAAAGGCTTAAATTTCACATTTCCCAGACAGATAGATCATAAGCGTAGGAGTTCCCTGTAGTTGTGTAATGATAAAACTCAAATTTTTTGGTATTTTTTTAATCATAAGGGATACTATATCAAATGTGTTTTGTTTGACAGAATCAATAAAAAACCAAATGAATAAACAAATAAATAAATTTACAAATGAGAAAAAATGTGGGGAACCTCCCATAAACAAAAAAGTGGCTGCTGGATGCCAAAACAATAAAACAAACCTAGAATTCCATATTATAAAATGCCTATTATTTTATTATAAAAAGATTTATATGAATTTCTTCTCATCAATCCCCATTTTTTAAACATATTATGTGTTTTTCCTGTCATCAACAACAACACATTTGGCATGGTATTATTTACGATTCAAAAAAAAATCTAGCATCTGAAATATTAGTCTTAAAAAATATACAGAGAACACCTTAAATTCTGATATATGCATTAGGGAAAACTTAAATTTAAACTTTTTTCAGTGCAGAAGAACTTTTCGGGGATTAAACTGAGTTTGCCTCACATTTTCCTTTTTTCCTTTTAGGAAAATCAGGAAACCTAAGGGAACATTTCATTGGCTGGTTTTGGGTGATACAAGTGAATACAATGCAGTTCTGTTGCTATTAACACATTTAGAAACCAGGTAAAATTTTCTTTTTTTAAATTTCCTTTTATATTTTTATTTTATATTTTACATTTTACTTTGTATTTAAGAAATTTAGTTTATTTTTTTGGCCTTACTGCCAATAATTGAATTAATGTAATTGGATATGGAATTTTTTAAAAATCATACCTCATGCATTTCACCTCTGGAATTCCTCATTTTTTATTGTTTTGGCTTCCTGCTGTCTCACTTATCCTTTTGGCTATGTGTGATTCCATTCATGGTTTTCAGTTTATAAAATATATGAATCTATTTTTAACACAATAACAAAACTTTTGACCTGGTATACCGTAAGATAAAAACACACCCCATATCTGAGCTGATATTCTTAGAAATGTATAGAGAACACCCACACTTCTGTTATAAGCATTTGGAAAAAGTTAAGCTTACGTCTTTTTCAGTACAGAAGCATTTCCCAGTTTGAAAGTGAGGTAGTCTCAGGTTTTCCTTTTTGGAAATCAAGAATGCTAGAATAACATTTCATTGACTAGTTTTGGATGGTACAAATTAGAAAAATCCACTTCTATTGATATTAAACATAAGTAGAAACAAGAGGATATTTTCTTTATATGGTTTTTCTTAAATTTTCACATGGTATATTTTATTTTGGATTTTTAAAAATTTTAGCTGATTATTCTCTTTGGCTTCAGGCCTGATGGAGGAATTCATGTAATTTGATATGTGCTCATCGTATTTCTTTTAAATATCATGGCTCATGGATTTCACCTTTTGAATTCTTTTTCTTAATTATTGTTTTTGCTTCGTATTGACTCCCTTTATGTTTGGTTATGGAGTGTTCCCCTCATGGGTTCCTGTTTTTAAAATGTACTTATTTATTCAGTCATCAGCAACACATTTGATATAGTATACATTAAAATACAAAATAGCCAGCACCGCAGCTCAATAGGATAATCCTTCACCTGCGGTGCAGGCACATCGGATTCTAGTCCTGGTCGGGGCACCGGATTCCATCCCAGTTGCCCCTCTTCCAGGCCAGCTCTCTGCTGTGGCCTGGGAGTGCAGTGGAGGATGGCCCAGGTGCTTGGTCCCTGCACCCCATGGGAGACCAGGAGAAGCACCTGGCTCCTGGCTTTGGATCAGCGTGGTGCGCCGGCCACAGGTCGCTGGCCGCGGTGGCCATTGGAGGGTGAACCAATGGCAAAAGGAAGACCTTTCTCTCTCTCTCTCTTTCTCATTATGCACTCTGCCTGTCAAAAAAAAAATAATACAGACAATACCTACATATCTGATATATGTATTTGGGAAATGTTAAATTTAAGTCTTTTTAAGTACAGAAGGATTTCATGCTTATTGAAAATGAGTTCAGCCGGCGCCTCAGCTCACTAGGCTAATCCTTTGCCTTGCGGCGCAGGCCCACTGGGTTCTAGTCCTGGTCGGGGCGCTGGATTCTGTCCCAGTTGCCCCTCTTCCAGGCCAGCTCTCTGCTGTGGCCCAGGAGTGCAGTGGAGGATGGCGCAAGTCCTTGGGCCCTGCACCCCATGGGAGACCAGGATAAGTACCTGGCTCCTGCCATCGGATCAGCCCGGTGCGCTGGCCACAGCGCACTGGCCGCGGCGGCCATTGGAGGGTGAACCAACGGCAAAGGAAGGCCTTTCTCTCTGTCTCTCTCTCTCTCTCACTGTCCACTCTGCCCGTCAAAAGAAAATAAAAAATAAAAAAATAAAAAATATAAATAAATAAAATTAAAATAATCAGGAATGCTGCAGCAACACTTCATTAGCTGGTTTTGGGTGGTAAAAGCAAGAAAAATCCAATTCTGTTGCTACTAATCATGATTAACAGACCAGGCCATATTTTATTTCTTTTCTTCTTTTCAAAAATTTTTGTGTTGTATAAAGGAACGCCTCAGGGAAACTCACTTTCAATAACTGTGAAATCCTTCTGAACTGAAAAAGGCTTAAATTTAACTTTTCCCAAATACACATATCAGAAGTGACTATATTCTCTGTGTAATTCTTTTTTTCTTTTTATTAATTAATTAATTAATTAATTTTTTATTTTTTGACAGGCAGAGTGGACAGTGAGAGAGAGAGAGACAGAGAGAAAGGTCTTCCTTTGCCGTTGGCTCACCCTCCAATGGCCGCCGTGGCCAGCGCACTGTGGCCGGCGCACCGGGCTGATCCGATGGCAGGAGCCCGGTACTTATCCTGGTCTCCCATGGGGTGCAGGGCCCAAGATCTTGGGCCATCCTCCACTGCACTCCTGGGCCACAGCAGAGAGCTGGACTGGAAGAGGGGCAACTGGGACAGAATCCAGCGCTCCGACCAGGACTAGAACCCAGTGGGCCTGCGCTGCAAGGCAAAGGATTAGCCTAGTGAGCCATGGCGCCAGCTGAACTCATTTTCAATAAGCATGAAATCCTTCTGTACTTAAAAAGACTTAAATTTAACATTTCCCAAATACATATATCAGATATGTAGGTATTGTCTGTATTATTTTTTTTTTGACAGGCAGAGTGCATAATGAGAAAGAGAGAGAGAGAGAGAAAGGTCTTCCTTTTGCCATTGGTTCACCCCCAATGGCCGCCGTGGCCAGCGACCTGTGGCCGGCGCATAACACTGAGCTGAAGCCAGGAGCCAGGTGCTTCTCCTGGTCTCCCATGGGGTGCAGGGACCAAGCACCTGGGCCATCCTTCACTGCACTCCCAGGCCACAGCAGAGAGCTGGCCTGGAAGAGGGGCAACTGGGATGGAATCCGGCGCCCCAACTGGGACTAGAACCCGGTATGCTGGTGCCGCAAGGCGGAGGATTAGCCTAGTGAGCCGCGGCGCCGGCCCTCTCTGTGTATTTCTAATAATAAAATTCAGATGTGGGATTTTTTTTATCTTCATTTATATCATGTCAAATATGTTGTTGTTGATGACAGAAAAAGTAAATAAATATATTTTAAAAAATAGGAATCTCTCAGGGTAAAGGCACATAACCAAAAGGAGGAGGAATGGCAGGGAGACAAAACATTAAAAAAAAAAAAAAAAGCTGAGGAATCCAAATGGTAAAGTGCATGTGTCATGATATGAAAAATAAGACTAAAATAAGCTAAAATAATAAAAGACTAAAATGTTTTAAAAATTACACAATAAAGTGTACCACATGAAAGTTAAAACAAATAGAATGAAAATGTGGCCTGTTCTGTTAGTCATGGTTAGTAGCAATAGAACTGGATTTTTCTGGTTTGTACCACCCAAAACCAGCCAATGAAATGTTGCTCCAGCATTCCTGACTTCTTTAAAGGAAAATTTGAGGCAAACTCATTTAACATAACTGTGAAATCAGTCTATATTGAAAAAGGCTTAAATTTAAATTTTCCCATATACATGAATTAGAAGTACAGGTGTTCTCTGTGTATTTCCAAGAATAAAATCTCAGATTTTTTTTTGTTTTTGTATCTTACGCTGTACTATGTCAAATGTGTTGTTGATGGCTTAAAAAACATTATCTAAAAAATTTTAGATAATTACGTAGATTATCTAAAAACAAACAAAACAAAAGAAAAACAAAACAGGGATCCATGAGGGGATTGGCACATAGCTAAAAGGATAAGACAGCCACCAGGAAGACAAAACAATAATAAAACTGAGGAATCCAAAAGATGAAATGTGTGAGCCATGATTTTAAAAAAAAAAAGACCACATATTCAATTATATGTACTCAACCATCACACAGAAAGCCAAAAAATAACACTAAAGTTTAAAAAAACTTCAAAATAAAATGTACCGTAGAAACAAAAAAATAAAATGTGGCAAGTTTTATTCAATGTGATTAGTAGTAACAGAAATGGAGTTTTCCAGTTTGTACCACCCAAAATTGGCCAATGAAATGTTGCTGTAGCATTCCTGGTTTTTTTTAAATGGCAAACCTGAGGCAATCTCATTTTCAAAAACCATGAAATCCTATTGTATTGAAAAAGGCATATTTTAAACTTTTCCCAAATACATATATAAGAATTGTATGTGTTTTCTGTATATTTCCAAAAATAAACCTGAGTTTTTTATATATATCTTAAGGTATACCATGTCAAATGTGTTGCTGTTGAACAGAAAAAAAACAAATAAATGTATTAAAAAACAGATTCCATGAAGAGAAAGGCACATAGCCCAAAGAATAAGGGAGGCAGCACTAAGTAAAAATAATAAAAAAACTGAGGAATCCAAAAAATGAAATGCATGAGAGATGATTAACAACAACAATAACAACAACAATAACAACAAAAAAAGACTACATATCAAATTAACTGAATCCACCATGAGGCACGAAGACAAATAAATGACAGGCTAAAATTAAAATAGTGTAAAATAGGCCGGCACCACGGCTCACTAGGCTAATCCTCCACCTAGCGGTGCTGGCACACCGGGTTCTAGTCCCGGTCGGGGCGCCGGATTCTGTCCCGTTTGCCCCTCTTCCAGGCCAGCCCTCTGCTGTGGCCAGGGAGTGCAGTGGAGGATGGCCCAGGTGCTTGGGCCCTGCACCCCATGGGAGACCAGGAAAAGCACCTGGCTCCTGGCTCCTGCCATCGGATCAGCGCGGTGCGCCGGCCGCAGCGCGCCGGCCGCGGCGGCCGTTGGAGGGTGAACCAATGGCAAAGGAAGACCTTTCTCTCTGTCTCTCTCTCTCACTGTCCACTCTGCCTGTCAAAAAAAAATAGTGTAAAATAAAATATACCAAATGATAATTAAAAACTGAAAAGAAAGAAAATGTGATGTGGTCTGTTTAGTGATAACAGAACTGATTTTTTTTTGGTTTATAACACCCAAAACCAGCCAATTAAATATTATTCTAGCATTCCTGAATTTTGACTAAAAGTATAACCTGAGGAAAACTCATTTTCACTAGCTGTTAAATCCTTCTGTACTGAAAAGGCTTAAATTTAACTTTTTCCAAATAGACATCAGAAGTGTAGATGTTCCTGATATATTCCTAAGAATAAAATCTCAGATGTGTGAATTTCTTTGCATTTTAATGTTCAGTATTTCAACTGTGTCACTAATGACAGAAAAATAAATAAATATAGTTTAAAAATGGGAATCCATGAGGGGAACAGCCCATAGCTATAAGGATAACTACAGCTCACCAAAAATTTCACATAAGTGAAAAGATAAGGGAGCTGAAAGGAAGCCAAAACAATAAAACAGAAGAATCCAAAAGACTTGATGACAGAAAAAAATGAGTTAATATGTTAAAAAATGTGAATCCATGAGGGGAATGGAACATAGCCAGAAGGATAAGGGAATTTGCAAGAAGTAAAAACATTTTAAAAAGGAATTCAAAAGTGAAATTAGAGAGTCATGATTAAAAAGTTTTTAAAAAACCCATTATCCAAATATGAATTCCAAAATTGGGCATGAAGCCAAATAACAGACAGATTAAAGTATAAAAACAAAACAAAACAAAAAAACCAAAATATACCACACACACAAAAAGATAAAATGAAAGAAAAGTTGGCATGTTTTGTTAATCCTGTCTAATAGTAACACAACTGGACTTTTCCAGTTTGTACCACCCAAAGCCAGCCAATGAAATGTTGCTCTAGAATTCATGATTTTTTTAAAAGGAAAGCCTGAGGCAAACTCAGTTTCAAAAAAGTGAAATCATTCTGTACTGAAAAACGCTTAAATTTAACTTTTCCTTAGAAATATATCAGAATTCTAGGTGTTCTCTGTGTATTTCTAAAAATAAAATCTCAGATGAGGGTTGTTATTTGTATCTTAAAGTGTACCATGTCAACTGTGATGTTGTTGATGAAAGAAAAAATAAATAAATATATTACAAAATGGAAATCCATGAGTGGAATGGCACATGGTGCAAAGGATTAAAGAGCCACCAGGAAGCCAAAACAATAAAAAACCTGAGGAATCCAAAAAGTTAAATGTGTGAGCAATGATTTAAAAAAAAATACCGGCCAGCGCCGCGGCTCACTAGGCTACCCCTCTGCCTAGCGGCGCCGGCACACCGGGTTCTAGTCCTGGTTGGGGTGCCGGATTCTGTCCCGGTTGCCCCTCTTGCAGGCCAGCTCTCTGCTGTGGGCAGGGAGTGCAGTGGAGGATGGCCCAGGTGCTTGGGCCCTGCACCCCATGGGAGACCAGGAAAAGCACCTGGCACCTGGCTCCTGCCTTCGGATCAGCGCGGTGTGCAGGCCGCGGCGGCCATTGGAGGGTGAACCAACGGCAAAGGAAGACCTTTCTCTCTGTCTCTCTCTCTCACTGTCCACTCCGCCTGTCAAAAAAAAAAAATACCACATATAGAATTACATGAATTCCACCACTGGTCAAAAAAATAATTAAATAACAAATTAAAATTTTTAAAGAATCTAAAATAAAATGCACGACCCAAAAACTCGAAAGAAAGAAAGAAAGAAAGAAAGAAAGAAAGAAAGAAAGAAAGAAAGAAAGAAAGAAAGAAAGAAAGAAAGAAAGAAAGAAAGAAAGAAAGAAAGAAAGAAAGAAAGAAAGAAAGAAAGAAAGGAAAGAAAGGAAAGAAAGGAAAGAAAGGAAAGAAAGGAAAGAAAGGAAAGAAAGGAAAGAAAGGAAGAAAGAAAGAAAGAAAGAAAGAAAGAAAGAAAGAAAGAAAGAAAGAAAGAAAGAGAAAGAAAGAAAGAAAGAAAGAAAGAAAGAAAGAGAGAGAGAGAGAGAAAGAAAGAAAGAAAGAAAGAAAGAAAGAAAGAAAGAAAGAAAGAAAGAAAGAAAGAAAGAAAGAAAATATGGTCTGGTCTGTTAATTGTGGTAACAACAGATTTGGATTTTCTTGGTTTGTACCACAGAAAGGTGGCCAATGAAATATTGTTTGAACATTTCTGATTTTTCTAAAAGTATAACATGAAGCACACTCATTTTCAATAACCATTAATATCTTCTTTAGTGGAAAAGTCTTAAATTTAACATTTCCCAAATATGGATAGCAGAAGTGTAGGTGTTCTCTGTATATTTTAAGAGTAAAATCTCAGATGTGGGGTGTTTTTTGGTATTGAAGATATACCATGTCAAATGTGTTGCTGTTGATGACACCAAATTTGAATAAATGTATTTAGAAAATGGGGATCCCTGAGGGGAAAGACACATACCCAAAAGGATAAAGGAGCCACAGGAAGTGAAAACAATGAAAAAGGAAAAAGAAAAAGAGCAAGAAATCCAAATAGAATAGTGAAATGATTAAAAAGAGAGAGAGAGAGAGAGAAAGAGAGAGAGAGACTCCATATCAATTACATGAATTTCATCATCAGGCAGGAGGCCAAAATCGTAACAGATGAAGAGTTGAAAAATATTCTGAAATAAAATGTACCACAGAAAAATTTAAAAAGAAAGAAAATGTGGTCTGGTCTGTTAATCATGGTTTTTACAACAGAACTGGATATTTTCAGTTTTACCAGCTAAAAGCAACGAATGAAATGTCGTTCTAGCATTCCTGATTTTTTTAAACGGAAAACCTGAGGCAAACTCATACATAACCATGAAACCCTTCTGTACTGAAATGGCTTAAATTTAACAGTTCAAAAATATTCATATCAGAAGTGGAGGAGTTCTTTGTATATTTCTAAGAATAAAATTCAGATATGGGGTGTTTTCTTGTATCTTAATGTATACCATGTCAAATACATTATTGTTGATGATAGAGAAATAAATACATTTAAAAAACAGGAATCTGTGAGGAGAACGGGACATGGCCAAAACGATAAGGGAGCCAGCAGGAAGCCAAAACATTAAAAAAAAAAACCTGAGGAATCCAAAAGGTGAAATGCATGAGCCATGATTAACAAAATAAAAAGAAGAAAAAAGAAAAGAACATATATCCAATTACATGAATTCCTCCATCAGTGATGAAACCAAATGAATAACATACTAAAGTATATATAAAAATTCTCCCCCAAAATATACCACACACAAAAGGAGGAAAAAATGAGAGAAAGAAAAGTTGGGCTGGTCTTTTAATTATGTTTAATAGCAACACAACTGACGTTTTCTGATTTGTACCACCCAAAGCCAGTCAATGAAGTGTTGCATTAACATTCATGATTTTTTTGGATAGAAAAACCTGAGGCAAACTCATTTTTAAAAAGATAAAAATCCTTGAGTACTGAAAAAGGCTTAAATTTATCTTTTCCCTTATGCATACATCAGAAATGTAGGTATTCTCTGTATTTCTCTAAGCACAAAATCTCAGATGAAGGTTGCTATTTGTATCTTAATGTATATCATGTCAAATGCAATGTTGTTGATGACAGAAAAAATAAATGAATATATTAAAAATGGGAATCCCTGGGAGCTATGGCACATAGCCAGAAGGAAAAGAGAGCCGGTAAGAAAGCTAAAGCAATAAAAACAAAACAAAACAAACAAAAAAACAACCTCATGAATCCAAATGTTGATAAACATGAGCCATGATAAGAAAACAAAAAGACCACATATCCAATTGCATTAATTCCACCATGTGATATGAAGTCAAATCAATAACAAACTAAAACTAAAAAAGAATCCAAAATAAAATATATACAACAAAAACTAAGAAAAGAAAATGTCACCTGGTCTGTTAATATGGTTAGTAGCAAACGATCTGGATTTTTCCGATTTGTACCACCCAAAACCAGTCCATAAAAAGTTACTCTAGCATTCCTGATTTTTAAAATGAAAACCTGAGGCAAACTTATTTTGAATAACTCTGAAAGAAATACTTCTGTCCTGATAATAGGCTTAAACTTAACTTTTCCCAAATGCATATTAGAAGTGTAGGTGCTCTCTATATGTTTCTAAGCATAAAATCTCCAACCTTGGGGTGATTTTTATGTCTTAAGTTATTTTATGTCGAATATGTTTTTATTGCTAACAAAATAAATAAATACATTTAAAAACAGGAACCACTGAGGAAAACTGTCCATAGCCAAGGATAAGTGAGCCACTATGAAGCCAAAACAATATAAAAAGAGGAATCTGAAAGTTGAAATGCCTGCATCAAGATAAAAAAGACCACATATCGAATTATATGAATTAGACTATCCATACCCTAGCCAAAATATTAACAGAATAAAGTGTAAAAAATTCTAAATTAAAAATACAGCATGAAATTAATAAGAAAGGAAATTGTAGGCTTATCTGTCATTGCAGTTATTAGCAATAGAACTATATTTTCCTCATTTTTAGCACCCAAATCAGGAATAGAAAAGTTGCTCTAGAATTCCTGAATTTTTTAAATGAAAAATGGAGGCAAACTCATTTTCAATAAACCTAAGGTCATTCTATTCTTCAAAAGACTTAAACTTTTCCCAAATATGTATTTCAGAAGTGTTTTTCTAAGAATAAAATCTCAGATTGATGCTATTTTTGTATTTAAGGAATACAATGTACATGTGTGGTTATTGATGACAGAATAAATTAATAAATAAACTTAAAAAACAAGAACTCATGATTGGAATAGCCCATAGCCAAAAGATAAGAGAGCTTTTAGGAAGCCAAAACAAGAAAACAAACCTAGGAATCCAATAAGTGAAATGCCTGAATCAAGATTAAAAAAAATCCAAATATCCAATTACATGAATTCAAAATCTGAGTGAAGCCAAAAAGTAACAGACTAAAAGTTTAAAAAGCCAAAATAAAATCTACCACACAAAAAAGAAAAATAAAAAAGAGGAAGTAGCCTGATCTATAATAGTGGTTTGTAGCAACAGACCTTGATTTTTAGGGTATGTACCATCCAAATTCGGGCCAATGAAAAGTTGATCTAGCATTTCTGATTTTCAGAAAGGAACAATGGACACAAACTCATTTTCAATAACCGTAAGACCTTCTGTTCTGTAGAAGCCTTAAATTTAACTTTTCCCATATACATATTTCAGAAGTGTAGGTGTGGGGGCCGGCACTGTGGTGTAGTAGGTAAAGCCAGCGCCTGCAGTGATGGCATCCCATGTGGGCACCAGTTTGAGTCCTGGCTGCTCCACTTCCAATCCAGCTCTCTGCTGTGGCCTGGGAAAACAGTATAAGATGGCCCAAGTCCTTGGGACCCTGTACCCATGAGAGAGACCTGGAAGAAGCTCCTGGCTCCTGGCTTCAGATCAGCTCAGCTCTAGCCATTGTGGCCAGGTGGGGAGTGAACTACTGAATGGAAGACCTCCCTCTCTCTTTCTGCCTCTGCTTCTCTCCATGTGTAACTCTAAAGTTTCAAATAAATACATAAATCTTAAAAAAAGAAGTGAGGTGTTCTCTATATTTTGATGAGAATAAAATGTCAAATATAGGGTGTATTTTTATATTTAAGGTATTCAATGTCACATTATCATGGTTGATGACAGAATAAATAAAGTAATAAAGTTAAAAAACAGGAACCCATGATTGGAACAGCCCATAGCCAAAGGATAAGGGAGCTGCTATGAAACCAAAACAATAAAACAAATAGGAATCTAAAAGGTAAAATGTCTGACCCATAATAAAAAAAAAAACACATATCCAATTACATGAATTTCATCATCCATCATGAAGCCAAAAAAAAGACTAAATTTAAAATTAAAAAACTCAAAATAAAGTGTATCAAATGAAGAAAAAGAAAGTTGTTGGGGCCAGCCCTGTGGCGCAGTGGGTTAATCATCTGCCTACGGTGCCCCCATCCCATGTGAGCGCTGGTTGTAGTCCCGGCTGTTCCTCTTCCGACCCAGCTCTCTGCTGTGACCTGGGAAAACAGTGGAGGATGGCCCAAGTCCTTTGGGCCCCTGCACCCACATGGGAGACCATGAAGAAGCACCTGGCTCCTGGCTTCAGATCGGCGCAGCTCTGGCCATTATGGCCATGGGGGGTGAACCAACAGACAAAAGATCTTTCTCTCTGTTTCTCCCTCTCACTCTCTGTAACTCTACCTCTCAAATAAATCAATAAAAATCTTTTAAAAAATAAATAAATAAACAAACAAATAAAAGAAAGTTGTGGCCTGATCTCTAATTCCTGTTTAGTAGCAACAGAACCAGATTTTTTCAGTTTATACCACCAAAAACAGGTGAATCAAAAGTTGCCCTCTCATTCCTGAATTTTTGAAAAGAAAAACTGGGGTAAACTCATATTCAATAATCATAGGATCCTTCTGTTCTGCAAAAGGCTAAAATTTAACTTTTCCCAAACACATATATGAGAAGTGTATGTGTTATCTATATTTTTTAAGCATAAAATCTCCAATGTGGGGTGTATTTTTGTGTCTTTAGGTTTTGCATGTCAAATACGTTCTTTTTGATGACAGAATAAATAATTTAAAAAGAGGAATACTTGAGTGGAAAAGCATATTTCCAAATTATAAGAGAGCCACTATGAAGCCAAAACAATAAAAAAGACCATATATCTAATTATATGAATATCCCCATCCATCTCCTAGCCAAAATATTAACAGACTAAAGTGTAAAATATCCAAAATTAAATGTACCCCAAGAAATTAATAAAAAAAACACACACAAAGAAACTGTGGCTTTATCTATCATTGTGGATAATAGCAACAGAACTGGATTTTCCTGGTTTGTACCACCTAGGTATTCCCTGTTTTTTCTAAGCATAAAATATCAGAAGTAGGGTATTACTTTGTATCTAAGGTATATAATGTCACATGTGGTATTGTTGATGACAGGATTAATTAATTAATTAATTAATTAAAAAAACCAGTAAACCAATAGGATAACAACCCATAGCCAAAGGATAAGAGCTTTATTTAAAATATTCATGTGGTACATTTTATCTTGAATTTTTTATTTTTTCAGTCATTTTTTATTGTGGAATTCATGTAATTTGATATACAGACTTTTTTTTTTATCATGGTTCAGGCATTTCACATGTTGGATTCCATTATTATTATTGGTGTTGTTGTTGTTGTTTTGGCTTCCTAGTGACTCCCATATCCTTTGGCTATGGGCTGTTCCCCTCATGTGTTCTTGTTTCTGAATTCACTTATTTACTTATTCTGTCATCATGTTATATGTATTTGGAAAACTTTAAATTTAAATCTTTTGCAAAACAGAATGATCTTATAGTTATGGAAAATAAGTTAGCCTCCATTTGACATTTTAGTGTAATAAAAATACAGAGAACACCTATACTTCTTTTTTTAAGATTTATTTATTTGAAACTTAGAGTTACACACAGCGAGAAGGAGAGGCAGAAAGAGAGGGAGGTCTTCCATTTGGTGGGTCATTCTTTTAAAAGAGTTAGCTCTTTTAAAAGCATCAGGAATGCTAGAGCAACTTTTCATTGATGAGTTCTAGGTGGTGCAAGCTGGAAAAATCATGGGAAAATCATGAGCTCCTGTTTTATAAATTTATTTAGTTATTTATTCTGTCATCAATAAAACATATATGACATACTATTCATTATGATACAAAAACTCCACACAGTTTAGATTTTATGCTTAGAAAAATGCAGATAACATCTACACTTCTGATACATGTATCTGGGACAATTAAATTTAAGCCTTTTGCAGAACAGAAGGATCTTATGGTTATACAAAATGAATTTGCCACTGGTTTTCCTTTTTACAAAATTAGGAATGCTAGAGCAAGTTTTCATTGGCTGGTTTTGGGTGGTACAGTCCAAAAACTCCAGTTTTATTGCTACTAACCATGATTACAGATCAGCTGACAGTTATGTTGCTAGTAATCTAGATTACATATCAGGCCATAGTTTGTCTGTTCTCTTTCTTTCTTTCTTCCTTTCTTTCTTCTTTTCATGTGGTATATTTTATTCTAGGTTTTTAAAAATTTACTCTAATTATTTTGACTACTTCTCAAGTGGTGGAATTTGTTTAATTTGATATCCTATTTTTTTTTAAATCATTGCTCAGGCAGTTCAACTTTTGGACTCCTCATTTTTTATTGTTTTGTCTTCCTAGTGACAGCTTTATCATTTGCCTATGGATTGTTCCCTTCATGGTTTTCTGTATAATAAATTTATTTATTTATTTATTTATTTATTTATTTATTTATTTATTATGTCACAAACAGCAACACCTTTGACAGAGGAAGCCTTTAGACACCAAAAAAACTCTCACATTGGAGATTTTATGCTTGCAGAAATACAGGGAATACCTACACTTCTGATATATGTATTTGGGAAAAGTTAAATTTAAGCCCTGTGAAGAACAAAAGGATCTTATTGAAAATGAGTTTGCCTCCAGTTTTTATTTTAAAAAACTGAGGAATGCTAGAGCAACTTTTCATTGGCTGGTTTTGGGTGGTACAAACCAGAAAAATTCAGTTCTGTTGCTACTCACCAGGATTACAGATCAGGCCATAGTTGTTTTTTTTTTTTTTTTTTTAACTTTCTGTGGCACATTATATTTTGGCTTTTTTACAATTTTAATTTGTTATTTTTTGGCAATGAACCAGATGGTGAAATACATGTAACTAGATATATGGTCTTTTATTTTTTTACCATGTCTCATGCATTTTACCATTTGGAGTCCTAGTTTTGTTGTATTGTTTTGGCTTCCTAGCAGCTCCCTTATGCTTTGCCTATGGGCTGTTTTCTCATGGATTTCTATTTTTTTTAACTTAATTCTTTATTTATTCTGTCATCAACAACAATATATTTGACATAGTATAAATTAAGATTCAAAAATTCATCCCATATCTGAGATTTCATTTTTGTAAAAATACAGAGTACACCTACACTTCTGATATATGTATTTGGGAAAAGTTAAACTAAAGGCATTTGCAGAACAAATGATTTTATGTTTATTAAATATTAGTTTGGCTCCAGTTTTCATTTAAAAAAAATAAAGAATGCTAGAGTAACTTTCGATGGATGGTTTTGGATGGTACCAACTGGATAATGCAAGTTCTGTTGGAACTGACAATGGTTAACAGAGCAAACCCCAGTTTCTTACATTCTTTTCTGTTTTTAACAAATCTGTGTAGTATAATTCTTGTTTTTGATTTTTTAAAATTTTATTGTTATTTTTTGGCTTTGCACTGGATGGTGGAATTCATGTAATTGGATATATGGTCCATTTTTAATCATGGCTGAGGAATTTCACCTTTTGGATTCTTCCATTTTTTATTGTTTTTGTTTCTTAGTGGCTCCTTTATCCTTGGCTATTGGCTGTTTGCCTCATGGATTCCTGTTTTTTAAATTTATTTATTTGTTCTCTCATCAAAAACAACACTGTGGGGAGCAACTCGGACTAGACTGTTACTCGAATTAAGACTTATTTTATGCATCTGCTCTCCCACAATATGGCGCTGGGAGAGGAGGAAACAGCTTCTACACAGCTGCCTCCAGTTCAACCAATAAACAGCAGGACCTGCTCCTGATTGGAGGAGAGGAGCGTACTCGGCGTGTGGGTAGCAGAGTTGGGCTTGGTGGAAGAGGACTATAAAGGAGGAGAGAGACAACATGCACCAGGAACATCTATCTGAAGGAACACCTGTGCTGCCCCGAGAGAGCCGGCCAGCGGTGTGCCGCTCCCCCGCGGAAGTGGGGAAAGTGGCAGGGGGAACCGCCCTTCCACGGAGGTGGAAGGGATGGTAGCCAACCCGGGAAGAACCAGCAGCAAACCCGGGGAGGGCCGAGCAGACAAAAGAACAATGCAGGGTTTAGTGTCATTCCTCCGCGAAGAGGGGGAGCGACATAATGGTGCTGTGACTCGGATATGAAGCCTAGGCAGGGTTTAGTGTCGTTCCTCCATGAAGAGGGGGAGCGACAAACACATTTCATGTAGTATACCTTAAAATTCAAAAAACACTCCACATCTGATACTTTATTTTTAGAAAAATACAGAGAACATCTATACTTCTGATATGTGCAAACGTTAAATTTAAGCCTTTCACAGAACAGAGGATTTTATGGTTATTAAAATTATTTTGCCTCTGGTATTCCTTTTAAAAAAGTTAGCAATGCTAGAGGAGCTTTCCATTGGCTGGTTTTGGGTGGTAGAAACTAGTTAAAACCAGTCATATCACCTTTTGGATATCTCAGGGTTTTTTTTTTTATTGTTTTGGTTTCCTAGTGGCTCCCTTATCCTTCTTCTATGTGCTGTTCATATCATGGATTTCTGTCTTTTAAATCTATATATTTATTTATTCTGTCACCACTAACAACATATTTAACATAGTGTACCTTGGATAGAATGTAGCTTTTATGCATAGAGAAGTACAGAGAAGACCTACAATTCTGATATATTGATTTGAGAAAACTTAAATTTAAGCCTTTTGCAGAATAGAAGGATTGGGGTTCGTGCTGTGGTTCCCATGGTTAATCTTCCACTTGCAGCACTGGCATCTCATATGAGCACCAGGTTCTAGTCCCAGTTGCCCCTCTTCCAGTCCAGCTCTCTACTGTGGTCCGGGAGGGCAGTGGAGGATGGCCCAAGTGCTTGGGCCCCGCACTCACATGGGAGGCCAGGAGGAAGCACCTGGCTCCTGGCTTTGGACTGGCATAGCTATGGCCGTGGCGCCCATTGGGGAGTGAACCAACAGAAGGAAGACCTTTCTCTGTCTCTCTCTCACTGTCTATAACTCTACCTGTCTAATAAAAAAAAAGAATGGAGGCTTTTACAGATATTAAAAATGAGTTTGCCACCAGTTTCCTTTAAAAAAAAAAAAACAGAGGCTGGCTCTGTGGTGCTGTAGATTAATCCTCTGCCTGTGGCACCAGCATCCCATGAGGGCACTGGTTCTAGTGCTGGCTGCTCCACTTCTGATCCAGCTCTCTGTTGTGTCCCGGGAAAGCAGTAGAAGATGACCAAGTCCTTGGGAACCCACACCTGTGTGGGAGACCCAGAGGAAACTCCTGGCTCCTAGCTTCGGATCAGTTTAGCTCTGACCATTGCAGCCATTTGGGGAATGAACCAGCAGATGGAAGACCTTTCTCTCTCTGTCTCTCCCTCTCATTGTCTGTAACCCTAACCTCTCAAATAAATAAATAAAATCTTAAAATAAATCAGGGGCCGGCGCCGTGGCTCACTAGGCTAATCCTCTGCCTTGCGGCGCTGGCACACTGGGTTCTAGTGCCGGTCGGGGCACCGGATTATGTCCTGGTTGCCCCTCTTCCAGGCCAGCTCTCTGCTGTGGCCCGGGAGTACATTGGAGGATGGCCCAAGTGCTTGGGTCCTGCACCCCATGGGAGACCAGGAGAAACACCTGGCTCCTGCCATCAGATCAGCACGGTGTGCCGGCCACAGCACGCCAGCCGCGGCGACCACTGGAGGGTGAACCAATGGCAAAAGGAAGACCTTTCTCTCTGTCTCTCTCTCTCACTGTCCACTCTGCCTGTCAAATAATAATAATAATAATAATAATAAATCAGGAATGCTAGAGCAACTTTTCATTGGTTGGTTTTGGGTGGTACAAAATGGATAAAACAGCTTTTGTTGCTACTAACCACAGCTAATAGACCAGGCCAGTTTATTTGCTTCTTTATTTTTTTTTTTAATTTTCATGTAGTACATTTTATTTTGGATTTTCAAAAATTTCAATCTGTTGACTTTTGTCTTCACTCTGAATGTTGGAATGCATGTAATTGAATATACATATATTTTTAAGAATTATTTATTTGAAAGTCAGAGTTACACAGAGAAAAAAGGAGAGGCACAGAAAGAAAAAGAGGTCTTCCATCCGCTGGTTCACTGCCCAATTGGCTGCAATGGCTGGAGCTGTGCCAATCTGAAGCCAGGAGCCAGGTGTTTCTTCTGGGTCTCCTATGTGGGGGCAGTGGCCCAACGCCTTGAGCCATTATTCTACTGCTCTCCCAGGCCACAGCAGAGAGCTGGATCAGAAGTGGAGCCTGTGGACTTTAACTGGCACCCATATGGGATACTGGCACTGCAGATGGCAGCTTTACCAGCTATACCACAGCACTGACCCCTGGATATTTATTTTTTATCATGGCTTAAGCATTTCACCTGTTACATTCCTTGGCTTTTTTTTAATTGTTTTGTCTTCCTGGTGGGTCCCTTATCATTTGGTTTTTGGCTGTTCACCTCATGGGTTCCTGTTTCTAAATTTATTTATTTATTTATTAAATCTTTCACCACTAGCAAAATATGGGGCATATTATAACTTATATTAAAAAAAAGACCCTACAACTGAGTTTTTACTCTCAGAAAAGTACAGAGAACACCCACACTTCTGATATATGTATCTGGGTAAAGTCAAATATAAGCCTTTTGAAAAACAGAAGATCACTGAAAATGAGTTTGCTTCTTGTTTTCCTTTTAAAAAGTGAGAAATGGTAGAACAACTTTTCATTGGTCAGTTTTGGGTAGTACAAGCTGGAAAAATCCAGTTCTGTTGCTACTAACTTCAATTATATATCAGGCCACAGTTCTTTTTTTTTATTTCCATGTGGTATATTCTATTTTGCCTGCTTTTTATATTTTGGTCTGTCATTTTTTTAGCTTCATGCCAGAAGGTGGAATCATGTAATTGGATATATGGTCTTATTTCCTTATCATGGCTCAAGCATTTAACCTTTTGTTTTCCTAGTTTTATTTTATTCTTTGACTTCCTATCAGCCCCCTTAGCCTATGGCTGTGGGGTGGTCCCCTCATGTGTTGCTGTCTTACAACTTATTAATTTATTTAATCTATCATCAACAACAACACATGTGACATAGCATACCTTAAATACAAAAGCCACCCTACATCTGAGATTTTTTCTTCAAATACACAGAGAACACCTACAATTCTGGTATATGTATTTGTGAAAGTTAAATTTAAGCCTTTTGCATAACAGAAGGATTTAACAGTTATTAAAAATGGGTTTGCCTCTCTTTTTGATTTTAAAAAAATATCAGGAATGCTAGAGCAACTTTTCCTTGGCCAGTTTTGGGTGGTACAATCTGCATAAAATCAATTCTGCTTCTACTAACAATGACTGACAGCCCAGGCCAGAGTTTCTTTCATTTTTTTTTTCCTATAGTACATTTTATTTGGATTTTTTAAAAAATTTCAGTCTGTTATTATCTGGCTTCCTGCCAGATGGTGTGATTCATGTAATTGTATATATTTTTTTATCATATCTCAAGCATTTCAGCTTTTAGATTCCTTGCTTTTTTTTTTTTTACTTATTTTGGTTTCCTAGTGTCTCTCTTATCATTTTTATGGGCTGTCTATTGTCCTCATGGCTTCCTGTTTTTTTAATAAATTTATTTATTTCATCATTATTAAAATTGCGAGGGGAGGAGGCAAGATGGCAGAATAGGAAGGGAGCACACTGATAGTCCGGGGAGAGACAGTTTAATAAAAGTGGAGATACTGCAGACTCAAGGAAGAGTAGGGGAGGAAACAGCAGAAGAAACTCTTCCGGGATGCGTGATTCACAGTGGACCTGCGTGGAGAGTGTGGGAGCCCACAGTTCGGGACACCAGCGGCAGACTCAACACACCAGCGCTGGAACGTGAGGTGAGCCGAACCTCAATAGCCCGAGACACCGGCAGGCAAGCGGAGAGAGGAGACTAGAGGGAACGACCCCCGGGGATGGGGGGGAAAGTTCTCCAGGCTAACTGGAAGAGACAGAGAGAGAGAAAAAAAAGGTGACTGGTATGGACACGGGTTTCTCTCTCTCCACTCACCTCTCAAGGGCGAGCAAGACAAAGAGCAGGCGCCATCTTGGACATACGTCATAAGCAGAGCGACCTCAGGTCTGCACCAGCCCTGAGCCTAGCAGAAAAACCGGACTCTGGGCGGGGCGAATTAACAGGAGATTAGGACCTAGTAAATTTGTGGTGCTACTGAACTGAGACTGTGAAAAAAGAGACGGTGGGGGAGAGAACTCACAGAATTCACGTGAGTACTCTCCAGAGATGCTACAATTCCGTAACTTTGGCAACCCAGTGGGAGACTGAAGGAGAATTTGAGCCCACCCTGAGGGCAGAACAGATTCCCTGTGTGGTCCTTGGGAAAGAGCTTCCGATTTCTGGCTCCTGTGGGTATATCATTTGCCTGCTAACTACCTCCAACTTCGTTCAGCTGTGCGGAATTACTTCCCTTTTGAATCAAAAAAAGAAAGAGAGAGAGAGAGAGAGATCTATCACGCCTAACCTGGGAGTGTCAACTTTGGCACACCAAACAGAGCTCTCAGGCCACACCCATCTCAAGCCTCTAAGGCTCCATCAAAAACAGACAGTCCACTTGATCTAGAGTCATAGTATCACAAGAAAAAGCACCACAGTGAAGAAACCAAATATCTCCAATATGCCAAATAAGAAACGCAAAAACCGAGATAATAGAAACAAGGAAGTCACCATGACGCCCCCAAATGAAAAAGACACCCCAATTCAAGATTATGAAGATGATGAGATAGAAGAAATGCAAGAAGCAGATCTCAAAAAATTGATAAGAACATTAAGAAGTTCTCAAAAACAAATTCTTGAACTACAGAAATCCTTAATGGACAAGGTAGAAAATCTCTCTCGTGAAAATGAAATATTAAGGAGGAATCAAAATGAAACAAAACAACTAGTACAACAGGAAACTGTGATAGTGACGAGAAATCATAATGAAGTGAAGAATTCAATAGATCAAATGAAAAACACAATAGAGAGCCTTACAAACAGAATGGGTGAAGCAGAAGAGAGAATATCGGACTTAGAAGACAGAGAACAGGAAAGGATACAGTCAGACTAAAGAAAAGAAGAGGAAATTGGAAATCTAAAACATATTGTCAGGAATCTTCAGGATACTATTAAAAAACCCAACATTCGGGTTCTAGGAGTTCCTGAAGGCATCGAGAGGGAGAAAGGATTAGAAGGCCTTTTTAGTGAGATATTAGCAGAAAATTTCCCAGGTTTGGAGAAGGACAGAGACATCCTAGTACAGGAAGCTCACAGAACCCCTAATAAACACGACCAAAAGAGATCCTCACCACGACACGCTGTAATTAAACTCTCCACAGTGAAACATAAAGAAAAGATCCTAAAATGTGCAAGAGAGAAATGTCAGATTACTCTCAGAGGATCTCCAATCAGACTCACAGCTGACTTCTCATCAGAAACCCTACAAGCTAGGAGGGAATGGCGAGATATAGCCCAGGTACTAAGAGAGAACAACTGCCAGCCCAGAATATTATATCCTGCAAAGCTATCATTTGTGAATGAAGGTGAAATAAGGACTTTTCATAGCAAACAGAATTTGAAAGTATTTGTTGCCACTCATCCAGCCCTGCAAAAGATGCTTAGAGATGTGTTACACACAGAAACACAGAAGCACGGTCATCAATATGAAAGAAGGTAAAGGAAGGAAACCTCACAGCAAAAGATCACAGGAAATTCAAAGCATATATTAGAACTTATCTTTGGCAAATGGCAGGGCAAAGTTACTACTTATCATTAGTCACATTGAACGTGAATGGCCTGAACTGTCCAGTTAAAAGACACTGATTGGCTGACTGGGTTAAGGAACAAAACCCATCTATTTGCTGCTTATAAGAAACGCATCTTTACAACAAAGATCCATACAGACTGAAAGTGAAAGGCTGGAAAAAGATATACCATGCCAACAGAAATGAAAAAAGAGCGGGCGTAGCCATCTTAATATTGGACAACATAAACTTTACCACAAAAACTGTTAAGAGTGACAAAGAGGGACACTATATAATGATTAAGGGATCAATACAACAAGAAGATATATCAATTATCAATGTATATGCACCTAACTACAGGGCACCGGTTTATCTAAAAGATTTGTTAACGGACTTAAAGGGAGACTTAGACCCCAATACAATAGTACTGGGGGACTTCAATACTCCACTCTCAGAAATAGACAGATCAACAGGACAGAAGATCAACAAGGATACAGTAGATTTAAACGACACTATAGCCCAAATGGATCTAACAGATATATACAGAACTTTCAGTCCTACAGCTAAAAGTTTACATTCTTCTCAGCAGTACATGGAACCTTCTCTAGGATTGACCACATACTAGGCCATAAAGCAAGTCTCAGCAAATTCAAAAGAATTAGAATCATACCATGCAGCTTCTCAGACCATAAAGGAATGAAGTTGGAAATTAGCAACTCAGGAATCCCTAGAGCATTTGCAAACACATGGAGATTGAACAACATGCCCCTAATGAACAATGGGTCACAGAAGAAATTAAAAGAGAAATCGACAATTTTCTGGAAGTAAATGAGGATAACAGCACAACATACCAAAACGTATGGGACGCAGCAAAAGCAGTGCTAAGAGGAAAGTTTATATCAATAGGTGCCTACATCAAGAAATTGGAAAGGCACCAAATAGATGAGCTTTCAATTCACCTCAAGGATCTAGAAAACCTACAGCAAACCAGACCCAAATCTAGTAGGAGAAGAGAAATAATTAAAATCAGAGAAGAAATCAACAGGATTGAATCCAAAAAAAATTACAAAAAATCAGCCAAACGAGGAGCTGGTTTTTTGAAAAAATAAACAAAATTGACACCCCATTGGCCCAACCAACTAAAAAAAGAAGAGAAAAGACCCAAATCAATAAAGTCAGAGATGAAAAAGGAAACGTACCAACAGACACCACAGAAATAAAAAGAATCATCAGAAATTACTACAAGGACTTGTATGCCAGCAAACAGGGAAACCTATCAGAAATGGATAGATTCCTGGACACATGCAACCTACCTAAATTGAACCAGGAAGACATCGAAAACCTAAACAGACCCATAACTGAGACAGAAATTGAAACAGTAATAAAGGCCCTCCCAACAAAGAAAAGTCCAGGACCGGATGGATTCACTTCTGAATTCTACCAGACATTTAAAGAACTGACTCCAATTCTTCTCAAACTATTCAGAACAATCGAAGAAGAGGGAGTCCTCCCAAATTCTTTCTATGAAGCCAGCATCACCTTAATTCCTAAGCCAGAAAAAGATGCAGCATTGAAAAAGAATTACAGACCAATATCCCTGATGAACATAGATGCAAAAGTCCTCCATAAAATTCTCGCCAATAGAATGCAACAACACATCAGAAAGATCATCCACCCAGACCAAGTGGGATTTATCCCTGGTATGCAGGGATGGTTTAATGTGCGCAAATCAATCAATGTGATACACCACATTAACAGACTGCAGAAGAAAAACCATATGATTATCTCAATAGACGCCGAGAAAGCATTTATAAAATACAACACCATTTCATGATGAAAACTCTAAGCAAACTGGGTTTGGAAGGAACATTCCTCAATACAATCAAAGCAATCTATGAAAAACCCACAGCCAACATACTATTGAATGGGGAAAAGTTGGAAGCATTTCCACTGAGATCTGGTACCAGACAGGGATGCCCACTCTCACCACTGCTATTCAATATAGTTCTGGAAGTTCTAGCCAGAGCTATTAGGCAAGAAAAAGAAATTAAAGGGATACAAATTGGGAAGGAAGAACTCAAACTATCCCTCTTTGCAGTCAGGAGGTCTTATGTCACAGAGATGCAATCAAAGCATGGGCGGGGGGACTCTCTAATGCAAAACTGAGATAAAAGGAATGGAGATCCAAGTGAGGGGCCTCCCTGGACCTGGCCACAAGTTGTAAGAAGTGGTGCCTTCCTCCTGGGCCTGCATCAACCCCATAGGCTTCGCAGCATTGGAGGATGTTCCTCTAGCTAGGGATGTATCAATCGACTTTGCCAGGATCATGAAACTTGAGTCTGGATCCTGCAGATCTCACCATATTTATCACCGCTCTAGTAGGGAGTCCATGAATCTGACTTTCACTCCTTAAGAAACCCAGTGCCCAGACCTTCCCTTCCAAACCCTTGCCTTGAGGGAAACAGCTGAGTGTATCTATAGTCAGTCCTGGGTCTTTGCAATCTCCTGACTCACAGTCAGCCAACCTCCCCAGTGCACTGAATTTATGGCTGCAAGGGGCCCTGGGCTGCAATCAAGGCAGTTTCATAACTTGTTGGTCCTCATGGCTCTGGCTGGCCTTGCTAAGGTGCTTCTTCCTGGGGGGGTCATGTCTTCAGAGTGCAAGGCTCAAGGCCTGCCATAGGTGTAGTGCCTGGACTGGCACAATGGCCTGCCAGGTCCTGACCTCTGGGCAGATTATGTTACCACCATTCCAAATGCAATCACGCGAGAAGCAGGAATGACAGTTTTTCCTGTACAGCAGGCATTCCTGGGGGACTTCCACAACTGACTTGGATACAATAGGAAAGCTACAAGCTGAAATCCAAGTTGATAGGCCTATTAAGTCCTAAATCATATATGCCTGGGAGGCTCCCCTATGAAAGCAAGGAGGTAGATAATATAAAATGCAGTTTTGCTACATTAAAAGGCAGTAGAATTTTGGCAATCAAAATAGCTGAGTTGCTCAGTGAGGTTAGGCCAGTAGCACAGATATCAACAGTGACCCACCAGAGGAGGAACTCCAAAGTAAGGGTAAGGACTGTCCAGTTTGAGGCCACACAAAGTCATTAGGAATTGGTGTTGTCCCAAGAATTGGTGGACATATGAATTTCAAGATGGCCTTGAGTGAGGGTGGACTGCTCGACGACAAGTAGGATGATCACAAGTTCTGCCCCCTGAGACACATGACACTACCCCGGTATCTGGAAGGAGGTATCTGATGTGAGATGACTGATGGGGGCTCTGCAAATAGATGAAGTGTCAGAGGCTGACATCCTCGTAAGGACACAGACTCCTCAGGGTGTGGGTTTGTCTGGCCTCTGCAAATACCACTCCCATTTAACAAGAGATTCTCAGTGGCTGGAGGCCAGGGCCCAGCTCATGATGCTGAGGGAGGTAGTCCAAACTCTCCGTGAGTCAAACAGTAGTGTCACTACAAGCGCAAAGCTAACTTGAAATCCTTTACCCATGGGGCCCTCAGAACCAAAAACTAGCCATAGAGTAATCCTTAGCTTTTTCCTTGGAAGTATGCCTGACCAAGGTGCATCCTTGTGGGTGGCTGGTGAGACAGATGAATCTTAGGGTTCTTTAGAGGTGAGGAAGTTGGTGTTATCAGAAACTGAAAATGTGCTGGGCTTCCCTGGTTGAAACTGAATCAGTGAGGAAAAGCAGATATATGTGGATTTGTTGAGGAATTTGTCTGAAATCCTTGTTCAAAATATAGACCAAAAATTTGAGGTTGCAAGCTCTCATCTCATATGGAACTAAGGTCCACACCCACTTGGACAAGAAGTCAGTTGCTGATGATTGAGGCCCATTTTTCCTCCTCCTCTTGATTATCAGTTGAAACGATGTCCTCAACATAGTGTCACAGGTGGATGCTAGGAGACAACTGAAGGCCAACAAGATCCTGTTAACACAGACCACGAGCCCTGGAGGACCACAGAGGCAGTCGACTGGAAGTCTCATAAAGGTGCATTGTTGGCCTTCAAATTAAAAGGAAATGGTGGGGCTGGTGCTATGGTATAGCGGATTAATGCCTTGGCCTGCAGCGTAAGCATCTCATATGGGCGTCAGTTTGAGATCCCCTGCTCCAATTCCCAACCAGCTCTCTGCTATGGCCTGGGAAAGCAGTAGAAGATGGCCCAAGTCCTTGGGCCCCTGCACCCAAGGGGGAGACCTAAGGAACCTCCTGGCTCCTGGCTTCGGATCGGTGCAGATCCGGCCATTCCAGTCAATTCTCTCTTTCTGCCCCTCCTCTCTCTCTATAACTCTGACTTTCATATAAATAAATAAAATCTTTACAAAATAAAGTAAATGGTGCCAAATCTCCACAAGACACATATAGTTCTTGCCACAGCAATAATGGCAAAATTATCAGGGGCAGTCTGATAATATCAAGTAAGGCAAATTCAAAGCGAAGCATGACCTTCTTGAGGTGGTGGTAACCTGCAGGATGCCTCCATTCCTATCCGCCAGCTTGGAGAAGGTGCTTGATGGGTGAGTT
Source organism: Oryctolagus cuniculus (assembly GCF_964237555.1). NCBI lineage: Eukaryota > Metazoa > Chordata > Mammalia > Lagomorpha > Leporidae > Oryctolagus > Oryctolagus cuniculus. The sequence goes on along the minus strand of NC_091443.1, from coordinate 94,906,658 downwards.
AATAGATGACTCAATGTATTTCAAAGAATACTTATACTCTATCATGGACAGCTATGTCGATTCCCCACTTGTCCTTCTTGAGTTATATTTTAGGGTGTTGACAATATAGGGATGTGTGTTAAGTGTCCATGCCGCATCAGTACAAAAGACTTGGGATTGATCTAGGTGAAGAACAGAAGTCTTAGGCTGTCCATGCCAAGGAACAGAAATGATAGCTGAGAGGTAGGCAGAAGCAACACAAGGACTCATAGGAAGAGGTTGGGTCCTGTCTTGATGCTGACCATGGCAGTCGACCCAAGGGCATGTCCTCTTCATAGTCTGTCAATGAATAATGACTGATGCACTTTACTGGGAATGATCACAATGCCATAGGAGTTAGTGCCTGATGATCCATAAGGCTCTATAATGTGACCCTAATACATGGTGATTGTCATCCACAAAGATGCCTGGTGATGATTGCTTACCGCTAGTGTGCACAAGAATCCCACCATGGTTGAATGTCTGGTGGTCTTCTCTCTGTCTAGAAGGGCCTCAGTGGTGTCCAGAAACTCATGAGACTTGCCTGAAATGAGCCAGTAGGCAGCAGTGCAGCCTGCGAAGCCACTGACTTTGTTGACGATGTTCAGAATAGGTCCCAACATGTATCACAGGAAGTCAGAGAGCGCACCACATCTGATTACACAGCACTGGACTGCAGGGAGATGCTGAAGGAAACTCTGGCTGTGAACACTCTACGTGTCTGCCTTCGTATTTCCCAGGGTGCTTAGGGTTTGCGTAGGTTGATAAACTTCTGAAGTTGCCGCCAACAGGGCCAGAAGTTTTGCTCGGTCCTGTGGTGGGACTGCTTTTACAAGTAACAATGGGAATGCTGATGTTGTGGCACAGCTAACAATGCTTCCGTTTTATATTGTAGTGCTGGGGCATGCCCCAGCTACTATGCTTCCACTCCAGCTTCCTCCTAAGGTGCATGGATAGACAGTAGGTGATGCCTGAAGATCTCAGGACTCTGCAACCCATGTTGGAAAAGAAGATGGAGTTCCTGCTCCTGGCTTCACCTTGGCTAATCTGTAGCTGTTGCAGCCATTTGGAGAGTGAGGTAGTGGTTGGGATGATATCTCTATGGCGTTCCCTCACTAATATTTTTTTTCCAAATAAAAAATCATTAAAATGTAACAATAGCCAAGGAACTGTGACAGAGTTGTTAAGATGTCATTTGGGTTACCCACGTCCCATATCAGAGCGCCTGGATTTCAGTATAATCTTCTTGCAGTCAGGTTTCCTGCTAATGTACACTCTGATGGATAGCAGGCATTGGGTCAGTTACTTAGGTCTCTTCCACCAATGTGAGAGAACTGGATGGAGTTCTTGGCTTCTGACTTTGGCCTAGCCCTTCCAATAATGTCTGCAGGCTTTGGGGGTGAGGCCAACAGATGGAAGCATCTCTCTCTATCTCACACTGCCATTCTAATAATTAGTATATAAAGGCATCAATACATTGTATTTGGCATGGCAATTAAAGACATCATTTTTGGTGCCAGCATCCCATCACAAAGTATCTAGGATCAATACCTGTCATGCATTCACATCCAGGTTCCTGCTTCTGCTTACCCTGGGAAACACAGGATGGCTCAGATATTTGGGCCCTTGCCACTCAAGTGGAGTGATCCAACCAGTGGGAAATCTGTTTTCTTGTCTTTCAATGAAACATAATGACTAACGCTTAAGTAAGTGAATAAATAATTCCACTGGGGCCAAGGTAGCTTGGTTGGGACTGTCCTAGGGGCAGCTTTGCCATTCAGGGCTGGTGGCTTGCACATACTCACTGAAGAATGCCTAACAGCTCTCTTTTATTCTTAATTGTACACGTCCATTGAAATACAGAGGCTCCTGCTGTAGTGTGGTGTTTAACATGATCTGGACACCCACTGCAGTAGAAAACGTTTATGTTCACCCTCTGTGCAAACATGATGCCATCTGTTTGTGCTTTCCAGACAAGCTGGACAGGATCTTGATGTGGTTCAGTGACAGCTGCCAGCTGCCAAGTCTGTTGCCCCGTGATTTGTAGGCTACTTCCTGTCAGGAACACAGCAAGGTTGCCCTTCTCAATCTGTTCCTGTCCAGTCTTTGGGCAGGCTTTGTATCTCCATCCACAGCAAGGTGTATATACATCTGTGTGGACTTCCTTGGTGTCTGAGATGCAGAACTTCACCACCTGAGACGGTTGCAGACAAGGCATCTACTTTCTTAACCATGTCCTGGGTGGTACTTGGCAGCATGTGAGGAGCAGCCAGCAGTCATCTGGTGCATCCGGACTCACCATCCCGCAGCACACAAGACTCTGCATTACCCAGGTGGAGGTACAAATGTCTGAAATGATCTCATGAGACCATGTTACTTATACGGGGCTGCCAGCAACACTCTGCACACAACCTCAAGAAGCCTCACTGTCTCACTGGGAGTCTGTGGGGGACACAGAAACCAGTGATAAACCAATGGGTGAACCCATGCACTCCATTAACAACGTCAGTCCACAAGTCTACCAGGTACTATTTCCCATACGGCAAATGACAGAGAAATTTTCCACCGATAAACTTTAAGCCTTTTTGACATGCTCTTATATTTATGACATTAAATATTCCTCAACACAACTGTTAACAATAACTGGATTCAACAACATTGTAGAATACATGATGTTGTGCATGGAAAAATCTAAACACTCCACCAAAAAATGGTTCAAGATGAAAAACCAATTCAGTAAAGTTACAGGTTACAAAATCAACATACGAAAGCAGTAGCTTTTTATATGCTAGCAACCAACTTGCCAAAAATGAAATCTAAAAAGTAATCCCATACACAATAGAGACAAAAATAAAACATTTAGGAATCAATGTAACCAAATAAGTGAAAGATATCTACAATGATAATTCTAAAATGTTGAAGAAATGAATCATCAAGGACTCCCAAAATGGAAAAATATAACTTGCTCACGGATTGGAAGAATTAGTATAATTAAAATACCTGTATTAATTAAAGCAACCTACAAAATAAATGAAATTCCTATCAGACACCAACGACATTTTTTACAGAATGAGAAAATAATCCTAAATTCCCTAAGAAATCACAAAATATCAAGAATAGCCAAAATTATCCTGAGCAAAATTTAAAAAAACAATCAACTTGGAGGCATCAGAATGCCTGCCTTCAAAACTAACTACAAAGCTATAGCAATCAAGGCAGCATGATATTTAATTAATTAATTCATCAATCCAAACAGGTAGAGACAATTGATTTTTCATGGAAGTGCCCAGACTATACAATGGAAAAAAGTATCATCTATTCAGTAAGTGGTGCTGGCAAAACTGGATGCATCTATGTAGAACTGAATATTACAGTACTATAAAAACTGAAAGCCTGTTATTAGTATCAAAATCATTGCAACTGGAGGACTTCATGCTCAGTGAAATTATCCTGATACAGAAAGACAAATATTAGATGTTCTCCTTTATATAATGAGAGCTAAAATTTTCTTTTATGAAAAAAGAAATCAGGCAACAACAACAAAAGAAAAACAGAAAAAAAGTTAATGCCTGTGTATATCAGTATTGCTGCAAATATAGTTTTGTTCAACTTTCTTTTATATCTTTATCAAACAAATTCTTAAGGATGATATACTACTATAATTTTAATAATTCACGATCATTTTAAAATTTACCGTGTATTAGTGTAGTAGTCATTTTTATAGAAACCTTTGATTTAATAAACATAAATCTCATAAGTACAACTTTTGGATTACAGCAGTTCTTCCCCCCATACCCACCCTCCAACCCGCAAACCATCCCAACTCCTACCCCCTCTTCCATCCCATTCTTCATTGAGATTCATTTTTAATGATCTTTATATACAGAAGATCAATTCTATACTAAGTAAAGATTTCAACAGACTGCACCCACACAGACACACAAACTTTAAAGTACTGTTTGAAGACTAGTTTTACCATTAATTCTCCTAGTACAACACATTAAGGACAGAGGTCCTACATGGGGAGCAAGTGCACCGTGATACCTGTTGTTGATTTAACAATTGACACTCTTCTATTTGACATCAGTGATCACCCTAGGCTCCTGGTCATGAGCTGCCAAGGCTATGGAAGCCTCGAGTCCACAAATTCCAACATTATTTAGACAAGGCCATAATCAAAGTGGAAGTTCCCTCCTCCCTTCAGAGAAAGGTACTGACCTCTTTGGCGGCCCTTTCTTTCCCTGGGATCTCACTCTTAGAGACCTTTCATGTGGGTGATTTTTTGCCACAGTGTCTTTCTTGTCTTTCCATGCTTGAAATGCTCTCATGGGCTTTTTAGCCAGATTCGAATGCCTTAAGGGCTGATTCTGAGGCCAGAGCACTGTTTAGGGTAGTTGTCATTCTAGGAGTCTGCTGTGTGGCTTGCTTCCCATGTTGGATCATTGTCTCCTTTTTAATTCTATTACTTTTTTTTTTTGACAGGCAGAGTGGACAGTGAGAGAGAGAGAGAAAGACCGAGAGAAAGGTCTTCCTTTGCCATTGGTTCACCTTCCAATGGCCGCCGTGGCTGGTGCACTGTGGCCGGCGCACTGCGCTGATCTGAAGGCAGGAGCCAGGTGCTCCTGGTCTCCCATGGGGTGCAGGGCCCAAGCACCTGGGCCATCCTCCACTGCACTCCCTGGCCACAGCAGAGAGCCGGCCTGGAAGAGGGGCACCCGGGACAGAATCCGGCGCCCCGACCTGGATTAGAACCCGGTGTGCCAGCGCCGCTAGGCGGAGGATTAGCCGGCTTTTTTTTTTTTCCTATCTATTACTATCAGCAGACACTTGGTCTTATTTAGGTGATCCTTTTTTTGGTAACTTTTATTTAATAAATATAAATTTCCAAAGTACAGCTTTTGGATTACAGTGGCTTTTTCCTCCCCATAACTTCCCTCCCACCCACAACCCTCCCATCTCCCGTTCCTTCTTCCATTCCATTCACATCAAGATTCACTTTCAATTGTCTTTATATACAGGAGATCGATTTAGTATATATTAAGTAAAGATTTCATCAGTTTGCACCCACACAGAAACACAAAGTGTGAAATACTGTTTGAGTACTAGTTATAGCATTAATTCACATTGGACAACACATTAAGGACACAGATCCTACGTGGGGAGTAAGTGCACAGTGAATCCTGTTGTTGACTTAACGATTCACACTCTTGTTTATGGTGTCAGTAATCACCCCAGGCTCTTCTCATGAGTTGCCAAGGCTATGGAAGCCTTTTGAGTTCACCAACTCTGATCTTATTTAGACAAGGTCATAGTCAAAGTGGAAGTCCTCTCCTCACTTCAGAGAAAGGTACCTCCTTCTTTGATGGCCCATTCTTTCCACTGGGATCTCACTCCCAGAGATCTTTCGCTTAGGTTTTTTGTTTTTGGTTGTTTTTTCTTTGTTTGTTTATTTTGTTTGTTTGTTTGTTTTTGCCAGGGTATCTTGGCTTTCCATGCCTAAAAACACTCTCATGGGCTCTTCAGCCTAATCCGAATGCCTTAAGGGCTGATTCTGAGGCCAGAGTGCTGTGATCTCTTTGACACTTAATGCCATCTTACTAGTTAAAGTGATCAGTTTAAGTTCATAACTGATCATAAAGATAGGACTTTTTTTGTTTGATTACTTTTATTGCCCTTGCCTATATTCTTCCTTAATAGATGAACTCTTTATTGAATGGAAGATAAAGCTCTTATGAGGTAAATTTAAAAATACACTATTTCAAAAATAAAAGATTTTAAAAGAATGACAAGCCCTCACTTTTTTACTTTCTGGTTTGTTAAGAATAGTGTACAAATTAAAATGTCTCTGTAGTGATTCTCAAAAACCAATAAAATCCCAAATATGAAAAAGCTTATCTCATATTCATTGTATTGCTCTGATGCTATTCAATTTCACATACACACATGAAAACATACTACCATTTTAGTTTATTAAAAGAAATAATCTAAAATAAATATCCATCAGCAACTTAAAACACAGCCAGGTAGCCCTTCGACTGAGCATGACAAGAAAAGAACAGTTCAGTTATTTACAGGTTATGTTTTTGCTTGTATTAATTAACCATTTTCAAATACCATAATATTAGTTGTGACATTAATCATTTAAAACCCCTTAACTTTATACACCAAGTAACATGTTGGTATTTTTCCTTAAATTTCATCCACAAGAGTTGTACATATTTATGGGCTAGTGTGACATTTCAATACTCATATAAAATTTGTACTGATCAAATCTACATTAATCTTTGGCATTATTTTATGGACAGAGCCTTGGGCTCCTTTATTTCATTTTCTAATAAAAGATAACAGATTACTGTGAGCTACACACATCCCCCTGCATGATCCTAGGAAATGACTCAGTAATCTAAGGCTACTGGGATAATCATCCGTAAACCATTTTTTCCACCTAGTTTTAATATTGCAATTGGTTTCAAAAGCAAAACACGGAGAAACAATAAGGGGGAGGGGGGAGGAGAGAGAGAGAGAGAGAGAGAGAGAGAAGATACCACCCATCTAGTAGTTCATTACCCAAATGTCCAAAATACTCAGGGCTGATCTGACCCAGGCTGAAGCTGGGAGATGGTCTCCAATGTGGTAGCAAGAATCCAACTACTTAAGCCATCACTGGCTGCCACTGGTATCCTGAGCATTGTCTTTCCCACCATGCCAAATGTCTACCCTTCAAAAAACTGTCTGACACACCCTCATATAGCCCTGGCTTCCAGAGGAAGAGGCCACAGTCCCCTGTCTTGACCCCATCACTGCATGGTCTCCTACTCCCAAATCACTACACATGCCAAGCTCCTGCCCAACTCCAGCCACAGCATCTGGTTTAATGGATCCAACTGAAGACACTGGGGACCCTGGCCCACCAGGGTTACCAAACATGCAGTCACTGGACGTAAAGGCCCACATCTGAGGCAGAAGCAACCTGGATAACCACATGTCCAAAACTGAAACTGTATCACTGTTACACCACATATTAAAATCAGCTCAAAATGAACTGAAAGTCCATACAGAAGATCTGAACACTTACAACTTATAAAGTAGAAAAGTCCTTGACATCAGCCTCAAGAGTGGTTGCTTATGTGCTAACAACTAAAGCACAGAGAGCAAAAGCAAATGTAAGGAAATGAAACCCCAACAAACTAGTAAAGCAAAGATCAGTGAAATGAAAAGGCACACCAATGGATAGGAGGAAATATTAGCAGGTGTTGAGGCATGTGGCCCATTCCTGACGGGTATGTATGTGTGTGCCATTTTCTTTGTGATGTGCTTGTTTTGGATGTTGGGATAAGGCTGGTCTGATGGAATGAAATGGAAGGCTTTTCCTCTTCATCTCCTTGTTGGAAGGGTTTGCGAATCACGCATTTTAATTATCTTTTCCATGGGAGTTCTCACTGGTGGAGCCATCTGGTCCTGGACTTTTCTTCATTTTTTGTTTGTTTGTTTCGGTTTCTCTGCTACTACGGTCTCTTTTCAAATTAGAAGTGTCTTCAGAGATTCTTGGTTCACTGTATTCAGTTTTAGTGGTTTGCGTCTTTCTGAGAATCAATCCACTCTATCTAGGTTGACCAATCCTTGGGCCGTGGTTTTTCCCTAGTGTTTTTGGAGTATTATTTTGGCAAGGTTGGTAGCAATGTCCTCTCTGTCATTTCTGTTGTCAAGTCACTTGAGTCTGTTCTCCTTTTTTCCCCTGCTTCCTGTGTATAAACGTTTTGTCAGGTTGACTGAGTTTTCAAGCACTGTAGTTTGGTCTCACTGAATGTCTGTTGTGATATTTTCTACACTGTTGGGTTGATTTGAGTTTGAATCTTTTTTCCCCTTCCAGTTTCTTAAGATGTACTTTGCTGTTCTAGTGTTTTAATGTAAAATTGGGTTAATAGTTCCAATGTCTGTATTCTGTAATGTATACATGTATAGCAATACAATTTCCCATGTGAAGTTACTCCTGTCAACCTGGAAAACTGTATGTATGTACCCACTACTGTCAACATATTGAAGGAAAAGAAGGCATTGTGTAGACAGAGTTGTTTTCACGGGCCTGTGCTTATTGCATTAGGATGCACAATTTCCAGGCTATGCAGTGTGAATATGCGTGTATGGTGTCCATAGCCCATAATATATTTTTTTTTTTACAGACAGAATGGACAGTGAGAGAGAGACAGAGAGAAAGGTCTTCCTTTGCCGTTGGTTCACCCTCCAATGGCCACCGCGGCCAGCGCACTGTGGCCGGCGCACCACACTGATCCGAAGGCAGAAGCCAGGGTCTGTGAGAAGAGGCCTTGACTCCTGGCCTCTCTTCTCTGGGTTGTTCGGAATTGTAACATGTGTTTGCACAAAAACGGGCATGGGGCGCTCGAGTTAATTTGCACGCAATCTGGTGAATTTTCACAGACTGCACACACGGAATAGAAAGCGGAAGCTTAGCGAAACCCCGAGAATCCTCTGTGCTCTCTTCCAGCCTGTCCAAAGTTCTGACACCTCATAGTAAGTACTAGATTTTTTTTCTTTTTAAAGATTGGTTTGAAAGGCAGAGTTATAGATGAGGCAGTGCAGGAGAGATCTTCAAAGTATGGGTTCACCCCCCAGGTGGCTACAATGTCCTCGGGCTGGGCTAGGCCAAAGCAGATCCATGTACTTTATCCAGTACTCCAGTGTGGGTTCGGGGGCCCAAGTCCTTGCACTGCTTCCTCTGTTTTCCTAGGCATTTGAGCAGACAGCTGGATATCAATTGGGAACAGCCTAGGTGTTGGAAGAGGGTACAAGCCATGGCATAGTGGATGAAGCTGCCGCCTGCAGTACCAGCTTCTCATATGGGTGCTGATTGGAGTCCCAGCAGCTCCACTTCCCTTCCATCTCTGCTGTGGCCTGGCCAAGCAGTAGAAGAGGGCCCAAGTCCTTGGGCCCCTGCAACAGTTTGGGAGTCCTGGAGGAAGCTGCTGGCTCCTGGCTTCAAATCTGCTTAGCTCTGGCTGTTGGGTCCATCTCATATTTTTATCCTTACATCTCAAGAGCAGTAGCTTTCATGTGTTTTAAAATATAAACAGAGAAAGAACAGGTCATCAAAGAAGGAGGTACTTTTCTCCCTTTCTCTGAAGGGAGGAGAGAACTTCCACTTTGACTATGACGTTGTCTAAATAGGATGAGAGTTGGCGAACTCAAAAGGCTTTCATAGCCTTGGCAACTCACGACAAGAGCCTAGGGTGATTACTGACGCCATAAACAAGAGTGTCAATTTGTTAAGTCAACAACAGGAGTCACTGTGCACTTACTCCTCATGTAGGATCTCTGTCCTTAATGTGCTCTACATTGTGATTAATGCTATAACTAGTACTCAAACAGTATTTTTCACTTTGTGTTTCTGTGTGGGTGCAAACTGTTGAAAGCTTTACTTAATATATGCTAAATTGATCTTTATTGATAATTGAAAATGAATCTTGATGTGAATGGAAGGGAAGAGGGAGAGGAGAGGAGAGGGTTGTGGGTGGGAGGGAAGTTATTGGGGGGGGAAGCCATTGTAATCCATAAGCTGTTTTTTGGAAATTTATATTCAGTAAATAAAAGTTAGAATAAATGAATAAATAAATATGTGTGTGTGTGAATGAAATGAAAAGGTTAGAATATTTTCCTGCAGCAGCCTATGCTGCAGCCTCTGCAGTGGGCAGAGCACTGAACACTGCTCTGTATTTCTGAGTTTCAGCTTAGCAAGAAACAAGCTGTGAGCTTTAGGACTGAAGAAACGAATTGTGCAGTAAACACTCTTTACTTTGTTCTGTGAAGTTTATGGCTCAGTTTTTCTGGGATTGTGCTAATAAAGGGAAAACTCAAAGTTAAGTGAATCCCATGAAAGCCCGGGGTATTGATCCTAAAGGCTGAACTTAGGGAATTACTCAGACTTTGAATTTCAGCTTCTGATTGTGTATCAAGTGATCCAGTGCTTGTCACTGAAGAAGAATGCATGAATCTCTGACACTGAGGTTGGCTCTGCCTCACAGCAGTGACTCCTACCCTTTAGTGCACATAACAGTCGACTGGGGAGCTTGTTAAAGTGCGGATTCTGGGCCCCCCTCCAGAGTCTGGGAAGGGGACAGGAATAGGCATAGCCACAGGGCTCCACACCGTAGAAGTACAGCTATGGCTTTAAAGCTGTTTCACTGACCTCATATGTGAGATTGTTCAGTTAAGAACAGGAGTCACTGTGTGCTAACTCCCGATGCAGGATCTCTGTCCTCAGTGAGTTGCATTATGAGAGTTAACTATAAAACTAGTTCTCAAACTGTGTGTGTGAGAGAGAGAACATGTGTGTGTGAGCATGTGTGTGTGCAACTTGTTGAAATCTTTACTTAATATAGAATTGGTCTTTTGTGTACAATGTTAATTGAAAAAGAATTTCAGTGGAGAATGGGACTGGGAACGGAAGAGGGAGGAAGAAGTGGGGTGGGAGTGTGGGTGGGAGGATGGGTATGGTGAGAAGATTCACTCTATTCCTAAAGTCGTACTTATAAAATTTATATTCATTAAAAGATAAATAAATAGGCTGGCACCGTGGCTCACTTGGCTAATCCTCCATGTGTGGTTCTAGTCCTGTTGGGCACCGGGTACTAGTCCCCGTTGCTCCTCTTCCAGTCCACCTCTCTGCTGTGGCCCAGGAGGGCAGTGGAGATTGGCCCAAGTGCTTGGGTCCCTGCACCCGCATGGGAGACCAGGAGGAAGCACCCGGATCCTGGCTTCGGATCAGCATAGCACCGGCCATAGTGGCCATTAGGGGAGTGAACCAACAGAAGGAAGACCTTTCTCTCTGTCTCTCTCTCACTGTCTATAACTCTACCTGTCAAATAACAGAAAACATACATTCATACATACATACATACATACATAAAAAGGAAAAATAAAAGCTGTTTGTAGTGGGTCTCTTGACATTTGGGTAATTCGTAGCTATAGGAAGTTTTTTTATGCATTGAAGACTTTAGCATCATCTCTGGTGTTTACCCACTTAAGTATCGGTTGTACCTCACCCCCAAGTTGTGACAGGTAAATTCTGGAGCCTCTGCTTGGTGGGACTCATTTCTGTAGGTTCTGGCTGGCTGGTAGACAGATATCATTTACTGAGTTTTGAGTTGTTAAATGATAAGGTCAGTTGTAGAGTTTGTTGAGTTGAATTGGTTGGTGGAGTACAATGAATGTCCAGTTATTTGAATATAGGAATGATTAGGGCTAGATATAGGATTTGGGAGCCATCATTATCTCTAGTTTAACTCTAAAAATGGCTGCAATATCCAAGAAAATGATACAATGAGAGAGGAACAGTGGCTGGAACAGGGAACCTGGGAGGAGCACTAACGCTGTGGGAGGTGAGTGAAGGAAGAGGCTTCCTTAAGAAGAAGTCATCAGGAGAAGGGCAAGAAGCAGAGGTGTTTCAGAAAGTGATGGAAGCGAGTATGGCCAGGAGAAGCAAGGTAGACTCAGCAGGAGAAATGTTTCAGAACTACAAATTCCAGAAAGACTGATTAGACCTGGCTGCTGAGAGATCATCATGACTGTAGAGACCTGTACTGTATAAGATGTGGCCACTGAGCACTGGACCATCCTGCAATGTGCTATAAGCATAAAGTTCACACTGGATTTCAGATTTGCTATTAAGAAATGTAAACTGTCTTAGTAGCAATGACTTTTATATTGACTACAGATTAAAATGATAATCTGTTGGACATAGTGGTTTGGCTACATTTTATCATTAAAATCACTTTACTTGTTTAATTTTGTAAGATGTGTGTACTGGGAAATATAGCATGGCATGTGTGGCTGGTATTATACTCAAGTTCTGTTAGACAGCATGGGCACCAGACAGGATTTCTGTGGGGCCCAGCCGAGTGTGTTGAAGAATGGAAGTGAGGGTGTGGAACCAGGGAATGGGCAAGTGACAACTTTGGACAGCGTGGACTGCCTGCTCCTTGGTGAAACATAGAAAGAGAGGCCACACTGCGAGCTAGAAGAGACAGTGCTGCAGGAGGCAGTGGAGAGATTAGGGAAGCCAGGTGTAAAAATCAGTAGAAACAAAGTAGTGATGGCTACAGAAGAATGAAGGGAGCAAGGCAAGGCTTAGAGAGGTAGCACCTGGACAGGGACGGCAAGTGGACGGGGATGATGTTATGTCTTCAACCCCTTTGAACCTCCTTTCTTTCCTTGACAAAATGGGAGTAAGGATGATGTTGCATTAATTATGCCTTCCTACAGTCTTGTTGTAAAATTTGAATGAGGTAATTGATGAAGACTGACTTTGGAGGTGATACAACATTTCATGAAAGATTTTCAGCCATCACGAAGCACCATTCTTTCTGATACTTGACTTAGCATCCCACCGTATTCTTAATTTATGTGTTTTTTATTACCACAGGGTTGTGGGAAAAATTCACCCCAAATTTCAAAATAGGGGACCTGCGCAATTTGGAATCTACTGCTAACATGTGGAACATGCGTGGCTTTTAAACAGTGATGGGCGTGTATTGGGGCACCCTTGTGCTGTGGCAAAGTGTGCTCCCTAGGATGTGACAAAAATGCACATTCCCAGGCCCCCATGGGTCCTGAATCAGAAACTCTGGGGCAGAGCTTCTCAGTTTGTGTTTTCAAGATTATTTTGAGTGACGCTGGTTGAATGTAAAAGTTTAGAACCCTACCCTTGGTAATCTCTTCACTTCTCTTTGTCCTCAAAATTTGGAAACTAATTAAAACTCAGAGGATTTGGCTCACACTCCACAGACTGTCAACCCCTGCTTCGGAATCTAAATATTGCTGTTGGTTAGGATCCTGGTTTGGGTATTTTCCTATGAGTCATTCCCTATGCATCTACTCCTTTAATTCAGCACTTCTTCCTGGGGTCCTGGCTGTGTGCCAGGCTTCAGAGATGGACTGTGGACTTCCTGGAAGAATCCATATTCTCATGGAGCTTGAAGTCTCATCAAGTGTGGGGGGAAACTACTACATGGTATCAAAAGCTGCTTCACATGGGGGAGGAAGAGTTTAACAGCCATCCAGAGGGTCTCTGTTCCAGAGCTGAGACCCATATGCTTTGTGTTCAATTTCATGGATTGAACTTTTAAGCCAAACTTTTAATGAAGTTGAGGAACTTTGGGGAACATTTTCGTTTCTATCCCACCCATTGCCTGGAGTTCTTTGGACATGGTTTGCAGAGTTGCAGAGTTCCCTTTACCCACCACCAGGCTACAGCCATTTATGAGTCAGATCAGACCAGCTGGCAGATAAGGCACAGAGGTTAGCAGAGGAATCTGTTCTAGCTGTTGATTTGAAAATGCTGAAGCACGAGGCAGTGTTTGTTCTGCTAGTGTGTGAGTGCACAACTGATAGTACTTAGTGAGAAAGTCTTAATTCATTCAAAACTTTTGTCCACGTGGAAACTCTTGATTTGTGTATCTTTGGAAGTCGTTCTTTAAGACCTGAGTGGTCCCAGGATTTGCAATAATTGCTTAGCATTGCATGCAGACTGTCATCAAAGACTCAGGCATTGCCTTCTCACACTCTTCAATTGGATGCAGTAATAACAGTAATGATATCACAGCAGCAACCGAATATTAAGTGCATATCAGAGGCCATGTATTCTACTACATAATATTGTATGTGGTACGAAAAAATAACAGTTTCCCAAAGATGTCTGTGTCCTAATCCCCAGTCTGTGACTATGTCACCTTCATGGCTAAAAATCCATGCTGTTATGACCTTGAGGTGATGAATGCTGGACTAGCCAGTGGAGTCCAGTTCTGTCCCATGAAATCCTTGAACATAGAGATCTAGGCTATGGTCCAAGAAAGATGGGAGGATACAAGGTTGGCCACTTAGAGGCAACAGTGCTGACTTTGATGGTGGAGAAAATGGCCACGAGCCCAGGAGTGCAGGGGGGCCTCTCTGAGCTGGAGAGGAGTGGGGCGATGGATTCTCCTGCAAGCCTCCAGAAAGTAACACAGCTCTTCAGATGTTAGTCCAGTAAGGCCTGTCTCACGTTTTTGTACAACAGGAGTTAAGATGTGAAATGGGCATCGATTGAGCCACCACCAAGTGCGATGGGTGATGATTTGTTAGAAAACTCACCCATTATGGTTCATCTCCTTAAACTATCACAAGAGCCTCAAATGCTGAAATTTTTCAGCAAGAGATGTCGGAAGCTGAGCAATGGTGCGGGGTCATGTGAGTGTCAGGTGGGGGACGCAGCATTGGTTCCAGAGCCACACCTGGGCAGCAATTTCAGATTGTGGGGTTCCCTGGGCATCCCCTGTGAAGTCACGTGGATGTGCTTTTGCGCACACATGCGCATGCGCATGCACACACACACACACACACACACACACATAGCTTGAAGGATGCTCTTGCCTCCTGCAGGTTGCCACTTGGCAGGCTCTGCCTCTTTAGCTCTCAGCTCTCAGGCTGTGTCGTGTCTTCTTGGTGAGGCTCTCTCAATTTCCACCCAGGCCACATGGTCTTTTCCTCCTGCTCATAAGGCTGTCCCATACCCCATCACAGCACTTGCCATGCAGAGCAATTGGCTGTGAGTTCTTCCAGTTCTAGTTTCTGGAAATACAGAGCTCACCTCCAAAGAGTTTCCCTCATGACTTATTTCAGTCTCCTACAATGATTCAGACTACAGGCTGGAGGTGAGAGTGAGAGACGGTCTCAGCATCCTAACCACGGCCACGTCTTCCATGTTGGAGAAGCTCTCCTGTATCCCCGAGGTCAAGGCTAGCTGCTACAGGCAGACGGAGAAGCCAGAGGCCCCACTGCATACTCTTTGCCAGTAAGAGAGAGCTCTTTGCTTATCTCCTAAAGTGGGATCGCAGTTTTGTGGTCGCTTGTTTAGATGTTTGTTGATGAAAATACACACTGAAAATAGACAATGTGATGTGTGTGCATTTGTGATTTCTGTTATGTTTAATTTCACTCTTCTTTCTTCTCCCTTTCTTCCCAACTCCTTTTTAAGATAAATAATATTATACTTTATTTCTTACAAACTAGTTTTTTAACAGTGTATTCAAGAAACTGACAAATGGAATAGTCTCTCTCTCTGTATCTCAGGGATATCTAGGTTCCTTATAATGTGCACATCACATTCTTCAATATAGATGAAAGCTGATTTATTTATCCAATCCACGTAATGATTGCAGCTTAGTTTTTGTCAGATTTTTCCCCTTAGAAGCATTGAACTGCAGTGATAATGATCCAGCTTGACTATGCATATGTGGTTCCTTCTAAGAAGTGGGGGTTTTGGGTCATAAGTCATGCATACTTTAAAATTTAAATATCTATGACCCAGTTTTGGTGCAGAATAACTGTGCCAATTTCCATTCACTCCCACAAGTTGTTAAAATCCCAGTTTCCCCAGGCCAGCGCTGTGGCACAGTGGGTTAACGCCCTGGCCTGAAGCACTGGCATCCCATATGGGCGCTGGTTCGAGTCCCGGCTGCTCTTCTTCCAATCCAGCTCTCTGCTGTGGCCTGGGAAAGCAGTGGAAGATGGCCCAAGTCCTTGGGCCCCTGCACCCACGTGGGAGACCTGGAAGAAGCTCCTGGCTCCTGGCTTCACATCGGCGCAGCTCCAGCCATTGCGGCCATTTGGGGAGTGAAACATTGGATGAAAGACCTCTCTCTCTGTCTCTACCTCTCTCTTTCAAATAAATAAAATAAATCTTAAAATAAAAAGACCTAAACAACCAAAAAAAAAATCCCAGTTTCCCAAGTCCTCAGCAACTTGTGACTGTTGGGGAAAATCTGCCCATACTGGTGCTTCTGGTCCCAGACTCAGTATTTCCTGCCTCTTTATATCCTAAGTATTTTCACTTAGGCCATTGGACGTCTTGGCAACCATCACACTTAAAGCTGAATTGTATTCCATCAAATAGATGGCTCCTCATTTCTTTGACTGCTACCAACTTGGTGGATGTAGAGTTAATTTGATGTTTCTGAGAAGTCTCTTTGTTTCTAGTGGCCTGTCACTGGCTCAGTTGTTGAGATTTAGAATTTTCACTGCAGACTCATTCGGCATATTTTTGTCTGATGCCCACTGATTCAATCCATACTTCATTCCTCGGATAATGAGCATTGTAGCACTGTGATTGAGGGACTGGTCTCTGGAGTTAGCCTGTCTGGATTCAGATATGATCTCTTCTGCTTTCTCTGTACCTTGAAACAACATTTTACCTTTCTGAGCCCGATGTGTTCATTGTGAAATTGTAACAGCCCCCATTCTCTCCACGGTCATTCCGCAACTTTGGCACACATCAGAATTTTGGGGAGAACTTGTTACATCATAGACTGGGCTCCGCATGTTGGCATGTCTCCAGTAGCAGCAGTACGAGCATTTGGAATTCTAGCAAGTTCCTTGGTGATGCTGACCTTGCTTTCTGGGGATTTTGTTTTGAGAAGCTGTTGTGAGTATTAATTGAGGTGGCGCATGAACAATGCTGCTTAGCACCATGCTTGCATTGCCCTCGGTAATTGGGTAATAACTTTTGGAGCAATCAGTGAAGTTTCTGGCCATCGTTAATGACAGTGAGCAGATCATGTGAGTTTATGGCAGGAGAGTACAGGGTCGCTCTAAAATACCAACCTCTAGCATAGAAATCAAGTTTCTCTCTGTCCTGGGGCTGGAGAGAGAGCGAGAGAGAGTTAGACAGTGTACTTATCTCTGCACTGGGGCTGGAGGGGTGTTTGTGTGTGTGTGTATGTGTGTGTCTGTGTGTCTGTGTTTGTGGTAGACGGTATCCTTCTTTACAATTAACACAAACCTGAGAAAGGAACTCTTCAGTTGAGAAATCATGGTCCCGTGACAGCTTCCCTTCCTCTCCTCTTCACCTCAATTATCCTGTTTCTACATCGCCTTTTTTTAGCATTTTAAATAATTGTCCAAATACCAGGAACAACCTCAGGTAAATACATGTGAGACACGCGAGCCTCTTAGAGAGTGTGATTGCTGCCAGCCTAGAGACAGGAGCCGGGCTAATGAATTTGTTCTTCCTTTCATGAGGTGTGCTCTGCAGCTGGAATACTCAGAAATGTGAAATTTTGATGGAAATGTAACTCAATTTTAGGGGAATTAAAATATACACAGGAGAAGAAATTTGAGTGGGGGAATTGGCAAAATATTCAGATCCCTTTCCAGTGGCCACCCTGGATTCCATTCTTTAGAATTAAATTCCTGCTGTTGCAAAATTCTGTTGTGCCATATCCAGAAGTTAGGCCTTTAAATGCAGCGAGTTTGTAATGGTGATTTCAGTCCCCAGAGAAACACACATCAAAGGCAGTTTAAGTTGTCATCGACTGCCGGGAGTTTAGCCAGGCATCTCTTCACCCACAGAGGACCCAGGATACTGACGCAGGGTGTAAGGTTGGGAAAGGGCACAGGAATCTTTGTTAAACCCCTCAACCCCGACAAGCCCAGTGTTCCCACACTCACCCCAGGAGGATGTGGGGCACATGCTAGAGCAAGCCCAAAGAAGCCTGTCAAGAACGAAGCTTGTAGGGGGTCTCTGGGTTTCCACCCTCCACCCTCCATCCCTGCATGCACAGTCCTGGTGCAAGCCCCTGGCATGTCCAGAGGTGTTAGGGAATAACTTCAGTCCTTAGAGACCTTACACTGACCTGAAGATGGGGGAAGCATGTCTAGAGACACAGTCAGATAACAAGAATTCTTCTGTTCAATATCGACAAAAAGAAGAAAAAAAAAACAGGAGTGCAGAATCTGATGAAATGCCCAACCCAGTACTCACCATGGAGAAGGAAGACTGACACGCCACATTTGTTTCAACATTTTAAAGGCAGTAAAACACTCATGATAATGTAGAAGTACTGTTCAGACCACAGTCCCACTTTCTTCCCCTGATCCCTGGAGGGAAACACGGGGAGGCATTTGGTATTCATCCAGATCCATGGACATGTTTTTGTACTTAAATTTTCAGCATGTGCAGAACTTTAACAAGTTTGTGGAAATTGTGCATGATCTTGAACAGTTTTTAAATATTTTGTTTATTTGAGAGAGAGGGAGAGAAGAAAACCTGCTGCATCACCGTGTTACTTTAGTGCTTCCTTTCACTGAGTTACAGCCACTGTTTCCTCTGACTTGTTATTTGTCTTTGTGAACCCTCCCATCTCCCCATGACATGGTCGTCTTGGAATTCATTTTGGAAATGAAGGGCAGGTCTACCTCTCTGGGTTCCACCTTGGTGAATGTCACAGGCAGTCACTTTTTTACAGTGGGGCTTTTGCTCCATACAAGTTATTCTCATTTTCACATGCAGAAGTTGGGGCTCAGAGAGGCTGAGTGACTTGCCCCTGGTGACACAGCATGCTGGTGCTATGTTGCATAATCGGGGAGTGAGTCCTTGGGAGCAGAGCAGTGAGGCTGTTGGGGCAGAATGAGTCCCAAGGCACCAGCAGGAGTGTCCTCCTGGGACCTATGTGAATCTGACCTTATGCAGCGTACTCTTCTGCCCCATCCATGCTGGCCTCTCAGTTCCGTGACAGCGCCAAGTTCTCTTCCACCTTGGGGGCACTTAAGTAGCTTTCCTTTCTTGATTGTTTCTGTCCTTGAACTTCTGGCATGAAACTGAGGAACACACCACATTTCCCAGTGGTTAAGAGTTTGGTAGCTGGGGGAGATGTTCGTGGAAGAATGAGTTTCCAAGCCTCATGTTCCTCTTCTGTTACAATGGGGCAATGATAGATTCTACCTCACAGGGTCATCAGAATGGATTCCAGGAGGGCTGATGTTCAGTAGGCGTTCAATACACAGGTGTTGAGTGCGCCCATGTTGGACTAATCCATTTACTCACTCCCCAGGCCCCATGGCTGCCCTGGAGTTGGGAAGGCACAGTTGTGCCCTTGTCCCTCCAGCCCATCCAGTGGCCATGAGTCTGCTTCTGTAGGGGCCTGGCAGCCCTGTGTCCTCTGCCAGCACTTCTCCTAGCCTGTTTCAGTCACAGCCGGTGAGGGTCGATGAGATGTTCATGAGTTAGAAGCTGCTTGGTGAGCTTTTTAGCACAAAGTCAAGGTGGGAGCAAGAATCCCGGGATTATTCCCGGATCTTCCATTTCTTCCAGACAGGGAAGCTGAGGACCAGAGAGACTGGCTATGTACTGGAACCAGATCTTCTACTCAGTACCTGAGTCTCATCTTAGAGCATGTTTTGCTCTTCCTGTACCCTAGAAGAAGCCCCCTGCTTCCTCGGGGACACAGGAAAGTCCTCCAGCTAGTGAGAGGCTGATTCAATGGGAGCTCACAGGTACTCTCTGGGCCCCTGTCAGGACGCTGTGTCAGAAGCAGGAGGAAGCCAATCCCTGAGTCAGGAAAGAAATGTGGTCAGCCCTGAAGGCCGCAGCTGCACCTGTAGTCACAGGGGGTGTTTGCAGGCTGTTAGAGGGGAGCTCCCTCGGCCTCTTCAAAAAATAAGAAAACATTCTAAGTTCCTTCACCTTCCCTTGGTTATGTTGTGGCTAGAAAAGGAGGGGTTGATTGGCCACTTTTCACAGGGTTGCTCACCTGCTCATCATCCACTGTGGACTCAACCTAATTTTTTTCAGTGGAAATGCCATGCTTTCTGGAGAACAAAAAGCAGCCCATTGCATCTTATCTCTGAGCTGCTTTCTGGAAAATTTATGCTCATCCATCATGGCCCATTAGGCAGCAGTGGCCTGGGGCCATTTTTCAACATGACTGATCCTATTTGAAGATTCTGCAGAGGAAGTGTGGGAGGCTGCCCTTCCTGCCAGCTCTGTCCTGTTGCTGCCCCATCTGAATAACAGCAGTGGGACCGGGGAAGCTCAGGTCTGCAATGCTCAAGAGCAGGAGGGGCAGTTAGTGCTGGCCCATGGGCGTCAAAGCTGGGAGTCTCAGAGTGCACCAAATGATACATTAACTCACATCTGCCATTGTGTCAGGAAGCAATGTATTCACACAATTGATAGGAGAAACTATTGCAAAATCCTGACTAACCCAAACAAACTGCCCATGTCTCAGTCCTTATCCATTCATCTCCTGGAAGAATCTCAGTGGGTACCCACCAGATGAGGGATGCTATGCCAGACAGACACTGGGGTTTCAGCAGAGATCAAGAGGGCAGAGCTCCTTGAACTCATACAGCACATAGTTCAGCATGTGCCGTCTGCATTCTCCACTAAAATGGGTTTGTGATTGGCAGCCCCTTAGAAACACCAAATGCAGTGTCTTCCTGGGGCATAGCTCTTCTTTCCTGTCCCCTGCAGGTGTGAAAATCACTGTGCGCATCCAGGCCATGCCAACCACATTGGCTAATGAGACCCTGCCTGGGAGTCCATTTTCTGTGCCAACCTCAAACTCCCTCGTTGCAAAGGGTGTGTTGTTTCACCTTCCTGCCCTCTGTAGCTGCCAGTGCTTGGCAGATAGTACATGCTCAGTAAATGTTTGCTGAAGGAGTGCAGTCAGCTGGTGATTAAGCAGGTTTAAGTGCCTAGGAGCATACTTCTGCTGCGGTATGAAATGCATGCAAGTGAACCTAGTGCAGACTGCATATGTAAGGGCAAAATCATTTTCAGATATAAGTATGCTCAGAAATTTGAAATGCTTTCAGAATGAGCAGGAAGTGTGGTTTTTTTCCCCCTTGAATAAAGTAGTCCTTGTGTCATTGTATTGAAATAAGTCACCTAGAGGCAGGCCTTTGTGTTTTGTTCTGGTTTACAAACACCGTCATCATTCAAGTCTCTTCCTTCCACTCAGTCCTCCCTCCACCCTTGGTAAGACCCCAGTTGCTTCTCATTTAGGCTTTTACAGTAGTCCTTTAAATGCCCTCCCACCTTTCACTCCATCCATTCTCCTATAGACACTTGATTTTCTTACTTGAAATGCAGATAGGTTCCTGTTAATAATCCATCACTCGTTGATAGATGCTGCTGTCCACAGTTTCCCAGCCTCATCTTTCTTCACTCTCCTGCAAGTTTCAGCCATTAAAAATACTTGTCACTTCTCAAAGCACCATGCTTTTCCCTCTGTCTAGGCCTCCTGCCCCCTCCTCTCCTGGTTAACTCCTACCCACCCTGCCAGAACCCAACTTTCCCTAAAAAGGACATTCAACTGTTGGCTTCTGAGTGATCTACTGGAATAACTCCCTCCTCTACTGGACCAAGCATTTCAAGAGCAGAGGCCACGGTTTATTCCTTTCTGTATCTTTAGCCTCCCTCAGGGCCTGGCTCATAGCACACACTCAGGACACTTCCAAGACTAAGAAGATGGTTAGCACCCTTGACTCAAAACAGGAAATTCAGGAGGAAATGACAGAAAATTGAACAGAGGAGATAGTGAATTAGGCTCCCATTAAAAGCCAGGGGACCAGCCTGCACCGCGGCTCACTAAACTAACCCTCCGCCTGCGTCACCGGCACACCAGGTTCTTGTCCTGGTCAGGGCGCCGGATTCTGTCCTGGTTGCACCTCTTCCAGTCCAGCTCTCTGCTGTGGCCCAGGAGTGCAGTGGAGGGTGGCCCAAGTCCTTGGGTCCTGCACCCGCATGGGAGACCAGGGGAAGCACCTGGCTCCTGGCTTCAGATCGGCACAGTGAACCAACGGAAAAGGAAGACCTTTGTCTCTATCTCAATCTCTCTCACTGCCCACTCAAAAAAATTTTTAAAAAAGCCAGGGGACCTCAAACACTACCTTTCGGTATTCTGTCTTGCTTTGTGGAAGACATGATTTGGTATATTTCCAACATGTTCCATACTTTAAAGGCAGGGCTAGACTGTGGAGGGCGCGGACTAGGAAGCAGATGCGTGTTCCGTGGAGAACTCTGTAGATTGCAGTTGTTTCAAGTCTTTGTGTGAGTGGGTACGTAAGTGTCTGATAAGTAAATCCCAAAGATTTCCTCATGCACAAGTCAGAGATAGTGCCCCACAGGATGTTGGTAAGGAAGAAGAGAATGACTGGGTACCAAAATCTGCTGTAAGACCGAGTTAAACTCTTTTTCAAATTCTGGGTTAATAGGGTAGGTAATGCATATAATACCAAAATCACAAAAAACTCTAGTAGTTGGCCTTGATGTGGTATTTTATTTATAGCTATTTCTTCCTTTTTAATTTCTTTACTTTTCTTGAAGATCTTATTGATTTGACATTGAGAGTTACACACATAGGGGATGAGAGGGAGGGACGGAGAGAGAGAGTGAGAGCGAAACAGAGAGTAAGAGAGAGAAGTCTTCCATCTGCTGGTCCACTATCCAATTGGCTGCAATGGACGTAGCTGAGAGTATCTGAAGCCAGGAGACAGGAACCAGGATCCTCGCTGTGATCTGCTCATGGGTGCAGAGGCACAAGGACTTGGGGCGTCTTCCGCTGCCTTCCCAGACCACAGCAGAGAGCTGCATCGGGGGTGAGTAGAGCAGCCGTACTCGAACCGGCGCCCGTATGGGATGCCAGCACTGTGGCGGTGCTTTACCTGCTACCTCACAGTGCCGACACTCCCCCTGGAAGCCGTTTGTCATGGGATTCAGCTGTCTGCTAAGACGCCTGGGAAAGCAGAGTGAGACACCCCATGGACTTGGGCCCCTGAACCCAGAATGGAGCGGTGGCTAAAGTCCCTGGCTTCTGTCCCAGTCCCGGCCTTTGTAGCCACCTCGGGGGTGAACCCCCAGATGGACGATCACTGAGAGAGAGAGAGAGAAAGAGAGTGCTGGCGATGTCCCATGCACTGCTTCTCTCCCCAAGCGGCTTCAACGAAGGGCCAGCGCAGTGCCAGGCAGACGCCAGGAGACAGGAGGCAGGAGGCAAGAGGCAGGAGGTCCATTGAGGACTCCCATGAGGCAGGGAGGTGGGGTCCAGAGAACCTGGGCCATCAGCGTCTGCGTGCGTGGTCACAGCCTGGAGAGGCGGGACTGGAAGCGGCCCTGGGGCTTCAGACGCTGGATGCAGCAGTGTGCAGCTGCGTCTTAGGGTGCCATGGTGACATCCAGTTGGGAATGCGCCTGCGCCTGGCACTGCGACCCGGAAGTGCACCCGCACGCCTGGTCCCTACTGGCAGGCGGTGCTCTGCTGGGAGTGAGCGCCACGCGTCTGCTCCTGCCACAGAGCCTGCACAAGCCGTGAGGAGAGGAGCCGTCCTCGTCGCTGCTGGTGGAGCCTCAGGGAGACTCAGCGGCCCCAGGGTCAGGCCGGGATGAGGAGAGGCTGCGTGTCCGAGGCTGCCGCGCCGTTTCCCAGGCGCATTTCTCCTCTTCGGCCCCAACCGGAAACGACGTCCTTCGCGGACTTCTGTCCCACCAGCAGACCGGACCCCCCTTGGAGGTGAGTGACGCGCGGCTGTTGCGTTTTCCCGCTGGGGGTCTTGGCCGCCAGCCTGCCTGCGCCTCTTGGGTCGCGAAGGCGCGGGTGGAGTCGCGGTCGTGCTGTGCGTACCGTCTGGAAGGGTCCCCAGGGTGCGAGCAGCTGTGCGAGAGCAGAGGTGGCTCGGTCTCCTCCCGGAACGGCCCCGCGTTCCCGTGTGTTTGCTTTTTGAGGGCCCAGCCGCCCTGCTCTAGACCTCAGAGACTGTTGATGGGAGGAACGAGAGCCAAAGTGCGTGTCTGTGTCCTGGTCTAGGAGGACAGTTTCGGGTTCCTCGCGTTGGGTGTGATGTTAGCGCTCTGTGGGCTTTTCATGAAAGAGTCTGGTCAGGCCGAGGTGTACCTTGTGTTCCTAATGTGATGACTTGTGTTTTAGTATGGCAAACGGCATGGACGTTTTTGTGAACTGGGTTTTCTGTGTCTATCGGGATACTCTGTGGGCTTTCCCCATGTGTGTTCTGTTTTGTGATCTACTGATTTTGTATGGTAGCCACCCTTGCATTTCCGGAGTAACTGTCAGTGGTTGTGCTTCTGCTTGGCGTCTGGTCATGTTTTGTTGAGGCATGTGGCCCATTCCTGACGGGTATGTATGTGTGTGCCATTTTCTTTGTGATGTGCTTGTTTTGGATGTTGGGATAAGGCTGGTCTGATGGAATGAAATGGAAGGCTTTTCCTCTTCATCTCCTTGTTGGAAGGGTTTGCGAATCACGCATTTTAATTATCTTTTCCATGGGAGTTCTCACCGGTGGAGCTATCTGGTCCTGGACTTTTCTTCATTTTTTGTTTGTTTGTTTCGGTTTCTCTGCTACTACGGTCTCTTTTCAAATTAGAAGTGTCTTCAGAGATTCTTGGTTCACTGTATTCAGTTTTAGTGGTTTGTGTCTTTCTGAGACTCAGTCCACTCTATCTAGGTTGACCAAATCCTTGTGCCTTGGTTTTTCCCTAGTGGTTTTGGAGTATTATTTTGGCAAGTTTGGTAGCGATGTCTTCTTTCTTTCTTTCTTTCTTTCTTTTCTTTTCTTTTCTTTTCTTTTCTTTTCTTTTCTTTCTTTCTTTCTTTCTTTTCTTTCTTTTCTTTCGACAGGCAGAGTGGACAGTGAGAGAGAGAGAGAGAAAGGTCTTCCTTTGCCATTGGTTCACCCTCCAATGGCCGCCGCGGCCGGCGCTCCGCGCTGATCGGATGGCAGGAGCCAGGAGCCAGGTGCTTTTCCTGGTCTCCCATGGGGTGCAGGGCCCAAGCACTTGGGCCATCCTCCACTGCACTCCCTGGCCACAGCAGAGAGCTGGCCTGGAAGAGGGGCAACCGGTATAGAATCCGGCGCCCCGACCGAGACTAGAACCCGGTGTGCCGGCGCTGCTAGCCGGAGGATTAGCCTAGTGAGCCGCGGCGCCGGCCCCTCTTTCATTTCTGTTGTCAAGCCACTTGAGTCTGTTCTCCTTTTTTCCCCTGCTTCCTGTGTATACACGTTTTGTCAGGTGACTGAGTTTTCAAGCACTGTAGTTTGGTCTCACTGAATGTCTGTTGTGATATTTTCTATGCCGTTGGATTCACTGCCGTTTCAATCTTTTTTCCCCTTCCAGTTTCTTAAGATTTACTTTGCTGTTCTGGTGTTTTAAGGTAAAATTGGGTTTATGGGTCCGATGTCTGTATTCTGTAATATATACCTGCATAGTAGTGCAATTTCTCATGTGAAATTAGTCCTGTCAACCTGGAAAACTGTTTTGATGTACCCACTCCTAGGAACATACTGAAGGAAATGAAACCATTTTGTAGACAGAGAGGTTTTCACAGGCCTATGCTTACTGCAGTAGGGTGCACAGTAGCCAGGCTATGTAGGCTGTATATGCATGTATGGTGTACATAGCCCATAATGTCTTTATTCTGTCTTGAGGTGATGGGCATTTTGGCTGATTGCATGTCGCTCCCCCTCTTCGTGGAGGAATGACACAGGACCCTGCGCTGTTCTTTTGTCTGCTCGGCCCTCCCCGGGTTTGCTGCTGGTTATTCCCGGGTTGGCTACTATCCCTTCCACCTCCGTGGAAGGGCAGTTTCCCCTGGCCACATTCCCCACTTCTGCAGGGGAGTGGCACACCGCCGGCCGGCTCTCTCGGGGGCTGCACAGGTGTTCCCCTTAGATGTTCCCCTTAGATGTTCCTGGTGCATGCCATCTCTCTCCTCCTTTATAGTCCTCCTCCGCCAATCCCAACTCGGCTGCCCACACGCTGAGCACACTGCTCTCCTCCAATCAGGAGCAAGTCCTACAGTTTATTGGTTGAACTGGAGGCAGCTGTGTAAAAGCTGTTTTCTTCTCTCCCAGCGCCATATTGTGGGAGAGCAGATGCATAGAATAAGTCTTAATTCCAGTAACTCAGTCGAGTCCGAGCTGCTCCCCACAATTGCATATCTTTGCTATTATGAATTGAGCTTAGTAAATATGGGGGCAGCAATAACTCTTTGTTCGTATGTTGTTTTCATTTCCCTTGGGTATATACACAGGGGTGGAATGGCTGGCTCCTATGGTACGTCTATATTCAGATTCTTTTTTATTTTATTTTTTTTTTATTTTTTGACAGGCAGAGTGGACAGTGAGAGAGAGAGACAGAGAGAAAGGTCTTCCTTTTGCCATTGGTTCACCCTACAATGGCTGCTGTGGCCGGCGCGCTGCGGCCAGCGCACCGCGCTGATCCGATGGCAGGAGCCAGGTGCTTCTCCTGGTCTCCCATGGGGTGCAGGGTCCAAGGACTTGGGCCATCCTCCACTGCACTCCCTGGCTACAGCAGAGAGCTGGCCTGGAAGAGGGGCAGCTGGGACAGAATCTGGTGCCCCGACCGGGACTAGAACCCGGTGTGCCGGTGCCGCAAGGCGGAGGATTAGCATAGTGAGCCGCGGCGCCGGCCTATATTCAGATTTCTTACTTATCTCCCTACTGTCTTCCACAGTGGCGATACCAGTTTACATTCCCACCAGCAGTGGATGCGGGTGCCTTTTCCCTCCATATCCTCAAGGCCGTTGTAGTATTGATTTGCATTTCCCTGATGGCTAGTGATCCTGAGCATTTCTGCATGTGTTTGTTGGCCATTTAGATTTCCTTTCTTGAAATATTTAGCCTGTTGAAGTCCCTTGCCCATTTCTTGAGTGGGTGGTTTGTTTTGCTGTTGTTGAGTTTCTTGAAAGTTTCTGGTAGTTTATCCTTTATCAGTTGCATACTTTGCAGATAATTTCTCCCATTCCGTTAGTTGCCTCTTTAGTCTTGCAGGGCAGAAGCTTCTCAATTTGTTTTTTTGGTGTCCTCTTCTATCCCTTTCTTTAATCTGTTGTGATCCCCAGATATTGAACATCCTTGGTTTTATTTATCCAAACGATTATATTTTCTTTGTAGCTCTGTGAATGGGATTGGTCTTTGAAGTCCTTTCTCAGCCATGACATTGTTTGTGTATACAAATAGGCTGCTGATATTCTATCCTGCCACTTTACCACATTCTACTCTGAGTTTCAATAGTTTCTTAGTGGAGTCTTTTGCATCTCCTATATATAGAATCATGTCATCTGCAGATAGGGATAGTTGGACTTAACTCCCTTCCAATTTGTATCTAATATTGAGAAATGAGAGAAAAATATGCCAACATGATCACGTGCACGTAGAAAATGACAACAGTGACCTCAGATGATACCTTTCTGTATTCAATCTTGCTTTGTGGAAGACATGATTTGGCCTACTTCTAACATAACCCATGTTTTAAATGCAGATCTATGTTCCGTGGAGAACTCTGTAGATCACAGGTGTTTCAAGTCCTTTTGCAAGTGTGTACATAAGTGTCTGAAAAAATATATTACAAAGATTTCCTCATGCACAAGTCAGAGATAATACCATACAGAATGTTTGTAAGGATGAAGAGATGAATGGGTACCAAAATCTTTTCTAAGATGGAGTTAAACTCTTTTTCAAATTCTGTGTTAATAGGGTAGGTAATGCATATAATATCAAATTCTAAATAAAATTGTTGATGCCCTTGAGGTATTATTTTATTTATAGGCATGTTTTCCTTTTTGAAAAAATTGCCTTTTTAAAGATATTTTTATTTATTTGTAATTAGGATTTACAGAGAGAGAGAGAGAGAGAGAGAGAGAGAGAGAGAGGCCTGCCATCTGCTGGTCCACTCCGCAGTTGGCTACAATGGACAGAGCTTATCGGATCCTGAGGCAGGAGCCAGGGGCTTGGGGCCAGGAGCCTTGCTGGGGTCTCCTGAAAGGATACAGAGGCACAAGGTCTTGGGCCATCTTCTACTGCCTTCCGTGACCACACAGCTGCATTGAAACTGGAGCAGCTGGTTTTCAAACTGGCACCCACATGGGATGTCGGCACTGTGGGTGGTGGCTTTACCCGCTACCCCACAGCCCCGGCCCCTCCTGGAAGCCGTTCCCTGTGGGATACAGCTGTCTTCTAGCACACCTGGGAAAGCAGTGGGAGACAGCCCAAGGACTTAGGTCCCTGAACCTAGAATGCAGCATTGGATAAAAAGTCCCTGGCTTCTGCTTTGGCCTGTCCCAGTCTTGGCCTTTATAGCCACAGTGTGGGGGGGTGAATCCCCAGAAGAGTACCTGGGTCATCGACCGCTGCCTCACTTGGTCACAGTCTGGAGCCGCCAGGCTATAATTGGCCCTGGGGTGTTGGACGCTGAATGTGTTGATGTGGCATCATGCAAATGCATCCCCTGGTGCCATGGCAGCCGCCCATGTGGAGTGCACCTGCGTACAGTGCTGCAACCCAGAAGTGCACACACATGCACGGCACCTTCTTTTTTTATTTTAATTTTATTTATTTATTTATTTATTTGACAGGCAGATTGGACAGTGAGAGAGGGAGACAGAGAGAAGGGTCTTCCTTTTGCCGTTGGTTCACCCTCCAATGGCCGCCAGGGCCGGCGAGCTGCGGCTGGCGCACCACGCTGATCCGAAGGCAAGAGCTAGGTGCTTCTCCTGGTCTCCCATGGGGTGCAGGGCCCAAGCACTTGGGCCATCCTCCACTGCACTCCCTGGCCACAGCAGAGAGCTGGCCTGGAAGAGGGGCAACCAGGACAGAATCCAGCGCCTCGACCAGGACTAGAGGCGCCGCAGGCAGAGGATTAGCCTATTGAGCGGCGGCGCCAGCCGCACCAAACCTTCTGACCTGAGGTGCTCAGGTGGAAATCTGCGGTGCGGCGACTCCTCTCTGAGAGCCTGTTCAAGCAATGAGGAGCTATCCTTGACCCTGCCGGCAGAGCCTGAGTGAGACTCAGAACCCCAGGGTCAGGCCTGGATCCGGAGATGCTGGGGCCCAAGTCTGGTGTATCAGTTACCTTGGGCTTCTGGAAATCTAGGCTCGGTCCTCTTTTTCGGCTCCTTCTGGAAGACTACATCTCTTACTGAGTTCCTGTTCCAGAAGAACAGAAACGCTCTCTCTGCGGTGAGTTTGCTGTGTTGGCCTTTCTGACATGGTGTAGGTGGGGACTTGGGTGGAGAGAGCGGGAAAGGGGTGTGCATGTGAGGGTTTGAGGGGGATAGTAGAAGGAGAAAGGCAGTCAAGGGGGAGGCGGGAGGAGAGAGGAAGAGGGGAGCATGAAAAGGTGGCATGATTGTGGGGAGGCGTGAAACGAGGGGAAGAAACATGTGTAGGGGAAAGGAAAGGGATGGGGAGTGTGACAGGAGTCCCGGTGGGCAGGTGGTGGGGGTTGGGAGAGCAAGAACTTTTCCCACATCCCTGGTTCTGTTTGGGGGTTTTTCTGTCCCTGGCTGGAAGTAGCCTTGGCCATGTCCATGAGAACAGTCCTTGACTCATGGCCTCTCTTCTCTGGGTTGTTCAGAACTGTAACGTGTGTGTGCAGGGAAATGGGTACGGGTCACTCGAATTAATTTGCACGTAATCTGGTCAATTTTCACAGACTGCACACACTGAAGAGAAAGCAGAAGCGTAGAGAAACCCCAAGAATCCTGTGTGCTCTATTCCAGCCTGTCCAAGATTCTGATACCTCATAGTAAGTACTAGATATTTTTTTTTCTTTTTAAAGATTGGTTTCCAAAGCAGAGTTATAGATAAGGCAGTGCAAGAGAGGTATTCAATGTGTGGGTTCCTACCCCAGGTGGCTCCAACGTCCCGGGGCTGGGCCAGGCCAAAGCAGAAGCCATGTACTTTATCCAGTACTCCAGTGTGGTTTTGGGGGCCCAAGTCCTTGCGCTGCTTCCTCTGCTTTCTTAGGCGTTTGAGCATACAGCTGGATCTCAAGTGGGAACAGCCTGGGTTGATGAGGGTTGGAGGGTGGGGTGGGCGGAGCCGTGGTATAGTGGATGAAGCAGCCGCCTGCATGTACCAGCATCCCACATGGGCATTGGTTCGAGTCCCAGCAGCTCCACTTCTGATCCAATTCTCTGCTGTGCCCTGGCAAAGCAGTAGAAGAGGGCCCAAGTCCTTGGGCCCGTGCACCTGTGTGGGAGTCCTGAAGGAACTGCTCCTGGCTCCTGGCTTCAAATCCGCTCAGCTCCGGCTGTTGCGTCTATCTGGGGAGTAACCCGTGGATGGAAGACCTTCTCTCTCTATTTCTCTCTCCCTCTGAATCTCTGTAATTCTGCTTTTGAAATGAATAAATAAAGCTTTTAAAAAAAAAGCATAGCAGGCAGGAATCCAGTTGGCATCTATATGAAATGACATTGTTCTAGGCAGTGTCGTAACCTGCCGTGCCACAAAGCAGGTCTTGTAAGTACTTTTCTGCCCATTGTTTCTTTTTAGCTGAGCAGAAACGGGGTATGTGAATTCAGTAACTCATATCTGTCTAATACATTTTCTGATACTTTATGTGTTACTCTAGTTATTATAAATTATAACTTCCTTAGTAATTATGGAAGCATTCCTGTTTTTCTTTTCCCTTTGTGTGGATTTTGGCATATTCTATGTTTCAAGACATTCACGCAATTCATTTATCTTATATAATTTTTGTCACAGAGTTGTTCATACTATTCCTTTACAGTTATTTTTTCCATGCAGTCATGGTGGCACCGTTTCATTAACCAACTCAGTAACTTGAACCTTTTTTCTTGATTGGTCCTGAGAAGAAGTTCACGAATTTTGTGGATGTGTTCAAAGCACCAAATGTTAGTTTTGTCGACATTTTTCTGCGATTGAGCTTTTTTTCAGTCCCATCGACTTGTATCTCTCCATGATTGATTTGATTTTCCTTACCTTGCTTTAAGTGTTTAAGTTGCTGTTCTTCCTCTGATCTCCTAGGGTGAAAGCACAGCTCATGGATCTTGGTTCTTCTTTTCTAAAATATGCATCCATTACTATAAATGGGCAGGATACAGTTTCCATTTAGTTTGAAGTATTTTTTTATTTGAGATTTATAAAGTGTCATTTTGAGGTAGGTTGATTGTTCTCACAAGTATTTGGGATTTTCCAGCCTTTTTGTACTGATCTCTCAGTAGAGAGGTTGCATTGTGATCTGAGAGCTTACCTTGTGTGGCGCCTCTTCCTTAGGAGTTGGGGTCTACTGTACAGCCACAAACGTGGTCATAGTGGATGTGCCGTGTGGGTCTGAGAAGCGTGTCATGTTGCGTTGCTGAGAACGGTGCATCCGCTAAGGATCCGTTCAATGCTTGGTTGATTCAGGTGCTTTTCTGTTAAGCTACATCCTTACTGATTATCTGACTGCTGATCTGTTAACGAAAGAGATGTTTTGATGTCTGTGAGTGTAATAGTGCCTTTGTGTATTTCTCTTTGTAGTTTTAACAATGCTTGCTTATGTGTTTTGGCATGAGGTTTACTTTTGGACTCACTATCCTACTCCATTGAAACTTGTTTCTTCTGTTCTTTCACGAATACCAAAGCAAGGTCTTGGTTATTGTAGGTTTATTGAAAGTCTGGAGCCGGCGCCGCGGCTCACTAGGCTAATCCTCCGCCTTACGGCGCCGGCACACCGGGTTCTAGTTCTGGTCGGGGTGCCGGATTCTGTCCCGGTTGCCCCTCTTCCAGGCCAGCTCTCTGCTGTGGCCTGGGAGTGCAGTGGAGGATGGCCCAAGTACTTGGGCCCTACACCCCATGGGAGACCAGGATGAGTACCTGGCTCCTGCCATCGGATCAGCGTGGTGTGCTGGCTGCAGCGCACCGGCCGTGGTGGCCATTGGACGGTGAACCAACGTCAAAGACCTTTCTCTCTGTCTCTCTCTCTCTCTCTCACTGTCCACTCTGCCTGTCAAAAAAATAAAAAAAATTAATTAAAAAAATTAAAAAAAAGAAAGTCTGGAAAGACAGTATTGTGATTTCACCCAGTTCCTTGTTTTTTCACGGTGGAGTTGATAGTCAGTTGTCTTGCATTTTCCTAACTACAGTCAGGTTTTTTTTTTTTCTCCAAAAGCTCTTGCTGGATGTTTTTTTGTTTGTTTTTTTGTTTTGGTTTGTTTTTTTATTTAGATTGTGTTCAACCTATAGAACATTTTAGAAGAAATGGTATATTAATAATATTCAGTCTTCCAGTCCTATGCACAGTGTATTTATTTAGATCTTCTTTAGTTTCCTTTATCAGCATTTTAGTCTTCAGCCAACATATTGTGTATTTTATTGATAGGGTTTACGAGTTTTCATTTCAGTAGGCTATTTTAAATTTCAAATCAGTGTCTACCTGTTCGCTGATGGTAGTATATAATTAATTTTTATATCAGTATCTGCCTGTTCATTGATGGTGGTATACAATTGATTTTATAATAAATAATTGCTTTCAATAGACTTTTTATTTATTTGAAAGGCAGAAGCAGAGGGAAAGAGATAGAGACAGGGACAGAGACAGAGTGAGGTCTTCCATCTGCTGGTTCACCCCCAGATGGCTGCAGTGGCCTCAGCTGAGCCGATCAGAAACCAGGAACCAGGAGCTTATTCTGGGTTTCACAAGAGCATGCAGGGGCCCACGGACGTGGGCCATCTTCCACTGCTTTCCCAGGTCATAGCAGAGAACAAGATGAGAAGTGGAGTGTCCGGGACTTGAGCAGGTGCCCATGTTGGATGTCAGTGCTGTAGGTGGCGGCTTTATCTGGTAGGCCACAGCACCAGCCCTGCACTTGATATTTTGACATTGCCCTTCTACCCATCATGGTCATGCTGAAGTAATTTCTTGTGACTAGTAGCTGTTTAGAAAATGCTTTTGGAACTATGTGTAGATGATCAAGGCTTCGAGAAACCCAGAGTTTAACATCTGCCCTTCAGCTCTCTCATTTCATTGTGTTTTTCTTGCTTTAACAACACTCAGTGGGCTCCCTGCTGTGACATCAAGTAGGAGCCATGACCGCGGATGTCCTTAGCTTTTATGTCCTCCTTGGGGGGAAACCCTTCTCTACTGGCTTTCACCACATCAGTGTGATGCTTGCCATAGATTTTTATCTGTTTTGTTGGATCAGCGTTTGGCTAATTTCTGCACGTCTTTCATATTTTTCTTCTTTAGTCACCCACACATGAATTACATAGATGAGTTTTTCTAACACTGAACCCACTTCATTTGTGAGAGAAGCCCCATTTAGTCATGACACATTAAAGCATTCCTAGATTTCATTTGATTGTATTTCAAGGATTTGGAGAGTTCTCTGTTTATGAGGGACATTTGTGCATAGTTTTCCTGGTAATATATTTGATTTTGGTATTAAAGTATCTCAGGTGGCATAAAACGAGTATTTCATCTTCTGTATTCTGGACGTGTACGGGTAGAAGCTATCAGTGAAGTGGTATTGGATAGGAGAGCTTATCATTTTCTTTGTTGGAGGATTTATAACTGGATTCAATGTCTTGAGTTAGGTACAGGTGCATACTTCAGAAAGTCACAGGAAGCTGAGGTGGAAAGTTTATTGTGGAGCAGAAGAAATGTGTGTCAAGAGGCCAGTAGAAATTTCCTCAGCAGGCTCTAATTTTTTATTTCATCTTCATTCCTAAGTGAGAGATTTGCAAAGTACTTTATTCTTGATTAACAGCTCTTTTTTTTAAGACGTGGCATATAATCTCACCACTTTTTCCTAGCCCGTATAGGGTGTCTGATGAGAAGTCAGATGTGATTCTAATTGGAGATCCTCTGAAAAAGGTCTGGTGTTTCTCTTGTGTGATTTTAGAGTCTTGTCTTCGTGTTGGAGTGTGAAGAATTTGACTGCAGTGGGTCATGGTGAAGATCTTTCTGGTCATGTGTATTAGGACTTCCATGTGCTTCCTGTGCTCAAACGTCCCTTTCTTCAAATTAAGGAAGTTGTCTGTAATTACTTCTGTAAAAGGGCCTTCTCGTCGACTGTCTACGTCTTCGCCTACCTGTTCTGATAATATCCCTTAGCTGAAGCCTAACAATAAAAATATTCTTAGTGGGTGACATGCTAGGGAATGAGTGACAAGGCCTATTCAGAGCAGCTGTCACTCCCGCTGCAGTCCCTCGGCTGCAGCTCCCAAGAACTTGGCAAGGCCAGAGGATATGGCTGCCCATGCAGTGACAGGTGCAGATAAAGTGTCCTCCCTGTTGCCACTACCACCATGTGTCTGGCCACAGTTGAACCATGGCCCCAAGGCTCGGAATGGCATCAGGAGAGGAGTGATGCCTATCGAATTCCTATTAGCTGCAAACCAGTGCAGTCCCTGCGTGCTGTTCCACACCAGGAAGAGCAGGGATCCTGCTGTGGCAGGGGCGAGAGGCTCTGGGGTGCGTCCTTGCTTGGCCTAGGAGAGGAGACGACTTGTTAGGACAGCCATGTCACCGGCATCTGGTGGCTGTGCCAGGGCGAGGTCTTGAATTGGTTCCCTCTGAGCAGTGGCTCGCACTGTCATTGTACTGCTAACACCCTCTGTGGTTCAGACTTGCAGCCTGCCTTTGGCAGGATTCGTGGCTTGTGCGGCGGTCTTCATGTCTTCAGCTGCCCTGAGCACGAGCCCCCTTGGGATCTATAGCTACTCTGGTGGGGTCTGGGTGTGGTATGGTTGACTCTAGGGGGACAGGCTTAACAGAGAGGATCTGCAGCTTGAGATGTGAAGGGCAGGATTTAGGGAAAGGATACTCTTCTCTGACTGAGTGTCCACCAGGACAGACATGCCAGAGTATTGGCTCATGTCTTTGCTTGGGATTTCTTCCAGCCATGCAGCTTGACCTGTGTTAAGGCAGTGGGCAAGGGGAGGGTCTGGAAGGAGACAGTGGCCTTGAACACGGGTGGTTTCCTTGCTGAGATACTTACTGGTGAGGGAAGTGCAGCTGTTCTTTCTTTTTCACCACAGGGCCACACTGACTCATGAAAGCAAGGAGCCAGAGGCTGTTATTCATTCATTCCCACCATACCCTCCCGTGTTCCTCTGTGCACATTGCACATGTGTTCCCAAAGTGCTCATGCTGCAAGGCTCTGCCTGGATGCACAGGCCCCCCACGTGGAGCCAAGAAGTCCTTGTCGCTTGTTGTCTTTGTCACGGTCACCTGATGGCATTGCTGGCTATACTGAGTGGCTCCAGATGTCCTACAATTTTCCCAGCCTGCCTCGCTGGGCTGTTTCATGGTGAGCAGGAGGGGATGCAGAGGGCACAGCCCCATGGGTCAGCTCCCTGCACAGTAGGGCCACACAGGTCACGTGGGGTGTGGGTGGCCTGGCCAGGGAGGAATCTGCAAACCTTCATGCACTCCTGTGCCCCTCGGTACAGCATGTAAGGGTACAGCTGAGGTGATGGCCCCTTGCTAATGGGTTCAGGAGGCACCCAGGATTAACCCTGAGCCTTCTGGTCAAGTGATGGCAACCCTAAACTCTGCAGTCAGGTGTTTTGGGAGGGCAAGCTTCTGTCCGTATGTGTGTATTTGTGTACTCACGTGTGCCTATATATAAAAAACTGCTTACTTACTTACTCACTCACATACTTAAGTGTCTTTTGCAGGGCTGGACAAGTGGCAACAAATTATTTCAATTTCTGTTTACTATGAAAGGTCTTTATTTCACCTTCATTCACAAATGAGTGCTTTGCAGGATATAATATTCTGGGCTGGCAGTTTTTCTCTCTTAGTGCCTGGGCTCAATCTTGCCATTCCCTCCTAACCTGTAGGGTTTCTGATGAGAAGTCTGCTCTTAGTCTAATTGGAGATCCTCTGAGAGTAATCTCAGAGTTTCTCTCTTGCACATTTTAGAATCTTTTCTTTGTTTCACTATGGTGACCTTAATTACAATGTTTCGTGGTGAGGATCTCTTTTGGTCATGTTTATTGGGGGTTCTATGAGCTTCCTGTACTAGGATGTCTCTGTCCTTCTCCAAACCTGGAAAGTTCTCTGCTAGTATCGCACTAAAAAGGCCTTCTAATCATTTCTCTCTCTGCATGCCTTCAGGAACTCCTAGAACCCGAATGTTGGATTTTTAAATAGTATCCTGTAGTAGATTCCCGACAATATTTTTTAGATTTCTAATTTCCTGTTCTTTTCTTTGGTTTGACTGTATATTTTCCTGTGCTCTGTCTTCTAAGTCCGATATTCTCCCTTCTGCTTCACTGATTCTGTTTTTAAGGCTCTCTAATGTGCTTGTCATTTGATCTGTTGAGTTCTTCATTTCATTTAGATTTCTCTTCACTATCACACTTTCCTGTTCTACTAGTTTCTTCATTTCATTTTGATTCCTCCTTAAGATTATATTTTCTTTTTATTTTATTTTCTTTTATTATTTTTTTTGACAGGCAGAGTGGACAGTGAGAGAGAGAGCCAGAGAGAAAGGTCTTCCTTTTGCCATTGGTTCACCCTCCAATGGCCACCGTGGCTGGCGCGCTGCAGCCAGCGCACCATGCTGGTCCAAAGCCAGGAGCCAGGTGCCTCTCCTGGTCTCCCTTGTGGGTGCAGGGCCCAAGGACCTGGGCCACCCTCCACTGCACTCCCGGGCCACAGCAGAGAGCTAGCCTGGAAGAGGGGCAACCGGGACAGAATCCGGCGCTCTGACTGGGACTAGAATCCAGTGTGCTGGCACCACAGGCGGAGGATTAGCCTATGGAGCCATGGCGCCGGCCATACGATTTCATTTTCACGAGAGAGATTTTCTATCCTGGCCAGTAAGGATTTCTGTAGTTCAATAATTTGTTTTTGAGAACTTCTAAATGTTCCTATACATTTTTTGAAATCCATATCTTGTATTTCTTCTATCTCATCATCTTCATTATCTTGAATTGGGGTGTCTTGTTCATTTGGCATCATAATATCTTCCTTGTTCTTGTTTCCTCGGTTTCTACATTTGTTGCTTGGCATTGTGGAGATATTCTTTGGTTTCTTCTTTTTTTTTCCTTCACTGTGGTGGTTTTTCTCATTATTCTGTGACTCTAGACTAAGTGGACTGTCTGTTTTTGATGGATCCTAGAGGCTTGTGAGGGGTGTGGCCAGAGAGCTGTGTTAGGTTCTTCAGGGTTAAAGGTGTGCCAAAGGTGACACACCCAGGTTAGGTGTGGTAAATATTCTCTCTGTCTCACTCTCTTTTTATTCAGAAGGGAAATAATTCTGCACAGCCGAGCAGAATTGAAGGTAGTCAGTGTCTGAGCTCTATCCCCTGTGAGTATAATATGTATCTTCTCTGTCCCAAGGACCACACTAAGGATCTGTGCAGTCCTCAGCATAAGCTCAAATTCTCCTGCAGTCTCCCACCGGGTTGCCAAGTTTACCAAGTTTGTGTACTCTCCCGAGAGTACTCACATCTTGGGTACTCAGTGAGTTCTCTCACACAATTTCAGTTTTTTTTTTTTTTCACAGTCTCAGTTTCTTAGCTCCACACATTCACTCGGTCCTAACCTCCTGTTACTTCTGCCCACCAGAGTCAGGTTTTTCTGCTTGGCTGATGGCGGGTGCAGCTTTTATGTATGTCCACAATGGTGCCTGTTCTTTGTCTTGCCCACCTTTGTAAGGTGAGTGGAAAGAGAGAATCATGTCTGTACTGGTCCTATTTATTTATTTATTTATTTTTTTCTCTCCTCTAGTTAGGCTGGTGAACTTCCCCCATGGGGCTTTAAGCCTCGTTCCCTCTAGGCTCTTCCTGCCGTTTTCCTGCCAGTGTCTCGGGCTACTGCGGTTTCACCTCAGCTCCATTTCCAGCGCTGTTGAGTAGCCTTGGCAACTGGGGTTCCGAGCCGTGGACACCCGTGCCCTCCACATAGGTCCACCGTGTACCCCTAGTTCTGGAAGAGTTTCCTCTGCAGTTTTTTCCATAACTCTTCCCTGAAACTACAGTATCTCCACTTTTATTAAACTGTCTTTTCCTGGACTATCAGTGTGTTCCCTCCCTATTTCACCATCTTAGAAGATTCCTCGGAATACATTTTTAAGAATACAGTATGTAACTGTTTTTTGTACATGACAAAGTCCTTAATTTTAGAAATTCACAACTGTCTAAATAGCCAAAGAATCCCACAATCTGGTATAGATATGAAACATTTTCTTCTATTATAAAAAAATTAAAATTAACCCATATTCTAACATTGAGAAATGAGATAAAAAGTACAAACATTATAAAGTGCATGTAGAAAATACCAAGTGACCTCAGATGCTACCTTTCTGTATTCTATCTTGCTTTGTGGAAGATATGATTTTTCCCATTTCAAACATGATCCATACGTTAAATGCAGGGCTAGACTGTGGATGGCAGAGACTGGGAAGCAGACCTGTGTTCAGTGGAGAACTTTGTAGATCACAGGTGTTTCAAGTCCTTGTGCGAGTGTCTTAATAAATAAATTACAAAGATTGCCTCATGCGAAAGACAGAGATAACACCACACAGAATGTTTGTAAGGAAGAAGAGAACAAATGAGTACTGGAATCTTTTCTAAGACAGATTTAAACTCTTTTTCAAATTCTGTGTTAATAGGGTATGTAATGCATATAATATCAAATTCTACATAAACTCTAGTAGTTGGTCTTGATGTAGTATTTTAGTTACAGCTATGTCTTCCTTCTTTAATTTTTTTTACTGTTTTTAAAGATCCTATTTATTTATTTGACATTGAGAGTTACACGCAGAGAGGATGAGAGGCAGAGAGAGAGAGAAAGAGGGAGATAGAGGGGGAGAGAATGAGGGGGAGGTCTTCCATGTGCTGGTCCACTACCCAGTTGGCTGCAAAGGGTGGAGCTGAGTGGATCTGAAGCCAGGAGCCAGGAGCCGGGGTCTCCTCTTGTGTGCAGAGGCACAAGGACTTGGGGCATCTTCTACTGCCTTCCCAGTCCACAGCAGAGAGCTGTGCCGGAACTGCAGCAGCCGGAATATGAACCAGCACCCATATGGGATGCAGGCACTGGGGGTGGTGGCTTTACCCACACCTCAAAGTGCCGATCCTCCCGGAAGCCATTCCCCTGGGATCCAGCTGTCTGCTAACACGCCTGGGAAAACAGAGGGAGACAGCCCAAGGACTTAGGCCCCTGAACACAGAATGGAGCACCGGATAAAGTCCCTGGCTTCTGCTTCTGCCTGTTGCAGTCCTGGCCTTTGCAGCCACCTGGGGTGTGAACCCCCAGATGGACGATTACTCAGAGCAAGAGTGTGTGCTGGCAATGCTGCTTGTATTGCTGCTCTCTCCCAAGAGGTGGCAAGGGCCAACACTGGGCCAGACAGAAGCCAGGAGGCAGGAGCTCCATTCAGGACTTCCACAAGGCACGGATACAGGGTCCAGGGTACCTGGGCCATCAGTGGCTGCCTCCCTGGGACACAACCTGGAACAGGAGAGGCAAACTGGAAGTGGCCCTGCGTGCAGCAGTGCAGAGAAGTGTCCTGTGGAATCATTAAAATAGCCCATGGGGACTGCACTTTCACCCTGCCCTGTGACCCGGAAGTGCACCCGCTTGTGCGGCCCTGAATGCTCCACAGTGCTCAAGTGGGAGTCAGTGCCGCGTCCACTCCTGCCCAAGAGCCTGCACAAGTTGTGAGGAGCCATCCCCGATGCTGCTGGCTGAGCCTGAGGGAAACCCAGCAGCTCCAGCGTCAGGCCGGGATCAGGAGAGGCTGTGGGTTCTAGACAGTCATGCCATTTCCCAGACTCATTTTTCTTCTTCAGACCCTTCTGGAAGCAATGGCCTTTGCGGGCCTCTGTCCCGCCAGCAGACCAAGCCTGCTTGAAGGTGAGTGATGCATGGCTTTTGCAGTTTTATGCTGGGAGTCTTGGGTGCTGGCGTGCCCGTTGCTCTTGGGTCCCGAAGGCGTGGGTGGAGTCGGGGTCATGCTATGCGGACGGTATGGAACTTTCCCCAGTTTGGGAGCAGCTGTGCAAGAGCAGAGGTGGCTCGGTCTCCTCCCAGAATGGCCCCACGTTCCCGTCTGTTTGCTTTTTGATGGCCCAGCCGCCCTGCTCTAGACTTCTGAGCGTGTTCTGAGGAGGAATGAGAGCGAAAATGCTTGTCTGTGTCCTGGTCTAGGAGGACAGTTTCAGGTTACTCTCATTAGGTGAGATGTTAGTGCTCTGTGGGTTTTTCATGAAAGAGCATTGTCAGGCCGAGGTGTACCTTCCATTCCTAATTTGATGGTTTTTTTTTTTTTAATATTGCAAAAGTAATGGAAGTTTTTGTGAAATAGTTTTTCTGAGTCTATAGGGATAATGTGTGGTCTTTTCTCTTGTTGATTCTGTTCTGGGATATATTGATTTTGTATGGTAGCCATCCTTGAATTCCTGGAGTAACTGTCAGTTGCACACCGTGAGCTAAGCTTTGCTTCTTTTTCTGGACCACATTTGGTAATTTGTTCAGGACTGTGACAGATTCATGATAGATATTTATATGCTACATTTTTTATGATGTGTTTGTTTTCGATGTTGGGATAATTCTGTTCTGATGGAATAAAATGGGATGTTTTCCCTCTTAATTTCCTTTTTGGAAGGATTTGCGAATCACGGATTTTAATTACCCTTTAAATGGGAGTTCTCACTGGTGAAGCCTTGTGGTCCTGGAATTTTCTTCATTTTTTGTGTTTGTTTTTTGGTTTCCCTGCCAATACAGTCTCATTTCATGTTAAAAGTATATTCAGGCCGGTGCCGCAGCTCAATACACTAATCCTCCACCTTGCGATGCCAGCACACTGGGTTCTAGTCCCAGTCAGGGCACCGGATTCCATCCCGGTTGCCCCTCTTCCAGGCCAGCTCTCTGCTGTGGCCCGGGAGTACAGTGAAGGATGGCCCAAGTGCTTGGACCCTGCACCCCATGGGAGACCAGGAGAAGCACCTGGCTCCTGCCTTCGGATCAGCATGGTGTGCTGGCTGCAGCGCACCAGCTGCAGTGGCCATTGGAGGGTGAACCAGCGGCAAAAGGAAGACCTTTCTCTCTGTCTCTCTCTCTCTCACTGTCCACTCTGCCTGTCAAAACAATTTTAAAAAAAAGTTGATTCAGAGTTTCTAGTTTGACTGCAATCATTTTAATGGTTTGTTTCTTTCTGAGAATCAATCCATTGTATCTACATTGACCAAATTCTTGTGCCTTGGTTTTCCCATAGTGTTTTTTGATGATTATTTTAGTAAGGTTGTTAGTAATGTCCTCTCTGTCATTTCTCTTGTTATGTCACTTGAGTCTGTTCTCTTTTTTCCTTGTTTCATGTGGATAAATGTATTGTCAATTTCGTTGAGGTTTCAAAAATTGTATTTTGGTCTCACTGAATTTTTGTTGTGATATTCTCTATGCCGTTGGCTTCATTTCCATTTGAATCTTTTTCCTCCTTCTGGTTTCTTAAGATTTACTTTGCTGTTCTAGTGTTTTAAGGTAAAATTGGGTTTATTGATCCGATGTTTTTATTCCTTAATATATACCTGTAGAGCAATACAATTTTTCCTGTGAAATTATTCCTGTCAACATGGAAAACTGTATGGATGTACCCACTACTGGGAGCATGTTGAAGGAAATGAAATCATTTTGTAGACAGAGAGGTTTTCACAGGCCTATGCTTATTGCAGTAGAATGCACAATAGCCAGGCTATGCAGTCTATGTATGTATGTATGTATGGTGTACATAGCCCATAATGTCTTTATTCAGTCTTGAGGTGATCAGCATTTTGGCTGATTGCATATCTTTGACATTGTGCATTGATTTATGGGGGCAGAGATAACTCTTTGTTCGTATGTTGCTTTCATTTCCCTTGGGTATATTCACAGGGGTGGAATGCCTGGCTCCTATGGTACGTCTATATTCAGATTTCTGACTTATCTCCATACTGTCTTCCACAGTGGCGATACCAGTTTACATTCCCACCAGCAGTGGATGCGGGTGCCTTTTCCCTCCATATCCTCAAGGCCGTTGTAGTATTGATTTGCATTTCCCTGATGGCTAGTGATCCTGAGCATTTCTGCATGTGTTTGTTGGCCATTTAGATTTCCTTTCTTGAAATATTTGGCCTGTTGAAGTCCCTTGCCCATTTCTTGAGTGGGTGGTTTGTTTTGCTGTTGTTGAGTTTCTTGAAAGTTTCCGGTAGTTTATCCTTTATCAGTTGCATACTTTGCAGATAATTTCTCCCATTCCATTAGTTGCCTCTTTAGTCTTGCAGGGCAGAAGCTTCTCAATTTGTTTTTTTTGGTGCCCTCTTCTATCCCTTTCTTTAATCTGTTGTGATCCCCAGATATTGAACATCCTTGGTTTTATTTATCCAAACGATTATATTTTCTTTGTAGCTCTGTGAATGGGATTGGTCTTTGAAGTCCTTTCTCAGCCATGACATTGTTTGTGTATACAAATAGGCTGCTGATATTCTATCCTGCCACTTTACCACATTCTACTCTGAGTTTCAATAGTTTCTTAGTGGAGTCTTTTGCATCTCCTATATATAGAATCATGTCATCTGCAGATAGGGATAGTTGGACTTAACTCCCTTCCAATTTGTATCTACAATTGAGAAATGAGAGAAGAAGTACCAACATGATCATGTGCACGTAGAAAATGGCAACAGTGACCTCGGATGGTACCTTTCTGTATTCTGTCTTGCTTTGTGGGACACGTGATTTGTCCCATTTCAAACATGATCCATACGTTAAATTCAGGTCAAGAATGTAGAGGGCGGGGACTGGGAAGCAGAGCTGTGTTCTGTGGAGAACTCCAGATCACAGGTGTTTCAAGTCCTTGTGCGAGTAGGTACATAAATTTCTGAAGAAGTAAATTACAAAGATTTCCTCATGCGTAAGTCAGAGATAATACCACACAGTATGTTTGTAAGGAAGAAGAGAATGAATGGGTACCATAATCTTTTCTAAGATTGATTTAAATTCTTTTTCAAATTCTTTGTTAATTGGGTATGCAATGCATGGAGTATCACATTCTAAATAAACTCTAGTAGTTGGCCGTTTTGTAGTATTTTATTTACAGCTATGTCTTCCTTTTTTAATTTTTTACTTTTCTGTAAACATTTATTTATTTGAAATTCAGACATATACACAGAGAGGATGAGAGGCAGAGAGAGAGAGACAGACAGTCAGAGAGACAGATAGATAGGTTTTCTATCTGCTGTTCCACTTCCTAGTCGGCTGCAATGGCCAAAGCAGAGCAGATCCAAAACCAGGAGCCAGAGCCACCCGTGGTTACTTTTGTGGGTGCAGGGTTCCAAGGAGTTGGGCCATCTTCTACTGCCTTCCCAAACCACATCAGAGAGCCACATCGGAAGTGCAGCATTCGGGACTCAAACCGGCGCCTAGATGGGATGCACGATGTGGGTGGTGGCTATACCCACTACCCCACAATG
Source organism: Oryctolagus cuniculus (assembly GCF_964237555.1). Taxonomy (NCBI): domain Eukaryota; kingdom Metazoa; phylum Chordata; class Mammalia; order Lagomorpha; family Leporidae; genus Oryctolagus; species Oryctolagus cuniculus. The sequence continues at coordinate 94,863,594 of NC_091443.1, read as the reverse complement.
CCAGGTGCTCCGGAAGTCATTGTCCATGGGATGCTGCTGTCTGCTAACATTCCTGGGAAAGCAGAGAGAGAAGGCCCAAGGTCTTAGGACCCTGAACCCAGAGTGGAGCACTGGATAAAGTCCCTGGCTTCTGCCTTTGCCTGGCTGAGCCCCGGGATTTGTAGCCACCTAGGGGGTGAACCCCCAGATGGATGATCACTCAGAGCGAGAAAGAGTACTCGCGATGCTGCTTGCACTGCTGCTCTCCCCAAGCAGTGGCAAGGGCCAGTGCTGGTCCAGGAAGAAGCCAGGAGGCAGGAGCTCCATTCAGGACTCCCACTTGACAGGGTGGCTGGGTTCAGAGTGCCTGGGCCATCAGTGGCTGCCTCCCTGGGTCACAGCCTGGAGAGGCAGGAATGGAAGTGGCCCTGGGGCATCAGGGCATAGCTGCGTCCCCTGGTGCCCTGTCAGTCACCAGTGAGGAGTGCGCCTGTGCCCAGCGCTGTGACCTGGAAGTGCACCCACAGGCGCATCTGTTTTTTTCTGCACGGTGCCCCAGCCCAGAGCTTGTGTAAGCACTGAGTTACTGATTTCGATGCTGGTGGCCAAGCCTGAGGAGACCCAGTGCCCCCCAGGGTCAGGCCGGGATCAGCTGAGGCTGTGGTGAGGCAGCCGCTCAGTTATCTTGTGCTTCTGGAACTTTCTAGGCACAGTCCTCTTCTTTGGCCGCTCTGAAAGACTGCACCTCAGGACCGGGTCCCTGTGTCAGGAACAGAAAGGTTCTTTCTGTGGAGAGTTTGGCCGCGGTGGCCTTCCTGTCACTGGGTAGGTGGGGCCTGGGGGACAGTGAGTGGGGAGGGTGTGTGTGAGGGGTAGCTGAGATAGAAGGTGGAAGAGAGTGGGGGTTAAGGGGAGGCTGGAGGAGAGAGGAAGGGGGGAGAATGAAAAGGTGGTGTGAAGGTGGGGAGGCAAGGAAGGGAGGGGCAGAAACCCACGTTGGGGAGAAGAAAGGAAGGGGGAGAGTGCCAGGAGTTCTGGCGGGCATGTGTGGTGCAGGGGATTGGGAGAGGTAGAATTTTTCCCACAGGCCCAATTCTGTCTTGGGGGTTTTCTGTCCCTGGCCGGAAGTAGCCTTTGCCACGTCCTTGAGAGGACTTGACTCATGCCTCTCTTCTCCAGGTAGTTCAGAAGTGTAAGGTGAATGTGCAGGAAAATGGGGGCACGGGGCACTCGAATTATTTGGCAGCTAATCCGGTGAATTTTCACAGGCTGCACACATGGAGGAGAAAGCAGAAGCTTAGAGAACCCCCAAGAATCCTTCTCTGTGCTCTGTTCCAGCCTGCCCCCAGATTCTGACACCTCATAGTAAGTACTAGATATTCTTTTCTATTTAAATATTGGTTTGAAAGGCAAAGTTCTAGATAGGCGGTGCAGGAGAGATCTTTGTGTATGGGTTCACCCCCCAGGTGGCTACAATGTCCTCGGGCTGGGCTAGGCCAAAGCAGACACCATGTACTTTATCCAGTACTCCAGTGTGGGTTCGGGGGCCCAAGTCCTTGGGGTGCTTCCTCTGCTTTTCTAGGTGTTTGATCAGACAGCTGGATCACAAGTGGGAATAGCCTGGGGGTGGGGGAGTGGCAGACAGAACAGTGGCATAGTGGATGAAACTGCCGCCTGCAGTACCAGCATCCCATATGGGTGTCTTCCTTCTCTGTGATACTTTTCTCTCATTCCCCCCAGCAGAACGAAGTATCCAGAGCTTCTGTAAGACACTACCTATACATGTAAAGTGCTTACCCATTTTATCACCATTTATTTGCTAAATACCTGTATCCCGTATAAGACTGTGAGCTTGTCCAGGGCAGGACTTTGTCTCTCTGCTTTCATTCCTGTAGTCCCTGGTACACAGTTGGAATTCAGCTTATGCAGAATTAACAATGCACTCACTTTTGGATCTTGGGACAGGAAGTGTTGGTTATGGAAAGGTCTGTTTACAGGGATAAAGGTAGGAGGGACAAGAAAGGATGTTTAAGAGAATCAGCATTAATGAAGCACTTTTTGTTGCCAGGCTTCTTAATGCACCATTGTCTCATTTCTAAATAACAACACAAGGAGGGGAAGCAAGAGTTTTATTTAATTATGCCACATTGTCCTGTCTGATCCTCTTCAAAGTTCTGTGAGGAAGGCGCCACTGATACTCTTTTAAATATGAGTTAAAGGAAGTGGGAACCAGCCCTAGGCCATTTATGGAGGTCAATGAAGTTCCAGTTTAAATGCTGCTGTGCTTGCCCCAGAGCCGTGTCCCTCCTGGGGTTAGAACCTCAGCTTCCATCGGTTCCAGCGTTGGGGTATCAGAGAGGTGGTAGCTGGTAAAAACCAGTGGTCCTAGTCTTTGGGCTTGTCTGTGTGTGGAGCATAACTACAGGGACTTGAGCTGTGTCACTAAGGACCCTTCTTTCTAACGCTGTGGCCTCATGCAGTGATTTGTTAATACAGGTCTTGTGTCCTGATTCACACCAGTCGGGAGTCTTGAGCTGTTGGGGGAGTCTGAGGAGGACACCTGGCTACCCTGTGACTGGAGCTGACTTTTAAGAGGGACCCTGAGGTATGAAAGGAGATTTGCTGGTAGGGTTAGGACCAGAGGATTTGAGGAGTCCTCAAGGTCCCCTGGTGATTAGACTTTTTAAAATTTATTTATTATTTATTTCAAAGGAAGAAAGAAATATTTCATGTGTTAGTTTACTTCCCTAATGCCCACAAGAGCTGGAAAGGTATGTAAAGCCAGGATCTGGGAACTCAATCCAAGTCTCCCATGTGAGTGGCTTGGATGTAAGTACTTGAGCCATCACCTGCTGCCTCCCAGGTTGGAGTAGTATGAAGCTGGATTCAGGACTTCAGCCAGGACTTGATCCTGGGCACTCTAACATGAGCTGTGGGGATTGCAGTAGAGGCTTAGTCGCTATACCATTAGTCTTCAGTTCCTTCCTTCAAAGTGTGGCTGGCTACTTGGGAGGGGTTTACCTCACCACTGCTACCTGGGCCTGCTGCACAATTTTGTGAGCACCTTGTTCCTAAGGCAGCGGTAAAATGCCACTAAAGATACTAAAACATAAAGCTCTTTCCTTTCTTCCATGTATCCCCTTGGCTCAGACTCATGTTCTTTTGACTTGCTTACAAAACACAAGTTCAAAGATAAAATTTTGAGGCTTTTTAAGACACAACCAGCGGAGGTTTAAACCCAGTGCAGGCCCTTCTGAGTGCCAGCCCTGTGTGACTGTTCCAATGTGACTGTGTAGGCTGCACGCCCATGAGGTTAGCCCTGGCTGCTGAGTATAACCCATTGGCTTTAACTAGTCTGGGTCTAATCATATGACACTCCAGGGAACCTGGACAGACTTGATGTCTTATTAAGTCAGCTCCCTGAGGATTGTGTGGACTAGCTAGTGATACTGTCTTATGATCCAGCTCCTCGTTTTCTTAGCAACCTCTTCTCCAGCTAGGGCTGGTATCTTTTTCCAGTGTAAGACTCCTCATCCCTGGCCTTGAGCACTGAGAGGAACTGGAATGCTGCTGTGTGGCAGAGACCTCCTGCAGGTTCTCTGAGCATTCTGAGTCCCCACGACTCCGCTTAGTGTTTCTATGGTACCACACTGTCAGAACTGTGTTCGCAAATGAGGCAGGGGACAGTCTGTCCCTGCTGTATTCCTGTTCTGAACCTGGCAATCAAGGTCCACACAAGGCCGATGATAGAAATGTTGCATCCAGGCTGGTGCCGTGGCTCACTTGGCTAATCCTCTGCCTGCGGCGCTGGCACCCCGGGTTCTAGTCCCGGTTGGGGTGCTGGATTTTGTCCTGGTTGCTGCTCTTCCAGTCTAGCTCTGTGCTGTGATGTGAAAAGGCAGTGGAGGATGGCCCAGGTGTTTGGGCCCCTGCAGCTGCATGGGAGACCAGGAGGAAGCACCTGGCTCCTGGCTTCGGATCGGCGCAGCATGCCAGCCATAATGTCCATTTGGGAATTTGGGAGGTGAACTTATGGAAAAGGAAGACCTTTCTCTCTCTCTCTAACTCTGCCTCTCAAAAAAAAAAAAAAAAAAAAAAAAAGAAATGTTGCATCCAGAACAGCCCCCTTATAACTAAGATCACCTCAAGAGCCCCACAAATGGATCTTGGACCAGAATTCAGGACTTTATGTGCAACTTGAACACTTCCTGCCTTGGGAAGTTCACTGCCCCCACCCCCAGGACATGTTCTTAGCTGCTTGGTCCTAGGTGTAGAGGCTATGGCCTCTGGAAATGTTGTACTGATTTGACTTCTGAGTGTCCAGATGCCAGAAAACATGTAACGGAGTTCCTCGGATCTGTGTGACCACTTGGATATCCAACTGTGATTGCAGACACCCATGGTGGACTTTTGAGTGCTGCCTCACGTTGGAGCTGAGTGCTTCCTGCTGGGACCGCGTGATCTTCCTGGGATGCCAGGGTGGCACAGCAACCCATGGTGCTCTGGATGCTCTTGCTGAATCTGTGTGTAGCTTAGAAGGTAAAACTGTGTTTTCACTAGGTTGGAGCAGAGTCTCAGAAGGACAAGGAGATGGTCCTATAAGATATTGATGCTGGGGCCGGCGCTGTGGCACAGCAGGTTAAAGTCTTGGCCTGCAGTACTGGCATCCCATATGGGTGCTGCTTCATGTCCCAGCTGCTCCACTTCTGAGCCAGCTCTCTGCTAAGCCTTGGGGAAGCAGTAGAAGATGGCCTGAGTCCTTGGGGCTCTGCACCTGTGTGAGAGACCCAGAAGAAGATTCTAGCTCCTGGCTTTGGATCAGCTCAGCACTGGCCATTGCAGTCATGGGGAGTGAACCAGCTGTTGGAGGACCTCTCTCTCTCTTTGTCTCTCTCTGGCTCTACCTCTCTCTCTAACTTTTTCAAATAAAATAAATCTTTAAAAAAAACTTAATGATAATGTGTGCATTTGATCTAACTTGGAAAGGAAATTTCATTCCTCTGCTTCAAGTCAGCTTGCAATTCAGGAAGGGCAGCATTTTTGTGAATTTAGAGAATCTTTAGGCTTCTTGCTTCTTCTCTGCTAGCCTCTCCCTTGTAAATTATCATGTAGCATCATTCTTTGCTCTGGTAGGATCCATATTTTTTAAATTTATTTGACAGATAGAGTTAGACAGGGAAAGAGAGAGAGAAAGAGAAAGATCTTCCTTCCATTGCTTCACCCCCCAAATGGCCACCATGGCCTGAGCTATGCCAGTCCAAAGCCAGGAACCAGGTGCTTCCTCCAGGTCTCCCACGTGGGTGCAGGTGCCCAAGGACTTGGGCCATCCTCCACTGCCTTCCCGGGCCACAGCAGAGAGCTGGAACCAAAGAGGAGCAGCCGGGTCTAGAGCCTGGTGCCCATTTGGGATGCTGGTGCTGCAGGTGGAGAATCAGCCAAGTGAGCCACGGCACCGGCCCCCGGATTCACTTTTTTTTTTTTTTGACAGGCAGAATGAACTGTGAGAGAGAGAGACAGAAAGAAAGGTCTTCCTTTTGCCGTTGGTTCACCCTCCAATGGCCGGTGCGCTGCAGCCGGCACACCGCACTGATCCGAAGCCAGGAGCCAGGTGCTTCTCCTGGTCTCCCATGGGGTACAGGGCCCAAGGACTTGGCCCATCCTCCACTGCACTCCCGGGCCACAGCAGAGAGCTGGCCTGGGAGAGGGGCAACTGGGACAGAATCCAGTGCCCCGACTGGGACTAGAACCCGGTGTGCCGGCATCACAAGGCAGAGGATTAGCCTAGTGAGCCGTGGCGCCGGCCTGGATTCATTTTTAAAACCGTCTTTTTTCTCTTCTGTATGAGAATACTTCAGAAAGTTAATGGAAAAAGGAATGAAAAGATAACTTTATTTTGGTGTAAAATTTTTTAAACCCACGCACATTTCTTTGAACATTTTCTCTGTAATGTTTGGAGATCCCTCGTTTATGATAACAAGTCTTGGCAAATTTTTTGTCATTGTCTTGTTTCTTTAGTTATTACGAATAAATTATTTTGTTAGGATGAACTTAGCCTATTTGAATTAGTGTTGGATCTCATTTGCTGTGAAATAAAGAATTACTTTATGGATAATGAAAGCAATTTAATGATGTGGTGTAAAGGAGCAAACAATATTACTCAGTCTATTAACATCAGGAGACTTCTCTCTGACCTCTTAACAGTGCCCTGCAAACTGTATATTATTGCACTCTTGAGGCAGGGGCTGAAGTCTGGCCTGAAGGTATTTTAGAGAATGCTCCAGGTGGAAAAGTCATAAAAAAGGCAGAGAAATATTCGTAGCAATAAATGCGAAGGCAGAAGAGACTTCTAGAATTGAAGTGACCACAAGGATTGCTGGGATTTTTTGAGCAGTACAGACTAGGTTGTCTGTACTGGGCTCCCGATACAATCACTACAGCCTTGTGAAATTAAAAACTCTATGAAGTTCTACAGAATGGTGTTTGAGACTCACTAATAGGATTCAACCTACAAGGAATGCAGATGAGACAGAGCATCTCTGACCTTAACAGTGGCGGTCTTTACTTTCCCTTTATATTGCTATAGCAACTTTAAAATGCCTTCTGTTTAAAAACCTGAGGAAATGTATGTGAAAAGTCTTTTTGGCAATCTTTTGTTATCAGTAAATTCACCATCTTAAGTTTGTTATAACTTACTGAACCTGTGATACTAGGAACTTGATAGAACTTTGCAGCACTGGACTGCAATTTGCAGCTTGCTCAAAACTGAGGGAGTTGGAGCTTACCCAGCATAATTAGAAGTGTACCCTCTATTTGAAGCCTTGGCAAGAACCATAATTTAGGATTGTGGCTGTGTGGCACTGGTAGAACATGTTGTTCAGTCCTGAGTTTGGACACCTTGTTTGTATATGACAGAAAAACAGCTTTCAGAAACTTCCTGGTGGATAAAGTATCCTTTTCACAGTCTGGTGGTTTCACTGCTTTTTTTCTAAATGTTTCATTTTCTCTTCAAGTGCAGGCATGTTCATTTTATCAAAGCAGGCATTTTCTCTTCTTTAAAAATAAATCTTGAGTATTCTGAAGAAATTTTCCAAACCGCTAGGGTATATAAAAGCATGTTGTGTGAGCATAATTACAAGGATGGAATGCTTTGCTTTTGAGTAGCAATGGACCAACACTTGGTGTGCTAAGAAACAGTTTTTATTCTATTTTGTGGTTGAAAGCTTGCTTACTACTGCTCCTGATCATAATCTTAGTCCTTTTTGTCAAATGGATTTAGAGCCCACAGCACCTTTTTATCCACCTTCTCTCTGAAAAGCAGTGGGAGAGAGAGCAAATTTTTTAGATTCATTTATTTATTTGTGAGGTAGAGTTACAGACAGAGACAGAGGTCTTCCATCCACTGGTTCACTCCGTAAATGGTTGCAATGGCCAGAGCTGAACCGATTCAAAAGCTGGAGCCAGGAGCTTCTTCGAGGTCCCCTGCATGGTTTCAGGGGCCCAAGAATTAGGCTATCTTCTGCTGCTTTCCCAGGCCATACGTTTCACTTTTAATTCTTCCTATGGCTTTAATTTAGCTACCTGGGAACCCTGAGCTGAGGATAGGACGAGTGTTCCCAGCCTCATTTTATGGGTCAGCAATAAATAAAGCCTGAAATAGTGGCTGCATTTGTCCATCTGGAATTTGATACCAAAGCCCAGAATTTTAGTTTTATAAATATTGATGATTTTTGGCTCCAGAATTTAAAAGAAGTTCAGCATCTTTACTTTTTGTTATTCTGAATGTGATTTACTTGTCCCTAAAGTGTGCACATTACAAAATTTATGATTTAGAAAGTGGAAATTGAAAAAAAGAAAATGGAAGTTACCCCTCAGCTCTGTTTGGAGATGTCCGAAGCACTGGTGACAGTTTGATGTGTCCTCTTCCAGGTGCTTTCCGCACCTTAATAAAAGTGTGTGTGTGGGGGGGTGGGTGGGTATGGTTGGGTGTATTTGTGTGTGTACTGTGCTCACATGCACATAGAAATGACTTTGTGCAGAACTGTGTTCTTGATAGGATGGTTTTCCATCTTCCTTTTTATACTTGACAGTATAGTAATTCTTGTATCATTATAAATATATAGATCTCATTCTCTTCAGTGACTGTATAAGATTACATTTTATTCCAATATAAGTGGTTGCCATTTTGTGTGATAATTCTGATTTTTTTGCCATTAAAATAATGCTGCACTGAGAAACCTGGAATATCCATACCTGAGCATCCCAGGAACTGCTGTTTTGATGACCTGTGTTATTTGAGAATCACTAGGTCAAGTACAGTCCTGTTTAAAATGTTGCTAGGTCCTTCTAAATTATCCTCCAGGGTTGCATCCATCTAGACTTCCACAAACAGTGAGGTAATCTCCTGTGCTTTCCATCAACACCAGGTTTTTATAATTCACATTCCTTTCAGTGAAGCATCTCTGCTTCAACACAAGACAAGAGCTGCCCTTTCATCACTCCCTGTTGGCACACCAAGGGCAGGTGGTGTAGAGGAGTCCGTTATAGCTAGCAGGGAGGTGAGCATATGTTAAGCTAGAAACAGAGGTGTTTGGCTTTCATTCCTGTTTATTAATTCAGATAATGTTTCTTGAAGGCTGTTACTGGCCATGGACCCTGGGAATAGCATGATAAACAAGACCATGCTCTGCCTTCAAGAGCTTGCATTCTAGTGTGGGTCAGCCTTGAACACATCCAGTAGAATATAATGTCAAGTATGGTGAAGACTTCAGATGAAAAATAAAGCAGAGAAAAGGACAAGGGAGGAGGTGTGTGTGGGGAGACCAGGTGCAAGAGAGGATGCCACTCGGATGGTCTTGGAAGGTTCTCTGCTGATGGGACTCTTTTTTCTATATATTTTATTTAATGAACATAAATTTCCAAAGTACAGCTTATGGATTACAATAGCTTCCCCCCCCATAACTTCCCTCCCACCCACAACACTCCCCTCTCCCACTCCCTCTCCCCTTCCATTCACATCAAGATTAATTTTCAATTATCTTTATATTAAGTATATTAAGTAAAGATCTTTATATTAAGTAAAAATTTCCACAGTTTACACCCACACAGAAACACAAAGTGTAAAATACTATTTGAGTACTAGTTATAGCATTAATTAAACACCTAAGAGTAATTGTGTATTAATTACAGAGTTCAACCAATAGTTTTAAGTAGAACATAAAAATACTAAAAGGGTAAAGTATTAAGTTTTTTTCTTTTTTTTGTTATATAGTTATTTTTTTATTTAATAAATGTGAATTTACAAAGTGCAAGTTGTCTATTGTTGTGGCTTCCCCCCCCAAACCTCCCTCTCTCCCGTGGCCCTCCCCTCTCCCACTCCCTCTCCCATCCTGCCCTTCATCCTGATGGGACTCTTGAATAGAGACCCACGTGCAGTGAAACCTGAGCCCCACTGATAACCTGTAGAAGGCCCCATCAAGCTGGGTCTGGCAATAGCAAGTTCAGAAGGCCTGAGAAAAAAGCCAGTCAGGCAGGTTCCAGAAGAAGCCCCGGAGCTGCACTGACTTTTGATTTGCTAGAGGGAGATAATTGAGCTACTTAATTTCTTTATCAAATGCCGTGTTGAGGCAAATGAAACTGTGAACCTCATGTGTGTGTCTTTGAAAGAGTGACGCTGTTCATGTACGGTAGCACTTGAACCACTAGAATGCAGCATCTTAACCACTAGACAGCAAGTCTCTGTTAGCATTCTGTAGAATGAAGTGGCATTGCATGCCAGCTCTTTCACTACCAGAAGGCTGACCTGGTTGAAATTTACACAGGAGTTGAACAGACCTCCGCACCTTCAGTGTGGATAAGACTAGAGCAGTGCACTCTTGTGCCTGACTGCCCTTTGTTCTGCCTCTTTGTGTTGTACATTATTAAAAGTGTTTTCAAAGCTCTGGTGCTCACAGCTGAAAATAAAGTAGTAGGTTGGAGGACAGGCACAGACAGCACTGTCCACTCAGCAGGTCAGGTAGTTTCTCCTTAACCATTGTACCAAATGCCCTACTCCACCCATTATTAACTCTAGTCCTTTCAGAGTTATTAGCTGTGTTATAAAATGTCTAACTTTCAGAGGGGTTTTGTAAATCTTTAAAGTAAAAAATATGAACATTTGTTGCCACCGTTGTGGCTTAGCTGGTAAAGCTGCCGCCCGTGATATCAGCATCCCACATGGGCACTGAATCAGAGTCCTAGCTACACTTCCAATCCAGCTGTCTGCTAATGCACTTGGGAGGGCAGCACAAGATAGCCCAAGTGCTTGGGCTCCTGCGCCCATGCTCCTGTCTCCTGGCTTCGTTCTGGCACAGCCCTGGCCGTTGTGGCCATTTGGTGAATGAACTAGTGTATGGAAGACATCTCTCTCTCTCTCTCTCTCTCTCTCTCTCTCTCTCTCTCTCTCTCTCTCTTTGTCTCTCTTCCTCCCTTCCTCCCTCCCTCCTTCCCTCTCGTTCTGTAACTCCACCTTTAAAATAAATGAAATGTTTTTAATAAAGAACCTTTAACCATTCAAAGCCTCAAGTAGAAAGAAAAAGAACCTTACAGACCCACAGTACAAACTGACGTAAAACCTTCACTGAAATTTTTGTTGAAGTTTGCTGGTAGTGTTCATCAGAAATGACACATGCTGACTTGTGTGAAGTGAGCTGATTGATGTTCTTGAAACTGTGTAAAAATCACTTCTGCTTGTTTTTACACAATGTACCTGTTACACTCCTGAGCTACTCGAGAGCTGTTGGGTAGAGATGTTATTACTGAAAAAGTGGTCACACTGCACAGATCCCATGGGCACCATTACACTCTGTGACTGGCACTTCCAGGGCTAGTGCTGTGCACACCTGGGAAGCCTTACCCACAGGTGGTGTCGTATCCGCACAATGGCTGCATGATGGTTCTCTCTTCATTTAAATGGTTGGTAGGGTTCCATTAGCACACAGTCCTTCAAGTTGTGACTTTTCAATATTGCTCACTCACATGGTTTTGAGTCCCCTCGGGGGGGAACAGTTGCGGCCCTGAGGGGTTGCCCACTTTTCTAGAGACAAGGACAGGCCTAACCTTGCCTCCTGGAACTTTCTCTGAGTTACAAACCTCTTAGAGTTATGATACAACCTTGAAATTTTGTATTTAATGGTGTATCTTTAAGCAGAGGTATCTTATAAGCATAGTGCAGCAATCATAGACTTATTTTTATTCTTTTTTTTATTAAGGAGGAGGGAGTAAAGCATTGTTGGTCGGTGCACATGGTGCTTAATGTGGAATCTGGAGGTGGAGATGGTGTTTTCTTACTTATATCGTTTATGATTTCCAACTATCTCCAAGAGGTAAATACTAGAATTAGGTCTAGGCTGTGGTTCTAGCTGGTATGGTTCTGTTTTAAATTTCATCTCACATCTGCTTGGCATCAAGATTTCCAGCTTTCCAAGGTTGGCCACACATTTAAAGCAAATGTCCAAACCAGTTGTTAGAAGAAAAGATACAGCAGTGGTAACGATGATGCTAAATGAATCATTTGTGTGATATCTGACACCTCATCACCTAGTTGAAATATCTATGTGTTTTCTTTTTTACTGCAATAAAAATAATTCAGACTTACCGAAACTGTATATTTCCATTCCTTGCACATCTATTTTCTGACTCATTGGGCTTCTAAACTTCTGTGGATAGGGGCTAGTGTTGTGGTGCAGTGGGTTAAGCCACCACCTGTAATGCCAACATCCCATACTTGTTTTCTTTCTGTAATCAAGTAGTTGAAAAACAACCACCACGCCCAATGCAGGAGTCATATAAAAGCAATTTCACTTTATTTGAGCACTCTAAGGAGAAAAAGCAGATGAGTATGTACTATACCTAGAGAGAAAAACTCTGTCAAATTTTAGATTGAATGGTGGGCCAGTGCCGCGGCTCAATAGGCTAATCCTCTGCCTTATGCTGCTGGCACACCGGGTTCTAGTCCCGGTCAGAGCGCCGGATTCTGTCCCAGTTGCCCCTCTTCCAGGCCAGCCCTCTGCTATGGCCCAGGAGTGCAGTGGAAGATGGGCCAAGTCCTTGGGCCCTGCACCCTCATGGGAGACCAGGAGAAGCACCTGGCTCCTGGCTTCGGATCAGTGCAATGTGCCGGCTGCAGTGCACCGGCCGCGGCAGCCATTGGAGGGTGAACCAACGGCACAAGGAAGACCTTTCTTTCTGTCTCTCTCTCTCACTGTCCACTCTGTCAAAAATAAAAAAAATAAAAAAAATAGATCGAATGGTGGAATAAATTCCGTGACAGAAGTGAAAGAAACAATCAACTTGTGGCCCCACTACACTGGAGCCTGGCCTCACTGCCTACTTGGTACAGACAGCAGGAGCTCAGGAGAAGCCTGGAGCCACACCCTCTGTGCAAGCCTGCACAGGCTTGGTCTTTGTTTTCTGATTGGTTGGAGCCTGGAGGTAATCCAATCAGACTTGATGTATGCCGTTGAATACCGAGTTTATAAAAAGGTTACTCAGTGTTGCTGTTTCCCTTTTCTCTTCTTTGTGTCCAGCGTCATGGAGCTCTTCATTGGAACATGTGCTAAGCCCTGGCTCTAAGAACAAGGAGGTGAGCAGCCAAGAGCAATACTTGCAGGAAGGGCCAGGCTGCCAGTGTCAGAGGAGTGGCAGTAGATTCAACAGGACCCTCAGGTTTGTCCATCCTCACCTGGTGAGTCTTCTTGAAATGCTTGTGCATATAATTCATATACTTCTATATTATAAATTTAATATCATATGTTCTAAATAGATTTTAAATTTTATATTTAAAACATATATGTGCTTGGAGGTATCATGTACAGTTCCAGGAGGTGTGAGCCTACCTGGCTAAATTCTGATGCCAGGATAGGTGAACCAGCAGGTGAGTCATCTTCTTTTGGGTAGGCAATTTAGATGCCCAGCAGCTATGTGAATTTCCAGGTCTCTTGTTTTATTTTCTGGATTTATAGTTCTACTTAGTGTATAGGAGCTGAGAAAATGGATCTGGTCACCAAAACGGTAGTTCCTGCTTGCAAGATTTGCTTCCTGTTTTTCCTAATTTGCTTAGATGGTTTATCTCAGTTTTCATTAAGGGTTCTCCAACACAGCAGTGATAGCATTGAGTGATAACCCCAAAAAGATGGTTGTATATTGTTGTCACTGCCCCACTGAATTCTAATTCTGCCTCTGTGATATCCAGTGTTCCCTAATTTTATGAAAAAGTTCCTGAGGAATACATTGTTCTGTTGTGTTAATGAATATGGTTACATGGGGAGACATATCATGTAAAATTTACATATCCCAATCATATTATTGCATTAACTAGGCATATGGGGACTCTGTTTATCATCAGAGGCACCTAGATCCGAGGATGGCACCGAAATTTCTAGTAGTAAGCATTACTTCCTAAGTATATTCGTTTCAGTTATAAAACTGTAAGGTTCTGAATAACTCAGTAGAGGTTCTTTTTACTTCTAAATTAGATTTTGAAATATTGAAATCATTTGGATTATGATATTTCTAGACCATTTTTAGGTCTGAGAAGGCAGGGGCATTGTTTCTGCACAGTATCCACAATGGTTGCCATATAATTGGTTCTAAAACTTCAGTTGATGAAATGAAATCCCTATTTGTCCCTGTGTTTCAAACAACACAAAATTTCAAAATCTGTAGGTATTGTGTTCTGTGGTTTGGTTCTTACAGTATGTGGTGAATTAAGTCTTCCTTCCTTCTGGTTAGCAGTTACTAGTGTTGACACCCAGGGATCATTCCTTGATCCTCATTGTATGAGATGCTGACCAGTGACTACTCTGAAACAGCCCCTTGGTGCAAGTCCTCATGGATGTTCCAGTTTACTCAGTATCCGCTCTTGGTGTTCCTGTTAGTGCTGATTGTTCAAATCTAGAAGTTGAAATGACCTCATGTTAAGTCCAGGTGTTTGTTCTCACTGGTCTTCCCATCCTAGACAGCCTTATCTCTGTACTGTGTTTCAGGAAGGTCTTGGCTTTTACTCCCATCATTAGCTAGACCTGTTAATATTGCCCACAGTTTTCTCGTTTTGGCTATTTTAGAGCTTGGTTCCTTGATTCCATAATTCTTTTCTCTTACACACAACACAACAAGAAAAATCTGTTCTTTTATTTTCTCATGCTCCCCATCCACAGATGTTCTCTGATAACAGTCACCAGGCATCTCAAAGGCTGGCTGGTCCCTACACCCTTCTCAAAGCCACATGAATATGTGATTCTTTTGCTTTTCACTTTTATGTCTCAATTCTGTCACGTTTTCCACACCTCTGCTCCTGTGACCACCATAAAACTTTAGCATTTCCCACAAAAATCCTCGGCTAGCAATTTCTAATGTACTACTAATAAGAAGTTAAAATATAGAAACTTTCTGGGGAGATTCCAAAATTCGGGTGGTTTATGCCAAACATCTTAAGATGCTTTTCCTCTGTTTAATGAAAGTCATATCTCTGGGGGAAAACTAGATGGAGAGTTTGCTGCAAACAATGCCTTTGTTTCACCTTTATACAATTTTGTTTGTGAGTTATGTAGGCCTCAATAATTATGAATGGAAAAACTGAAACTGTGACTTGCAGTTCAATATTGCAAATATTATAAAGCTTTCTACTGAAGTGCTGTAGTGAGAGAACAGGCATGGAGTCCAGGAAATCCTTCAATGAATTGGTATATGTGTAGTTTTCAGAGTGCTGCTTTCAAAGACATTTAAACTTTGTAAACATTTTCTTACATATGACTTTAAATTTAAAATTGCTGCTTCAACAGACACTATGTGATTGGTAACCCCTCCTACACTAATGAATCACCGTGCTTGATTTCCCCACCTGATTACTGTGGAAGATGACATGTGAGTGTCAAATGGGGAAAGAAAGGTTTTTTAAGATTTATTTAACTATTTGAAAGACAGAGATATAGAGAGGCAGGGGCAGAGAGAGAGTCTGCTGGGTCACTCCCCGTAGGGCCACAATTGCCAGAGCTGAGCTGATATGTAGCCAGGAGCCTGGAGCTTCTTCTGGGTCTCTCACGTGGGTGCAGGGGCCCAAGCACTTGGGCCATCTTCCACTTTCCTAGGCCATATCAGAGAGCTGGATCGGAAGTGGAGCAGTGGGGACTCAAACCAGTGCTCTTATGAGATGCCGGCACTGCAGGCAGAAGCTTTTCCTGCTATGCCGCAGTGCCGTCCCCAAGAAATATTCTTGTGGTAGACTAATGTTCATGGTGTATAGCCCTCTGCTCTGTGCAGGTAGAATTTGAGTAATTCTTGGCAGACCCCTAAATTTTGGAGGTACATAGGGATACCATGATCAGTGTAATGGGATCCACAGTTTTCCAGAGAAATACTTCATGATATCTGCTGGGGTCCTGCCATTTATGAAAATGGGTTCTAAAGCAACCTGATCGGTGAAGACATTGCCACCTATTGATCCAGTGAAGCAAGTCTAGTGTGAGCACCCCTGACCCTGGCAGAGGCTCCACCCCTGGTGACTAAGATGCTGTAGGCCTGTGCTGCTACTCATTCCATGGGGAAGGCCCTGCCATACTGCTGTGAGCATCCTGGGTTAATATTTTGGTATTGCCATGTTTTGGTTTGTTCTTCAACTTAAATACATGGTATCTCCATTTGGTTTGTATATTTCCTCTTGCAGTTTTCACAGCTAAATTTCTTTTTTTAATAATTTTTATTTATATAAAGGTGAACATAGAGCATGTACTTGGCACCTTTCCCTCCTCTCCCTAGCATCCTGCCCTCCTTCCTCCTTCCTTTCTTGTGATTACAAAATAAACTAAAAGAATGTCATTGTGAAAATTATAGGAAAGTGTAAATTCTAAACCTTGACGGAACTAACTCCATAATGTGTAGCTCCTAGTAGGAACTGAAAATTGATTGTGTTGTTTAAAAATTGTCATGCATTTCAATATGGAAACCCTAGGAATTTAGATTGAGTTTAGGTGAGAAACTACCATGGTGCCTCCCCAAACGTGTGTTCTCTATACATAATGTGCCCACAACCAAGTGTTGCTTTGAACCAAGGGCCATAGTGGTCACCAGTGATGGGAAATGGAAGGCTTTTTAGGGCAGTGAGCCTGAGGACTGTGACCAAGACCTGTCCCATTTAGTCAGTGAGAACTCAGACTGTGCACTTGCCCCATCTTCCTATTAGACTTCATTTACAGGATACAAATTCAAGTTAAATCCAGTAGGAATTTGGATAGCAGGGAGTGTACTCTTTAGAGTTTGGTACAGTTGCAGTGTCACTGGTCACCTGCTGATGAAGCAGGGCCTGCATTTTCAGTTCCATAGCTTAATTGGGGAATTCTCAACCTGCCTGTAATATGTAACTGTGTTACATGCACATAGGAATGCACACACCTGGGTGGTAGAATAACATATAGTAATTTATAGTTCTCATTTCACTTTTCACTTTCCTATTTCCTTCAGATACACTTCCTTTCCTTTTCTATTTCTGAGTTTTCAGTTTGAGGGAGGTGAGATGGCAGTGTAATATGTTACTTGGATATTGTCTTAAATATTCTCTTGATAGAAATCCTGAATCTTTATTTTCAAAATAGAAACTGCCTGAAATTTAGTTTAGTCCTGTTGAAATCTTTACTTAATGTATACTAAGCTGATTCTGTATATTAAGATAATCGAAAATGAATCTTGATGTGAATGGAAGGGGAGAGGGAGTGGGAAAGGGGAGGGTTGCGGGTGGGAGGGACGTTATGGGGGGGAAGCCATTGTAATCCATAAGTCGTACTTTTGAAATTATATTCATCAAATAAAAAAATTAGTTTAGTCAAGTTCATGAATAATTTCTTAAGATTTATTTAATTGAAAGTCCGAGTTACACAGAGAGTGAAAGAGAGGCGGAGAGAGAGGTCTTCTATCTGCTGGATCACACCCCAGATGGTGGCAATGTCCAGAACTGCGCTGATCTGAAGCCAGGAACCAGGAGCTTCTTTCAGGTCTGCCACGTGGGTGCAAGGGCCCAAGGACTTGGACCATCCTTTACTGCTTTCCGAAGCTGTAGCAGAGAGCTGGATCAGAAATGGAGCAACTGGGACTGGAACTGGTCCCCATATGGGATGCTGGCATTGCATTTGTTGGCCTCACCTGCTATGCCAAAATGCCAGCCCATATCATGAATTATCTACTTTTTTTTTTCTTTTTTTTAACTTTTATTTAATGAATATAAATTTCCAAAGTATAGCTTTTGGATTACAATGGCTTCCCCCCATAATGTCCCTCCCACCCTCTACCCTCCCCTTTCCCACTCCCTCTCCCCTTCCATTCACATCAAGATTTATTTTTGATTCTCTTTATATACAGAAGATCAGTTTAGCATACATTAAGTAAAGATTTCAACAGTTTGCTCCCACACAGAAACATAAAGTAAAAAATATTGTTTGAGTACTAGTTATAGCATTAAATCTCAATGTACAGCACACTAATGACAGAGATCCTATATGAGGAGTAAGTGCACAGTGACTCCTGTTGTTGACTTAACAAATTGACACGCTTGTTTATGGCCTCAGTAATCACCCTAGGCTCTTGTCATGAGCTGCCAAGGCTATGGAAGCCCCCTGAGTTCACCGACTGTGATCATATTTAGACAAGGCCATGGTCAAAGTGGAAGTTCTCTCCTCCCTTCAGACAAAGGTACCTCCTTCTTTGATGACACGTTCTTTCCACTGGGATCTCACTCGCGGAGATCTTTCATTTAGGTTTTTTTTTTTTTTTTTCCCCAGAGTGTCTTGGCTTTCCATGCCTGAAATACTCTCATGGGCTTTTCACCTGGATCCACATGCCTTAAGGGCTGATTCTGAGGCCAGAGTGCTGTTTAGGACATCTGCCATTCTATGAGTCTGCTGTGTATCTCACTTCCCATGTTGGATCATTCTCTCCCTTTTTGATTCTATCAGCTAGTATTTGCAGACACTATTCTTGTTTATGTGATCCCTTTGGTTCTTATTCCTATCATTATGATCAATTGTGAACAGAAATTGATCACTGGGACTAGTGAGATGGCATTGGTACATGCCACCTCGATGGGATTGAATTGGAATACCCTGGTATGTTTCTAACTCTACCATTTGAGGTAAGTCAGCTTGAGCATGTCCTGAATTGCACATATCTTCCCTCTCTTATTCCCACTCTTATATTTAACAGTGATCACTTTTCAGTTAAGTTTTAGCACTTAAGAATAATTGTGTATTGATTACAGTATTCAACCAAAAGTATTAAGTAGAACAAACAAAAAAAATACTAAGAGGGATAACATATTAAGTTGCTCATCAACAGTCAGGGTGAGGGCTGATCAAGTCATCGTTTCTCATAGTGTTCATTTCACTTTAACAGGTTTCCTTTTTGGTGTTCAGTTAGTTGTCACCTATCAAGGAGAACAAGTGGTATTTGCCCCTTTGGGATTGGCTTATTTCACTCAACATAATGTTTTCCAAATTCCTAACAGGGATCACTTTTCAGTTAAAATTTAAACACCTAAGAATAATTGTGTGTTAATTACAGAGTTCAACCAATGGTACTAGAACAAAAAAAATACTAAAACTGATAAAGTATTACATTGTACATCAACTGTCAGTACAAGAGCTGATCAAGTCACTGTTTCTCATAGTGTCCATTTCACTTCAACAAGTTTCCCCTTTGGTGCTCAGTTAGTTGTCGCCAATCAGTGAGAACATTTGATACTTGTCCCTTTGGGACTGGTTTAATTCACTCAGCATGATGTTTTCCAAATTCCTCCATCTTGTTGCAAATGATTGGGTTTCGTTGTTTTTGACTGCTGTATAGTATAGTCTACAGCCATACCATCCTGAATGCACCCGATCTCGTCTGATCATGAATGTTTTAAAAATCATTTCTAGCCCATGAAGCCTACCAAAACCCCACAATATTAACCTAAGTTTTTAAATTTTTATTTGCATTTTAAGTATAGGAATCTATTTTTGCATGCGTTATTTTCTAGCCTTATAACAGTATAAGTGAGAAACAAAAATTGTATATATTCAAGGCACACAATATATGTTTCTATATGAGTCTGATCTATATATTGCGTTTTCACACAAACCTTTCGACTCTCCTGGTTCTTACAATACAGTATGAAAGGATTAGTACAGTGAAGCTACTTAACAAATTTATCACTCTTACTGTATTTCTTAAACTTATCTCATTTTATTTATGTATTTTCCCAGAAAGCTTTTTTTAAGGTACACGTATTTTATGCATTCAATAAATACATCTTTAGCAGCATAGTAATTCTTCCTACCATATCTGCCCTCTCACTTATACTCCTATCATTTTCATAGTGTTTTTTTTAAGAATACTGACCTAGGAAATTACAAGTACAGAATATAGTGTGAACTGGTTACCTGGGGTATGTATTAGATTTTTAAAACTTAGCTCATAATTGTAAATTTGATTTTTGTAAGATTTATTTGAAAGGCAGGGGCCGGCGCTGTGGCTCACTTTGTTAATCCACTGCCTGCGACGCCGGCATCCCATATGGGCACCAGGTTCTAGTCCTGGTTGCTCCTCTTCCATTCCAGCTCTCTGCTGTGGCCTGGGAGGGCAGTGGAGGATGGCCCAAGTGCTTGGGCCCTGCAATCGCATGGGAGACCTGGAGGAAGCACCTGCCTCCTGGCTTTGGATCAGTGCAGCACCAGCTGTAGAGGCCATTTTGGGGGGTGAACCAATGGAAGGAAGACCTTTCTCTGTCTCTCTCTCTCCTGTCTATAACTCCACCTGTCACAAAAAAAATATAGAAAGGCAGGAAAGAGAGAAGAGAGTAAGACAGAGACAGAGAGAGAGGATGAGGGATATCTCATCTCATGCATTATTTCACTCCTCAAATGTCCTCAGTGGCAGGGCTGTCCCCAGGTCTCCCGCTTTGGCACAGGGGCCCAAGTTGTGGGGTCATCTTCTAGTGCTTTGCCAGGCACATTAGCAGGGAGGTGAATGGGAAGTGGAGCATCTGGGACTCGGTCTGGTGCCCATATGGGATGCTGGCAGTCCAGGTGGAAGCTCAGGCTTTTAAAAACACCCCAGCTCCAGCACCATAACCATGTATTTGTACCTTGTGACTAACATCTCTTCATTTTCATGCTTCCAGTTCATCACAAACACCATCCTGCTCCCTGTGTTAGTTTGACTTTTGTATATTCCACATGTAAGTGTGCTCATGTAGTATTTCTTATTTCTGTGTCTTGTTTCACTCATTGTAATGTCCTATAGTTCCATACTTTTGGATCCATCTTGTGACAAGTTAAAGTAGTATTCCCTTTCTTTTTAAGGTTGGCGAGGATTCCACTGTGTGTGTATCCCATTTTACCTTATGGGCCCATCAGCAAACATTTGGGTTATTTCCATATCATGGAATTGTGAATGATGCTGAAGTGAATGTGGGGGTGCAGACAGTTCTTTGAGATGGTGATTTTCTTTTGAATTCATGGCTATTAAAGGTTGTTCCTTTTTAAATTTCATTTGAGGAACTTCCATATTGCTTTTCATAGTGGACGGTACAATTTACATTCCCTCCAATACTGTGCTTTCTGTTTTATCTACATTTTGCCCAATACTTGTTATCTTTTAACTTTTTAATAGTAGCCATTTAACAGATATGAGGTGATAACCATTGTCATCTTGATTTGCATTTTGCTGATGATAGCAATGTTCAGAACTTTTTCACATACCCACTGGGTACATTGTATGTCTTTGTTGGAAAACATTGATTCAGTCCTTTGTCCTTTTTAATTGTGTTCTTTGCTTCTTAGTGGTATGCTTGTATTACTCCCTTGATCACACATCTGGTTTGCTAATATTTTCTCATATTCATTGGTTTGCCTTTCATTTCATTGATCTTTGCTTGACTGCTTTTTGTTGTAGTTTCATTTCCTTATATTTGCTTTTGCTCTCTGTGCTTTAGTTGCTAACACATAAGCAACCACTCTTGAGGCTAATGTCAAGGACTTTTCTATTTTATAAGTTGTAAGTGTTCAGATCTTCTGTGTGGACTTGCAGTTCATTTTGAGTTGATTTTAATATGTGGTGTAACAATGATGCAGTTTCAGTTTTGGACATGTGGTTATCCAGGTTGCTTCTGCCTCAGATGTGGGCCTTTATGTCCAGTGACTGCATGTTTGGTAACCCTGATGGGCCAGGATTTCCCATGTCTTCATTTGGATCCATTAAACCAGATGCTGTGGCTGGAGTTGATCAGGAGCTTGGCATGTGTGGTGATTTGGGAGTAGAGACCATGCAGTGATGGGGTCAAGACAGGGGACTGTGGCCGCCTCCTCTGGAAGCCAGGGCTATATGAGGGTATGTCCGAAAGTTTTTTGAAGGGTAGACATTTGGCATAATGGGAAGGACAATGCTCAGGATACCAGTGGCAGCCAGTGATGGCTTAAGTAGTTGGATTCTTGCTACCACATTGGAGACCATCTCCCAGCTTCAGCCTGGGTCAGATCAGCCCTGAGTATTTTGGGCATTCGGGTAATGAACTACTAGATGGGTTGTGTCTTTCTCTCTCTCTCTCTCTCTTCTTCTCTCTCTCTCTCCCTTCCTCCCACCTACCTCCCCCTCCCCCTTATTAATTCTCTGTTTTGCTTTTGAAACCAATTGCAATATTAAAAGTAGGTGGAAAATGGATATGGATGATTATCGCAGTAGCAGTAGATTACTGAGTAATTTCCTAGAACCATACAGGGGGATGTGTGCAGCTCACAGTGATCCATTATATTTGTTGTTAGAAAATGAAATAAAGGAGCTCAAGGCTCTGTCCATACAATAGTGTCGAAAGATTAATGTAGACTTGGTCCGTACAAATTTTATATGAGTATTGAAATGTCACACTAGCCCATAAATATGTACCACTCTTGTTGATAACATTTAAGTAAAAATACCAATATGTTATTAGGTGTATAAAGTTAAGGGGTTTTAAATGATTAATGTCACAACTAATATTATGGTATTTGAAAATGGTTAATTAATGCAAGCAAAAACAGAACCTGTAGGTAACTGAACTGTTCTGTCTTGTCATGTTCAGTCTAAAGGCTACTATGCTGTGTTTTAATTTGGTGATGGACATTTATTTGAGATTGTTTCCTTTAATTAAGAAAAATGGTAGTATGTTTTCATGTGTATGTGAAATTGAATAGCAATTGTATTGCAATTGAATGCAGTTGTATTGCATCAGAGCAATACAATGAATACAAGATAAGCTTTTTTTCATATTTGAGATTTTATTGGTTTTTGAGAATCACTACAGAGACATTTCAATTTGTACACTATTCTTAACAAGCCAAAAATTTTAAAAGTGAGGGTTGATCATTCTTTTTAAATCTTTTATTTTTGAAATAGTGTATTTTTTAATTTATCTCAGAAGAGCTTTATAGTCCACTCAATAAAGAGTTCAGCTAGTAAGGAAGAATATAGGCAAGGGCAATAACATTAATCAAACAAAAAAAGTCCTATCTTTATGATCAGTTATGAACTTAAACTGATCACTTTAACTAGTAAGATGGCATTAAGTGTCAAAGGGATCATATAAATAAGACCAAGTGTCTGCTAAAAACAATAGATAGAATGAAAAAGGAGAGAATGATCCAACATGGGAAACAGGCTACCCAGCAGACTCATAGAATGACAGATACCCTAAAGAGCACTCTGGCCTTGGAATCAGCCCTTAAAGCATTCAGATCTGGCTAAAAAGCCCATGAGAGCATTTCAGGCATGGAAAGCCAAGACACTTTGGCAAAAAAATCACTCACATGAAAGATCTCTGAGAGTAAGATCCCAGAGGAAAGAAAGGGCCATCAAAGAGGTCAGTACCTTTCTCTGAAGGGAGGAGAGAACTTCCACTTTGATTATGGTCTTGTCTAAATAATGTTGCAATTTGTGGAGTCGAGAGGCTTCCATAGCCTTGGCAGCTCATGACCAGGAGCCTAGGGTGATCACTGATGTCAAATAGAAGAGTGTCAGCTGTTAAATCAACAACAGGTGTCACTGTGCACTTGCTCCCCATGTAGGACCTCTGTCCTTAATGTGTTGTACTATGAAAATTAACAATAAAACTAGTCTTCAAACAGTACTTTTAACTTTGTGTGTCTGTGTGGGTGCAGTCTGTTGAAATCTTTACTTAGTATAGAGTTGATAGTCTGTGTATAAAGATAATTAAAAATGAATCTCAATGAAGAATGGGTTGGAAGAAGGAATAGGAGTTGGGATGGTTTGCGGGTGGGAGGGCAGGTATGGGGGGGAAGACCTGCTATAATCCAAAAGTTGTACTTATGAAATTTTTATTTATTAAATCAAAGGTTTCTATAAGAATGTCTACTACAGTCATCACACAGTAAATTTTAAAATGAGCATGATTTATTAAAATTATAGTAGCATATCATTCATAACAATTTGACAAAGATATAAAAGAAAGTTTGACAAAACTATATTTGCAGCAATACTGATACACACAGGCATTAGTTTCTTTTCTGTTTTTCTTTTGTTGTTGTCTGATTTTTTTAAAAGAAAATTTTAGCTCCCATATATAAAGGAGAACATCTAATATTTGTCTTTCTTTGTCAGGGTCATTTCACTGAGCATGAAATCCTCCAGTTGCTACGATTTTGATGCTGATAACAGGATTTTATTTTTTATAGTTCTGTAATATTCAGTTCTACATATATGCATCGAATTTTGCCAGCACCACTGATTGAATAGATTATACTTTTTTCCAGTGTATAGTTTGAGCAGTTTAATGGAAAATCAATTGGCTCTACCTGTTTGGATTAATTAATTAATTAATTTCCACTATCATGCTGCTTTGCTTGCTATAGCTTTGTAGTAAGCTTTGAAGTCAGGTATTCTGATGCCTCCAAGTTGATTTTTTTTATTTTGCTCAGGATCGTTTTGGCTATTCTTGATATTTTGTGATTTCTTAGGGAATTTAGGATTATCTTCTCATTCTGTAAAAAATGTCATTGGTGTTTGATAGGAGTTTCATGTAATTTGTAGGTTGCTTTATAGGTATTTTAATTATACGAATTCTTCCAATCCATGAGCAAGTTATATATTTCCATTTTGGGAGTCCTTGATGATTTATTTCTTCAACATTTTAGAATTTTCATTGTAGATATCTTTCACTTAATTGGTTACATTTATTCCTAAATATTTTCTTTTTGTCCCTCTTGTATATGGGATTAATTTTTAGATTTCATTTTTGGCAAATTGGTTATTAGAATATAAAAAGCTACTGTTTTTTGTATGTTGATTTTGTAACCTGTAACTTTACTGAATTGGTTTTTCATCTTGAACCATTTTTTGGTGGAGTGTTTAGATTTTTCTGTGCATAACATCATGTATTCTACAATGTGGTTGAATTCAGTTGTTGTTAATAGTTGTGTTGAGGAATATTTCATGTTATAAATATAAGAGCTTGTCAAAAAGGCTTAAAGTTTACCTGTGGGAAATTTCTCTGTCAATTGCCATATGGGAACTAGAGTAGTGCCTGGTAGACTTGTGGACTGCCATTGCTAATAGAGTGCATGGGTTCACCCATTGGTTTATCACTGCTTTCTGTGTCCCCGACAGACTCCCAGTGACACAGTGAGGCTTCTTAAGGGAAGGCCTATACTCAAGGTTGTGTGCTGAGTGTTGATGGCAGCAGCGTCTAAGTAACATGGTCTCATGGGATCATTGGAGACACTGGTATCTCCACCTGGGTACTGCAGTCTTGTGTGCTGTGGGGTTGTGAGTCTGGATGCACCAGATGACTGCTGGCTGCCCCTCACATGCTGCCAGGCACCACTCAGGACATGGTTAAGAAAGCAGCTGCCCTCTCTGCAACTGTCTCAGATGGTGAAGTGCTATATCTCAGACACCGGGGAAGTCCACACAGAGGTACACACCTTGCTGTGGATGGAGACACAAAGCCTGCTCAAAGACTGGACAGGGACACATTGAGAAGGGCAACCTTGCTGTATTCCTGACAGGAAGTAGTCTATAAATCACCGGGCAACAGAGTTGGCAGCTGGCAGCTTTCACTGAACTACATCAAGATCCTGTCCAACTTGCCTGGGAAGCACAAACAGATGGCGCCATGTTTGCACACAGGGTGAACATAAACTGTCCCTTTTTCTACTGCAGTGGGCGTCCAGATCATGTCAAACACACAGTACAGCAGGAGCCTCTTTATTTCAATGGACGGTGTACAGTTAAGAATAAAAGAGAGCTACTGAGGCTGTTAGGCATTCTTCAGCGAGTATGTGCAGTCACCACCCCTGAATGGGAAAGCTGCCCCTAGGACAGTCCCAAACAAGCTACCTTGGCCCCAGTGGATTTATTTATTCACTTACTTAAGCATTATTCATTATGTTTCATTGAAAGACAGAAAACAGATTTCCCATTGGCTGAATCACTCCACTTGAGTGGCAGAGGCCCAACTATCTGAGCCATCCTCTGTTGTTTCCCAGGGTGTGCATAAGCAGGAACCTGGATTTGAATGTGTGACAGTTATTGATCCTCGATACTCTGTAATGGGATGCTGGCACCAAAATGATGTCTTTAATTGCCATGCCAAATACAATGTATTGTTGCCTTTATATTCTAATTATTAGAATGGCAGTGTGAGATAGATAAAGATGTTTCAATCTGTTGGCCTCACCCCCCAAAGCCTGCAAACATTCTGGAAGGGCTAGGACAAAGTCAGAAGCCAAGAACTTTATCCAGTTCTCTCCCATTGGTGGTAGAGACCTAAATAACTGATGTAATACCTGCTCTCCATCAGAGTGTACATTAGCAGGAAACTGCACTGCAAGAAGATTGTACTGAAATCCATGCACTTTGATATGGGGTGTGGGGAACCCAAATGACATCTTAACAACTCTGGCATAGTTCCTTGGCCATTGTTATACTTTAATGATTTTTTATTGGAAAAAAAATTAGTGAGGGAGAGACATAGAGATATCATCCAACCCACTACCTCACTCTCCAAATGGCTGCAACAGCTACAGACTAGCCAATATGAAACCAGGAGCAGGAACTGTATCTTCTTCTCCTACATGGGTTGCATAGACCTGAGTTCTTCAGACATCATCCATTATCTATCCATGTACCTTAAGAGGAAGCTGGACTGAAAGCATAGTAGCTAGGGCATGACCCAGCACTACAAGATGAAATGTAAGCATTGTTAGCTGAAGCCTTACCTGCTGTGCCACAACATCAGCATTCCCATTGTTATTTGCAAGAGCAGTTGCACAACAGTGCCAAGCAAAACTTCTGGCCCTGTTGACGGCAACTTCGGAAGTTAATCAAGCTCCGCAAACCCTGAGCACCCTGGGAAATACCAAGGCAGACACGCAGAGTGTTCACAGCCAGAGGTTCCTTCAGCATCTCCCTGCAGTCCAGTGCTGTGTAATCAGATGTGGTGCGCTCTCTGACTTCCTCTGATCCATTATGAACACAATGGGACCTATTCTGAGCATCAACAACAAAGTCAATGGCTTTGCAGGCTGCACTGCTGCCTACTGGCTCATTTCAGGCAAGTCTCATGAGTTTCTCCAGTTGGTCTGGACACCACTGAGGCCCTTCTAGACAGAGAGTAGACCACCAGACATTCAACAATGGTGGGATTCTTGTGCACACTAGGGGTAAGCAGTCATCATCAGGCATCTTTATGGATGACAACCACCATGTGTTAGGGTCACATTATAGACCCTTATGAATCATCAGGCACTAACTCCTATGGCATTGTGATCTTTCCCAGTATAGTGCATCAGTCACACAATATTCATTGATAGACTATGAAGAGGACATGCCCTTGGGTCGACTGCCATGGTCAGCATTAAGACGGGACCCAACCTCTTCCCATGAGTCCTTGTGTTGCTTCTGTCCACCTCTCAGCTATCATTTCTGTTCTTTGGCATGGACAGCCTAAGACTTCTGTTCTTCACCTAGATCAATCCCAAGTCTTTTGTACTGATGTGGCATGCTTGTGTAGAGCCCGGACACTTAACACAACACCTCCCTATATTGGTAACACCCTACAATAGCCACTCAGGTAGGACAAGTGGGGAATTGACATAGCTGTCCATGACATAGTATAAGTATTCTCTGAAGTACATTGAGTCATCTATTAACTCACCCATCAAGGACCTTCTCAAAGATGGAGGATAGGAATGGAGGCATCCTGCAGATTACCACCACCTCAAGAAGGTCATGCCTCCCTTTGAATTTGCTTTAGTTGATATTATCAGACTACCCCTGCACTCCTGGGCCACAGCAGGGAGCTGGACTGGAAGAGGAGCAGTCGGGACAGAATCTGGCGCCCTGACCAGGACTAAAACCCAGGGTGCCGGCCCCACAAGTGGAGGATAACCCTATTGAGTTGTGGTGCCAGCCCTTAATTTGAAGGCCAACAGTGCACCTTTATGAGACTTCCAGTGGGCTGCCAGTATGGTCCTCCAGGGCTCGTGGTCTGTGTTAACAGGATCTGGCTGGCCTTCAGTTGTCTCCTAGCATCCACCTGTGACACTATGTTGAGGACATCGTTTCAACTGATAATCAAGAGGAGGAGGAAAAATGGGCCTCAATCATCAGCAACTGACTTCTTGTCCAAGTGGGTGTGGACCTTAGTTCCATATGAGATGAGAGCTTGCAACCTCAAATTTTTGGTCTATATTTTGAACAAGGATTTCAGACAAATTCCTCAACAAATCCACATATATCTGCTTTTCCTCACTGATTCAGTTTCAACCAGGGAAGCCCAGCACATTTTCAGTTTCTGATAACACCAACTTCCTCACCTCTAAAGAACCCTAAGATTCATCTGTCTCACCAGCCACCCACAAGGATGCACCTTGGTCAGGCATACTTCCAAGGAAAAAGCTAAGGATTACTCTATGGCTAGTTTTTGGTTCTGAGGGTCCCATGGGTAAAGGACTTCAAGTTAGCTTTGAGCTTGTAGTGACACTACTATTTGACTCACAGAGAGTTTGGACTACCTACCTCAGCATCATGAGCTGGGCCCTGGCCTCCAGCCTCTGAGAATCTCTTGTTAAATGGGAGTGGTATTTGCAGAGGCCAGACAAACCCACACCCTGTGTGTCCTTACGAGGATGTCAGCCTCTGACACTTCGTCTATTTGCAGAGCCCCCATCGGTCATCTCACATCAGATACCTCCTTCCAGATACAGGGGTAGCGTCATGTGTCTCAGGGGGCAGAACTGTGATCATCCTACTTGTCGTCAAGCAGTCCACCCTCACTCAAGGCCATCTTGAAATTCACATGTCCACCAATTCTTGGGACAACACCAATTCCTAATGACCTTTGTGTGGCCCCAAACTGGACAGTCCATACCCTTACTTTGGAGTTCCTCCTTTGGTGGGTCACTGTTGATATCTGTGCTACTGGCCTAACCTCACTGAGCAACTCAGCTATTTTGATTGCCAAAATTCTACTGCCTTTTAATGTAGCAAAACTGCACTTTATATTATCTACCTCCTTGCTTTCATCGGGGAGCCTCCCAGGCTTATATGATTTGGGACCTCATAGGCCTATCAACTTGGATTTCAGCTTGTAGCTTTCCTATTGTAGCCAAGTCAGTTGTGGAAGTCCCCCAGGAATGCCTGCTGTACAGACAAAACTGTCATTCCTGCTTCTCGCGTGATTGCATTTGGAGTGGTGATTATTCACATGCTACCTGGCAAGTGGATTTTGTTGACCTGCTGTAGCAAATGGCAGGTGCTTACTGTTATGTAAGCCTACACCAGCCTACTCCTTGCTTCTTTGTTCATGGCTGAAAATGTCATCAGATTCTAAGTATTTCATCCCTGGTGCATTAAACATGGGACCAAAAGTATCTGAAATACTTAGTTCCTGTCCATTTGGTGTATACCAGTGATGGAGTTTTTAGTTCACGTGAAGGTTATTTTTTTTGAAAATTTTGAAATTAACAATACTTGTACATACATACTTAAGAGCTACTGTGTGACATTTTGGTACATATCTGGAATGTGTCCTGATTAAAAATGGGATGATCAATATTTCCCTTTACTTGTCAGTACTTAGGATTGAAGACTGGAATTTCTTCTGTATGTTCATTCAACACGTATTCAGTTATTGAGAGCTATCCTCTCCATTATTCTGTGTAACATTCGAAAGTTACTCCTTTGATCTACCTCTGATGTGGTACCCATCATCCAAACTCCTTGCATTTTCCCTCCAGCATCTTACATCCTTTATTAATTATTATGTAGTCAGATTGGTGCATTTTAAAGATTTATTTATTTTTATTTGAAAGGCTGAGCTATAGAGAGAGGGAGAGACAGAGAGATGTTTTCCTTCTGCTCATTCATTACCCAAATGGCTGTAATAACTGCAGCAGAGCAAATTCAAAGCCAGGAGCCAGGATCTTTCTCTGGGTCTCCCAAAGTGGATGTAGGGGCCCAAGCACTAGGGCCATGTTCCATTGCTTTCTCAACCCATAACCAGTGAGCTGGTTCAGAAGAGGAGCAGCAGGTGGGTTCCCACATGGGATTCTGGCACCACAGGCAGAGCCTTAACCTACCATGCCACAGCACTGGCCCCCGATTGTTTTAGCTTGTGTTTGTGAGGGAGTGGGTACAGTATTTGTCTTTCTGTGTCTGGATTGTTTTCACTTACTTCCAGTTTCATACATCTTGCTTCAAGTGACAGGGTTTCATTCTTTTCAAGTGGCTGGATAGTATTCCATTCCGTATATATACAACAAACTCTTGACCCCTTCAGCTGATGAACTCTCAGCTCATTTTGTATGCCAAGATACTATTCCCTTTTAGTGAGACAAAAATGCAGTCTACTTTATCTGCATCCCTGCCCTCATAGTGGAGACTGTGGTTCCAAAATGAGTTTGAACTCCTGGGCATATCTGACGTGGGGACATTTTCCTACTGTGGTACCAGAATGAGTTTCTTCTCCCAGGCATATCTGATCTGGGGACATCTTATGCCTGTCATTTTGGATTTCTGATTGTGGTTTTCCTATTCCATCCAACTCGGTTGGAAAGTCCCCCAGGGATGTCTGTTTTGCAGACAAAACTTACATCATTCCTTTTTCTCCCTTGGTGGTGTTTGGAGAGGTGATTCCTCTCACATGCCACCTGGCAGGTGGATTTCATTGGTCTACTGTTGCAAGAGGCAAGCGATTATTATTGTTGATGACCACACCAGAGTGCTCCCTGCTTTTTCCTTCATGGCTGAAAATGTGCTTCAAACATGAGACTACAGATACATGAACTACTTAGTTCCTTTCTATGGGGCATGGACCCAGTGTTGGTGTTGCTGGTTCATGGTATGGTTCTGTTTTCTGAAAATTTTGACATTAACAATAATTTCACCTACTTAAGGGCTACAGTATGATGTCTCGGTGCATATCTGCAATGGGTCCTGATGAAAAATAAGATAATCAACATTTCCCTTTCTTTGTCAATATTTTATGATTGAAGGCTTGGAATTTCTTCTGTGTGTTCATGTAATACATACTAGGTTATTGTGAGCTAGTCTCCTCACTGTGCTGTGTAACAATAGGAACTTATTCCTTTGGTCTAACTCTGATTTTGTGCCCATCATCAAAACTCCCTCCATCCCCCGCAGTGCCTGCCATCCTTTATTACGCATTATGCATTCAGGGTTTTAGCTTGCTTATGTGAAGGGGTGCACACGTTATTTGTCTTTCTGTGCCTGGCTTTTTTCACTTAACACGATATCCTCCAGTTGTATACATTTTGCTGCAAAGGTCAGAATTTCATTTTTAAATGCTTGAATAGTATTCCATTTAGTATGTACACAACAAATTCTTGATCTCTTCATCTGATGATGGATACGTTGGTTGATTCCACATCTTGGCCATTGTTAACAGTGCTGCAGTAATCATGGTAGAGCAGGTATCTCTTCGATACAATGATTTCATATCTTTTTGAGATATACTGAGTATTGAGATCGTTGAGTCATATGGCAGTTCCATTCTTAGTTTTTAGAAATCCCCACGGTGTTTGCTGCAGTGGTTGTACTCATTTAGATTCCCATGCTCAGTATATGAGAGTTCTCCTTTCTCCATATCCTTGCTAGAGTTTTTTACTTTTTCTTTTCGATAGGCATTCTAGCATTATGAGGTGATATCTCTTTGGGGTTTTGATTTGCATTTCTTTTTTTTAAAGAGTTTTTATTTCGTTGAGAGGCAGAGTTAACAGACAGAGAGGGAGGCACACAAAGGTCTTCCATCTGCTGGTTCACTTCCCAGATGGGCGCAATGGTGAGAGCTGAGCCCATCCAAAACCAGGAGCCAGGAGCTTCTCCCAGATCTCCCATGTGGTTGCAGGGACCCAAGCACTTTGGCCATTTTCCACTGCTTTCCAGGCCGTATGCAGAGCGCAGGATCAGAAGAAGAGCATCCAGGACATGAACCAGTGCCCACGTGGGATGATGGCCCTGCAGGCAGAGGCCTCGCCTGCTATGCCACAGTGTGAGACCCTATTTTCATTTCTCTGATGGCTAGTAATAGTTTTTTTTTCATCTATTTGTTGGCCATTTGTATTTTTTCTTTAAAGAGTTGTCTTTTTAGGCCCCTTGTGCCCATTTCTTAACTGCATTAGATGCTTGATTTTGAGTTTGTTGAGTTCCTGATATATTCTGAATATTAATCCTTTGTTGGGTAAGTAGTTTGCAGGTATTTTATCCCTTTCCATTGGTTGGTTGTTCACTCTATTACTGTTTTCTTTGCTGTGCAGAAGCTTCAGTGTTTGATGTAGTCCCATTCATCAAGTTTTAATTTTGCTGCCTGAACTTCTAGGGTTTTTACCAAAAAGTCATTGCCTCTACCTCTTTTAAGAGATATCTCTGGGACCAGCACCATGACTCACTCGGTTGATCCTCCACCTCCAGTGCCGGCATCCCATATGGGCGCCAGGTTCTAGTCCTGGTTACTCCTCTTCCAGTCCAGCTCTCTGCTGTGGCCCGGGAAGGCAGTGGAGGATGACCCAAGTCCTTGGTTCCTGCACTCACATGGGAGACCAGGAGGAATCACCTGGCTCCTGGTTTCAGAACAGCAGAGCGCCAGCCGTAGTGGGCATTTGGGGGTTGAACCAACAGAAGGAAGATCTTTCTCTCTGTCTGTCTCGCTCACTGTCTAACTCTATCTGTCAAGTACTTTTTTTTTTAAAAAAAGAGATGTCTCCCTATGTTTTATTCCAGCCTTTTTGTATTGTCAGGTCTCAGATTTATGTCTTTGATCCATCTGAGTTGATTTTAAGTTTTTATTTTTCTTTTTAAAGATTTTATTCTATTTATTTGAAATACAGAGTTACAGAGAGAGGTTTTCCTTCTGCTGGTTCACTCCCCAGATGGCTGCAATGGCCAGAGCTGCGCTGATCCAGAGCAAGAAGCCTGGAGCTTCTTCCGGGTCCCCCACGTGGGTGCAGGGGCCCAAGGACTTGGGCCGTCTTGTGCTATCCCAGGCCATAGCAGAGAGCTGGACTGGAAGAGGAGCAGCTGGGACTCAAACTGGCTCCTATATGGGATGCCGGGGCTGTAGGCAGTGGCTTCACCCATTACACCACAGTGCCAGCCCCTGAGTTGATTTTTATGTGTGGTGAAACATACACATTTAATTTCATTCTTCTGTATATGTATATCCAGTATTGTCAGTACCACTTACTGAAAGGACTATGGGATTCTCATCAGAAGTCAGTTAGCTGTTACATATGTTTGTATTTATGTATTTTTCTCTGTTTTCATTGATCTTGGTATCCATCTTCATTCCAGTTTCATCCTATTTTATTAACTATGCCTTTGTGAAATCAGGCATTGTTAGGCACCCAGCTTTGTATATTGTTTCTTGTATAAGATCACTTTGGCTGCTCTGGGTCTTCTGTAGTTCCATAGGAATGTTAGCATTTCTTTTCTGACTGTATAAAGAATGTCATTGGTATTTTGATAGGATTGAGTCTGTAGATTTCCTAAGGAATATGAACATTTTAATGTTAATTCTTCTAATTGATGAGCAGGGGATATCTTTCCATTTTCATGTGTCTGATGATTTATTTCATCAGTGCTTTATAAGTTTATTGTGATCTTTCACTTATTTGGTTAAATTCATTACTAACTATGGAATTTTGGTAGCTATTGTAAATTTAGGCTTCTTTTTTCCTGTTTCATACTTTTTATTTTATTTAAAATATACAAATGTCATGTATTTCATATATACAGATTCAGGAAGGTGGTGATACTTTCCATTCCACTCTCCATCCCGCCCGTATTCCCACCCTTCTTCCTCTTCCCTCTCCTATTCCCATTCTTACTTTTTACAAAGATCTTAAACTTACCTTTACAGAGGATCATTATTAGTGTGTAAGAATGCAACTTATTTGCGCATTGATTTTGTATCCTGTGACTTATTGGTTTATCACTCCAAACATATTTTTACTGCAGTGTTTTAAGTTTTTCTGTCTAAAATCATGTCTTCTGAACAAAACATATTTTGACTTCCCCCTTCCCAGTTTTCATCCTTTATTTCTTTACTTTACCTGAGTACTCTTTTGAGTACTTGAGATACTATATTGACTAAGAACGGTTTATGTGGAGTTCTTATCTTGTTCCAAAAATCAGGGGAAATGTTTTCAGCTTTTCCCATTCAGTATGATATTGGCTATTGTTTTATCATATAGCTTTGAATTTTGAGCTGTGTTTCCTCTGCACCTTGTTCAGTTTTTTTTTTTTTTTTTCATGAAGCGATGTTGAATCTTGTGATGGAAGCATTCTCTGCACCCATGGAGATGTTCATTTGTTTTATGTTGTTCATTCTGCTGATGTGATTTCATTGATTTTTATAGATGTTGAACCACACTTGCGTGACTCTGATAAAACCCACTCATCATATTACATGTTGTCTATGTATACATATATGATACCTTTTTGATGTATTGTTGCATTCATCATGTTTCCAAAGCCTCACAGCCTAGAAAGTGTTTGAAATAAGAAAGCTTGAACTCACTACCCATGCTTTTCAATCCCAAAAAGTCCAAAACATTTTCCCAAGGTCACAGAATGACAGACTGTACTAAGGAAAGCAATCAAAACCTAATTCCAGGTCTGGCACTGTGGTGTAGTAGGCTAAGCCTCCACCTGCAGCACGGGCATCCCATGTGAACACCAGTTCATGTCCCAACTACTCCTGGCCAGAATCAGTAAAGTGTCATTAGGTTTGCGTGTTTTGTTTTATTACATGCTGTCTTTCTATGACCTTGGGAAATGTCTTCAACTTTCTGGGATTGAAAAAGCATAGGTAGTGAGTTCAGCATTCTTATTTGAACCACTGTCTAGGCTGTGAGGCTCTGGAAATGTTATGAAGTCTTAGTTTGGTTGTACTCTTTGTGCGACTCTTCAAGTCTAAAAGGATTTATTATAAAAAGTTTAGAAGCATAGACTTTTTATGAGTCAACATACACATGAATGAAACCCTCATGTCATCATATTTTTTTTCTGTGCTCATTTTTAATAAAATACCTATTCTATTTTCAACTTTATCCAGTTGAAGGGGTGGAATGTTCTAAGTTTAGAGCCTATTTATTGTAAAAGTCATAACTTTTGTTTGTTCAAACTAGGAAATAATCTTTGTAGCTAACCTCAGGTGACACCAGGTTGGCATTATATTTCTGGTTAAATTATAAGCTCCTTCAATTTCCTGATTAGTAGTGTATTTATAATCAATGGCACGCAGTTGAATGTTTTAGAAGTTTTATCTACTTATTTGAAAGGTGACGTTACAGAGAGGGAGAAGCAGAAAGAGAAGTTTTCCATCAGCTGGTTCACTCCCTAAATTGCTGCAATGGCCAGGGATGGGCCGGACTGAAGCCAAAAGCCAGGAGCTTCATGTGGGTGTGCCACATGGGTGCAGGGATCCAAGAACTTGTGCACATCTTCTGTCACCCTCCTAGATGGATTAGCAGTGAGCCGGATCAGAAGTGGAGCAGCCAGGACTCGAACCACCGCCCAGCTGGGATGCCGGCACTCCAGATAGTGGCTTAACTCACTGTATCACAGCTCGAGCGCCACAAAGTCTAATTTGTAATCTTATGCTTATCTGCTAACATCATGCCTTTCTTCAGATAAAGGAAATCCCTGTTTTCACAAGGACGATTACATAAAGAAGTTGACAGGTGTATCTGTTGTCTTCTTTTCCGGATTGTTTGGTCATCTTTGCAATAACTTCCTTTTCCTTCTCAGAAATAAACATCTGAGGAGTTACTGACATGCACATCCCATTTCTTTATATGTTATTGGTTTATTCTCGTTGGAGGAAGTCTTCCTTGATTTTTCTCATCAATACAGTCCCAGACATTCACCTTAAAATCCACCTCAGCAGTTCTTTGTTCTTTATGGTGAGAACTTTTGTGTTTAGATAACTTAAAATTTGAGGGCTTCCAACGCTGTGGTGTAATAGGTAAAGCCGCTGCCTGCAGTGCTGGCATCCCATGTGGGTGCTGGTTCAAGCCTGGCTGCTCCACTTCCGATCCAGCTCCCTGCTAAGGCCTATGAAAGCAGTAGAAGATGGCCCAAATCCTTGGGCCCCTGCACCTGTGTGGAAGACCCGGAGGAATCTACTGGCTCCAGGCTTTGGATCGGCGCAGCTCTGGCTGTTGGGGCCAACTGGGGAATGATCCAGCAGATGGAATACCCCCGCTCTCGCGCTCTCTCTCTCTCTCTCTCTCTCTCTCTCTCTCTGCCTCTGCTTCTCTCTCTGTGTAACTCTGACTTTAAATAAATAAATATTAAAAAATTAACAAAATTTTGAACTATGTTTTACTTTTGCCCAATCATTTTATGGAAAAGTGCTTTGAGAAATCAAAAATAAAATTATCCATGAAAAACTTAATTATTCCTACTAAATTACAGCTATTTTTACTATATTATGTAGCTATGATTGTAATGTTTTAATAGTAAGACATACATTAGAATGTTGCATATTTTTCTTTTCTACAAATTTAGTTATTTCAATTTAATTTACATGGATGGTAATTATCCTGTAGTAGAATGGAGAAAAAGTGTATAGATAAAAGTGCAAACATGTGCAAATTTTCAACTTTAAATATGTAAATAATTTCTTTTTCAAGATTGGTATTTATTTGAGAGATAAGAGTAACAGAGAGAGGAAGAGACAGAGAAAGTCTTCCATCTTCTCGGTCACTCCCCCAGTGGCTGCAACAGCCAGAGCTGAGCTGATTGGAAGCCAGGTGCCAGGAGCCTCCTTGGGGTCTCCCACATGGGTGCAGGGGCCTAAGCACTTGGGCCATCTTTCAGTGCTTTTCCTGGGCATAGCAGAGAGCTGGATTTCAAGAGGTGCAGCCAGGACATGAACTGCTGCCCATATGGGACGTTGGTCCTGCAGGTGGTGGGTTAGCCCACTACACTACTACACTTGCCCCAGTAATGCCTTTTGTAAGTTAAATGCATCATATTTGTTAGAGAGGTGCTCTTCATGCACACACACTCACTCACTCATTTACACTCAAAAGTTTATAACCAAAAAGTGTTATTTGTATTTGGTGTTTGGAAAATACAGCAAGTATATCTGCAAAGACACTTAAGCAGATCAAGGGTACACAAAAATGAGACATTGATTAGGATGACTTTATGGAGAAGGTGATCTGTGTGAATGAGAGCTATCAGAATAAAATCCTCTTCTGCAATTTGGTCAAAGTTTTCTAATTCTTACTTCTATTGCTTAGTCTAATAAGAAGTAAAATTGATAAGGAATAAATGGTCTGCTTCATAGTATTACATACATTTTACTAACACCAGATGTGTTGGAAGTGACCTTCTTAGGAGAAACAAGGTTGAGACTTGTAAACAAATTACGATAATCGTTGAATCTTAAAAGGTACTAATGATTTTGGAAGAGAATTTTGGAAGGAGGAGATAACCACCCGTGATGACCTAGTCACACAGATTTATTGTCAGAAGTTGTGAGACTTTATAAAAACTATAGGATGAACAAAACATCGTTAAGAGTGGTAGTGCTGTTTAGTCCCATTTATAAAGATATGGGAGCAGACGGCAGGGTCGTCACCCAAGCGCCCACTGGAGCCCAGGGCTTAGCCTGTAGAAGGGAAACAGGAGGTTGAGTCTTCACCCACACCCACTGTTGCCCGGACACAGCATCTGTAGAGACTAAAAGCCTTTGGGAGTTGTGGCTGGCACCCAGTACTAGGACTTCCAGACGAACGCAGATGAGAGTAGAACCACAACTCGAAGTAAAAGTCATTGTAAGAATTTCTGGTTCTGCATCTTAGCTCAGAATTTGGAAGTCTGGTGTTTGGATGGAGATCATGGAGCTTTCAGTGTTGTGGAAGGAGTTCTGGGGGTGTGTTTTGTGGCTGGCAGAAATCCAGGACCCCAGAGCAGCTCAGAGATTCCCAAAGGGAGAGCAAAGTCACTGGGGGAGCCGAGATCTGAGTCATGGCACCAGTGTAAGGCCACCACATAACACACCAAACACCAGAGTAAGGGAAAGAGTGTATTGGGGGAAACCCGACAGACTGGATGGAAGGGACGAAGAAGGAAAAGAGGCAGAAGGAGAGCATAAGAGAGGGAGACAGAGCTCCAGTTATTTCCGATGCAAAAATCATTACATATTTACTCCAATCCAGAGATGGATGTCAGCAAGCTACAGTTTTCTATAAGGCTTAAGATAACAATGTTGTCCTTGAGTCATGTGATATGTATTCGTATTTTTTACCACAGATAATTTCATAAATTCTCAATACTAGAGCCTAGTGTAAGAAATCACAGAGTATTGTGAAAAAGATCCATGTATTGTTTAGGATGCATACTGTATGTATTTGCAATCATGACAGAGTTAGGGGTCAGATTGCCCAGTAACAGATTTGCAAGTAGCATATTTTTCCATACATACTCCTAACAATTGCTATGTTAAGTCTTACATCAGCCACTAATTTAAGAGAACTGCACTGGATTAAATTATTCCATGCTATCTCATTGAGGGGTTGTGCTTTACTCCTCAGTATTTTTTTATATTCCTCAGGCTTCTCTCCTCATTCATTCATCTGGCTCTGAAGGGTTATTCAGTTTCATCTTGATCAGCAACCATGTGCATTACAAGATATGTTGAGAAATCCTGGGTTTTCTGCATGGTTTTGTTTTGTTTCTGTTACTTCTGATACAGGAGATTAGATATTGTACAGTCAAATTTCACACTTTCCAAAGCACCAAACTCATCTTGTTTCTGTTTTGTCCCACCTTCAGACAGACTGCAGTAAACAACATCTCCCAAAGCTTCCTGTGCAAAATTGCTGATCCCCACTGTCCCAGCACCACCTATCTGTTGCTCTCCATTGGATTTATCTGTTGCATTCTCATTGGAATATCATGTTAGCGTAGCTACTGTAGGTGACTAGCTAGTGTTCCTAGTGCCCCAGTACACTAGGTTCAAGAGATACCCTGACGATGAAAGGCGTCAGATCCTCCCACACTGAGAAGGAGGTGTTCTGTGGATATGAGGTCCTCAGGATCATTGGAAAGGGCAGCTTTGTCGAGGTGAAGCTGGCCCTCCATCTGGAGAGCAGGACCAAGGGGGCTGTGAAGATCATTGCCAGAGGTGGCAGGGATTCTTCTGAGTTCCGCAAGCATGGGTAGAAGCAGAAATTTTGCATTCTCTGCATCTCCCTAACATTATAAAGCTGTCACATGTAGACTACACAGCAGATAGAGCCTGTCTTGAAAAGTATGTGGTAGTGTGCAGCCTCTTTCAGGAAGGAGAAGCATGTTGGTGTTTCATTCAGACATTAGCAGCAGTGGAGTACTGCCATATGCAGAACATTGTTCAGAGAGACTTAAAATCTCCTTCTGGACTATAAAATACCTATTAAGCTAATTGACTGGCTGTAGCCTAAAACTGACTGAAGGCCAACGACTAAAGTCATTGTGTGGGACCCTTGAATATTACGCCCCAGAAGAGTTCCTAGATAAGGAGTTTGAATGGTATAAAGCTGATGTGTGGAGCCTGGGCCTGTACACCATAGCGACAGGGTGGCTGCCCTTTGAAGGGGAGAGCTTTGTGCATCTGAAGGAAGCCATCCTGGCTGGCTCTTAACCTAATCCCCTCCTATATAAGAGGGAACCTTCAGAGATGCTGGATTGGCTAATGACTTTTGACCCTGCTGAGAGGCCCACAGTGGCAGACGCATTGGGCCACAAGTGGCTCAGCATGGAGCAGAAAGGGCCCAAACCAAGTGACATCACACTTTTCAGTCTCTTGAGTTCTCCCGAGAACCAGGAAATCCATGAAGCTGTGGAGCACCTGGTGTCTCAGGAGGGCCTTAAAGAACAGGGCAGTGCTCCTCACACACCCCCCACCCAGGCAGTGCTGGAGAAAATACCAGCCAAAGGCTTACAGCAGAGATGCAGAAAATGAAACTGACATGGGTATCCTAGGTCCTTCCCAAAATGCTGAAAGTCAGAAATACCTGCCAGGCCTTGTCTTCCAGCTGGGCTGTGAGGAGGAGGATGACCGCTTGTCCCCTGCTCTGAGCTGGGGGAAATCCCAGCCAAAGGCTTGCAGTACACAAGGAGGAAACGAAACTGACATGGGGTTCCTAGGCCCTTCCAAAGTTGCTGAAGGTCAGCAATACCTGTCCGTCCTTGTCTTCCAGCTGGGCCGTGAGGAGGAGGACGGCTGCTTGTCCCCAGGAGGGCTTCAGTGGAGCAGCAAGAACTGAGCTCACTAAAGGGGAGCCTCTAGGATCTGCTCAGTATGCTGAGGCTCAAAACTACCTTGTGGAGCTGGGCTTTCAGCTGAGCCATAAAGCAGCCTCCCGACACCCAGTCCGCAAGCCAGTGCCATGTCCCCAGTGCTGCCTGAAGGTGACCCGTCATCAGGGCTAAATGCCTGCCACGGGGCCCACAAGACAGTTCCTCACCTTGGGTGATGAAGATCCACACTTCCTGGCCAGTCCTCAGGTACAAGAACCCCATTACCTCTGTTTCCAGTCTCAACACCAGCAGTAGTGAGGCCCGCAGTTCAGATAGTCCTCAACCTGACATAAGGAGGAGGACCTGCACTCGCGGCCTCAGATACCAAAACCTGTTGTCCTCCATACCCACTCTCAGCACCAGCAGCAGTGAGGCTGACAGGACAGATGGTCCCCAACCTGCTGTGAGGAGGAAGACCTACATTCCCTGGCCAGTCCTCAGGTGCAGCAGCCCTGTGTGCTCCATCTCCAGCTTCACATCAGTAACACTGTGGATCGTTTAGCAGACAGGAGCCATTCCCAGGGAGTGGCAGAGAAAGAGAGCCTCCCAGAAAAGCAGTGGGACGGGGAGGCATGGAATTCACCCGCTATAGCAGCTGTGAGCTCATTTGGTCAGGACAGAGGAACAGAGGAGGGAAGTAGGTACTGTTGGGGGACAACATGGAGCCTCCACAGTTGGTCTGTAGGTGGCTGCCATGGAGATAGGGGTGGGAGCTGGGTGGAGGATGGATATTGGCTGGGTTTGGAAGTCAGGCTAAAGGGACCTAGAATGGGGAACCCTACCATCTGGATGTGCTCTGGCATTGGGTTCATTGATTGACCGGTGAAAAGCGAGGCAGAAGGGTCAGCAGGGCCATAAGAATCATCTGGACAAGGCCTGAGTACTGTGGGTACGGGACTCAAGAGGTTGGTCACCAACAGACACAGCTACCTTGGCTAATGGGGAAATGAGGGCTCCGACTCACAGTAGGGGCCTCTCTGCCATCCCTTTCTGCTTAGGGCCCTCCATAAGAAGATTGTCTTGGACGCACAAGGAGCAGGAGCAGTTGGAAGGTGCAGTCATCCAGGCATATGGCCATCATTCAGCCTGGCAGCAAGAAACCACATCACCAGCATGTACCAAGCATACAATGCGTGCCTGGGCCCAGAAAGCAGGTTCCTCATCCATGTACGTGAAGAGAAGGGCTTCCACTTCATTCTTGCTCTGGCGATAGCTGCAAGAACCAAGGTCATCATGGCCAAGCATCCCCTGGCAGGGTCAAGCTTACCTGAAAGGTCTCTTT
Source organism: Oryctolagus cuniculus (assembly GCF_964237555.1). Taxonomy (NCBI): domain Eukaryota; kingdom Metazoa; phylum Chordata; class Mammalia; order Lagomorpha; family Leporidae; genus Oryctolagus; species Oryctolagus cuniculus. The sequence goes on along the minus strand of NC_091443.1, from coordinate 94,822,469 downwards.
TCACCTGAAAAAGACACTGGCTTCATCTGTAAAAACTGATCTCATCTTGGGGGCTGATGTGTCCTACCAGAGGCCTTGGGGAAGCTCAGGCTTAGGCTTGGGCTCAGCCTTCTGGTACTGGTCCACTGGGCATTGGACCTCAAGAGTACAAGCACGTGCCTATTTTCAGTGACCCCAGGGAGACTCCTAAGCTTGCACTCGGGTTGACTGGGGTGGAAGGGCAGAACGAAGGGGTAACACATTCTGCCAAGAGGTCAGGACCTGGCAGGCCATTGTGCCAGTCCAGGCACTACACCTATGGCAGGCCTTGAGCCTTGCACTCTGAAGATGCGATCCCCCAAGGAAGAAGTACCTTAGGAAGGCCAGCCAAAGCCATGAGGACCAACAAGTTATGAAACTGCCTTGATTGCAGCCCAGGGCCCCTTGCAGCCATAAATTCAGTGCATTGGGGAGGTTGGCTGACTGTGAGTCAGGGGATTGCAAAGACCCAGGACTGACTATAGATACGCTCAGCTGTTTCCCTCAAGGGAAGGGTTTGAAAGGGAAGGTCTGGGCACTGGGTTTCTTAAGGAGTGAAATTCAGATTCATGGACTCCCTACTAGAGCAGTGATAAATATGGTGAGATCTGCAGGATCCAGACTCAAGTTTCATGATCCTGGCAAAGTTGATTGATATGTCCCTAGCTAGAGGAACATCCTCCAATGCTGTGAAGCCTATGGGGTTGATGCAGGCCCAGGAGGAAGGCACCACTTCTTACAACTTGTGGCCAGGTCCAGGGAGGCCCCTCACTTGGATCTCCATTCCTTTTATCTCAGTTTTGCATTAGAGAGTCCCCCCGCCCATGCTTTGATTGCATCTCTGTGACATAAGACCTCCTGACTGGAGTATAGCCTAAGGATCTCATTTGGAACACTTAAGAGTGCGATAGGCAGAATACACCAAAATCACAGGAAATGGGACTTGCCTTCTGGGAAAGAGAGTAAAGAGGGTTTTCCCGGTTTGCTGCTGAGGTCTAACAAGCTCTGAGAGCAACACTGAAGTCCTATTATGACCATCTGACTATCTGCCAATCAAGAGTGAGGCCTTCAGGGAACATAGATGTTTGTTGAGCTTTGGGGTAAAATCTACATATAATGAAATGAAACTCAGATGTACAGTTGGGTGCATTTTTTGTCTACATGAGCAGTGTGTGGAAAGTACAGATGCAAGGGTTTGAACCCACATGGGTGTCTCCTAACCAGCAATGGTTTGAACCCACATTGAAAGTGTTTCCTACCTACCTTACACCTTACACAAAAATCCACTCAACATGGATTAAAGACCTAAATCTACGACCTGACACCATCAAGTTATTAGAGAACATTGGAGAAACCCTTCAAGATATTGGCACAGGCAAAGAATTTCTGGAAAAGACCCGGGAGGCACAGGCAGTCAAAGCCAAAATCAACTATTGGGATTGCATCAAATTGAGAAGTTTCTGTACTGCAAAAGAAACACGAGAGTGAAGAGACAACCGACAGAATGGGAAAAAATATTTGCATTTGCAAACTATGCAACAGATAAAGGGTTAATAACCAGGATCTACAAAGAGATCAAGAAACTCCACAAAAACAAAACCAACAACCCAATTAAGAGATGGGCCAAGGACCTCAATAGACATTTTTCAAAAGAGGAAATCCAAATGGCCAACAGGCACATGAAAAAATGTTCAAGGTCACTAGCAATCAGGGAAATGCAAATCAAAACCACAATGAGGTTTCACCTCGCCCGCGTTAGAATGGATCACATACAGAAATCTACCAACAACAGATGCTGGCGAGGATTTGGGGAAAAGGGACACTAACGCACCGTTGGTGGGAATGCAAACTGGTCAAGCCACTATGGAAGTCAGTTTGGAGATTCCTCAGAAACCTGAAGATAACCCTATCGTTCGACCCAGCCATCCCACTCCTTGGGATTTACCCAAAGGAATTTAAATTGGCAAACAAAAAAAGCCGTCTGCATCCTAATGTTTATTGCAGCACAATTCACAATAGCCAAGACCTGGAACCAGCCTAAATGCCCATCAACGGTAGACTGGATAAAGAAATTATGGGATATGTACTCTTTAGAATACTATACCGCAGTAAGAAACAATGAAATCCAGTCATTTGCAACAAAATGGCGGAATCTGGAACACATCATGCTGAGTGAAATAAGCCAGTCCCAAAGGGACAAATACCATATGTTCTCCCTGATCGGTGACAACTGACTGTACACCAAAAAGGAAACTTGTTGAAGTGAAATGGACACTATGAGAAACGGTGACTTGATCAGCGTAGCCCTGACTGTTAATGAACAACTTAATACATTGTCCCTCTTAGTAGTTTTTTTTGTCTGCTCTACTTAATATGACTGGTTTAATTCTGTAATTAATACACAGTTATTCTTAAGTGTTGAAATTTAACTGAAATGTGATCCCTGTTGAACATAAGAGAGGGAATAAGAGGGGGAAGAGATGTATAATTTGGCACATGCTCAGGCTGACTTGCCCCAAATGGTAGAGTTAGAAACATACCAGGGGACTCCAATTCAATCCCATCAAGGTGGCATGTACCAATGCCATCTCACTAGTCCAAGTGATCAATTTCAGTTCACAGTTGATCATATGAAAGGACTAAGAGTCAAATGGAGCACATAAACAAGTCTAGTACCTGCTAATACTAACCGATAGAATAAATAAAGGGGAGAGTGATCCAACATGGGAAGCGAGATACTCAGCAGACTCATAGAATGGCGGATGTCCTAAATAGCACTCTGGCCTCAGAATCAGCCCTAAAGGCATTCCGATCTGGCTGAAAAGCCCATGAGAGTATTTCAGGCATGGAGAGCCAAGACACTCTGGCTAAAAAAAAAAATCTAAATGAAAGATCTCTGTGAGTGAGATCCCAGTGGAAAGAACAGGTCTTGAAAGAAGGAGGTACCTTTCTCTGAAGGGAGGAGAGAACCTCCACTTTGACTATGACCTTGTCTAAACAAGATAAGAGTTGGAGAACTCAAGGGGCTTCCATAGCCTTGGAAACTCATGACTGGAGCATGGGGAGATTACTGAGGCCATAAACAAGAGTGTCAATTTGTAAAGTCAACAACAGGAGTCACTGTGCACTTTCTCCTCATGTGGGATCTCTGTCCTTAGCGTGCTGTACATTGAGACTTAATGCTATAACGAGTACTCAAACAGTATATTTCACTCTATGTTTCTAAGGGGGTGCAAACTGTTGAAATCTTTACTTAATGTATACTAAACTGATCTGTAAAAAAAAAAAAGATAGAGAAGAAGAAATTATCAATTCCCAACTTGACTCTCACTGGGATTAAACATGACAATAGGTCTGATCTGATTTCATCATCATTTTAAAAAATCATCTATTATTTTTCATTTTATGTTTCTGTGTGGGAGCAAACTGTTGAAATTTTTACTTAATGTATGCTAAACTGATCTTCTGTATATAAAGATAATCGAAAATGAATCTTGATGTGAATGGAAGGGGAGAGGGAGTGGGAGAGGGGAGGGTTGCGGGTGGGAGCGATGTTATGGGGGGGAAGCCATTGTAATCCATAAGCTGTACTTTGGAAATTTATATTCATTAAATAAAAGTTAAAAAAAAGAAAGTGTTTCCTAAACACCAGTGGTTTGAACCCACATGGGAGTGTCTCTTAACCACAACAACTGAAGTAGCAGCTCCTTTGCCTTACAAGATCTCTGTGTGGCCCTTTGCAGTCAAACTCTTGGAACTCCAGTGGCCGCTGACAACCATTCATTCGTGCGTTCTCCATCTCTATTTGGCCTTTTCCCAGAATGTCCTATGAGTTGAATCTTAGCATGTAGCCTTTAAGGTATGGATTCTTTCTCTTAGAAAAATGCACCTGAAATTCAGTCCGGTCACCACATGACTTCACGGCTTGTTCCTCTTTCTCACTGAATCCTGTTCCTCATTATGGATCTGGTATAGTTTGCATATTCATCCCTCATGAAGATCATCCAGTTTACAGTTTTTAGTGATTGTGAATAAGACAGTGAGCATGGCAAGGGGTTTTTATGTGTGCTTGTTTTCCAGGTCAATTGAATACATAGAGATACACATTTGGAGTCTGATGCTGTGTGTGTACTTTTGTAAGAAACTGCCAGATTATCTTAGAGTTCCTGTTCTGCTTTGAATTCCTTTCTTCAGTAAATGCGTGTTCCTGTTACTCCACATTCCTGTCAACATTTCCTATTACCAGTTCTGTTTGATTTTACGCAAATAGACTTGCAGTGGTATTTCATCATGCTGTTAACACTCAGTATACTATTTTTGTGTGCTTATTAGAGGTAGTGTCCTATTATATACTGTGCCAGTTGCAGGGTGGAGGGGTCACCTTTTTGCTCATTAAACATTTTTAGGTTTCATTTATTCATGTGAGAGGTAGAGTTACAGACAGAGAAGGGGAGAGACAGAGAGAAAGATCTTCCATCCATTGGTTCACTCCACAAATGGCTGCAATGGCCAGAACTAAGTCGATCTGAAGCCAGGAGCCAGGAGCTTCTTCCGGGTCTCCCACATGGGTGCAGGGGCTCAAGCACTTGGGCCATCTTCTACTGCTTTCCCAGGCCATAGCAGAGAGCTGGATTGGAAGAGGAGCAGCCAGGACACCACTAGTGCCAATTGGGGATGCTGGCGCTACAGGCAGAGGCTTAGCCTGCTGAGCTACAGTGCCGGCCCCTCTGGATTAAATTTTAAGTGTTCAGTGTATAATCAGGAACAAGTCCTTCATTAGCTGTATGTTTTGTAAATATTTTCTCCTGATGCTGGCACTGTAGAGTAGCGAGTAAAGCTGCTGCCTGAAGGACGGGCCTCCCGTATGGGCTCTGGTTCGAGTCCAGGCTGCTCCTTTCCTGATCCAGCTCTCTGCTATGGCCTGGGAAAGCAGTAGAAGGTGGCGCAAATCCTTGGGTCCCTGCACCCACGTGGGAGACCCCGAGGAAGCTCCTGGCTCCTGGCTTCGGATCAGAGCATCTCCAGCCATTGCAGCCATCTGGGGAGTGAACCAGATGTAACTCCCTGTAACTCCACCTTTCAAATAAAGAATAAATAAAGAAAGAATAAATAAAAAATATACATGTTTCTCCCAGTCCCTAACCATAACCCATTCTGTAGCTTTTTACTTCATTCTCTTTACAATATATTTGGCAGAATAGAAGTGTTGAAGTTCCATTGACCAATTTTTTTTTCTGTCATTCTTGGAATATGCTTTTGCATTTTACAAAAACTCAACATGAAATCAAAGTAGATATCCTTCTGTATATTTATGGAATATTTATGATTTCATAGTTAATTAGATCTGCGGTCCATTTTAAATCATTCTGTAGAGGTATGTATTGAGAACTTTGTGCTTTGCTTTGCATAGGGGTGCCAGATTGTTTCAGTATCATGCGTTAAAATGAGTAACCTGGATCCAGTGAGTTCTCTTGGGCTCTTGGTCAAAGATCACTTAAATTGGAGAACCAGTTTCTCCATTTTCTCCCACAGACATATACATCTGTCATTTTTTAACACAGCCCTGTCTTCCTTACTGTACTTGTATAGTAGAAGAATCTAAAAAGAATAGTTTGAGTTTCTCAGCATATCTCCTCTGCATAAGCATCGTTTTGGCTGTTCTAGACCCTTTGCTTTCTATGTCCATTCCAGAATCAGCTTGGCATTGTCTACTGAAAAGCTTGCTGAGACCTGGACTGGTTTTGGGTTGAATCCACTCGGCAGAGTGGGCAAAGCTGATAGTAGTACTGGGCCTTCTTAACCATGAAACATAGTCCAACTCTGCATTTATTTAGATCTTTTATCTCTGTTATGAGTGTGTGTAATTTTCTGCAAAATGATACCCTAACATTTTGTTGAATTTATAACTCAGTATGGCCTTTTTATTGGCACAATGGGAATTGTCATTATTTAAAGCATTTTTGAAAGTTTTTACTTTACGTGTTTAATACTAGCTCCTCTACAGAGGAGCTCCACATTCTGATGGAATATAGTTAGACCCTGGAAGGCAGTTAGGTAGATATGAATACTGACGATATTGTAGACTTCCAGCAATATTTGAAGGGTGGTGATGCTCGTGTTTAACAAACATTTCTAAATTACTAATGCACACTGAGATATCTACAAATGCATTTGGCTTTGTTTTAAGTTATTTTCCACTGGGGGAGTGGCTGTGTGAGGCGGGACTGGAGACTGCTTCAGATACCTGTGGGAACTGTGAGGATGGAATTTTTTGGTTTGGTACACTATTCATTCCTGATTGTTGAGATACATTGGCATAGTCAAAATAAAAAGTAAAAAAGGCAGAAATATGAGATCACAAATAGTAAAATAGGGCATAATTTGGATGGCCCCCACCCTCAATTCATTCCATGCATATCGTAGTCCAACCTGATTTTGCTCCCAGCTAGCTCTTGGTCGGCATCGACCCCTCACTCTGCACTCTGGCCCTTCTCACAACCTCCAGGTGACTGAGATTTCCCATGACCTCATCTCTCCAAGCTCTGCTCTCCAGGCCACCTGTTAAAGTACAAGGATAGGCCGGCACTGTGGCTCACTAGGCTAATCCTTCACCTGCGGTGCCGGCACTCCAGGTTCTAGTCCCGGTTGGGGCACCGGTTCTGTGCCAGTTGCTCCTCTTCCAGTCCAGCTCCCTGCTGTGGCCCGGGAAGGCTGTGGAGGATGGCCCAAGTGCTTGGGCCCTGCACCAGCATGGGAAACCAGGAGGAAGCACCTGGCTCCTGGCTCCGGATCAGTGCAACGCGCCGGCCATAGCAGCCATTTGGGGAGTAAACCAACAGATGGAAGACCTTTCTCTCTGTCTCTCTTTCTCACTGACTAACTTTGCCTGTCAAAAAAAAATAGCACAAGGACAGCCCTGTCTCTCTAGGCCTGGCCTCTACCCTCACCTCGGGGGTTTCCATTCTACATCATCCTAACACTCTGAGGCTCCTTCCCACCTGCCTACCCCAGGACCCCTCCTTCGGTGCCTGCACTCTTCCCACGACCACCTCCATGTCACACTCTAGGTCTCTGCTTCCATGCTGGCATCCAGGAGTCCCTTGTCCTGATGTCCAGACAGAAAGTCTCTTCCCCAGATCCACACAGGTCTCCCAGAGCTCCTTGCTTTGGGCAGCATTGCTTTGCTTGCTGCTCTCATTCTCTATTAGTGAATGCCGTGGTCCCAACTGCCCCAGCTTGGGGCTTGGTACCCCATAGCTTCTGAGAACATGATGAATGCTGATTTTTGTGCTAGGAGAGCTTTGGGTATATGGTGTTACCCACATTTTCCAGACCCTTGATCCTTTCCGGGACTCCCACAACTCTCCCAAGACCCCTAACCTCTCTGAGGAGTCCCTTTATCTCCAGGGCACTAGCCTATCCCATAGCCCCTCCAACCCCTCTTCCACATATGACTGTAGCCTTGAGGTAGGAGGAATCTGTTCTTGGGCCTGGTGTCTGTGCTGGGCCAAGGTTCACAGAACAACCCATCAGGGAGAGAGGCAGGCTTTCTGTCATGGAGTGTGAGTACCCAGGGCCAGCCAAGTCTGGGAGAGTCTGAAAAGGGGCTGGAGGAGGTTCCAGAGAAAGGAAGGCAAGTCGGTGAGGAGGCCCTAGAAGTACTGGCCATCCCTTGGGCTGCACTTTACAACAGGTGGGAGACTTTGGCTGTGATAATGTCTGGCTTGTTAGTGCTACCTGTGTGAGAGCAGGTAGAGGGCCCGTACCTGGTATTTTCCTGGACTCTCGGTCTTTATCTTGTTCATGTCTAGCAGCAGTGTTGACTTCTTCCCTCACACCTGGGCAGTGATCCCCATGTCTGTTTTGTGACACAGCTATAGGAAAGGAGAGGCTTGGGTGAGACAAGGCCCCAGGGATGGAACAGGATGGGGTGGAGAACAGCCTGAGGTGCTTGGTACATTGAAGCCCTGGGCTCCGTGGTGTCTTGGGAGAGGCTGGCTCTGCCTGGACTCTGGCCTCATCACCCACAGTTCCCGGGAGGCGTGGGCTTCATTCCCAGTAGATTCACCCTTTTGGAGCACCAAGATGCCTCCCAACCCTGGACCTAGTGGTGACCCGAATAGTGACATCAGTTTCCCTCCCTAGAAGATGACCCTGCAGTGGATGGACAGGAAGACTTTAGGGTGAGAACACTTACCTCCAGCCATCTGAGAATCAGGCAGCGCGCTGCCTTGGAAATAGGCACTGCTTGTACCAACCATGCAGGAAGTTGTCATAAGGGGACCCTCAACCTCCTCCTTACCTTCTATTGCTCTGATATTTGCTTCAGTTCTTCAGCATCTTTAGGCATTTCTAGAGTGTGTGAGTCTCGTGGCTGGGAAAGGAGAGGGGATGGTATGAGTCCAGTTGCTGGCCTTTCTGCAGTGGCCCTTGGAGGCAGCATAGGAGCCCTAACATGACTGAACTTAAAGGAGTCAGACCCTGAGGCCCTAGATCTTTTAATTGGGTGAGTGTCTGTTGCCTTGTCTCCAAGGCAGAAAAGGCCAGCAGGACCCTCCTTGTGTGTGTGTGGGGGGGGGCTGGACTTGCCATCTGCTGCCTTTCCTGGGCAGAAGTCATCACCCTCTGCTAGAGCTTAGTGAGGACTGTTCTGAGAAGGGCTGTGCTGCCCAGGAATAGGTGGGCTCTGCCCTCAGCAGCTGTTGCCTGAAGTGACCTTGACCTGAAGTGACAGGGTCTGGGTGCCTAGCCTGAGAACTGTTTGCTGCTGAGAGCCTTCACCCAGGCGCCCACCCATCCTGGTGCCTCCACATCCCTTAGAGGATGCCCCCTTGTCTACCTGCTTCTCCTGTATGATTGAAACACACCGTGCCCCTTCCATGTCGGCCCCAGAAACTGACAGTGACCACACAGGCTGCGGCCAATCCTTTCCTCTGTGTCCCATCAGCTGCTCAGGCAAGATACCTCTCCCTTCCCCTACGTGGCTTGCAATACGTAAGTCATCTGTCAGTAAAGGTGGGTTTTTGATACATTTCCAGAACAATCCCCTGGGGCACTGTTCCAGGTGCTCTGCTGAGCCCACCTCCTAGTCTCTGTGCTTCTGTGCAGTCCTGGGATGATGGTGTGAACAGATTCAAGTCCTGCCTCCTCCACCACAGGTCCTCCTCCCAGCACGGAACCCAGGGCAAGTAGGTCACTGTGAACTGCAAACCCGCTTGTCCTGCTCTCCCTGGGATGGGTCCCTGGGCAGCTTCTCAGCCTCTGATGCCACAGCCATGGCTCCTCCTAGGAGCCTTTTACAAGAGGCCTTTAGCCCAACCATGTGGGACCCAGGGATCTGCTGGACACCTGCCCAGAGGTCAGGCAAGGTGCCCCTCACCCCATGGCTACATGCTCTGGAATGTTGCTGAACTGGGCTGGCTCCACCAGCGACAGGGAGGACCTGCAGGCTGCCCCCTGCCCTTGTGAATCCCTGAGCTCTCAGCACCTGCTCTACCACAACTCTGTCCCTACCAGCCCCCTGAGTTGCTTGTGAGTCACTCAGCTCTGGCCTAATGCTGACCAGGGTGAGCACTGTGATGGCAGCTGGGGACAAGTTCTCAAACAGGTAAACACTGTCCCACTTCAAGGGATGAGTTTCTGAAAATGACCTCACTCCTGGGACAAAATGGGGACAAAAGACTCGTTGCAAGATCCACAGCCTCCCTAGGGCCAGGCAGCAGCTCACTCCTTCTCTTCCCCAGGCTCCACCTGTGGCCCTCCATGGTGACTCTGCCACCAGGGGGGTGGGGGGGGCCTGGTGAGGGGCCATGGACACTCAGGGACTGGTGGAACCAGGGAAGCCCCTTGGGGGTCTGTGAAGCAGATCCCCAACTCGTCGATATGCAGCCTCCAGATCTGTAACTGCTCACACTCAGCAGTGATGTGTGCTGCTTGCTGGACCAGCAAGACCTCCAGGTCCCACAGCTCCTTGAAGCTGAAAGGCAAAAATCCCACCATGACACAACCTCAAAGAACCACAGGGAACTGCTCCCCACAGCTCCTGTCCATCAGATCAGAGGAGGTGTCAGCCCCACAGGCAGTGAGTGCCTGAAGCCCAGGTCCCAGAATGGTGAACTGTGCAGAGGACAGGGACATGGATAGCCCCACCCCACTTCCCTAGGATGGTCATTCTTCATCCTCCTTTGCCATCCAGCTTTCCTCCCATGACCATCACTGCACCTGTGCAGAAGGCTCCCACCCCACTCCCACCTGTGGGAACCACATGCCCGGTGGGTTCACAGATGGGCTCACCCCACACCTGAATTGAGTGCTCTGCATAGTGCCTGCCCAGACATCCGTGTCCTGACACAGGCTCACACCCAGGGCACACAGGCACCCATGTTCCAGGGTCACTCTGAGGAAGCAGCGACATGACTGTATCCACGCTCAGCATACAATGGGCATCACTGAAGACTCAGCCAGCATCACCCTCAGCAGCAGCCCAGAGAGCCCAGGGCCACACACCTGGAAGCAAATGTCCTCAAGTCGGCAGGACCTGCAGAGCTGGATCCATCGAGCTCTGCCAAACATGCCTCCTGTCTAGAAAATGAACCCCAGGTCCGTCAGTTACTGGACACATGGAAAGAAGGGTTCTGGGTTACTGGAAACACTGGTGGCCTCTAACTGCCACAGAACATGGAAAGAGAGGGTTCTGGGTAATGGTAGCTTTGTGGAGTTCTACCAGTCCTGTCCCAGTGGTGCCCTCCCAGCTCAGGAGGGACGAGTGTCAGCCTCCTCAACCTCAGAATAAGCACAACCCTATACTGGGGGCTGCTGTGGTCTTTGCAGGGCTGAGGAAAGAGGGAAGAACTGTGGCAAATGTGCCATGACCTAGCTCTGCCACCACCTTCTGTCAGCTGCTCGATAAATCCCAGCCTTCTGCAGGGCTCTCTACCTGTAACCTGTCCTCTTCCTCCAATACACCTCTGTTTTGAACCAATGTTTTTTTATTATTATTATTATTATTATTGTTGTTGTTGTTTTATTTGCAAATAAGTGCAACGAGAAAAAGGAGGAGAGAGATTTTTCTAACCTCTGGTTTACTCCTCAAATGGCTGCAACAGCTAGGTCTCAGCCAGGCATTCTATACTCTTACATGGGTGGCAGGGACTCAAGAACGTGGGTCATCCTCTGCTACCTTCCCAGTCACATTAGCTGGGAGCTGAACTGGAAGAGGAGCAGCCAGGATTCAAACCATCCCTCCAGTATGGGATGCCCATTTCCCAAGCAGTAGCTTAATCTGCTATGCCATTGCTACCCCTTGTAACAACTTTCAAAGCCTTGGCATTTTGAATTTCAATTAGTGCAGTGAGTTCCCCCCACACACTTCACCCAGCTCCCTGAGTTCAGTCTGTGCCCGCCCCTGCAGTAAGCAGGACTCCCAAGGCTACAAACTTCTGACACAGGACAGGTCTCAGCCCTGCTGATCCATTCTGTGTCCTCCCACTCTGCTCCTGTCTTGTTCCTCTGTGGTGCTGTCAGCACTGTTCACCAGAGAGTTTTCCCGGGATGACAGAGAAGGGAGCAGATGGCTGAGCATGGCCTTCTTTGTGTCCTGTGTCGGCCCCACCTAGTCTGTCTGTGGGAGGAACAGGGCCCCTGCCCTGGGTGCAGGTGAGGGGTTGAGAGACGAAACACTGTGATTTCAGCACCGATACTGGACACATGCAGGTAATACTGAAGCCAATGCTGACAACAAGGGCTTGGCAAGTGTGGTGGAGGGGCAGGAGCACCCGGGAGAGCTGGGTGCTGGGGAGACCACCAGGGAATGCTAGGGATCCCTGTCACCAGTAGCAGCTCAGGCTCCTCTAATGCCATGCTCCTCCAGATCACCTCTGGCCCCTGCAGAAGTGTGAAGGGCCTGGTGGGTTTCGTCCAGCTTTGTGGGCTTGCTCCTGCTGCATTCCAGCAGCCTCTGCTCTTCCCAACAAAGCAGAGCCTGAACTTCACTCCCCTGTGGAGTGAGCATGTGTGTTTGTGTGTGTGTGTGTGTGTGTGTAAACATATATGTCTGTCCTAACTGTATGGGTTCTGCTCCAGCATGAGCATACAAGTCCTTTCACTGTCACCAATGGCATGAGTCTGGCATCAGAGTTGCTGTGGGAAACCATGAGGGAAATGGCACAAAGCCAATAGAATAAGGAAGCTGGTATAAAGCCAAAAATATAAATATTAATATAAATAAAATGAGGACTGTAAATGGTGAGTTGAAGCAGTATAGATTTAAAAAAAAAAGGGGATATCTGGTTACAGTTATTCTTGAATCAAGCATAAAACCAAGAGTGTAACTTGGTAAATGTATACATATATCCAAAAGAAAATGTAACACACAAAATAAAAATTAAAAAACAGAATGGTGGGCTAGTATGGGAAAACAGGTTCCTAGCAACAGAACCAGTTTTATTCAGTTTGTGGCAGCCAAAACCAGCCAGTGAACAGTTGTCTAGCATTTATCTTTTTTTAAAGAAGTACCCCAGGCAAATCCATTTTTAATAACTGTGATTTCCCTTTGTACTTAAAAGGCTTAAATTTACTATTCCCTCATTAATATATCATAAGTGGAGGTGTTCTCTACCTTTTTGAGATTAAAATATCAGATGGAAACTTTTTTCTGTATTAAGGTACGTGATGGCAAAAGTTGTTGATGAAAGAGAAATAAGAAGGCAGTTGAAAAACTGGGAATCCATAAGGGAAATGGAATAAAGCTGAAAGGATAAGGAGCCAGCACAAAGCCAAAACCATAGGTAAAATGAGGACTCTCAATGGTGAGTTGAAGCAGTGAAGAATTTTTTTAAAAAAGAAACCTGATATCTGATTATATTATACATAAATAACCATATAACAAAGATTGTCACTTGGAAAATTTATACATACATCCAAAGCAAAATGTAACACACAAAATAAAAAACACAACTGAAATAGTGGACTAGTATGGGAAAAGAGGTTTCTAGCAACAGAACCAGTTTCATCCAGTTTGTGGTAGCCAAAACCTGGCAATGAACTGTCCTCTCGTATTTGTTTTTCTTAAAGAAGTACCTGAGGCAAACCATTTTCAATAACCCTCTGTACTAAAAAAAGGCTTAAATTTACTATGGCCATGTATGTATTTCATAAGTGGAGCTGTTCTCTGCCTTTTTGAGGTTAAAAGGTCAGACGTGGGGAACTTTTTCTATATTAAGGTACACTATGGTAAATGTGTTGTGCTGATGAAAGAGAAATAAGAAGTAAATTGAAAAAATGGGAATCCATAAGGGAAATGGCACAAGGCTGAAAAGATAAGGAAGCCAGCATGAAGCCAAAAATACAAGTAAAATGAGGACTCTCAATGGTGAGTTGAAGCAGTCCAGAAATTTTTAAAAAAGGACCAGATACCAATTACATGAATTCCTAAATAAAACATAAAGCCAAAAATGGAACTTGATAAATTTATAAAACTATCCACAATAAAATATAACCTCCAGACACACAAAATCCAGAATGGTGGATTTTATGGGAAAATTGGTTCCTAATAGCAGAGGTGGTTTTATCCAGTTTATGCCAGGCAAAACCAGCCAATGAATAGTCCTCTAGGAATCCTGGTTTGTTTGTTTGTTTTTGATAGGCAGAGCGGACAGTGAGAGAGAGATAGAGAGAAAGGTCTTCCTTTGCCATTGGTTCACCCCACAATGGCCGCTGCGGCTGGCGCACCGTGCTGATCCGAAGCCAGGAGCCAGGTGCTTCTCCTGGTCTCCCATCTCCCATGCGGGTGCAGGGATCTAAGCACTTGGGCCATCCTCCACTGCCTTCCTGGGCCACAGCAGAGAGCTGGACTGGAAGAGGAGCAACCGGGACTAAAACCCGGTGCCCATATAGGATGCTGGTGCTGAAGCAGAGGATTAACCAAGTGAGCCACAGCGCCGGCCCCTGGACAGCTTTTTTTCTATATTAAGTTTTACTATGGCAGATACGTTGTTGTTCATGAAAAAAAAAAAAACCTAAATAAGTAAATTTCAAAAAACCAGAATCCATGAGCAGAATTTAGTATGTGAACATCAGTACTTAACAACAGAATAGGTTTTGTAAATTTTGTGCCATTCAAAACCAGCCAATAAACAGTCCTGTAGCATTCCTGGTTTTTAAAAGAAGTACCTGAGGCAAACCCCTTGTCAATAACTGTCAATTCCCTCTACTTAAAAATCTTCAAATTTACTTTTTCCACATATATTTATCAGAGGTATTATCTGTATTGAGGTGTGCTTATTCCTTCTGAACTGAAAAGGCTTAATTTACTTTTCCCAAAAATATATATGAGAAGGGGTGCTGTTCTCTTTCTGGGGAGTAAGTGTCATTTGTAGTCAGCATTTTTCTAGATTAAGGTATACAATGACAAATGCATTATATTGATGAAAGAAAACTAAATATGGAAATCTGAAACAAAAGAATTTAATTAGGAGAAGCCATACAGTTGAAAGAATAAGGCAGCCAGTGTGAAGCCAAAAATGTAAATAAAATGAGGACTCTGAAATGTGAGTTGAAGCAGTCCAGAAATTTTAAATAAAGAGCTGATATCCAGTCACATGAATTGTTAAATTAAGCATAAACCAAGAATGTAACTGGGTAAATTTATAAGAATATCCAAAACAAAATCTACTATCTACTCGCGCCCCGTGCGCTCTCTCTGCTCATGCCCCGCACGCTTTCTCTGCGCTTGGTGGCTTCCACGAATCACAGGCTAGCTCACGTTTCCGAGACCGGTTCAGTTTTCAGTCTAAGTTCCCAGGGCTAACCAGACGAATTCCAACCTAGCTTACATCTCCGCTTTTCGGTTTGGCTTCCCATCTTTTGCTCCCCGGGCTGACTTGACGAATTCCAACCTAGCTTACATCTCCCCTTTGGCCTACCCCCACGGCTTCATTTTTCCATAGCTTATATTTTTCTCTACCCAGTACTTTTCCTAAGTTTCTTCCAACAATATTTCTCTCATTTCTCCTGGCTTCTCCCCACAGTCCGTATCCGAGTCTGTTTTTTCTAGCTTTCACTTTCACTTTTAATCTTAGATTTCTCCTAGCTTCTTCCCGCAGTCCATATCCAAGTTTGTTTTTTCTAGCTTTCACTTTCGCTTTCAATCCTAACTTCTTCCGGCACTATTTCCATCCGGCTTTTCCCTAAACTCTTCCCTAGTCTCTCTCTCCAGTATTTTCCTGCTTTTTCCCTCCTAGGTTTCATATCCGAGTCACGGCACCATTATGTCGCTCCCCCTCTTGACGGAGGAACGACACTGGACCCTGTGCTGTTCTTTTGCCTGCTCGGCCCTTCCTGGGTTTGCTGCTGGTCCTTCCCGGGTTGGCTACCGACCCCTCCACCTCCGTGGAGGGGCGGCACCCCCTGCCACTTTCCCCACTTCCGTGGAGGAGTGGCACACCGCTGGCCGGCTCTCTCGGGGGATGCTCAGGTGTTCCTTCAGATGTTCCTGGTGCATGTTGTCTCTCTCCTCCTTTATAGTCCTCTTCCACCAATCCCAACTCTGCTACCCACACGCCGAGCACGCTGCTCCCCTCCAATCAGGAGCAGGATCAGCTTCTGCAGCTTATCAGTCAAACTGATGGGCAGCTGCCTAGTTGTTTGCTCCTCTCAGCACCATATTGTGGGAGAGCAGATGCATAGAATAAGTCTTAATTCCAGTAACTTGGTCTAGTCTCAGTTGCTCCCCACAGGCTAGAATGGGAAAATCTGTTCCTGGCAGCAGAAGTGGTTTTATCCAGTTTGTACCAGAAAAACACCAGCCCATGTACAGTCGGTAGTCCTCTAGCACCCCTTTTCTTTTAAAGGAAGTACCAGAGGGAAACCCATTTTTAATACTGAAAATTTTTTCTGAATTAAAATGATTTAAATCTACTTTTTCCATATCTATTTACACACACACACACACACACATCAGACGTGGAATTATTCTATGCCATATTGAGAATAAAATCACAGATGTGGGTGGCTCTTTTCTATATTAAGGTATACTGCAGCAACTGTGTTGTTGAGTAAGAGAGAATTAAAGAATTAAATTTAAAAAACTGGAATCCACGGGGGAAATGGCATATAGCTGAAAACATAGGGGAGCCACTGGACGCAAAAATATAAATAAAGTGAGGACTCTAAATGGTGACCAGAAGCAGTTAAGAATTTTTTATAAAAGACTATATATTCAAATACATTAATTCCTCCATCAAGCAAAAAAACAAAAATATACCTTGATAAATTTATACAAACATACAAAATAAAATGTAACACACACACAAAATTGGAGACTTGTATTGAAACTACTTTCCAAGCAACAGAACTGGTTTTATCCAGTATGTGTGAGCAAAAACCAGCTTATACAAAGTCCTCTAGCATTTCTGTTTTTTTTTTAACTTTTATTTAATGAATATAAATTTCCAAAGTACGACTTATGGATTACAATGGATTCCCCCACATACTGTCCCTCCACCCACTACCCTCCCCTTTCCCACTCCCTCTCCCCTTCCATTCACATCAAGATTCATTTTCGATTCTCTTAATATACAGAAGATCAGCTTAGTATACATTAAGTAAAGATTTCAACAGTTTGCTCCCACACAGAAGCATAAAGTGAAAAGTAATAGATGATTTTTTAAATGATGATGAAATCAGATCAGACCTATTGTCATGTTTAATCCCAGAGAGAGTCAAGTTGGGAATTGATAATTTCTTTTTTTTTTTTTACAGAAGATCAGTTTAGTATACATTAAGTAAAGATTTCAACAGTTTGCACCCCCATAGAAACACAAAGTGAAATATACTGTTTGAGTACTAGTTATAGCATTAAATCTCAATGTACAGCACATTAAGGACAGAGATCCTACATGAGGAGTAAGTGCACAGTGACTCCTGTTGTTGACTTTACCAATTGACACTCCTGTCTATGGCATCAGTAATCTCCCTATGCTCCAGTCATGAGTTTCCAAGGCTATGGAAGCCCTCTGAGTTCTCCGACTCTTATCTTGTTTAGACAAGGTCATAGTCAAAGTGGAGGTTCTCTCCTCCCTTCAGAGAAAGGTACCTCCTTCTTTGAAGACCTGTTCTTTCCACTGGGATCTCACTCACAGAGATCTTTCATTTAGGTGTTTTTTTTTTTTTTTTTGCCAGAGTGTCTTGGCTTTCCATGCCTGAAATACTCTCATGGGCTTTTCAGCCAGATCCGAATGGCTTTAGGGCTGATTCTGAGGTCAGAGTGCTGTTTAGGACATCCGCCATTCTATGAGTCTGCTGAGTATCTCGCTTCCCATGTTGGATCACTCTCCCCTTTATTTATTCTATCGGTTAGTATTAGCAGGTACTAGACTTGTTTATGTGCTCCCTTTGACTCTTAGTCCTTTCATTATGATCAATTGTGAACTGAAATTGATCACTTGGAATAGTGAGATGGCATTGGTACATGCCACCTTGATGGGATTGAATTGGAATCCCCTGGTATGTTTCTAACTCTACCATTTGGGGCAAGTCAGCTTGAGCATGTCCCAAATTGCACATCTCTTCCCTCTCTTATTCCCACTCTTATGTTTAAGAGGGATCACATTTCAGTTAATTTTCAACACTTAAGAATAACTGTGTGATAATTACAGAATTAAACCAGTAGTATTAAGTAGAACAGACAAAAAAATACTAAGAGGGATAATGTATTAAGTTGTTCATTAACAGTCAGGGCTATCCTGATCAAGTCATCGTTTCTCATAGTGTCCATTTCACTTCAACAGGTTTCCTTTTTGGTGTTCAGTCAGTTGTCACCGATCAGGGAGAACATATGGTATTTATCCCTTTGGGACTGGCTTACTTCACTCAGCATGATGTGTTCCAGATTCCTCCATTTTGTTGCAGATGACTGTATTTCGTTGTTTCTTACTGCGGTATAGTATTCTAAAGAGTACATATCCCATAATTTCTTTATCCAGTCTACCGTTGATGGGCATTTAGGTTGGTTCCAGGTCTTGGCTATTGTGAATTGTGCTGCAATAAACATTAGGGTGCAGACCGCTTTTTTGTTTGCCAATTTAAACTCATTTGGGTAAATTCCAAGGAGTGGGATGGCTGGGTCGAATGGTAGGGTTATCTTCAGGTTTCTGAGGAATCTCCAGACTGACTTCCATAGTGGCTTGACCAGTTTGCATTCCCACCAACAGTGGGTTAGTGTCCCTTTTTCCCCACATCCTCTCCAGCATCTATTGTTGGTAGATTTGTGAATGTGAGCCATTCTAACCGGGGTGAGGTGAAACCTCATTGTGGTTTTGATTTGCATTTCCCTGATTGCTAGTGACCTTGAACATTTTTTCATGTGCCTGTTGGCCATTTGGATTTCCTCTTTTGAAAAATGTCTATTGAGGTCCTTGGCCCATCTCTTAAGTGGGTTGTTGGTTTTGTTTTTGTGGAGTTTCTTGATCTCTTTGTAGATTCTGGTTATTAACCCTTTATCTGTTGCATAGTTTGGAAATATTTTTTCTCATTCTGTCGGTTGTCTCTTCACTCTCCTGACTGTTTCTTTTGCAGTACAGAAACTTCTCAATTTGATGTAATCCCAATAGTTGATTTTGGCTTTGACTGCCTGTGCCTCCCGGGTCTTTTCCAGAAACTCTTCGCCTGTGCCAATATTTTGAAGGGTTTCTCCAATGTTCTCTAATAACTTGATGGTGTCAGGTCGTAGATTTAGGTCTTTAATCTATGTTGAATGGATTTTTGTGTAAGGTGTAAGGTAGGGGTCTTGCTTCATGCTTCTGCACGTGGAAATCCAGTTTTCCCAGCACCATTTGTTGAGTAGACTGTCCTTGCTCCAGGAATTGGTTTTAGATCCTTGATCAAATATAAGTTGGCTGTAGATGTTTGGGTTGATTTCTGGTGTTTCAGTTCTGTTCCATTGGTCTATCCATCTGTTTCTGTACCAGTACCATGCTGTTTTGATTACAACTGCCCTGTAGTATGTCCTGAAATCTGGTATTGTGATGCCTCCGGCTTTGTTTTTGTTGTACAAGATTGCTTTAGCTATTTGAGGTCTCTTTTGCCTCCATATGAATTTCAGTATCATTTTTTCTAGATCTGAGAAGAATGTCTTTGGTATCCTGATTGGAATTGCATTGCATCTATAAATTGCTTTTGGGAGAATGGACATTTTGATGATGTTGATTCTTCCAATCCATGAGCATGGAAGATTTTTCCATTTTTTGGTATCCTCTTCTATTTCTTTCTTTAAGATTTTGTAATTCTCATCGTAGAGATCTTTAACGTCCTTGGTTAAGTTTATTCCAAGGTATTTGATTGTTTTTGTAGCTATTGTGAATGGGATTGATCTTAGCAGTTCTTTCTCAGCCATGGCATTGCTTGTATATAATGGCTGTTGATTTTTGTGCATTGATTTTTATATCCTGTCACTTTGCCAAACTCAGTGGAAATACTTCCAACTTTTCCCCATTCAATAGGATGCTGGCCGTGGGTTTTTCATAAATTGCTTTGATTATATTGAGAAATGTTCCTTCTGTACCCAATTTGCTTAGAGTTTTCATCGTGAAAGGGTGTTGAATTTTATCGAATGCTTTCTCTGCCTCAATTGAGATAATCATATGGTTTTTCTTTTGCAGTCTGTTAATGTGGTGAATCACATTGATTGATTTGCGAATGTTGAACCACCTCTGCATACCAGGGATGAATCCCACTTGGTCTGGGTGGATGATTTTTCTGATGTGTTGTTGTATTCTATTGGCGAGAATTTTATTGAGGATTTTTGCATCTATGTTCATCAGGGATATTGGTCTGTAATTTTCTTTCAGTGCTGCATCTTTCTCTGGCTTAGGGATTAAGGTGATGCTGGCTTCATAGAAAGAATTTGGGAGGATTCCCTCTTTTTCGATTGTTCTGAATAGTTTGAGAAGAAATGGGATTAGTTCTTCTTTAAATGTCTGGTAGAATTCAGCAGTGAATCCGTCTGGTCCTGGGCTTTTCTTTGTTGGGAGGGCCTTTATTACTGTTTCAATTTCTGTCTCAGTTATGGGTCTATTTAGGTTTTCTATGTCTTCATGGTTCAATTTTGGTAGATTGCATGTGTCCAGGAATCTATCCATTTCTGATAGATTTTCCTGTTTGCTGGCATACAAGTCTGTAGTAATTTCTGATGATTCTTTTTATTTCTGTGGTGTCTGTTGTTACGTTTCCTTTTTCATCTCTGATTTTATTGATTTGGGTCTTTTCTTTTTTTAGTTAGTTGGGCCAATGGGGTGTCAATTTTGTTTATTTTTTTCAAAAAACCAGCTTCTCACTTGGCTGATTTTTTTGTAGTGTTTTTTTTGGATTCAATCCTGTTAATTTCTTCTCTGGTTTTAATTATTTCTCTTCTCCTACTAGATTTGGGTTTGGTTTGCTGCAGTTTTTCTAGGTCCTTGAGATGCGCTGAAAGCTCCTTTATTTGGTACCTTTCCAATTTCTTGATATAGGCACCTATTGCTATAAACTTGCCTCTCAATACTGCTTTTGCTGTATCCCATAAGTTTTGATATGTTGTGTTGTTGTCTTCATTTACTTCCAGAAAGTTTCTGATTTATCTTTTGATTTCTTGAATGACCCAGTGTTCATTCAGGAGCATGCTGTTCAGTCTCCATGTGTTTGCATACTTTCTGGGGTTTCCTGAGTTGCTAATTTCCAGCTTCATTCCGCTGTGGTCTGAGAAGCTGCATGGTATGATTCTAATTCTTTTAAATTTGCTGAGACTTGCTTTATGGCCTAGTATGTGATCAATCCTAGAGAAGGTTCCATGCACTGCTGAGAAGAATGTGAAGTCTGTAGATGTAGGGTTGAAAGTTCTGTAGATATCTGTTAGATCCATTTGGGCAATAGTGTCAATTAAATCTGCTGTTTCCTTGTTGATCTTCTGTCCGGATGATCTGTCTATTTCTGAGAGTGGAGTATTAAAGTCCCCCAGTACTATTGTATTGGAATCTAAATCTCCCTTTAAGTCCCTTAACATATCTTTTAAATAGACCGGTGCCCTGTAATTAGGTGCATATACATTTATAATAGTTACATCTTCCTGTTGAATTGAACCCTTAATCATTACATAGTGTCCCTCTTTGTCTCTCTTAACAGTTTTTGTATTAAAGTTTATTTTGTCTGATATGAATATGGCTACACCTGCTTTTTTTTGGTTTCTGTTGGCATGGAATATCTTTTTCCAACCTTTCACTTTCAGTCTGCATGCATCTTTGTTAGAGAGATGTGTTTCTTGTAGGCAACAAATAGTTGGGATGTGTTCTTTGAGCCAATCAGCCAATCGGTGTCTTTTAACTGAAGAATTCAGACCATTAATGTTTAATTTGACTGTTGATACATAGTGACTTTGCCCTGCCATTTTCCCGGAAATATTTTCTAGTATATGTTTTGAGCTTCCCATGCTCTTTTACTGGTAGGTGTTCTTCCTTTCTCTTCTTTGATATTGATGGCCGTGTTTCTGTGTTTCTGAGTGTAGCACATCTTTAAGTATCTTTTGGAGGGCCGGACGAGTGGCCACAAAGTCTTTCAATTTCTGTTTTCTATGAAAGGTCTTTATTTCACCTTCATTCACAAATGAGAGCTCAGCAGGATATAATATTCTGGGCTGGCAATTTTTCTCTCTTAGCACCTGTGCTATGTCTCGCCATTCCCTCCTAGCCTGTAGTGTTTCTGATGAGAAGTCTGCTGTGAGTCTAATTGGAGATCCTCTGAGAGTAATGTGACATTTCTCCCATGCACATTTTAGGATCTTTTCTTTATGTTTCACTGTGGTAAGTTTAATTACCACGTGTCGTGGTGAGGATCTCTTTTGGTCATGTTTATTGGGGGTTCTATGAGCTTCCTGTACTAGGATGTCTCTGTCCTTCTCCAAACCTGGAAAGTTCTCTGCTAGTATCTCACTAAAAAGGCCTTCTAATCCTTTCTCTCTCTCCATGCCTTCAGGAACTCCTAGAACTCGAATGTTGGTTTTTTTAATAGTATCCTGTAGATTCCCAACAATATTTTTTAGATTTCTAATTTCCTCTTCTTTTCTTTGGTTTGACTGTATGTTTTCCTGTGCTCTATCTTCTAAGTCCGATATTCTCTCTTCTGCTTCACCCATTCTGTTTTTAAGGCTCTCTAATGTGTTTGTCATTTGATCTATTGAGCTCTTCATTTCATTTTGATTTCTCTTCACTATCACACTTTCCTGTTCTACTAGTTTCTGCGTTTCATTTTGATTCTTCCTTAAAATTTCATTTTCACGAGAGAGATTTTCAATCCTGTCCAATAAGGATTTCTGTAGTTCAAGGATTTGCTTTTGAAAACTTCTAAATGATCTTATCATAAATTTTTTGAAATCTGTATCTTGCATTTCTTCTATCTCATCATCTTCATAATCTTGGCTTGGGGTGTTATATTTGGAGGCATCATAGTGTCATTGTTGATCTTGTTCCCTCGATTTCTGTGTTTGTTGCTTGGCATAGTTAATTCTTCTTTCGTCACTGTGCATTTTTAAAAATTTTTTTTTTTATTTTATACTATGTCCGTGTTAAGTGGAATGCCTGCTGTTGGAGGAGCCTTGGAGGCTTGAGATGGGTGCGGCCTGAGAGCTCTGCTTGGTTCTTCCTGGTTATGGGTGTGCAAAGGTGACACCCTCAGGTTATGCGTGGTAAATCTCTCTCTATTTATTTATTTATTTATTTTATTTATTCAGGGGGTAAGTAATACCGCACGGCACAGCTGTGCAGGATTGATGGTATTTAGCTTCCAATCTCTGGCTTCTACCCAAAGAGTCTGTGTAGGCTCCCTTTCTCCTCTGGACTCCCACTGGGTTGCCTAGGCTACTGAATTGTAGTGACTCAGTTCCTTAGCTCTCCCCTGTTGTTATGTAAATCCAGAGAGGGGGCCTGCTCTTTGTCTCTTGCAAACTCTTCAAGCCTTGCAGCCTTGCAACCTTTGCAAGGTTGGCGGAGAGAGAAACCCCCAACCTTTTTTTCCCTTCTTTCCGGTAGTGAGTCTGCTGCACTTTTGGCTCCCCTCTAGATTCTGACCCCCGTTTCCCCGCCAATGTCTCAGGTTATTGAGCTCACCTCCCCTTCCAGCGCCGATGTGTGGACTCGGATCCCTGGACGTCCCAACTCTCCCCGCTGGTGTCTGTGTGACATGCACTCCCCTTCTTGCACTGGCACGCAGACCCTGTGTCTCCCGCAGCTCCCGCGGCTCGGCTTCCGTGCAGTGGGTGACCTTGTTCTCCCAGTAGGTCCTCCGATTCACAGCCACTAGATCCCGAAGAGTTTCCTCTGCAGTATTTTCCTGGTCCTTTTTCTGAGGCTACCGTAACTCCCCTTTTATTAAACTAAATTTTCCCGGACTATCGGTGTGCGCCCTCACTATTCCGCCATCTTGGCTCCGCCGAAAATCCATTTCTGTTTTTTCTTGAAATAAGTGCTTAAGGCAACCACATTTTCAATAACTGAATTCTTTCTGAACTGAAAAGGCTTAAATTTATTTTTCCCATATATATTATATATATATATTATACATACATATATATATATATATATATGAGAGAAGTCTACGTGTTATCTGTCTCTTTGTGGAATAAATGTCAGATGTTGTCAGCATTTTTCTACTTCAAGATGTACAATAGTAAAAGTGCTTTGTTGATTAACGAAAGCTAAATACATAAATTTAAAACACTGGAAACCATGAGGTAAATGTCATATACAAAAAAAAATTGGAGCCAGCATGGAGACCAAATACAAATAAATGAAGACTCTAAATAGTGACTAGAAGCAGTGAAGTAATTTAAAACAAAACAAAAACACCAGATATTCAATTACATGAATTCTTCTACAAGCATAAACCAAAAATGTAACTCGGTAAATTTATAAACATATCAAAAATAGGCTGGTGCCGCTGCTCAATAGGTTAATCCTCCACCTGCGGCGCTGGCACCCCAGGGTCTAGTCCCAGTTGGGGCACTGGATTCTATCCCTGTTGCTCCTCTTCCAGTCCAGCTCTCTGCTGTGGCCCAGGAAGGCAGTGGAGGATGGCCCAAGTGCTTGGGCCCTGCACCCATGTGGGAGACCAGAAGCACCTGGCTCCTGGCTTCGGATCAGCGCAGTGCACCGGCCGCAGCGTGCCGGCCACAGCAGCCATTGAGAGGTGAACCAACGGAAAGGAAGACCTTTCTCTCTGTCTCTGTCCACTCTGCCTGTCCAAAAATATATATATATATATATATATATATATAAATCAAAAATAAAATGTAACACACAAAATAAATTAAAACCCCAAATGTGGAATACTATGGGAAAAGCAGTTTCTGTCAAGAGAACTGGTTTTATCCAGCTTTGTGCCACAAAATCCAGGTAATGACCAGTTCTCTTGCATTCCTGTTTTTTTAAAAGGCAGTATCTAAGGCAAATTCATTTACAGTAACTGTGAATTCCTTCTAAACTAGAAGGCTTAAGTTTTGTTTTC
The DNA here is from genome assembly GCF_964237555.1 of Oryctolagus cuniculus. Taxonomy (NCBI): domain Eukaryota; kingdom Metazoa; phylum Chordata; class Mammalia; order Lagomorpha; family Leporidae; genus Oryctolagus; species Oryctolagus cuniculus. The sequence goes on along the minus strand of NC_091443.1, from coordinate 94,797,926 downwards.
CCAAATATATATATATGTGTATATATATATATATATATATATATATATATATCACAATATATCATAATATGTAGTATATCATACCAGTACATTGAATCATAAGCATGATATAATTATTCCAATGGATGCAAAAAACCATTCAATGAAATTCAACACCCATTCCTGTTTCATAAAAAAAGAAACATAGTTCAATATAATAAAGGTTATATATGACAACTCTCAGTCACTGTCCTATTGAATGAGGGAAAATCAAATGCATTTCCTCTAAGATCTGGAACCACACTAGGATATATATTTATTGTTGCTGCTCTTATTCAATACAGTATTGGAATTTTTAGCCAAAGCCATTAGGAAAGAGAAAGAAAGAGTACAAATAGAAAGGAGAAGCTCAAGCTATTCCTTCTCAGATGATATGCTTCTGTATGATGAGAAACCTAAAGACTCCTCAAAAACACATTAGAACTGACAAATTCTGTAAAGTCACAGGATACAATCAACACACAAAACAAGTTACATTTTTAGACACCAATAATTAACTCCCTGTGGAAAGAATGATAAAAGCAATCCCATTCAGGAGAATTACCAAAAAATGCCTGGGAGCAAATTAAACCTGGTAAGTGAACGACCTCTGCAATGCACATTACAAAAAACCAAAGAAAGAAATTGAAAAAGATACAGAAAATGCAAAGACTGCTCATATTCGTGGATTGTAAAAAGTAATTTAAAACTTTCCATATTACCCAAAGTAATTTACAGGGTCAGTGCTTCCTCATGAAAATATTTATGACATTTTTCACAATTGTGTTAAAAACAATACTAAAATTCATGTCTAAGCACAATAGATTCAGCAAAGGCAGAACAAACTTGAACAAAAAGAATAAAGCTGGAGGAATCACAGTACAAGATTTCAAGGTATACTCCAGGACTATTGTAAAGAAAACAGCATAGTGCTAGCATAAAAACAGACACAAAGATGAATAGCATAGGATAGAACAGGAGATTCCAGAAACTAATCCATGTATCTACTAATAATTGAACTTTGACAAAAGTGCTCAAAGCACGTATACTCTTTCTTCAATAAATGGTGCTGGGGAAACTGAATCCCCTTACACAGAAGATTAAGATTGACCCCTACTTTTTATCCTATACAGAAATCCACTTAAATGGGTTATGTATCTAAATGTAAGGCCTGAAGCTATTCAACTACTGCAACAAATAACAGGGGACATAGGTCAAACCAGTAAGAAAGACTATTGGCTATATAAACATGTATATATTTATTATATATATTACAGTTATTGGCTATATAAATAAATGAATGAATAACAAATGCTGGTGAGGATGCAGAGGAAAGAGAAGAAATGCAAGTTAGTGTAGCCAATAGGAAAAAGAGTTGAGTTCCTCCAAAAAAATCTTTTTTACTATAGAAGGAATTCACTGTTGCTGAAAATTGGTTTGCTTCAGGTAGCTCTTTTAAGCGAACATTAATGCTACAGGACTTTTTACTGGCAAGTTTTTGCTGGCACATACTTGATAAAAAAAATTCTGTTGCTAGGAACTGATTTTCCCGAACTAGTTCACAATTCTAGTTTTTTTTCCATGTATGTTACATTTTATTTTGTATATATTTATAAATTTACCAAATTACCTTTTTGGTTTTATGCTTGATAGAAGAATTCATGTAATTGAATATTCAGATTTTTTGTTAACTTTTTAGTCACCATTTTGACTCCTAATTTTATGTATATTTTTGGCTTCTCACTGACTCTGTTATTTTTTGGACTGTGTACCAATACACTCGTGGATTCCTGTTTTTTAAATGTATTTATTTAGTTTTCATTCACCAACAACTACATTTTTGCCATAGTACAACTTAATATAGAAAAAAAGTGACTCCATCTGGCATTTATTCCCAAAAGAGAAAGAAAATACCTCAATTTCTGTTATGTACATTTGGGAAAAGTAAAATTTAAGCCTTTTTTAGTATTGAATGAATTCACAGTTGTTGAAAATTTATTTTTCTCTGGAAGCTCTTTCAAATACACACCAATGCTAGAGGACTGGTCATTGGCTGGTTTTGCTGGCACAAACTGGATAAAACCAGTGTTGTTGTTAGGAACTGAATAGTCCAAACTAGTGCACAGTTCAGTTCAGTTTTGTGTTTGTGTGTGTTATTTTATCTTGGATATTTTTATAAATTAGCCAAGCTACTTTTTTGGTTTTATGCTTGATGTAGGAATTCATATAATTGAATATTCTGTTTTTTTTTTTTAATTTGTAGGCCAATTCTAGTCAGCATTTTGAGTCCTAATTTTATTTATAATAAGTTATACCTGGAGGGGCCCGCCCTCTCACCCGTCATGCACCACACGTTCATGGGGAACCTGGCGCTAAACCATTCGTAGACGACCTGCTTCCGGGTCGGGGTTTCATACGTAGCAGAGCAGCTCCCTTGCTGCGATCTATTGAAAGTCAGCCCTCGACACAAGGGTTTGTAAACAAAAAAAAAAAAAAGGAAAAAAATAATAAGTTATAGCTAGAACACAGTTTTTTTGTGTTTCTTTTTTTATGAGATTAAGGCAAGGTGTTAGGAGATGGAACACCAATGTGGTTGCTTGAAGCTTGGGGATTGTGTTGGGCCTTGAAAGGAGACTTGAGCAGTCAATGATAATGCTTGTTAGATTCTAACTCTGTTCATTTTCCTGAAGACATTAACTTGGTTGTTCAAAAACAACTCTTAGATTGTGAATAAGTTAACTATAAAACAGTAAATATGCTTACTGGCACTCTACTTTGATCACCAGCCATGAGAAAGTATTATAAAACCTGATTTTCATGAGGGGCTCATGCATCTAGTGAAGAACAGCAAAAACTGAAAATAACAAGACAGGGAGAAAGAAAAGATGGAAAAGCAAAATAAAAATTAAAAACTCATCCACTAAATTGTGCTAAAAAATTTGTCTCAAAATATGTAAATGTCATTGGAACATTTATAAATGAATGCAAGATGAAATATACAAAAAAATCTTCCAGATAATGTAATATAAGGATAATTGGGATTTTCCAATAGATTAATGAAGATGTCATATTTACTAAAATGCTCCACAATAAAGAAAAATAAAATTAGAAATAAAATGAACAGATCAATTATAGATCTTTGAAATAAGAAGCATAGCCACAAAACTTCAAAACTCAATAAAGAAGGTAATTTTCAGTTCTCAGATTAAAGAAAATTGTATCTTAGAAGAGCTCATGAGAGGCCTGCACTGTGGTCTAGAGGAAAAGCCACAGCCTGTAGTTCTGGCATCCCACGTGGATACTTGTTTGCATTCCAGCTGCTCCACTTCCCATGCAGCTCCCTGCTGATGCTCCTGGGAAAGCAGCAGAAGTCCCTGGGCCCCTGAACTCACGTGAGAGACCAAAAAGAAGCTCCAGGCTGCTGGCTTCAGCCTGGCCCAGCCCACCTGTTGTGGCCATTTGAGGAGTGAACCAATGGATGGAATATGCTCATTTTCTCCCTCCCTCCCTCCCTCCTTCCCCCTCTCTCTCTCTCTCTCTCTCTGCAGCTCTCCAGTTCCCTCTCTCTCTGTAACTCTACCCTTCCAATACATAAATAAAAGTTTAAAAAGGCTAGTATCCTGTTCAGTGAGGATGGTTTGGGGTTAAAAAAAAATGAGAAGATGGGCTCATGAAGGAGTCCACCAGGTTTTAATACTCACAGATAGTACTTTGAAGGAACATTTTAGAGACTTGAATAATATAATGAGAGCTGTATTTAGCTGTAATTAAGGTTACTGAGTGAAAGAATGGGTAAAATGGGGGAAAAAGAATAAACAAAAATATTTCAGCATTGTTGATAAGCTAAGCCTTAAATAGCAGAAAACATGCATTCTATTTAGTGAGTACAATAAATAAAAGTCAGTGTATGTATAGAGAAGTCAAAGAATTTTTCACAATTCAAGATGATTATTTAAATGAAAAAATATGCTTTGTTTGAGGAGCAGCATAGGATAAATAAAAAATTATTCCACAATCAATGGAAATTCTCAACATCCTTATCTTTGCTTGTTGTCCTTCTTCCATGCTCACCATTTCACTGTGGAATTCCTATTAGATCAAACCCATATCAATCCACCTATCTTCCATATCTTTGAACTACTATTTCAGAATGTTTTTTCTTTTTCTCTGTTTACCGTGTTTTTGATTTTTTATAATATTCTGTGTATTTATGCTACAACTGACACTAGTTGAAATTTTATTATGTTTAATAATTTTATCTTTTCAAACATTTACAAGTTGATATTACATAGATGTTCATATATATATAAAATAAATCTCTCTTTGTCTCTCTCTCTCTCTCTCTCTCACAAACACACACACACACAGGTTAAAAAGGAATAATGGAAAACATGTTGCAGGCAAAGAGAAACTGATAGTAGCGAACTTGATGACATTCCATAGCAGCAAACTTCATGACATTCCATAGCATGTATAAGCATAAAGAAGACACTCTATAATGATAATGAAAGTAATTCAAAACTTCTTCTCTATAAAAACATAAAATTCTCAAATATATATTAACCTCTTTTATCTGAATAAAAGTATCTATAAAACCTATAGAAACTCTATGCATAAGTCTGAAATGTTCAGTGCTTTCTCCCCTTAGTTGTAAAATAAGTCTAACGTGGTCCCCCAGCACAGCGTCTATTTAATGGTCACTCAAAAACTACCCAGTAGTAGGTAAAAAAGAAGTAACGATATATGCATTAAATAATGAAAGTGTCATTATTCACATTGCAATTTAGAAACTTGTAAAATTCATACTAATGTAACTGATTAACTGAAATCAGTTGAATTAACAAAATCTTTGACTTATGGTTAATATACAAAATTAAGAATATGCATGCAATTGCGTCTGTAGATTGGAAATTTTATAAAGGTTATAAATCTTTCCAAATTGATCTATACTTTCAATGGAATTCAAATTATAATTTCAGCAGAATATTTGATGGGTAGAAATTAATAATCTTGTTATCAAAAGGTAACAAATGACAATGATAGTCAAAGGAACCCAGGATCGGATAAAGGTTTCCCTAGGATGAGGACAACTGTTCCTGGAGAGTAAGGCCAGAACATGGAATCAAGGAACCATCCCTGCATACCAGGGATAAATCCCACTTGGTCTGGGTGGATGATCTTTCTGATGTGTTGCTGCATTCTATTGGCCAGAATTTTATTGAGGATTTTTGCATCTATGTTCATCAAGGATATTGGTCTGTAATTCTCTTTCAGTGCTGCATCTTTTTCCGGCTTAGGAATTAAGGTGATCCTGGCTTCAGAGAAAGAATTTGGGAGGATTCCCTCTTTTTCAGTTGTGCTGAATAGTTTGAGAAGAATTGGAGTTAGTTCTTCTTTAAATGTCTGGTAGAATTCCGCAGTGAATCCATCTGGTCCTGGGCTTTTCTTTGTTGGGAGGGCCTTTATTACTGTTTCAATTTCTGTCTCAGTTATGGGTCTGTTTAGGTTTTCTATGTCTTCCTGGTTCAATTTTGGTAGATTGCATGTGTCCAGGAATCTATCCATTTCTGATAGGTTTCCCTGTTTGCTGGCATACAATTCCTTGTAGTAATTTCTGATGATTCTTTTTATTTCTGTGGTGTCTGTTGTTACGTTTCCTTTTTCATCTCTGATTTTATTGATTTGGGTCTTTTCTCTTCTTTTTTTAGTTAGTTGGACCAATGGGGTGTCAATTTTGTTTATTTTTTCAAAAGACCAGGGTCCAGAGGGCAGAGGCAGATAGAATCTGGGCTCCAGCAGGGAGCTAGCTGCTCTCAGCAGAAAGGGCCCTGTAGTTCATACCCATTCCATTTGCAAAGTCTTCCCTCCAAATCCTCAGAGGTTTGGCTGCAGGAATCACCTCTCCTCCCTTGGATGCTTGATTCCTTTAATAAAGTGATGTTGCATTTTGCATATAACCCACAGCCCTCCCACATATCTTAAATCAGCCCTAGATTACTTAGCATACCTAATACAGTACAAAAGGTATGTAAATAGTGTTACACTATATTGTTTAGAAAATGATGACCAAAAAAATGGTCTGTACATATCCAACATAGATACAGTCATTTTTATTCTAGAGCCAGAGAAACTGAAACAGAGCCCAAACCAGAGACAGAGAGGCCCCAGCCTCTGATTCACTCTCCTGTGCCCACCGTAGCCTGGGCTGGGCCAGAACCAGAGCCAAGAATTCAATCTAAGTCTCTCACATGGATAGCACAGGTATAACTACCATTATAACATTATAACTGCCATTAGCTACCACCTCCCAGGGTATGCATTGGCTAGAGGCCAAAATTGGGAGCCAGAGCTTGGAATTGAAACCAGGCATTTCAACATGGCACACAGGCCTCTTAACTGATGGACCAAAGACCCATCCCTTTCTGAGTATTTTTGGCTCACAGTTGCCTGAATCTGCAGGGGCAGAACACACAGATGTTCAGGGCTGTGTTCACCTTCTAATCTTTCCAGGTGGGACTGTACATGATGCATCCAAACCACATTCACAAGGACCAAATAATTAAAATCCTCAATGATTAAAAACTGTAGGTCAATTAGTTTCAAAACAACTAGTGAGTTCTCAGTTTAGACTGTGAGGTTATGCTTGTTTAGGACACAGGACAGAATCACAGATTCTTAAAAATGAAAATAGCCCTGGAAATCATATCAGAGTCATTACACAATACAACTCCAAGGTACAGATTCACATCAGATTTTATATATGTAATACCTGTGGTATATGCAGTATTGCCTAGATCATGTAGTCATCCCATAAATCATATACAACAGAACCATCTGTAGACATGCACAGAGGTCCCACTTTACACAGCCTTTGTGAATCTAAATATCTGAAACTGAGACCCAAGAATCTATATTAATGTAATTTCCCTAGGATACCTAAAGGCACAGCCAGGTTTAGACCAGTTTTTGTCAACTGATAAAGCTAGAATAGTAATAATGAAAAGAATGGTAAAATAATTATAGCCATTATTGGTGTTTATCGCCCAATACTGTTATTAGTTAACATGCATTGTCTTAATTTAATTTTGAGAGATATTATTCATAGTGTTATCCACTTATCACAAACATAGAAAGAGAGGGAGTTGGAATAACCCTCTAAAGTTACCCACCTAGAGCTGGCCAGGGCAGAGCTGCTCAAGCTCCAGCATGCCACAACATAGCTGTGAAGAACACACCAAGTTATACAGAAGCAAAATGTTCACTTCTGCTACAGAGCCAATAATCATATCACTGATTTTCTTTATTTTATTTTATTTTATTTTTTTAATTTATTTGACAGGTAGAGTTATAAACAGTGAGAGAGACAGAAAGGTCTTCCTTCCATTGGTTCACTCCACAAATGGCCGGTACAGCTGGCACTGTGCCGATCCAAAGCCAGGAGCCTGGTGCTTCCTCCCGGTCTCCCATGTGGGTGCAGGGGCCCAAGCACTTGGGCCATCCTCCACTGCCCTCCTGGGCCACAGCAGAGAGCTGGACTAGAAGAGGAGCAACCAGGACTAGAACCTGGTGCCCATATGGGTGCCAGCGTCACAGGCAGAAGATTAACCAAGTGAACCATGGCGCCAGCCCCAGATCACTGTTTTTTGTTTTTTTTTTTTATGTGTAAAGCATCTGCCATCAGTCCTTGGGAAAACATTTTTCATTCATTTCACTGAAATAAGTGTGCCAGGAGCAAGAGACAAGTGGGAGAGCCATATATATTTTCCTCCAAGAAGTGCCCTTGGAGGTGGTCACCTGAAGTGTGGATGCGCCTGACTATAGCCTCTCAGCCAGGGCTCTCCCAGACTAGCACACTTCATCTCCACCAGACCCAAAAAGTGGATTCCTTTATGTCCAGTGTAGCCTAGAAAGCTCCCCCATGGTTGACTCTCGTTTTTATCTGCTCTGGAGGAGCAGGGACTGGATCCAGCTCCACAAGGGAGACTGAATACTGCCATTGACTTGTGGGTACATTTATGCAGTCTTCATTATATCTTGCCTTTGTGCTAAGGATGCTAAGGTTCTCCTTTATATTTGTTTAACATAGAGAACACAGAACGTGGGCAATGGCTCACAGATAGAAACATGATTATGCCCTGGTCCTGTCCCCTCCCTTCCACGGACTGAACATTATTGTTCCTTCCTGGGACACCCCCTTCTGCTGCCCCACCCTCTATCCCTGCCTAACTCTTGCTATTTCGCCTTTCATTTCAGTGTCATTGTCTCTCAGAAATTTTTCTGACTGATTGTTTGAACCCCACTTTCTGAAATACTGTGATTCCTATTTATAGTAGCTCATCATTGATATAACACTTGCTCTCAACCAGATACTGCTTCCATTGCTTTACATATGGTAACTGATTTATGTAGAGTGTTGTTGGCTGAGAAATAATAGGCTCAGAGAGAGTAAGAGATTGAGATCGCACAGCTAGTAAAAGGCAAAGGCTAGTTTAGAATCCAGAATTCTTGTTCCAGAATCTGTGAAAGATGCAGTGTATTTGGGACAACATTTTCTGATGTGTGTTTGGGGATGCAAAAATAAAACCAAAATTCTATAGTTAACTGTATATTAGACCTACATACTGAGGGCAACTGGTCTGTACTTCCATGGGGACATCCCCTTCCTTCCTCGATATCACACTCTACCTGTGTTTCTAGGACTTTCTCTCACTACAAGTTTGAATTTGCTTCAGAACCACATGTCTAGTAGCAAATGTATGGGCACTTTAGGTTGGACAGTGTACTTAATCTCAAGGATTATCAGGGAGCACTAGAGCTTTCTTGGTAGTTAAAAGTCTAAGATTCATTTTCTTTCATGATTAAATCTGTGTTAGTTAAGGATCTTTTCTGGAATGGTAGCCCAGTGTGACAGAAAGATATTTAAGAAAATCTGTAACAGTGATGGAACTGATAATTAATGATGCTTTTCAGGAAAATCTCCAATCAGGTGATTATTTTTCTCTAAGCTTGACTCAGACACTCCAAAGTTAGAATCCTCATAGTCAGGCCAGGTCTGAAGTTTTGCCCTGGACAGGTTACATCCACCCTTTCTAAGCCCAGGTATATCAGACCTCACACTGTCCATCTTACAAGATGCTGTGCCTTCCTGGATACTGCATTCCCCAAAACCCTATCCATCTATAAGCCTTCTTACCAGCCTCACAGTGCCTCTTTACAGTGGACTGTCTCAGGAACTCACACATAATTCTGTGCCTGCAGGGAACTTCCCAACACAGATGTCCAGGAGCAGAGCTATTTAAAATCACCTGCTTGAGAACAGGAACTGAGCCTTTGTACAGCAATGGAGAGCACTGCAATCAAGTAGGGGCTCTAAGGGAAAGAAACATGTTGTGAAAGTGTCCAAGAGGTAAGGATTGTCGGGGTATCTTTGACAGCCAGGTCCTGATTCAATCATTGAGGGTATGTCAAGGTAGATGTGGAGCAGCTGATTGGGAAAAATGCCTTGTGAACTCTCTGCCACAGCCCCTGTCTGACGTTGTCCTTTCAGACTCCATCCCAGGATACCTGCTGTTCTCTCCAAGAGGCCCTCGCCATGGGTTTCAAAGGAGGTGAGAATTATCTTCCAGGACTCAGCAGGAGAATCCAGTGCCTAAGACATCACCCCAAGGGAATGCTAGAGAAGATGGTGAGAGTTCCCAGGTCCCAAGAGCTGCTCATGAGCCAGACCCTGCAATTTCTTCAAGGCAGAGGGGCTGTCCCTCGGAGCCATCTGTACAGTTCTCTTCACCTCTTTTCCTCATCCAGGGCTACTGCTATTCCCCTGCGTGATGAAGCCAGCACAGCGCTGGGGACGTCATCCAGGAAAGCCAGGGCTGCAAAAGGAGGACGCACAGAGCATGGGAGCCATGTGAGTACTAACTGCTCCAAGTGATGGAGTCAGCATGGTGCACACAAGTAGATGCCTTGGGTCAGGCCCTGGTGAACTGTGCCATAATTCCGGGTATTGTGACAAGAGAGCTCTTAATTAGGCAAGCCATGTCACTCACATAACAAGGTGGTGTGCCTCTTGCTGACACTGTGATGCTACTGCGTAGTGAATCCTCATGCTTGAACAACACCCCTGAGTAGCAGATCTTCTCACTTGATTGTCATTGCTTTGGTTACAGAAAGACTAAGATCTCAAAATCCAGCATACTTTAACAAGTGGGCAGGACTTTCTGTTATAATGTGGAGGTATACTTGTTTTTTCCACGTCCTCACTAGCATTTACTGTTTTTTGATTTATATATGAGAGCCATTCTAAGAGGGCTGAGGTGAAACCTCATTGTGGCTTTGATTTGTACTTCCCTGATGGCTGGTGATCCTAAACATTTTTTCATGTGTCTGCTGGCCATCGAAATTTCTTCTCTTCTTTCTTTAAAGAAAGATTTTTATTTTATTTATTTGAGAGACAGAGTTACAAAGAGAGGGAGGGAAGGAGGGAGGGAGGTAGGGAGGGAGGGAGGGAGGGAGGGAGAGAGAGAGAGAGAGAGAGAGAGAGAGAGAGGTCTTCCATCTGCTGGTTCACTCCCCAAATGGCTGCAATGGCCAGAGTTGAGCTGATCCAAAGTTGAACCACCCTGCATACCAGGCATAAATCCTGCTTTCTCCGAATGAATGATCTTTCTGATATGTTGCTGGGTTTGATTAGAAAGCATTTGTTGAGGATTTTGCATCTATGTAAATCAGGTTATTGGTCTAAAGTTCTCTTTCTCTGTTGCGTTTTTCTGGTTTAGGAATTAGGGTGATGCTGCCTTCATAGAAGGAGTTTAGGAGGATTCTCTCCCTTTCAGTTGTTTTGTATAGCTTGAGAAGAATTGGGATTAGTTCTTTAAATGTCTGGTCGAATTTAGCAGTGAAGCCATCTGGTGCTGGGCTTTTCATTGTTGATAGTCTTTATTACTGATTGAATTTCCATCTTGGTTATTGATCTGTTTGGATTTTTGTGTCTTGCTGCCTCACTTTTGGTAGATTGTATGTGTCCAGGTTTATATCCATTTCTTCGCTCGTTGTAGGAATTCCTGGTGATTCTTTTTATTTCTGTGCTATTTTTGTTACATTTCCTTTTTCATCTCTGATTCTAATGATTTGGGTTTTCTCCTTGGTTTATTACTTTTTTTTGTTGTTTATTCAGGCTAATGGTGTTTCAATTTTATTTATTTTTTCCAACAAAAGAATTTTCATTTCACTGATCATTTGTGATTTTTTTGTTTCAGTTTTGTTTGTTTCTTATCTAATTTTAATTATTTCATTCCTGCTATCAACTTTAAATTTGATTTGTCGTTTTTCTGGGTCCTTGAGATACATTGATTGCTTAATTATTTTCCAATTTATTAATACAGGCACTAATTGTTACATAATTCCCTCTTAACTCTTCTTTTCTGTATCCCATAAATTTTGATATGTTGCATTGTCTTCTTCATATTTTTCCAAAAATTTTTGAATTCTCTTTTAATTTCTTCTATGACCCACTGATCATTCAGGAGGATTTGTTCAGTCATGTATTTGCATGTGTTCTAGTTTCTTGAGTTCTTAATTTTCAGATTCAGTTCCATTGTGGTCCAAGGAGATGCATGCTATTATTTCATTTATTTTGAATATGCTGCGACTTGCTTCATGGCCTAGTATATGGCCTATCCTAGAAAAAGTCCCATGCACTAATGAAAAGAATATGTATTCACTGTGGCAAAAAAAAATGACCTAAGTGAAAGACCTCTGTGAGTGAGATCCCAGTGGAAAGAGCAGGTCATTCAAGAAGGAGGTACCTTTCTCTGAAGGGAGGAGAGAACTTCCACTTTGACTATGACCTTGTCTAAAATATTATCAGAGTCGGTGAACTCAAAAGGCCTCCATATCCTTGGCAACTCATGACAAGAGCCTAGGGTGGTTATTGACGCCATAAACAAGAGTGTCAATTTGTTAAGTCAACAACAGGAGTCACTGTGCACTTACTCCTCATGTAGGATCTCTGCCCTTAATGTGCTGTACATTGTGTTTTAATGCTGTAACTAGTACTCAAACAGTATTTTACACTTTGTGTTTTCTGTGTGGGTGCAAACTGTTGAAAGCTTTTCTTAATATATGCTAAATTGATCTTCTGTATATAAAGATAATTGAAAATGAATCTTGATGTGAATGGAAGGCGAGAGGGAGCAGGAGAGGGAAGGGTTGTGGGTGGGAGGGAAGTTATGGGGGGAAAAGCCATTGTAGTCCGTAAACTATACTTTGGAAATTTATATTCATTAAATAAAAGTTTTAAAAAAAGTGTGTATTCTGCTACTGTGGGATGAAAGGTTCTATAGATATTAATTAGGTCCATTTGGCCCATCTATTGTTTCTTTGTTGAATTTCTGTCTAGTTGATCTGTCCATTGATAAAGGTGGGATGTTGAAGACCCCCATTACTAGTGTATTGGAGTCTCTGTCTCCCTTTAGATCTATTGATATTTATTTGAAGCAGCCTGGCACCCTGGAATTGGGTGCATGTACTTTTATGATAGTTGCATATTCCTGTTGAATTGATCTCTTAATCATTACATAGTGTCCTGCTTTGTCTCTTTTAACAGTTTTTATGTTAATGTCTATGTTGTCTGATATTAGGATGGCTGCACATGGTTGTTTCTGTCTTCTGTTACCGTGCAATATCTTTTTTCATCCTTACTTTCAGTCTGGGTCTATCTTTGTTGGTGAGGGATGTTTCTTGAAGGCATTAAATAAATGAGTCTTATCCTTAATCCATTTAGCCAGCCTTTATCTTTTAATTGGGGAGGTTAGGCCATTTACATTCAAGGTTACTATCAATAAGTCACGACTTGGCCCTGCCGTTTTTCTGTAAATATTCCTTCTGTTTGCTTTGGGTTTCCTTTGTATTTTTACCGTGATATTTTCTGCCTTCACCTTCTTTCATAGTGATGACCATGTTTCTGTGTTTCTGTGTGTAGGACATCCTTAAACATCTTTAGTAAGGCTGGACAAGTGGTGACAAATTCTTTTTTTATTATGGAAGGTGTTTGTTTAATTTTCATTCATAAGTGAGTGCTTTGCAGGGTACAGTCTTCTGGGTTGAAAGCTTTTCTCTTAATATTGGGCTGTGTCTCTCCATTCTCTCCTAGCCTGTTGAGTTTTGTACAAGAAATCAGCAATGAGTATAATTGATAAGCCTCTGAAAGTAATCTGGCTTTTTTCTTGTGTACATTTTAGAACCTTTTCTCTATGTTTTAGTGCTGAAATTTGACTACAGTGTGTTGTGATGAAGAGCCTTTCTGGTCATGTCTATAAGGAGTTTTATGTGCCTCATGTACTTAGACATCCCTTTCTTTCTCCAAATTGAAGAAGTTTTCTGTAATTATTTCACTGAATAGGCCTTCTCATCGGCTCTATCTTTCCACACCTTCAGGAACTCTCAGACCCGTTTGTTGGGTCATTTGATAGTATACATAAATTTCCAACATTTATAATTTTTATAATTTACTCTCCTTTTTTTTGTTCTGACAAAAAACTTTATAAAGATTTCTCTTCCAGCTTCGATGGTCTTTCTTCTGACTCACCAAATATGTTGTTAAGGCTTTCCAATATATTTCTGTTTGACAGGTTGAATTCTTCATTTCTAATATTTCATTTTGATTTCTCTTGAAAATTTCAATTTCAGGGGATAATTTCTCATTCACATCATGTAAGGATTTCTTTAATTTGTGGATTTCCTTCTGAGTAATCCTATGATTAATCTTTTGAATTACACTTCAGGTACTTCCTCAGTCTCTTAATCTTCACATTCTGATTTTGATGTGTTGTTGCATTCCTTGGGGAGGGCAAGTGAAGTTGTATTTTTTTCTTGATTCTTGAATTTCTGTGTTTATTTTTAGGCATTTGTGAAAATATTGAATTCACAGGGCAAGATGGCGGTATAGCAGCAGGATGTACTGAGTTGTGCAGCGAAAAATGGATGATTAATGAGTAGAAGGGATACAAACAGCTGGCAGAATCATGAAAAATTTATGTCCCGAAGTCCTCCAGAGGCTGCTCATGTCCACTCCAGCAGAAGCAGAGAGAGGACTGAAGGATAGAGAATGAGCAGCACAGGAATGCAGTGAGGAGACAGGTGCCTCTTCCTCAGCAAACCAGGGGAGAGGTTGCAATCCCACAAAGATGCAGTGAGTGGGGACATTTGGTGAACAGTGCTTGGGGCTCTAAGCAGGAAGGAGAAATTCTGAGGAATGGGTGGAGAGAGAGAATATACCACAATCCATTGGTGTCTATCCCCCCCAACCAGAGATACAGTTAGTGGGATGAAGCCATATTGGTTGTTTACATTTTTGTGTGTAGGCAGCATGCTGCCATGTTTGCCCAGGTACGCATACTCATCGATTGCAGAGGCCACCTCACAACATGTACCACACGGGGACAAGGATCACAACAATTCAGAGTGATTTCCCACCCACCATGCAAGTTGTACAACAGCAAATAATGCTAAATGATAACCCTAGCTCGTTTTACAAACAAGTGAGCAGGGAGCCCAGCACCAGAAGGTGGGGCTTAGTGCACCAAAGCACTGGTACCCAGCTCCATCAGGAATCAGAAATAAACAAAGCTCAGGGAGGTGGTACTGCATGCACATAGCAGCTCATAGCAGAGGGAGATCAATTTAAAAATAAAACCAATCTGAAACCAAACAGAAATGCCAAAGAACAAAGAAAAAATTCTGAATAAGAATAACGAAGAATTTGACCAGATAAAAAATGCAGTGGAATCTCTTAATAATAGAACAGATGAAATAGAAGGGTGAATATCAGAACTTGAAGACAAACTTCCAAAAATAACAGTCAGAACAAACATAAGAAGAAAAATTTAGAAAATGAAGAGTTGGTTGGAGATTTACAAGATTCCATCAGGTGATCCAACGTACAGATCACATAGAAGTTCCAGAAAGTGTGGAAAGAGAGAAATAATTAGAAGGCCTACTTAATGAAATTTTATCAGAAAACTTCCACAATAGGCAGATTGAAAGAGACATCCAAGCACAAGAGATACACAGAACTGCCAATAGACAGGACCAGAAAAGGAGTTCACCACGACACATTGTGGCAATACTCAGCTCAGTGAAACACAAAGAACAGATCTTAAAATGTGCCTGAAAGAAATGACAAATTACATTCAGAGGTAATTCAATTAGACTCACCCCAGACTTCTCATCTGAAACCTTACAGGCAAGGAGACAATCACAAGATAAATTCCTAGTCCTAGAGAAAAAAACTGTCAACCCAGAATACTGTACCCTACAAAGCTTTCATTTATGAATGAAGGAGAAATAAGGATTTTCCACAACAAACAGAAATTGAAAGAATCTGTGTCTTCATACCCATCCCTATAACACTGGCTCAAGGATATGCTATACACAGAAACACAGAAACAGGAACTTCGCTACAAAAGATGAATGTAGAAAATGACCCAGCAAAAGTACAAACAAAATCCAAAGCACATAAACAGGTCTATTTAAGGAACCTAGGCAGAGAATATATAATATTTAACAATAATCACACTGAATGTAAATGGTCTCAACTCGCCAGTTAAGAGACACAGACTGGATGAATGGATAAAAAAAAAGAAAACCTATTTATCTGCTGCCTAAAAGAAACACACATTACTAACAAAGACATATACAGACTGAAAGTGAAAGGAGGGAAAAAGATACTGCAAGCTAACAGAAACCAAAAAAGAGCTGGTGTGGCCATCCTAATATCAGACACAGTAGACTTTAACACAAAAACTATTAAAAGAGACAAAGAAGGATCAATTCAACAGGAAGATGTGACTATTCTAAATGTATATTCACCTAATTACAGGGTGCCTGGCTATTTGAAAGGATTATTAAGAGATTTAAAGGGAGATATAGACTTAAATAAAATAGTAACAGGGGAACTGAATACCCGTCTTTCAGCAATGCACAGATCAGACAGAAAATCACTAAGGAAACAGCAGAGTTAATTGACACTACAGACCAAATAGACCTAGCAGATATCTATGGAGCCTTCTACCATGCAGCAAAAGAGTACACATTCTTCTTCCCAGTGCATGGAACTTTCTCTAGGATTGACCATATATGCTAGGCCATAAAAGGAGTCTCAGCAATTTCAAAAAATTGAAATCATACCATGCATCTATCCAGACCACGATGTAATGCAGCTGGAATTCAGCAACTCAAGAATCTCTGCATCATATGCAAACACATGGAGAATGAACAGTGTGTTCCTGAATGAACAGTAGGTCACAGAAGAAATCAAAAGAGATATCATAAAATTTCTGGAAACAAATGAAAATGACAATACAACTTACCACAGTGTGTGGGATACAGCAAAAGCAGTGTTAGGGTGAAACTTTAAAGCAATTGGTGCTTATATCAAGAAACTGGAAAGGCACTAAATAAATGAACCATCTGTGCACCTCAACGATCTAGAAAAGCAGCAGCAAACCAAACCCAAAACCAGGCAAAGAAAAGAAATAATTAAAATTGGAGAAGAAATCAACAAAATTGAAACAAAAAAATACAAATGATCAGCAAAATGAAGACCTTGTTTAAAATTGACACACTATTGGTTCAACTAACCAAAGAGAGAGAGAGAGAGAGAGAGAGAGAGAGAGAGAAGATTCAGATCAATAAAATTAGAAATGAAAAAGTAAATGTAACAGCAGACACTACAGAAATAAAAAGAATCATTGGAAACCAGTACAAGGAGCTGTATGCCAACAAAACAAACTGGGAAACCTAGAAAATGAATAGGTTCCTGAACACATACAGCTTACCTAAATTGAGCCATGAAGACAAAGAAAACCTAACAGACACAGAACCAAGGCATAAATTGAATCAGTAATAAAGGCCCTCCCAACAAAGAGGGTCTGGTACCACACAGCTTCACTGCTGAATTCTACCAGACATTTGAAGAAATAACCCCAGTTCTTCCCAAATGACTCAAAACAATTGAAAGGGAGGGAATCCTCCAAAATTCTTTGTATAAAATCCTCAGTATAAGCATGGACCCCATTGCATTTACCCACCCTAGATGATCATGGAGCTCTGAGCAGCATGTGGAGCAGCTCACATTGATTGCCCAGAGACCCAGGTACACTTTGTGCAGTCACAAGTTCCCACAGTCTCGGCTCACTAGGCTCCCACAGTCAACAGGGTATAGAGGATCCACTCTGCTCTGCTAGCCTGTCCTGTCCACAGAGAGGCAGAGATGTTCCCAGAGCCAGCTGTCTGTGTTCTGCCTTGGCAGTTGGAGCCACAGAGCGTATGGTATGTTGAGAGGCTAGGGGTGCCTCACATTCCTACATGGGTGTCCAATCCTCCAAGCTGACTCAAAGTCAGTGGGGAACATGGATTTTCCCTCTGCTGGTATCTCTGGATCACATGCATGCACAACAGCCACCTGCTGAATAGTGTCTCCTCCCCGACTGGTTTCCAGGTGTGTGCCCCCAAGCTGCTGCCCCTGGTACTGCCCCTGGTACTGCTGAGAAGATGGCATCTCCTCTCAGCCCGATGCTGGGTGCCTGCCCAAGAGCTTCCAGAGCTGCCACCTTTGGTGCCTGCCCTCTCTCAGCCAGTTGCTGGGTGCTGTTGTATTCAGATGAGGTGAGAGAAATGTGCTGCCATTTTTTTACTGTGTCAGCAGTCACACTCTCCCTCTTAGGCTCCAGGCCAGACTCATGCCATGCTCTCCCTCTGTCTGTATCACTGTTGGCTTGGGTTGCTACAATCTGATCTCACCTCAGTCTCCAAAGTTGGAGCCTTCTCCAGCTATCAGCTCCTGGGGTCATGAGTTGGATCTGTGTTCATGCTACACAACCAAATCTTCCACACAGATCCATGCCATTCCTCTTCCTTCCATAGTTTTCCACTGCAGTTTTCTCTGATTCTCCCATGACAATGTATATCCTGCTTTTTTATTATTTACTCTTAGCTTAGAGAAGTATGCCTTTCCCTATTTCAGCAACTTGGCACCTCCCCAGATGGAAGTTTTAAGTTAGATCATGTTATTCTTCTACAGACTTCCCTTCGCTTCCTATCTCCTTCAGAGTAAGAGCAACCACACTCTCAGTGGCATCAGGGTCTGCATTATATGGCCTCCTTTGATCTACTTTCCTACCATTTTTCTTTTCATTTCTCAACTCCAGCCACCCTGGGCCTCTGTCACTTCCTCAGTCTTTTCAGGCACTCTCATACTTCTAGATATTCGCACTGCTTTTTCCAGAATCCTAAAGCCCACCTTTTCACTTCTGTCAGAGCTCTGTTCACCTTCCAGGGAGTCCTTCCTCAGCCTACTTGTATGACACAGCAGTCTTTAACCTCTGCACCCCTTTCCTGTTCCTGTTTGATTCTCTCTCCTCAGCAGCTATCACCAACCTCTGGGCTATGTATTCTTTCTTTCTTTGCTCTTTTCTCCCATTCCTCCCACTCCTACAATATGGGCCTCATGAGAGTGGAGCTGTGTTTTAACCACGGCTGTGTATCCCAAGTGCCTGGAACCATGCTTCACTCATCTCAGCATTCAATAACTATTTGTTGAATGAATGAGTCTTACACACATCACCTCTGTGACAGTACTAGAAGATAAAGATGCATTTATTCCATTCCACAAAGAAGGAAATGGAAACTCAGAGGTTAGGTTGTATGCATTTTGTGATGGAACCTTTACTTGACTGCCCAGATTTGAATGTTGCTAGAGTCATTTCTATCAGAGAGACATAAATGTCAGGTTCTCCAAAGACGTGCCACATGATCACCTACCAGCTGTCACACATGCTGAATAAGCAGGAATCTGTGGTGGTTATATGAGTCATCAGCTCTGACAGCAGAGCAGGGGTCCTGAGTGGTTGCGTTGGATGCTCTGGGAAAGGCTGCCATAATGAAGGTCCAGCTGCTGCTCAGTTCTCCCCTCAGTACCTCTGAGGCAACACCTGTGGTCACACAGACCCTCCCAGGTGAGGGGACTGGGATGTTTTTCTAGAGCTGGATGCCATAAAAGGATCATTGTGTGTAACTCCCAGCAGTGAAGGGCTGAGACTGAACCAGTGTCATCTCAGTGGCATTTAGAAAAGTAGCTTGGGGGGCAAGAAAGCTAAAAATCAGCCATAGGTACCCTTTACAGATTCCTGGGTACCCTGAGACCCAGAGGGGTCCTGAAGGTAGTGAGTGCTGCTTCTCCATGAGGTTGTGGTTCTTGAGGAAGGTTTCAGTGAATCTGCTGACAATTCATTTGTAAGTGCACATTACTCAAATTCCTTTTGGAATTAAGGGCATGGATTAGATTCTCCTGCTCTGATCCAGGCATTGAGCTGTCACATCATAACTTCTGCATTTTGGGGTTGTCATTTTCCTGTCTTGTCCTGCAAACAGGTGTGATCATCCAGGAGGAAAATAGATGAACTCAGAGATTAAATAGAGATCAAGAATTGAATTCAGTTGATAATTGATTGAGTGGGGGTTCACTCCGAAATTCTTTTAATTCATGAACTTTATGCAAAATCTCTGTGCTCAGAAATGGAAGAACAACTTGTGGCAGCCTCAGCACTGAGATGTTGTGGTCAGCTCTGGCTACTGTAATAAAACATCATAGACTGGATGGCAGAAAGAATAGAGATTATTTCTGTCACAGTTCTGGAGGCCAGGAGTCTGAGGTCAGGGCACCAATATAGGTGGATAGTATAGTGAGGGCTCTCTTTCAGGGTCACAGAAGACTACCATCTTTCTGCGTCTTCACCTGGCGGGGATGGGGGGGAGAGTGAGAAACAAGAGCAAGCTTTCAGGCGTCTATTCTTAGAAGGGCACTAATCCCATTATGAAGAACCTACCTTCATAAATTCATCGAAATCATATCTCTTTCCAAAATTACCATCTCCAAATGCTAAGATAATGGGATTAAAGCTTCAGTGTGAATGCTGAGAGACACAGTACATTCCACAGAAGGACTGAGGTTAATTCAGATGGGCTCTGTGGGAGCAGACTTAGCCTATGGGGGTGTCCCATAAGGTGATCAGAGGGCAAGATGAAGTTCCTGTGAGCTTAGAGCATAGTGTGCAGATTACTAGCAATGGTTTATGCTCACGTAGACAGAGCAGTTAAGAGTTAGGCAGTGTTCAGAGTACTTTACTTTATCATAGATATATTTTTAAAGATTTATTTATTTATTCTAAAGGCAGAGTTACAGAGAGGCAGAGGCAGACAGAGAGAGAAGTCTTCCATCTGCTAGTTCACTCCCCAGATGGCCACAATGGCTGGAGCTGCACTGATCCAGAGCCGGGAGCTTCCTACGGGTTTTCCACACAGGTGCAAGGGCCCAAGGACCTGGGCCATCTTGCACTGCTTTTCCAGCCACAGCAGAGAGCCGGATCAGAAATGGAACAGACAGGACTCGAACTGGTGCCCATGTGGGATGCTGGAGGTTCAGGTGGTGGCCTTATTTGCTGTTGCACAGTGCCAGCCCTATAGTAGGTGTCCTTCAGTTTGTTCTATTCTTCCCTTCAGAGCCCATTAAGAGACAGGCTTCTGTGAGGATACTGGTGCCGTTTCATTGAGGTGTCCCAATGTGTTGTTTTAGTAAAGAGCAATCTCAGAGTTGCAGGTAATTCAGTTGTTGCCCTGATCATATAACATCTTTGCATGTATTTGGGGACAGTTCAAAGAAAGACACATTATAAGAATATGGGGAAAGCCACTATAATCCAAAAGTTGTACTTTGGAAAGTTATATTTATTAAATAAAAGTTAAAAAAAGAATATGGGATAAACATGGGTATTTCAACAAAGTTAATGGAAAATAGAATTCAGATATAAGCAGTATACAGGAGGGCATTTGGCCTATATGTTAGGAGGCCAGTTGAGAAGCCTGCACCCCATATTGGAGTACTTGTTTTTTATACGCATCTCTAACTCCTGACTCCTGACTCCTCTGTTAATACAGAGGGAAAACATTGGTGATGGTTCAAGTAATTGGGTTCCTACCATTCAAGGGGTGAGGCCTGGACTGAATTCCCAGCTCAATGCTGTGGAAATGTTGTGAGCATTTGAGCTGTAAAACAGTGGACAGCAGCTATCTGTCTCTCAACTTCTCAAATAAATTAAGTGTGTTAAGAGTTTATTTTGGAACAAAAATTTTTATGCACCTAAATAGGAGTCATTAATAGGAAAATGTATGTTATGAAAAAATCTCTTCATATATTTGAATTTTTCCCTCCAAACAATCTTTATTTTCATTTTTTTTTGACAGGCAGAGTGGACAGTGAGAGAGACAGACAGAGAGAAAGGTCTTCCTTCGCCGTTGGTTCATCCTCCAATGGCTGCTGCGGCCGGCACGCTGTGGCCGGCGCACCGCACTGATCCGATGGCAGGAGCCAGGTACTCATCCTGGTCTCCGTGGGGTGCAGGGCCCAAGCACTTGGGCCATCCTCCACTGCACTCCCTGGCCACAGCAGAGAGCTGGCCTGGAAGAGGGGCAGCCAGGACAGAATCCGGCGCCCTGACCGGGACTAGAACCCGGTGTGCCGTTGCCGCAAGGTGGAGGATTAGCCTAGTGTGCTGTGGCACTGGCCTCGTTTTTCACATTTTAAAGCACTCTCTCATATACATATACACAGTTAGGCTTTCCTCCAAAGTGCCGGTTTCTAAAATAATTCTCTGAAGTTGGTGGGTTGGGTTATTTTCTCTGTCACCCCCACTTCTCACCCAGGGTGAGGATTTTTTTAAAGGTTTATTTATTGATTTGAAAGTCAGGGTTACAGAGCAAGAGATGGAGAGACAGATCTTCCATCTGCTGGCCTACTCCCCAGATGACCATAAAGGTCAGGACTGGGCCAAGCTGAAGTCAAGAGCCAGCAGTTTCATCTAGGACTGCCCCATGAGTATCAGGGGCCCAAGTGCTTGGATCATCCTCTGTTGGTTTTCCCAGGCCACTAACAGGGGACTGGATCAGAAGTTGAGCAAAGCCAGCATTGAGGCATAGAGAGTAAAGCAGCCAGCCACCTGTGATGCTGATATCCCATATGGGTGCTGGTTCAAGTCCAAGCTGTTCCACTTCCAATCCAGCTCCCCACTAATGTACCCAGGAAAGCAGTGGAACATGGCCCAAGTGCTTGGGTCCTTTCACCCATGTGAGAATTGTAGATGAAGCTCCGGTTCCTGGTTATGGGCCTGGCCAAGAACTGGCCATTGTGCCATTTGGGGAGTAAACCAGAGGATGGAAGATTTTCTCTCTGCCTCTCTCCCTCTCTGCCTCTTTCCCTCTTTCTGTCTGTTCTCCTTTCTCTGTGACTCTGACTTTCAAATAAATAAATATTACAAAAAATAAGAGTTAGAGGAACCAGGACAGGAACTGGCAGTGGCACCCATATGGCAGCTTTACATGATACAACACAACACAGACTCCCAGGGTGAGTTTTAACACAAGTTGTTGGAACAGCATGCTGACTTCCTCTTAGTTCTTGATGGGATCAGCCAGGGTCATTGAAAATACTCGTGTAAACCTGCAGGTACCAAAACCTGGAGTGGAGACATGAACTGCTCCAGGTCACCTCATGTGCCAAGGGTGGCTGTACATTGTCATGAGAGCCCTTCAATTCACAGATGTCTGCTCAAGGGCAGGTGCCTTGGCCTTAGAAGAAACAAAGGTAAAGATTGCATCTGTCACCAGAAGAAACAGCCACGTCTGTCATAGAGCCCAGAGACTTGACTTCTTGGCATCACCCTTGTCAGGGATTCCTGGGTCACCTTGAACAAGTCACCTAATCTCTTTGAGACCTACTTATGCAGTGCTAAGGAGAGGAGTTTAATGAGGTAGCTGTTGAGGCCAGGATCACAATCAGATCTGGAGATTCTGTAAGTTGCACAGATTCTGGAAGACACAGAGGCAGTCATAAGATATTTTCTTTGGTTTCTCAAGAATTAACATAATTAATACCTCTGCTTTCAGAATGAATCAGTAATGTGAACAACAGTTCTTTTTTTTTGACAGAGTTAGAGAGAGAGAGAGAGAGAGAGAAAGAGAGGTCTTCCTTCCATTGGTTCACCCTCCAAATGGCTGCTCCAGCCGGCACACTGCGCCAAAGTGAAGCCAGGAGCCAGGTGCTTCCTCCTGGTCTCCCACACAGGTGCAGGGGCCCAAGGACTTGGGCCATCCTCCACTGCCTTCCCGGGCCACAGCAGAGAGCTGGACTGGAGGAGGAGCAACCAGGACAGAATCCAGCGCCCCAACCGGGACTAGAACCTAGTGTGCTGGCACCGCAGGCAGAGAATTAGCTAAGTGAGCCATGGCACCGGCCTGAACAACAGTTCTTGATCTCAAATTGGACAAATTTTAACTGATGTAACAAGGAAGAAAGAGTGCAGATTTGTGCTGTCCAATATGGTAGCCACCAGCCACATGTGAGTATTTAAATATGAAATAACTTCAATAAAATAAAACAAGAAATGCAGATTCTCAGTCACATGGCCACATTTCAGGTGTTCAGGAGCCACCAATGCCTGGTGTCTGTTTTACAAGCTTCCTTCTGCCACTCAGCACTGCCCTGGAGCTTTGCCAGGACCAAAGGCTCCCTATCCTTGGAAAAGACTACAGGTGTTTTGGGCCTAGGGGGACTGGGCCCATCTTTGGGGAATGAAAGAATGGATGAAAAATCCCTTGAGGACAAAGCAGTGCAAGAAACCCCTAAGGCAAAGGATGGTTATATTGGTCAAGGGTTTGAGAAATATGGGAAGGCGGGGATGTTGGGAAAAGGATAAAGAAACGTGTGAACCGTTCTGTTCCTTTGTTCTTGACTGGTCCTGGAGCTCTGGATCACACAGGACTACAAGAGGGAAGTTCCTTATACAGATTATTACCCTATGCACAACTGATTCCTACAGTGGGAAAGTACGAGAGGAACAGGGATCTCCTAAGCCCCAAGAAAGGAAGGGCCTTCTCATAACTCAGTGCTGGGGAAAATGGTAGTCCCTTTCACATGTTAAAGAAGGAACAGGACAGTGGCAGGAATGGGAAGAAGTCAGGCTGACTTGAAATGAGGAAGAAGGTAGCCACTTTATCTGGAGGCTGGCAATTTAATTACAGAAGTGTGCAGTCAAAGCCATCTTATATTTTGAAGCGTAAGCTTCTGTGTACACAGAATCCATGCCAAAGGAGAAGGTTGAGTTCTGCCTTCCTTGCCAGCCTGGCTCGCGGGGGCCAAGCCTGTGAGGAGGCAGATGGGAGTGTAATTTGCCCTTCTGTCTGGAAGCCATCTGTGAAGGGAATCCCCTTTGTCTTCTGAACTGCCTTCCAGGCGCAGCCACGGGGATGACACTGAAGATGAGAGCAGCAAGTTCACTGACAATGTTGAGGAAGAGGCCGCACGTGGAAGAGCCAGCAGCAGTGACATTGGTGCCAGGTTCTGCCATTCCCTTCTGAGACCTGATGCATCTGGCACCTGATGGGGACCTAGAATGACAAAGTAGGTTTTTAAATAAGCCACTTCTCAGTCAGATCTCTGCCCTCCCTGAGCTTCTCAGCCGCCTCTCTAGCCCATATCCTTATTCCACTTTCCCTCGGATCTGCACATTGTTTTACTGCTTCTATTTCTTCCTTCTGCTTCCTGCCCCCTCTCCCCACTTTTGCCCATTTACTCTCTGGAGTTGTGAGTTCCGAGTGAGTTGTCAGTTCAGAAAATTGTTTTAGTCCATCTTATTTCAACACCTGTGAATGTTTCTATGCAGGCACCTGTGAAGCCACTGGGCATACTCTGTGACCCCGACAGACAACAGTTCTTGCTCTCATGAAGGCTGCCTCCTATTACATGAGCGAAACCTGAACAAATAATAAGTTAAGTGCATTATGCTTACAATTTATAATTCTGATGAGTGTGATTGTTTTGTCCTGTGTTCCCAGGTCCCAGTTTATCATCTACTGACTTAAAACTGGCTGGTGGTAATTCACATAGCTGTAGAACCCACAATAACACATTTCCTATTGTCATGGTCCTCATTTCTTTTCCATAATGGTGTAAGGAAATTTTGCTTTTCTTTCAAAGGCCACCTTGAACAAAAGAGGCTCTGAGACTCAGGATGTTTTGAGACCAAGGTTTTTAATTGTGGTGCTGTATCCAAGTAGCTGTGGAGATATAGGCAAGTCTAATCCTTCCTGAGCCTTGATTGTCTTCCTGAAAAATAAGGAAGCTGTTGTAGGTCTATGAGGTCACTTCATGCTCTGGGGTGTCTCTGAGTCAATTATGGAATAAGATGTCTGTAATAGAGATCAGTAACAACTGTGGTCAAGAGCATACCCAACCCTGATTAGGTTTCCTTCAGGAGCATCTCGCTGAACCTTTGGCCTGAGAATGCAGAACAAAAAGAGCATAATAGGAGATGCAATGCCTGGTGGGTGGGAGATCCAAGAAGACAAAGAGAAGAATGAGGTGACAGTAGATCCTGGGGTCACAAAAGTGGGTCTGAATGAGTGTACCTTCAAGCTGAGTTCGGGAAGGTCCAGAGAAAAGCAAAGAATGTGCACAGCATCATCACCCTCCCTAAATAGCAACTGGTACTGAGCAGCAAGGAATGAGATAGTGCCCTTATCCAGAACTCCTTGAGTATCTGAACAAGGAGATCGACAGAAGGAACGCAGCCCTGCTTTGTTCTCCCAAGGAAGACCTATGCCAAGAAGAGGGGATGTGCACAGGAGGCCTTACTCCAGACCCCAGAGCCTTGACCCTGGAACTGCCCTTCCAGCAATGCCCATCAGGTAAATGTGGGCATGGATGGATGGAAACACTTGGAGGTGGGCTGGGGATGCCAGTCATTACCTACACAGTTCCTCCTTTTAGGTCAGGAGATACAAAAGAAAGGTTCCCTTGCACCAAAGCAGTGGTGATACTAATCTTCAGCACATCTTCAGCCTTTAGAAAGGTTTTCACAACATTTTCTCCTGAGTTTTGCAAGTAATGCCCTCCCTAGGCATTGGCAACAGGCAATAAAGCCTGATCTATGCCCTGGAAGTGTCCAAGGGAGTGAGGAAAGATGGCCCCAAACCAGACAGTTCCAGTGGGGTGTGACAACTGCTGAGTGTTGGGATGCACTGGTTTTGGATGCAGCCCAGACGAGCAGTGTGTGGTGACATTGCTTCCTTATCCCTGCCACATTTATCACTGCTCAACACATGGATTTTCTCCTCAGACACTCTGAAGGAGTTGTCAGGATTCCCCTACAGAAATGAACTTTGCTGAGGATTTTTCAAAATGGAGAAGGCAGAGGATTTGAGAGGCCACTGGGACAGAATGCCCATGAGATGATGTCTTCTCTTTTCAGCCTCTGAGCACATGGTTACTGAGTGCTCCTACCTAGCTGTTACTGGTGCTGTTATGTGCTGTTGATGCAGAGTTGAATGAAATGTTACCCCAGCTCTCCAGGAGCTCCACCTGGAAAACAAGAAACTGCCAAAAGGCACGGGAAGTGCTGTGACAGACATATGACTTGAGTCCACGGTGGAGGGGGAGTGTTCACCTTGGTGTATGGACACTGATGCAGTTCTTTGAAGTCCTGTTCTACTATTTCTGCTTTTCCAAATATGTAGATTCAACACTATTTAAAGATTTATGTTTTTATTTGACAGAGTATTGGAGATGTAGAGATGGAGGGGAAGAGAGAGAGGGAAAGAGGAAAGAGAGAGAGAGAGAGATATGGAGTTCTTGGTTCCTGGCTTTGGTCTGGTCCAGATGTGGGTGGAAGGGGCCCAAGTACTTGAAGTATCATCCACTGCTCCCCAAGATATTTTGACAGGGATCTGGATCAAAAGCAGAGTGGCCATGACTGGAACAAGGACTCTGATATGGGATGTGGCCTTCCCAAGTTGTTGTTTAACCTGCTGGAAAATGGCATCTGCCCTCCCCCAAAACACTGTTAAATCATAGTAATATGTTAAGAGCATCATGCTTTCAGAATGAAAGAATTTCTTGTCCCACAGCTCCTGTGCCCATCCTTGGTATAGAAGGCCCATGTCACTGTCATACTTGAGATACATGGACCTGTGTGGAAAAGACACAGGACATTGTAGGATTTGAATTCTGGATCTGTCTTTGCTAGTCTGAATGACCTAGAATAAGCCAGCTTACCTCTCCCTGAGTGTAGGTCTCACCATCAGTAAAAGCAGGCAACTGCACCTAACTTGCAGGGCTGTTGAAAAGCTAAGAAGCACTGCATCTTAAGGCCTGATACAGTGCCAGGGCTGAAAACAGTACAGCTTCAACTTTGCCTCTAGTCATTATTGTCCTTGTGACAAACCTGCCTTCTCCCAAGTATAGAAGTCACTGCAGAATATTCAACATTTTCTTTTTTACAAGATTTATATTTACTTGAAAGTCACAGTTATGCAGAGAGAGGAGAGGGAGAGAAAGAGATCTTCCATCTGCTGGTTCACTCCTCAGATGGCCACCACGGCCAGAGCTGTGCTGATGCAAATCTGGGCGTTGGGAGCTTCTTCTGGGTCTCCCACGTGGGTGCAGGGACCTGAGCCCTTGGGTCATCTTCAACTGCTTTCCCAGGCCATAATAGAGAGCTGGAGAAGAAGTGGAGCAGACAGGACTCGAACTAGTGCCCATATGGGATGCCAGCACTGCATGCAGAGGCATTACCCACTATGTCACAGTGCTGGCACCGTATTCAACTTTTTCTGAAGAAGGTATATTTGTTTTCAGAGGGTGAGGAGCATGATACCCTCAGGACATTGGTCCTCATGGAAAGGCCATGCTCTGTGCATCTGGGCTCAGCACAGGCCACTGCCCTGGGAAAAAGCCCTTGGAAAGCCAGCTAAGGGAGCAAGAAGAGCTCCAGTCAAGTAGAAAATCAGAAATCATCTCTGCTCTGCAAAGGGACATCTTAACATCAGATTTAGAGTGCCAGCGAGGTCATTAGAAACCTCAGGAACCAGGTGTGGTGCCTGTCAGTTACAAATGATTATTTGTTTAGTCTGGAAAGACCCCAGAAGTTGAGTTCTATTGCCTCCTTCATGAGATATTCTGTGATGAGAACAAGAGATGGCTGTGTGGTAGCCCCACACTTTTCTTTCTTTCTTTTTCTTTTTTTAGATTTATTCATTTGTTTGAAAATCAGAACTTTAGAATTATTTTTCTAGTTCTGTGAAGAATGTCATTGACATCTTGATGGATATTCAATTGAGTCTGCAAATTGGTTTGAGTAGTATAAATAAGTTAAAAATACCAATTCTCCCAACTATGAACAGTAGTGGTTCTCCATTATTTGTTTCTTCTGTAATTTCTTTGATTCAGATTTTCTAATTTTCCTTGTAGAGATCTTTTACATTCTTATTTCAATTTATCCCAAGGTAATTTGTTCTTTTTGAAGTCATTGCTCTTATTATTTTCATATCAAACTTCTACTTGTTGGTTGTTGCTTTCTTATCCTGCAGCTTCACTGAAGTAGTTTGCCTATTCTAACAGTCTTTGATGTAGATGTTAGGCTTTTCTACATAGAGACTCATGTCATCTACAAATGGAGATGTTTTAACTTCTCCTTTCCTATTTGTATGCCTTTGTTTCTCTTGCACAATTGATCTGACAGAAACTTCTTGTACTATGTTGGATAAGAGTGGTGACGGTAGACAACCTCATCTGGTTCCAAATCTTAGCTGAGATTTTTCCAACATTTCCATTCGCTATGACATTGACTGTGGGTTTGCCACTTACTACCTTTATTATGTTGAAGTATGTTCCTTCAAAATCAAATTAATTCAGGGCTTTTATTTTGAATGGATATTGAATGTGGCAAATGCTTTTTCGTTATCTACTGAGATGATCATGTAACTTTAATCTTTTGTTCCATTGAGGTAATTTGTTATATGTATGATTTCTGTGTTGAACCATCCTCACATCCCTGGGATGAATCTCACTTGTTTGGCACAGTGATCTTTTTAAATACGGTGCTGCAGTCAGTTTTCTAGCAGTTTATTGAGAATTTTTGCATCTGTGTTCATGAGAGATGTTGGCCTATAGTTTTCATTTTTGTGGTGATGCTTTGTCATTGTCCAGTTTTGAAATAAAGGGAATTCTGACCTCATGGAGAACTTGTTAGGAAGGATTCCCTTGCTCTACATTGCTTTGAATCATTTCAGATAAATTGCTGTTAGTTCATCCTTAAAAGTTTGATAGTACCTGTTAACCAGGTTAGTAACATCAGTTGTTACTAATACAGTTACAAACATCACAAAATGGATGGAAGAATCTACGTCATTGGAATTAGAAATCCAACACAGTTGTTATGGTACTGGAAACACCTCTACATTTATTTCAAACTTTTTTTTAGTTGTTTTGGAGATTAAATAAAAAGCACACATTTTGTTTTCATTATGTTATTGCTTTCTCTTGATTTTTCAAATTAAGTTTACAAAGGAATTTAAATAGATAGAAGGAAACTTTAAAGTAACCTCATTCATGTATAGAGGAAGAACATACAGATAATAAAAACTCAAAAGGCAGTTCCTCTAAGCCAAATATGCCCAAGGGAGAGAGAATGGGTTGTAGTGAAGCAGAAGGGGAACATAGTTAGGAGATGTATCACTAACCCAAATGAGCGCCTTGGAGTCATCAAAGATGGGATTCTGAGCAGCAGAGTTTTGTTCAGTCTTTGTACTTCCTTAGAAATGATTCACCATCTCTGGCAAGTTAACCTGAAACTTAGCTGATCCACGAGGTTGGAAGACATTAGAATCCAGAAGCCTATTGAATGAGTCTAGTGTTATTCTGGACCTTAGGAGAGAAAAGTGGACGATAATATGCTATTGGTAGAATAAGGGGAACGAACAGAATCAACAATGTTTCTAAAAAGAATAAATGACAATGAGAATTGAGTTTTAGGAAAGAAAAAGGGGTATAGTATCTTGGTACACTGGGGTTGTTCTCTGAAACACCTTCATCCCAAACCATATTCCCTTCCATATCATCCTCCCTGTATTCATTTCAAACTATGACCCCTAAACCTCCATAATCTCATTTTTAGTTCTAAGCTCTAATAAGATATATGAATTGAAAGATATTTCATATTCTCATTCAGTGACAAAACCTTATAGAAGAGGCGAGAGACTATGCATTGTCTTTATTTACCTGCATTGTGAGAATGTTCACATATTTCCTTGCCGACATTATGTGTTTGGCTAAATGTTCTGGCTCTGATGCAGTGAAGTACAAGTACTGCATGGCTTATGTGGTATTTACATCCTATTGCCTTGCTAAAGACCAAGAAGATCTGTCTTTGAAAATACATTTGACTTTCATAATTTCAGATACAACATTGTGGCCGTGAAGCTTTACACGTACGTATATGGTAAGTAGAGGTGCATTGCATGTAGAAGGTGAACATTTCACTTAGGATCTGTGCTCTAAGGTGTCTGTTTCCAATTCTTACATGTGACCAGCAGACATAGTGTGGTGCTGTGTCTTATTCTATTTGATTTTTGAGTGTGGAGGGCATGAAATCTTGCTCAGACGTTCCCTTCTGTAGTTCAATGCTGATCTCCTACCTTGAGAAAACCTGGTCTCTAGACTGCGGGACTTCAGTTAATACAAAGATGAAGCCATAGACTGTTTTCATCTGCCAATGTCATGCCCTGTGGATGAATGTGTGTCACTTGAACCTCAGGGAAATTCCAGACTGGATGTGTACAATTTTAGCATGCCCCAGACCCCACACAGAAGTGGTGACATGAGTGTCTCAGATATGTTGGCCTATATAGTAGCCAAGACCCCAAGATTACAGTGGTGTTCTTAGCAGAAAGGAATGTCACACACCAGGCAAGAGCCTTAGAGAGAATCACGGATATTAAATAGCAGATCAAATTACATCAGTCAAAGACCCTAATCTCATACTTCTCTTGGACATCTCAAAGAATCTGAAATCCTCGATGATAGGAGTTGTGTTGCATATAGGAAAGAAAGCTTGCAGATGCCTCCATATTTTGGTCCTAGTAGCCCATGAGGCACATATATGCCCTGGAAAATGATGCTGTAATAAGTGCTGCTCCCTTTATTCACTGGCCACTCTGCCAGAACCAGAGAACATGTTCATTTAAATATGGCCAGAGGAGTCATTTCCTGTCCCTCTTCTTTGGGACATTGCACTTTCATGATCATCTCAAGGATTGTGATGAAAGTGAAATGTTGTCATTTGTACAGTGCTTTGCCAAATGCTGGGTATAAATTCACCAAGAAGTTATCACTGTTACTTTGTTTTTATTAACACTACCCTAAATCCACCCCTGTACAATGTAAAGTAGGACATGTAATCTTGTGATGCTTTAGTTTATGATTTTTAAGATTAAGAATTTGATGAATAATTATTTCTGCCATAGAATATGAAGATCAAAGACAGCTGAAAATGAATTTCTTCATACCTTTGATTCATCTCAGAAACTGATATCTTACACATTAGAGTGGGAAGATGCTGAGGGGTTCAGGACCAGCCTCATTAGTGGAATTCAGCTACCATTCAATAGGACTTAGCCAATAAGAAAATTTATCAGGCAATGTTACATAAAAACTGCAGATGGATCCTGTTCAATATGTAGATAAACTGAATGCAAATATGAAAAGAATACCATCAGATTTGCAAGTTTTCCCACATGGATGTTCACTGTGTATTGGGGGGTGGGGGTTCACATCAACTATTTGTGTCAGTTGATATCTTGAAAAGGCTCTTGTGGGGCTCGAATGAAACCCGTAAGTGTCAAGTGTAAAGTGTCCGTCAAGTGATGGTGAAACAGGGCAGGCCCACTTAGAGGAAGACACTGAGGATGTAAGGGCATCTAACTGGCTTTCAGTTGAATGAAATGCCCATGTGCTGCCCCTGTCAGGGCAAAGCCAGCACAACCCTTGAGTGCAACAGAAAGTCTACTGAGATGGGATACAAAACATTTAAAAGTGAACCCTTGGCTTAGTGTTTTGCTGTGCTTTTGTTCCTAACAGATTATTGGGTCTAAGAAGCTGAAGAGTCTGAGAAGAACATCATGGCAGTTTATAATTCAACATCTCTCAGTGGTGGAAAAGCCTTGTGGTCTCTTTTGACATAAAGAAAAGTTGGAGTGACTTTATGACAACCCTTAAAGTAAAAATTGTTAGGAAATGAGTCCTGCCTTAATCTTTTAGAACAGAGGAATGAGAAATATGCTTAGACACTTTTGGGAAAAGGTAGGACTGTGGTTTCAGCCAGGGGTACACAACTGTGGAGGCTGTGTTGAGTGGGTGGTCCCCTTAAGACATTAAGAGGTGGTCCCCTTAAGACTTTCAGAGGTGGTCCCCTTAAGACTTTAAAAGGACCAATCAGGCTTGTGCATCAGCCAGGTGGCCTAGGCAACTGGAAGGCAGTGGCTCCCAAGATTCCATGACACCCCCGGTGTTTTGATTCTGTGACAGTAACTGCCAAGTTACCTGGAAGTGAAGCCCTACTTCTCTCACTCTGTCAGATGTTGAGCAATAAGCAGGAGCTTATGCTCTGAGCTCTGGCACCTGACTGAATCGAGATTAAAGGCGTTAAAGTGTTGTGGGGTGTTTCCTAACAGTAAGTTGGGAGGTACAGTTATCTACAATTATCCTCATCTATCAGTCCTACTGAAAGAGGTTTCATTTTCTTTAACTCCTCTTTTTCTTGGGTGTCTTCTTCCTAGTCCCTGGATATACTCATTTTGCTACAAGCATCGATATGGCACTGACTCTCGGTCCCTCACTTGACGTGAGGGTAGAAACCAGTGAGCAATTAAGCTCTCAACTGGCAAAGAGCCAACGAGAATCAAAAGAACTGAAGGAGAAGCTTCTTAGAGCTGAGGCTAAGGCCTACCTCCTGGCAAAGCACCTGCAGGACCACAGTAAGTTCGTTCTTTTCCCTGTGTTTAATGTTTTATTTCTAAAAAAGAAATATAAATAAAATAGAGAAATTTGTTAATATAGATTGAATGGGAGGCACAGCATTATTCATGTTCCCATTCCACAATAAGTTCTATAGGTTCAGTGTCACCGAAATGATGAGTATTTGATGTCACCTCTTGGAGAAATGACCTGTTTGCTAACCTTGATCCTTCTCTTCTCTCTACCAAATAAGTTACATAGCTACCATGCTCTGAGAAGGATTAGCGTTAGTAGTTGCAGCATCAGTTGGTTGTGCAGGAATAACTGAGGCACAAGTTCAGCCAATTTTCCACATTTTCACTGAGCTGTAGGGTGGGAATTCTGACACTGTCCCGCTCCAGCTGAGTCACTTTGCCAAGTCCCTTCAGGTGCATTTGAACTCTTCTTCGCTCATTTGCTGCCAATGTAGTATTTTCTCAAATGTTATTTTAAATCTTTATCCAATAAATTGGTGGGAATTATATACTACTATAGCTTTGGTGTTTCTGTGACTACTTTAGAGTTACTTAACATAAGTGAAGATGAGCATCTTTTGATTTGATTATTGTATATAACTCTTGTCTATTCTCTGGCTGGATTATGGTCCACTTATACTTTATTTCTTGAACTGTTTATTAAGTAGAGCCATTAAGCCTTTGGTAGTAGTATAAATGAAAAATACATTATATGGGGCCAGCGCTGTGGCATAGCAGGTAAAGCCACCACCTGCAGGTGTTGGTTTGAATCTGGCTGCTCCACTTCTGATCCAGCTCTCTGCTATGGCCTGGGAAAGTAGTCTAAGATGGCCCAAGAGCTTGGAACCCTGCGCCTGTGTGGGAGACCTGGGGGAAGAACCTAGCTCCTGGCCTCAGGTTGGCACAGCTCCAGCCATTGTGGCCATTTGTGGAGTGAGCCAGTAGATGGAAGACTTAGCTCTCTCTCCCTGCCTCTGAATCTCTATAACTCTGCCTTTCAAATAAATGAGTAAATCTTTAAAAAAAAGTTAACTGAAAAAATAAGAAATAAAATATTAATATTTAAAAAAAAGAAGGGATTAGAAAAAATTCCCTGAGGGGCCGGCACTGTAGTATAGTGGGTAAAGCCACCGCCTGCAGTGCCGGCATCCCCTATGGGTGCCGATTCAAGACCTGGCTGCTCCACTTCCAATCCAGCTCTCTGCTGTGGCCTGAGAAAGCAGTAGAAGACGGCCCAAGGCCTTGGGCCCCTGCACCCATGTGGGAGACCCGGAAGAGGCTCCTGGCTCCTGGCTTTGGATCGGCCAAAGATTGAAAGACCTCTCTCTCTGTCTATCTGCTTCTCCTTCTCTCTGTGTAACTCTGGCTTTCCAAAAAAATATATAAAGCTTTTTTTAAATCCCTGAACAAATATAAATAAAATGGAGATTATAAGTGTCCTGTCCCTGGGAGCTAAAGAAACAAAGAGGAGGAAATTCACACCAAGAGCTTGATGGTGTAGCTCCACTTCCTGACAGACAGTGACCTTAGCAGCCCGCTCACCTTTCCACTGAGGCAGGTATATGTGTGTGCGTGTCTTTCCTCAGATTGTGAAGAGTATGAAGATCTCATTGAATCAATGCTGAGGGAGAAGCCGCACTTCCTGGAGGGGCAGCTGGCAGAGGAGCTGCTACCTGCGGAGAATCTCAAGTAAGGGGGCTCTCTCGGGTGGGCAGGTGGAAAGGTGAATGCATCTCTCAAGTGGGGCAGCTCAGCTGGGGAACCAAGAACTGATGTGGCCAGGAGAAGGGCAGGGATTTACATGGTGGGCTGACCCCTCAGCTTTATAAAGCAGGCAGACAACAGAGAAATCACCAAATTGTAGGCTGCAGTGGCTATTTAGAACCTCTTTTTGACTTGAAAAACGAGGCACTTATTGACTTGAAATTCACATACAAAATTGAAGAAAGCGAACCACACAGAGACGTTTTATATCCACACAGTGCTGTAGGATCCTCTCCTCATTAACTGTGTCTCCATCACCTCATGACCGTGGATGCTGTCCTAGATTCTCCCTGTCAGTCGTTATTTCTACTGAAAGCCATTGTGCCTGGCATGTTTCTGTGTCTACCTTTGTGTCCACTCGCTGCACACTGCATTTTTATAAGGAAAGGTCTGTGGCTGGAGTGAGGAATTTAAGGAACATGTTGGTGAGGGAGCTGAGGAAGAACCGTGGTGTTGTTTAGAGAACCAAAAAATCAGCCCAGTGTCTAGTAATCTCGCAAGGTCTGTCTCTCTACTAAAGAGGAATCTCTTGCTCCATCTTTTCCTCTTCCCTACTGTGGGCATTTTCCCACACAGGCAGTGATGCTGCTTAGAGGGCCCTGTGAGCACAGTCTCACCAAATCTCTGCAGAGACACAGAACACACCATGGGGCCATTTCCACCTTGACATTTTCTCTCCTGTCACACCTTAGGAAATGTGGTGTTCAAATTCAAGAGCAGGCCCAAGAGCTGACCCAATTACAGCAGAAGTTACAGGAAGGGAGAGCTCTTTCTCAGCTCATTCATCAAAATCTCCAGGCCCTCCTCACCCTGCAGGACCCTGACAGCTGCCAGAGCCGGCAACTACTCACTGAGCTGCTCAAGCTGACAGAGCACCTTGTTGCCAAACTCAGCACAGGTAAGGTGGCCAAGGCTCTGAGACTTAAGATGGTCTCAAGTTGGCATCCGACTCCACACTTCTTCAAAGAACATTTACCAACAGTCTGTACGTTTGTGTAAACAATTCTGTAAACAGTTCTCTAAACATTTGCGGCCATTTTTGGTCAGGGTACTTGTGTAGGAACAAAGAGTGGGAAATGCAGAGCTTTGAAGGTCCCAGGGCTGCAGAGATCTCCTCCCTGATGCAATTGGCCTTGAAGCAGGAGGCCGCATCCTCTAGCTTTCTTTTTTTATGCTTGGATTTCCATTTTATTTCCATTGAAATACACTTACCTTTTTATAAAGATTGATTTTTTATTTTATAGGCAGAGTTATGGGGATGGGCGGGAGAGAGAGAAATTTACTGTTGAATTGATAGTATATACAGACTTTTCTAAACCCAGATCTGGGATTTTCTTTTTTTTCCCCCAGAGAAACCTTTTGGGGAACGGGAATAGGAGAGGGAGAAGGTGGGGTGGGAGCTTCAGTGAGGCTCCTGATGCTTCCTTCACCAGGGAGGCAGCCATGCACGGTGTCAGAGGTCTTTGCTCCCTAGCAGGGCAGGCAACCGTTTGCCAGAGCACATGTCCTGCCCATGTGTCTCTATCCCTGTGACTCAATCTCAAGCTCTATCACCGCCAGAGAAGGTGTGGTGGGAGGGTGGGTATGGAGGGAAGAGTTACTGTATTCCCTCCAGTTTCAAAACACAGGAGAGAGGATGTGACTGGAGGCAGCTTGTGAGAGGGAACAAAAGCCACAGTGCAAGAGTGGAAAGTCTCGGCTGCTCCTCAGCGTGTTTTCACACACGTGTGACAGATCTTTTGTGGATTTCAATCTCCTTGTCTGTAGAGTGTCAAATAATCTGTTTCACAGTAGAAGTAACACTATGGCCATCTCCTGTGGGATATTCACACCCTGGTAACACTCCCTGACAGCCACAGCCCCCTGCATTTTGCAGCTACCTCTGGATTTCAGCCTAGCAAACCATGTGGCCTTTCTCTTCCCTGATGAAGTTGACTGAGCTCCCGAGTTCTCTAGAACACTATGCCATGCCCTCAGTGTTCCATCTTGGGCATTAGGTCTGACTGGAGCCACTAATGCCCTACACTCTCTGGGTGGCCACAGAGATCCTGGTGGACCAGAGGCTCTGTAGAACTCACACTTCCACCCAGTAGCAGTACACAGAGTTCACTGTCCATTCAGTCTCCAAGACAATGAAGAGCAAATTCGCATTTGGCTGTTCTCAACCCAACAGCCAGGTAGCCTATTGCTGGAGCTGATGTTGTTGGGGGCCAGATGATCTTAGGGTTTCCAGAAAATGAGGCCACGGGAGATGTGGGTAACATCCTGTTTCAATGGAGAGAATGGGATCACCTGGCTCCAAGGACATATGATCAGGCCGGGATGGTGGCCTGGAGACACACTGTAGCCTCTGAGGCTGTTGCCAAAGTCCCAGATGTCTCTCATGGAAAAGTAGAAGTCCTGGTGGCGGTAGCTGTGGTGTTGGACCATTTCCTGAAGGTGTCCTTCCTTATCTGACTTGATTTACAGTCAACCAGACATCTGGGAACCAGGAGGAGCCTTATGTGGACTCTCCCCATACCAGGTAGGTCTGCCAGCCCTGTGGACTTTGACTCTGTAGGGATACCTGAAGTGTCACAGTAGATCCTGGGAGAGACAAAACAGGCTGAGGGAGCCATGGCACTCCCACAGGACCATGTCCTCCTGTCTCAGAAGACAATATTGCATCTTGTCGTGGAGTTGCCCAAAGGGGTTCGCATGGCCTCTTCCACTCACTGCCCAAGAGATAGTCTTAGGGTTGACTCAGACCAAGTGGCCTTTATGTGGAATTCTGGAAGTCACCACAGTTTCCCTGGCTCACAAGAGGAGAGGGCCACTCTCTGGACTACATTCAATTTCTGTCCATGCAAGGGCATTCCATCTGTGGGTGGCACAAAAAGTGATCCATTGAGATCCCAGAGCCAGCCATCAGAAGGCAGAGGGAGCAGTCTGAGGAGTGGGGGTGAGAGAGCCAGAGTGCTGGGGTACAAGACCTCCTCAGCAGGCGTATCTGTCATCATCAAGATATCTGGGGAGTTGATGCCTGAATGGGTCTCAGGGGTGACCCACAGCTTCAGTGAGGCTCCTGGTGCTTCCTTCACTGGGGAGGCAGCCATGCAGGGTGTCAGAGGTCTTTGCTCCCTAGCAGGGCAGGCAGCTGTTTGCCAGAGGACATGTCCTGCCCATGTGTCTCTATCCCTGTGACTCAGTCTTCAGCTTGTCACCGCCAGTCCTCTCAGAGTCACCTTGTGACCAGGGAGTGGGACACCTGCTGGGGCCCATTTTTCCTCTAGCCACAGATGCACTGTTACTGCTTTGGAGGGCGGGCATGAGTTGGTGCTACTCACGTCCCATGTTTGTAAATGTGCCTTATCTCCACACTCCAGCAGGCCAAGTCTCAGGCTGGCCCAGCTGGAGCTTCTCAATGGCCTGCCTAAACCCAGAGTGGGACCCTGGTGGCCCTGTCCTATGGACAACATTGTGGAGGTGGCTTACGATGAGATCTGTGCCAGTGTCTGGAACCTCCAGCAAGAAGAATGCTTCTTCAGGGAAGCCGGCCTTGGCAGTGAGTACCTCTGGGGCAAGGTGATGCTTCGAGCCCCAGGGTTCTCCCCAGTACACAGCCACAGGTCTGCCTTGCAGCCACCAGCCCTAGCTGAGTAACAAGAGCACTGTGTGCTGGAGCAGGGCCCATGGCTTCATGGTAGGAAACACCAGATTACACAGCATGAACACATGTGGAATTTGGGGATCTAAGCATAGTACAGCAACTAGAGTTGGAGTCATGTGGTTCCCCAGAAACACCCCATTAGATAATACCACCTCGTGCCCACAGCAGTGTATCCGACCAGCCAGAGGCTTGTCAGCACAATGAGTCTGGCTAAAAACGATGGATGAGACTAAGAGCCTTCAGCAGCAATCTCTTCACAAACTGCTGAAACTTTGTAACCGCTACCAGTTCTGGAAGAATACAGGAGAGTAGGAAAAGATAAACAGGAGCACAGGGCCCAAATGAAATGAACCCAAAAAGCAGAGGGTGTGAAAAACTCCAGTGGTCACTGAGGTCAAGACTGTGGTGAGGCAGTTAGAAATCGAGTTGAATTGATTGTCCATAACAAACCATGAGAAAAAGAAAACCCAAGACATCCCAGTGTGGAGCTGACACTTCCCAGCAAAATAGCAGAGGTCAGATGAATTGACACCCAGTTAATGAAAAATGTGCTGAAAAAAAGAGCAACAGATATCACTACTCACACGTTCTAGTACCTTTGAGTGATACTGCAGAGATATCTCTATGGAGATACGAGGCCTTAACACGTCTACCAATGACCACAGCATTCAGGGAAGCCCTGCCATTCGAAACACCTAGGAGTCCTGTGGGTATCACCAACCCAGCGACTGGCAGGGTAGGCAGGGAGAGTCAAGTATCCCACCTAGCCTGCCATTAGAATTGTGCGTGCCAGGGCTGAATGTTGCTTGTTGGCAGCACGGGGCAAAGATGGGCACAAAAAACACACTAAGTTGGGGTATAGAGCGCAATAGAGACCCTGAAATGTAGTGGGTGATGGGCGGTC
This sequence comes from Oryctolagus cuniculus, assembly GCF_964237555.1. Taxonomy (NCBI): domain Eukaryota; kingdom Metazoa; phylum Chordata; class Mammalia; order Lagomorpha; family Leporidae; genus Oryctolagus; species Oryctolagus cuniculus. Next base: position 94,758,681 of record NC_091443.1, on the reverse strand, counting down.
CGAAGACTACCCTGGCAGGCAAGCAAAGCCACTATCTAGATTAAGTGCCTATCTAAACGCCAGCTTCTGAGCCACCAAGACAACCACACTGGGGTATGTACACATCTAGGCTGTGCGTGGGTAAGCCTAGTCCTCAGTGGGGCCTCCCCTGTCTCATTCCATTTGCAGTCGGCCCGACGGCTCTGGATCAGGAGCGGCCTTCCCTAGGTCCTGCCCTGCCCAGGTAGGTCTCCCGACCCCGTGAAGGCCCCGCCCCGGGGCTGGGATCCCGGCAGACTTCCCCGCTATCCCGGGAGGCCCAGGGCTGGGCCGCGTGGTGCCCGCACACCCACTGCCCCCCTCGGCCCCGTGTGTCTGTGGGCCCGGTGGCAGCATGGCCTCCAAGCGTGCGAGTGACACGGAGGTGGCTGTGGCCTGCCCCCACCCCTGGGGAGGCCGTCCCGGGATCCGTGCGGACCCAGTGGCCCCCTAGGACGTCCTGCAGTCCCGGTGGCTGTCCCGCTTTCCACGCGGAGGCTGACCGGAGTCTGGCCCGCAGTCACGACCCAACCACATCACTCAGCCTTCGGTGGGCGGCACGGGGACAGGTCCTCGGGGAATCCCGGGCCACTCCACAGAGGCTGCGGAGGCAGACTGTGGTGGAGGAGGGGTTCTGACGGTGGCCAGAGGGCTGTCCCACCTCGACAAGCCAGGTGCATTGGTGGTGCCAGGTGCGGCCTGGGCAGTCGATGCATGCCGCAGAGCTCCTGCGAGGGTCCTGGAGTGCTTTGGGCGGGGTCAGAGCTCTGGGGTCCGAGTCCATTGTCTGCCTGGCCCCGGGCCCGGGCCCGGGCCCGGCCCGGCCGTGCCTGCGGCTCAGTCCGCGGCTCTCTCCAGCAACCCCTGCAGAGCTGAGAGCTGGCCTCTGGCGGGGGACGAGGACAGCCTCTGGGGCCCACGTGCCCATAGCCACGCAGGCACTGGCTTCCCTGGGCCGGCAGGCAGGGCCCGGGGGTCGACCACCTGCCGCGTTGGTGACCCTGCTGTGGTTTTCCTTCCCACCCCAGCGGGCCCGAACTCGAGCTGCCCTGGCTGGGGCAGTTCCCTGTCCCATGTGCAGCCATCGCGGGACCCCGTTGGCCGTGTCCTGCGGCCGGGCACGTGGCCGTGGCGTACCTCCAGGTCTGTGACAGCGCCTGGGGCCTCCGGCGGGAGGAATGCCACATCTTCCAGACCATAGACATGTTCGGTGAGTCCTCCCGGGGCAAGGTGTCCCCGCTGAGCCACTGGGGCTCATCCCTGGACAGCGCCAGTCTTCCTTCGCGGAGCCAGCTGCGAGGCTGAGTCCCGGGGCACAGGGCCGCCTGAAGCGGGGGGGCGGGTGGAGGGGGGGGCCGGCACACAGGGCCCAGGTCTTGTGAGACCCCATGGGTGGTGGGTGTGAATGAAGCATATCCACGTTCACTGCGGTGTCCGGGTCGGGCCTGCCTCTGGGGTGTGGGTCACACTGTTTGGCCCCGCCTGACACGCAGCTTGCCAGGTCCCGCGGGGCACGTCGTTGCGGCCCCAGAGGCTATTCCAGGGCAGGGCCAGCGCCCGCAAGCCTGCGCGCTTCAGGCTGGCTAGGAAGAGGGGGCCACGCCAGCAGCCTTCAGCCTGCTTCCTTCCCAACCCGCAGACAGCCCCTGAAAGCCGCAGCTCCCAGCTGTGGCAAGCAGACAAGTGGTCCCTGGCTTTCGCATCAGCTGGCGGAGCGCCGAGCGCCAGAGCGCTCTGGAACGCTCTGCGTGCCCTGGGTGTTCCGTGTGCCGGGGGGAGGCCTGAGTCGCCGGCCTCGACGCCTCTCCCAGCGACCACAGCATTCTGGGAAGCCCTGGAATAGCCTCTGGGGCCGCAACGACGTGCCCCGCGGGACCTGGCAGGCTGCGTGTCAGGCGGGGCCAAACAGTGTGACCCACACCCCAGAGGCAGGCCTGACCCGGACACCGCAGTGAACATGAATATGCTTCACACCTGTGGGGAGCAACTGGGAGCAACCCGGACTAGACTAAGTTACTGGAATTAAGACTTATTCTATGCATCTGCTCTCCCACAATATGGCGGTGGGTGAGGAGTAAACAGCTTCTACACAGCTTCTACACCGGCCGCAACAGCCATTGGGGGGTGAACCAACGGAAAAGGAAGACCTTTCTCTCTGTCTCTCTCTCTCACTGTCCACTCTGCCTGTCAAAAACAAACAAACAAAAAGACTTACCTTTTTTTGCCTCCCTTGATATTCCTGAATCAGACACTCACTCTCCCAATGCATGTAAATTTACCTGTAGCATTCCAGTCAGACACTGTGTGACACAGTTACTTGTACTGGGATCTTAATGTGCCTTTTACTGTCTGATTTTTATTTGTAGTGTACCAGATGTATGAAGAGAAGGTAGCAGGTTATCTTGGTCCTAACAAACCCAAGTAAGTCTCCAACTTCTGTTACTGCTTACTTTGTTTCAACACTTGGGGAATCTAACTCCAGGGAGAAAACAGCATGTGTTGGGGTGACTCACCATAACCCCTAAGCCCATAGCCGAATGTTTGTAGGAACAAAGTTATTCCTTATCATGTGAGCGACCTGCAAGTTTCCATTGTTTTCCCCACTCTCTCCCTTGGATTAACTACAGGGCAAGCGCAGGTCAACCAGCCTACTCAGGGAGTTTGGTCAGTCCTGGCCACTGCCCTGCCACACTCAAGGCAGGGTGATCCCTTTCTGCCCTCAGCTTGTTGCCCATGTGTATTTTTGCCTTCCACTGATAACACAAAATGAGATGGGACCTGACCTCGTCAGATGGTGGGCAACAGGCTGGGGTGAGAAACCTGGGGTGCTAAAGCACCTCCTCAGCAGGTGCATCTTTGTGACTGAAGCCTGCACACTTCATGCCTTCATTGGTTTCTCACATGACCAGTAGTAGGTTCTGTTTGGCTCATTAGTATCAGTGGAGAGGGTGCCAATGGTGGGTGGCACAGCTTTTTTCCTGAGTAGCTCACTGCCCCTGTCCCTCAGTCTCGGGCTCTGTCTGCACTCCCACTGTGAGGCTTCAGCTTGATCAAGCAGTGAGCCACTGGATGGGCTCCCTTTCCTTTGGTGACAGAACCTTTGCCCTGCTGTTTAAGCCAGGAAGGTCGTGGGAAGATTGCTCCTTTTGTTAATTTCTTATTCCCTTCCGCACCTCCAGGGTCTGTCTGAAGCTGCCCAAACCAGAACAGCCTGAGTTCCTGCTCAGCCCAGTGGCGTGTCCATATCCATCTTTAACCATGCCATCACTTGTGGATTGCACCTGCCGCACTGCTGGCAGTGACTGGGGTCGTGTGCAGGTGCCACACTTCTGCCTGTTTGTTTCTGCTAGTAAGTATTCCCAAGGAAATTTGGCCAAGTTCATAATGATCTCCCTGTGTGAAAACAGGACATGTACCCTACACAGTTCTCCCCTTGCCATTCAGTGTAGTTTTGCACACCGAGCCTAAGGCACATTGTGTTCAGGGAGTTGTACGATAGAGTTAAGGCACCATCATCATTTAGTCTGCAGCCATTGCTTCCTGTTTGTCCAAATTCATGTACACATCACCCAGTATTTACTCTCATGTCTGTACTTAAATCCCTCCTCTCCTTTCAGGTGGCACATTGAAGGCTTGTCCTCAGAAACACTTGAATGGAATACTAGGTTGTCACCTGTCGAAGGTGCCAGTCTCACATGCAGAGTTGTGGGTGAGACTACAGGGATACACCTGTCTTCAAGTCCCAGTGGATCCGCAATTAGCCTCTGGTAGCAATGAGGCCAGGCATAGTGATTCCTCCAGCACCTGCAGCTTTGCAGAAAACATCGATTCAAGAAACCAGTTGTTGCTCCACAAAGGTAAGAAAGAAAAGGGCACAGGAAGCTTCCATTGATACATGGATTTTCACTGTGTATGGGTGAAGGAGACAATTCAGACCCCGTCGTGTTCTCTGAGGGTCAAGTTGAAGTCTGCAGTGCTGTAACATGGTAAAGTGAGCCAATGCCTGATTTTAAGCATCCGCTCTGCCTCCAGGTCATCGGCTTCCCAAATATTTTATGTTGAACTTGGCCAAGTTACTTATCACTGGCATTTATATCTCATCCCCCATTTCAGACTGTGCTATTATTAAGCACCATAATTTCCAGAGTGACTGGCTAAGAATAGCTCAGTATCCTCTTTAGGTGTTTAGTGACTCGTTTAATTTGCATATAGTTGAAGACTAACAAAGTGATCTTGTACTTTTGTTCCATGTGCAAATCAACCATGTTTGTAGTGTAACTTCCCAGGGACTGTCTTTGATAAGACAAGTGACTGACTTACTTTCCCTCCCTCCCTCCCTTCCCTTTTCTATTTATTTTTCCTTTCTCCCTCTGTTGCTCTTTTTTCTCCCTTCTATCTTCCTTCCCTCCCTCCCTTCTTTCCTTTCTCTCTCTCTCTTTCTCTCACTCTCACTCTCTCTCTTTCCTTCTTTCTCTTTCTCCTTTCATTCTTGCTTCCTCAACATTCCCTTCTAAGCCAATTTTCCTCTGTCAGACACTTTCAGCCACAAGGTGAGAGCCATATTCTTGTCAGTGTACATTCTAGGCCCTCATCTTGGTTTCCTGATTAATTCAACTTATTTTCTGGTCCCCTCTCTTTTTTAAATGAACAGGAGCCTTCATACATGAAGTGATCAGGCTCATTTCTGACTCTTCTGGAATTTATCAGCTCCGCTCATCTCCATAGCATGTCCCAGTTTCTTGCCCACAGTGATCCACTTCTGCTCAGATTTCCTTACAACTGAGCCTTGGACCCTCCTGCCCATCCTACCTGGATCCTGTCCATCCTTTTCCCTGCCTCTATGGTTGCCTGTGGCTTATGTCTGCTGCAGCCTACCTTCTAGAAAGGAGGGGACTGGTGTGCTCAGGAGGAGGAATATGTCTCATGTGACAGTGACCACCAGTTGACTCTTTGGGAGAGGGCTCCTGGCCAGTGCTCAGTGAGAGGCAGGCATACATACTCTCTGCCACATGTGCCATGATACCTTGTCCCTCCCAACTCCTCTTTTCTTCCCCTGATCTTTTACTTCTCCTTGGATTCTCACAGTACCAGCACAGCTCACCCAGTGGCTCAGTCACTCTCTTCCTGTTCACACTCAAGGTCACTCTCTTCCTGTTCACATTCAAGGGATAATTGGCTGAGCAATGGTAGGTTCAAGGCAAGACTTTGCAGTCTAGGGTGCTTTGAAAGGGCTTTGCAGATTTTGACACCAACCATACTGTGCTTTCTATCTGGTGCATAGCAGGTTGTGTTACTGACAACATATATTTCTCTCACTCTTCCTAAATCTTTTTTTTTATTTCCAACCTATTGTGAAAGCTGTCAGAATGCAGGAGCCCAAATTTCCAAAACCCCAGTTAAGGTCATTTTTTGATATAGTATGTACACACACACATGACACTGAGAGTGCTTCAGGATGTTCATGGAATGCCATGGGTGTTGTGGCATAGTGGATAACTACCCCTTTGGGCTGTCCATATTCTTTGTCAGTGTACCTAGGTACAAATTTGTCTTCTGTCTCTGATCCAGCTCCTTGCTACTGTGTACCCTGGGAGGCAGCCTGTGATGACTCAGTTAGTTGGGTGCCTGCCCTTGATGTGGGAGGCTGAGATAATGTTCCTGGCTCCTAGGTTTGGCCTAGCCCATTCTCAGCTGTTGCAGATATTTGGGGAGTGAAAAAGTACATGGTTGATTCCTCCCTCTCACTCTGACATTCTGTGTAACTGTCACTCTTGGATTTTCATTGAAATGAAAATAAATGGGGCCAGTCTTGTGGCGTAGTTGTTTAATCCTCCACCTGCAGTGCCAGCATCCCATATGGATGCTGGTTCTAGTCCCATCTGCCCCTTTTCCAATCCAGCTCTCTGCTATGGCTTGGTAAAGCAAGATGGTCCAAGTGCTTGGGCCCCTGCTCCCACATGATAAACTGGGAGCAACCATCTGGCTCCTGGCTTTAGACAGGCAAATCTCCAACCATTGCTGCCATCTGAGGAGTGAACCAATGGAAGGAAGACCTTTCTCTGTCTCTCCCTCTGTCTGTAACTCTCCCTCTCAAATAAAAATAAATAAATAAATACATCTTTTTTAAAAAGAAAAAGAAAATAAATGTTTAAAAAGATGTTCATGGAAAATGGAATTAAACATGAGTTCTGTATGTCACAGAAACTTTTTGAAATCCTTGCATTGTGTGGTCATAATATGCATTTCCATAAACTTTCTAAAGAACACTCCAAAATATATTTGTCCTTGCATGTTCCTGAATTCCATGATATATATCATATTATTTTCAGTAATGTTACATATAATATGCTCATATGAAGTGTATAATGATACATGTTTTTCATCTTCTCCAATTTTCCTTATAATTTTGCTCTTGTGGGTTTTCCTATGACTTTTATATAACTCGATTTTTAGGTGACATCTCCATTCCTAGTAGCACAACCTCTGTCTAGTATGATTAGCCCTTGCTTTTGTCCTATGAATCTGAGAACTATTTGTTTTCATTTGCTCCAATTTTCTTAATTTTTTTTGTCAAATAGCAGTAGGTTTGCCTATTGGCAATCTTATCCTGAAATCATTTCTAAGGCAGGCCAATGATAAGAAAATGCAAAAGCATTTCTATTGGCTTCCCTTGCCCCTTGGACTTTCTTGTCCAAGGTCACTTTGCTTATCCAGTGTCCACCTTGGTGGAAGTGTGTGTCAGAATAAGGTCATATTGGCTGGCGCTGCGGCTCACTAGACTAATCCTCCACCTGCGGCGCCAGCACCCCAGATTTTAGTTCCGGATTGGGCACTGGATTCTGTCCCGTTTGCTCCTCTTCCAGTCCAGCTCTCTGCTGTGGCCCAGGAAGGCAGTGGAGAACAGCCCAAGTGCTTGGGCCCTGCACCCGCTTGGGAGACCAGAAGGAAGCACCTGGCTCCTGGCTTCAGATTGGCACAGTGCACTAGGGGTGAACCAATGGAAGGAAGACCTTTCTTTCTCTCTCTCTCTCTCTCTCTCTCTCTCTCTCTCTCTCTCACTGCCTAACTCTGCCTGTCAAAAAGAAAACAAAAGAATAAGGTCATATAACAGTGGATATTGTTGCCTGTGGTTTCATTTGCAGTGCCTGTTACTGATGGCTATCTTGCGAGCAATCCCAAGCAGGATAATACCACTGAGGGGTCAGCTACCAGCAGCCATGCAAGCCAAGTCAGTGTCCACCCTGTGGGCTCCGATGTCCTAAGAAAAGAGATGATCCAAAGAAAATGCCATTTTAGCAAATGGAGATTATCATACCGTATCCCTGGATTTCGACTTGAGGTGCAGAGGTAATCACAACTGTTATTCTTAGATGCATTTATTCTGTATTGCTCTCTCTATATATGAGTGCTTTACCTCATTTCCCTCCCCCCAATTTTTTCTTTCCCTGATTTGTTCTCTCCATCATCTGCAGTAACTTCTGTCTAGTCTTCCTTCTATTTTCCATTTGTAATGGCAGGGGAATGTGCCCTGGTTCTTGATTTCTTTCAATATAGAGATAGGGAAAGAGTCCAAGATGCAAAGTCGTAGTATTTTATTAGGCCAGTGAGAGAACAAAGGGAGGTGGGAGAAAGCTGCAGAGCTAGATGTCCAGTAGGGGAGTGTAATCATGGGTCTCTAATAGGTACCCTAACTTCAGTTTCATCTGTGTCACTGGTGTGGCCACCAGGACATGGGTGTGGGAGTCACTGGGCTGTGATCTGCCTGGGAAGGGGCTGTGGTAGGAGGGGTCCAGCCATTCCATGCATTTTTTGAGCACTGAAGGCACATGATTGGTAGAGGCCTGGTAAGCATGCAAAATGGGAAGCATCATAAGTGGGGGAGAAGGGAAATTCACCAGCTTCCAGAGCATGCCTGTCCCTGCCTAAATCCTCCTATCATTACACATGAATTGCCAACCAGTCACTGTCATTTGCATCTCCTTGGCTGTACTCCAAGCTCTGCTCTTTCCCCATAGCTGCTGTCCTCATTATCCCACTCACAGACCTAGAGTCAAGTTTGCCTTCAGATCCAGTGTTCAAGGGATTACCATGACCCAGTAGCCACACTTCAGGGACACACTCAAGCTACAATGAGGCAGACTTCATTAGATGGTACAATAAAGAGACATTGGTCAAAAGGTAAACTTAAGGGAGGGTGTTATGGCACATGCAGTCAAGCCACGGCTTGGGATGCCTGCATCCGTATTGGTGTGCTGCCTCAAACCCTGGCTACTGTACTTGCAATCTAGCTTCATAGTAATGGTTCTGGGAAAGACATGGATGATGACCCACATATTTGGGTCCCTGCCCCCTAGTTCTGCACTCCTAACTAGTGAATCAGTATATTTAAGTTCTTTCTCCCTCTGTTTCTATTCTTTCACTCTTTGTCTTTCCTTCTGTCACTTTGTCTTTCAAATAAATAAATGAATGCTTTAAAAAAGACAACCCTCTAATATTCACACAAAATATTATTTTCTAAATTAGACATAAGCACAGGGCTTCAAAAAATGTGTAGAGCAAGACAAGCTTAGACATTCTGACTTCTCCTACTAGTTTTGGGTCTGGTTTGCTGCAGTTTTTCTAGATCCTTGAGATGCATTGATAGCTCATTTGTTTGGTGCCTTTCTAATTTCTTGATGTAGGCACCTATTGCTATAGACTTTCCTCTTAACACTTTTTTGCTGTATCCCATAAGTTTTGATATGTTGTGTTGTTACCTTCATTTGCTTCCAGAAAGTTTTTGATTTCCCTTTTGATTTCTTCTATGACCCACTGTTCATTCAGGAGCATGTTGTTCAGTCTCCATGCATTTGCATATGCTCTAGGAATTCCCGAGTTGCTAATTTCCACCTTCATTCCATTGTGATCTGAGAAGATGCGTTGTATGACTTGGATTCTTTTGAATTTGCTGAGACTTGTTTTATGGCCTCGTATGTGCTCAATCCTAGAGAACGTTCCATGCACTGCTGAGAAGAATGTACATTCTGCAAGTATAGGATTAAAGGTTCTGTAGATATCTGTTAAATCCATTTGGTCTGTAGTGTCGATTCAATCTGCTGTTTCCTTGTTGATTTTTCTGTCTGGTTGATCTGTCCATTACTGAAAGTGGAGTATTTAAGTCCCCCAATTCTATTGTATTGGAGCCTAAGTCTCCCTTTAAGTTCCTTAACATATCTTTTAAATAACCCAGTGCCCTGTAATTAGGTGCATATAAGTTTATAATAGTTACATCTCCCTGTGGAATTGATGCCTTAATCATTATGTAGTGCCCCTCTTTGTCTCTCTTAACAGTTTTTGTGTTACAGTTTATTTTGTCTGATATTAAGATGGCTACACCAGCCCTTTTTTGGTTTCTGTTGGCGTGGAATATCTTTTTCCAACCTTTCACTTTCAGTCTGCATGCACTTTTGTTGGAAAGATGTGTTTCTTGTAAGCAGCAAATAGATGGGTTTTCTTTTTTAATCCATTCAGCCAGTCTGTGTCTTTTAACTGGGGAGTTGAGGCCATTAACGTTCAGTGTGACTATTGATAAGTAGTGACTTTGCCCTGCCATTTTCCCAAAGATATTTCTAATATATACTTTGACTTTCTGTGATCTTTTACTGAGAAATTTTCTTCCTTTACCTTCTTTCGTATTGATGACCGTGTTTCTGTGTTTCTGTGTGTAACACATCTTTAAGCATCTTTTGCAGGGCTGGACAAGTGGTGACACATTCTTTCAATTTCTGTTTGCTGTGAAAGTTCTTTATTTCACCTTCATTCACAAATGAGAGCTTTGCAGGATATAATATCTGGGTTGGCAGATTCTCTCAGTACTTGGGTTTTTAATTTGTTCTATTGAATTCTTCATTTCATTTCAATTTCTCTTCAATCTCTCATTTTCATGTTCTATTAAATTCCTCATTTCATTTTGATTCTTCAAGATTTCATTTTCACAAGAGAAATTTTCTGTCTTGTCCTTCATGGATTTCAGCAGTTCATGCATTTGTTTTAGATTACATCTAAATATTCTTACCATAAATTTTTTGTTCCATTTCTTGCATTTCTTCCATCTCATCATCTTCTTAATCTTGTATTGGAGTGTCATTTTCTTTTGGGAGCATCATGTTTTCTTCCTTTTTCTTGTTTCCTCGATTTTTCCGTTGTTGTTTGGCATTGTGGAAATATGCTTTGGTTTCTTCTTTTTTTTTCACTATGGTGGCTTTTCTTGTTATACTATGACTCTAGATTAAGTGGACTGTCTGTGGTTGGTGTGGCCAGAGAGCTCTGTTCAGTTCTTCAGGGTTAAGGGTGTGCTTAAGGTGACACACCCAGGTTTGGCGTGGTAAATCAATCTCCCTTTCCCCCACATCTTTCTTTGTCTCTCTCTCTCTTTCTCTCTCTCTCTCTTTTTAATGAGAAGGGAAGTAATCAGCTGAACACTTCTCCTCGATGGCGATCAGTGCCTGAGCGCTATCCCCAGTGGATACAATATTCATCTGCTCTGTCCCAAGAACCACACAAAAGATCTGTGCAGTCCTCAGTGTAAGCTTAGAATCCCCTGCAATGTCTCTCACTGGGTAGCCAGGGCCGCCCGAGCTTGTGGCATCTCCCAAGGAGACTACTCACATCTCAGCCAAACCATGAGTTCTCCCACACACCCCACACACCCTCCATTGTGGGTTTTTTTTTTTTTCACAGTCCCGGTTCATAAGTTCCACACATTCACTAGGTCTTAGTCTCTTGTTATTACTCCCCACCAGAGTCAGGTTTTTCCGCTTGGGTGGGCACAGCCCCAAGCTGGTACAACTGTTATGTATGTCCAAAATGGCACCTGCTGTATTGTCTCACTCGCTTTTGTAAGGTGTGTGGAGAGTGAATCGTGTCCATACCATCCCTTTTATTTTTTTCTCTCTTCTAGTTAGGCTTGTGTACTTTCCCCCATGGGGCTACAAGCCTTGTTCCCTCTAGGTTCTTCCTGCTGCTTTTCCACCAGTGTCTCGGGCTACTGTGGTTTTGTCTCACCTCTCTTTCCAGCGCTGGTGCAGAGACAGCAGCTGGGGTCCTGAACCGTGGGATTCCGTGCCCTCCACGGACTCTAATTCCAGAAGACTTTCCTCTACTGTTTTTTCCCTATCTGTTCCCTAAGACTACACTATCTCCACTTTTAATAAACTGTATTTTCCTGGACTTTCAGTGAGCTCCTTCCCTATTCCATCATCTTGGAACTTCCACCAACTTCTATCTTTTTTTATCACTCAATGCCAATTTCAAATATTCAGGTAAAAATCTCGAAAATGAGATATTTGACATTTTGTGATCTGATGGTTGTTTATAGCCCTTGTCTCTATTGTTAAGGAACATTGTTTTTTTTTCTTCTTCTTCTTACTGTTTGTTGAACTCTTACATAGTATAGGATTAATTTTATGAGTATAAAGTAAACTGAAAGTAGATAATTGTAAATCTTGAGAGAGTGAATAAGAGAGGAAGGAGGAGGAAGTATAGGAGTGTGGGCAGGGGGAAGGGTAGGATGGGAAGTCTCACCATGTTCCTAAATCTGTATATATGAAACGTATACACCTTGAATAAATTAAAATAAAAAAGAGAATGAGTTAGTTATTGAACATGAGACCACAAAATAGAGCAGCTCATTGTAGTGAGTTAACTCGGGGAAAACCCATGAAGATCCAAGAAGATAAGCAAGGCCCAGGCCAATCTTTGCTCCAGTGATTCTAATTGAGAACGAGCCTCCTTGCCTTGGGCAAGTAAAGTGAGAAGGAGAGTGACCTCCCTCAGTCTGTCAGAGGGAAGATGAAAAACTTGAAGGCCAGGGGGGATGAAGTTCATGTTTAATAGATGGAAGGAAAGGAAAGGAATGGGATAAAGTAGGTGAGGACTGCTGAGCAGTTCTAAATGACGCTGTGCTTTTAGTAAACTCTGGGTACACTTTGAACTAGCTTGGATGCTTTGACCCAGTACCCTGGATTCTGTCTTCAATGGACAGGGAAAGGCCAACGTTCAATTTCCTGTCCTCTTGGTTAACTCCCTTGGAGTATGATTTTATTCCTTTTTCTCCTGGACAAAAGACTTGCCAGATTTCTCTCTAAGGCCTTATTCCTATGTCTATGTACTCAAGGTGACTCAACAGCCTCTTATGACTATTGAAGCCTCCAGATTGGATTTTCTCCTCTCCATTCTTCAGATTTCTAAAAAAGAGCGGGAGACAAGGATTAAGAACAATTCTTATGTCTTTAGTTACATCTCTTTTGTTAAAGGACAGACTGGCCTTGGATGTTTCTGAGATTACCGTTGGCTCACACATCTACTCTATTCCCATAGTCACCTATTCTTCCCTCTGAAACACAGAATTATAATAGTTGAATTTACTGAAGGAGGTCCCTTCACTTTCAACTGTCTTTCTGAATGTGCATGATTGGTGCTAGGAACATCTATCCTTAAGAGATAGGAAAAGACATTGGCAAGACCATGGAGAAGGATTAGGAGGAAAATGGGTGTTATCACCAGCTTCTAGTTAGAAGAGTGCAGGACTAGGCCAGTGCCGTGGCTCACTTGGCTAATCCTCCACCTGCAGTGCCGGCACCCCTGTTTCTAGTCCTGGTTGGGGCGCCAGATTCTGTCCCAGTTGCTCCTCTTCCAGTCTAGCTATCTGCTGTGGCCCGGGAAGGCAGTGGAGGATGGCCCAAGTGCTTGGGCCCTGCACCCCATGGGAGACCAGGGTGGGCATGGAGGGGGGAGCACCTGGCTCCTAGCTTCGGATCAGTGTAGCGCGCCGGTCATAGCAGCCATTTGGAGAATGAATCAATAGAAGGAAGACCTTTCTCTCTGTCTCTCTCTCTCTCTCTCACTGTCCAATTCTGCCTGTCCATAAAAAAAAAGAAGTGTGCAGGACTCCCATATTCTGCATCACAGGCTGGACTCTAAGTTTAGGGAGGCATTCTACCTTGTAGGTATCATTTTCCCACTTCAGTCAACCTGAAGCTCATCTTCTCCACATGTTTCTCTGTCTCTGGCTTCTGTGACTACTGGGCAGTCCCTCCAGACTCAGCTATCAGCAAGACCTGACCTCTTATTGAATTTCTCTCTCTCTGTCTCCCTCTCAGATATCAGGAACTGCTGGAGCTACAGGGACCTGCACTGGCTACAATGAAAGGGTGCAAGTAAAAGTAGCTTTCCTCATTAATGAGCAACATCTTGATAGAAAATCCAGTCATGTCCTACCCTATCCACTCAAGATTTGTTCTCCATCAGGATGGAAGACATTGTTTCAGTCTCATATTATTGTTACCACCTAAGGACACCTAGGCCTGAGACCTTAACTTGGGCACCTCTCAATTCTCACCACATAAGGAACAAGATCTGGCAACATCCAGGAGTGAGTAACACGCTAAGTCAGACAAGTGTTGCCTCCAGCTAGAAACAGAGTTTTTGCTGTTCAGCCTGAATTGAATGAAGAAGCATTTGTCAGAGAACTACAGAATGCTGAGCATTGACCAACGGATGTGGCTTTGACAGAAATTGTCAATGACAACAAAAAGAAGCAGTATTTTTTGCTTAAGGCTTAAAGAGTACGTTACTGTATTCCTTTAGTCCTGTGGAAACAAGAGCATCTCCTCGCCTTGTTGTCACTGACAATGGTGACATTACCTTGTTTTGGAGGGCATGTCAGTTTCTAGCCTCAAGAATTTGACAATTTCCTCATGATTCACTTGGCCCTAAACATTACTCCCAAACAGTACTCCCTGTTACTTCACATCTGGAGGCAAAGCATGGACAGTTTGTCCATCAACATTACGGTCACACTAGGATTGGATATCAAGTTCTACAGTCATTTTTATATGTATCCAAAAGATACTTTACTCTTATATTATCAAAAACCATAGAGACTGGCAATTGAAGAATGTATAGATACTCTATTCTCTATTGCTCTTTCTGCAGAGATTTTGCCACCAATTACTCATCTCTGCCTGGATTGGTACTTATATTCATTTGTGTACATTGGAAATCTTCTATTTTATTATTTCTATATACTAATATTTATTGAATTTCTGTAGTATAAATGAACATCCCTTCTATTATTCCATACCAATAAATATTTTGTTTTGTTTGCTATCATTGTGGTCCTGGTAATTATTTAAATTAAGTATTACAGTCGCCAGCAGCGTGGCTCACTAGGCTAATACTCCGCCTGCAGCAACAGCACGCCAGGTTCTAGTCCTGGTCAGGGCACTGGATTCTGTCCTGCTTGCTCTTCTTCCAGTCCAAGCTCTCTGCTTTGGCCTGGAAGGGCAGTGGAGGATGGCTCAAGTGCTTGGGCCCTGTACCCACATGGAAGACCAGGAGGAAGCACCTGGCTCCTTGCTTTGGATTGGCGCAGCATGCCAGCCATGGCAGCCATTTGAGGGCTGAACCGATGGAAAGGAAGACCTTTCTCTCTGTCTCTCTCTCTTACTGTCTAACTCTGCCTGTCAAAAAAAATAAAATAAAATAAAATAAAAGTATTACAATCAATCCATTACTAACAAGATTGCTTTTGGTGAATATGGATATATTCTTATTTCACTATTTGTGTGATATTATAAATTCTCCCCAAGAGTGTGCTCTACTTAAAATATTGGGAGTTTGTTATTATCTTATCTTTTTTTAATAGAGAAACACTTTTCCTTTGACATTAGAGTGAGCTAACACATACATGTGAGCTACTGTTTAGATGCCTGTGTCAATCTCTCAGCATATTACAGCTGCTATAACAAAATACCACACTCTACTTAGCTTATGAGATACAGAAACTTACTTCTCGTAGTTCTGCATGCTGGGAGGTCTGTGGTATTTGATGAGGGCTCCTTTCCTGGTATAAATGGTTTCTTCGGTGTATATCCTCACATGATAGCAGGTCAAGGTAGCTCCTGGCAGCCTACATTTTAAGAGAACTAATGATATTCATGAGGGCTCTGCCCTGATGATTTGATGAACTCTCAAAAGATGCCACTCCTAATACTAAGACTTTAGAGGTTAGTATTTGCACCTATTCATATAAGAGTCCACACACACACTTGGATCATGCCACCCCCTCTCTGATCTGATGAGCCAGGGGGGAAGCAGAAAGAGGATAGAGAGATAGGATATGGAAATTGGGGAGGGATAAGGATGGTGAGGTAAATATCAAATATTTTCCTCCTTGGGCAAAAATGTCTGTCCTTCTTTCTGACCTCCATCTCATTCAAATCTGTGATCACCCCTCACTCTGGTCTCCATCCCTCAGCCTTCTTTCTTTCCACAAAATAGCCATGCAGCCCTGCTGTCTTCCCCTGGTGCTGCAGACTCTGCATTTTTACTGATACTCTCCAAGTCCCAGTGCCTGAGGACTCTACCCTCCCACCCCAATTCTCCACAGACTCTTGTCTTCTGGTTTTAGAGGGCCCAAAGCACAAGAATGTCCCTGTGAAATGCACATACAGATGGAGTGGTTGGATCCCTCTGCTAGCTGGAAGCCAACTGTGCCAGCCAGTTCTTTCCTGAAGAGATGTGTGAAGACCACAAGATTGCATGAGATGTGCAGGATGTGTTTAGACACCACACTGATAATGTCCTTGTCACTGAACCCTGAATCTATTAATCCATCACATTATTGCAATTTATTTCAGTTTTTTTTCATTATCATTGCCTAGAATGCATATCTGGCTTTACACATTTTTAACCCTAACAAAAATGCTTGCACTGCTCTAACCCAGGAACCCAGAACTCCAGTCCTGGTGCAATCTATAGACATGCCTGCTCCTATGCCCAAACAATGAAGACCAATGGCCACATTGTGTCCAGGGGACAAAACCTGGAAACAACCTAAATACCCACCATTACTAGGATGAAGAATCATGCTGTGGCATGTTATTAGCAATGAAAATGTCTGAATACTTGACAATTACTACACTCAACACTGTGAGAAAAAAACCATTGAGTGCACACAAGTGTAACAGCAAACTCCAATATTAAAACTACATTCTTTGCTGTGGACTCTGATTAGGACTCTGGTTACATATCAAAATTAAACAATACAAATGTAGAATTAGTTAGGTCAAAGGAGCTCTATGGAAGTGTCTGTCCTCAAGGGCATTCTAGTTTGAGACTCAATTTGAGAAACTGGCCTAATCAATCCTAAGAGCAGGCATACAAAATATTGAAAGAGAGATACTACAATTTCCCACATACTTTTTACCTGATAAAAGCAAATATAGTTTTTAAAAGAAATTTAAAACAATTACCCAGATAGAATCAAAAAGAGAAGATTCAACATTTTTAGACGTTGGTCTTTTGTTATTTGGATATTGAAGCCTTTCTGGTTTTGTGGATTTTTTATCTTTCATTTTTTATAAATATAAATTAAACATGGAACAGCCTCTAACACTCAGGTGGGAGAAGAGGATAGAGTTCCTGGCTCCTGGCTTTGGCCTCCCCCAGATCTAGCTGCTAGAGCCATTTTGTATTTGGGGAATGAATCATTCTCTCTCTAAATCTCTGTTCCATGACTTTCAAATAAATAAATAAATCTGTCTTTTATAAAAGCCAAATTGATTTAAAATGTTCTAAAGTTACTGGCAGTAAGATGACTAGGTCTCTGAATGTCATAGTAATTCTCAATATTAGAATAACCGGTCCCACCAATACATATGATTCCCTTCTTTACATGGTAAAGAATGGTTATGGCTGGCGCTGCAGCTCACGTGGCTAATCTGCCACCTGTGGCGCCAGTACCCCGGGTTCTAGTCCCGGTTGGGGTGCCAGATTCTGTCCCGGTTGCTCCTCTTCCAGTCCAAGCTCTCTGCTGTGGCCCGGGAGGGCAGTGGAAGATGGCCCAAGTGCTTGGGCCCTGCGCCCACATGGGAGACCAGGAGGAAGCACCTGGCTCCCGGCTTCGGATTGGTGCAGTGCTCCGGCCACAGCGCACTGGCCATAGTGGCCATTTGAGGGGAAAACCAACAGAAAGGAAGACCTTTCTCTCTGTCTCTCTTGCTCACTGTCTAACTCTGCCTGTCCAAAAAAAAAAAAAAAAGATTGATTGGCTATAAGAATAACTTGTCCAGAGGTTTAGTTACTTAAAATTTATACATCTAATATTCCATTCTTATCACAATTACTACTAGCTCCCAGATGAGGCTCTAGAACTATATTTCCTGATAACAAAAGTGAGAAGAAAGTGACTCTCTGAATATATGATTATATCAAGGACCAGGAGGTTCCAAGATGGCAGAATAGGGAGGGAGTCCAGGAGTAGATAGTTTAATAAAAGTGGAGATAGTGTAGTTTCAGGGAAGAGTTAGGGAAAAAAAAAAACAGCAGAGGAAACTCATAATTAGGGGGACACAGTGGACCTACGTGGATGACACGGGTGCCCAGCAGCTGAGAGCATCTTCACCAGCGCTGGAAAGTGAGTTGAGATGAGACTGCAGTAGCCTGAGACACTGGTGGAAAAGTGGCAGGAAGAGCCTAGAGGGAATGAGGCTGAAGACCCCATGGGGGAAAGTACACCACCCTAACTAATGAGAGAAAAAATAAAAGGGATGGTACAGATATGATTGGTACAGATACAGATACTTTCTCCAATCACCTTACAAAGGTGTATGAGCCCGTAGAGTGGGCACCATTTTAGACATATGTAACAGCTGCCCCAGTTCTAGGCTGTGCCCGGCAATCAGCTGAGCAGAAAAACCTGACTCTCGTGGGGAGTAATAACAGGAGACTAAGACCTAGTGACTGTGTGGAGCTTCTGAAATGGGACTGTGAAAAAAAAAAAAGCTGAGGGTGTGTGGAGAACTCACAGTGAGTGTGAGACTTTGAGTAGTCTCGGTTGGAGTTGCCACAAGCTGGGGCAGCACTGGCTAGCCGGTGAGAGACATTGCTGTGGAATCTGACTTACACTGAGGACTGCACAGATCCTTTGTGTGGTCCTTGGGACAGAGCAGAGAAATATACCCACTGGGGCTAGCACTCAGGCACTGATCGCCATCAAGGAGAAGAGCTCAGCTGGGCAGAATTACCTCCCTTCTGATTAAAAAGAGAGGGGGAGAGGGAGTTAGCACGCCAAATCTGGGTGTCACCTTAGCCACACCCTTAACCCTGAAGAACTGAACAGAGCTCGCTGGCTACACTCACCACAAGCCTCCAGAGATTCACTGAGAGCAGACAGTCCACTTACCTACAGAGTGTAGTACAACGATAAAAGCTGCCACAGTAGAAAAAAAAAAAAGAAGAAACCAACGAGTATCCCCACAAATGCCGAACAACAAATGCAACAACTGAGGAAACAAGAATAAGGAAGACAACATGACACTCCCAAAAGAACATGACACTTCAATACAAGATTATGAAGATGATGAGGTAAAAGAAATGTAAGAAATAGAACTCAAAAAATTGATAAGAATATGTAGAAGTAATCAAAAACAAATGCATGAACTACTGAAATCCATGCAAGACATGACAGAAAATCTCTCTCGTGAAAATGAAATCTTAAGGAGGAATCAAAATGAAATGAGAAATTAATAGACCATGAAATTGAGATATTGAAATCAAAATGAAATGAAGAATTCAATAGAACAAATAAAAGACACATTTGAGAGCCTTAAAAACAGAATCAGTGAGGCAGAAGAGAGAATATTGGAGTTAGAAGACATAGCATAGGATAGTATACAGTGAAACCAAAGACAAGAAGAGGAAATTAGAAATCTAAGAAATATTGTTGGGAATCTACAGGATGCTATTTAAAAAACCAGCATTCGGGTTCTAGGAGTTCCTGAAGGCATGAGAGAGAGAAAGGATTAGAAGGCCTTTTTAGTGAGATACTAGCAGAAAACTAACTGGGTTTGGAGAAAGACGTCCAAGTACAGGAAGCACATAGAGCTCCCAATAAACATGACCAGAAAAGATCCTCACCAGGACACATTGTAATCAAACTCACCACAGTGAAACATAAAGACAAGATTCTCAAATGTGCAAGAGAGAAATGCCAGATTACTCTCAGAGGATCTCCAATTAGACTCACAGCAGACTTCTCATAAGAAACCCTACACTCCCCCCTCTTGTCTCTCTTCTCTCTGCTCTCTCTCTTCTCTCCTTGCTAGCTCCTCTCCTATCTCTCTCTCTCTCTACACTCTCCTCTCTTTTTCCCTCTTTGCCCCTTCCCTCCAGTCTGCTGGGTTTTCCTCAATAAACCCCTCCCTTAAAAAAAAAAAAGAAAAAAAAAACCCTGAAGGCTAGGAGGGAATGGCAAGATATAACACAAGTACTAAGAGAAAAATCTGTCATCCCAGATATTATATCCTGCAAGGTTGGTTCAACATTTGTAAATCAATAAATGTGATACACCACATTAACAAACTGCTGAATAAAAAATATATGATTATCTCGATAGATGCAGAGAAAGCATTTGACAAAATGCAATACCCTTTCATGATGAAAACTCTTAGCAAATTGGGTATAGAAGAAACATTCCTCAACACAATCAAGGCAAATTATGACAAAGACATGGCCAACATCCTATTGAATGGGGGGAAGTTGAAAGTATTCCCACTGAGATCCAGTTCCAGACAGGGATGTCCACTCTCACCCTTGCTATTCAATATAGTACTGGAAGTTTTAGCCAGAACCATTAGGCAAGAAAAAGAAATGAAAGGGATACAAATTGGGAAGGAAGAAGTCAAACTATCCCTATTTGCAGAAGGCATGTTAGTTGATCCAAAGAACTCCACTAAGAGATTATTGGAATTCATAGAAGAGTTTGGTAAAGTAGCAGGATAAAAAATCAATACACAAAAATCAACAGCCTTTGTATACATAATGTCATGGCTGATAAAGAGCTTCTAAGAACAATCCCATTCACAATAGCTTCAAAAAAATGAAATATCTTGGAATAAACTTAACCAAAAAAGTCAAAGATCTCTATGATGATAATTATAAAATTTAAAGAAAGAAATAGAAGAAGATACAAAAAATGGAAAAATATTCCATGTTCATGGATTGGAAGAATCAATATCATCAAAATGTCCATCCATACAAAAGCAATTTACAGATTCAATGAGATACTATTCATAACACAAAGATATTATTCTCAGATCTAGAAAAAAAGATGCTGAAATTCATATAGAAGTACATGAGACCTCGAATAGATAAAGCAATCTTACAAAAAAAAAAACAGAGCTGGATGCATCACAATACAAGACTTCAAGACATATTATAGGGCAGTTATCCCATCAAACAGCATGGGACTGGTACAAAAACAGATGGATAGACCAATGGAACAGAATAGAAACACCAGAAATCAATTCAAACATCAGCAACCAGTTTATATTTGATTGAGGAGCTAAAACCAACTCCTGGAGCAAAGTCTATTGAACAAATGGTGCTGGGAAAACTGGATCTCGACATGCAGAAGCATGAAGCAAGACCACTACCTTACACCTTACACAAAAATCCACTCAACATGGATTAAAAAACTAAATCTATGACCTGACACCATCAAATTATTAGAGAACATTGGAGCAACCCTGCAAGGTATTGCACAGGCAAAGACTTCTTGGAAAAGACCCCAGAGGCACAGACAGCCAAAGGCAAAATTAACAACTGAGATTGCATCAAATTGAGAGGTTTCTGTACTGCAAAAGAAACAGTCAGGAAAGTGAAGAGGCATCTGACAGAACGGAAGCAATATTTGCAAATTATGTAACTGATAAAGGATTAATATCCAGAATCTAAAAAGTGATCAAGAATCTCTTCAACAACAAGGCAAACAATCCACGTAAGAGATGGGCCAAGGACTGAAACAGACATTTATCAAAAGAGAAAATCCAAATGACCAACAGACACATGAAAAAATGTTCAGGGAGGAGAGAACTTCCACTTTGACTATGACCTTATCTAAATAAGATCGGAGTCGTCGAACTCAAAAGGCTTTCATAGCCTTGGCAACTCATGACAGGAGCCTAGGGTGATTACTGACGCCATAAGCAAGAGTGTCAATTTGTTAAGTCAAAACAGGAGTCACTGTGCACTTATTCCTCATGTAGGATCTCTGACCTTAATGTGTTGTACAATGTGAATTAATGCTATAACTAGTACTCAAACAGTACTTTACACTTTGTGTTTCTGTGTGGGTGCAAACTGTTGAAATCTTTACTTAGTATATACTAAATTGATCTTCTGTATATAAAGATAATTGAAAATGAATCTTGATGTGAATGGGATGGGAGAGGGAGAGGGAGAGGGAGATGGGATGTTTGTGGGTAGGAAGGAGGTTATGAGGGAAAAAGCCACTGTAATCCAAAAGCTGTACTTTGGGTACTATGTAATGAATAATGGATCAACAGGACGATGTACTATAATAAAACTATATGTACCCAATTACAGGATGCCTGGCTATTTAAAACAAATGTTAATAGATCAAAGGAGATATAGACTCCAATGCAATAGTAATGAAAAACTCCAACACCTGTCTTTCAGCAATGTACAGATCAACCAGACAGAAAAATCAACAAAGTAACAACAGAGTTAATCAACACTAAAGATTAAATGGACCTAATCAATATCTACAGAACTTTTCATCCTACAGTTTCAGAATATACATTCTTCTCACTTGTAAATGGAACTTTCCCTAGGATAGACAACATGCTAGGTGATAAAGCAAGTCTCAGCAAATTAAAAAAAAATCAAAATCATTCCACGAATCTTCTTTGAACACAATGGAATGAATGAAGTAATACTGACAGAGTTTGTGGACTCAAAAGCCTTCCATCACCTTGGAAACTCCTGGCAAGAGACTCGGGTGATCACTGACGTCATAAATAAGAGTGTCAATTATTAAATCCACAAAAAGAATTACTGTGAACTTACTCCCCACGTAGGAACCCTGTCCTTATTGAGTTGTGCTATGAGAATTAATGGTAAAACTTGTCTTCAAACAGTACTTTATACTTTGTGTGTCTGTGTGAGTGCAAATTGTTGAAATCTTTACTTAGTATATATTTGTTTTTCTGCATATAAAGATAATTAAAAATGAATCTGAATGAAAAATGGGATGGGAGGGGGAGTAGGAGGTGGGATGGGAGTAGGGGTGGGAGGGGAGGTATGGAGGGAAGAATTGCCATATTCCTAAAGCTGTAGCTATGTAATTTGTATTTATTAAATAAAAGCTTTCTAAAAAAAATAATAAAACCCAAAAAGCAAAAAAGGTGATAATATAGATAGGATAAGTGTTAAAGTGATCAAAAAATAGGATTAAGTGTTTGGTAATAGCAATAGATAGAATTAAAAGTGCATGAATGCTCCAACACGGGAAGCAGTCTATACATCAGACTCATGAAATGACAATTGCTTAAAGTAGTATCTGACCTCAGAATCAGCCCTTAGGGTATTCTGGTCTGACTGAAAAGCCCACAAGAACATTTCAGGTATGGAAAGCCAAGATACTGTGACAAAAACTGTCCTACATGAAGGATCTCTGTGAGTGAGACCCCAGTGAAGAAAGTGGTACTTTTCTCTATAGGGAGGAGAGAATTTCCACTTTGCTTATGGATTTGTCTAAATATTGAAGGGGTTTGTGGATTCAAAAGGCTTCCATAGCCTAGGCAGCTCATGCCAAGAGCTTTGGGTGATCACTGAAGTCATTCATAAGAGTGTTAATTGTTAAATTAACAAGTCATTGTACACTAACTTCCCATGCAGGACCTCAAAGATTGTATTTTGAGAGCTAATAGTAAAATTTGTTCTCAAAGATATACTACATTTTATTGTATTAAATAGAGGATATTCTTATGTCTCATAAGTTTTAGATAAGCCAAGTGCCAAACTTCACTGTTTGTTTCCTTAGGCGCTTCCTCAGTTAATGATAAAACTTGTTTTCAGAGGTGGAGCCAAGATGGCGGTAGTGAGGGCGCACACCGATAGTCCGGAAAAGATAGTTTAGTAAAAGTGGAGTCACTGTAGCCACAGGAAAAGGCTCAGGGAAAAAATTGCAGAGGAAACTCTTCTGGATCTAGTGGATGTGACACGGAGGACCTGCGGGGAGAGCAGGGTCACCCACTGCATGGAAGCCGAGCCACGGGACCCGCGCCGCCGCAGAAGCCAAGCTGCAGAAGCCGCGCCACAAGTGTCTGTGTGCCAGCGCTGGAAGGGGAGGTGAGATAAAAACCTCGGTAACCCAAGACATTGGCAGGGAAAGGCAGAAAGAGCCTAGAGGGAATGAAAGCCCCACTGGGGAAAGTTCACCAGGTGGACTGGAGGAGAGAGAAAACAAACAAATAAGGGGAACTGGCATGGACATTAGCCTCTCTCTCCACTCACCTTACAAAGCTGAGCAAGACAAAGAGCAGGCGCCATTTTACGTATGTAAAGAGGCGCCGGCCATTAGCCAAGCAGCAAAACCTGACTCTGGTGGGGAGAAATAACAGGAGGTTAAGACTTAGTGAAAGTGAGGAGCTAACGAACTGAGACTGTGAAAATCTGAGGGGAGGGCGAGAGAACTCACCGAGTACACAAACTCAGTAACTTGGGCAAACTGGTGAGAGACTGTTGAGAAATTTGAGACCACACTGAGGGCTACATAAACTCTTTGTGTGGTCCCAGAGGTAACCAGACAAATACCCACAGGGGCCAGATTTCATACATCAGCTAACCTCAATTCCACTCAGCTGTGTGGAATTCCCAACTGAGTCAGAAAAAAGAGAGAGAGAGAGAGAGAGAGAGAGAGAGAACGCGCAAGCAGGAGAACAATCTGGGTGAGTCACCTTTGGCACACCCTTAACCCTGAAGAACCAAACAGAGCTCTCTGGCCACACCCATCACAGCCTCTAAGGATCCATCACAAGCAGACAGTCCACTTAATCTAGAGTCACAGTATAACAAGAAGAAACCAAAGAATATCTCCAATATGCCAAACAACAAATGCAGAAACCGAGGTAACAAGAACAAGGAAGACACTATGATGCCCCCAAATGAAATAGACACCCCAATTCAAGATTATGAAGATGATGAGATAGAAGAAATGCAAGAAGCAGATCTCAAAAAATTGATAAGAACATTAAGAAGTTCTCAAAAACAAATTCTTGAACTACAGAAATCCTTAATGGACAAGATACAAAATCTTTCTTGCGAAAATGAAATATTAAGGAGCAATCAAAATGAAATGAAACAACTAGTAGAACATGAAACTGTGATAGTGATGAGAAATCATAATGAAATGAAGAATTCAATTCATCAAATGACAAACACATTAGAGAGCCTTAAAAACAGAATGAGTGAAGCAGAAGAGGGAATATCAGACTTAGAAGACAGAGAACAGGAAAGTATACAGTCAAACCAAAGAAAAGAAGAGGAAATTAGAAATCTAAAAAATATTGTTGGGAATCTACAGGATACTATTAAAAAAACCAACATTCGGGTTCTAGGAGTTCCTGAAGGCATGGAGCGGGAGAAAGGATTAGAATGCCTTTTTAGTGAGATAATAGCAGACAATTTCCCAGGTTTGGAGAAGGACGGAGACATCCTAGTACAGGAAGCTCACAGAACCCCTAATAAACATGACCAAAAGAGATCCTCACCACGACACGTTGTAATTAAACTCACCGCAGTGAAACAGAAAGAAAAGATCCTAAAATGTGCAAGAGAGAAACATCAGATTACTCTCAGAGGACCTCCAATCAGACTCACAGCTGACTTCTCATCGGAAACCCTCAGGTGCAGACCTGAGGTCGCCCTGCTTATGACGTATGTCCAAGATGGCGCCTGCTCTTTGTCTTTCTCACCTTTGAGAGGTGAGTGGAGAGAGAGAAACTCGTGTCCATATGGGTCACTTTTTTTCCTCTCTCTTCTAGTTAGCCTGGTGAACTTTTTCCCATAGGGTTTCAGGCCTCGTTCCCTCTAGTCTCCTCTTTCCACTTGCCTGCCAGTCTCTCAGGCTATTGAGGTTTGGCTCACCTCGTGTTCCAGCGCTGGTGTGTTGAGTCTGCCTCTGGTGTCCCGAACTGTGGGCTCCCATGCTCTCCACGCAGGTCCACTGTGAATCACTAGTTCCGGAAGAGTTTCCTCTGCTGTTTCTTCCCCTACTCTTCCTTGAACCTGCAGTATCTCCACTTTTATTAAACTGTCTCTCCCCGGACTATCAGTGTGCTCCCTTCCTCTTCCGCCATCTTGCTGCTCACCCTCCTCTGTCTTAAAATACTCTAAATGCCCCATCATTCAATCTTGCAGCCATCCTGTTTCTTGCCTTTTCTCACTTGTAACATTTCCCAAACACATGGCCTACACCTGTGTCAATTCCTGGCCTCTCCTTAAGCTCCAGGAGAAAAAGCCTTGTTTCCTCCACCCCAGACCCTAAGCTTTACCAAGCAGACACCCAAAGACTGCCAAGGGTGTTTGGCCAAACCCAAGATCTATTCTCAGGAATCATAATCCCTCAATTCAATTGAACAAACATCTATTAGTGCCCATTATCACTGGGGTATAAAGGTGAATAAGTCACCAGCTGTGGCCTCAGGGTAGGGCTGTTAGGCAGCTATTACATAAACAAATCAATGCTGTCAGTGAGATAGGATCTCTGATGTAAGTGCTCTTGTCCTCAGCATTCAACCTTAGCACAGAACCTTCCGTATAAATATCTTGTGATGGATGAATGAATGAACTCTACAAGAAGACAAGGAGAGGCTTTACAGGTGGAGTCACCTTATAGCAGGATGAGTAGCTTTCCAGGTGGAGAAGTGTGTGGGTTGATATTCCAGATGGAATCAAAGGTGTGGGAGGAAGAAACAGCACAGCATGTCCCAGGCATTGATAATGTGACCAGCTGATGTGGAGGGTATGAGGGGAAGGGGAGGAGGGAAGGCTGGAGAGCAAAGTGCCTCAGCTAACAGCTTGCTATCCTATGTCAGCATGTATCTATGGAGTAAGGACTTTTCATAAAGCATAATCAGAATATAATTAATAGACTGAAAATCAATAATGCTCAATATCAACAAAAATAGTCAGTGGTTAATAAGGATGCTAATAAGACCCATACATTTATTTCATTAGGTTGAGCTGTCCCTTAAGTTTCTTTTAAGTTTATTAAGTGCATAGGCTGCCTTGCACATGAGTAGGCTCATGGTTGCCTAGGTTTTAATTTTGGCCTGACGGTGTACCACCTGTGTCCTTGAGCACATTACTTCACTTCTCCAGCCTCAGTTTTTTAATCTATGAAATGGAGACAACAATACACACCCTGTGGATTTATTATAAAGATAAAATATAGGAAACCAAGCCTTAGAACAGCAATTGGCTCTTAGTAAAAGTTACTTCTCAATCTTTTTTTTTTTTTTGTGGACAGGCAGAGTTAGACAGTGAGAGAGAGAGAGAGAGAGAGACAGAGTGAAAGGTCTTCCTTCCATTGGTTCACCCCCCAAATGGCCGCTAGAGCCAGCAGGCTGTGCCGATCTGAAGCCAGGAGCCAGGTGCTTCCTCCTGGTCTCCCTTGCCCGTGCAGGGCCCAAGCACTTGGGCCATCCTCCACTGCACTCCTGGGCCACAGCAGAGAGCTGGACTGGAAGAGGAACAAGTGGGACGGAACCGGTACCTCAACTGGGAATAGAACCCGGAGTACCAGCGCCACAGGTGGAGGATTAGCCTAGTGAGCCGTGGCGCCAGCCACCTCTCATTCTTCTTCACTCTTTTCGTCCTGCTGCCTCCTAAAAGTTAAAATTCTCCCAAGTTCAAAGTAGCCTGGTATGCTTTTCTCTCTCCCTCTTATCTACTCCCATGACTTCTGTCTTACATATGGACAACCTGTGGAGAGTGGCCCTGTGGCATCTGGTGGAGTCCCCTAAGACGAAGGAGATATCAGTTCCTCAGCATGACCCAGAGATGCAAATCACCTACCTGGGAAAAGCTCTTGGATCATAGAAAAATCACTGTAATCGAGGAACCATTACAGTTACAAGTGTGCTTCTTGGACTATCAGCCTCTGAGTGCCCTGCCTGTGGTTTCCTTGCAAGCATATGGTAACAGTCAGCCTAACTACAAAAGGGCTGCCGCCACAGGCCTACCCCTGAGATCCCAGTCAATGTTGCAGCAGTGCTTGCCCGCTGCTTTTCTGCAGCGTGTGTGTGTGAGTCTAGTTCTGCTTTTCATGTGTTCTAGTGACTCCTGTCACCATCTATGTTGTTGGTCACTTCCTGATGTGCAACCTTATAAAGTTACGTAAGGTTTATGACTTCTATGTCTCTGTCTGCAAATTTTGGCTCTTCCCTACTCACTTTCTAGTTCCTTTGAATATATGTATCACCAGAATCTTTTTTTTTTGACAGGCAGAGTGGACAGTGAGAGAGAGAGACAGAGAGAAAGGTCTTCCTTTGCTGTTGGTTCACCCTCCAATGGCCGCCGTGGCCGGCGCGCTGATCCGATGGCAGGAGCCAGGTGCTTCTCCTGGTCTCCCATGGGGTGCAGGGCCCAAGCACTTGGGCCATCCTCCACTGCACTCCCTGGCCACAGCAGAGAGCTGGCCTTGAAGAGGAGCAACTGGGACAGAATCCGGCGCCCTGACGGGACTAGAACCCGGTGTGCCGGCGCCACAAGGTGGATGATTAGCCTAGTGAGCTGCGGCACCGGCCGTATCACCAGAATCTTAATAGAGCTAAGTCAAGCCTTCCTTTCTCTTCCTCAAAATTACTTTGGAATCATCTCAGGTTCTTCTCTCTCCTTTGGACCCCATATTTAATCTGCAGGGAAGTCCTCATGAATCTTTAGGGACTCACATCACTTTCTTTTCATTTTTATTCTCCTGTCTAGTTCCACTTTACACCTAAAGCTAATATAATAGCCTGTGATCTCTTCTATCTGACTCCAGCCTGTCCTACTTCTAATTTGCCCTGAAAACTGCCCCCAAACTAGACTAAAATACTGCTTCATGGTAAATAATGATAGAGCATATGACTTCTGTAGCTCTGGCGTGAGGCGTTCTGTGAACCCTGTTCCCCGTGAAAGAAGCACAATCGGTGAACCTCATTTAGAAATCAAACCACAACAATTTAGAGCCTCTAGAAATTGTCGTAAGAGCTTATAGCAAACTAACAAACTTGAATTCCAGATAATTTACTAAGTCCTTATATGAACCACAAATCACTCCCTTCTTCCCCTCCCAGCTCAGCATGCTAGAAGCTCCATTCCAGGCAGGTGAAGCCAAGCACACAGGCTACCTCTTCCTCTAGCTGTGAGTTCAGCTCTACTGTATCTCTCTGGGAGGGAAAGGCTACCAGCCTGCCCTGCAGCTCTGTGTTGCAAAAGCTGTGCTCCAGACAAGATGGACTGAGTCTCACTTCCTACACACAGTCCCCACTCCAGCTCAGGTGTGCCAGGCAAAGCCCAGCTTGCTTATAGGGCAGAAATTCTATACTGAGAGGGGTAAGCTAAGAAGACCAGAGACTACTGACCTTGCTCCTAATATCAGGATTGTCTCTCTGAGATAGAACCACTGTCACTACCCAGAGCAGTGGTATAGATGATTGTGGCAGAAGAAAAAGCCAACCATAAGAACAGACAGATCCAAAATTCTCCCTAAGGATTTGGAATGCAATGGGAGCCAAGAGATGGTTAAAATCAAGTATAAATGTACTCTAAATAACAATGGAGATTTTGTTAGTAAGCAATTAAAAGGAGCTTGAGAGCTACATGAGAGCAATAAGCTGAACTCCAAACCAGTTTGAAGCAAAGCAGAGAGAACCAGAGAGAAAGAGTCAGCTAAGAAGAGCCTTCTTAGGGTTGGAATAAGCCTCTGAGACTGACCTAATAGAATATCCCTGAAAAGGGACGCAATTTTAGCAGAACAAGACTGGAAAAATGTATGCCCCGGGGCACTGTCAGACTCAATAGAACAATCAGGGAGCAATTAATGGAAGCTAACAGCTGGATGTGATACCACAGCAGGCTGATATCTTCATAGAGAGATCAGGTAAATGGAGGGCGACAGCCCTTTTAAGACTGCCATCCCAGGGTGACTGCATGCAAGGCTGAATCTGTAAGATGCTGAGGGGGGGAATAAATTTCACTAGAATCATCTAGCCAAGTCACTATGCAAATACAATAGCAACAAGCCCCAGAAGAGGAAGGAATCAATATTCAAAGTTGCCATAATATACTACCTGAAATACCCAGTTTTAAACAAAAAATTATGACACATGAAAAGAAATAGGACTGTGTGACCTACACACAAGAAAAAAAATCAGGCATCAGAAACTTTCGGAGTGCTCATATGCCAGATTCAGCCGAGAGACTTCAAAGCAATTGTACTAAATATGTTTCAGGAACTAAAGAAATCCTGCTTGGAGAAGTAAAGGAGGATATGATGACAATGTCTCATTGAGAAGAGAATATCATCAAAAAATAAAAATTATTAATAAATGCTAACAGAAATTTTGGAATCAAAAAGTACAATCACCGAAATGAAAAATTCTTTTGAGCACCCAGAATGGCCAAAAAAATCTTGAAAAAGAACCTAACTGGAGGATTCACAATCTCAATTTCAAAAATGATTAAAGAACTACAGTAATTAAGACACAGGCATAGCACTTTGAGCCTCCACCTGCAACAGCAGCATCCCAGATGGATGCCAGTTTTCAAGTCCCGGCTGCTCCACTTCTGATCCAGCTCTCTCTGCTGATTCGCCTGGGAAAGCAGCAGAAGATGGCCCAAGTGCTCGGGTCCCCGCACCCACATGAGAGACCCAGGTGAAGCTCCTTGCTTCAGCCTGGCTCAGCCCTGGCAATCATGGCCATTTGGGGAGTGAGCCAGCAGATGAAGATCTCTCTCTCTCTCTCTCTCTCTCCCTCTCTCATAAATAAAATTAGTCTTTAAAAAAAGTTAATCAAGAAATCAAGACAGAATAATGCTTACACATGTATGCATGTGATTTGATGGACTAGAACTAAGAAAGAAACCCAGAAATCTATGTTAATCGATTTTTGACAAGGCTGCTGTTGAATGGAGAAAGAATCAGTTTTGCAACAAATGGTGCTATGATAACCGGATATCCACATGCAAAAGTTAGCTCAAAATGGGTTATAAAACTAAATGTAAGAGCAAAAACTATAAAACTCTTTAAAAGAAAATGGAGGAATAAATCTCCACGATCTTGAATTAGGCAAAGACTTCTCAGGTATGACAGCAAGAGCACTGGCAAAAGTAAATAAACTGCACTTCATCAAAATTAAAACCTTTTGGGCTTCAAAGGGCATTGTTATGGATATAAAAAGAGAAGAAAATGCTTGTAAATCAATATCTGATAAGGGAACTTGTGTGTAGCACATATAAAGGACTCTCACAAGTCAATAGTAAAAAGGAATGAAGTCATAATGCATGCCCCTGTGTGGCTGAACCTCAAAAACACGTCCAGTGAAAGAAGGCAGTGACGAGGAGCACGCCGGGGATAATGCCATTTACATGATTCAGAATAGCAAGTCTCTAAGAAGCAGATTAGCAGTCGGCTAGAGCTGGGGAAGCGGTGGGGGTTTTCAGGGGGAAAATGGGAGCAACTGCCAGTGAGTACAGAGTTTCTCTTTCAGCTAAAATTCTGATGGCAGCACACCTTGTGAGTGTACTAGAAGCCATGGAATTGTACATTCAGTGGGTGCATTGTATGATAAATGAATCACATCTCAATAAAACCGTTAAAATTAATCCCAACAACAATAGCTGTCTTTTACAGAGCTGTTACCACAGAGTGGACGGTGTATGAAGTATTTACCTGCACTACTTTGTTCTTCAGCAGAAGGAAATGAGTGTTATTTTCTATTATGGATGATAAAATGGAGACTCAAAGCTTAAGTCACTTGTTCAAGAGAGCACAGCTAAAAATATTCCACATCCTACATTTATTTTGTGATACATTTATTTATTTATTTATCTGAAAGGCAGAGTTACATAAAGACAGAGGTGGTTCACTGCTGGTTCACATCTGCTGGTTCGCTCCCCAGATGGTTGCAGTGGCCAAAGCTGGACTGATCCAAAATCATGAGCCTGGAGCTTCTTCCCGGTCTCCCACATGGGTGCAGGGGCCCAAGCACTTGGACCATCTTCTACTGCTTTCCCAGGCCATAGCAGGGAGCTGGATCAGAAGTGGAGCAGCCAGGACTCGAATAAGCTCCTATATGGGATGCCAGCACTGCAGGTGGCAGCCTTACCCACTACGCTACACTGCCAGCCCCAAAGTCTAGATTTAAATTCAGATAAATTTTCTACAGTACACATTCTGTATTTTTACAATGAGGTAAACATTTTGTGCATCAGTTATATCACACATAAGTCTAGAAACCTGTACTGTGTTCCACATGATCAGTGAATCAAAATTATTTTAAACACTACAGTCAGCATCCCTAAAAAGCATAAACTATATCTGCATATATTTATCCCAGTTAAGTTAAAATGGCTTTAAATAAGCTATATTACAAATGTTCTTAAAATATTTGTTTATTTTTAAGGTATAGTTATGAGGGGGGAGGAGACAGAGAAAGATCTTCTATCTTGTAGTTTGCCCTGCAAATGGTCGTAATAGCTTGGTATAGTCATGCTGAAGCCAGGAGCAGATTGAATATATCTTTCTCTTTCTGTGTCCCTCCTTCACTCTCTGTCACACTGCCTTACAAATACATACATGCATACATACATAAATAGATCTTCTTAAAGAAGAATTTATAGTAACATGATAGGCTCTACCTTGCAATTCCATGAATGAAAAGAAACGGTAGTCTGTAATATGACACTTTTTGTACATGTGTAATAATATGAGATACTGATGTTCATGTGCAGTCCCAGTTAAACTAAATATGTTTTAATAATTTTTATTTATATAAAGTGAATGAATTTTGTATACGTGGAATTAGGAGCATAGTGATACTTCCCACCCCACCCTGGCCCCCACCCCACTCCTCCTTCCTTTCTTATATCTAAGTAGAAAGCATCTGACTATGTAAAGTAAAGCTGTGA
This sequence comes from Oryctolagus cuniculus, assembly GCF_964237555.1. Taxonomy (NCBI): domain Eukaryota; kingdom Metazoa; phylum Chordata; class Mammalia; order Lagomorpha; family Leporidae; genus Oryctolagus; species Oryctolagus cuniculus. The sequence continues at coordinate 94,726,641 of NC_091443.1, read as the reverse complement.
CTCAATAGTTCCATTACTGATTGAGAACCAATTGAGAAAGCAAAAATCTTTCTGAAAACAGGTTGATTTTGAAATTTATAAGTAATACTTTGAAAAAAGCCACTTCTGTAAGCTAAAATATACAGAATTCAGCTTCAGCTACTTAGGATACATGGACATTTGTTATCTTTTTTTATACTTCAAAGGATTGAGGTTGACCCAGAGAATACTAACTAGAGTAAAATGTTGGGCCACTCTAGCTTGGGAATAAATCCATGCTTTGGGGGAAAAGTGTGATACTGCTGCCTCCTGGAGCAAACGACCTCACTTGGATCCCACAGAGACACACTAGGATCCTAGGAAGGAAACACAGCATACTGATATGCTTTGGAGAATAAGAAAGGGCTTTGGAAAATTTCCACATATTCCCAGAAATCTAGAATGCCCAGGATGGGGCACATGTTCAACAGTCTATGCAAATGTTATGCTTCTACATCTGACTGATTTTTAATAGATATAAACTGAAACAGAATAGGAAAGAAAGCATTACAAACTGATTGGCTCAGTGGCATAGGGATAATTTGTCACAAAGACAGATTACAGCTGTGATATAGTAGTGGTTTTCTCCATTTAAGATTTCAAGTCAAGAGACAGCAAACAAACTAATGTTACCAGAGTATCAGTACTCCCTTCACAAAGAATAGAGCCTTATGAAATGGAATAGGATCATCACTAAACTAACATTTGCAACTTAAGTGAATAGCAACAACAAACATGAGAGTGGGAAGAAAATATGATTTCTAGAGTTGCCGCATTGTAGTGATCTGAGTATCCAAACTCCAACAACAAAAAAATCTGATTTATGCTATGAAATAAGAAAAATAAGTGCCACTCAGAGGAAAGAAAAATAAATCAGATGAAACTGCCTCTGAGGTAGCACAGAATTAATCCTTAGAAAGAGTTTAAGGAAACCATGGATGAAGAGGAAACATGTAGAAAATGGTTCACCGAATAGATTATACAAGTAATAAAAGTGCATTTTGAAATGAACAACATGGGGGCCAGTGCCGCAGCTCAATAGGCTAATCCTCCATCTTGTGGAGCCGGCACACCGGGTTCTAGTCCCGGTCGGGGCACCAGATTCTGTCCTGGTTGCCCCTCTTCCAAGCCAGCTCTCTGCTGTGGCCAGGGAGTGCAGTGGAGGATGGCCCGAGTGCTTGGGCCCTGCACCCCATGGGAGACCAGGAGAAGCACCTGGCTCCTGTCTTCAGATCAGCATGGCACCAGCCACAGTGCGCCGGCCATGGCGGCCATTGGAGGGTGAACCAATGGCAAAGGAAGACCTTTCTCTCTGTCTCTCTCTCTCTCACTGTCCACTCTGCTTGTCAAAAAAATAAAAGTTAAAAAAATAAAATGAACAACATGGACATTCTGAAGCATCAGAGTGCAATAACTGAAATTTTAAAAATTAATTCATAGGTTTAAAAGCACATCTGAGGGCCCGGAACTGTGGTATAACAGGTAAAGTCCCCACCTATGGCACTAGCATCCCATATCGGTGCTGGATCGAGTCCCGTCTGTTCCAGTTACAATTCAGCTTCCTGAAATGTGCGTGGGAAAGTAGGGGAAAATGGTTTTAGATATTGGGCCTCGGAACCATGTGGGAGATCCAGGAGAAGCTCCTGGCTTCTGGTTTTGGATATGCCCATCTCCAGCTGTTGTGGCCATTTTATGAATGAACCAGCAGGTGGAAGACCTCGCTTTCTCTCTCTGCTCTCTCTTCTCTCTCCCTCCCTCTGTGTGTGTGTGTGTGTGTGTGTGTGTGTGTGACTCTACCTTTCAAATTAATAAACAAATATTTTTAAAAAGAAAGCACATTTGAGAAGACAGAAGAAATAATGGATTTAAATTAGGTAATAAAGTAAGTTATGGAAGAAATGAGAAACGAAATTCTAGACTCCCTAGAAGACTCATGTCACCACAAATGTTTTAAAAGTTCAAGGCATCAGTGCTTATTTGTAGCACAAATTCAGCCCTTTGATTAACTGTTACCTTGACATCTGAAACCAGATGGCCTCCAAAGGCCTAATGTAAAGTCTTTCTATAAGAATGTGAAGATTTTCTAACATGATAGGACTGTATCCACACCTCTGTTGCTCATGGAGTAGGAAGGAGACTAAACACTATTCTCTCTTAGGTTCATGATCATTATGTGATATCAAGTACCAGGCACTTGACTTTTTGAGTAACAGGAATCCAGACAATATCCCATGAAATCATGGTTGTAGTTGAAGTGTAGAATTAAATATAAGTCATGAGCATCTAAACTATCACATACAATTGATTCGAAGAACTGAAAAAATAACTGAATATACCATAATGGATATTGAAAGATAATCAAAATGCTATTATATAAAATCAATTAAATGCAAATGATAAAGGAGGAAGTGAGGAGCAAAGCCCATATAAATCATCAAATCAATCTGACAAAAAGTAAAACATCAATGATCTAATTCCAGTAATAACTTAAAATATAGGTAGATTAAAAGTTAAATTCAAAAGAGCATACTGGCAGAATGGGTTAAAACAATGTCCAGAGGGCCAGCGCCGTGGCTCGCTTGGCTAATCCTCTGGCTGCGGCGCCGACATCCCATATGGGTGCCGGGGTCTAGTCCTGACTGCTCCTCTTCCAGTCCAGCTCTCTGCTGTGGCCCAGGAAGGCAGTGGAGGATGGCCCAAGTGCTTGGGCACCTGCACCTGCATGGGAGACCAGAAGGAAGCACCTGGCTCCTGGCTTTGGATCGGCGGATCGCCAGCTGTTCCCTTGGGGGGTGAACCAATGGAAGGAAGACCTTTCTCTCTGTCTCTCTGTCTCTCTCTCTCTCTCACTGTCTAACTCTATCTGTCAATAAAAAAATATCCAAGTATATGCTGTCTAAACTCCTCTTCCTGACTCCAAATGGAGAATGCGGGCACTAGTTCCAAAGACAGCACTAGTTGGTTTTCCTACATTGAACTAAACCTAACATTGTGTACATTTTTTACATAGAACATTCTCATGCCCCAACTTGGGTGTGGGTAAGACAATGATCATGCTTATTTCATGTCTCCAGAGTCACTAGTGTATTGTGGGCACTCAACTCACACTGTAGACACATGGCTTAGAAAGGTGGTGGTGGACAGGGGAAGAACATGTGCTTCCACACACAGAGAATAATATTCTCCTACCACGATAGTGGTGAGAGCTCACTCTTTCTGATTATCCCCAAGCCTAGAGCCATATCGTCTGGTTCCAGAGGCTGAGAGTGTTAAGGTAGTCTTAACACCATAGATTTTTTATTTTTATTTTTTTAATTTATTTGACAGGTAGAGCTATAGACACTGAGAGAGAGAGAGATAGAGAGAAAGGTCTTCCTTCCTTTGGTTCACTCCCCAAATGGCCACCACAGCTGGCGCTGTGCCTATCTTAAACCAGGAGCCAGATGCTTCTTCCTGGTCTCCCATGCTGGTGCAGGGGCCCAAGCACTTGGGCCTTCCTCCACTGCCCTCCCGGGCTACAGCAGAGAGCTGGATTGGAAGAGGAGCAACTGGGACTAGAACTGGTGCCCATATGGGGTTAACTAAGTGAGGCACGGCGCCGGCCCCTAATGCCATAGCTTTTATCCTTTGACTTCTATTATGCTCAGGATCTCTGATTACATCCTCTGAACTTCAAATTTTATTTTTCCAGTTGTCATAAATGATCTAACTGGCTACAAACTGTCAACACTTCCTCACAAATCTACATGTTCAGGCTCAAGGCAACCAGGTGTGCTCTACGCTGGTAGTGTCTGGCTTAGCCTTTTCCACACTTGGCACACATAGCTCTTTCTGCAGGTAGGAGCTATCTCCCCAGCCTCACAGGTGAGATGTGGAGTCTGTGTATCAGTAACAGCACCGGCTTCAGTCTAAGGCTTGATGAACCTGAATTATCCTAGGCAGCTCCTCTGCAGGATTCTAACGATTTCCATTTATTGTGATGAGAAATATCTCCTCTTTGGTTAATTGGAAAACACTGGGGGTTATTCTATCTTCCTCTGCCATACTCACCAAAGGTGGAAGTTAGATCACTGATCTGTAGAAGAAGGGCCCTACCTAGTACTTCTGCATGAAACTGGCTCCTTGAGACCCCAGAACCAAGGGGGTGGTCTAAGAGAACAAAGCTCCTGAGTTATTCTAATATGACACTTACCTGGAACCTGAAGTGATGACTCCCTGCCCACCTACACCCACAGGGTGGTGAGTGAGCAGAGGGCTTGGACCCACTCATCAAAGGTGATCCAGTTTCTGATCTTAGAGATTTTCCATGGCTCTGGGTCCCATGTGCTGCAAGGGCCATCCACACTCATATATTGACAATTTTGTCAGCCATAGCAGTGAAAAACTGATAGGAGAGAGAGAACAGGCAGATTCCTCCTTATTCTGTTATTCTGGGAAGTAATTTTCCTCAAACGCTGCAGTGAAATAGTTTACAGATCTCAATGATAATCTCTTGAATGGAATTACTGTTGATCTTCCCCCTAATGATTATCTATCTGCTGAATCAGTTTATTCTAATAAGGAAGAATAGAAGTCATTACCTACAACAGTTGGATCTTCTATTTTATCTTCCAATCTTTCATTGTTTTGCAGATATTTTATATAACTGTAGTTTATTTTTTGGTAATTTGTAGTAATGCAGAACAATTCTTCTTAAGGGACATACAAGTACAATTGGTATAAGATCAATTGATTTCCTTCATTCAATATAGAAGACAATATTTTGACCGTTTTCGTTTCAATATGCTGAGTTACATATGTGTTTATCCTTTAGGATTCTCCTTGAAACTAGCAGTAACATATTCATGGTTACTTTATTAATAATCAGTGATCAAAATAGATAAGACTTAGTTATTTTAAATTTGTATAAGATTCATAATTCAACATTCTCAACATTTATCCTTTTTTTCTGCTCCTTTACATTTCTTAACTTTTATTTAGTAAATATAAATTTCCAAGGTACAGTTTATGGATTACAATGGCTTCCCCCCCATAATTTCCCTCCCACTCACACCCCTCCCATCTCCCGCTCCCTCTCCCATTCCATTCACATCAAGATTCATTTTCAATTATCTTTATATACAGAAGATTGATTTAGTATATATTAAGTAATGATTTCATCAGTTTGCACCCACAGAGAAACACAAAGTGTAAAATACTGTTTGAGTACTGGTTATAGCATTATTTCACATTGGAAAACACATTAAGGACAGATCCCACATGAGAAGTAAGTACACAGTGACTCCTGTTGTTGACTTAACAATTTGACACTCTTGTTTATGGAGTCAGTAATCTCCCTAGGCTCTAGTCATGAGTTGCCAAGGCTATGGAAGCCTTTTGAATTCGCCAACTTCGATCTTATTCCGACAGGGTCATAGTCAAAGTGGAAGTTCTCTCCTCCCTTCAGAGGAAGGTACCTCCTTCTTTGATGGCCCCATTCTTTCCACTGGGATCTCACTTGCAGAGATCTTTCATTTAGGTCTTCTTCTTCTTTTTTTTGTTTCAGAGTGTCTTGGCTTTCCATCAACATCTATCCTTGAAAGAAATGTACAATGGGGGAGAAGGGTTATTGGCACTCACATACTGGAAAAATACCTTTGGTAGTCATTGCGATGAACCATTGTGTTGTGTAGATAGATCATGAAGTTGATGATGATGATGATGATTATAGATAGATAACAATGAGATAATAGAAAGAGGTATTTTAATTCATAGTTTTCTCATATAATATTTGTCACAGTGAATGAAACAGAAATGTAAACAATAATTTCTTTGAATTGACTTTGTTTAATCAGATCTCCATGTTTCAGAATTATGTTTATGAAATGGATTTTCTATTTACTTCCTTGGCCACTTCCTAAATTCTAACTATACTCAGAAATGAAGTAGGATAAAGAGACATTAAGCTACCATGGCATAATTATTACCACGATGGCTTCTGGGCATATTTATTTCCCTTGTAGAACATAATCCTGGTGATCAGGGTACCTACTGGGCTTCTCTGTGTACCTGCCACATACTCAGAACTTGAGTGATAAATCCTGCAGAGATGTTCTCTGTGCTCACCGACATGCGGACTTGAGCCATTCTCCTTGGACAATGAGAAAGCATTGGGATCCACTGGGCTCCATTTTGAGGTATCAGGAAAATGCAGAGATCTTCTATATGAGTACATCATGAATACTTTAAACAATTACCACAATCTTACTGGTTTAAGAAAGCACAACATTTCATTGCAAATGCTCGGATTTCATTTTTTATCACTGAGTTTGGAGAATTCTTTACATATTATATATACCAGTCCTCTGATCGATAGGTGATTTGTAAATATCATCTCAAGCTGAACATATTATTTTTCATTCTATATCAACTTTACTTCACATAATAAAAATATTCATTTTTTTATGAAATACAAAAAAGAAAGCACACTTTTTTCCCTCTTGAAGTTCCAAAATGAGTCTTACATGGCTATATCAAGATATTGGTAGAACCAGTTCCATTTTTTGGCTCCTTAGAAGGAACAACCACCTGGTGCCAGGGTTGCGGAGATCATCAAGCTGAAAAATACCCTATCAGCATCCAAAATATCTGAAATTGAAACTCTGTGCCTGCCTGGAATTAGAACCCCTAATTTACTTCCAGATATTGGGCTTGAGACAATGGGATTTGCTAGCTATGAGTTCTTAGGCATCATTTCTTGCTCACAGTTCAGCCAAAATCATGCTCTACTGGCCCCCCAAAATCAAGAAGGCCCAGTTTTGTGAAAACTGAGATTATGATGTTTAAGTATTGAAGAGGATAATAAACTCTGGATCATCAGAAGAGAGAAAGTCTTTTAGCATGTGCGATGCAATTTCATAATTTCAGCTACACTGGAGTGCCTGAACCATTGGTATTCTTGGTCCCCCATTTTGAACTTCATGGCTTTGACTTCCCCCATCTGGAGGAGAACCACGCAGATGATATCCTTGTTCACAAGCTCGTAACTTTTGTATTCCTGTTGCATATTTTGAAGCTGTCATTGAGATAAGCATAAAATGCTTCCAAGATCAGATATGGCTCAAATTCCTAAATTTGGTGAATTCACCATCCACCCTTTTCGATTGTTTGATTTCTCAGAACAGTAGAAGGGTTTGAAGTTTTATTGAGGCCATCTTGGTTTGTCAGCATGATGAGTATATTGAAGAGATTTCTCAGAATATGGGTACCTCTATGTATCTGATCAAGAACTACACCACTCCTTCAGTTTTGTGTCATGAAAGAGGGCAGTAGAGCTGCAATACCATGACATGATTAGACTCCTTCTACTTGGTGCAAGAAATACCTGTATATACTTCCATTTTTAAAAATCTAATTGATATGTTTGAATTTCCTTGATACAGCAATTGATGATGCTAAAATTAGCTTGCAGAAAAGATTTTAAAACCTGAAGTCTAAGGATAAAGTAGGAGTTTGGCATTATGCCAACGTATGTTATGAATAGGTTCCAGGTTATGTGTTTTCAGGATCCAGGGCCTTAAACATAACCTATCAGGTTGATCTTTTTTACTATGGAAAGAATGTCTGCTCAGCAGATAGGATAGAACTCCACATTGACACCTCACTCTTGTGCATGGGTGATTTCAGTTTTTCCTATATTACCTCATCTATTTTGTTGTACTATAAACATAATACTATTACTTTCCATGAATCTCCATGTCTTAAGTAATATGTTGTTGCAAAACTTACTGACAAGACAAACATTTTGGTTAAAAAGAAAGACGGTTGTGTCTGGTTTTTTTTGTGAATTATTTTCCCATATACCAATCATCATCCTAATAGTTTCCTTCCCATTACAGTACATGATGTACAGTATGAGGACAGGGTATCTAGTGGGGTAAGCCAGCAAGAAGGAAGGGAATCTTAAAGGAGAATGAGAATATAGGATGTCATGGTTCCAGATACTTTTGGGAAAACAGAGTGAAATAAATCAAATTGTCATCTATAATTCTGGACATTTCTCAACACAGGACAGAGAGACCAGTAACAGGGCATAGTAAGAGGTAAATAATATTAGATTCATGACAAGTTCAGAAGGAGAATGTAAATCAAAGAAGGTGTTGAACTGGGATGAAAGAGAAAAGTATAGTGTTTCTTTCCAATCCAAGCAATTTTCTCCAAAGCTTGTAAGCATAACTTAGTAAGCAGTAACTGTAACTTTCTCAAGCAATGGCAGTTCCTATTCCTGCTATCACAGGAATGGTCCATGAAACATTCCCTCTCTTCTTTTCCTCATCTCTGGTATATGTTGAGTACTATACAGTAATCTGAGCAAAAGGTTGGCAGTAAGTTAGATCTATTGTCACTCCAGAGCCTCTCCCTAGGTAAGAGAGGACATGAGTATGGCCACAATAAATTTGGCCCCTTTCTGCTCCCTCCTTTCTACTGCTCCCTCCTTTCTCCCTCCCTCCTACTGGAAAGGACTCCAGTAGGACAGAAGGGCATGCATTGGAGAGATCCAAATCACTGTATTTGCTATTTTATATTTAACAGTTACAATAGGCTTATCATTCCTCCATTTTCTACTTGGAAAATGGAGAAGCAAAAAGGGGTATAGTTACTTGGCAAGGACCCCAATCATAGCCAGCTCCCTCCAGCTGTCAGCCACATCCCAGTTACCTTCACCACATACTCTGCAATTCACCTGACCAGGGACATATTCTGTGGATCTGGCTTCAGCACAAACTGTGGTAGCAGAGGGTCAGGGTATCTCAGGCAACCTGACTGGTTGATCCTACCTGCCTCAGCCCCATTCAAATATCTGTCACAACAGTTGGAATGAGGTCAGACCAAAAATTCTATATCTTCTCAGAGATACATCAAGCAGGTTTTTATCACGGGACTCTCTCAACTTTCACTTGGGAGGGGACTCCAAAGGTCCACCTCTGGTTGGCCCATTGACATTGGAAATCAGGGGCTTCCCTGGGTATGAAGGGACCATATTTTTCTTTGTCCATTACATGAAAGTATTTGAGATCTGGACAGATGGAACCCACTGAGAATCTCTAAGTAAGTCCTTAAATAATTCTCCTCATCTACCTTCACATTGTGTCACTGACACCTGAGACCCAGGTAAGAATCTTATAATTTTGATGGATAGTGGGTGTGGAAGGGCAATATGAGCTATTAAAAGCAAACATATGTATCTCCCTCCAGGAATGTTCTTTGTATCCAATGTTGGATACAATGTTGACAACCTGGCCTCTGCACTTACTCTGTCATTTCCATCCTTGATGCAGGCAGGTTACCACCTTCTCATGGAGGTACAATACACACAGAAAAACAGCAAGGGACAAGATTTCTAAGCAATTACTCAGTTATTTTGTGGAATAAGGGAAGTCTTTACTACTATATCTATGCAACAGCCTGCAGGATGGATCAGCATGGAGACCAGAGACCTGGGAATGCTGTAAAATCCCTACTTCAAAGGCCAGCTAACATGACTACATATAATTAGCAGTGTCCATGAATTCTAAAGATCTACTGAGTAACCATGATCAAATCCATCTCACTTCCTCTAGTCCCAGACAGTACATTACAAGAATTTTTCAAGTATATTTTTACTAAAATTTAAAATCTTACATCTGGCCCAGTGCTTCTTACAGCCTCACTCCTTCTTCTTCATTGCAAACCCCCTTCTTCATCTCCTAGCCTCTACTCTACCTTGATGATAAGATTTCTGTTAAGTGCACTGCCTTTCACACAGACTTAGAAATTTTGGAAGCTGTTCCTCTTAAGAGAAGAGAATGATGCATTTAAGGGGAATGGGAAAGCATGTGGGTTCAAATTCCTTTCATGGGAGAACGCATGGGATACAAACTACTCACATGAGTTTCCAACTGCATTGCTTTAATTCCTAAGGGCCACATAAGACTACAGAGGGGAGTTCTCAAGTTGATCACTTCAGCCCATCCCAATTTTAAGTGATAAAGAGTTCAATTGGACAATGTGTTCTATTTCTTTGTGATTAAGTACTCAATTTGCAAGTGCTCAATTTGTAAATGATCTGTGCCTTCTAGTCAAGAAGTAGTGAGGCTGTATCCTTGGCATGAGATCCTAGGCCATCTCAGAGACTGCCCTCACCAGCCTATTCCTGGTCCCTGTATAATCCCTCTAACTGATAGTTCCCAGGATTGCATAGGAGGGAATGTTCAGGCTGTTTTGGGAGGTCTCTGGTGCACCCCAGTTGTCCCATGTAGAGAACATCCATATTAAGACCTCTTCCCATGTCTTCTTCAGATGATTAATTTGGGTTCTCTGTGGAGCAGAGAGGTGATGTAGAGAAAGGGCAAATTCCTGAGGATCAATTACTCCTAGGTAGGGAAAGGAATAAATCATGAAGTGAGTCCTGCCTGCTCCAGGCTTAGCCCAGTAACCTGACATCCTCCACCTGCATCGTACAGATGTCCAGAGTCTTAGGGGAGCACAGAGAGTACACAGTAAGCAACACTTACAAGTAGGAGGATTTGGGTTTATCATAAGCAATGAGCATAAGTTGGAATGTAGCACCCACTTTGAGACATACGAGTGAAGGTCAACATGCCCGTCCCTAACAGGAAGTGACCCAGGATAGGCCATCTCAAGCTAGAATGATAGAAAGTATGGGCAGTGAGGGACACCTAGCGGGTTCCAGGTGACCAGATGCCCCAAATCGAAGATATGGTGCTGGGGCCAGGTAAAGTGAACAGAGGCAGGGGAGGGCTTTTCACTCCTTACATTTTGTGTAGCCCAGGTCTCTCGGTTTGACCCCTCTAAAGATAGACAGGTCAAACCATCTCTAAAACTCTGTGTCCCTGCTACCACTGGCTGAACTGATCCAGCAAGGTTGAATGGGTTTTAGTCAAAAGACTAACAATAGATGCTGGAGAGGATGTGGCCACTGTTGGTGGGAATGCAAACTGGTTAAGCCACTATGGAAGTCAGTCTGGAGATTCCTCAGAAACCTAAATATAACCCTACCATTCAACCCAGCCATCCCACCCCTTGGAATTTACCCAAAGGAAATGAAATGGGCAAACAAAAAAGCTGTCTGCACCTTAATGTTTATTGCAGCTCAATTCACAATAGCTAAGACCTGGAACCAACCCAAATGCCCATCTACAGTAGACTGGATAAAGAAATTATGGGACATGTACTCTATAGAATACTATATAGCAGTCAAAAACAATGGAACCCGATCATTTGCAACAAGATGGAGGAATTTGGAAAACATCATGCTGAGTGAATTAAACCAGTCCCAAAGGGACAAATATCATATGTTCTCCCTGATTGGCAACAACTAACTGAGCACCAAAGGGGAAACTTGTTGAAGTGAAATGGACACTATGAGAAACAGTGACTTGATCAGCTCTTGCCCTGACTGTTGATGTACAATGTAATACTTTATCCATTTTAGTATTTTTTTGTACTATACCATTGGTTGAACTCTGTAATTAACACACAGTTATTCTTAGGTGTTTAAATTTTAACTGAAAAGTGATCCCTGTTAGGAATTTGGAAAACATTATGCTGAGTGAAATAAGCCAATCTCAAAGGGACAAATACCATATATTCTCCCTGATAGGTGACAACTAACTGAGCACCAAAAAGGAAACCTGTTAAAGTGAAATGAACACTATGAGAAACGATGACTTGATCAGCCCTCACCCTGACTGTTGATGAGCAGCTTAATATGTTATCCCTCTTAGTATTTTTTTGTTTGTTCTACTTAATACTTTTGGTTGAATACTGTAATCAATACACAGTTATTCTTAAGTGCTGAAACTTAACTGAAAAGTGATCACTGTTAAATATAAGAGTGGGAACAAAAGAGGGAAGAGATGTGCAATTTGGGACATGCTCAAGCTGACTTACCTCAAATGGTAGAGTTAGAAACATACCAGGGGATTCCAATTCAATCCCATCAAGGTGGCATGTTCCAATGCCATCTCACTAGTCCCAGTGATCAATTTCTGTTCACAATTGATCATAATGATAGGAGAATTCTTGTATGTAGATTTAGACAAATGGAAATTCTTTAGGCCTAAATTTGACATATTATTTCTTGCAAGTAAAAAAAGAAAGTATGTTTTAGCTCTGATGCATAGATATGTCACAACTGAATATCACTAATCACTTTATTTCTATTGTTTATTTCACTTACATAATGGCAATCAGACAGGGCACATGGGTGTGATGTCCTTGTGGTCACCCATATCTGAATGGAACACTGTCTTCTTGGTGGATGGCTTCTCTGGGTCATTTCCTTGGTTTCCTGCCATTTCTGGGAACTATTCATATGTTCCTTCCAAGTCTATTTGCATTTTTAGAATTCTTATATGTTCCTGAGCATTTTACCTGTCTACCTTAAGTTTTTAAAGTAGATACTATTTTTCCCAAGGGCAAAAATATCAGCACTGTACAAGTGAGTAAGACATTTTATGTGGTTATTTTAGGAAATAGATGTTAAACTTGTTACAAATCCCCAGTCTCTTCACCTGAAACACAGCAATATACCAATATTCTGTATTTTCAAATAATTTGTAGAAAGTTCATATTTATTTTTGCTTGAATTCTATTTTATACTTCCTAAAATTTTTGAAATCACACCACTCCATGCAGAAGATATTAACTATCAGTAGCCAACATATTTCTTTTTCTAAAACACTAAGCTAGCCTTGGTAGACCTTTTAACTGAGTTCTAATCTTTTATCTTTGTTGAACATGTCTGCTTATCAGCACTTCCTTGACAGTAAATATGTCTGAATTTGGATTTTTTCATTTATTTCAGAAGATAATTAAGTGATGAACTTTGCCTATGGCTATAGTGTACTTGTTTGCTACATTTCTTTGATTGTTCTTTTCATTATTTTGCAGTCACTAGAAACATATGGTCTGGTATTTACGTGATCATGCATTCAAGGGCAGATCTTTCCAATCACAGTATTTTTATCTTTATTTTTAAAAATCTGCATTCTCTCAACTGACCCTAAATGCTTGTCACTTATTTCTATAATTGACTCTTTTTGATTCTGGAATTAGATATGGCATTACTCCATGAAGTGGAATGTGTTCCCTCTGTTCATTTATTTATTATTTGTCTATTATGTATCCAAATGCTGATTCCATTATCATATAAATGCTACTATGATTAAAAGTACATCAGCTTATAGTCAATCAAACTTTGTGTTACTCATTTTAAACTCTTAGAAATTATATCAATAAATGTGTCCAAGTGTGGAGTAGTGCTGAATACATAATGAGTGCTGATTAATAACCAAACTGATTCTCAAATTATCTTTTGTCCATAGCATTCTTCAATTACACTAGTATTTCACATTTTCTGTCATTTACATATTTTTCTGTTTTATTTTAGTATTGTTTAAAATATGATGTAAACACAGTACCTTTATCTAAACACAAATACAAATGGAGACTTTCCTGTTTTTATGTATATTCAAGAACTCACTTGTTTGCACAATAAATATGTTTGTTAAAGACCTCAGTTATATGCATATTTTTATGCTACAATGAACATTTTCAGTGACTCATTGACTGGGATATAGCCTTGTTTATTTATTTTTTTTTGACAGGCAGAGTGGACAGTGAGAGAGAGAGACAGAGAGAAAGGTCTTCCTTTTTGCCGTTGGTTCACCCTCCAATGGTCGCCACGGCTGGTGTGCTGCGGCCGGCGCACAGCGCTGATCCGATGGCAGGAGCCAGGTGCTTCTCCTGGTCTCCCATGGGGTGCAGGGCCCAAGCACTTGGGCCATCCTCCACTGTACTCCTGGGCTACAGCAGAGAGCTGGCCTGGAAGAGGGGCAACTGGGACAGAATCCGGTGCTCTGACCGGGACTAGAACCCGGTGTGCCAGTGCCACAAGGTGGAAGATTAGCCAAGGGAGCCATGGCGCCGGCTGGCTTGTTTATTTTTGTTTCCAGTTTTTACTGTTCACCTCCCTGGAAAATGCATTACAAGAGAATATTATAAATTAGGAAAAAATGTGATTCGCACACATTATTAAAATAAACTCAAGAAATTGGATATATAACCTGGATGGGCATTTAGAGATGGGCAAGTAAAATCTACACAGAATAATCATTTCCCTTTTTTGGGTTACTTGAGATTAATTCTTGCTCTGGCTCCTAACTCCTTAGTTATGATTCCACCTGCATTGAGTTCTCAGCTCAGGACCTCATAGTCATTTCAGGGAACTGAGGAGTTAACCAGTACATGGGAGCTTACCTCTCACTCTATTTCACAGTCTCTATTTCTGTGCCTATAAAATACATGAGTAAAAGGCTGGTTTTTTTTTTTTTTGAAGAAATAGAGTACATGGGAAAGAAAATACACTTAGGAAAGAATTAATAGTCAATTAACAATTAAATATTAGTTAAAATATTTCCCTCCAAAATTCCAAAGTCAAATATTTAAATGATGAATTTTAACATTTAATGAAAACTAAATAGCCATTTTTTGCCAAAAAGTATCCAGAAATAAAATGGTTTAGACTTCCTAATTCATTGTACTTGGTCAATATTACCATGATACCAAAGCTGGACAAAAGCATCACAAGTTACTTTGTTGTGCAGCCAGTTAAGATAAAGTTTGTGAGGCTGGCATCCCATATCAGAGTGCGAGTTCATGTTCTTGCTTCTCTGATTCAGACCCAGCCCTTTTTTAATGTACCTAGAATGTAGTGAATGACATCTAAAGTACTTGGGCCCCTGAAATCTACATGAGAGACACAAATGAAATTCCAGGCTCTTCATCTTGTCTTAACCAGCACAGTCCATTGTAGAGAGTGAATAAGTAAGTGGAAGATTCATATTCTATCTCTTTCTCCCAACTTTCAAATAAATAAATGTATTTTAAAAAGCATTACAAATCAAGAAGACAATGGACCAATATTCCACATGAAAACAAATAGTAACCTTTACAAATACTAACACACTGGATCCAGTAAAATATAAAAATTATTATACATTATTATAATCAAGTATTTGATTTTGTTTTTCAAATTTAACACTTCATACTATCAAAGACAATTGAGGTAATGCAAAATATATAAATGAAGGAGCAAAATTATAATTTTAAGAGTTAAAGAAAACCAGTAGACATATTCTTATACATTAGTGATAAGACTCCAAGAAGCTCATGAGATCACCTGAAAATCTAATGTGAAAACCTATAACCAAAAGCATATGGAGTAGTGAAAGATTCTAGGCTTCATCTGTAAGTTTAGGAACAAGAAAACAATTTCCATTTTTTCCAGTCTACTCAATAATGAGGGAACTGCTCAAGAAAATGAAATTAAATTCTCCACATTACAAAAAAGAACTAGTTTTAATTGCACATGGCATAATTTTAAAAAATGTAAAGAATATATTGGAGGACCAACAGATCTTACTTAGGGAATCACCACATTCACATGGAGACATCAACCTTTCACAAGTGAGCTGATTACAAAATAGTGAATCCTTGAATGCCTTGAATTAATCATCTAAAAGAAGACCCTGAAAAACTGTTCAGGTGAAGATATATCTATTGAGTATATAGACGACCTTCTTTCATTGTCTGAATCAAATCCAATGACTGTCTGACATTTCTTTTGTGCAAGAAAAACAAGAAAAGACTTGCTGATTTTGAAAAGGAGAAGATTACAGAAGTAAAGCAAAGGACATGCATTCCTGGGCAGAGGTTGAGAGGCGTTTGCAGTGGAAATTCCACAGAAAGGACAGATATGCCATGGAGCACTGTGAACAGCAAACACACGCAACAGTGAACATAAACACCACACATAACTCTTGCAGCTGGGAGTTGGAAGAGATACCAGGTTCTGAAAGCAATTTCAGACTGTAACAGCACCTATATTTACAATATTACCTGAGAAAGAACCTTGTGTACCACACTGACTTTGTTCCTAAGGTGGGTAGGGTATCCATATAACCTTGTGAAAGAAAAGCATCCCTCCACAAAGATTCCCTATGACCAGAATGGAAAAATCATCACCATAAACCCAGAAGAGGTTGCAGCAGATCCTACACATGAGACTAGACAATTTTATCAGAGGGATCAATCTGTGTTCCCTGTTGACTCTGAGTCTGGTCTAGAGGTTTAGCAGGGTGTGGTGCACCCACTTAGGGCTATGAGGCACTCACATCCCCCCCCCATGCTATTACAGGTTGTGTTGTCTAAACTGCCAAGGTGGAGCACTCACATGCATCTGGCTTTGGGGATGCCCTTATTTTCTTCTTGGACAGGACAGCATGTGGGGTTGAGAGTAGATCCCCAGCACCCTGTGACCATAGGAGCCTTGCGTGCTATGACTGTGGGAATTCTGTTACTACCTGATAGGGCATGGAGTGCATCTGGGTCTCTGGGCAATCATTGTGCCTTGACTCAGAGGCTCAGAGCTCCTCTACTGCCTGGAGAGGGTCATGGCAGAGGGTTCCATGCTCAAACTGAGGACTCCATAGATCCTTTGTGCAGTTCATGCATCTGTATAGCTGTGGACTGTAGCCACTGTGGGATAACAACAGGCACTTATCACCATGGAATAGAGGAGGAGAGGCTGTACTATGCCTTAAGAGATGATCTACCCTACCTCTCAACTGACAATAGAGGAGATCTACCTTGCCTGACTTATATGCCACTCTGTAATCTCACCCAATACTTGAGCACTTGTCAGAGCTCTGTGGCCCCACCCATCACATGCCTCTGGATATCCACTGAAGGAACAAATGCTCCACTCAGTCACAGAGCTATAGTTCAAAGAAAAAATCCATTAGAGGAGTCCATTAAGTGTCTCCACAAATGCACACAAATAAACACAGAAATTCTAGAAACAAGAACAAGAAGACAATATGACTCTTCAAATGGAGCACAGAACACTTCACTATTATAATATGAAGATAAAGAGATTGATGAAATGCCAGAAGAATGAATTCAAAAGAATGATAAGATTACTCAGAACATGTAGAAATGAATTTTTGAGATAAATAAATAAATACACAATATGAATAAAACATTATGCCAAGAGAGATATTGAAGAAAAATTAAATGGAAATATTAGAAATGATTAATCCCATATGTCAACTAGAAAATATTCCAGAAGCCTCAACAAGAGACTTCATGAGTTAGGAGAAAGAATATCTGTGCTAGAATATAAATCCTTGAAAATAACTCAGTCAGACAAAAAATTAGAAAAAAAAGAACTGAAAATAGTGTTTGACATTTATGCGAAAGTATTAAATGAACAAACATACATGTTAGGAGTTCCTGAAGGAATTGAAAAAGAGCATAGATTGGAAGGCCTTTTCAGTGAAATAATAGTAGAAAACATCTCTTAATTTAGAGAAAGATGAGGCATCCAATACAGGAAGTACACAGAACTCCTAATAGACATGATTGGAATTATTTGATCACAAAACATAGTCAAATTTCTTTTTTTTTTTTTTTTGACAGGCAGAGTGGACAGTGAGAGAGAGACAGAGAGAAAGGTCTTCCTTTTGCCGTTGGTTCACCCTCCAATGGCCGCCGCTGCAGCCGGCGCACCGCGCTGATCCTGGCAGGAGCCAGGAGCCAGGTGCTTTTCCTGGTCTCCCATGGGGTGCAGGGCCCAAGCACCTGGGCCATCCTCCACTGCACTCCCTGGCCATAGCAGAGAGCTGGCCTGGAAGAGGGGCGACCGGGACAGAATCCGGCGCCCCAACCGGGACTAGAACCCGGTGTGCCGGCGCCGCAAGGTGGAGGATTAGCCTATTGAGCCACGGCGCCGGCCCAACATAGTCAAATTTCAACATCAAAACATGGAGACAAGATTCTAAAGTGTTCATGACAGAAATTCCAGGTTACCAGGTTACCTTCAGAGGATCCCCAATAGACTAACAGCTGATTTCTCATCAGAAACCCTGCAGGCTAGGAGAGAATGGAGAGATGCTGTGCAACTTCTAAAAGAAAGAAACTGTCAACCCCGAATACTATACCCTGCAAGTTTCTCATTTATAAATGAAGGTAAAATAAAGCCCTCCAAAACAAACAGAAATTGAAGGAATTTGTCACCACTTGTCCTTACAAGTGTCTTAAAATGATGCTTAAGGATATGCTACACTCATTATGAAAGAATGTGAAGGCAGAAAGCCTCCAAGTAAAAGTGCAAAGGAAATCCAAAACAAAAATGGAAATACTTATGGAAAATGATAGGAGCTAGTTAATTAAATCTTGGTTGAAATTGCCTAATTCTTAAAAGATTCAGACTGGGGGCTGGTGCTGTGGTGTAGTGAGCTAAGCTTCCTCCTTCAGTGCTGGCTTCCCATATGCCTGCTGGTTCTAGTCCTGGCTGCTGAAAGTGAAAGGATAGAAATATGTATTCTATGCTAATGGAAAGCAAAAACAAGGAGATGTATCCACGCCATACCAGACAAAATAGAATTTAACACAGAAACTCTTAAAAGTGACAAAGGAGAACATTTTGTATTGACTAAGGAATCAATTCAACAGGAAGATGTGATTGTAGTAAATATATATGCACACAATTCCAATGCATGCATATTCTGCAACATTATCAGATTTTCTCATGAGTTCCAGTAGTCTCTTAGTGGAGAATTTTAGTTTCCCTATGTATAGGATCACGTCATTTACAGTGATAATTTGACTTGCTCCTTTACAATTTGTATCCCTTTCATTTAAAAGGCATAACTAAATCTTGGGATTTAAATAGACAGGTACACATTTTTATTACAAAATAACAGCTATCAAACCTGAGTTACTGGTATTAAGGCTAAATTCAAGCAGACCGATAGAATAAATTTTAATAGTCAATGGAAACTTTTATGGTGATTTTTTTAGCAAGGGTATGAAATGGTAGATTGTAGCATAAAAACAACAGCCTTTACAATAAACGAACTCAGGAAAAGTAGATATCTAATTGAAAAGGCTAACATAAGACACCTAAGTTTCATGGGGAAAAGAAAAACAATTCTCAGGAATGGTGCTGTGGCGTAGTGGGTAAAGTTGCCATCTGTGGTGCGAATATGCAATAGGAGCACAAGTTCATGTCTTGGGAAGGTAGCAGAAGATTGCCTAAATACTTGATCCCCTGCACCAATATGAGGGACTTGGAAGAAGCCCCTGGATCCTAGCTTCAGATTATCCCTGCTCTGGCCATTGTAGTCATTTGAAGAGTGAACCAGCAGATTGAAGATTCTCTCTTTTAGTCTTTTTTTTTTAACTTTTATTTAATGAATATGAATTTCCAAAGGACAGCTTATGGATTACAATGGCTTCCCCCCCATAACTTCCCTCCCACCTGAAACCCTCCCCTTTCCAGCTCCCTCTCCCCTTCTATTCACATCAAGATTCATTTTAAATTCTCTTTATATATGGAAGATCAGTTTAGCATATATTAAATAATGATTTCAACAGTTTGCACCCACATAGAAACACAAAGTGAAAAATACTGTTTGAGCACTGGTTATAGCATTAAATCACAATGTACAGCACATTAAGGACAGAGATCCTACATGAGGAGTAAGTGCACAGTGACTCCTGTTGTTGACTTAACAAATTGACACGCTTGTTTATGGCATCAGTAATCACCCCAGGCTTTTGTCATGAGTTGCCAAGGCTATGGAAGCCCCCTGAGTTCACCAACTCTGATCATATTTAGACAAGGTCATAGACAAAGTGGAAGTTCTCTCCTCCCTTCAGAGAAAGGTACCTCCTTCTTTGATGACCTGTTCTTTCCACTGGGATCTCACTCACAGAGATCTTTCATTTAGGTTTTTTTTTTTTTTCCAGAGTGTCTTGGCTTTTCATGCCTGAAATACTCTCATGGGCTTTTCAGCCAGATCTGCATGCCTTAAGGGGTGATTCTGAGGCCAGAGTGCTGAATAGGACATCTGCCATTTCTATGTGTCTGCTGTGTATCTCACTTCCCATGTTGGATCATTCTCTCCCTTTTTTATTCTATCAGCTAGTATTTGCAGATACTAGTCTTGTTTATGTGCTCACTTTGGCTCTTAGTCCTATCATTATGGTCAATTGTGAACAGAAATTGATCACTGGGACTAGTGAGATGGCATTGGTACATGCCACCTTGATGGGATTGAATTAGAATCCCCTGGTATGTTTCTAACTACCATTTGAGGTAAGTCAGCTTGAGCATGTCCCGAATTGCACATCTCTTCCTTCTCTTATTCCCACTCTTATATTTAATAGCGATCACTTTTCAGTTAATTTTCAACACTTAAGAATAACTGTGTATTGATTACAGTATTCAACCAAAAGTATTAAGTAGAACAAACAAAAAAAATACTAAGAGGGATAACATATTAAGTTGTTCATCAACAGTCAGGGCTATGCTGATCAAGTCATCGTTTCTCATAGTGTTCATTTCACTTTAACAGGTTTCCTTTTTGGTGCTCAGTTTGTTGTCACCTATCAAGGAGAACATGTGGCATTTGTCCCTTTGGGATTGGCTTATTTCACTCAGTATAATGTTTTCCAAATTCCTAACAGGGATCACTTTTCAGTTAAAATTTAAACACCTAAGAATAACTGTGTGTTAATTACAGAGTTCAACCAATGGTACTAGAACAAAAAAAATACTAAAATGGATAAAGTATTATATTGTACATCAACAGTCAGGACAAGAGCTGATCAAGTCACTGTTTCTCATAGTGTCCATTTCACTTCAACAAGTTTCCCCTTTGGTGCTCAGTTAGTTGTTGCCAATCAGGGAGAACATATGATATTTGTCCCTTTGGGACTGGTTTAATTCACTCAGCATGTTTTCCAAATCCTCCATCTTGTTGCAAATGATCGGGTTCCATTGTTTTTGACTGCTATACAGTATTCTATAGAGTACATGTCCCATAATTTCTTTATCCAGTCTACTGTTGATGGGCATTTAGGTTGGTTCCAGGTCTTAGCTATTGATCATAATGATAGGACTAAGAACCAAAGGGATCACATAAACAAGACTAGTGTCTGCAAATACTAGCTGATAGAATAAAAAAGGGAGAGAACAATCCAACATGGAAAGTGAGATACACAGCAGACACATAGAATGGCAGATGTCCTAAACAGCACTCTGGCCTCAGAATCACCCCTTAAGGCATGCAGATCTGGCTGAAAAGCCCATGAGAGTATTTCAGGCATGAAAAGCCAAGACACTCTGGAAAAAAAAAAAAACCTAAATGAAAGATCTCCGTGAGTGAGATCCCAGTGGAAAGAACAGGTCATCAAAGAAGGAGGTACCTTTCTCTGAAGGGAGGAGAGAACTTCCACTTTGTCTATGACCTTGTCTAAATATGATCAGAGTTGGTGAACTCAGGGGGCTTCCATAGCCTTGGCAGCTCATGACAAGAGCCTAGGGTGATTATTGATGCCATAAACAAGCGTGTCAATTTGTTAAGTCAACAACAGGAGTCACTGTGCACTTACTGCTCATGTAGGATCTCTGTCCTTAATATGCTGTACATTGTGATTTAATGCTATATCTAGTACTCAAACAGTATTTTTCATTTTATGTTTCTGTGTGGGAGCAAACTGTTGAAACCTTTACTTAATGTATGCTAAATTGATCTTCTGTATATAACGAGAATTGAAAATGAATCCTCATGTGAATGGAAGGGGAGAGGGTATGGGAAAGTGGAGGGTTTCAGGTGGGAGGGACCTTATGTTGGGGAAGCCATTGTAATCCATAAGCTGTCCTTTGGAAATTTGTATTCATTAAATAAAAGTTAAAAATGAAAAAAGAATTATCCTTAATAATTTTAGTCAAAACCATGTGAAAAAATAAACAGAATAATGTGAAAAAAGCAAGAAACTATTTTTGGTAAGCCATATTTGGAAAAGCACCAAAGAGAAAGTAATAAATGAAAATACTAGAAATAAAATTAATATAGGCTGGCGCCGCGGCTCACTAGGCTAATCCTCCGCCTAGCGGCGCCGGCACACCGGGTTCTAGTCCCGGTTGGGGCATCCGATTCTGTCCCAGTTGCCCCTCTTCCAGGCCAGCTCTCTGCTGTGGCCAGGGAGTGCAGTGGAGGATGGCCCAGGTGCTTGGGCCCTGCACCCCATGGGAGACCAGGAAAAGCACCTGGCTCCTGGCTCCTGCCATCGGATCAGTGCGGTGCGCTGGCCGCAGCGTGCCGGTTGCGGCGGCCATTGGAGGGTGAACCAACGGCAAAGGAAGACCTTTCTCTCTGTCTCTCTCTCTCTCACTGTCCACTCTGCCTGTCAAAAAATAAAAAATAAAAAAGAAATAAAATTAATATAAAACATGGGTTAAAATGTAACGTACAAAGAGCTCATGAGACAGCTGGTGAGCTGAGATACTGACAGCAATGAATCTGGTCAAATACAGTGCAGGGACATGAAGTCATAGGAAATATGTACATGATTACATAAACATGAAAGCAGCATGATGGTTCAAAATCTGTTTCCCTAGAACATAGGAAAAGAAACAAAGGCAAAACTCAAGGAATGAGTGATTTAAATAATCTTAATTCAAAACTCAAATTAAAAATCCTTGAAATACAAAATGCAGTGTTCCAAACAGACAAAAAACACAGTCAAATGCTTAAGTAACAATTATACTGCTTGACATCAAGAAAGATGAAAACATTTAAATGCAGTGAAATAAAATTAGAGATCACCCACAGATGTGAGGAAAGAAGACCTCAACTACTTGGATGGAGACATAGACCAAAGACATGGAATTAATCATGCTGAGGGCATTATTCAAATCAGACTTAGACACTTAGTCAAAACACATTAAATGCATAAAGTGAGCAAAACATTTTCAAAAGTACACATAGAGATGTGATTACTGACAGGAGAATTTTAGGGTACAAGGCCAGAAGAAATAAGTGTTTTCTTACATTAACTAAAAAGAAATGAAATAAGAAGAGAAATGGTATATTGATATCAATCCATGGTTCACATGAAGAAAAGAACATACATAATTTGTGTAGCATCAAATCTTAAAAGTCTTTAGGTATAAGAAAGTCACTACACATTTTATTTAAATCTGATAGAAAATCATACATTTTGAATAATTTAACTGCTATTAGAAGAACATAGTTTTCAGGAAAAATATACCAACACCAAGTTACTAAAATTAGCAGCACTTCCTTTGAATATTTTTCAGAATATTGACTATTCTTTTATCAGAACTGAGAAGCACCAAAGGACTGATTGTGGCGTAAGCATTAAGGGCAAACTTCTGAATACTCAGAAGGACCTGGTTATATGTCCACAGCACATAGACTGAGATAGACATCACGATGCGGTTCATACAGTAGGTGACCACAAAGGCACTCACCAGCAGCAGGATGGTCTGTGTGGCCCTTTTCTCTGGGGAGGTTGTTTGGTGGAGGCTGGTGCTGAGAAGGTGCTGGGACCTCCTCTGATGCCTGGACAAGAGAGTCACCATGTACACACTTGAGAGCAGCATGACTCCTACAAGGAATACATCCCTGAATGTTGTCAGAGTGGAATATAGCCTCCCAATGATGGAATTCATGGGAGATAGTGAGCAGTGCTTAGTAATACGAAGATTATTTTGAGTCATATTTGAAGAAGTCACAATGAGGAAGATTATGTTACTACTGAAAGACAAATTGAAACACCAAAAAAATATTAAAATGCAGATAATGTAGTTTGTCAATTGATGTTTACATCTCACTAAATAGAAGGTGCTGGGGCTGATGGTGACAGCTTGGATGACGCTCAGGAGGCAGGTGACACAGATGGAGAGGTCCCTCATCACCCTGTTTGTGTAGAACAAGGCCTTACATTTGAGTGCATCCCAAAAATTCAGGTCCATAAAGGACAAAGGCACTGCCGTGAGGAGCATCACTTCATGGACAAGAGCCAAGTGACAGGTTATCAGTTTCATGGGCTTAGACCTGAGATCCTGGTGGAGTGTGACGATGTGGAAGAGAAAGAGGAAGGAGTTGGCTGAAATTCCAATCCCAAACTGGACTAAAAAGTATCTGTCTATTATAGCGTAAGTGGAAGGGGTGTTCATTTTAATGGCATATAGGAAATATGTTTATACCTGTAAAAAAGAATCAACCTTTACATCACCATGGTTCTGTCTCATTTTATGTTAAAGAGTTTTCTTTTATATACTCAAGTATTTTGATTTAGATTCTTATTAATTAAGCTTCTGTATTATATTCTCCAACAAACAAATTATAAATGTAAAACCCTAACACATCCACACTAGTGCCCTTACAGGATGCATACTATCTAGATTCCTATTTTATCTGGGCTCCATTTTGAGAAATCATATCTTTTTATCCTGTATGCACTCAATTTTAGCAATAAAATAGTGATAAGAATATAACATTTCACACTGGTATTCGATCAGAAAAATGTTGGTAGTTGTTTTGGGGAACAGGAAAATATTCACCATGACAAATGTTGAACAAGTAATATGTGTCTCTGTCCAATGTAATCATTTTGTGAACTTCGAGTATCTATCTTATTTCTATATTTTTGCACTCCTGTAATTATACCAAATCTACTTGGACTAACTCTGGCTAATATCATAGTTTCTAATTATCATATTAGCAATTCTGATCTCATAGGCAACCATATTTTTCCTTTGTCATGCACTCTCAGATATTCCCAGTATGTGGAATATCCTTGCGGGAATCATTACAAAATCCTTATTACATTACCACCTAAAATGATCCAGGATCTCACAGTTTAGCTGCTGTCTCAGAAACTCCTTTTGTGATTCATAACCATTATAGCAGAAGACTTGTCACTACTGTAATAGAACAAACAGAAATTTATTTAGGAACACATGGAAAAATTATTGTTGTTTTTGAAAACAACTCATGTTTTATAATGCCTTGGGTTAAAACTCTCAGAAAAATATGAAATATTTCACAGAGAGCTATAAATTTTAAAGAACAAACAAACATTTCCATCACATTGTGAATTAGTTCAGAGTTAGTGTGTTGCTGGAGCAATAAAAATTAAATTAAGAAAAACTAAGTAAAATTCCAACTCAGATACATCAGAAAATTTCATAATCCAATAAATTTTATATTTATGAGTTTACACAACTAGTGAATCTGACATGCATATTTCTGAACACATCTACTGTGAATAGTTATGATACAGTAAGATCTAAATTCGAAAGTATGAGATGAGTATTCTCCTAACATTTCAGTGAAACAAATTCTGCTTCTTCCCACCACTGCCTGGTGCTCTCCCTGTGAGAAACCACAGAAACAAACACTCACTCAGGTGAGTCTCCCCTGTAAGTCCATGTGAGATGAGGCTCCAAGCTGGGGTTATAAGAAAGGGGTGACATCAGCTCTTTTCCCATAAGACTCATAACTGTCTCATCACTTATAGAAGCAGGATAGCCTGTTCTTTGGGGTCACTGGGAGTAAGATTCACACAGCGAAAACTAAAATTTCCCAATTAGGAGCAGCTGGCTTCCACAATTTCCCATGTGTGGGCTCATTTCCCGAAGCTATGTGTGTCTATGTGAGTTGCTTTCGCTCAAAGTCCTTGCCAACAGACAGAAAGAAAACAGTAGCCCTCCCTTTGAAATAAGGAGATCATTTAAGGTATCCCCACTGCTTCAGAAGACACCAGCTGGGCTCCACACTTGTTTCCCAGTGGTTTCAGGATCTGAGTAAAATGCAGCAGTACTCTGTACCTCTGTATGAATTAAAAAAAAAGTTTTATTCTCAAAGCTTACTCAGGAAAAGTGATATTTCCTCCATGGGACAATATTCTGGGCTACAGCCCCTGCACTGTGACTAGAATGATGTTTGCATTTTCCCTGTCAACAACCTAATTCAGCAGGTTCATTTCTGGAGGACTGAATAATATATCCATTTTTAGCAGCATAATGAGCTAAGAAGTTCACTGACCTGCTCATGGTCACTTACTCAGATTTAAACCGCCAGGCTTCCAAGGCAGTGTGTATTATGAACGCACAGTTATCTCCAATTCTACTCACAGTGTTGCTCATTTCACAAACTGGGTTATAGAAAAATGGAATCTTATAAATGAACAAATTCTATATATCTGTAATGTCCAAAAATCTCCTCTTTGCCATAATTCTCCCTCAGGCAAATCTTTACCCCACTGAGCACAGTCAAATCTGTGCCTTGGATTATTGTTCTCTAACATTTTGAGTTTAAAATGGTAACATTTGTTTTCTTATTCTAAAATAATCTATTTTAAAAGCAATAATTACAGAGAAATTTGGATGTAGGGAGAGAGGAAATTTGAAAAGAGAGAGAGACACAGTAGGAAAAAGGCCCCATCTGCTGATTCACTCTCAAAATGCTTATAACAACATTGACCCAAAGCTGGGAAGCAGAAACTCAATCCAGTTCTCACATGTGGGTAGCAGAAACCCAATAACTTCAGCAATCACTGTGCCCCAGAGGGCACAGGAGTCTGGAGTCAGGATCTGGGAAAGGAATTAATCCCATAGCATGCAAGAGTCTTAAATGCTAAGTTAAATGCATGATACATAGAGCTGTTTCTTTTTAGCCTAGAGAAGGCTGTCCTTCCCAGGTACTCAGGCTGGAATAGTTCAACCCATTGCTGACCTAAATAGAAGCCTACCCGCCTAGTGTAGTATACATGGGGATTGGTGCACAACGTTTCCTGTTGCCTGCAGTTCACCAGATCTGACTAAAAGTTATTCACTTTGTGCACTGCATCAAGGTGTTATGAAGATTTCCTTAAGTTTAGAATATACTATTCCTGGATGGACAATAATTCAATCCTGTGTGCAGACTGATGCTTATTTTTTTACAGTTTTACACAGAGAACTGTATAAGGTTGTGTTATTTATGGTTTTATGAGGGAAATTAACCTAAATATGATGTGAAGATATTTAACAATATCATCCACACTATTTACTATTGTGCGATATGCATCTCATTTATATTTCACAAAAACTTTTTTGAAAATTATTTTTTTAAGATTTATTTTGTTTATTTGGAAGACAGAGTTACAGAGATAGGAAGAAACAGAGAGAGGTCTTCCATCCACGGGTTCACTCCCCAGATGGCCCCAGTGGCCAGAGCTGGGCTGATCCAAAGCCAGGAGCTTCTTCTGGGTCTCCAAGTTGGGTGCAGGGGCCCCAAGGACTTGGGCCATCTTCTAATTTTCCAGGCCATAGCAGAGAGCTGGATCAGAAGAAGAGCGGCCAGGACTGGAACTGGCACCCATTTGAGATGCGAGCACTTCAGGCCAGGGCTTTAACCTGCTCTTTTAACTTGGAGTATCACAAGACAAGAATGTGAGTGCAAGGGGTTTCTTTGGGTGATTCTATGAAGCACAGAAGAGATGTGCGAGGAGTGATATAGGCAAGAGGAGGAAGCCAATAAGTAGTATACTTTGATGTATCATTACTTATAAAAAATATTTTAGGAGATTTGTGCCACAACACTAACATCATCACATGTATGTAATCTAAGTGTGACTTTTATGGCTCATACTCAGACATGATGCATGATTTTGCTGCTATAGATGCTAGCGATTTTGCATTCTCCAGAGTAATGCATAAGAATGGTAAAATCAGGTGGCAGGTCTCCTCTGCCATATTCCTGAACCAACAGTCCTTTGTAGTGTCCCAAGAGTTTTCCTTAAATACAAGGTTTCAGAGGATGCTAACTCTGCTTGCCTAGGGACCTTACTAGGAGATCCAATGTCTCACATATTTATGATTGTCCACCTTAGTAAGAATGTTGGCCACAGGGAATGCAGTCATATCCACAAATAACCAGAAATAAATTTGAGAGAAAACAGTGTTTGGTTATACAAATGTCTAAGAAGGACATCTATGGACAAGATTTCTGCTTTCTTTTCATTTTTCCCATCTGAAATGTACCCTTCTTTCTCCTCTGTCAGTTCCACCCAGGTTACATGTAGCCTGGATTTGGTCTAATCTTGGATGTCTCAGAAAGTGGAGATTTGTCAACATGAACAGCCCAAGTGAGTCACAGAGTATTCAGAGAGGGCGTAGTGGAGGAAGGAGCTCCTCTGAGGGATTTTGATTGGTTTTCTTTGTGTGTGTATGTGTGTGGGAGCTCAGTGGTGAGCACTGGGGATGTTGGCACATCGGGGATGCTGATGGCACTAGGTTTGGGACCTGTGACCACAGTCAGATATGAAAGGCTTCATTTTTCTCAATGACACTCCTCATAGCCAGATAAGCTTGATGAATATCCTCTTTGTCTATGGAACAGAATATATGGGGATCTGAATTTATCTACCGTTTCAGAGAAAGAACTGAGTCATCATGGTATCTTCATTAATCCTTCAGTCCTATGACAAAGGAAAATAGTGTGCCTTAAAAAAAAACGACAAAGCAAGCAAGAGATCCAAAATTGTGCAAAGGAAGAACAATAGATTACCTTCAAAGGATCTCCAATTAGATTAAAAACAGATTTCTTGTGGGGAGCAACTCGGACTAGACTAAGTTACTGGAATTAAGACTTATTCTATGCATCTGCTCTCCCACAATATGGTGCTGGGAGAGGAGGAAACAGCTTCTACGCAGCTGCCTCTTGCCAACTTGAGTGATGACCTCCAGGAGCTGATCCTGCTCCTGATTGGAGGAGAGCAGCGTACTTGGCGTGTGGGCAGCCGAGTTGGGATTGGCGGAAGACGACTATAAAGGAGGAGAGAGACAACATGCACCAGGAACATCTAAGGGGAACGTCTATCTGAAGCAACACCTGTGCAGCCCCGAGAGAGCCGGCCGGCGGTGTGCCGCTCCCCTGCAGAAGTGGGGAAAGTGGCCAGGGGGAACCGCCCTTCCACGGAGGTGGAAGGGATGGTAGCCAACCCGGGAAGAACCAGCAGCAAACCCGGGGAGGGCCGAGCAGACAAAAGAACAGCGCAGGGTCCTGTGTCGTTCCCCCACGAAGACGGGGAGCGACATAATGGTGCCGTGACTCGGATAAAAAGCCTAGGCAGGATTTAGTGTCATTCCTCCACGAAGACGGGGAGCGACATAATGGTGCCGTGACTCGGATTTCTCATCAAAAATCCGAGAGAAGAGGAGAGAATGGAGAGATAGAGGCAAAGTCCTTAAAGAAAAAAAAACCTGTCAGGCCAGATACTGTACCAGGTGAAGCTCTCACTTATAAATGGTGAAACTGTGGCAAAAAATGACCTAAATGAAAGATCCCTGTGAGTGAGATCCCAGCGGAAAGACCGGGCCATATAGAAGGAGGTACCTTTCTCTAAAGGAAGGAGAGAACTTCCACTTTGACTATGGCCTTGTCTAAATAAGATCGGAGCTGGCAAACTCAAGAGGCTTCCAAAGCCTTGGCAGCTCATGACAAGAGCCTTGGGTGATTACTGAAGTCATAACTAAGATTGTCAATTCTTAAATCAACAACAGGAGTCCCTGTGAACTTACTCCCCATGTAGGATCTCTATCCTGAATGTGTTGTACTATGTGAATTAAGGGTATAACTAGTACTCAAACAGTACTTTATACTTTGTTTCTGTGTGGGTGCAAACTGTTGAAATCTTTACTTAGTATATACTAAACTGATCTTCTGCATATAAATATAATTGAAAATGAATCTTGATGATGAATGGGATGGAAGAGGGAGTGGGAGAGGGATGGTTGCAGGTGGGAGTGTGGTTATGGGGGGAAAAGCCTCAGTAATCCAAAAGTTGTACTTTGGAAATTTATATTTATTAAATAAAAGTTTAAAAATGGTGAAATAAAGAACCTCTCAAAAAAACTAGAATTTCAAAGAATTTGTCATCACCCAACCAGCCTCAACAATTATACTTATGGTCCGCCACTGTGGTGTAGCACGTAAAGCCACCGCCTGCAGTGCTGGCATCCCATATGGGTACCAGTTCGAGTCCTGGCTGCTCCACTTCCAATCCAGCTCTCTGCTATGGCCTGGGAAAGTAGTAGAAGAGGGCCAAGTCCTTGGGCCCTGCACCCACGTAGGAGACCCAAAAGAAGCTCTTGGCTCTTGGCTTTGGATTGGCGCAGCTCAGGCTGTTGCAGCAAATTGGGGAGTGAACCAGCAGATGGAAGACCTCTCTGCGCTCTCTCTCTCTCTCTCTCTCTCTGCCTCTCTGTCTCTCAAATAAATAAATCTTTTTTAAAAAATTGCATCCGACCCAGTGCCCCTTCCAACTTCATTCCTTCCTATTCTTTCCAAACCATTTGCCCATCCCCCAACTTCTTCACCTTGACGCAGATTCCTGCTAATGGCATTGTCTATCACAGATAGGTTCTGAAATTTTTGGAAGCTGTTTCTGTTGAGAGGGGAAAATAGAAATGAGGGCAATAGGTAATTGTGTGAGTTCAAATTATTTTTATTTGTGGACCCATGGATCCGAATTACACAGATGAGTTTACAGCTACATTGCTTTATGTTCTCAGTGACCGGAAAGTCTACAGAAGGGAGCTCTCAGTTTGGTCACCTTAGTCCATCCCAACTTTAACTGAACCATTTTTACTTCAAGTCTACAGGGAGTTCTACTTCCACAACATGAGCACTTACAATTTCCTGATTTGGCAAAAAAAAAAAAAAAAAAAAAAAAAAAAAAAAAAAAAAAAAAGGAAAGAAAGAAAGAAAAAACCCTGTCTCCTGGATAAGAAAAGTTGGTCCTGAGGCTAAACTCTTGGTGTAGGATTCTACAAAGTCTCAGACCACATTCACTAACTTAGTCCTAGTCCCTGTTCAGTCCTGGTATTCCAGCACTTCCCAGGATCACTTGGGGGTGGTACTCAGGACTGTAGATGGTCTCAGGTCTACACCAGTGCTCCTATGGGTAGCAGAACATCCATCTGAAATCTTCTCACATCTGTTCTTCAGAAGAGTAATTGGGGTATTCTATGGATCAGAGAGGATGTTGTGAAACACTGACATATTCCCAAGGATCAGGTATTCCTACTGAGGACAAGGAATGGAACATGAAGTGAGAATACATTCCTGCCTACATCAGGCTTAGCCCATTACATTGACATCATTCTATTGCATCATACAGATGCTGAGATCGTTGTAGGAGGGCACAGATGGGACCCAGTAAGCAACACAATCACCAATAGGCTTTAACCAAACAAATGATCCTAAGTTGGAAGGTAGCACCAACCACTGGGACATGAGAATGAAGGTCAGCATGCGTGTGCATAACATGAAAAGACCCAGAATATGCCATATTAAGCTAGAATTACACCAAGTGTGGGCAGTGAGGGACATCCGTCAGGTTCCAAGGTGCCTAGGTGGTTCCAGGGTGGCTATGTGAACCAAATGGCAGATATGGTGCTTTTGGAAGGTAAGTGGGCAGCAAATTAAAGGCCTTGTCTTTCTTTCCTTATTTCCCTCCCAAAGTGGTCTGGGCCCCTTGATCTGCCTTCTTTCTAGATGGCAGAAGAATCCCTCTCAAACTCTCTGGCCATCTTGCCAGTGACAGACCTGTTCCAGCAAGGTTAATTTGGTTGTAGCATCCCCTGACATTATTTTCCCAATAGACTTCACTCAAATACTGAGGCTCCAGGCATCTTTGGGAATTCAGTGCTCCAATTCTGAGTATCCTGGTGATACGGGTTGGTAAATGTGGGTATGAGATGAATGAGGATGGGCACACATGGGAATCACCTGCATGAGGGATGATGATCTCCATATGTTGTCACTGATTCCCAGACTCTTCTCTGCTTTGCTAGTGGAATGGGCCCCCATCCACAACTCTCATTGACCTTTCTACTTTGCAGAGGGAGCATCAAACCTCATTGCTCTCATAAGAGATAGGATGTCTGAGATCCAGGTTCTGTCACTCCCTTCTCCAACATAGCCTACATATATCTCACACAGTCTCATGGGAACAGAACAAACATTTTCTAGACCAAAAGTGCATTTGAGCTTATTTTTTTGTCATGATGGCCATCATATGGGAGGCTGCATGCAAATGTAGGGGAGGCTACAAGGGCCTCACATCTGACACAGTGGACATGATCAGCATAGTTTAGTTGTGAGAGACTATCCCCAAGTGGGTAAAGACCCATGTCTGTTGTTCATTTGATTTTTGCCAACTGACTCAAACTGCCTGTACAAAAAGGCTTAACATGTATGTGTTGAAGGAATGAACCACACAGAGAATTTTCTCAGATACCTGAAGAGGCCATTTCCCTACTCCAGCACCTACAGACCACTTTCTTTTTATATCACGACAAGAACCTCCTAGGATGAATGTGAAATCTGCTTTATAAATGGAGAAACAAGTTGGAATTCTGCGAGCTTTTCCAAACACAGGGGATGTGGGCTACTGAGGCATGAGGAGAATTTCTTTAGGGAAACAAAGAGAAAATCACAAACAGAAATAGCCAGCAGCCTTGGACACAAAGTACCAGGTACATTCCTGTCATGTCTTATGTGACTTAGTTTCTAGAGAATTATGGAAATTTAATCATTGCATCACGCTGATATTCAGAGGGTGACATTCCTGAGACATGGAAAGAGAGTGGCAGTCACCACATTCTCTGAAGTGGATGCATACCCATCTACTAAAAGACTAATTCAGAATTCTCACTAGGAATAAAGGACAGTAGAGAAATATAGGATGGTTCTACTTTGGAGGATGTAACTGGAGACTATACAAGCTTCTCCCACATGCCTGGCTGGAGTCCACATCTTATAGATCTCCAAGTACAGATTGGACTCATTTTCCCTCTAGGTGGGTCCAGAAGGAAGATAAATCAGTGTAAGCACAAGTAACCACCAGATAATTGGATTTCTAGGGTGGGAGCCAACTGACCACTGTGCCAAGAGCATGAGCAGGTGACTTGTGAAGGAGAAATTCCTTGACGGTGCCAAACAACTGAAGGTGACTCAGTGCATTACTTGAAAAATGAAAAACAATGGATTTTTATTTAGCAAAATGATAACAGATTGGCAAAAAAAGAAAGGATACTAACATGAAGGGAAGATAGATCAGCAAAGCGGCTGCATTTGGAAACTGCTGGTCATCACTTAATTGTTCCAGCTCTTTTGGAAGCAATCTGACTGCCTATTAAAATGGTATATATACAGTGACTGGCACTGTAGCACAGTGGAGTATGACACAACTTACAACACCAGCAGCCATATAGGAGTACAAATTTGAATTCCAGCTGTTTCACTTTTTTCAAGATTTATATTATTTTTTGAAAGACAGAGTTGAGAGCTAGAGCTAGAGCTAGAGCTAGAGCTAGAGCTAGAGAGCGAATCTCCCATCTGCTCGTTCATTCCCAAAAATGGCCACAATGGCTGTAGGTGAGACAATCAGAACCTAGGAACCAGGAACTTTTTCCAGGTCTCCCACATAGGTGCAGAGGCCCAAGGACTTGGACTATGTTCTGCTGCATTCCCGGGCACATTATCAGGGAGCTGGGTCAGAAGTGAAGCAGCCAGGATTTGAACAGGAGTCTATATGGGACACGAGTAATGCATACTGGGGCTTTAACCCACTGCACTACATCACCAGCCCCACCAGCTTCTCTATATCGGTTTAGCTCCTTGCTAATGATCATGCATTGTTTGTGGAAGATGCTCCAGATCCCTGGAACTCTGTCACCCATGTGTGACACCCATGTGGAGTTTCAGGATCTTGGATTCAGCCTGGCCAATGTGGCTGTTTTGGGAGTGAAAGAGTGGATGTAGCATCTCTTTCTCTCTTTGTCTCTGCCTTTCTGTCACTCTGCCATTCAGATAAATAAATGAATTTTTTTAAATGTTATATATGCAGATACTCTCACCCAACCTGCGCTTTCCTAGGACTCTATATGGGGATTACTTTGATTATGGGAGGAATTAGGCCCTATACCCTGAATTTATATGGTGATATTCTGACATCCAAGTCACTGAGTGTGACATAAACCCCTTTGGAATATGGTCCTTAAAAATAATTTTTTAAACTTTTATTTAATGAATATAAATTTCCAAAGTACGACTTATGGATTCCAATGGCTTCCCCCCCATAACGTCCTTCCCACCCGCAACCCTCCCCTTTCCCACTCCCTCTCCCCTTCCATTCACATCAAGATTCATTTTCAATTATCTTAATATACAGAATATCAGTTTAGTATACATTAAGTAAAGATTTCAACAGTTTGCTCCCACACAGAAACATAAAGTGAAAAATGATAGATGATTTTTTAAATGATGATGAAATCAGATCAGACCTATTGTCATGTTTAATCCCAGTGAGAGTCAAGTTGGGATTGATAATTTCTTTTTTTTTTTTTACAGAAGATCAGTTTAGTATGCATTAAGTAAAGATTTCAACAGTTTGCACCCACATAGAAACACAAAGTGAAATATACTGTTTGAGTACTCGTAGCATTAAATCTCAATGTACAGCACACTAAGGACAGAGATCCTACATGAGGAGTAAGTGCACAGTGACTCCTGTTGTTGACTTTACCAATTGACACTCCTGTCTATGGCATCAGTAATCTCCCTATGCTCCAGTCATGAGTTTCCAAGGCTATAGAAGCCCTCTGAGTTCTCCGACTCTTATCTTGTTTAGACAAGGTCATAGTCAAAGTGGAGGTTCTCTCCTCCCTTCAGAGAAAGGTACCTCCTTCTTTGAAGACCTGTTCTTTCCACTGGGATCTCACTCACAGAGATCTTTTTGCCAGAGTGTCTTGGCTTTCCATGCCTGAAATACTCTCATGGGCTTTTCAGCCAGATCCGAATGCCTTTAGGGCTGATTCTGAGGCCAGAGTGCTATTTAGGACATCTGCCATTCTATGAGTCTGCTGAGTATCTCGCTTCCCATGTTGGATCACTCTCCCCTTTATTTATTCTATCGGTTAGTGTTAGCAGGTACTAGACATGTTTGTGTGCTCCCTTTGACTCTTAGTCCTTTTATTATGATCAATGTGAACTGAAATTGATCACTTGGAATAGTGAGATGGCATTGGTACATGCCACCTTGATGGGATTGAATTGGAATCCACTGGTATGTTTCTAACTCTACCATTTGGAGCAAGTCAGCTTAAGCATGTCCCAAATTATACATCTCTTCGCTCTCTTATTCCCTCTCTTATGTTTAACAGGGATCACATTTCAGTTAATTTTCAACACTTAAGAATAACTGTGTGATAATTACAGAATTAAACCAGTCATATTAAGTAGAACAGACAAAAAAAAACTACTAAGAGGGATAATGTATTAAGTTGTTCATTAACAGTCAGGGCTATGCTGATCAAGTCATCGTTTCTCATAGTGTCCATTTCACTTCAACAGGTTTCCTTTTTGGTGTTCAGTCAGTCGTCACTGATCAGGGAGAACATATGGTATTTGTCCCTTTGGAAATGGCTTACTTCACTCAGCATGATGTGTTTCAGATTCCTCCATTTTGTTGCAAATGACTGGATTTTGTTGTTTCTTACTGCGGTATAGTATTCTAAAGAGTACATATCCCATAATTTCTTTATCCAGTCTACCATTGATGGGCATTTAGGTTGGTTCCAGGTCTTGGCTATTGTGAATTGTGCTGTGATAAACATTAGGGTGCAGACCGCTTTTTTGTTTGCCAATTTAAATTCCTTTGGATAAATCCCAAGGAGTGGGATGGCTGGGTCGAATGGTAGGGTTATCTTCAGGTTTCTGAGGAATCTCCAGACTGACTTCCATAGTGGCTTGACCAGTTTGCATTCCCACCAACAGTGGGTTAGTGTCCCTTTTTCCCCACATCCTCTCCAGCATCTATTGTTGGTAGATTTGTGAATGTGAGCCATTCTAATCAGGGTGAGGTGAAACCTCATTGTGGTTTTGATCTGCATTTCCCTGATTACTAGTGATCTTGAACATTTTTTCATGTGCCTGTTGGCCATTTGGATTTCCTCTTTTGAAAAATGTCTATTGAGGTCTTTGGCCCATCTCTTAAGTAGGTTGTTTGTTTTGTTTTCGTGGAGTTTCTTGATCTCTTTGTAGATTGTGGTTATTAACCCTTTATCTGTTGCATAGTTTGCAAATATTTTTTCCCATTCTGTCGGTTGTCTCTTCCCTCTCCTGACTGTTTCTTTTGCAGTACAGAAACTTCTCAATTTGATGCAATCCCAATAGTTGATTTTGGCTTTGACTGCCTGTGCCTCCCGGGTCTTTTCCAGAAACTCTTTGCCTGTGCCAATATCTTGAAGGGTTTCTCCAATGTTCTCTAATAACTTGATGGTGTCAGGTCGTAGATTTAGGTCTTTAATCCATGTTGAGTGGATTTTTGTGTAAGGTGTAAGGTAGGGCTCTTGCTTCATGCTTCTGCACGTGGAAATCCAGTTTTCCCAGCACCATTTATTGAATAGACTGTCCTTGCTCCAGGAATTGGTTTTAGATCCTTTATCAAATATAAGTTGGCTGTAGATGTTTGGGTTGATTTCTGGTGTTTCAGTTCTGTTCCATTGGTCTATCCATCTGTTTCTGCACCAGTACCATGCTGTTTTGATTACAACTGCCCTTTAGTATGTCCTGAAATCTGGTATTGTGATGCCTCCAGTTTTGTTTTTGTTGTACAAGATTGCTTTAGCTATTCGAGGTCTCTTGTGCCTCCATATGAATTTCAGCACCATTTTTTCTAGATCTGAGAAGAATGTCTTTGGTATCCTAATTTGAATTGTATTGAATCTATAAATTGCTTTTGGGAGAATGGACATTTTGATGATATTGATTCTTCCAATCCATGAGCATGGAAGATTTTTCCATTTCTTGGTATCCTCTTATATTTCTTTCTTTAAGATTTTGTAATTCTCATCGTAGAGATCTTTAACGTCCTTGGTTAAGTTTATTGCAAGGTATTTGATTGTTTTTGTAGCTATTGTGAATGGGATTGATCTTAGCAGTTCTTTCTCAGCCGTGGCATTGCTTGTATATACAAAGGCTGTTGATTTTTGTGCATTGATTTTATATCCTGCCACTTTGCCAAACTCCTCTATGAGTTCCAATAGTCTCTTAGTAGAGTTCTTTGGATCCTCTAAGTAAAGAATCATATCGTCTGCAAAGAGGGATAGTTTGACTTCTTCCTTCTCAATTTGTATTCCTTTGATTTCTTTTTCTTGTCTGATGGCTCTGGCTAAAACTTCCAGAACTATGTTAAATAGCAGTGGTGAGAGTGGGCATCCCTGCCTGGTGCCAGTCTCAGTAGAAATGCTTCCAACTTTTCCCCATTCAATAGGATGCTGGCCGTGGGTTTTTTATAAATTGCTTTGATTATATTGAGGAATGTTCCTTCTATACCCAATTTGCTTAGAGTTTTCATCATGAAAGGGTTTTGAATTTTATCGAATGCTTTCTCTGCATCAATTGAGATAATCATATGTTTTTTCTTTTGCAGTCTGTTAATGTGGTGAATCACATTGATTGATTTGCGAATGTTGAACCATCCCTGCATACCAGGGATTAATCCCACTTGGTCTGGGTGGATGATTTTCCTGATGTGTTGTTGTATTCTATTGGAGAGAATTTTATTGAGGATTTTTGCATCTATGTTCATCAGGGATATTGGTCTATAGTTTTCTTTCAGTGCTGCATGTTTCTCTGTCTTAGGGATTAAGGTGATTCTGGCTTCATAGAAAGAATTTGGGAGGATTCCCTCTTTTTCGATTGTTCTGAATAGTTTGAGAAGAATTGGAGTTAGTTCTTCTTTAAATGTCTGGTAGAATTCAGCAGTGTATCCGTCTGGTCCTGGGCTTTTCTTTGTTGGGAGGGCCTTTATTACTGGTTCAATTTCTGTTTCAGTTATGGGTCTATTTAGGTTTTCTATGTCTTCATGGTTCAATTTTGGTAGATTGCATGTGACCAGGAATCTATCCATTTCTGATAGATTTTCCTGTTTGCTGGCATACAGGTCCTTGTAATAATTTCTGATGATTCTTTTTATTTCTGTGGTGTCTGTTGGTACGTTTCCTTTTTCATCTCTGATTTTATTGATTTGGGTCTTTTCTTTTTTTAGTTAGTTGGGCCAATGGGGTGTCAATTTTGTTTATTTTTTCAAAAAACCAGCTTCTCGCTTGGCTGATTTTTTGTAGTGTTTTTTTTTTTTTGGATTCAATCCTGTTAATATCTTCTCTGATTTTAATTATTTCTCTTCTACTAGATTTGGGTTTGGTTTGCTGCAGTTTTTCTAGGTCCTTGAGATGCGCTGAAAGCTCATTTATTTGGTACCTTTCTAATTTTTTTTTTTATTTTGACAGGCAGAGTGGACAGTGAGAGAGAGAGACAGAGAGAAAGGTCTTCCTTTGCCGTTGGTTCACCCTCCAATGGCCGCCGCGGCCGGCGCGCTGCGGGCGGCACACCGCGCTGATCCGATGGCAGGAGCCAGGAGCCAGGTGCTTTTCCTGGTCTCCCATGGGGTGCAGGGCCCAAGCACCTGGGCCATCCTCCACTGCACTCCCTGGCCACAGCAGAGAGCTGGCCTGGAAGAGGGGCAACCGGGACAGAATCCGGCGCCCCGACCGGGACTAGAACCCGGTGTGCCGGCGCCGCTAGGCGGAGGATTAGCCTAGTGAGCCGCAGCGCCGGCCTCTAATTTCTTGATATAGGCACCTATTGCTATAAACTTGCCTCTCAATACTGCTTTTCCTGTATCCCATAAGTTTTGATATGTTGTGTTGTTGTCTTCATTTACTTCCAGAAAGTTTTTGATTTCTCTTTTGATTTCTTGAATGACCCAGTGTTCATTCAGGAGCATGCTGTTCAGTCTCCATGTGTTTGCATACTTTCTAGGGTTTCCTGAGTTGCTAATTTCCAGCTTCATTCCGCTGTGGTCTGAGAAGCTGCATGGTATGATTCTAATTCTTTTAAATTTGCTGAGACTTGCTTTATGGCCTAGTATGTGATCAATCCTAGAGAAGGTTCCATGCACTGCTGAGAAGAATGCGAAGTCTATAGATGTAGGATTGAAAGTTCTGTAGATATCTGTTAGATCCATTTGGGCAATAGTGTCAATTAAATCTGCTGTTTCCTTGTTGATCTTCTGTCCGGATGATCTGTCTATTTCTGAGAGTGGAGTATTGAAGTCCCCCAGTACTATTGTATTGGAATCTAAATCTCCCTTTAAGTCCCTTAACATATCTTTTAAATAGACCGGTGCCCTGTAATTAGGTGCATATACATTTATAATAGTTACATCTTCCTGTTGAATTGATCCCTTAATCATTATATAGTGTCCCTCTTTGTCTCTCTTAACAGTTTTTGTATTAAAGTTTATTTTGTCTGATATGAATATGGCTACACCTGCTTTTTTTTGGTTTCTGTTGGCATGGAATATCTTTTTCCAACCTTTCACTTTCAGTCTGCATGCATCTTTGTTAGAGAGATGTGTTTCTTGTGGGCAACAAATAGTTGGGTTGTGTTCTTTGAGCCAATCAGCCAAACGGTGTCTTTTAACTGAAGAATTCAGAACATTAATGTTTAATGTGACAATTGATACGTAGTGACTTTGCCCTGCCATTTTCCCGGATATATTTTCTAGTATATGCTTTGAGCTTCCCATGCTCTTTTACTGGTAGGTGTTCTTCCTTTACCTTCTTTCATATTGATGGCCGTGTTTCTGTGTTTCTGAGTGTAGCACATCTTTAAGTATCTTTTGCAGGGCCGGATGAGTGGCCACAAAGTCCTTCATTTTCTGTTTGCTATGAAAGGTCTTTATTTCACCTTCATTCACAAATGAGAGCTTGGCAGGATATAATATTCTGGGCTGGCAATTTTTCTCTCTTAGCACCTGTGCTATGTCTCGCCATTCCCTCCTAGCCTGTAGTGTTTCTGATGAGAAGTCTGCTGTGTGTCTGATTGGAGATCCTCTGAGAGTAATGTGACATTTCTCTCTTGCAGATTTTAGGATCTTTTCTTTATGTTTCACTGTGGTAAGTTTAATTTCCACGTGTCGTGGTGAGGATCTCTTTTGGTCACGTTTATTGGGGGTTCTATGAGCTTCCTGTACTAGGATGTCTCTGTCCTTCTCCAAACCTGGAAAGTTGTCTGCTATTATCTCACTAAAAAGGCCTTCTAGTCCTTTCTCTCTCTCCATGCCTTCAGGAACTCCTAGAACTCGAATGTTGGTTTTTTTAATAGTATCCTGTAGATTCCCAACAATATTTTTTAGATTTCTAATTTCCTCTTCTTTTCTTTGGTTTTACTGTACGTTTTCCTGTGCTCTATCTTCTAAGTCCGATATTCTCTCTTCTGCTTCACCCATTCTGTTTTTAAGGCTTTCTAATGTGTTTGTCATTTGATCTATTGAGCTCTTCATTTCATTTTGATTTCTCTTCACTATCACACTTTCCTGTTCTACTAGTTTCTGCGTTTCATTTTGATTCTTCCTTAAAATTTCATTTTCACGAGAGAGATTTTCAATCCTGTCCAATAAGGATTTCTGTAGTTCAAGGATTTGCTTTTGAAAACTTCTAAATGTTCTTATCATAAATTTTTTGAAATCCGTATCTTGCATTTCTTCTATCTCATCATCTTCATAATCTTGGTTTGGGGTGTTTTGTTTATTTGGAGGCATCATAGTGTCATCGTTGATCTTGTTCCCTCAATTTCTGTGTTTGTTGCTTGGCATAGTTAATTCTTCTTTTGTCACTGTGCATTTTTTTTAAAATTTTTTTTTTTTATTTTATACTATGTCCGTGTTAAGTGGACTGCCTGCTGTTGGAGGAGCCTTGGAGGCTTGAGATGGGTATGGCCTGAGAGCTCTGCTTGGTTCTTCCTGGTTACTGGTGTGCAAAGGTGACACCCTCAGGTTATGCGTGGTAAATCTCTCTCTCTCTATTTATTTATTTATTTATTTATTTATTTATTTATTTTATTTATTCAGGGGGTAAGTAATACCGCACGGCACGGCTGTGCAGAATTGATGGTATTTAGCTTCCAGTCTCTGGCTTCTACCCAAAGAGTCTGTGTAGGCTCCGTTTCTCTTCTGGACTTCCACTGGGTTGCCTAGGCTACTGAATTGTAGTGACTCATTTCCTTAGCTCTCCCCTGTTGTTATGTAAATCCAGAGAGGGGGCCTGCTCTTTGTCTCTTGCAAACTCAAGCCTTGCAGCCTTGCAACCTTTGCAAGGTTGGTGGAGAGAAAAACCCCCAACCCTTTTTTTTCCTTCTTTCCTGTAGTGACTCTGCTGCACTTTCCGGCTCCCCTATAGATTCTGACCCCCGTTTCCCCGCCAATGTCTCAGGTTATTGAGCTCACCTCCCCTTCCAGCGCCGATGTGGACTCGGAGCCCTGGACGTCCCAACTCTCTCCGCTGGTGTCTGTGTGACATGCACTCCCCTTCCTGCACTGGCGCGCAGACCCTGTGGCTCCCGCGGCTCCCGTGGCTCAGCCTCCGTGCGGTGGGCGACCTTGTTCTCCCAGTAGGTCCTCCAATTCACAGCCACTCAATCCAGGAGAGTTTCCTCTGCAATATTTTACTGGTTCTTTTTCTGAGGCTACCTTAACTCCCCTTTTATTAAACTAAATTTTCCCGGACTATCGGTGCGCGCCCTCACTATTCTGCCATCTTGGCTCCACCCCCGGTCCTTAAAAATAATTAATGATAACCCATGACAGAAA
Organism: Oryctolagus cuniculus; assembly: GCF_964237555.1. Lineage (NCBI taxonomy): Eukaryota > Metazoa > Chordata > Mammalia > Lagomorpha > Leporidae > Oryctolagus > Oryctolagus cuniculus. The sequence goes on along the minus strand of NC_091443.1, from coordinate 94,684,995 downwards.
GTTCAGTCAAGGACTGGACATCAGCCTTTCACTGCAATACCAAAGTTTTCACTGAATTGTTTTCCTCTTGGGATGTTAAAATACTGTGAAAGCTCCTATTCCTTCCTCTATCAATCCCTAATACTGAGAACCCAAGGAAAACTTGCACCAGGCAAGTTTCTTCCTAAGGAGACTTATACCCTCCAGGAGTTTAACTCCTTAACATTCTCAAATACCATTCTAGCCAAAGTATTGGTAGTAAAATCAAATGTTTCTATTCTAGTAATTCTTTCCTTATAAAGGGAACAGATTTCTATTGAACCCTTTGAGCAAATGACACTTCAAGATGCATCCTGAAGAACCAATTAGACCTAAATTTCAAGTGGGGGCCAAGGATCCTTTGCTGACTAGAGGCTACACATGTTCTCTGTACTACTCTCTGTTCCTGGGAAGCAAAGCACAAACTGAACTCTGCAGTTCCTCCCAGGACACAGTTATGTTTAATAGCTTCTGTGATATCCCCAAGGTATACCTGAACTCAACCCATGCATTCCCACCTTTGGCGTCTTTGCAATGTTTACTAGTGGGAATTAGGTGCATTCAATCTACACCTTTTGCATTTAAAACATAAGCCAGTTTTTCCTCCTCTAAGGATACTTTGGAATTTGCAGGAACACCTGAACATCATTCAAGTAAGTTACCTAAAGCCCACACATCCTCCTGAATTTCCCTATTTCCACTTCTTTTTTTTTTTGACAGGCAGAGTGGACAGTGAGAGAGAGAGAGACAGAGAGAAAGGTCTTCCTTTACTGTTGGTTTGCCCTCCAATGGCCACCGCGGCTGGCGTGCTGCTGCCAGCGCACCGCGCTGATCCGAAGGCAGGAGCCAGGTGCTTATCCTGGTCTCCCGTGGGGTGCAGGGCCCAAGTACTTGGGCCATCCTCCACTGCACTCCCTGGCCACAGCAGAGAGCTGGCCTGGAAGACGGGCAACTGGGACAGAATCCGGTGCCCCGACTGGGACTAGAACCCAGTATGCCGGTGCTGCAAGGCAGAGGATTAGCCTATTGAGCCACGGAACCAGCCCCCCATTTCCACTTCTTTGTCTATGGAACTCCCACTTTCAACCAGAGGTAGAGCTAATTTTGAGTGAGTCTTTGATTCCTTTGCCTGTTTACACAAATAATACATACATACATAAATTCTCCCTTAGAAAGCTGATGTATGTGTTTATCTCATGGATGAGGGACCCATTGTGATAGTCTAAAGAGACAGAGAGATCATTTTGAGGTATTTCAGTGGTCATTGGGACTCCCAAAGCACATCAAGTTCAAAATGGACTTAAATTAGAATTTGAAATTTTCAAAACTTTTTTTCAAAAATATCACAGGGTTTAAAACACTTTATTAGAGATCTAAGATGGTTGAACAGGGAAAAGATCTTGATCTGAGCACAGGAAGATAGCAAAAAAATACGAGGGTGAACTGCCTTCCTAGGGGAAACTTGATGAGAAGTTTACAGTGGAAACTGTACAGAAAGAAGAAATGTGCCATGGAGTAGCGAGGAAATTACAATCACACAGCAGTGAATGAAAACAGCTGGTGACTCCCACAGCCTATGGCCTCAGGGGTTGTTCTGTTTTTGTAGCAGGATGCCAGGCAGCCATCAGGGTGGAAACATCATCTTAGTAAGGTGAATTGAGGCTGCTGCAGCCCACACATGACTGGGGGATTTCATTGGAGGAATAAATCTGATCTGTGATCCCCACTTTTAGTCTGTCCTTTAGAGTTGGTGGAGTGGGGACAGGGTGCTCCCAACTAATTCTCACTTCCTTTCACTCTATCATAGCACCCACACTTGACTTGACAAGGGAGAACACTGACCAACCCCTGATAGGTGGCTGATTTTAAGCACTCCTGGCTGTTTCCATGGACAGGTGAGGATTGTGGGGCTGAGTAGATCCCTTGATTCCTGTTACTACGAGAGCCCTCTACCCTGTCACTGTGGGAATTCTGACTGTGATTGTGTGAGCGATAGTGCATGGCTGGGTCGTTGGGCAGCCGCTGTGTCTAGCTTCAGAGGCTCAGGGTTCTGTGTTCACACAGAGGAGTGTGTGGGCCCTTCTGTGGTTCAGATGCCTACTTGGGTGAGGTCCCTGGGCACTGTGTATCTACTCTGATGGCTGCTTCATCATGGCAGAAGGGAGATGATGCTGTGATAATTCAGGCAAAGCAATCTTTCCACCCAGTGCTGATGACAGAGATCTACCAAACCCAGCTTGGCACTCATCCTGGGCTGTTGGCCCACCATCCAGCACTGGCCAGACCTCCCTGCCCCCAAACAGCATACATCTCAATATCTATGGAAGGAACAAATACTACATTAAGCCACAGAGGAATATTTCAAAGATAAAAGGTGTCAAAGGAGAAAATTAACAAGTGTTTCAAGAAATGATGAGAAATAAACATAGAATATCAGGAACATGAACAAGAAAGACAATATGACTCCCCCAAAGGAACACTACAATACTTAAATATTAGAGTGTGAATGTGAACAGATTGATGAAATGCCTGAAAAGGATTTTGAAAGAATTATTGTAGAATATCTCAAAAACACAGAGAAGCAAATATATGAAATAAAAAAAAACAATATAAAACATGATTGAAAAATTCTGCCAGGAGAGAGAGATATTGAAGAGAAATCAAAGTGAACTATTAGAATTGAAGAATTCAGTATGTCAAACAGAAACTACAGTCGAAAGCCATAGCAAAAGACTTCATAAGGCAGAAGAAAGAAAATTCACACTGGAAGACAACTTTCTGGAAACATCTCAGTCAGACAAAAAAAGGAAAAAAAATTAGAAAGAACTGGAAACAATATTCGAGATATATGGGATACTATCAAATGATAAACATAAGTGTCATGGGAATATCTGAAGGTGTAGAAACAGAATGGATTAGAAGTCCAATTCAGTGAAATGATAAATGAAAATTTCCCTGATTTGAAGAGAGATGGGGACAGAGAAAGGCATAATATAATGATTAAGGTATTATTTCGATAGGAAGATGGGACTGTAGTAAAGATTGCACCTGGAGTGCCTAGCCATATAAAGCAATGTTAATGAATCTAAATGGAGACATAGTACAATAAAATAATACAATACAATGGGAACTTCAGCAACCCACTGGCATCAATGGTCAGAAAAATTGGACAAAAGTCAACAAATACACAAAAGAGCTCATCTACATTATGGACCTAATGGAGAAATTGCTATCTAGAAAACATTTCATCCCACAGCTACAGAATGAACATTGTTTTCATCACTACATGGGACTCTAAGATAGACTATATGCTTGTCCACAGAAGAAATTCAAACAACTGAAATCATACCATGTATATTTTCTGACCACAATGGAATGAAGCCAAAAATGAATAACTTTAGAGATTCTAGAAAATACACAAATGCATACAGACTGAAGAACATGCTCTGGAATGAACAGTGGGTTGTAGTTGAAATCAGAAGGGAAATAAAAAAAAATTCCTAAAAATGAATGCAGATGACAAACCAACATATCAGAACTTAACAGATACTTCAATAGTAGTGTTAAGAGGAAAGTACATATCAATTTTTACCTACATCAAGAAATTGGAGATGTATTAAATAAATGATCTAATAATGCATTTCAAGGACCTAGAAATTTAAGCACAGCACAAGCCAAAGCCCAAATTAGTTGGAGAAGAGAAATAAGTAATATTAGAGAATAAATAAACCTGAACAGACAAAAAATAAAAAATATCAGTGAAATTAAGAGCTATCTTTTAAAAAAATAAACAAAATTGATGCTCCATAAGTCCAACTAACCAGAAAAAAGGAAGGAGACCCAAATTAACATAATCAGAGATGAAAAGGGGGATTTATCAAAGGATACCACAGAAATAAAAAGAATCATCAGGAATTACTACAAATAGCTGTATACCAACAGATTAGAAAATCTAGAAGATCTGGATAATAAAGACCATCCCAAAGAAAAGCTCAAGATTGATGGCTTTATTGCTGAATTCTACTAAACTTTTTAAGGACCTAATTCTAATTCTTAACAGACTATTTCAAATAATTGAATGAGAAGGAATCCTCCCAAACTCCTTCTAAAAGGCCTGCATCACCTTAATTTCAAAACCAGAAGAAAAAAAGGAAAAAGAAAAAGGACCAATATCCTTGGTGAACATACAAACAAAAGTCCTTAATCAAATACTGGCTAATCAAAAACAATGAAACCCGGTCATCTGCAACAAGATGGAGGAATTTGGAAAACATCATGCTGAGTGAATTAAACCAGTCCCAAAGGGACAAATATCATATGTTCTCCCTGATCGGCAACAACTAACTGAGCACCAAAGGGGAAACTTGTTGAAGTGAAATGGACACTATGAGAAACAGTGACTTGATCAGCTCTTGCCCTGACTGTTGATGTACAATGTAATGCTTTATCCATTTTAGTATTTTTTTGTTCTAGTACCATTGGTTGAACTCTGTAATTAACACACAGTTATTCTTAGGTGTTTAAATTTTAACTGAAAGTGATCCCTGTTAGGAATTTGGAAAACATTATACTGAGTGAAATAAGCCAGTCCCAAAGGGACAAATATCATATGTTCTCCCTGATCAGTGACAACTAACCGAGCACCAAAAAGGAAACCTGTTAAAGTGAAATGAACACTATGAGAAACGGTGACTTGATCAGCCCTCACCCTGACTGTTGATGAACAACTTAATATGTTATCCCTCTTAGTATTTTTTTGTTTGTTCTACTTAATACTTTTGGTTGAATACTGTAATCAATACACAGTTATTCTTAATTGTTGAAAATTAACTGAAATATAAGAGTGGGAATAAGAGAGGGAAGAAATGTGCAATTCGGGACATGCTCAAGCTGACTTACCCCAAACGGTAGAGTTAGAAACATACCAGGGGATTCCAATTCAATCCCATCAAGGTGGCATGTACCAATGCCATCTCACTAGTCCCAGTGATCAATTTCTGATCACAATTGATCATAATGATAAGACTAAGAGCCAAAGGGAGCACATAAACAAGACTAGTATCTGCAAATACTAGCTGATAGAATAAAAAAGGGAGAGAATGATCCAACATGGGAGGCGAGATACACAGCAGACTCATAGAATGGCAGATGTCCTAAATAGCACTCTGGCCTCAGAATCAGCCCTTAAGGCAAGTGGATCTGGCTGAAAAGCCCATGAGAGTATTTCAGGCATGGAAAGCCAAGACACTCTGGAAAAAAAAAAAAAAGACCTAAATGAAAGATCTCTGCGAGTGAGATCCCAGTGGAAAGAATAGGTCATCAAAGAAGGAGGTACCTTTCTCTGAAGGGAGGAGAGAACTCCATTTTGACTACGATCTTGTATAAATATGATCAGAGTCGGTGAACTCAAAAGGCTTCCATAGCCTAGGCAACTCATGACAAGAGCCTAGGGTGATTAGTGATGCCACAAACAAGCGTGTCAATTTGTTAAGTCAACAACAGGAGTCACTGTGCACTTACTCCTCATGTAGGATCTCTGTCCTTAATATGCTGTACATTGTGATTTAATGCTATAACTAGTACTCAAACAGTATTTTTCACTTTGTGTTTCTATGTGGGTGCAAACTGTTGAAATCTTAATATATGCTAAACTGATCTTCTGTATATAAAGAGAATTGAAAATGAATCTTGATGTGAATGGAAGGGGAGAGGGAAAGGGGAGGGTTTCAGGTGGGAGGGAAGTTATGGTGGGGGAAGCCATTGTAATCCATAAGCTGTCCTTTGGAAATTTATATTCATTAAATAAAAGTTAAAAAAATACTTGCTAATCAAATTCAATAACAAATCAAAAATATCATTCACTCGTATCAAGAGTTTAGTATCCCTAGTATGCAGGGTAGTTTCAAAATATGCAAATAAATAAATGCAATACATCAAATTAATAAATTGGAGAACAATAATCAGATGATTATCTCAATAGTTGCAGAGATAGTTTTTGATAAAATACAATATCCTTTCATGATTAAAAAAAAGCCTTAAGCAAGGGGCCAGTGATCTGCCAAAGCAGGTGAAGTCGCTGGGTGCTATGCCAACATCCCCTATAAGTGCTGGTTCAAATCCTGGCTGCTCCACTACGTATCGCTATCCCTGATAATGCACCAATGGAAGCAGCAGAGGATAGCAAAAGTACATGGTTCCCTGTACCCACTTGGGAGACCCAGAAGTTCCTAGCTCCTGGCTTTGGACCTGCCCCTACTCCATCCATTGTAGTCATTTGGGGAGTGAACAAGCAAATTGGTGATCTCTATTTGTAACTCTACCTTTTGAATAAATAAATAAACCTTAAAACAGGGAAATTGGGTCTAGAAGGCACATTTCTCAACATGATCAAGGCAATATATAGCGAACACACAACCAGAATCATATTGAATGAGGAAAAATTGGAAGCATTTCCACTAAGATCCAGAATCACACAAAGAAACCTACTTACACTATGGCAATTCAATAAAGTTCTGGAAGTTTTAGCTAGAATATTTAGGCAAGAAAAAGAAACCAAATGGATAGAAATTGGAAAGGAGGAATCCAAATTACCCTTACGTGCAGATGACATGAATATCCTAAAGACTCCACTAAGAGATATTTGGCACTCAGAAGAGAGTGTGGTTATGATGCAGGATATAAAATCAGCACATATTATCATTAGTCTTTGTGTAAACAAGCAATGCTATGCTGAGACAGACCTTGAAATATCAATACCATTTACATAGCTGCAAAAAATTAAGTACTTTGGGAGAAATTTAACCTAGAATGTGAAAGATCTTTACATTGAAAACTACAAAATATTGAAGAAAGAAGACACTGAAAAGGAAGAATCTTCCATGTTCAGGATTGGAGTTATTAATATCGTCAAAACGTCCTCAATATACCAAAAGCAATTTATACATTCAGTGTGATCCCAATCAAAACACCAATGCCATTCTTCTCAAATCTAGAAAAAATGATACCAAAAATCAAAGGGAATCATAAGAGAAGCCGAATAGATAAAGCAATCTGAACAACAAAAACAATGCTAGAGACATCACAATACCAGATTTCAACACATATTCAAAACAATTATAATTAAAACATCCTGATAGTGGTATAAATATAGAAATACAGGCCACAGAAATAGAAGTGGGATGCCCTAGGAAGAAGAGGGTGCAGCAGCGGCGAGGTGGGAGTGTGGGGAACAATCCATGGCAGCTGCTGGGGACCTGACGGCGTGCCCAAAGACTCGGCAAAAGCGGGAGTCCCATACCAAGGAGGAGGCGCCCGCGGGGGTCTGTGTAGGTGCATAAAGACATGGCAGCAGCGGAGGTGCCCAGGCAAGAATGAGTCGGCAACGGGAACAGGCGGTGGTCAGGAAAAGACCGGGCAGCTGCTGGCAGCCACACGGGAGCTCCATTACACATAGGCTTGGGGGGCAGGGTGCCCGGGGAAGGAGGCATTGGCTGCTGGGGTCCCCCGGGGGCACAAGCAGAAACTTGGATGCCTGAGGAAGTAGGGAGCCACAGCTGGATACAAATGCGGGTACCCAAAGACTCTGGCGGCAGGGGTGCCCTAGGAAGGAGGAGGAGGCGAAGGCGGTTGGGAAGGGGCAATGGCACAGCGGCTGCTGGGGACCTCACAGGGTGCCCAAAGATTCGGTGGCAGTACTCAAAGAAGGGGGCGGCAGAGGCTGGGGGCCTCGGGAAGCCTAATAATGCAGCTTCAAAGGGGGTGCCCAACAAAGGAGATTGCAGCTGTTGGAGTCCGCAGCTGGACTCAATGACGTGGTGGCAACGGGGGTGCCAGAATAAGGAGGAGGCGGCTGCTGGGGTGCTCCTGGGGCCCAAAGAAGCTGTGCCAGACAGGTGCCCTAAGAAGGAGGAAGTAGCTTGCCAGGTGAGTGTGGGGGGCAATGATGTGGCAACTGCTGGGGACTGCACAGGGTGCTGTTAGACTCAGCGGCAGTGGGGGTGCCAAGGAAGGAGGATGCAGAGCGCAGGGCCTAATGACACAGTGGCGAAGGGGTGCCCAAAGAACAGGTGGCGGCTGCTGGAATCCGCGCGAGGATACAATGATGCGGCTGCAGCAAGCGTGTTCCAGGAAGCAGGCTGTGGCAGCTGGAAACCACGCCGTGGGGGAGGCCTCCAAGATGTGGCGGCTGTAGGGGTGCTGAGGAAGCGAGATGCCCAAAGACTTGGTGGCAGCAGGGGTGTCTGAGGAAGGCGGCGGCTTTTGGGGACTGAGCGGAGGGCCCAAAGACAGAGTGGCAGTGGGGATGCGTAAAGCAGCAGGCAGCAGCAGCTGGAAACCTCGCGGGGGGCCCCACGGCACGGTGGCAGCGGGAGTGCCCCAGGAAGGAGAAGTAGGCGCTTGATGGGCGTGGGGGTACAATGACGAGGCGGAAGCCGGGAACCGCACGGGGTGCCCAAAGGTTCTGCGGTAGCGCAGGTGTCCGTGGAAGGGGGTGGCTGTAGCTTGGGACAGCGCAGGGTTCCCGAAGTCACTGCGGCAACGGGGTGTCCTAAAAAGGAGAAGGAAGCAGCCGTGGGGTTTTGGGGCGGCAATGATGTGGCGGTTGCTGGGCACTGCGTGGGGTGCAAAAAGACTCGGCAGTGGGGGAACCCCAGGAAGGAGGCGGCGGAGACCACCCAATAACACAGAGGCAAAGGGGGTGACCAAGGAAGGAGGTGGCGGCTGCTGAGGTCCGCAGGGGACCCAATGATGTGGTGGCAACGGGGTGGCCCCTTCATTCATAAAGGATAGCTTTGCAGGATACATTGTTCTCGGTTTGCGGCCTTTATCTTTTAAAACTTGGAATATATCACGCCATTGTCTCCTTTCCTGTAGTGTTTGCGATGAGAAGTCTGGGGTGAGTCTGATTGATTACCTCTGAATGTGATTTGTCATTTCACTCTGCCCACATTTTGGGATTTGTTCTTTGTGTTTCATTGAGCTGAGTGTTGCCATAATGTGTTGTGGTGAATTCCTTTTCTGGTCACATTTTTTCGGACTCCTGTGTATTTGTGGAATTTGGTTGTTTCGTTCAACCTGCCTATGTTGGAAGTTTTCTGATATTATTTCATTAAAATGCCTTCCAATATGTTCTCTCTCTCCACACCCTCAGGCACTCCTATTATCTGGATGTTACAATGCTTGATTGAATCTTGTAAGTCTTCAGTCATGGTTTTTCATTTTCTAATTTCTTCTTGTGTTCGATCTGACTGTATTATTTTTGAAAGTTTGTCTTCGAGTTCTGATATTTGCTCTTCTGTTTCATCTGTTTGATTTCTGAGGGATTCCATGGTATTTCTTTTTAGTCAATTGAGTTTTTCATTTCCAGTATTTCATTCTGGCTTCTCTTTAGGATCTCTATTCCTTGGATGTGCTTTTCATTCAGATCTTGAATCTGTTTCTCACTGCTTCTAAGTAATCTGATTATTAATTTTCTGAATTCTTTTTCTGGCATGACTTCAAATTCTTCTTCAGCCTCTCTTATGGATGGTTTAGCCTGCTCCATTGGGAGTTCATAGGTTCTTCTATATTCTTATTTAGGATTTTTCCTTTGTTCTTTGGCATTTCTGCTTGGTTTAATTTTTAAGTGGATTTTCCTCTGCTATGGGCTGCTAGGGGTCTGTTCTGATTGCCAGTGTAAGCCAAAAAACATTTTTCTAAAACTCTAATATACTCAGGAAGCTACAAAATACTTAATATGTCCAATAGATTCAAAAGGAAAATTAGACAGTTCCTCAGGAGTAAATCACCAGAATGATTGAAAGAAAAAAATCAGAGAGACAAATGCTACCCTCAGGACACTAGCTGACCACTGGAGCTTCATATCTATGTGGATCATCCATCTTGCCCTCTGGGAAACTATAATAAATAAGAAAATGTACAAACTAGAGACTTTCCAAGGATTGAGACATACCAAATATGAGAATGAAATTGAATAAAAAAAGAAGTATAGGCCAATATAAGCCACCAGAATGATAGTTCACAGAAACTTAGAAATTGGAATTATATTTTTATATTTGAAAGCAATTGAAATAAAAATGAGAATGAGAAATGATGACAGCAAGGAAACAGCAAATTTAATCAGCCATATTTGGAGAAGAATCAAATAAAAAGTACGCATTTAAAATAGAAAAATGAGTAAATATAAAATTCACAACTTACATATTGCCTTAAACTCAAGTGATGAGACTATTAAGAGACTGGAAGACTTGGTTGCCAAACTGCATTCATTACAGGCTGATAAAGAAACAGAATATATGAATGCAATCATATGACAGCTGACATGACAAGGAATAAAACACATTTACTTGGATCATTAGATGTAAAAACTTTATAAAACTGTGAAGGATAGTAATCCACCAAAATGATTTATAAATATCTGCCATAATATACTAGAGATAAGATGGTGAATTCAGCATTGCATTGTATTAACATAAGTGAAGTGAAGGGAAACAAATTAAAGTCAAAGTGAATGAAGCTCAGCAGAAATAAACTTTGAGAATACAGAGAGGAAAATAAATTTAACCTAATAACAATGACAGCAGATTCTCATCAGTATTTATATAAATCAAAAAGAGAGGAGTAGAAGAACTGAAATTAATGACTGAAACTCACATCTATGCTAGGCTTAAATACTACTTTGAATTCTAAGAAAAATTCCAAAGAAATAATTGTGCATAATTTTATTACTTTATTTATGTATTCTTCTGAATTGTTTACTTTAAGAAGAAAAAAAGCTGTACAGAAATTTGAAATCAAAGTAGAAGAGCAAGAAATGTGTAAACCTATATGAATATTAAGTCATGGTGATATTTGAATTGAAGCAAATGAAAGCTATGAGTAGCATCCATTTCAGAGTATTTAGATATAAGTAAAGTATAATTCCACACAACTCAATTAATCAGGTATTAGCCTATTCTACTGGAATGATTTTAATGTGTGCAAAATGTGTACTTTATGACAATCAATTTCAATATTTTCTTTGTTCTTTTATTTATTTTCACTTTATTTGAAAAACAGGATCAGAGACAGCAAGAGAGGCAGAGGGAGATCATCTGACTGCTGATTCACTTCCCAAATACCTGCAGCAACCAAGGCAGGCCACGCTGAAGACAGGAGCCTAGAAATCCACCTGGCTCTCCCACCTGGGTGACAGGAACCTAAGTGCTTGAGTGAGCATATGCTACCTGTCAGGGTGTGCATTAGCAGGAGGCTGCATCAGAAGCAGAGGCAGGATTCAAAGTAAGGCACTTACAAAGGGATGTGGGCATTCCAAGGAGTGTCATACCTGCTGTGCCACATGCCCACACCAAGACAACCATTTTTATCACCAAATTGTTAAGACTCTAATGTTTTCCATGGTATATTTTGCAAAATACTGATTACCTTTTTTTTTTGCAAATCAACTGAAATAATAAATAATAGGCTCTGAACAAGGTGAAGACAATGGCAATAACTACAATACACTTAAACTCCTGTCACAAATTAAACTTGCATATTTACAGTGTCTTAATGTATTAAGGTATAAAATATATAAATAGAAAGATAAGAAATGCATTCAGATTTTTTATAGCACAACATAGTCTTTTTTCAAGAAAATTTGTCATAACTGTTTATGTCAGCCTGACAATAATTCAAAACACAATCACGCTTGCCTTCCCCATGATTTGTATATGAGGATTGCAGTATTAGAAAAAATATGCAAAAATATGTTTGGTGCTCAAATAATGTTCCTTTTTTTAATGCACCAAGGTGGAAAAATTTTAATGAAAAAGCCAATCATGCCATATATAGATAAAGTTTTGACAATGCCTTTATAACAAAACCCCAGTAACCATTATACTAAAAAATGTGTGTGTATTTGTATACGCAATACCTATTTTAGGAAAGAGATGAGTTGGTAGAAAATATTAATTGTTACATATTATTTACAAACACTTATATATATTAAATTAAACTATTTTCAATGAAATCTCATGTTCAGATCTCCCCTGAAAACAGTACTTGAAAAATACACAGGTCTATTTAATGGTTTCTCTCTGAAATCATTGCTAAGGTAGTTCTCTTTGCAAGGGTTTTGCCCCTTCAATATCACTAACTCTAACCATAACAACAAACACCACACAGGTGCAACGTGTCATTTCCTGGAGCTCTGTTCACTGTTAAAAGAGGAAAAAGTTTAGGGGCTGATGTTGTGGTGCAATAGGTTAATCCTCTGCCTGAAGCACTGGCATCCCAATGAGCACCAGTTCTAGTCCCAGCTGTTCCTCTTCCAATCCAGGTCTCTGTGATGGCCTGGGAGAGCAATGGAAGGCGGCCCAAGCACTTGGGCCCCTACACCCATGTGGGAGACCCTGAGGAAACTCCTGGCTCCTGGCTTCTGATTGCACAGGTCTGGCCACAATGGCCATCTGGGGAGTGAACCAGCAGATGGAAGACTTTCTCTGTCTCTCCCTCTCACTATTACACTATATCTAAAATATTTTTTAAAAAGATATAAAATATATAAAAGGAGAGAGTTTATCATTGCTACAAAGAATATTTTTTCTTTATTAAAATGTACTGTTTCTGGGGTTGGCACTGTGGCATAGCGGGCTAAGCCTCTGCCTGCAGCACTGGAATCCCATTTGGGTGCCAGTACTAGTCCTGGTTGCTTTTTTGACCCAGCTCTTTGCTGGGTCTGGAAAAGCAGTAGAAGTTGGCCCAAGTGCTTGAGCTTCTGTATCTGCGTAGGAGACCAGAAAGAAGCTCCTGGCTCCTAGCTTCAGATTAGCTCCGCTCTGGCTGTTGGGGCCATCTGGAGAGTGAACCAGCAGATGGAAGACCTTTGTCTCCATCTCTCCCTTTCTTTGCAACTCTGCTTCTCAAATAAGAAAATATTTTTAAAAATATATTGTTTCTGATACTGGGGTGCCTGAGTTCAAGTCCTGGCAGTGCTCCCGATTCCAGCTTCTTGTTAATAAACAACTTGGGAAGCAGTAGATGACAGCTCAAATAATTGGGTACTCGAGTACCCAGCTTCCAGCCTAGCCCAGCCTCTGCTCTTGTCGGCATCTGAGGAGTGAACCAGTAGAAAAGAGAATGTGGAGGGAGGCAAGATGGCGGAATAGGAAGGGAGCACACTGATAGTCCGGGGAGAGATAGTTTAATAAAAGTGGAGATACTGCAGGTTCAAGGAAGAGTAGGGGAGGAAACAGCAGAAGAAACTCTTCCGGAATGCGTGATACACAGTGGACCTGTGTGGAGAGCGTGGGAGCCCACAGTTTGGGACACCAGTGGCAGACTCAACACACCAGCGCTGGAACACGAGGTGAGCCGAACCTCAATAGCCCGAGACACTGGCAGGCAAGTGGAGAGAGGAGACTAGAGGGAACGACCCCCCGGGGGGGGGAAGTTCACCAGGCTAACTGGAAGAGAGAGAGAGAGAGAAAAAAAAAGGTGACTGGTACGGACACGGGTTTCTCTCTCTCCGCTCACCTCTCAAGGGCGAGCAAGACAAAGAGCAGGCGCCATCTTGGACATACATCATAAGCAGAGCGACCTCAGGTCTGCACCGGCCCTGAGCCTAGCAGAAAAACCTGACTCTGGGCGGGGCGAATTAACAGGAGATTAGGACCTAGTAAATTTGTGGTGCTACTGAACTGAGACTGTGAAAAAAGAGACGGTGGGGGAGAGAACTCACGGAATTCACGTGAGCACTCTCCAGAGACGCTACAATTCCGTAACTTTGGCAACCCAGTGGGAGACTGAAGGAGACTTTGAGCCCACTCTGAGGGCCGAACAGATTCCCTGTGTGGTCCTTGGGAAAGAGCTTCCGATCTCTGGCTCCTGTGGGTATATCATTTGCCTGCTAACTACCTCCAACTTCGTTCAGCTGTGCGGAATTACTTCCCTTTTGAATCAAAAAAAAAGAAAGAGAGAGAGAGAGATTTACCACGCCTAACCTGGGAGTGTCACCTTTGGCACACCAAAGAGAGCTCTCAGGCCACACCCATCTCAAGCCCTAAGGCTCCATCAAAAACAGATAGTCCACTTAATCTAGAGTCATAGTATAACAAGAAAAAGCACCACAGTGAAGAAACCAAATATCTCCAATATGCCAAATAACAAACGCAAAAACCAAGGTAATAAAAACAAGGAAGTCACCATGACGCCCTCAAATGAAAAAGACACCCCAATTCAAGATTATGAGGATGATGACATAGAAGAAATGCAAGAAGCAGATCTCAAAAAATTGATAAGAACATTAAGAAGTTCTCAAAAACAAATTCTTGAACTACAGAAATCCTTAATGGACAAGATAGAAAATCTCTCTCGTGAAAATGAAATATTAAGGAGGAATCAAAATGAAACGAAACAACTAGTACAACAAAACTGTGATAGTGACTGAAGTGAAGAATTCAATAGATCAAATGAAAAACACAATAGAGAGCCTTACAAACAGAATGGGTGAAGCAGAAGAGAGAATATCGGACTTAGAAGACAGAGAACAGGAAAGGATACAGTCAGACCAAAGAAAAGAAGAGGAAATTAGAAATCTAAAACATATTGTTGGGAATCTTCAGGATACTATTAAAAAACCCAACATTCGGGTTCTAGGAGTTCCTGAAGGCATGGAGAGGGAGAAAGGATTAGAAGGCCTTTTTAGTGAGATATTAGCAGAAAATTTCCCAGGTTTGGAGAAGGACAGAGAAATCCTAGTACAGGAAGCTCACAGAACCCCTAATAAACACGACCAAAAGAGATCCTCACCACGACACGTTGTAATTAAACTCTCCACAGTGAAACATAAAGAAAAGATCCTAAAATGTGCAAGAGAGAAATGTCAGATTACTCTCAGAGGATCTCTAATCAGACTCACAGCTGACTTCTAATGAGAAACCATACAAGCTAGGAGGGAATGGCGAGATATAGCCCAGGTACTAAGAGAGAACAACTGCCAGCCCAGAATATTATATCCTGCAAAGCTATCATTTGTGAATGAAGGTGAAATAAAGACTTTTCATAGCAAACAGACATTGAAAGAATTTTTGCCACTCGTCCAGCCCTGCAAAAGATGCTTAAAGATGTGTTACACACAGAAACACAGAAACATGGTCATCAATATGAAAGAAGGTAAAGGAAGGAAACCAAGGAAGGAAAACTCATAGCAAAAGATCACAGGGAATTCAAAGCATATATTAGAACTTATCTTTGGCAAATGGCAGGGCAAAGTTACCACTTATCATTAGTCACATTGAACGTGAATGGCCTGAACTGTCCAGTTAAAAGACACCGATTGGCTGATTGGGATAAGGAACAAAACCCATCTATTTGCTGCTTACAAGAAACACATCTTTCCAACAAAGATCCATACAGACTGAAAGTGAAAGGCTGGAAAAAGATATACCACGCCAACAGAAATGAAAAAAGAGCGGGCGTAGCCATCTTAATATCAGACATCATAAACTTTACCACAAAAACTGTTAAGAGAGACAAAGAGGGACACTACATAATGATTAAGGGATCAATTCAACAGGAAGATATAACAATTATCAATGTATATGCACCTAACTACAGGGCACCGGTTTATCTGAAAGATTTGTTAACGGACTTAAACGGAGACTTAGACCCCAATACAATAGTACTGGGGGACTTCAATACTCCACTCTCAGAAATAGACAGATCATCCGGACAGAAGATCAACAAGGATACAGTAGATTTAAACGACACTATAGCCCAAATGGATCTAACAGATATATACAGAACTTTCAATCCTACAGCTAAAGATTTTACATTCTTCTCAGCAGTACATGGAACCTTCTCTAGGATTGACCACATACTAGGCCATAAAGCAAGTCTCAGCAAATTCAAAAGAATTAGAATCATACCATGCAGCTTCTCAGACCACAGTGGAATGAAGTTGGAAATTCGCAACTCAGGAATCCCTAGAGCATATGGAAATACATGGAGATTGAACAACATGCTCCTGAATGAACAATGGGTCATAGAAGAAATCAAAAGAGAAATCAAAAACTTTCTGGAAGTAAATGAGGATAACAGCACAACATACCAAAACTTATGGGACGCAGCAAAAGCAGTGCTAAGAGGAAAGTTTATATCAATAGGTGCCTACATCAAGAAATTGGAAAGGCACCAAATAGATGAGCTTTCAATTCACCTCAAGGATCTAGAAAACCTACAGCAAACCAGACCCAAATCTAGTAGGAGAAGAGAAATAATTAAAATCAGAGAAGAAATCAACAGGATTGAATCAAGAAAAACATTCCAAAAAATCAGCCAAACGAGGAGCTGGTTTTTTGAAAAAATAAACAAAATTGACACCCCATTGGCCCAACTAACTAAAAAAAGAAGAGAAAAGACCCAAATCAATAAAATCAGAGATGAAAAAGGAAATGTAACAACAGACACCACAGAAATAAAAAGAATCATCAGAAATTATTACAAGGACTTGTATGCCAGCAAACAGGGAAACCTATCAGAAATGGATAGATTCCTGGACACATGCAACCTACCGAAATTGAACCAGGAAGACATCGAAAACCTAAACAGACCCATAACTGAGACAGAAATTGAAACAGTAATAAAGGCCCACCCAACAAAGAAAAGCCCAGGACCAGATGGATTCACTGCTGAATTCTACCAGACATTTAAAGAAGAACTAACTCCAATTCTTCTCAAACTATTCAGAACAATCGAAGAAGAGGGAATCCTCCCAAATTCTTTCTATGAAGCCAGCATCACCTTAAATCCTAAGCCCAAAAAAGATGCAGCACTGAAAGAGAATTACAGACCAATATCCCTGATGAACATTGTGGGGAGCAACCCGGACTAGACTGAGTTACTGGAATTAAGACTTATTCTATGCATCTGCTCTCCCACAATATGGCGCTGGGAGAGGAGAAAACAGCTTCTACGCAGCTGCCTCCAGTTCAACCAATAAACTGTAGGACCTACTCCTGATTGGAGGAGAGCAGCGTACTCGGCGTGTGGGCAGCCGAGTTAGGATTGGCGGAGGAGGACTATAAAGGAGGAGAGAGACGGCATTCACGAGGAACATCTAAGGGGAACATCTGAAGGAACACCTGTGCAGCCCCCAGAGAACCGGCCGGCGGTGTGCCGCTCCCCTGCGGAAGTGGGGAATGTGGCCAGGGGGAACTGCCCTTCCACGGAGGTGGAAGGGACAGTAGCCAACCCGGGAAGAACCAGCAGCAAACCCGGGGAGGGCCGAGCAGACGAAAGAACAGCGCAGGGTCCTGTGTCGTTCCTCCATGAAGAGGGGGAGCGACGTAATGGTGCTGTGACTCGGATATGAAGCCTAGGCAGGACTTAGTGTCGTTCCTCCATGAAGAGGGGGAGTGACATAATGGTGCTGTGACTCGGATTAGGAAACCTAGGACGGATAGGAAACCTAGGACGGATAGGAAACTTAGGAGGGAAGAAATGGGAAGAAGCAGGAAAATACCGGAGAGAGAGACTAGCGAAGAGCCTAGGGGAAAGCCGGACGAGAAAGGTGCCGGAAGAAGCTATTGAAAGCCTAGGCATAGACTTGGATACGGACTGTGGGAAAGAAGTTAGGATTGAAAGCGAAAGTGAAAGCCGGCGCCGTGGCTCAATAGGCTAATCCTCCACCTTGCGGCGCCGGCACACCGGGTTCTAGTCCCGGTTGGGGTGCCGGATTCTGTCCCGGTTGCCCCTCTTCCAGGCCAGCTCTCTGCTATGGCCAGGGAGTGCAGTGGAGGATGGCCCAGGTGCTTGGGCCCTGCACCCCATGGGAGACCAGGAAAAGCACCTGGCTCCTGGCTCCTGCCAGGATCAGCGCGGTGCGCCGGCTGCAGCGGCGGCCATTGGAGGGTGAACCAGCGGCAAAGGAAGACCTTTCTCTCTCTGTCTCTCTCTCTCACTGTCCACTCTGCCTGTCAAAAAAAAAAAAAAAAAAAAAAAGAAAAAAAAAAAAAAAAAAAAAAAAAAGAAAGCGAAAGTGAAAGTTTTCATAGACTCGGAGGCGGACTATGGCGGGGAAGCTAGGAGATTGAAAGCGAAAGTGAAACCTGGAGGAGGCTTGGACTCGGATACGGACTGTGGGGAGTAGCCAGGAGAAATGAGAGGAATATTGTTGGAAGAAAACTTAAGGAAACATACCAGGTAGAGAAAAATATTAGGGAGGATGAAGCCGCGAGTGCAGGCCAAGGCGGAGACATAAGTCACCTTGGAATTCTTCAAGTCACCCCGGGGAGCAAGAGGCGAAGATCTGGAACCAGAGGCAGAGACGTGGGCCACCAGCATTCGCCAGGTTAGTCCGGGGAACTTGGACTGAATGCCGGTGGTGGCGGAAACATTTGCGGAAGCCGCCGCGTGCAGAGAGAGCACGGGGCGTGAATAGATAGGGAACGCGGGGCTGGCGCGAGGCCGTGGTGCGGGCGCGAAGTGCGTGGAGAACGCGGAGCATGCGCGCAGAGCCGGGAACCCGCCGGCGGGGCGAGGCGCCGGGAAGCCGCGCAGAGCCGTGAAGCTGCCGCGGGGCGAGGTGCCGAGAAGCAGCCTCGGGGCGGGCGCCGCCGGGAAGCCGCAGGGATAAGAGAAACAGAAGTTTAGAAGTAAAATGAGAGAAATAGGAATGCTGGAAGATAGAAGTAAAATGGGAGAAATAGGAATGCCTGGAGATAGAGAAATAGAGAAATAGAAAGGCCTCCCCTCAACATGGCAATAAGAAAGCTTGGATTCGGTCTGCCTGATTAGGGAGGCGGTGAGCACCTGCGGGCGGCTAGCAGCTTATGCGCCGCAGGTCACCGAAGACAGGCACAAATTAACATCAGTAAGGCCTCCCCACAATACCGCAATTAGAAAGCTTGGATTCGGTCTGCCTGATTAAGGCGGTAAGCACCAGCAGGCAGCTCAACCAGAGTATGAGCTGCAGGTCACCGAAGATAGGCACAAACCAACACTAATAAGTCTCCCCCACAATACGGCAATGAGAAGGCCTGGATTCGGTTTGCCTGATTGTTAGGGCTTGTAAGCCCCTGCAGGCAGAGCAGAGCATGCGCTGCGGGGCACCGAACACAGGCATGCATCAGCGCCTAAAAACCTCCTCACAATATGGCGAAGAGAGGACCCGGATTCGGTTTGCCTGATTGATAGGACTTGTAAGAACCTGTGGCAACTCTAGCAAGCAGAGCAGAGTGTGTGCCGTGGGGCACCGAAGACAGGCGCGTATCAACGCCAAAAAATAAAAAGAAAGGGGGATCTGTGGGGAGCAACCCGGACTAGACTGAGTTACTGGAATTAAGACTTATTCTATGCATCTGCTCTCCCACAATATGGCGCTGGGAGAGGAGAAAACAGCTTCTACGCAGCTGCCTCCAGTTCAACCAATAAACTGTAGGACCTACTCCTGATTGGAGGAGAGCAGTGTACTCGGCGTGTGGGCAGCCGAGTTAGGATTGGCGGAGGAGGACTATAAAGGAGGAGAGAGACGGCATTCACGAGGAACATCTAAGGGGAACATCTGAAGGAACACCTGTGCAGCCCCCAGAGAACCGGCCGGCGGTGTGCCACTCCCCTGCGGAAGTGGGGAATGTGGCCAGGGGGAACTGCCCTTCCACGGAGGTGGAAGGGACAGTAGCCAACCCGGGAAGAACCAGCAGCAAACCCGGGGAGGGCCGAGCAGACGAAAGAACAGCGCAGGGTCCTGTGTCGTTCCTCCATGAAGAGGGGGAGCGACAAACATAGATGCAAAAATCCTCAATAAAATTCTCGCCAATAGAATGCAACAACACATCAGAAAGATCATCCACCCAGACCAAGTGGGATTTATCCCTGGTATGCAGGGATGGTTTAATGTGCGCAAGACAATCAATGTGATACACCACATTAACAGACTGCAGAAGAAAAACCATATGATTATCTCAATAGATGCCGAGAAAGCATTTGATAAAATACAACACCCGTTCATGATGAAAACTCTAAGCAAACTGGGCTTGAAAGGAACATTCCTCAATACAATCAAAGCAATCTATGAAAAACCCACAGCCAACATCCTATTGAATGGGGAAAAGTTGGAAGCATTTCCACTGAGATCTGGTACCAGACAGGGATTTCCACTCTCACCACTGCTATTCAATATAATTCTGGAGGTTCTAGCCAGAGCTATTAGGCAAGAAAAAGAAATTAAAGGGATACAAATTGGGAAGGAAGAACTCAAACTATCCCTCTTTGCAGATGACATGATTCTTTATTTAGGGGACCCAAAGAACTCTACTAAGAGACTATTGGAACTCATAGAAGGGTTTGGCAAAGTAGCAGGGTATAAAATAAATGCACAAAAATCAACAGCCTTTGTATACACAAGCAATGCCATGGCTGAGGAAGAACTTCTAAGATCAATCCCATTCACAATAGCTACAAAAACAATCAAATACCTTGGAATAAACTTAACCAAGGACGTTAAAGATCTCTACGATGAAAATTATAAAACCTTGAAGAAAGAAATAGAAGATGATACCAAGAAATGGGAAAATCTTCCATGCTCATGGTTTGGAAGAATGAATATCATCAAAATGTCCATTCCCCAAAAGCAATTTATAGATTCAATGCAATACCAATCAAGATACCGAAGACCTTCTCAGATCTGAAAAAAATTGGTGCTGAAACTCATATGAAGGCACAAGAGACCTCGAAGAGCTAAAGCAATCTTGTACAACAAAAACAAAGCCGGAGGCATCACAATACCAGATTTCAGGACATACTACAGGGCAGTTGTAATCAAAACAGCATGGTACTGGTACAGAAACAGATGGATAGACCAATGGAACAGAATTGAAACACCAGAAATCAACCCAAACATCTACAGCCAACTTATATTTGATTAAGGATCTAAAACTAATTCCTGGAGCAAGGACAGTCTATTCAATAAATGGTGCTGGGAAAATTGGATTTCCACGTGCAGAAGCATGAAGCAAGAGCCCTACCTTACACCTTACACAAAAATCCACTCAACATGGATTAAAGACCTAAATCTACGACCTGACACCATCAAGTTATTAGAGAACATTGGAGAAACCCTTCAAGATATTGGCAAAGGCAAAGAGTTTCTGGAAAAGACCCGGGAGGCACAGGCAGTCAAAGCCAAAATCAACTATTGGGATTGCATCAAATTGAGAAGTTTCTGTACTGCAAAAGAAACAGTCAGGAGAGTGAAGAGACAACCAACAGAATGGGAAAAAATATTTGCAAACTATGCAACAGATAAAGGGTTAATAACCAGAATCTACAAAGAGATCAAAAAACTCCACAAAAACAAAACCAACAACCCACTTAAGAGATGGGCCAAGGACCTCAATAGACATTTTTCAAAAGAGGAAATCCAAATGGCCAACAGGCACATGAAAAAATGTTCAAGATCACTAGTAATCAGGGAAATGCAGATCAAAACCACAATGAGATTTCACCTCACCCTGATTAGAATGGCTCACATGCAGAAATCTACCAACAACAGATGCTGGCGAGGATGTGGGGAAAAAGGGACACTAACCCACTGTTGGTGGGAATGCAAACTGGTCAAACCACTATGGAAGTCAGTCTGGAGATTCCTCAGAAACCTGAAATAACCCTACCGTTTGACCTAGCCATCCCACTCCTTGGAATTTACCCAAAGGAATTTAAATTGGCAAACAAAAAAGCGGTCTGCACCCTAATGTTTATTGCAGCACAATTCACAATAGCTAAGACCTGGAACCAACCTAAATGCCCATCAACGGTAGACTGGATAAAGAAATTATGGGATATGTACTCTTTAGAATACTATCACGCAGTAAGAAACAATGAAATCCAGTCATTTGCAACAAAATGGAGGAATCTGGAACACATCATGCTGAGTGAAATAAGCCAGTCCCAAAGTGACAAATACCATATGTTCTCCCTGATCGGTGACGACTGACTGAACACCAAAAAGGAAACCTCCTGAAGTGAAATTCACACTATGGGAAACGGTGACTTGAACAGCATAGCCCTGACTGTTAATGAACAACTTAATACATTATCCCTCTTAGTATTTTTTGTCTGTTCTACTTAATATGACTGGTTTAATTCTGTAATTATCACACAGTTATTCTTGGGTGTTGAAAATTAACTGAAATGTGATCGCTGTTAAACATAAGAGTGGGAATAAGAGAGCGAAGAGACGTATAATTTGGGACATGCTCAAGCTGACTTGCCCCAAATGGTAGAGTTAGAAACATACCAGGGGATTCCAATTCAATCCCATCAGGTGGCATGTACCAATGCCATCTCACTATTCCAAGTGATCAATTTCAGTTCACAATTGATCATAATAAAAGGACTAAGAGTCAAAGGGAGCACATAAACAAGTCTAGTACCTGCTAACACTAACCGATAGAATAAATAAGGGGGAGAGTGATCCAACATGGGAAGTGAGATACTCAGCAGACTCATAGAATGGCAGATGTCCTAAATAGCACTCTGGCCTCAGAATCAGCCCTAAAGGCATTCGGATCTGGCTGAAAAGCCCATGAGAGTATTTCAGGCATGGAAAGCCAAGACACTCTGGCAAAAGATCTCTGTGAGTGAGATCCCAGTGGAAAGAACAGGTCTTCAAAGAAGGAGGTACCTTTCTCTGAAGGGAGGAGAGAACCTCCACTTTGACTATGACCTTGTCTAAACAAGATAAGAGTCAGAGAACTCAGAGGGCTTCCATAGCCTTGGAAACTCATGACTGGAGCATAGGGAGACTACTGATGCCATAGACAGGAGTGTCAATTGGTAAAGTCAACAACAGGAGTCACTGTGCACTTACTCCTCATGTAGGATCTCTGTCCTTAATGTTCTGTGCATTGAGATTTAATGCTATAATGAGTACTCAAACAGTATATTTCACTTTGTGTTTCTATGTGGGTGCAAACTGTTGAAATCTTTGCTTAATGCATACTAAACTGATCTTCTGTAAAAAAAAAAAAGAAATTATCAATCCCAACTTGACTCTCACCGGGATTAAACATGACAATATGTCTGATCTGATTTGATCATCATTTAAAAAAATCATCTATTATTTTTCACTTTATGTTTCTGTGTGGGAGCAAACTGTTGAAATCCTTACTTAATGTATGCTAAGCTGATCTTCTGTATATTAAGATAATCAAAAATGAATCTTGATGTGAATGGAAGGGGAGAGGGAGTGGGAAAGGAGAGGGTTGTGTGTGGGAGGGACGTTATGGGGGGGAAGCCATTGTAATCCATAAGTCGTACTTTGGAAATTTATATTCATTAAATAAAAGTTAAAAAAATAGAAAACAAACAAAAAATATACTGAATCAATCTTCTGTATATGAAGATAATTGAAAATGTATCTTTATGTGAATGGAATGGGAGAGGGAGCGGGAGATGGGAGGAGTGTTAGTTGGAGGGAAGTTATGGGGGGGAAGCCATTGTAATCCATAAACTCTACTTTGGAAATTATATTTACTAAATAAATGTTAAAAAAAAGAAAAAAAAATATTGTTTCTGTTTTCCAAATTAAGCACTTATGTAAGACTAAGAGGCTAAGAAGCCACTCTGTTGGGTGTCAATATCAATAGCCTTACAACAACAACAACAAAAACTTTGCATTGAAATATCCAGAAAAATGCTCACTAAAGTAAGACTGCGTACTTTACCTGATAGAATCCATTTGGCTTAAAAGATCTTTCCCCCTGGAAGTTTAAATGGAGTTTAAATGCACCATTTAAATGCTTAAGTTTAAATGCTCTCCAGGGGATCCATCTTAGAGAAGAAAAAAAAAATTTCTCAGACGCAATCTGAGGATATATATGATAATAAAAGTTGGTGAAGTTTGTTCGATGAATCTTATAATTCTTCCCTTGGAGTAGATGCTAAAGGTTAAGATGGAGACAAAAATGGAAATGAGTGGAGGGACTGAAATTGAGCTGGTCCAACATATAGGCCAGTAACCATTTCTATAGGTCTTTAAACAGACAATTGTGATCATATGGTACCTCCAGCACTTCATTCTGTGAGCACTGAGGATCTGCAGCTTAAAGGATGTAAAACTGGATTCCCAAAAAAGGAATAGTCTGAGGCAAAAGTTGCAGGTCTGTGAATATGTATTATGTGTATACATAATTGTGTGTATTGTCCTGTATATATTCACATATATATTCACAAGTTGCCCTGAAGTGTAGTTCAAAAGGCCTTTATCAAGGAACTGTTCCTATTACAGGTCCTAGAGTTCATACCATCTGTGTAAGAAATGTTCACATAATGCAAACCTTATCAACAAAAACATTGCTAGAAACACTAGGTTGAAGAGTAGGTTCTAGGTTAATGGTTTCTTCTATTATCAATCAGTGAGATTATTAGAATATTTCTTACACCAAGAATCAAAATAATGGAAGCAAAAATAACAAAACAAGTGGGTTTTAAATTCACAAAGAAAAAAGATATACAGTACAGGAAACATGAACAAAGTTCAAATTCCAGATTAGGGAAAAATATAAAAATTCATATATCTCCTGATATGTCATTTAATTATTGTAGCATTAGAAAAATACACTGAGAATTAAGAGTGTTGCTATAGATTCTCTCAATATATCAACCTGTATGATTATCTTTTTCCTCTTTTGTTTCCAGCTGGAAGTTTCTTCCAACATAGGCGTTGTCTGTTCTGTTCAAAACCCGCAGAGGTAGGATTGGACACACCACATGTCTAACCAGCTGATGCCATAATTCCAGGATTGCTGAAGTTAAACCCAGGTGTACTGGAGCTGTCTCAGCCTGTGCTAAGTGTGAAGATGTGGAGGAGGTGGAAAATGTTGGCAGAGATTCCAATATCAGCTTGGCAAATCACAAATTTTATTAACAGCAGCATAAACAGTAAGTGTATTCATGTTAATATCTGGGATGAAACACATGCATTTCTGAAAAGCAAACAAAACACATCAGTCTCACATAATCAGCAATTGTTAGTCTGCCTACCAGAGATTTGTATTTTAGCTTCCTTTCTTTATAATGGTCCTGGGTTTTTCTGTGTTTCAGATTCTATCCAAGAAATAACCCAGTTGAAGTCTCTTCAATTCAGAAGGGTGCTGCAAATGTCCAACTTTCAATTATCAGGAGGAGAAATCTCATCTACACTGCACTTTGATAAGATTGAATCAAAACTATCATACGGTGATATTTTATTTTTCATAAAAAACACAAATATGCTCCCTTCAATTCTTATGCAAAATACTTCCGATGTTAAAATGTCATCATTTTTCTTTCATGTTATTGCCTTGGGTGTAAGCATAATTATGTTGTCTAATTTAATTTGTGAGTGTCTCTGTCCATTTCAAGCTGCTATAACAGAATAAATTATAGGTAAAAAATTGTTTCCTCACTGTTAATGAGTTTGAGAAGATCAAGATCTAGGGCTTGCTATCAGATGAGGGCCTTCTGATTTCATTGTTCCATAGCAAAAAAGAAAATATGGGAGGGCTCTATATGCCCTTTTATAATGGCATCAATTATGCCAATGGCAGTGGATCAATCATGGGCTAATCACATATTAAAATAGCAACTAAATTTCAACATGAGTTTCAGAAGAGACATGAAAACCATGATTAGATTTTGGAAAAATTTTGTTATATGATGCTGACAAATATAGCCAATTGCCAAGTCCGTTCTCTTCCCTCTGAGTCCAATGAGTGTGTGGTTATATTTTTAAGGCCACGTACAGCACTGTAGGCTCATGAATGTAAATGTATAGCCAAATGAAGAGATATTGGGAGTGTTTGTTCCTGAATCATACTTAGGAATTCATAGGTGAGTTAGCAAAAAAATTGCAATGGTAATTGAAATGCCTGCCTTTAAAATGGAAAAACCTTAGCGTTAATTATATATTTGCTACTCCTTTACCAAAAAATGTCATCTAATAAAGCGACATTTGTATGTTAACTACTAGAATCAATCAATTTGTTGCTACAGCCAACAAGCTCTGCATTCTCAGCAAACTCCCTTTTGCTCTTTGGTTGGATATAAAAGAAGCACCAGAATCATATTTATTTTTACACATAATCATGATGGTTTCCATAATTTAAGGGTCTTTTTGAGGGCTAGTGAAAAGTAGTAGAGCACAGATCACAGACATATGTGTAATTATTTCATGAATTTACATTTGAATTACTTTATTAATGGAACTTTTGTATTGTAAGATATGAAACAAGAATATTATAAACATTATTATATGAAATACTAAGGCAGTGATTTTGCTATTTCTTCTCTAACCCAAAGACACATCTGGCTGTCTCTGATACATGTCTACTGCTGAATGCCAGTGTTCACCTGCAGGAGAGCAGTGCAGGTTTTCAGTGAGGTTCTGAGGGTTTGGAATGGATGCAGCACTGTAGAGACCATTGGTTTCCATGAGTAGAGGTCACCAGATAAAATACAGAATATCCACTAAATGTGAATTTCAGATAATTTTTTTATCAATTTCATGTTATGGCGAGTAAAGAGATATATACTACACATTTTTTACTCCACAATATTTATTGTTTATCTGGAATTTGAATTTAATTTGTGGCCCTGTACAAGAATTTGCTGAATTTTCAAACCCTCATGGGGAGACAATCTTGGGGTTTGGAGTAACATGGTGACGATAATAGTAGACAGAAAGTAGAAGGTAAATATCAAAGCCACACCCACAGAAACCACATGCAGATTGATCATAGTGTAAAGGAAAGTGGATTCCAACTCATTTATGAAAAATATACAAATGCAAGTGCACATCTCAGCATTTCCTATGAGAAGCAACCACAAGTCTATGTTGGGGCTGTTTTTGAAGCCTATAAAAACTCTCAGAAGACAGATAATGCAGATCATGTTTATTGGCATTCTACTGATTTTTACTTTGTTCTCAGAATGGTAAGCCTAGAAGTACATACATGTTTGTCAATTATGGTGGGGAAAATAACCTCATTAAATGTGCTAGGAATAAAAGACTTACCACAAAGTCTGTGGTCTTAGGTCAGAGACAAGAGGAGTGACATGAAAGGAAGGAGCCTTTTGAAAGAATCCAAGGGCCATTGTAAGGTATAAACATTTGTCATTTTAGAGAATAATAACTTGTAAGATTCTCATCTTTACACGAACATCTAACTTTTAGACAATATTTTTGTGCTCTGCCTGGCTTAGCTATGATTATGTAATTTGTATTATAAAATAGCACATTGCTCTTTATTGTTCAATTATACAAATCAAAAGAATTTTTCTCACCAAGAATACCATATTATTTGAGCAGCATTGTGAAACATATCATCCACAGTACAAAGTTTGAGAATTTGACAGAAGATATAAAGTGTTATACTCATTTTTTATAAAAGTTTAAAAGTATTTTTACCATACCTCCCTGTGCACCAAAATCATGAGAGGGTAAGAGTCACATCATGGTGAAAGACAGGGAGTATGGAAGAGAATGGAGAATCTGTTATCTGTGCTGAAGATGCCCTAATTGGGACCAATGGAGACCCCTTCTCTCAGTTGTTTCCCTGTTAAAATAAAGCAAATTCATTAATGTTGCTAAGACTCCAGTGTCTACCGACAGAAAAGAGCGCTTTCTACAGATCACATTTCCTGAAGCATTTGTCCTTCACCTGCTTGGAGTAAAAAATAAGCACAATTGTTTTGTTGCATTTTGCTCATTGCTTTTCCATAATAAGAATTACTGATTTTATCTTTACCGTGATTCAATAAATTTTTCATATTTAATTGATAAAAAGAATGCTTATTTGTGAATTACAATGTGATATTAGGAATAATGCATTTATCACAGGTCAATTAGCACCTGCCTCACCCCATATACTGATTTATCCTTTGAAGTAAGAATATTTAAATCTACTGTGTTAGCAAGTTTGACATAGACAGCACATTAACACTGACACCAAGCTGTACAGACCACCAGAGCATGTTCCTTCTTTTTAACTGAATCTGTACGCTTTGCTGTCATCCAAAGACAAACAGACAGGAGGTCTAGTGAATTCAGGCATTACCATGAAACTTAGGGTGATTCAACAAGGAAATTGACATTTATCATTTCTGAATATATTTTAAAGCTCAGGGGCCAGCACTGTGGTGTAGCAAGTGAAGCTGCCACCTAGTGCTGGCATCCCATATGGGTGGGTGCAGGGGTCCAAGCACTAGAGGCATCTGCCACTGCTCTCCCAGGTTCATTATCAGTGAGCCTGATTAGAACCAGAGCAGTCGAGGCCGGCACCGTGGCTCAATAGGCTAATCCTCTGCCTTGCAGCGCTGGCACACCAGGTTCTAGTCCCAGTCGGGGTGCCGGATTCTGTCCCAGTTGCCCCTCTTCCAGGCCAGCTCTCTGCTGTGGCCCGGGAGTGCAGTGGAGGATGGCCCAAGTGCTTGGGCCCTGCATCCGCCTGGGAGATGCTTCTCCTGAGAAGCACCTGGCTCCTGCCTTCGGATCAGCGCAATGTGCTGGCCACAGCGTGCCAGCCACGGCGGCCATTGGAGGGTGAACCAACGGCAAAAGGAAGACCTTTCTCTCTGTCTCTCTCTCTCTCTCACTGTCCATTCTGCCTGTCAACAATAATTAAAAAAAAAGAACAAAAGAACCAGAGCAGTCGGGACACAAATGGGCCTTTATAGGAGATGCTGCCACTTCAGATGGAGGCTTAACCTGCTAGGTCTTATCTCTGGCCTCAGTTCTGTCTTTTTTAAGCATGTACAAGATAAACTTGACATATAGAATTTGTATGGTTTTAAATGTTTCATTCACATTTAGTAGAAAATAATAGCAAGAATTTCTACACACCTTAGGAATTATCTGAGATAATTATGTTAGAAATGGAATTTTTATCCTTAACAAAATAACAACAGCTAAGATATGGAATCAATGCAAATGTCTGTCACCTGAAGACTGGATAAAGAAATTATGAGATATGTACACTATGGGATACTACACAGTGATAACAATGAAATCTTGTCATTTGCAACAAAATGGATGAAACTGGATAACATCATACTTAGCTATTGAGAATTGAGCTTCAGTAAACATAGGGGTATGGCTAAATCTTTCAGATGCTGATTTCATTTCCCTTTTGTAAACTCCCAGGAGTAGGATGGCTGGATGATATGGTAGGGCTATTCAAAATTCTGAGGTATCTCCATACTGACATCCACAGAGGTTGCACCAATTTACATTCCCACCAACAGTGGATTAGTGTATCTTTTCCCCCACATCCTCACCAACATTTGTTGTTTGTTGATTTCTATATAAAAGCCATTCTAACAGCAGGGAGGTGAAACCTCATAGTGGTTTTGATTGGCATTTCCCTGACAGCTAGTGATCCTGAGCATTTAAAAAAATGTTTTAATTTGAACCTGATAGAAAGAATCCAGTTAGTAGTCTTTGAAATGATGATGTTCATTATAAAGTTTTTTGTATAGTGTTGGGTCCATAAGGGATTTGACATGGAGACATTTGCAATTCTGGTTTGTATGATGCATTAGTAGTTCTTCTGTCTCTGTGTGATCTGTAATGAATCAGATTTTTAACATATCACCCAGAGTGATGATAAACTCTAGGTTTTGAAAGTTTTCTGCCATTTAGAGTTCTATCTGTATATCCTTTCCATGGAGTGAGGTGTGGGAGGGGGAGAGAGAATGACTTGGCACAAAAGGCCCTCTCTCAGGAAGAGAAGGAGTGCAGATGGTTCTGCCAGTTGGGGGTAAGAAATTGTGAACTATGGAAGAGCTCCTTACTAAAGACAGATTCTGAACTTCCCCTCCAAAATCTTGATGGAGGGAGAATAAAGGGAAGGTTTTGTAGCCATGCTCAATGGAAATAAAATAAAGATAATTGCACACAAAATTTGCCATCCACTTTCTTAAAGTGACGTTTTCAGAGCCTGAAGTGATCATAGGCAATCCATTGGAGAACTGGAACTCAGTGTCTTAGAAGTAAGATTCTTATAGTGTGTTTCAGCTTCAACAGTGCCTTCAATTGCCACATGCTATGACACCTAGCTAAAACTAAGAGAAGATTGCCAACATGAGGATGCTGAATAGGACATGGAAGGATAATTATCCTTATGGTCTCCCTGTAAACAAATCTGAATAAGGTAAAACTCTAGTGTCCTTCTCTCTCATTTTAATATTAATAGTAAAATCTCAGGCTGGTACAGTGGCTCAACAGGCTAATCCTCTGCCTTACGGTGCTGGCACACCGGGTTCTAGTCCCAGTTGGGCACCGGATCCTGTCCCAGTTGCCCCTCTTCCAGGCCAGCTCTCTGCTGTGGCCCGGGAGTGCAGTGGAGGATGGCCCAAGTGCTTGGGCCATGCACCTCATGGGAGACCAGGATAAGCACCTGGCTCCTGCCTTCAGATCAGCGTGGTGTACCGGCCATGGCAGCCATTGAAGGGTGAACCAACAGCAAAGGAAGACCTTTCTCTCTGTCTCTCTCTTTCACTGTCCACTCTGCCTGTCAAAAAAAATATTAATAGTAAAATCTCACAGTAGACCATCTGCCAGTTTCTCTGTATCAGTGTACAATTTGAGATGGACCCTTTTCTTTCTCATTCATAATCAAATGCATTCTTCTGCCCTATTCTCTCAAATTCTATTCTGCTAAGTTACAGCTAATTTGATAAATGACTCCTTACTAATAAATTGTCAATGCATTCATTAAAAAATAATAATAAGCATTCATTTCATGTTTTCTATATGCCAGTGGAGTATATTGAAAACATTCACATACATTACTTTCAGCATTTTCATTTTGAAAGTCATCTAGTGATTAAATATGAGATGCTGACCAAAATGGCTGAAGTTTGGGTCCCTGAGAGGGGAGAGAAGATGTGTTTATTTGCTGGAAAACAAGATACAGCCATTCAAATCACATCCAGTGGTATGTCATCTATTTCACTGTGGCAGGTTAATAATTAGAAAGTACATAAAATATGAATTAAAAACCCCAGATTAGAGAATTGCATCTATTAAGGACTATGATGTTCAGGCATCACTTAAATTCTCTGAACTATAGTTTCTTCACTAATAAAAGAAATTAGATGTGACTATCTATCTATTTGAAATGATCCATATATATATATATCTTAGTGAGACTTAAGCCAGGTTTCATAACAAGAGTCCTCTAGGTCAGTTTTGTGGTTTCCATGCTCATCTATTCAGGGAAGTGTTTTAAAAGTCTTTAAATTATCAAAAACCTTATCCTGATTTAAGACTGACATTCCAAAAATATTTGCCATGCCTATTATGGATTACAACTTAGTTAAAAAATAGGTTGGGAGGTACTATAGTTAATGAATTTCTGTGATCTTTCCTGGACTACTTTAATTCCTTGCTCAGTGTCTGTGTTTCTAGGAAATATGGATTTCTGAAACTTCAGTACAGGTTTTAGATACCCAGGCACAATAATTTCCACTTACGCTTAAATCCCTGAGTCAGGAGCTGCTAAATTACAAATTGGGCTGCCAAATTACAAAGTTTTGCATAAAATTATTAATGTGCCTAATTTTGCCACAACCTAGAAATGCATTCTGGCTTATCAAAAGGTAAGGAGCAATAATTTGGTAAAGCTGAATTATTTGGGAAATGAAGAAAAGCAGAATAAAGATTTTCTATTTAATTTCAGAATGTTGGCATGTCACACAGACAAAAGCGGGGAGAGTTGGGACGTCCACACATCGGTGCTGGAAGGGGAGGTGAGCTCAATAACCAGAGACATTGGCGGGGAAACGGGGGTCAGAATCTAGAGAGGGGCCGGAAAGTGCAGCAGACTCACTACTGGAAAGAAGGAAAAAAAAAAAAGCTTGGGGGTTTCTCTCTCCCCCAACCTTGCAAAGGTTGCAAGGCTGCAAGGCTTGAAGAATTCACAAGAGACAAAGAGCAGGCCCCCTCTCTGGATTTACATAACAACAGGGGAGAGCTAAGGAACAGAGTCACTACAATTCAGTAGCCTAGGCAACCCAGTGGGAGTCCAGAGGTGCCTACACAGACTCTTTGGGTAGAAGCCAGAGACTGGAAGCTAAATACCATCAATTCTGCACAGCCATGCTGTGCGGTATTACTTACCCCCTGAATAAATAAAATAAATAAATAGAGAGAGAGAGAGATTTACCACGCATAACCTGAGGGTGTCACCTTTGCACACCCGTAACCTGAAAGAACCAAGCAGAGCTCTCAGGCCACACCCATCTCAAGCCTCCAAGGCTCCTCCAACAGTAGGCAGTCCACTTAACACGGACATAGTATAAAATAAAAAAAAAATTAAAAAAAATGCACAGTGATGAAAGAATTAACTATGCCAAGCAACAAACACAGAAATCGAGGGAACAAGATCAACGATGACACTATGATGCCTCCAAATAAACAAAACACCCCAAACCAAGATTATGAAGATGATGAGATAGAAGAAATGCAAGATACGGATTTCAAAAAATTTATGATAAGAACATTTAGAAGTTTTCAAAAGCAAATCCTTGAACTACAGAAATCCTTATTGGACAGGATTGAAAATCTCTCTCGTGAAAATGAAATTTTAAGGAAGAATCAAAATGAAACTCAGAAACTAGTAGAACAGGAAAGTGTGATAGTGAAGAGAAATCAAAATGAAATGAAGAGCTCAATAGATCAAATGACAAACACATTAGAAAGCCTTAAAAACAGAATGGGTGAAGCAGAAGAGAGAATATCAGACTTAGAAGATAGAGCACAGGAAAACATACAGTAAAACCAAAGAAAAGAACAGGAAATTAGAAATCTAAAAAATATTGTTGGGAATCTACAGGATACTATTAAAAAAAACCAACATTCGAGTTCTAGGAGTTCCTGAAGGCATGGAGAGAGAGAAAGGACTAGAAGGCCTTTTTAGTGAGATACTAGCAGACAACTTTCCAGGTTTGGAGAAGGACAGAGACATCCTAGTACAGGAAGCTCATAGAACCCCCAATAAACATGACCAAAAGAGATCCTCACCACGACACGTGGTAATTAAACTTACCAGAGTGAAACATAAACAAAAGATCCTAAAATGTGCAAGAGAGAAACATCAGATTACTCTCAGAAGATCTCCAATCAGACTCACAGCAGACTTCTCATCAGAAACACTACAGGCTAGGAGGGAATGGCGAGACATAGCACAGGTGCTAAGAGAGAAAAATTGCCAGCCCAGAATATTATATCCTGCCAAGCTCTCATTTGTGAATGAAGGTGAAATAAAGACC
This sequence comes from Oryctolagus cuniculus, assembly GCF_964237555.1. Lineage (NCBI taxonomy): Eukaryota > Metazoa > Chordata > Mammalia > Lagomorpha > Leporidae > Oryctolagus > Oryctolagus cuniculus. The sequence continues at coordinate 94,651,686 of NC_091443.1, read as the reverse complement.
TTTCATAGCAAACAGAAAACGAAGGACTTTGTGGCCACTCATCCGGCCCTGCAAAAGATACTTAAAGATGTGCTACACTCAGAAACACAGAAACACGGCCATCAATATGAAAGAAGGTAAAGGAAGAACACCTACCAGTAAAAGAGCATGGGAAGCTCAAAGCATATACTAGAAAATATATCTGGGAAAATGGCAGGGCAAAGGTACTACGTATCAATAGTCACATTAAACATGAATGGTCTGAATTCTTCAGTTAAAAGACACCGTTTGGCTGATTGGCTCAAAGAACACAACCCAACTATTTGTTGCCCACAAGAAACACATCTCTCTAACAAAGATGCATGCAGACTGAAAGTGAAAGGTTGGAAAAAGATATTCCATGCCAACAGAAACCAAAAAAAAGCAGGTGTAGCCATATTCATATCAGACAAAATAAACTTTAATACAAAAACTGTTAAGAGAGACAAAGAGGGACACTATATAATGATTAAGGGATCAATTCAACAGGAAGATGTAACTATTATAAATGTATATGCACCTAATTACAGGGCACCGGTCTATTTAAAAGATATGATAAGGGACTTAAAGGGAGATTTAGATTCCAATACAATAGTACTGGGGGACTTCAATACTCCACTCTTAAAAATAGACAGATCATCCGGACAGAAGATCAACAAGGAAACAGCAGATTTAATTGACACTATTGCCCAAATGGATCTAACAGATATCTACAGAACTTTCAATCCTACATCTACAGGCTTCACATTCTTCTCAGCAGTGCATGGAACCTTCTCTAGGATTGATCACATACTAGGCCATAAAGCAAATCTCAACAAATTTAAAAGAATTAGAATCATACTATGCAGCTTCTCAGACCACAGCGGAATGAAGCTGGAAATTAGCAACTCAGGAAACCCCAGAAAGTATGCAAACACATGGAGACTGAACAACATGCTCCTGAATGAACACTGGGTCATTCAAGAAAACAAAAGAGAAATAAAAAACTTTCTGGAAGTAAATGAAGATAACAACACAACATATCAAAACTTATGGGATACAGCAAAAGCAGTATTGAGAGGCAAGTTTATAGCAATAGGTGCCTATATCAAGAAATCAGAAAGGTACCAAATAAATGAGCTTTCAGCGCATCTCAAGGACCTAGAAAAACTGCAGCAAACCAAACCCAAATCTATAAGGAGAAGAGAAATAATTAAAAGCAGAGAAGAAATTAACAGGATTGAATAAAAAAAAACACTACAAAAAATCAGCCAAGCGAGAAGCTGGTTTTTTGAAAAAATAAACAAAATTGACACCCCATTGGCCCAACTAACTAAAAAAAGAAGAGAAAAGACCCAAATCAATAAAATCAGAGATGAAAAAGGAAACGTAACAACAGACACCACAGAAATAAAAAGAATCATCAGAAATTATTACAAGGACCTGTATGCCAGCAAACAGGAAAATCTATCAGAAATGGATAGATTCCTGGACACATGTAATCTACCAAAATTGAACCATGAAGACATAGAAAACTTAAATAGACCCATAACTGAAACAGAAATTGAAACAGTAATAAAGGCCCACCCAACAAAGAAAAGCCCAAGACCAGATGGATTCACTGCAGAATTCTACCAGACATTTAAAGAAGAACTAATCCCATTTCTTCTCAAACTATTCAGAACAATCGAAAAAGAGGGAATCCTCCCAAATTCTTTCTATGAAGCCAGCATCACCTTAATCCCTAAGCCAGAGAATGATGCAGCACTGAAAGAAAATTGTAGAACAATATCCCTGATGAACATAGATGCAAAAATCCTCAATAAAATACTCGTCAATAGAATACAACAACACATCAGGAAAATCATCCACCCAGACCAAGTGGGATTAATCCCTGGTATGCAGGGATGGTTCAACATTCGCAAATTAATCAATGTGATACACCACATTAACAGACTGCAAAAGAAAAACCATATGATTATCTCAATTGATGCAGAGAAAGCATTCGATAAAATTCAAAACCCTTTCATGATGAAAACTCTAAGCAAATTGGGTATAGAAGGAACATTCCTCAATATAATCAAAGCAATTTATAAAAAACCCACGACCAGCATCCTATTGAATGGGGAAACCTGGAAGCATTTCCACTGAGATCTGGCACCAGGCAGGGATGCCCACTCTCACCACTGCTATTTAACATAGTTCTGGAAGTTTTAGCCAGAGCCATCAGACAAGAAAAAGAAATCAAAGGAATACAAATTGAGAAGGAAGAAGTCAAACTATCCCTCTTTGCAGACGATATGATTCTTTACTTAGAGGATCCAAAGAACTCTACTAAAAGACTATTGGAACTCATAGAGGAGTTTGGCAAAGTGGCAGGATATAAAATCAATGCACAAAAATCAACAGCCTTTGTATACACAAGCAATGCCATGACTGAGAAAGAACTGCTAAGATCAATCCCATTCACAATAGCTACAAAAACAATCAAATACCTTGGAATAAACTTAACCAAGGACGTTAAAGATCTCTACGATGAAAATTATAAAACCTTGAAGAAAGAAATAGAAGATGATACCAAGAAATGGGAAAATCTTCCATGCTCATGGTTTGGAAGAATGAATATGAATTTCAGCACCAATTTTTCCAGATCTGAGAAGAAGGTCTTCGGTATCTTTTTTTTTTTTTTTTTTTTTTTTTTTTTTTTTTTTTTTTGATAGGCAGAGTGGACAGTGAGAGAGAGAGACAGAGAGAAAGGTCTTCCTTTTGCCGTTGGTTCACCCTCCAATGGCCGCCGCGGCCGGCGCGCTGCGGCCGGCGCACCGCGCTGATCCGATGGCAGGAGCCAGGAGCCAGGTGCTTTTCCTGGTCTCCCATGGGGTGCAGGGCCCAAGCACCTGGGCCATCCTCCACTGCACTCCCGGGCCACAGCAGAGGGCTGGCCTGGAAGAGGGGCAACCGGGACAGAATCCGGCGCCCTGACTGGGACTAGAACCCGGTGTGCCGGCGCCGCTAGGCGGAGGATTAGCCTAGTGAGCCGCGGCGCCGGCTCTTCGGTATCTTGATTGGTATTGCATTGAATTTATAAATTGCTTTTGGGAGAATGGACATTTTGATGATATTGATTCGTCCAAAATCTTCTATGAGTTCCAATAGTCTCTTAGTAGAGTTCTTTGGGTCCCCTAAATAAAGAATCATGTCATCTGCAAAGAGGGATAGTTTGAGTTCTTCCTTCCCAATTTGTATCCCTTTAATTTCTTTTTCTTGCCTAATAGCTCTGGCTAGAACCTCCAGAACTATATTGAATAGCAGTGGTGAGAGTGGGCATCCCTGTCTGGTACCAGATCTCAGTGGAAATGCTTCCAACTTTTCCCCATTCAATAGGATGTTGGCTGTGGGTTTTTCATAGATTGCTTTCAAAAGATTTTTAAAAGAGAGAAAGAGGTGGCTGGCATTGTGGCGCAGTGGGTTGATGCCCTGGCCTGGAGCACCAGCATCCCATATGGGCGCCAGTTCGGGACCCGGCTGCTCCTCTTCTGATCCAGCTCTCTGCTGTAGCCTGGGAAGGCAGTGGAAGATGGCCCAGGTCCTTGGGCCCCTGTGCCCACGTGGGAGACCCAGGGGAAGCTCCTGACTCCAGGCTTTGGATCGGTGCCATTCTGGCCATTGTGCCCAATTGGGAAGTGAACCAGCGGATGGAAGACTCTCTCTCTCTCTCTCTCTCTCTGCCTTTCCTCTCTCTGTGTAACTTTGACTTTCAAATAAATAAATAAATCTTTTCAAAAAAGGGAGAGAAAGAGATGATGCATCCATTGGCTTATTCCCCATATGGTTGGGACTATCAAAAATGGGCCAGGCTGAAGCCAGGAGTCTGGAACTCTGAGTCTCACGTGCAGGTGCAGGGGTCCAAATTATTGGGCCAGCTTCCACTGTTTTCCCAGGCACATTATCAGGGAGCTGGATCAGAAGAGGAGCGTCTGGGACTGAACCAGCACTCTGATATAGAGTGCTGGCATCACAGGTGACAGATCAACCCATTGAGCCACAACACTCACCAAGAGTATACTTTTTTTAAGAATCCTACCTCTTCATAACCATCGCTTCTCAAGTTTGGATTTCTGTACTCTGAACTCCATCCCTGGGACCTGGAGTAACTCAGGTACTACTAGCCTTAGAGCATTGCAATATCTCTGGTTGCCCTACAATTACAATTGTGACTTTGTAAAACAAAACAAAACAAAAAAAACAACAACTTTGGGTTATCCACTCTTTTATGTATGATTTATTTCTTGTTGGTCCTTTGAGAAGCTATCTTTATTTAGAATTTAGAACTAGAATATTGCATTAGGTAGCACATAAACTAATAAGGAAACTCAGTAGAGAGGGTCTTTAAAAGAATAATAATTTATTTCTTTCTATAATGATAAGAGGGGTGGGCAGTGCAGGGCTGGTCCACACAGCTCCCACTGAGTGGAGAGTTGAAAGTTATACACTGTTCTCAACATCTGACAGGAACAACTGTTTTCCCAGTGAGAAAAACAGACAGGGGAGCTCACACCCAAGTTCTTTAAGATCTAGACCCCAGAATGGCTTTCATCACTTCCTCGGGTAGTGCATAGGAACTATCTGAGTTCCGTGGCCACAGTTACATAAAGAAAAAGCTGGGAAATGCAACTTTATTGGACAGTAATGTGCGCTGCTAACATTCTATTACTGTGGAGGAAGGGGAAGATTGTTTGGGGAGACACTTAATATAATGCCAGAGACTGATTTCACATCAAGCTACCAGATATCAACTATGCCCTAGGAATACAAAAGTAAGATGCTCCCACCCGACTATGAACTCATTATCTAGTTAGAGGGGCAAGCACTAAAATAGATACTTCAAATACCATATATAAGACCTGATAAACTGGCATGGTGCTATACAAGGACAGGGAAGGGACAGTTAGTCCAGGTTTACAGCTCCATGAAATCATAAAAAAGAAAACATTTGAGCTGTGGTTTGAAGTAATGATCACAAATGGTTGCCATGTCATCAAGTTAATCACCTGTAAATTGCCCATCCTTAGACAGCAAAGAGTCCACGATGATCCATATGCCTGACAAGTGGCTGCTGTTTGATGAAAACTGACCCAAGTGCACAAGTAAAACTGAATCACTTAATCCTGAGTTTTACTGATTAAAACTGAGGCCATTGCCTGAGTCAGTGAAAATTAGCAAGAGCCTAAAGAAGAAGAAGGCTCTCCTTCAGGATTGACATGATCAGTGAAGCAAGAGAGTGCAGCATGAGAACAAACTAATTCCTGCCTAAACTCTTGCTATGATTTGAACAAGATTTGGCTCCTCAACTCATACAGAGGTTTATTTATATGCCAAAGTCATAAGTTAATGGTATTAAAGAGGGTGAATGTTTGGTCCAGCTGAAGGCTTGGCAGGGCTTTTAGGAAATGATTGGCTTGGGTTAGGTTGATGGGGTGGAGTCCCATCATATCAAGATGACTTTATAAGAAGAGACACATGGACTTGGAGGATGAGGGTGCTTCCTGGTTCACCAGTAACTGTTCCTTTACACACTTTTCACTGCTGCCAGTCTCCACTCTCATCACATGCCTGGGCAGTGGGGCTACCTGATCCTGGACTGTGAACCTACAACATTGTGAGCCAAAAGAAATTTTATTCCTTCTTAAGTAGTTTTTCTCAGGCATTCAGGTGATGAAATAGTAACCAATAAATCTCCTTTTGAAAAGGCAAAGGACTGTTGGGGAAAACCTGCATAGCAAACTACATTGAACTGCTGTCCCCATTTTCCCTGAGGCCACCTGCTAGTGCATCTGAGTCTCAGAGTGACTGTCTATCTGATAAAGCAATAATGACTTTCATTCATTCAAATTATATTTCTCAAGTGTCTGTTAGATACCAGGCATCATGCTATAAGCTGAGGAGTTTTGCCTATTGCCTTCAAACTTTGTACTAAATCCCCATTTTTGTAAAGAAAACTGACCACATTTCTTCTTTGGACTTAAAGAATCCACGCTTAAATACTCTGCTTGTGGCATTAAAAAAAAACCAGAAACCTTAGAGGTGGATATTCTAACTGGGTACCGCTGACCTTGAGGCTCAAATGATTTCTTGTGGACCACACCAGAAGGGAGGAAGAGATTGAGTGGGTGCAGATCCAGAATCCTCCAAACCTTCTCTACCAGAGGTAATTTGTTTTCACTGATTTTATGTATTGGGCTTCCACATCAGATTGATTAAACAAGACAGAAGCAGTAGGGCCAGGGTTTTTGACCATTCATTTACAGATCCATTTGGGCCCTTCTGAATTATTCTCTTGTCTGGGTCTGCCTGCTGCTGCTATAACAGGAGACCACAGACTGGATAATTTATAAAGCACAGAAATTTATTTCTCATAGTTGTGGAGGCTGGCAAATCCAGAGTTAAGGTCCTGATATATGATACGGGCATTCTTGATGAGTTATCCCACAGGGAGAGGCTAGAGGGTGGGAAAGAGAACAAAATGGGGCTGGCCCTTTTATGAAAAACTCTTGTGATAACAACATTAACACATTCATTAATTGGGGATACCTGTGAGCCTAATCACTTCTCTTAAAGGACCCACCTGTTAATACTGTTACAATGGCAATTCAATTTCACCATGAGGTTTGGAGGGAACAGACATTCAAATCATAGCAACACAATAAGCATTTGGGGCTCCACATATTAAAATTTTCCAGAGTGCTTTGCAATAGTGGCTTCAGGACAAGCTGTACCAATGGGGTCACTGAAATAGATGGAACAGGAAGGATAAGGGTAGCCACTCTCTTCCTTCGGGGTCTGGCTGTGTCTCCAACAATAATGATAGCAATAGTGGTGAGAGTGACAGTGGAGTGACAGTGGTGGAGGTCGGATGACACAGGGTTTTGGTAGCCCAGTCTGGCAGCTCACATCCAACTACAGTGGAAATCTGTCCAGGAATCTCAGCAAAGCCTTTTGCAGTTTTGCTTTTCTAGCCAATCAGTATATCCAATTCCTGCATGTAATCCTGTTTTAAAATATCTACAGGGATTTGTAGGCTGGCGCCTTGGCTCACTTGGTTAATCCTCTGGCTGTGGCACTGGCATCCCATATGGGCGCTGGGTTCTAGTCTCGGTTGCTCCTCTTCCAGTCAAGCTCTCTGCTGTGGCCCAGTAGGGCAGTGGAGGATGGCCCAAGTCCTTGGGCTCTGCACCCGCATGGGAGACCAGGAAGAAGCACCTGGCTCCTGGCTTTGGATTGGCACAGCACCGGCCATAGCAGCCATTTGGGGAGTGAACCAACGGAAGGAAGACCTTTCTCTCTGTCTCTCCCTCTCACTGTCTGTAACTCTACCTGTCAAATAAAATAAAACAAATTTAATAAAATATCTGTAGAGATTTCTGTTATCCTTTTGGATCCTAACAGATCTTAAAAAGGAGTGGTCAGTGTGGGTGGTTGAAACAAATTCAAGCACAACAAAGATACTTGGAAATGAGTATTATAGAACATGTTTCTCAACCAGGTTTATAAACACTGCTAGATTTTAATTTGTTAAAAGAAATAGACTCAGGGCCAGCGCTGTGGCTCAATAGGCTAATCCTCTGCCTTGCGATGCCAGCACACCGGGTTCTAGTCCCGGTTGGGCGCCGGATTCTGTCCTGGTGCCCCTCTTCCAGGCCAGCTCTCTATGTGGCCCAAGAGTGCAATGGAGGATGGCCCAAGTCCTTGGGCCCTGCACCCGCATGGGAGACCAGGAGAAGCACCTGGCTCCTGGCTTCGGATCAGCATGATGCACCGGCCACAGCGTGCCGGCCATGGCGGCCACTGGAGGCTGAACCAACGGCAAAAGGAAGATCTTTTTCTCTGTCTCTCTCTCTCTCACTGTCCACTCTGCCTATCAAAATAAATAAATAAATAAATAAATAAATAAATAAATGAAACAGACTCAGATAAACCTGGTAGCTAGAGCATTGGACATGATGAAAAGCCTATTTTCTAAAAGTGGCTGCTTCTCCTCTGATGGTGCATTGTCTGCTGGAGGGACATTTGGTTAAATATACACATTAGCAGCCTTAGCAGATATATCCAAGGCAAGAAGCAAAAAGCTTACCACTGTAACTGTTGTTCATGGCACCACTGATATACCCTAAAAACAGTCTCAGAAGTGGGTTTCCTTGAGTGGGCTTCTTGGGCACAAAGGAAAAGGTGGAGGGTACCCAAGAAACCATAATGAGCTTGCCCTTTTTGAAGACATATGCATGCTCACTGCAGTGACTGAAGATGGAGCTTGCCTCAAGTGGATTCCCACCCCCAACCATCACAGAATTCTGTTGAAGGTATAATCATCTATTGAAGATTCTTGCCTGCCCTAATACAATGTACAGAATGTCATGGGTATGTTTACCAAAATTAAAGCATTGTCTAGGTGTCCTTTGGAAATAAAATAGAAGCCCATTAGAAGCAGGAGAGATAACCAAAACCTCAACCAAAAGTAACATTTGTACAAATGATACATCAGATGCAAATTGTGACCGTTCAAAATATGACAGTAAAAGCTGAGGTACTTGAAGTGTGCTTGATCTCAAAATAATGAAGTTTCTCAGCCTAAGAGTAGAGAAAGGAAAGACCAGAACTGAAAGGATAAAACAACCATGAAAAGCAGAGTGAGACTAACACAAGGGGTCAGTGAATAAGCTCTAATGAACCCAGAAATGAGGGCTAAGGATTGGTTGGCTTCCCTTGTACCTTCTGAAGGGTTTATTAATTCAAAACCAAGATGAAAGAGCAACCTATAATCCTGAAGTATAGAGAAAATAATGAAATATCAATACATGTATGGCAGAAAAATTTAAGATTGTGAAACTGGAAGGGCCATTAAGATACAATGGAAAAGTATTATAGGGGAACAAATAGTATGTGAGGAGCAAGTGAGGAGTGAGGGAGCTGTATCAGAGTTTCCTAAGGAAAAATAAAAATAACACATGGTATATGGGAAGCAAGATAGAGAAAAGTGTAGTTCCTTTTCTTTTTCTTTCTCTCTAGCTTCAATGTTTTAAAGATTTTATTTCTTTATTTGAGAAGAAAAGTTACAGACAGAGAGAGGGAGAAACAAAGAGAAAGGTCTTCTATCCACTGGTTCAATTTCCAAATGGCTGCAATGGCAGGAGCTGAGAAGATCCAAATCCAGGAGCCAGGAGCTTCCTCTAGGGCTCCCTTGCAGCTACAGGAGCCCAAGTGCTTGGGCCATCCTCTACTGCATTCGCAGGCCATGGCAGAGAGCTGGATCAGAAGAGGAGTATCAAGGACTAAAACCAGCATCCATATTGGATGCTGGCACTGCAGGCAGAAGCCTATCCCACTATGCCACAGTGCTGGCTACTCTTTTTTTTTATGGTGTGATGCTGTGAATTGCAGCAAGCAAGGAGGGATCTGGCATTTTGACTTTCTTTGCAGGGATTTGTCTCTGATTTGGCTAACAAGTAGTGGTCACCAAAGAAGGTATACTTCTGAAAATAAACATGGGTGTCAGATGGTCTTATGCAACTGGGACATTTGGTCATTCTACTTATAGGAAAGGGCATACACCAGAAAGGTTACTGAGAAGATGCTAAATATGAGCTGTGAACAGTGCTATGGAAGTGTGTGTCAAACAAACAAGTGGAAGATCTGTTCTGCTCTTCTCTTCTGGTACAGAGAATGGTACAACAAATCACATCGAACCAAAAATCTCAGCCTTCCCAGGAAGGTGGATAAGGGATTTCACCTGATTTTATGACAGAGAAACTAGTCATAAAATCAAGTAGTGCAAGTGTCCCAAAATGTTGTCACAGTGTGGTAGAGAAGGATAAGGCTAGGATCAAAAACTAACACTTATAAAAGAATGAAAATATTGGGGCCAGCACTGTGGTACAGTGGGTTAATCTTCTGCCTTTGGCGCCGGCATCCCATATAGGCACCGGTTCTAGTCCCAGCTGCTCCTTGTCCAATCCAATTCTATACTGTGGTCTGGGAAGCCAGTAAAAGATGGCCCAAGTTATTGGGCCCCTGAACCCATATTGGAGACTAGGAAGAAGCACCTGGATCCTGGCTCCAGCTGTTGCAACCACTTGGGAAGTGAACCTGTGGACGGAAGACCTTTCTCTCTGTCTCTCCCTCTTATTGTCTGTAACTCTACCTCTCAAATAAATAAATAAAATATTTTTAAAAAGAATGAAAATGTTAAGAGCTGAAAGGATAGTGAGAAATAATGAGAAACACAAGCTAGCCTATGCTTCTTTGTACTCTCAATGGACCCAAAGTTTTCTTGGGGATTTGAACAGCCAGTAGGGTAGAAGGTTAAAACTGTGGACAATAGAAACATCAGTCCTTCTCATATGATATTGATTGGTAGGTTTGTATTCACTGGGGGAGGCAGGGTGTACAGCTCTAGAGGAGGAAACACAAATGCCTGTATAGATTATTCACATAATAACAAGTAAAATCGTGTTGCTTTAAGTAATACACAGTGCTGGAGAGTTAGACAAATTTGAAAACACACAGCATTCTAAAGTCAATAAATTTAAAGCAAATAAAAACAAATCTGTTCTAGCCAAATAAACATTTACTATATGTATCTGAGATCCTGTTTGCAACCACTAGTCTTTAAGTTTCTGTGACTATTCCTCTATTGTCAAAGAGTGCACTTATCACTTTCTGACTTTAAGCAAGGAGTTTGGATAGAAACTCAACAACACTACCCATAAGAGGACTATATTTAGCTGGACATCAATTACCACCTCATATAGGGCAGGCCCATGTTAATGGGACTGAAGAGAAGGTACGTCAAGGTTCTCGGCTGTCCCCTCCATGGAGGCTCCCAGCCTGGCCAGGTGATGATGGTAACTGAGCAAGTCACTGATACCCTAAGTCTAGTTGAAGTGTCTAGGGAGGACTCTCAAAGCCTTTTCAAGGCACAGTTAGGCTGTGGATCTGAGTTTGGTTGGCACTATTTCAGAATTCTTGGAATGAAGAGTCAAGTTCCTATGTAATTCTTCTATGAAAGGCAGTAGCACTACATAGTAAAAGACAGGTTGCCCAAAAAGCCTGCATTCTTGGGCTGGAGCACCACCCTCACACCCTTCAAAGGCAGAAGCTACCTTTACCAGTGTTCTTTTTTTTAAGATTTATTGATTTATTCAAAAGTCAGAGCTACACAGAGGAGAGACAGAGAGTGAGGGAGAGGGAGATAGAGAGGTCTTCCATCCAATGGTTCACTCCCCAGTTGGCCACAATGGCCAGAGCTGCGCTGATCCAAAGCCAGGAGCAAGGAGCTTCTTCCAGGTCTCCCACGTGGGTGCAGGGGCCCCAGGACTTGGGTCATCTACTGCTTAGATAGCAGAGAGCTGGATTGGAAGTGGAGTAGCCCAGTCTCAAATCAGCACCCATATGGGATGCTGGCACTTCAGTCCAGGGCATTAACCCTCTGTGCCACAGAGACACCCCCCCCAGTGTTATTTCTGCTGTACAATTCCAGGCAAGAATTTGCCAATCGAGTGGACACATGTGATCTGAGAATATCCAACACTCACAGTCCACAGAGTTCTGACCCATCAGCAACATCTAACAGCATTCACAGAGGGCTAGCATCATGGCACTGCTAGCTAAGCTGCTTCCCACAATGCCAGGATTTTTAATCAGAGCAATGGTTTGAGTCCTGGCTGCTCTGCTCAGTGTCAAATCTAGCTCCCTGCTAATGCATCTAGGGAGTCAGTGGAAGATGACCCAAGTACTTGGGTTCCATTGGGAGACCTGGATGGAGATCCAGGCTCCTGTCTTTGGCCTGGCCCAACTCCAGCAGTTGCCATTTGGGGAATGAACCACCAGATCAATCTATCTATCTACCTATCTATCTATCTTTCTCTCTCCCATCTCTCCCTCTCCCCGTACACCCCAAACACTCTCCTCTTTATATAAATAAATATGTTTTAAAAAAAATTTAGAACGTGAGAGAGCGGCAAGATGGCGGAATAGGAAGGGAGCACACTGATAGCCCGGGAAGAGACAGTTTAATAAAAGTGGAGATACTGCAGGTTCAAGGAAGAGTAGGGGAGGAAACAGCAGAGGAAACTCTTTCAGTACTAGTGATTCACAGTGGACCTGCGAGGAGGATGTGGGAACCCACGGCTCGGGACACCAGCGTCAGAATCAAAGCACCAGCACTGGAACGGGAGATGAGCCGAACCTCAATAGCTTGAGACGCCGGCAGGCAAGCGGAAAGAGGAGACTGGAGGGAACAAGGCTTGAAACCCCGTGGAGAAAACTTCACCAGGCTAACTAGAAGAGAGAGGAAAAAAAAGTGACCGGTACGGACACGAGTTTCTCTCTCTCCGCTCACCTCTCAAAGGCAAGCAAGACAAAGAGTATGCGCCAATTTGGACATACGTCAAAAGTGGCGCAACCTCAGGGCTGAACCCGCCCTCAGCCAAGGAGAAAAACCTGACTCTGGGTGGGGGGGGTTGAAATAACAAGAGATTAGGACCTAGTGAATATGTGGTGCCAATGAACTGAGACTGTGAAAAAAGAGAACTCACAGAGTTCACGTGAGTACTCTCCAGAGATGCTACAATTCAATAACCTTGGCAACAAAGTGGTAGACTGCAGGAGAATTTGAGCCCACACTGAGGGCAGAACAGATTCCCTGTGTGGTCCTTGGGAAAGAGTTTCTGATCTCTGGCTCCTGTGGGTATATCATTCGCCTGCTAACTACCTCCAATTCCGTTCAGCTGTGAAGAATTACTTCCCTTCTGAATAAAAAAAAAAAGGAAGGAAGGAAGGAAGGGATATTTACAATGCCTAAATTGGGAGTGTCACCCTTAACCCTGAGGAACCAAACAGAGCTCTCAGGCCACACCCATCTCAAGCCTCTAAGGCTCTCGCAAATGTAGACAGTCCACTTAATACAGCCATAGTATAACAAGAAAAAAAAATACCACAGCGAGGGAAGAAGAATCCAAAGAATATCTCCACAATGCCAAGCAACAAACGCAGAAACTGAGGAAACAAGAAAAAGCAAGACATTATGGCACCCCCAAATGAACAAGACACCCCAATCCAAGATTATAAAGATGATGAGATGGAAGAAATGCAAGATACGGATTTCAAAAAATTTATGATAAGAACAATTAGAAGTTTTCAAAAACAAATGCTTGAGCTACGAAAGTCCTTACTGGACATGATAGAAAATCTCCCTCGAGGAAATGAAATCTTAAGGAGGAATCAAAACTAGTAGAACAGGAAAGTGTGATAGTGAACAGAAATCAAAAGGAAATGAAGAACACAATAGATCAAATGACAAACACGTTAGAGAGCCTTCAAAACAGAGTCAGTGAAACAGAAGAGAGAATACCAGAATTAGAAGACATTCTTAGGTGTTTAAATTTTAACTGAAAAGTGATCCCTGTTAGGAATTTGGAACATTATGCTGAGTGAAATAAGCCAGTCCCAAAGGGACAAATACCACTTGTTCTCCCTGATAGGTGACAACTAACTGAACACCAAAAAAGAAACCTGCTAAAATGAAATGAACACTATGAGAAACGGTGACTTGATCAGCCCTCACCCTGACTGTTGATGAGCAGCTTAATATGTTATCCCTCTTTGTATTTTTTTTTGTTTGTTCTATTTAATACTTTTGGTTGAATACTGTAATCAATACACAATTCTTCTTAAGTGCTGAAACTTAACTGAAAAGTGATCGCTGTTAAATATAAGAGTGGGAATAAGAGAGGGAAGAGATGTGCAATTCAGGACATGCTCAAGCTGACTTACCTCAAACGGTAGAGTTAGAAACATACCAGGGGATTCTAATTCAATCCCATTGAGGTGGCATGTACCAATGCCATCTCACTAGTCCCAGTGATCAATTTCTGTTCACAATTCATCGTAATGATAGGACTAAGAACCAAAGGGATCACATAAACAAGACTAGTGTCTGCAAATACTAGCTGATAGAATCAAAAAGGGAGAGAATGATCAACATGGGAAGTGAGATACACAGCAGACCCATAGAATGGCAAATGTCCTAACAGCACTCTGGCCTCAGAATCAGCCCTTAAGGCATGCGGATCCAGCTGAAATGCCCATGAGAGTATTTCAGGCATGGAAAGCCAAGACACTCTGGGGGAAAAAAAAAACCTAAATGAAAGATCACCACGAGTGAGATCCCAGTGAAAAGAATGGGTCATCAAAGAAGGAGGTACCTTTCTCTGAAGGGAGGAGAGAACTTCCATTTTGACCATGGCCTTGTCTAAATATGATCAGAGTCGGTGAACTCAGGGGGCTTCCATAGCCTTGGAAACTCATGACAAGAGCCTAGGGTGATTACTGAGGCCATAAACAAGAGTGTCAATTTGTTAAGTCAACAACAGGAGTCACTGTGCACTTACTCCTCATGTAGGATCTTTGTCCTTAGTGTGCTGTACATTGAGATTTAATGCTATAACTAGTACTCAAACAGTATTTTTCATTTTATGTTTCTGTGTGGGAGCAAACTGTTGAAATCTTTACTTAATGTATGCTAAACTGATCTTCTGTATATAAAGAGAATTGAAAATGAATCTTGATGTGAACGGAAGGGGAGAGGGAGTAGATAAGGGGAGGGTTGCGGGTTGGTGGGACGTTATGGTGGGGAAGCCATTGCAATCCATATTCTGTACTTTGGAAATTTATATTCATTAAATAAAAGTTAAAAAAAAAGAAGACAGAGAACAGGAAAGTTTACAGTCAAACCAAAAACAGAAGAGGAAATTAGAAATCTGAAAAATATCCTTGGGAATCTACAGGATGCTATTAAAAAACCCAAAATTTGGGTTCTAGGAGTTTCTGAAGGCATGGAGAGACAAGGAGAAGCACCTGGCTCCTGCCTTCGGATCAGCGCAGTGCACCGGCCGCAGCAGCCATTGGGGGATGAACCAACGGCAAAGGAAGACCTTTCTCTCCGTCTCTCTCTCTCTCACTGTCCACATTGCCTGTCAAAAAAAAAAAAGAGTTTGGCTATGGTTTCCCTTTTAAAAACATCAGGAATGTAAAAGCAACATTTCATTAACTGGTTTTGTGTGGTACAAACAGGAAAAATCCAGTTCTGTTGCTACTAACCAAATTAAAGATCAGGCCACCATCTTTTTTTTTAAAGATTTAGTTATTTATTTGAAAGTCAGAGTTATACAGAGAGAGAAGGAGAGGTAGAAAGAGAGAGAGAGCAAGAGAGAGCTGAATCAGAAGTAGAGTAGCCGGGACTCGATCTGGTGCCCATATGGAGTGCTGGCACTGCAGGCAGCAGCTTTATCCACTGTGCCACAGCACTGGCCCTGACAGTGTATTTTAGTGTGATAAATTTTATTTTGGCTCTTTTAATATTTTAGTCTGTTATTTTTTGGATTTGTGCCATAATGTGGAATTAATGTAATTGGATATATGCTCTTTTTTGTTTTTAACCCCATTGCTCAGGCACCTCACCTTTTGGATTATTAGTTTTGTTTTGTTTTGTTTCAGCTTCCCAGCAACTCCCTTATATTTCACTATGAGCTGTTCCACTCATGAATTTCTGATTTTAAATATATTTATTTATTTTTGCCATCAACTACAACACATGTGACATAAAATGCTCTAAATACAAAAAACACACTACAAGTGAAATTATATTCTTAGAAAAATACAGAGAACACCTACACTAACAATGTATGTTCAGGGAAATGTTAATTTTAAGCCTTTTGAAGAATGGAAGGATTTTATGGTCCTTGAAAATGAGTTTTTCTTTTAAAAAATTTAGGGATTCTTCAGAAAATTTTCATTGACCAGTTGTAGGTAGTATAAACTGAAAAGCTCCAGTCTTTTGCTACTAACAGCAATTACAGTTCAAGCCACAGTCTTTTTTTTTCATGTGGTAAATTTTATTTTGGCTCTTTTAATATTTTAGTCTGTTATTTTTGGCTTTGTACCATAATGGGAAATTAATGTAATTGGATATATGGTCTTTTTGTTTTTTTGTCATGGCTCAGGCATTTCACTTTTTGGAATCTTAGGGTTTTTTTTTTTATCATTTTGGCTCCCAGGATGCCCCATTATCCTTTGGCTCTAGCTATTCTCTTGGGTTCCTATTTTTAAATAAATTATTTATTTATTTATTATTTATTATTTATTTTGTCAATAATAACAGCACATTTGACCTAGAATGCCTTAAGATACAAAAAATGTTGGAGACTTTATGCTCACAAATATACAGAGAAGGCCTACATTTCTGATATAGGCATTTGTGAAAAGTTAAATTTAAGCCCTTTACAAAACAGAGGGATGTTATGGTTACTGAAAATGTGCTTGCTTCTGGTTTTACTTTTAAAAACACCATGATTGCTAGATCAACTTTTCATTCGTTGTGATTGGGTGGTACAAACCGAAAAAAAAATGAAGTTTTGATGTTACTAAGCATGAATACAGATCAGGTCAGTTTCTTTTTATTTATTTTAATGGTTTGCATATGACTTTGGTTGTTTTTATTTTAGTCCATTATTTATTGGGCTTCACACCAGAATGTGGAATTCATGCAATTGTTTATATGGCATTTTTTAAAATCTGGCTCAGGAATTTCATGTTTTGAAAGCTTAGTTTCATTTTACCATTTTCTTTCTTGCAGCTGCTTTATCCTTTGGCTATAGGCTGTTCCCCTCACGGGTTCCTGTTTTTTGAGTTTGTTTATTTGTTTATTCTGTCAATAACAACACATTTGACATAATAAAATACAAAAAAATTGATATTTTTAAGCTCAGAAATATACAGAGAACACCTACTCTTGTAATATATGTATTTGTGAAAAACCAGCCAATGAAAAGTTGCTCTGGCATTCCTGATTAATTTGAAATGGAAACCAAAGGGAAAACCAGTTCCATTAATGGTGAATTCCTTCTCTACAGAAAAAGATTAAATTTTGTTTTCCCAAATAAATGTATCAGAAGCGTAGGTGCGCTCTGTATTTTACAGAGAAAACAATCTCTGATGTGTGGCACTGTTTTCTATCTTAATTCATACTATGTCAAAAGGCTTGTTGTGAATGAAAGGAAAACAAATAAATGATTTAAAAAATGGGTATCGATGAGGGAAGTAGTGCATAGCCAAAAAGAAGCCAGATAGAGCAAGAGCCACAAAAATAAATAAACTGAGGAATCTATACTGTGACATGAGGAAAAATGAATTAAAAACAAAGAACAGATATCCAGATTCAAGAATTCTTCCATCAGGCACTAAGCCAAGTATCAGAGCAAACATAAGAAATATTCCAAAATAAAATATACCAAACAAAAATTTAAAAAATAAAATGTTTCCTGGTCATGGAAGCTAGGTCAGTAGCAACAGAACTGTTTTTTTCCAGTTTGTACCAGTCAAAGCTGGTCAATAAGTTCCTCTAGCATTCCTGATTAATTTATAATGAAAACCAGAGGCAAAAACCAGTTTCATAAAGGTGAATTCTATTTCTACAAAAAGCTTTAAATTTACCTTGTCCCAAATACATGTATCAGAACTGTAGGTGTTCTCTCTATGTTACAGAGAAAAAAAACTCAGGCCTGGGTTACTTTTTTCTATCTTAGTTTATACTACATCAAATGTGGTGTTGTTGATGAAACAAAAACAAGTAAATAACTTTAAGAAATGGAAAGCAATGAGGGGAATAGTGCATGTCAAAAGGATACCAGATAGAGCGAGGGCCACAAAAATAAACAAATGAACAATCTAAATTATTACATGAGGGAAAATGAATTAAAAGCAAAAACTAGATATCCAGATTCATGAATTCCCCAAAAAGGTTCAAAGCCAAGTAAGTAACAGAAAACAAAAGAATCAAAAATAAAAAATACATATAAAAAATAAAACGTTTCCTGGTCAGAAAGATCAGTGAGTAGCACAAATCTGTTTTTTTTTTCCAGTCTTTACCAGCCAAATCTGGCCAATGAAAAGTTTTGGTGTAGCATTCCAGATTAATATATAATGAACACCAGAGGCAAAACCAGTTTCAATAATGGTCAATTCCTTCTCTACAGAAAAGGCTTAAATTTTTCTAGTCCCAACTATTTGTATCAGAAGTGTAGGTCTTCTCTGTATTTTTCAAAAAAAAAATCTGATGTGTTTTGCTTTATTCTATATTGGTTTATACTATGTCAAATCTGTTATTGATGAAAGAAAAGCAAGTAAATAAATTTTAAAAAGGGGAATCAATAAGGAGAGTAGCTCATAGCCAAAAGGATACCACATAGAACGAGTGCCACAAAAATGGAGAAACTGAAGAATCTAAATTGTCACATGAGAAAAAATTAACTAAAAACAAAGACCAGATATACAGATTCATGAATTCCTCTGTAAGTCACAAAACCAAGCAAGTAACAGTGGAAATTTAAAATAAGTACAAAATAAAATATACCAAACTAAATTTAAAATATAAAATGTTCCGATCTGGCTGAAAAGCCCATGAAAGTATTTCAGGCATGGAAAGCCAAGACACTCTGGCAAAAAAAAAAAAAAAAAAAAACTAAATGAAAGATCTCTGTGAGTGAGATCCCAGTGGAAAGAACAGGTCTTCAAAGAAGGAGGTACCTTTCTCTTAAGGGAGGAGAGAACCTCCACTTTGACTATGACCTTTTCTAAACAAGATAAGGGTCGGAGAACTCAAGGGGCTTCCATAGCCTTGGAAACTCATGACTGGTGCATAGGGAGATTACTGATGCCATAAACAGGAGTGTCAATTGGTAAAGTCAACAACAGGAGTCACTGTGCACTTACTCCTCATGTAGGATCTCTGTCCTTAATGTGCTGTATATTGAGGCTTAGTGCTATAACGAGTACTCAAACGGTATATTTCACTTTGTGTTTCTATGGGGGTGCAAACTGTTGAAATCTTTACTTAATGTATACTAAACTGATCTTCTGTAAAAAAAAAAAAAAAAGAAGAAATTATCAATTCCCAACTTGACTCTCACTGGGATTAAACATGACAATAGGTCTGATCTGATTTCATCATCATTTAAAAAATCATCTATTATTTTTCACTTTATGTTTCTGTGTGGGTGCAAACTGTTGAAATCTTTACTTAATGTATGCTAAACTGATCTTCTGTATATAAAGAGAATTGAAAATGAATCCTCATGTGAATGGAAGGGGAGAGGGAATGGGAAAGGGGAGGATTGCGGGTGGGAGGGACGTTATGGGGGGGAAGCCATTGTAATCCAAAAGCCGTACTTTGGAAATTTATATTCATTAAATAAAAGTTTAAAAAAATATAAAATGTTTCCGGGCCATGAAAGCTCAGTCATTAGCAACAGTATTATTTTTTTCCAGATTTTACCACCAAAAACCGGCCCATGAAAAGTTGTTCTGGAATTCATGATTAATTTAAAATAAAAACGAGTTAAAACTGGGTTCAATAATGGTGTATTTCTTCTCTACAGAAATGGCTTAATATTTCTTTGTCCCAAATACATGTATCGGAAGTTTAGGTGTTCTCTGCATTTTACAGAGAAAAATATCTCAGATGTGGGATTTTTTTTCTGTCTTAGTTTATACTACGGCAAATGTGTTGTTGATGAAAAAGAAGCAAATGAATAGCTTTAAGAAACAGGAATCAATGAGGGGAATAGCCCAATAGCCAAAAGAATACCAGATATAGTGAGAACCAGACAAATAAACAAACTAAGGAATCTAAATTGTGACATGAGAAAAAATGAATTAAAAACAAAGACAGGATATCCAGAATCCTAAATTCCTTGATCATATTCAAAGCCAAGTAGGTAACAGAGAAAAGTGGAAGGAAAAAAAAAAAAACTAAAATATACCAAACAAAAATTAAAAAAAAGTTGTTTCCAGATGGGGGAAACTCAGTCATTAGCAACAGAACTGGTTAGTTTCCAGATCATACCAGCCAATACTGGCCTATGAAAGTTTGCTTTAGAATTCCTGATTAATTTGAAACAAAAACCAGAGGCAAAGCCAATTTTAGTAATGGTGACTTTTTTCTCTACAGAAAAGGGTTAAATTTTCCTTGTCCCAAGTACACGCATCAAAAGGGTAGGTGTACCCTGTATTTTACAGAGAAAAAAATCTCAGACACAGAGTACCTTTTTCAATCTTAGTTTATACTATGTAAAACGTGTTGTTGTTGAGGAGGAAAAACAGGTAAACAACTTTAAAAAGTGGGAATCAATGAGGAGATAGCCTATAGGCAAAAGGATAGCAGATAGAGGGAGAGCCATTAAAAATAAACAAACAGAGGAATCTAAAATGCGACATGAGGAAAAACAATTAATAACAAAGACCAGATATCCAGATTAATGAATTCCTCCAAAAGCTTCAAATGCAATAAGTAACAGAGAAAACTTTTTTAAAAATCCAAAAAAAATGCCAAGTAAAATTAAAAAATAAAATGTTTTGTGGTCAAGGAAACTCAGTCAGTAGCAAAGGAACTGTTTTATCTCAGGTTTTACCTGCCAAAACTGGACAGTGAAAAATTGCTCTAGAATTCCTTATTAATTCAAAATGAAAATACTAGGAATACCAGTTTCAAAAATGGTTAATTCTACTCTACAAAAAGGCTTACATTATCCTTGTCCCAAGTACATGTATCAGAAGTGTAAACCTCTTCTGTATTTTTCAAAGAAAAAAAATCAGATGTATGTTGCTTTTTTTCTATCTTACTATATACTATTTCAAATATGTCAAATACATTGTTGATGAAAGACAAACAAGCAAATAACTTTAAAACAGGGAATTGATGAGGGAGCAGCACATACCCAAAAGGATACCAAATATAGCAAGGGGCCACCAAAACAAACTGAGGAATCAAAATTGTGACATGAGAGGAAAAGAATTAAAAACAAAGACCTGATATCTAGATTTATGAATTCCTCGATCTGGTTCAAAGCACAGTAAGTAACATAGAAAACTTAAAAAAAAATCTGTAAAATAAAGTATACCAAACAAACAAACGAAATGTTCCCTGGTCAAGTAAG
Organism: Oryctolagus cuniculus; assembly: GCF_964237555.1. NCBI lineage: Eukaryota > Metazoa > Chordata > Mammalia > Lagomorpha > Leporidae > Oryctolagus > Oryctolagus cuniculus. The sequence continues at coordinate 94,630,645 of NC_091443.1, read as the reverse complement.
CTTGGTTAGAATCAACAAAACTTTTTTTTTTTTTTTTCAGTTTGTAACAGCCAAAACTGGAAAATGAAAAGTTGCTCTAGCATTCCTGATTAATTTTTAAAGAAAAATCAGAGGTAAAAACCATTTTCAATAATGGTGTGTTCCTTCTCTACAGAAGAGGCTTAAATTCTTTTTCTCAAATGCATGCATCAAAATTGTAAGTCTTATCTGTATGTTTCAAGGAAAAACTATCAGATGCAGGTTGATTCTTTCTATTTTAGTTTATACTATGTCAAATGTGCTGTTGTGTATGAAAGAAAAATGAAAAATTAAGGGAACTATAGAAATGATTCCTGAAAGTATAGTCTTGAATAAATAAGTTTAAAAAGGGGACTCGATGAGAGAAGTAGTGCATAGACGAAAGAATACCAGATAAAGGAAGAGTCACAAAACAAATTGTAGAATCCAAATTTTGACAGGTGAAAAAATAATTAAAAAATAAACTTGACATCCAGATTCATGGATTCTTTCATCGGGCACAAAGCCAAGTTAGTATCAGACAAAATGTAAAAAAAAAAAAAATCCAAAATAAAATATACCAAACACAAATAAAAAAACATTATTCCTGGTCAGGAAGCTTGATCAGTAGCAACAAAAACAGATGTTTTCAGTGTGTAACAGCCAAAATCGGATAATGAAAAGTTGCTCAAGCATTTCTGATTAATTTTTACAGAAAACCAGAGGTGAAACCACTTTCAATAATGGTGAGTTCCTTCTCTACAGAAAAGGTTTAAATTTTCCTTTTCCCAAATACATGTATCAGAACTGTAGGTCTTCTCTGTATTTTTTCAAATAAAAAATATCAGACACAGGTTGCTTTTTTTCTACATTAGTTTATATTATGTCAAATATGTTGTTGTTGATGAAAGAAAATGAAGTAAGTAACTTTAGAAAGTGGAATCAGTGTGAAGAGTAGCCCATAGCAAAAAGGATATAAAATAGAGCAAGAGCAACACAAATTAAGAAACTGAGGAACTGAAATTGTGACATGAGGGAAAAAGAATTAAAAATAAAGACCAGATATCCAGATTCAGGAATTCCTCAATCAAGTTTAAAGCTAAGTATGTAACAGAGAAAACTTAGAAAAAAATCCAAAATATATATACAAAAATAAAATATTTCCTGGTCATGGAAGACTTGTCAGTAGCTACAGAACTATTTTTTTCCAGAATGTACCACCAAAATTGTCCAATGAATAGTTGCTGTAGAATTCTTGATAAATTTAAAACCAAAACTAGAGATAAAACTATGTTTCTACAGAAAAGGCTTAAATTTTCCTTGTCCCATGTATATGTATCAAAAGTATAGGTCTCCTCTGTATTTTTTCAAAGAAAAACATATCAGATGTGGGTTGCTTTCTTCTCTCTTAGTTTATACTTTCAAATGTATTGTTGATGATGAAGAAAAAACAAAGAATTTTAAAATGGGGAATTGATGAGGAAGGTAGCACACAGCAAAAAGGATACCAGAAAGTGGAAGAGTCACGAAAGTAAACAAACTGTTGAATCCAAATGTTGACAAGAGGAAAAATGAATTTAAAAAAGATCAGATTTCCAGATTCATGAATTTCTTGATCAGGCTCAATATTAAGAATTAGGCAAAACTTAAAAAAGTAAAATAAAATAAAATATACCAAACCGAAACAAAAAAATAATATGTGTCCTGCTCACTGAAGCATGGTCAGTAGCAACAGAATTGGTTTTCTCCAGTTTGTACCACAAAACTGGCCAATGAAAAGTTGCTAGAGATTTTCTGATTAATTTATTATGAAAACCAGAGGCAACACCATATTCAATAATGGTGAATTCCTTCTCTATAAAAAAGGCTTAAATGTTACTTTTCTTAAATATATGTACCAGAAGTATAGGTGTTCTCTGCATTCTTCAGAGAAAAAAATCTCAGATGTGAGGTGCTTTTTTCTATCTTAGTTTAAACTATGTCAAACATTGAAGGGCGGGAGTAACTACATTTTGAAAAAGTGCCTCCATTTGGGGAGGTAGGCCTGACTCCCCGTAAAAGCAGCGTCACTCAGGGGAAACCAAAACTTACAACAGAGCAGCTCCTTAGCCTTCACCATATAAGGAAACTCCCTGGGTCTGAATCAATCAGAAACAACCACATTCGAACAGGAAATACCAGAGGTGACCCTAGCCAATCCACTGTTCCCCTGCACCCCTTGATGACATAACCCTGCTTTAAAAGAGGCTCCCCAGCACAGCTCGGGGCCTTCCTCTACCCTCCGCTGTGCGGCTGGTTAGACGGGGTCCCTGCCACAGCTTGTACTTCTGAAATAAAACTTGCTCTTGCATTTCGGCGTGTTCGAGTCTTTGGTGGCGTTTGGGGAATCCAATGATCTGGACACAACAATGTGATGTTGTTGATGAAAGAAAAACAAATAAATATCTTTGAAAAATAAGAATTCATGAGGGGAGTGGCACATAGCCAAAAGGATACCAAATATAGGAAGAGCCACAAAAATAAATTAACTGAGGTATCCAAATTGTGAAAAGAGAAAAATGAATTTTAAAAAGATCAGATATTCAGATCCATGAATTAATCAATTAGGCTCAAATCCAATTTTGAATCAGGCAAAACTTAAAAAGAAATCCAAAAAAAAAATACCCAACAAAAATAAAAAATAAAATGTTTATTGTTCAGGAAAGCTCAGTCAGTAGCAACAAACCAGTTTTGCCAGTTTGTGCCAGCCAAAACCCACCAATGAAAAGTTTCTCTAGCATCCCTGATTAATTTAAATAGAAAACCAGAGGCAAAAACACTTTCAATAATGGAGAATTCCTTCTCTACAAGAAAGACTTAAAATTTACTTTTCAAATACATGTATCAGAAGATGTTTTATTTTTTGTTCACAGAAAAAATATCAGATGTGAGTTGTTTTTCTTTGTTAAGTAGTGCTATGTCAAATGTGTTGTTGTTGAGAAATAAAAACAAAGAAATACCTTTAAAAATGAGAATCCATGATGGGAATATCACAGAGTCAAAGGATACCAGATATAGTGAGAGCCACAATAATGAACAAAATAGGGAATCCAATTGTAAAATGAGGAAAAATGAATTTGAGTAAGACCAGATATCCAGATTCATGAATTCCTCAAACAGCCTCAAAGCAAATTAATATCAGAAAAAACCTAAAGAAAAATCCAAAATATAATGTGGGAAACAAAAAAATAAATATTTCCTGTTAAGAAAATCTCAGTCACTCACGATTCTATCTCTCCACTCACCTTATAAAGCCGAGCAAGGCAAAGAGCAGGCACCATTTTGGACATACATAACAGGTGCGTCACCTTAGGGCTGCGTCCACCCTCAGCTAAGTGGAAAAACCTGACTCTGGGGGAAGAACTAACAGGAGGTTAAGATGTAGTGAATGTGTGGCGCTTATGAAGTGAGGCTGTGAAAAAAAAAAAAAAAAAACTGAGGGCATATGAGAGAACTCACAGAGCACGTGAGACATGAGTACTCGGTGGGAGACGCCAAAAACTCAGTAACATTGGCAACCCGGTGGGAGATTGCAGGGGAATCTGAGCTTACACCGAAGACTGCATAGATCCTTTGTGTGATCCTTGGGGCAGAACAGATGAATATTACACCCACAGGGGCCAGCACTCAGACACTAATTGCCTTCAAGGAGAATAGCTCAGCTGTACAGAATTACTTCCCTTCTGAATAAAAAGAGGGAGAGTGAGAGAGAGATTTACCATGCCAAACCTGGGTGTGTCACCTTTGACACGCACTTTACTCTGAAGAACTGAACAGAACTCTCTGGCCACACCCATCACAGCCTCTTAAAGATCCACCAAAAGCAGACAGTCCACTTAATCTAGAGTCATAGTATAACGAGAAAAGGCACCACAGCGAGGAAAAAAAAAAAAAAAGAAGAAACCAAAGAATATCTCCACAATGCCAAGCAACAACGGAGAAACTGAGGAAACAAGAACAAGGAAGACATTATGACACCCCCAAATGAACATGATACTCCAATTCAAGGTTATGAAGATGATGAGACAGAAGAAATGCAAGATAGGATTTCAAAAAATTTATGATAAGAACATTTAGAAGTTCTCAAAAACAAATTCTTGAACTACATAAATCCTTACTGGACAAGATAGAAAATCTCTTTCATGAAAATGAAACCTTAAGGAGCAATCAAAATGAAATGAAGAATCTAGTAGAACATGGAATTGTGATATTGAAGAGAAATCATAATGAAATGAAGAACTCAATAGATCAAATGACAAACACATTAGAGAGCCTTAAAAACAGAATCAGTGAAGCAAAGAGAGAATATCGGACTTAGAAGACAGAGCACAGGCAAGTTTACAGTCAAACCAAAGAATAGAAGAGGAAATTAGAAATCTAAAAAATATTCTTGGGAATCTACAGGATACTATTAAAAAACCCAACATCCGGGGTCTAGGAGTTCCTAAAGGCATGGAGAGAGAGAAAGGATTAGAAGGTCTTTTTAGTGAGATACTTGCAGAGAACTTCCTGGGTTTGAAGAAGGACAGAGAGAGACATCCTAGTACAGGAAGCTCATAGAACCCTCAATAAACATGACGTAAAGAGATCCTCACCACAACATGTTATTTTCAAACTCACCACAGTGAAACATAAAGAAGGATTCTAAAATGTGCAAGAGAGAAACGTCAGATTACTCTCAGAGGATCTCCGATTAGATTCACAGCAGACTTCTCATCAGAAACACTACAGGCTAGGAGGGAATGGCGAGACATAGCACAGGTGCTAAGAGAGAAAAATTACCAGCCCAGAATATTATATCCTGCAAAGCTCTCATTTGTGAATGAAGGTGAAATAAAGACCTTTCACAGCAAACAGAAATTGAATTTGTTGCCACCCGTGCAGCCCTGCAAAAGATGCTTAAAGATGTTTTACACACCGAAACACAGAAACACGGTCATCATTACGAAAGAAGGTAAAGGAAGGAAACCTCACAGCAAAAGATCACAGGAAGTTCAAAGCATATATTAAAAAATATCTTTGGAAAATGGCAGGGCAAATGTACTACTTATCAATAGTCACATTGAACGTTAATGACCTGAACTGTCCAGTTAAAAGACACCGATTGGCTGATTGGGTCAAGGAACAAAACCCATCATTTTGCTGCTTACAAGAAACACATCTTTCCAACAAAGATGCATACAGACTGAAAGTGAAAAGTTGAAAAAAGACATTCCATGCCAACAGAAATGAAAAAAGAGTGGGCGTAGCCATCTTAATATAGGACAAAATCAACTTTAACACAAAAACTGTTAAGAGAGACAAAGAGGGACATTATATAATGATTAAGAGATCAATTCAACAGGAAGATATAACGATTATCAATGTATATGCACCTAATAACAGGCACCAATTTATTTAAAAGATTTGTTAAGCGACTTAAAGGGAGACTTAGACTCCAATACAATAGTACTGGGGGACTTCAATACTCCACTCTCAGAAATAGACAGATCATCCGGACAGAAGATCAACAAGGAAACAGCAGATTTAAATGACACTATAGCCCAAATGGATCTAACAGATATCTACAGAACTTTTCATTCTACACATAAAGCACTTACATTCTTCTCTAGGATTTACCACATACTAGGCCATAAAGCAAGTCTCAGCAAATTCAAAAGAATTAGAATCATATCATGCAGCTTCTCAGACCACAGTGGAATGAAGTTGGAAATTAGCAACTAAGGAATCCCTAGAGCATACACGAACACATGGAGATTGAACAACATGCTCCTGAATGAACAATGGGTCATAGAAGAAATTAAAAGAGAAATCAAAAATTTTCTGGAAGTAAATGAAGATAACAGCACAACATACCAAAACTTATGGAATACAGAAAAGCAGTGTTAAGAGGAAAGTTTATATCAATATGTGCCTACATCAAGAAATTGGAATGGCACCAAATAAATGAGCTTTCAATTCATCTCAAGGACCTAGAAAATCTGCTGCAAGCCACACCCAAATCCAGTAGCAGAAGAGAAATAATTAAAATCAGAGAAGAGGCCGGCGCCGCAGCTCACTAGGCTAATCCTCCGCCTAGCGGCGCCGGCACACTGGGTTCTAGTCCCGGTTGGGGTGCCGGATTCTGTCCTGGTTTCCCCTCTTCCAGGCCAGCTCTCTACTATGGCCAGGGAGTGCAGTGGAGGATGGCCCAGGTGCTTGGGCCCTGCACCCCATGGGAGACCAGGAAAAGCACCTGACTCCTGGCTCCTGCCATCGGATCAGCGCGGTGCGCCGACCGCACTGCGCCGGCCGCAGCGGCCATTGGAGGGTGAAACAACGAACGGCAAAGGAAGACCTTTCTCTCTGTCTCTCTCTCTCACTGTCCACTCTGCCTGTCAAAAAAAATAAAAAAATAAAAATAAAATAAAAAAAAATAAAATCAGAGAAGAAATCAACAGGATTGAATCCAAAAAAAAAAATTACAGAAAATCAGCCAAACAAGGTGCTTTTTTTTGAAAAAATAAACAAAATTGACACCCCATTGGCCCAACTAACTAAAAAAAGAAAACACCGAAATCAATAAAATCAGAGATGAAAAAGGAAACATAACAACAGACACCACAGAAATAAAAAGAATAATCAGAAATTACTACAAGAACTTGTATGCCAGCAAACAGGGAAATCTATCAGAAATGGATAGATTACTAGACACATGCAACCTACGTAAATTGAACCAGGAAGGCATAGAAAACCTAAACAGACCCATAACTGAGACAGAAATTGAAACAGTAATAAAGTAATGAAGTAATAAAGGCCCTCCCAACATAGAAAAGCCCAGGACCAGATGGATTCACTGCTGAATTCTACCAGAAGAACTAACTCCAATTCTTCTCAAACTATTCAGAACAATCAAAAAAGAGGGAATCCTCCCAAATTCTTTCTCTGAAGCCAGCATCACCTTAATTCCTAAACCGGAAAAATATGCAGCATTGAAAGAGAAATACAGAACAATATCCCTGATGAACACAGATGCAAAAATCCTCAATAAAATTCTCGCCAATAGAATGCAACAACACATCAGAAAGATCATCCACCCAGACCAAGTGGTATTTATCCCTGGTTTGCAGGGATGGTTCATTGTTCGCAAAACAATCAATGTGATACACCACATTAACAGACTGCAGAAGAAAAACCATATGATTATCTCAACAGATGCAGAGAAAGCATTTGATAAAATTCAACACCCTTTCATGATGAAAACTCTAAGCAAACTGGGTATGGAAGGAACATTCCTCAATAAAACCAAAGCAATTTATGAAAAACCCACAGCCAGCATCCTATTCAATGGGGAAAATTTGGAAGCATTTCTACTGAGGTCTGGTACCAGACAGGGATGCCCACTCTCACCACTGCTATTCAATATAGTTCTGCAGGTTTTAGTCACAGCTATTAGGAAGAAAAAGAAATTAAAAGGATACAAATTGGGAATGAAGAAGTCAAACTATCCCTCTTTGCAGATGATATGATTCTTTATTTAGGGGATCCAAAGAACTCTACTAAGAGACTATTGGAACTCAGAGAAGATTTTGGAAAAGTAGCAGGATATAAAATCAATGCACAAAAATCAACAGCCTTTGTATACACAGGCAATGTCACAGCTGAGAAAGAGCTTCTAAGATCAATCCCATTCACAATAGCTACAAAAACAATCAAATACCTTGGAATAAACTGAAACAAGGATGTTAAAGATCTCTACGATGAGAATTACAAAACCTTAAAGAAAGAAATAGAAGAGGATACCAAAATATGGAAAAATGTTCCATGCTCATGGATTGGAAGAATCAATATCATCAAAATGTCCATTCTCCCAAAAGCAATTTATACATTCAATGCAATACCAATCAAGATACCGAAGACATTCTTCTCAGATCTGGAAAAACTGATGCTGAAATTCATATGGAGACACAGGAGACCTCGAATAGCGAAAGCACTCTTGTACAACAAAAACAAAGCCGGAGGCATCACAATACCAGATTTCAGGACATACTACGGGGCAGTTGTTATCAAAACAGCATGGTACTGGTACAAAAACAGATGGATAGACAAATGGAACAGAATAGAAACACCAGAAATCAATCCAAACATCTACAGGCATCTTATATTTGATCAAGGATACAAAACCAATCCCTGGAGTAAGGACAGTCTATTCAATAAATGGTGCTGGGAAAACTGGATTTCCACGTGCAGAAACATGAAGCAAGACCTCTTCCTTTCACATTAAGCAAAAATCCACTCAACATGGATTAAAGACTTAAATCTATGACCCGACACCATCAAACTATTAGAGAACATTGGAGAAACCATGCAAGATTTAGGTACCGGCAAAGACTTCTTGGAAATGACCCCGGAAGCACAGGCACTCAAAGCCAAAATTAACATCTGGGATTGCATCAAGTTGAGAAGTTTCTGTACTGCAAAAGAAACAGTCAGGAAAGTGAAGAGACAACCGACAGAATGGGAAAAAATATTTACAACTATGCAACAGATAAAGGGTTGATAACCAGAATCTACAAAGAAATCAAGAAACTCCACAACATCAAAATAAACAACCCACTTAAGAGATGGGCCAAGGACCTCAATAGACATTTTTCAAAAGAGAAAATCCAAATGGCCAACAGGCACATGAAAAAATGTTCAAGATCTCTAGCAATCAGGGAAATGCAAATCAAAAGCACAATGAGGTTTCACCTCACCCCGGTTAGAATGGCTCACATTCACAAATCTACCAACAATAGATGCTGGAGAGGATGTGGGGAAAAAAGGGACACTAACGCACTGTTGGTGGGAATGCAAACTGGTCAAGCCACTATGGAAGTCAGTCTGGAGATTCCTCAGAAACCTGAATATAACCCTACCATACAACCCAGCCATACCACTCCTTGAAATTTACCCAAAGGAAATTAAATTGGCAAACAAAAATGCTGCCTGCACCTCAATGTTTATTGCAGCTCAATTCACAATAGCTAAGACCTGGAACCAACCCAAATGCCCATCAACAGTAGACTGGATAAAGAAATTATGGGACATGTACTCTATAGAATACTATACATCAACCAAAAACAATGAAACCCAGTCATTTGCAACAGATGCAGGAATCTGGAAAGCATTATGCTGAGTGAAATAAGCCAGTCCCAAATGGACAAATATCACATGCTCTCCCTGATCAGCGACAACTAACTGAGCACCAAAGGGGAAACCTGTCGAAGTGAAATGGACACTATGAGAAACAGTGACTTGATCAACTCTTGTCCTGACTGTTGATGTACAATGTAATACTTTAACCATTTTAGTTTTTTTGTTGTTGTTGTTGTTCTAGTAGTATTGGTTTAACTCTGTAATTAACACACAGTTATTCTTAGGTGTTTAAATTTTAACTGAGAAGTGATCCCTGTTAAATATAAGAGTGGGAATAGAGAGGGAGGAGATGTACAATTTGGGACATGCTCAATTGGACTTGCCCCAAATGGTGGAGTTAGAAACGTGCCAGGGGATTCCAATACAATCCCATCAAGGTGGCATGTACCAATACCATCTCACTAGTCCAAGTGATCAATTTCAGTTCACAATTGATCACACTGATAGGTCTAAGGGTGAAAGGGAGCACACAAAGAAGACTAGTTAGTCTGCAAATACTAACTGATAGAATCAAAAAGGGAGAGAACGATCCATCATGGGAAGCGGGATACACAGCAGACTTATAGAATGGCAGATGTCCTAAATAGCACTCTGGCCTCAGAATCAGCCCTTAAGGCATTCGGATATGGCTGAAGAGCCCATGACAGTATTTTAGGCATGGAAAGACAAGACACTCTGGAAAAAAAAAAAAAAGAAGACCTAAATAAAAGATCTCTGCAAGTGAGATCCCAGTGGAAAGAACGGGGCTCCATCAAAGAAGGAGGTACCTTTCTCTGAAGGGAGGAGAGAACTTCCACTTTGACTATGACCCTGTCTGAATAAGATAGAAATCGGCGAACTCAAAGGCTTCCATAGCCTAGGCAACTCATGACTAGAGCCTAGGGAGGTTACTGACACCATAAACAAGAATGTCAATTTGTTAAGTCAACAACAGGAGTCACTGTGAACTTACTTCTCATGTGGGATCTGTCCTTAGTGTGTTGTACAATGTGAAGTAATGCTATAACTAGTACTGAAACAGTATTTTACACTTTGTGTTTCTGTGTGGGTGCAAAAGGTTGAAATCTTTACTTAATATATACTAAATTGATCTTCTGTATATAAAGATAATTGAAAATTAATCTTGATGTGAATGGAATGGGAGAGGGAGCGGGAGATGGGAGGGGTGCAAGTGGGAGGGAAATTATGGGGGGAAGCCATTGTAATCCATTAACTGTACTTTGGAAATTTATATTTACTAAATAAAAAAGGAAAAAAATATGACTACAGTGAATAATAAAAATAAATAAATAAATACCATGAAATAAATTTAACCAAGCACGTGATAAATCTCTATGATGAAAATTACAAAGCATGAAAGAAGAAATAGAAGATGTAAAAACGGAAAGAATCTTCCATGTTCATGGATTGGAAGAATCAATATCATTAAAATATCCATAATACCCAAATCAAGTCCCAGATTCAATGCACTCACGACAACATTCTTTTCAGATCTAGAAAAATGTTGTTAAAATTTATAATGAAATACAAGAGACTATAAATAGGTACAGCAATTAAACAACAAAAACAAAGCATGCAGCATCGCAATATATGGTTACAAGGCATACTACATGGAAGTAAAAAACATCGCAGCCTGGTACTGGGTTAAATTGGCATTTTGAGATCTGATTATTTTTTTTACTGCCTTTGGCTATACTCTTGGGCAATAGTGATTTTTCCACTTATTACATGTTGAATTCTTTATTTAGTAGAGGGTTAAACTTGATATTATAAAATCAACTGGAAGTATGTCATTGTAAATATTAAAAGAAAAAGTAATAAAGTAATAAGTAATAAGTGATAAGAAAAGAATAAAGTAATAAAGGATGGAGAAGGGGGGAAGAAGTAGGAAATATCACTATGCTCAAATCTGTTTATATGAAACATATGAAATGTGTTCCTCTTATGTAAATAAACAATGAAAACTAAACAAAAGTATGTCATATAAAATCTTAATATGTATCTCTCCAAATCTCTGAAAGTTTGGTGTTTCACAATATTAATGATAAAAATGACTGAAACTGAAGTGTTATTTTTGACAGGCAGAGTGGACAGTGAGAGAGAGATTGAGAGAAAGGTCTTCCTTTGCCAATGGGTCACTCCCCAGTGGCTGCTGTGGCTGGCGCGCTGTGGCCGGTGCACCGTGCTGATCCGAAGCCAGGAGCCAGGTGTTTCCTCTGGTCTCCCATGCGGGTACAGGGCCCAAGCACTTGGGCCATCCTCCACTGCACTACCGGGCCACAGCAGAGAGCTGGCCTGGAAGAGGAGGAACCGGGCAGAATCCGGCACCCCAGCCAGGACTAGAACCCTGGGGTGCCAGTGCCGCAGGTGGAGGATTAGCCTATTGAGCCATGGCACTGGCCTGAAACTGAATTTTTAAAAACATTATTTTATTGAATTGAGAGAGAGAAGAAGAGTGAGAGAGCGAGCAAACTTCCATTGACTGGTTTACTTTTCAAATGCCCACAATGACTGGGGCTGGAACAGGACTGGATTCAGGAGCTGGAAAATCAGTCTAGATCTATAACATGAGTGATAGGGAGCCAAGTACTTGTGCCATCACTGGCTTCCTCTCAGCTTGTTCATTAACAGGAAGCTTATATCAGGAATGAAGCTGGGATTCATGTCTAGGCACTCTGCTATGGGATGCAGAGTCAAAGCTGGTTTTATCAGCTAGATCAAACATTTGCCTCTGGGACTCAGTTACTATAGAATATTAGGCAATTGTCTTTTACATGTGATTATTATATTTTATTAGGTTTGTACAGCCTTTAGAAGTAAGTACTAAAATATCTATAAATTAAATGATATAGTATGTCATGTTTGCATTAAAATATCTCCAGTGAACTGGAATTGGTAGCTGAAAATTAAGGCAAAATAAAGTTACTTAAGCCTTTTGTTGAGTATTAGTCGTATTTTATTATTTGATTATCCATGCTGTTATGATTTTATTGTCCTAATTATATTAAATAAAGCAAATACATATTTGTATCAAAATTTGTAGTGTATAGCACAGTAGCCAACTCTATAATGAAAACTTGAAAATATGTTATTTCATGTTGCAGTAATGGAATTGGGTATTTATTATCAGTTCTAGGTGGCACAATTGCTGGTGAATGAGTATATGAAAGTGCAACATTAGCGCTGGGAAGAGAGCACTGCAAAAGTCCTTGAATTTATGGACACAGGTACTGTCAAAAACCTTTATGCAACATTGTTTCTGTGAACTTCATTTGAGAAAGGATGTTCTTGCCTTGATATTATCTTTACATGTTTCTTCCACCTGTCTGTAAGTTACAGCAGTGTGTACTTTTATATGCTAATATCACTTACTTCTTTTTTTGTCAAGTCAAACTACCCCATAATTCATGTGTATTCATACTCCTGCAAGTCTTCTGCTGTCATTGCACCCTGAACCATTCACACATCACTCATGTCATGTCTGTGCCTGTTCCATTACTCTTCTCTTTCGTGTTATATTCCTTTAATACTAGACATGAATCATGAATCTCTCTCTCTCTCTTAGTGTGCACGCATGCTCTCTTTCTCTCTCTCCCTCCTTCTCCTCCTTCTCTGCCTCCTCTTCTCATACATAAAGAAGAAAAATATTGAAAATGGGCATTTTGTGCAGTGGTTCAGATGCCACTTGGGTCACTCCACTTTCCAAATGCCTGATCTTGAGTCCAGTTGTGCTCCTGATTCCATCTTCCTGTTAATATGCATCAGGAGAGGCAGTGACTAAAGTACTTGAGTCTGGCCACCCACATGGTAAACTTCGATTGAGTTCCTGGTTTCTGGCTTTGGTCTAGCCAAACCTTGTCTGTAGCAGGAATTTAGAGAATGAACCAGTGATTGGGAGATCTCTATCTCTGTCTCTGTCACTCAAACTAATATATATATATATATATATATACACACATATATATAATTATACCTTTAAAATGAGTGAATTTTTCTAGTTCTGAAACTTGAGCATTGAAGTCCTTAACTCACTTTAATATTTTGATATTTTCATTCAAAAAATCTTAACTGAATTTATATAATAGTGGTCCCACATTGTAAGTGGACATTTCATGCATTTTCACACTAATGCATTTTATATTAATGAGTTATATAACCACAGTCTAACTTAATCAGTATTAGAAGAGAAATATTTTAAGTGTGTTTTTATTTATTTGAATGGCAGAGTTACAGAGGTAGAGACCAGACAAAGAGATATTTCATGCACTGGTTCACTCCCCAGATGGCTGAAAGGGCAAGGGCTGAGCCAGGTCAAAGCCAATAGCCAGCCAGGGGCCGGGGCTGTGGTGCTGCAGGTTAATGCCCTGGCCTGAAGCATTGCCATCCCATATGGGCACCAGTTCAAGACCCAGCTTCTCCACTTCTGATCCAGCTCTCTGCTATGGCCTGGGAAAGCAGTGGAGGATGGCCAAGGTCCTTGGGCACCTGCACCCATGTGGGAGACCCAGAAGAAGCTCCTGGCTCCTGGCTTCAGATTGGTGCAGCTCTGGCCCTTGCAGCCAATTGGGGAGTGAACCAGCGGATGGAAGAGCTCTCTCTCTCTCTCTCTCTCTCTCTCTCTCTGCCTCTTTTCTCTCTGTGTAACTCTGACTTTCAAATAAATTTTAAAAATCTTCTAAAAAAAGCCAGTAGCCAGGAGCTTCTTCCTGATCTTCCATATAGAGAACGGGGCCCAATTACTTTTGCTGCTTTCCCAAGCCACTAACAGGAAGCTGATTTAGAGCAGCCAAGACATAGATCAGCATCCATATGTGAGGCTGGCTTCACAGATGGTGGCTTAAGCCACTATGCTACAATGCCAGTCACAGAAGAAAGATTTTTGAGTAATAAAATTAACTGTGTTTTTGAATGAATAATGACTCATGACTTCAGTAATTTTCAGATCCCTGGAAGTTTACCAAGCTGGGCTCTGCCAGGTGGGCAGTGCATGTTTACAGATGGAACCTGGAAGCACAGTTCATTAGGCTAAGGTAAGCATCCACCTCAATTTCAAAGCCTGATGGTGATTAAAGTATAACTGTGGGGCTCCATGGGATGCGCAGCCATGGAGCCCCCACGTCAAGGTCAGTCTGATAGCTGTTGCTGTGTCTTTATCACAAGGCGGATGTTGCTAGTTTTGGTTAGGGCAATGCTTTCCCACGGCCGGGACTTTCCAGAGGAGTTGAGAATGTTGTAAACAACAAGATGGCGCCGAGGACCGCGCGGTGAGCCTGCCTGCTGCATGACACCTCATCTGATTGGCCCGAGAACGCGTGCACACTACGTGAACAGACAGCAGATTGGAGTGTTCCGTGCATGGACTTGAGCCCGCTTGCAATTGGCCGGATTTTGTATATAAGCTGTGTGCTGAGGAAGGAGGGGGCTTTCCTGTCCACTCTCCTCCTTTCATTCTTTCTCTGTCCCTGTTATTTTCCCATTAAAAGTCTGCTGAAGACCTATAAGCTGCGAACAGCGTCGTTCCTTTGCGGGCAAGGGAGCGGCAAGTGGTGCCGTGACTCGGATCCGGACCACTTTCTCCACACAGGAATAGGTAAGGAACATAAGGTAAGCGTGTGAGTGCACGGAAATCCAGCTGGGGAAAGAATAGAAACCGCGGTTCCGTCGAGGAAAGACGGGGAAATTAAGCGCCAGAAAAAAGGGTAAAGGAATCCCTTAAAAGGCGGGAGTACAAAATGTTCAGAAACGCCAGGAAATAGGCAGAAACTTCCTTTTTACCTCGAAATGGACAATACTCAGAAACTTCCTTTTTACCTCCAAATGGACTATTCTCCGTCCACCACTAGGTTGAGCATGCTGTTGAGCTGCTTGTTAAAAGCTGCGGGGACGCCCGTTAAGGCGGCCACAGTATGTGCATTCACTAGGGCTGTTGCCAAGACGTCACCACAGTTTGTGGAAGGTGGCGAATTAGATGAGCAACAGTGGCGGAGAGTAGGGGGACAGTTGAGAGCAGCCGGAGAGCTGGCAGAAATACTTAGATTATGGCAACTCATTGACCAGACACTTCAGAACCCCACTGAGAGCATAGGGCTTTTACTTGATGAAGGATACGAGCTCCTAGAGAAGGTTCAGGAGGAGTCTCGGCATGATAGTCAGTCTAGTGACTGTGGTAGTCAGTGGGACAGGAAACAGACGGACAAAGGTCCCTGTAGGGACCAGCCACCAGATGAGACAGAGGAAAATTCAGTGAAGGACCATCCCCCATCAAGTGCGCCCCTGCGCTTGAGGGGGCCATCTCATTTATATCTCAGTTTGACTAGGCTAGAAAATTTGTCCTTAGAGGACGAACTGCCGCCGCGGTATCGTCCATTGACTCTCCCTAAATCGGCCCCTAGAAATAAGAAAAAAAAAAGGCTATAAAGACTCCATTACAGATACAGGGAATAGGGTTAAACAAGGCGAGCCATAGAACAGTTCATTAATGCTATAAAAATAGTCAGTCCTTGGTTCGCAAAAGGAGTCGTGAATAAGCAACATTGGGATTTCCTCAGAAAAAACTTAAATGTGCATTTAAAGAAACAAAGCAAGCCGTGACAAAGGCTGTGAAAACTTTGTTACAGATGTAGAAAATAGGGTTAAAGAAACAAACTGTAGAGCAGCTTATCAGTGCTGTTGAAACAATTAGTCCTTGGTTTGCTGAAGAGGGTGTTGTGGATAAGAAACACTGGGAGTAAAAAATATAGATCAGTGTACACTGGACAGCCCTCACCTTGCATTTAAATATTTCATTTAAAGTAAATGTTCTCTGTTATAAAGTTAATATTACTATGTGCAATGAGAAATTGTGGTGACAAAGTGTCCGGACTACCCATTTTGTTTTTGTTTTATGTACTAACTCTACCCCTATTATTGATAGGAATGCTTGAGCAGATTATGCTTGGTTTGCTTTACAAAAAAAAAATGTAAGTCAAAATATGCCGCAAGTAGTTAAGATTCCACACACCTACAGAAATGTAATAATTACAGATAATAAGAGGCTAGTTCCCTCAGATATGTTTCAATTTATCCTTAAAACATATTGAATATTATTGTGTTTGATTGCTGGATGTATATTTGTATAGAAAATTTGTATTATATTCTTAAGATGTATTAATTATGCCTATACCTTGGTGCAACTCTAGGGCCAAGTGTAAGGACAGATTTTTGGGATGGAGAGGCTTGTGTCTTTGGCTCTGATAAACAAGTAACTTGTCTGCCGGATGACCTTCTCCTGCTCCTTGGGAGCCTGGCCAGCTCCTGGGGAGGGGATAAAGGAATGTTTTCAGATAAACAGGTGGGCATGCTTCGTGTCTCAGCTCTCTGGCCAAGATCCGGGATGGGACGCACTGCTTGCCTAAGATCTTGGCAATGAGCCACCCTTGTCCTTGGGGGCTTTAAGGGAGAGCCGGAGCAAGCCTCTGCTGCTGCTGTTCCATCCCGGGGGAACACGCAGTCATGCTGGACATTGAACGTGAGGGTGATGACTACTAATGATGTTTAATTCTCAGTATTGATCATTTTCTGGTGCTGTGTAAAAATTGCTTAGTAATGCCCATTGTACTGTAAATTCTACAAAACATAAGTACAACGCAGATATGAATCGATTGGCTATTGTGGCTTAGGTGTTCTGTAACAGTCCCTTTAATAAAAAATTAACAAAATAAATTAATTTAAAAAACAAAACATTCAGGACCTGCCACTCTGCTTGGTATGTCATTACAAAAATCAACAAGGAGGGCTATGCCTAATAAATGAGGGTGCTATCAATGTGGGCAACAGGGACATGTACAAATATTGTCCAAAAGTCAAACATCAAAAAAGCCCCTCCTCCTGGGATTTGCCCCTGGTGCTAAAGGGAAAGGCATTGGACCAATAAATGTCACTCCAAAACTGATAAAAATGATAATTCCTTAAATAAATAAAGTTCAGAAAACTAAAAGCGGGGCTGGCCCCAGGCCCCATCCCAACAAATTTTGGGGGCCATGACATTTGTTCCTCAACAGAACACCCTAAATCTGTCAATTTCCTCCACGGAGTCACAGAGGGTAATACAGGACTGGACCTCAGTGCCACCTCCTATACAATATTAACCCCTGAGATGGGCCCACAAGGCCTCCCTACTGGGATTTTTGGTCCTTTGCCAACTGGGATTTTTGGTCTCCTACTGGGCAGAAGTAGTATAACTATGAAAGGGTTACAGGTTTTTCCTGGAGTTATAAACACTGACTTTACTGGTGAGATAAAAATTATGACTCAAGCCAATAATGTAACTTTAACTCCAGGACAATGCATTGCTCACTTGATTCTGTTCCCCTTCTCTTCAATTGGTAGGTCTTTTTTAAATAAAAGAGAAAATAACGGTTTTGGATCTTCTAATGCATATTGAATACAACCCATAACTAAGGACCGACCCAAATTTTTCTTAAAATTAAATAAAAAGTTATTCAGTGGTCTTTTAGATACTGGAGCTCATGTCTCTGTTATTTCAGCAGCAAGCTGGCCCACAAATTGGAAAAAGAAAATTACCATAACTCAATTGCAAGGTATTGCTTGGAGTCAAAGATTAACACAAAGTTCTCAATTGCTACAATGGGAGGATAAAAAAGGTAATGCTGGAGCCTGTTGCCCCTATATTTTGGCTGCATTACTTGTTAATCTCTGGAGACGTGATATTCTAACTCAAATGGGGGCTTTCATACATAGTCCAAGTAAGATTGTTACCATTAACATACTTAAACAAGGTCATTTGCCAGGTAAGGGTTTAGAGAAACAACAACAAAGCATCACATCTCCAGTTACTGTAACTGTCAATCATGACCAGAGAGGCTTGGGTTTCTCTTGATGGCTACTGGTCAGCCTGTGACCCATGCAAAAAATTAAATAAAATAAAAATCAGATAATCCCGTGTGGGTGGATCAGTGGCCTTTACTACAGGAAAAGATAACTGCTGCACAGATATTGGTGAAAGAACAATTAACAGCAGGACATATAGTTCCTTCTAATTCTCCTTGGAATAGTCCTATTTTTGTTATCAGACAAAAATCTGGGAGATAGCAATTGCTTCAAGGCCTTAGGCCTGTTAATGCTACTGTGAAAATTATGGGGGCTTTACAACCAAGTTTACCATTACCTATTGCAATTCCAAAGGACTCTTATATTGCAATAATAGATTTAAAAGATTATTTTTATACTATACCTTTACATCCAGAAGATTGTCCCCGATTTGCTTTCAGTGTTCCATCAGTAAATTTTAAAGAACCTATGCAAAGATGCCAATGGAGGATCTTACCTCAAAAAATGGCTAATAGCCCTACTTTGTGCCAACAATTCATTGATGCTGCTCTTCAAAATATTTACAAAAAATATAACAATTTATGTATTATACACTATATGGATGATATTTTGATAGCTGGACCCAAGGAATTTTTGGTGATACAGTAATAAGAGAGCAATTATCTGCTTTTGGTCTTATCATAGCCCCTAAAAAAATACAACTTCAATATCCTTATCAATATCTAGGCTTCCAATTGTACCCATGAAAAATACTTCCACAAAAAGTCACCTTACAATTGGGTTCTTTACAGACTTATTTTAAATAAGTTTCAAAAACTTCTAGGGAATATTAATTTGCTTTCTGCACATCTCCACCTCACAACAGGAAACTTTAAACCTTTATTCAATATCCTAAAAGGAGGTCAAGCTTCTGTAATTTGTGATGGTCACCATACAGTTATTAACACCTCTTTTTCATCTCTACAGCTAGTTGAATTAGTTGCTGTTGCACTTACATTGCTGTCTACTTTGGATGTAGCTGTTAACATATACACCAATAGCAAATATGTGTTCCTATCAGTGCCTCAATTGGACACTTGTTCATTCCTTCCTGGATCCTCAGCTGCTTCTCCTCTGTTTTCTCGCATTTGCACTGTCATTCGACAGCATACCTGTCCTTTCTTTATAGGTCATATTCGAGCACATTCCAATCTTCCTGGACCTTTGGTAGAGGGTAATCATTTGACAGATTCTACTCCATGCATATATTCTATTGCTACAGCAACAAAAGATCACATTTTACATCATTTAAATGCTCATACGTTACACTTAAAACATAATATTACTCAAGAACAAGCTCGACAAATTGTAAAATTCTGTTCTACTTGCTCCATCCAGTTACCAGTACCTCACTTTCGAATTAATCCTCGTAATTTATTCCCCCAATCAACTATGGCAAATGGATATCACCCACTTCATGGAATTTGGTAAACAAACATATATACATGTGTCTATTGATGCTTGTTTTAAATTTATTTTTGCTTCCTTACATACAGGTAAAGCTACAAGACATGTTATTGCCCGCTGCTTACAAGCTTTTGCTTCCCTAGGAACTCCAAAGCAGATTAAAACGGATAATGGACCTGCTTATATTTCTGCCTCTTTTAGAAATTTTTGTGTAACTTTATCTCATGTTACTGACATTCCTTATAATCCTCAGGGTCAAGACATTATTATATGTACACATCACACTTTAAAACAATATTTTAATAATATAAACAAAAGGGGGAGTTTAAGGTTCTTGCCCATTCTCCTAACAAATGGCTCTCACATGCTTTATTCATTTTAAATTTTTTCACATTGGATAAAGATGGTCGTCTTGCAGCTATTCAACAGTGGCATCCACAAACAGCTGGGGTAAGAACAATGGTAAAATGAAAGGATCCTATCACCAATCAATGGAATGGACCTGATCCAGTACTGGTATGGGACATGGGCTCTTAAGGGATGGGTATTTTTATGCAACCAATTTGCTTTTACATTGTTAGCCCCTAATGATTTTCACAACTGCTCATTGGGCCGTGTGGCCCCAATGCTAACATCTGTATTTCCAAAGGCACAACAGTGATGCTCATTACCTGAGAACTGTGATGATGATGTCATCTTAATTGGAGACCTGCTTTCACCATGGCTATACAGCTAGTGGGAGTTCCTGGATTGGCTTATGGAAATAATTGTGGACTACAAAGGCTTACATGCTTGGTGACCAAAACAATCAATTGTACTGCTACTGCGCTATCCAATATAGCTAAAAAATTGGATCAAGTTCGTTCAGGAGTACTCTTAAACCGAGCAGCTATCGATTATTTGCTGTTAAAAGATCATGTAAGCTGTAAATCTGTTCCAGGGGAATGTTGTTTTAACATTACTAACAATGCCATATATAGAGTCTGTTATGGATAAACTTAAGAGTAAAATGCAACATGTGTTTATTACTAACCCACTAACATTTGAAGGGTTTCAATGGATTCATTGGTTATTAATGCGGGCTAGATTGTTACTGATTTTCATACTTTGTATGGGATGTTTTCATGTGTTCTACAATTTGTGCTATCTTCACTACAGTCTGTATGGACTGACATTCATCACTTAAAACTTTGTACCAAACCTCCTTTGTAATCAAAAATAATTAATATTTGGCTGTATGTTTCATCTCTCACCTAATGTTGGGCTAAAATGGTACTCAAAAACGGGTAAGACACTCCACATCCTGTACCTACCTAAGACAGGGCTCAAGTTAAAGAATGGGTCGCTATCGGTTGCTTGTGTGTCATGATACTACTGGGCCTTGCCTTCATAGCCAGATGGATCAGAGCCTTAGCACTCCGTCAGCAGAATACCAACTTGATAATACAACACGCTATGCTGGCCACCTTGCAATCTCACCCCAATAAAGAAGTATGGCTTAGTATGATGGAGCGGTAGTCAAAGACGGGTAAACACTGATGGGCGCTCCTAGCAACCTAAGACAGAGGGTAGGACAGGCTTCCTATTACCTCCATGACGGGTAAGCAGGTAGCGCGCCATTGGGTACCTAAGACAGGCACGTTTCCATGCCATTTAAATAATAAAGAAGGGGGAGATGTGGGGCTCCATGGGATGCGCAGCCATGGAGCCCCCACGTCAAGGTCAGTCTGATAGCTGTTGCTGTGTCTTTATCACAAGGTGGATGTTGCTAGTTTTGGTGAGGGCAATGCTTTCCCACGGCCGGGACTTTCCAGAGGAGTTGAGAATGTTGTAAACAACAAGATGGCGCCGAGGACCGCGCGGTGAGCCTGCCTGCTGCGTGACACCTCATCTGATTGGCCCGAGAACGCATGCACACTACGTGAACAGACAGCAGATTGGAGTGTTCCGTGCATGGACTTGAGCCCGCTTGCAATTGGCCGGATTTTGTATATAAGCTGTGTGCTGAGGAAGGAGGGGGCTTTCCTGTCCACTCTCCTCCTTTCATTCTTTCTCTGTCCCTGTTATTTTCCCATTAAAAGTCTGCTGAAGACCGATAAGCTGCGAACAGTGTCGTTCCTTTGCGGGCAAGGGAGCGGCATATAACTAAAGTGATTAGCTGAAGCCAAGAATGACTTCCTAAATTAGATTCAGTTTGTTCATAGACTAAATTATATTGAAGTCCCTTAAGTGTTTACTGAAGGTCTGAAGACACCCTTAGGCCTATTTTAAGTTAAGGCTATATTTTCTTTAATCCTTGCTGTGTCATATGATAATTCCATTTTAAATTTTTATTTATTAATTTCAAAGGCAGAGAAGAGAGAAACAAACAAGTGAGAGAGAGGGAGGGATGGAAGAAGGGGGAGAGAGGGAGAGGGAGAGAAAGGGAGAGCTACCATCACATGGTTTATTTCTCAAATGCTAACAATAGCTATGACTGGGCCAGATTGCAGCCAGCACCTGGGAACTCAATTCGGGTGCCTCATCTAGGTGGCAGGGAACCAAATAACTAATCAAGCATCTGCTGCCTCTCAGGAGCTCACTAGCAGGAAGTCTAAGTTGGGAGATAGGACTATAACACAGGTGCTTCAATATGGGGTGCAGGTGTCTCAAAGCAGCACATTAACTGCTGCACAGAATTCCAGCCCCCATATGATAATTCCCTTATAAAATCTGTGAAAGCTCCCAGGTTGTTTTAAGAGTGGTTGCACTGTTTTATGTTCCCAGCACCAAATCTGAGGCTTCCACTTTCTCCATATCCCTGATAACACTTGCTTTTAACTGTTGAGTTAGTAGCCATTGTTCAGTGGGTGAGTGGTTCATTTTTGGAATTTTTATTTACTAGTCTCAAATAGCCCGTGCTGTTAGGATACTTGACACAGTTGTTGAAAATGTGTGTATTATTTGGCCATATGTCAATTCAAATTATTACTGTTTTCAAATGTCCTGAGCTTTAAATTTTTGGTAGAGTTCATTATTTAATTGGAGTCTCTTAAAAATTTCTCGAGATTCATTTTAATTTTGCTGCTATCTTGAATGCTTTCATCTTCTTTTTTCAAATAGATTTATTTATGTATTTGAAAGGTAGAATGACAGGAGAGAGAGAGAGAGAGAATGTCTTTCAGCTACTAATTTATGACCTAATTACTCACAACACCTTGTGTTGTGCCATGCCAGAGCCCTGGAGTTGTAGCTCCATACATATCTGTCATGGAACCCACTACTTGGGCCATCATCTGCTGCCTTCCAGCAGATTTCTCTTTTGATTTCTTCTATGACCCGGTGTTCATTCATGTTGTTGTTCAGTCTCTATGCGTTTGCATATGCTCTGGGGATTCCTGAGTTGCTAATTTCCAGCTTCATTCCACTGTGGTCTGATAAGCTGCATCATATGATTCTAATTCTTTTGAATTTGCTGAGACTTGCTTTATGGCCTAGTATGTGGTAAATCCTAGAGAAGTTCCATGTACTGCTGAGAAGAATGTAAATTCTTCAAGTGTAGCATTAAAAGTTTTGCAGATGCATTGGACTACATTGTTGATTAAATCTGCTGTTTTCTTGTTGATCTTTTGTCCAGTTGATCTATTTCTGAAAGTGGAATATTGAAGTCCCCCAATACTATTATATTGGAGTCTAAGTCCTCCTTTAAATCCCTTAACCTATCTTTTAAGTAAACCGGTGTCCTGTATCTAGGTGCATGTACATTTATAACAGTTACATCTTCCTGTGGAATTGATCCCTTAATCATTATATAGTGCCCCTCTTTGTCTCTCTTAACAGTTTTTGTGTTAAAGTTGTTTTTATCTGATATTAAGATGGCTACGCCCGCTCTTTTTTCATTTCTGTTGGCATGGAATGTCTTTTTTCAACTTTTCACTTTCAGGCTGCATGCATCTTTATAGTAAAGATGTGTTTCTTGTAAGCAGCAAAATGATGGGTTTTGTTCCTTAATCCAGTCTGTGCCTTTTAACTGGAGAGTTGAGGCCATTAACATTCAATGTGACTATTGATAAGTAGTACATTTGCCCTGCCATTTTCCCAAAGATATTGATATATCTAATATATGCTTTGAACTTCCTGTGATCTTTTGCTGTGAGGTTTCCTTCCTTTACCTTCTTTCGTAATGATGACCGTGTTTCTGTGTTTCGGTGTGTAAAACATCTTTAAGCATCTTTTGCAGGGCTGCACGGGTGGCAACAAATTCAATTTCTGTTTGCTGTGAAAGGTCTTTATTTCACCTTCATTCACAAATGAGAGCTTTGCAGGATATAATATTCTGGGCTGGTAATTTTTCTCTCTTAGCACCTGTGCTATGTCTCGCCATTCCCTCCTAGCCTGTAGTGTTTCTGATGAGAAGTCTGCTGTGAATCTAATCGGAGATCCTCTGAGAGTAATCTGACGTTTCTCTCTTGCACATTTTAGAATCCTTCTTTATGTTTCACTGTGGTGAGTTTGAAAATAACATGTTGTGGTGAGGATCTCTTTACGTCATGTTTATTGAGGGTTCTATGAGCTTCCTGTACTAGGATGTCTCTCTCTGTCCTTCTTCAAACCCAGGAAGTTCTCTGCAAGTATCTCACTAAAAAGACCTTCTAATCCTTTCTCTCTCTCCATGCCTTTAGGAACTCCTAGACCCCGGATGTTGGGTTTTTTAATAGTATCCTGTAGATTCCCAAGAATATTTTTTAGATTTCTAATTTCCTCTTCTATTCTTTGGTTTGACTGTAAACTTGCCTGTGCT
Organism: Oryctolagus cuniculus; assembly: GCF_964237555.1. Lineage (NCBI taxonomy): Eukaryota > Metazoa > Chordata > Mammalia > Lagomorpha > Leporidae > Oryctolagus > Oryctolagus cuniculus. The sequence goes on along the minus strand of NC_091443.1, from coordinate 94,606,377 downwards.
CTGTCTTCTAAGTCCGATATTCTCTCTTTGCTTCACTGATTCTGTTTTTAAGGCTCTCTAATGTGTTTGTCATTTGATCTATTGAGTTCTTCATTTCATTATGATTTCTCTTCAATATCACAATTCCATGTTCTACTAGATTCTTCATTTCATTTTGATTGCTCCTTAAGGTTTCATTTTCATGAAAGAGATTTTCTATCTTGTCCAGTAAGGATTTATGTAGTTCAAGAATTTGTTTTTGAGAACTTCTAAATGTTCTTATCATAAATTTTTTGAAATCCTATCTTGCATTTCTTCTGTCTCATCATCTTCATAACCTTGAATTGGAGTATCATGTTCATTTGGGGGTGTCATAATGTCTTCCTTGTTCTTGTTTCCTCAGTTTCTCCGTTGTTGCTTGGCATTGTGGAGATATTCTTTGGTTTCTTCTTTTTTTTTTTTTTTCCTCGCTGTGGTGCCTTTTCTCGTTATACTATGACTCTAGATTAAGTGGACTGTCTGCTTTTGGTGGATCTTTAAGAGGCTGTGATGGGTGTGGCCAGAGAGTTCTGTTCAGTTCTTCAGAGTAAAGTGCGTGTCAAAGGTGACACACCCAGGTTTGGCATGGTAAATCTCTCTCTCACTCTCCCTCTTTTTATTCAGAAGGGAAGTAATTCTGTACAGCTGAGCTATTCTCCTTGAAGGCAATTAGTGTCTGAGTGCTGGCCCCTGTGGGTGTAATATTCATCTGTTCTGCCCCAAGGATCACACAAAGGATCTATGCAGTCTTCGGTGTAAGCTCAGATTCCCCTGCAATCTCCCACCGGGTTGCCAATGTTACTGAGTTTTTGGCGTCTCCCACCGAGTACTCATGTCTCACGTGCTCTGTGAGTTCTCTCATATGCCCTCAGTTTTTTTTTTTTTTTTTTCACAGCCTCACTTCATAAGCGCCACACATTCACTACATCTTAACCTCCTGTTAGTTCTTCCCCCAGAGTCAGGTTTTTCCACTTAGCTGAGGGTGGACGCAGCCCTAAGGTGACGCACCTGTTATGTATGTCCAAAATGGTGCCTGCTCTTTGCCTTGCTCGGCTTTATAAGGTGAGTGGAGAGATAGAATCGTGAGTGACTGAGATTTTCTTAACAGGAAATATTTATTTTTTTGTTTCCCACATTATATTTTGGATTTTTCTTTAGGTTTTTTCTGATATTAATTTGCTTTGAGGCTGTTTGAGGAATTCATGAATCTGGATATCTGGTCTTACTCAAATTCATTTTTCCTCATTTTACAATTGGATTCCCTATTTTGTTCATTATTGTGGCTCTCACTATATCTGGTATCCTTTGACTCTGTGATATTCCCATCATGGATTCTCATTTTTAAAGGTATTTCTTTGTTTTTATTTCTCAACAACAACACATTTGACATAGCACTACTTAACAAAGAAAAACAACTCACATCTGATATTTTTTCTGTGAACAAAAAATAAAACATCTTCTGATACATGTATTTGAAAAGTAAATTTTAAGTCTTTCTTGTAGAGAAGGAATTCTCCATTATTGAAAGTGTTTTTGCCTCTGGTTTTCTATTTAAATTAATCAGGGATGCTAGAGAAACTTTTCATTGGTGGGTTTTGGCTGGCACAAACTGGCAAAACTGGTTTGTTGCTACTGACTGAGCTTTCCTGAACAATAAACATTTTATTTTTTATTTTTGTTGGGTATTTTTTTTTTGGATTTCTTTTTAAGTTTTGCCTGATTCAAAATTGGATTTGAGCCTAATTGATTAATTCATGGATCTGAATATCTGATCTTTTTAAAATTCATTTTTCTCTTTTCACAATTTGGATACCTCAGTTAATTTATTTTTGTGGCTCTTCCTATATTTGGTATCCTTTTGGCTATGTGCCACTCCCCTCATGAATTCTTATTTTTCAAAGATATTTATTTGTTTTTCTTTCATCAACAACATCACATTGTTGTGTCCAGATCATTGGATTCCCCAAACGCCACCAAAGACTCGAACACGCCGAAATGCAAGAGCAAGTTTTATTTCAGAAGTACAAGCTGTGGCAGGGACCCCGTCTAACCAGCCGCACAGCGGAGGGTAGAGGAAGGCCCCGAGCTGTGCTGGGGAGCCTCTTTTAAAGCAGGGTTATGTCATCAAGGGGTGCAGGGGAACAGTGGATTGGCTAGGGTCACCTCTGGTATTTCCTGTTCGAATGTGGTTGTTTCTGATTGATTCAGACCCAGGGAGTTTCCTTATATGGTGAAGGCTAAGGAGCTGCTCTGTTGTAAGTTTTGGTTTCCCCTGAGTGACGCTGCTTTTACGGGGAGTCAGGCCTACCTCCCCAAATGGAGGCACTTTTTCAAAATGTAGTTACTCCCGCCCTTCAATGTTTGACATAGTTTAAACTAAGATAGAAAAAAGCACCTCACATCTGAGATTTTTTTCTCTGAAGAATGCAGAGAACACCTATACTTCTGGTACATATATTTAAGAAAAGTAACATTTAAGCCTTTTTTATAGAGAAGGAATTCACCATTATTGAATATGGTGTTGCCTCTGGTTTTCATAATAAATTAATCAGAAAATCTCTAGCAACTTTTCATTGGCCAGTTTTGTGGTACAAACTGGAGAAAACCAATTCTGTTGCTACTGACCATGCTTCAGTGAGCAGGACACATATTATTTTTTTGTTTCGGTTTGGTATATTTTATTTTATTTTACTTTTTTAAGTTTTGCCTAATTCTTAATATTGAGCCTGATCAAGAAATTCATGAATCTGGAAATCTGATCTTTTTTAAATTCATTTTTCCTCTTGTCAACATTTGGATTCAACAGTTTGTTTACTTTCGTGACTCTTCCACTTTCTGGTATCCTTTTTGCTGTGTGCTACCTTCCTCATCAATTCCCCATTTTAAAATTCTTTGTTTTTTCTTCATCATCAACAATACATTTGAAAGTATAAACTAAGAGAGAAGAAAGCAACCCACATCTGATATGTTTTTCTTTGAAAAAATACAGAGGAGACCTATACTTTTGATACATATACATGGGACAAGGAAAATTTAAGCCTTTTCTGTAGAAACATAGTTTTATCTCTAGTTTTGGTTTTAAATTTATCAAGAATTCTACAGCAACTATTCATTGGACAATTTTGGTGGTACATTCTGGAAAAAAATAGTTCTGTAGCTACTGACAAGTCTTCCATGACCAGGAAATATTTTATTTTTGTATATATATTTTGGATTTTTTTCTAAGTTTTCTCTGTTACATACTTAGCTTTAAACTTGATTGAGGAATTCCTGAATCTGGATATCTGGTCTTTATTTTTAATTCTTTTTCCCTCATGTCACAATTTCAGTTCCTCAGTTTCTTAATTTGTGTTGCTCTTGCTCTATTTTATATCCTTTTTGCTATGGGCTACTCTTCACACTGATTCCACTTTCTAAAGTTACTTACTTCATTTTCTTTCATCAACAACAACATATTTGACATAATATAAACTAATGTAGAAAAAAAGCAACCTGTGTCTGATATTTTTTATTTGAAAAAATACAGAGAAGACCTACAGTTCTGATACATGTATTTGGGAAAAGGAAAATTTAAACCTTTTCTGTAGAGAAGGAACTCACCATTATTGAAAGTGGTTTCACCTCTGGTTTTCTGTAAAAATTAATCAGAAATGCTTGAGCAACTTTTCATTATCCGATTTTGGCTGTTACACACTGAAAACATCTGTTTTTGTTGCTACTGATCAAGCTTCCTGACCAGGAATAATGTTTTTTTATTTGTGTTTGGTATATTTTATTTTGGATTTTTTTTTTTTTTACATTTTGTCTGATACTAACTTGGCTTTGTGCCCGATGAAAGAATCCATGAATCTGGATGTCAAGTTTATTTTTTAATTATTTTTTCACCTGTCAAAATTTGGATTCTACAATTTGTTTTGTGACTCTTCCTTTATCTGGTATTCTTTCGTCTATGCACTACTTCTCTCATCGAGTCCCCTTTTTAAACTTATTTATTCAAGACTATACTTTCAGGAATCATTTCTATAGTTCCCTTAATTTTTCATTTTTCTTTCATACACAACAGCACATTTGACATAGTATAAACTAAAATAGAAAGAATCAACCTGCATCTGATAGTTTTTCCTTGAAACATACAGATAAGACTTACAATTTTGATGCATGCATTTGAGAAAAAGAATTTAAGCCTCTTCTGTAGAGAAGGAACACACCATTATTGAAAATGGTTTTTACCTCTGATTTTTCTTTAAAAATTAATCAGGAATGCTAGAGCAACTTTTCATTTTCCAGTTTTGGCTGTTACAAACTGAAAAAAAAAAAAAAGTTTTGTTGATTCTAACCAAGCTTACTTGACCAGGGAACATTTCGTTTGTTTGTTTGGTATACTTTATTTTACAGATTTTTTTTTAAGTTTTCTATGTTACTTACTGTGCTTTGAACCAGATCGAGGAATTCATAAATCTAGATATCAGGTCTTTGTTTTTAATTCTTTTCCTCTCATGTCACAATTTTGATTCCTCAGTTTGTTTTGGTGGCCCCTTGCTATATTTGGTATCCTTTTGGGTATGTGCTGCTCCCTCATCAATTCCCTGTTTTAAAGTTATTTGCTTGTTTGTCTTTCATCAACAATGTATTTGACATATTTGAAATAGTATATAGTAAGATAGAAAAAAAGCAACATACATCTGATTTTTTTTCTTTGAAAAATACAGAAGAGGTTTACACTTCTGATACATGTACTTGGGACAAGGATAATGTAAGCCTTTTTGTAGAGTAGAATTAACCATTTTTGAAACTGGTATTCCTAGTATTTTCATTTTGAATTAATAAGGAATTCTAGAGCAATTTTTCACTGTCCAGTTTTGGCAGGTAAAACCTGAGATAAAACAGTTCCTTTGCTACTGACTGAGTTTCCTTGACCACAAAACATTTTATTTTTTAATTTTACTTGGCATTTTTTTTGGATTTTTAAAAAAGTTTTCTCTGTTACTTATTGCATTTGAAGCTTTAGGAGGAATTCATTAATCTGGATATCTGGTCTTTGTTATTAATTGTTTTTCCTCATGTCACATTTTAGATTCCTCTGTTTGTTTATTTTTAATGGCTCTCCCTCTATCTGCTATCCTTTTGCCTATAGGCTATCTCCTCATTGATTCCCACTTTTTAAAGTTGTTTACCTGTTTTTCCTCCTCAACAACAACACGTTTTACATAGTATAAACTAAGATTGAAAAAGGTACTCTGTGTCTGAGATTTTTTTCTCTGTAAAATACAGGGTACACCTACCCTTTTGATGCGTGTACTTGGGACAAGGAAAATTTAACCCTTTTCTGTAGAGAAAAAAGTCACCATTACTAAAATTGGCTTTGCCTCTGGTTTTTGTTTCAAATTAATCAGGAATTCTAAAGCAAACTTTCATAGGCCAGTATTGGCTGGTATGATCTGGAAACTAACCAGTTCTGTTGCTAATGACTGAGTTTCCCCCATCTGGAAACAACTTTTTTTTAATTTTTGTTTGGTATATTTTAGTTGTTTTTTTTTTTTCCTTCCACTTTTCTCTGTTACCTACTTGGCTTTGAATATGATCAAGGAATTTAGGATTCTGGATATCCTGTCTTTGTTTTTAATTCATTTTTTCTCATGTCACAATTTAGATTCCTTAGTTTGTTTATTTGTCTGGTTCTCACTATATCTGGTATTCTTTTGGCTATTGGGCTATTCCCCTCATTGATTCCTGTTTCTTAAAGCTATTCATTTGCTTCTTTTTCATCAACAACACATTTGCCGTAGTATAAACTAAGACAGAAAAAAAATCCCACATCTGAGATATTTTTCTCTGTAAAATGCAGAGAACACCTAAACTTCCGATACATGTATTTGGGACAAAGAAATATTAAGCCATTTCTGTAGAGAAGAAATACACCATTACTGAACCCAGTTTTAACTCGTTTTTATTTTAAATTAATCATGAATTCCAGAACAACTTTTCATGGGCCGGTTTTTGGTGGTAAAATCTGGAAAAAAATAATACTGTTGCTAATGACTGAGCTTTCATGGCCCGGAAACATTTTATATTTTTTTAAACTTTTATTTAATGAATATAAATTTCCAAAGTACGGCTTTTGGATTACAATGGCTTCCCCCCCATAACGTCCCTCCCACCCGCAATCCTCCCCTTTCCCATTCCCTCTCCCCTTCCATTCACATGAGGATTCATTTTCAATTCTCTTTATATACAGAAGATCAGTTTAGCATACATTAAGTAAAGATTTCAACAGTTTGCACCCACACAGAAACATAAAGTGAAAAATAATAGATGATTTTTTAAATGATGATGAAATCAGATCAGACCTATTGTCATGTTTAATCCCAGTGAGAGTCAAGTTGGGAATTGATAATTTCTTCTTTTTTTTTTTACAGAAGATCAGTTTAGTATACATTAAGTAAAGATTTCAACAGTTTGCACCCCCATAGAAACACAAAGTGAAATATACTGTTTGAGTACTCGTTATAGCACTAAGCCTCAATATACAGCACATTAAGGACAGAGATCCTACATGAGGAGTAAGTGCACAGTGACTCCTGTTGTTGACTTTACCAATTGACACTCCTGTTTATGGCATCAGTAATCTCCCTATGCACCAGTCATGAGTTTCCAAGGCTATGGAAGCCCCTTGAGTTCTCCGACCCTTATCTTGTTTAGAAAAGGTCATAGTCAAAGTGGAGGTTCTCTCCTCCCTTCAGAGAAAGGTACCTCCTTCTTTGAAGACCTGTTCTTTCCACTGGGATCTCACTCACAGAGATCTTTCATTTAGTTTTTTTTCTTTTTTTTTGCCAGAGTGTCTTGGCTTTCCATGCCTGAAATACTTTCATGGGCTTTTCAGCCAGATCGGAACATTTTATATTTTAAATTTAGTTTGGTATATTTTATTTTGTACTTATTTTAAATTTCCACTGTTACTTGCTTGGTTTTGTGACTTACAGAGGAATTCATGAATCTGTATATCTGGTCTTTGTTTTTAGTTAATTTTTTCTCATGTGACAATTTAGATTCTTCAGTTTCTCCATTTTTGTGGCACTCGTTCTATGTGGTATCCTTTTGGCTACGAGCTACTCTCCTTATTGATTCCCCTTTTTAAAATTTATTTACTTGCTTTTCTTTCATCAATAACAGATTTGACATAGTATAAACCAATATAGAATAAAGCAAAACACATCAGATTTTTTTTTTGAAAAATACAGAGATGACCTACACTTCTGATACAAATAGTTGGGACTAGAAAAATTTAAGCCTTTTCTGTAGAGAAGGAATTGACCATTATTGAAACTGGTTTTGCCTCTGGTGTTCATTATATATTAATCTGGAATGCTACACCAAAACTTTTCATTGGCCAGATTTGGCTGGTAAAGACTGGAAAAAAAAAACAGATTTGTGCTACTCACTGATCTTTCTGACCAGGAAACGTTTTATTTTTTATATGTATTTTTTATTTTTGATTCTTTTGTTTTCTGTTACTTACTTGGCTTTGAACCTTTTTGGGGAATTCATGAATCTGGATATCTAGTTTTTGCTTTTAATTCATTTTCCCTCATGTAATAATTTAGATTGTTCATTTGTTTATTTTTGTGGCCCTCGCTCTATCTGGTATCCTTTTGACATGCACTATTCCCCTCATTGCTTTCCATTTCTTAAAGTTATTTACTTGTTTTTGTTTCATCAACAACACCACATTTGATGTAGTATAAACTAAGATAGAAAAAAGTAACCCAGGCCTGAGTTTTTTTTCTCTGTAACATAGAGAGAACACCTACAGTTCTGATACATGTATTTGGGACAAGGTAAATTTAAAGCTTTTTGTAGAAATAGAATTCACCTTTATGAAACTGGTTTTTGCCTCTGGTTTTCAGTATAAATTAATCAGGAATGCTAGAGTAACTTATTGACCAGCTTTGACTGGTACAAACTGGAAACTGTTGCTACTGACCTAGCTTCCATGACCAGGAAACATTTTATTTTTTAAATTTTTGTTTGGTATATTTTATTTTGGAATATTTCTTATGTTTGCTCTGATACTTGGCTTAGTGCCTGATGGAAGAATTCTTGAATCTGGATATCTGTTCTTTGTTTTTAATTCATTTTTCCTCATGTCACAGTATAGATTCCTCAGTTTATTTATTTTTGTGGCTCTTGCTCTATCTGGCTTCTTTTTGGCTATGCACTACTTCCCTCATCGATACCCATTTTTTAAATCATTTATTTGTTTTCCTTTCATTCACAACAAGCCTTTTGACATAGTATGAATTAAGATAGAAAACAGTGCCACACATCAGAGATTGTTTTCTCTGTAAAATACAGAGCGCACCTACGCTTCTGATACATTTATTTGGGAAAACAAAATTTAATCTTTTTCTGTAGAGAAGGAATTCACCATTAATGGAACTGGTTTTCCCTTTGGTTTCCATTTCAAATTAATCAGGAATGCCAGAGCAACTTTTCATTGGCTGGTTTTTCACAAATACATATATTACAAGAGTAGGTGTTCTCTGTATATTTCTGAGCTTAAAAATATCAATTTTTTTGTATTTTATTATGTCAAATGTGTTGTTATTGACAGAATAAACAAATAAACAAACTCAAAAAACAGGAACCCGTGAGGGGAACAGCCTATAGCCAAAGGATAAAGCAGCTGCAAGAAAGAAAATGGTAAAATGAAACTAAGCTTTCAAAACATGAAATTCCTGAGCCAGATTTTAAAAAATGCCATATAAACAATTGCATGAATTCCACATTCTGGTGTGAAGCCCAATAAATAATGGACTAAAATAAAAACAACCAAAGTCATATGCAAACCATTAAAATAAATAAAAAGAAACTGACCTGATCTGTATTCATGCTTAGTAACATCAAAACTTCATTTTTTTTTCGGTTTGTACCACCCAATCACAACGAATGAAAAGTTGATCTAGCAATCATGGTGTTTTTAAAAGTAAAACCAGAAGCAAGCACATTTTCAGTAACCATAACATCCCTCTGTTTTGTAAAGGGCTTAAATTTAACTTTTCACAAATGCCTATATCAGAAATGTAGGCCTTCTCTGTATATTTGTGAGCATAAAGTCTCCAACATTTTTTGTATCTTAAGGCATTCTAGGTCAAATGTGCTGTTATTATTGACAAAATAAATAATAAATAATAAATAAATAAATAATTTATTTAAAAATAGGAACCCAAGAGAATAGCTAGAGCCAAAGGATAATGGGGCATCCTGGGAGCCAAAATGATAAAAAAAAAAACCCTAAGATTCCAAAAAGTGAAATGCCTGAGCCATGACAAAAAAACAAAAAGACCATATATCCAATTACATTAATTTCCCATTATGGTACAAAGCCAAAAATAACAGACTAAAATATTAAAAGAGCCAAAATAAAATTTACCACATGAAAAAAAAAGACTGTGGCTTGAACTGTAATTGCTGTTAGTAGCAAAAGACTGGAGCTTTTCAGTTTATACTACCTACAACTGGTCAATGAAAATTTTCTGAAGAATCCCTAAATTTTTTAAAAGAAAAACTCATTTTCAAGGACCATAAAATCCTTCCATTCTTCAAAAGGCTTAAAATTAACATTTCCCTGAACATACATTGTTAGTGTAGGTGTTCTCTGTATTTTTCTAAGAATATAATTTCACTTGTAGTGTGTTTTTTGTATTTAGAGCATTTTATGTCACATGTGTTGTAGTTGATGGCAAAAATAAATAAATATATTTAAAATCAGAAATTCATGAGTGGAACAGCTCATAGTGAAATATAAGGGAGTTGCTGGGAAGCTGAAACAAAACAAAACAAAACTAATAATCCAAAAGGTGAGGTGCCTGAGCAATGGGGTTAAAAACAAAAAAGAGCATATATCCAATTACATTAATTCCACATTATGGCACAAATCCAAAAAATAACAGACTAAAATATTAAAAGAGCCAAAATAAAATTTATCACACTAAAATACACTGTCAGGGCCAGTGCTGTGGCACAGTGGATAAAGCTGCTGCCTGCAGTGCCAGCACTCCATATGGGCACCAGATCGAGTCCCGGCTACTCTACTTCTGATTCAGCTCTCTCTTGCTCTCTCTCTCTTTCTACCTCTCCTTCTCTCTCTGTATAACTCTGACTTTCAAATAAATAACTAAATCTTTAAAAAAAAAGATGGTGGCCTGATCTTTAATTTGGTTAGTAGCAACAGAACTGGATTTTTCCTGTTTGTACCACACAAAACCAGTTAATGAAATGTTGCTTTTACATTCCTGATGTTTTTAAAAGGGAAACCATAGCCAAACTCTTCTTTTTTTTTGACAGGCAAAGTGGACAGTGAGAGAGAGAGAGACGGAGAGAAAGGTCTTCCTTTGCCGTTGGTTCATCCCCCAATGGCTGCTGCAGCCAGCGCACTGCGCTGATCCGAAGGCAGGAGCCAGATGCTTCTCCTGGTCTCCCATGGAGTGCAGGGCCCAAGCATTTGGATCATCCTCCACTGCACTCCCGGGCCACAGCAGAGAGCTGGCCTGGAAGAGGGGCAACTGGGATATGGACAGAATCCGGCGCCCCAACCGGAACTAGAACCCAGTGTGCCGGCGCTGCAAGGCGGAGGATTAGCCTATTGAGCCGTGGCGCTGGCCCAAACTCATTTTCAATAACAGTAAATTCCTTCAATTCTTCAAAAGGCTTAAATTTAAATTTTCACATGAACATAAATCAGAAGTGTAGGTGTTCTCTGTATTTTTCTAAGAGTAAAATATTAGATGTGTGGTGTTTTATGAATCTTAAGCTATACAATGCCAAATATGTGGTTGATGACAGAATACATAAATAAAAAAATTTAGAAATCAGTAACCAAAGAGAGTATCAGCCCATAACCAAAGTATAAGGAAGTTGCTAGGAAACCAAAACAATGAACCAAAACTAGGAATTCAAAAGGTAAAATGCCTGAGTCATGATTAAAAAAAAAAAGACTGACTCCAATTGCATGAATCCCACTATCTGGCATAAAGCTGAAAACTAACAGCTAAAAATTTTGAAAAAGAATCCAAAATACAATGATACAATGTATTATTGAAAAAAAGTCAGAAAAAGACAGAAACTGTGACCTGGTCTGCTAATCAAGTATAGTAGTAAAGAAACTGATTTTATCTGGTGTGCCACCCAAAGCTGGCCAATGAAAAGCTGCTCTAGCGTTCCTGATTTTTGAAAAGGAAAACTGAAGGCAAAGTCATTGCTAAAATTTAATTAAAAAAATCCAAAATAAAGTGTACTACAGGAAAATAAGAAGAAGAAAAAAGAAACTGGCCTGGTCTGTTAATCATGTTTAGTAGTAAATTAACTATTTTTATCGAGCTTAAACCATTTGAAACCAGCCACTGAAAAATTCCTCTGGCATTCTTTATTTTTTAAAAAGGAAAATAACAGCAACTAGTTTTCAGTAACCATAAATTCCTTGTATTCTGAAAAATGCTTAAATTTAACTTTTGGCCAGTGCCACGGCTCACTTGGCTAATCCTCCACCTGCGGCACTGGCACCCCAGGTTCTAGTCCCGGTTGGGATGCCAGATTCTGTCCTGGTTGCTCCTCTTCCAGTCCAGCTCTCTGCCGTGGCCCAGGAAGGCAATGGAGGATGGCCCAATCCTTGGGCCCCACACCCACATGGGAGACCAAGAGGAAGCACCTGGTTCCTGGCTTCAGATTGGTGCAGTGCGCCGGCCGTATTGGCCACTTGGGGGGTGAACCAATGGAAGGAAGACCTCTCTCTCTCGTCTAAAAAAAAATTTAACTTTTACGCAAATACTATAGTTGTTCTCTGTATTTTTCTAAGAATAAATCTCAGATGAGTGGTGTTTGTTTTTGTTTTTGAATCCTAAGCTATAATATGTCAAATATGTTGCTGCTGATGACAGACTAAATAAATAAGTAAATTTAGAAAACAAGAACTAATGAGGTGAACAACATATAGCCAAAGGATAAGGGAGTTGCTAGGAAGCAAAATAACATTAAAAAATGATCCCAAAGTGTGAAATGCATGAGCCAGGAAAAAAAATACTATATGTCAAATTACATTAATTCTACTACAGGTGCAGACTCAGAAAATAAAAGATTAAAACTTTTAAAAAATTCAAAATAAAATGTACTACAGGAAAATAATACAAAAATAAAGGAAGGGAACTGTGGCCTGTTCTGTTAACCATGGTTAATAGCAACAGAAGCAGTTTTACCCAGTTTGTTGCACCAAAATGCAATTTTAATAATGATGAAATAAATAAATAAATTTATTAAAAAAACATGAACCCATGAGGACAATAGACAGCCCATAAAAATGATAAGAGAGACACTAGGAAGCCAAAATAACTAAAAAAAAAAAAAAAACAAAAAACAAGGAATCTAAAAGCTGAAATGCTTGAGATATGATAAAAAATATACAATTACATGAATCACACCATCTGGCAGGAAGCCAGATAATAACAGACTGAAATTTTTTTAAAAATCCAAATAAAATTTGCTATAGGAAATAAAATGAAAGAAACTCTGGCCTGGGCTGTCAATCATTGTTAGTAGCAACAGAACTGATTTTATGCAGATTGTACCACCCAAAACTGGCTAAGGAAAAGTTGCTCTATCATTCCTGATATTTTTTAAAATCAAAAAGAGAGGCAAACTCATTTTTAATAAATTTAAAATCCTTCTGTTATGCAAAAGGCTTAAATTTAACTTTCACAGATATATATACCAGAATTGTAGGTGTTCTCTGTGTATTTGAAGAAAAAAAATCTCAGATGTAGGGTGGCTTTTGTATTTAAGGTATGTTATGTCACATGTGTTGTTGTTGATGATAGATTAAATAAATTAATAAGTTGTAAAACAGCAACACATGAGAGGAACACCCCACAGCCATAGGCTAAGGGGGCTGATAGGAAGTCAAAGAATAAAATAAAACTAGGAAAACAAAAGGTTAAATGCTTGAGCCATGATAAGAAAAAAAGACCATATATCCAATTACATGATTCCACCTTCTGGCATGAATCTAAATAAATGACAGACCAAAATTTAAAAAGCAGCCACAATAGAATATACCACATGAAAATAAAAAAAAAGAATTGTGGCCTGATATATAATTGAAGTTAGTAGCAACAGAACTGGATTTTTCCAGCTTGTACTACCCAAAACTGACCAATGAAAAGTTGTTCTACCATTTCTGACTTTTTAAAAGGAAAACAAGAAGCAAACTCATTTTCAGTGATCTTCTGTTTTTCAAAAGGCTTAAATTTGACTTTACCCAGATATATATATCAGAAGTGTGGGTGTTCTCTGTACTTTTCTGAGAGTAAAAACTCAGTTGTAGGGTCTTTTTTTTAATATAAGTTATAATATGCCCCATATTTTGCTGGTGGTGAAAGATTAAATAAATAAATAAATAAATTTAGATACAGAAACCCATGAGGTGAACAGCCAAAAGCCAAATGATAAGGGACCCACCAGGAAGACAAAACAATAAAAAAAGTCAAGGAATGTAACAGGTGAAATGCTTAAGCCATGATAAAAAATAAATATCCAGGGGTCAGTGCTGTGGTATAGCTGGTAAAGCTGCCATCTGCAGTGCCAGTATCCCATATGGGTGCCAGTTAAAGTCCATAGGCTCCACTTCTGATCCAGCTCTCTGCTGTGGCCTGGGAGAGCAGTAGAATGTGGCCCAACATAGGAGACCCAGAAGAAACACCTGGCTCCTGGCTTCAGATTGGCACAGCTCCAGCCATTGCAGCCAATTGGGCAGTGAACCAGCGGATGGAAGACCTCTTTTTCTTTCTCTCTGTGCCTCTCCTTTTCTCTCTGTGTAACTCTAACTTTCAAATAAATAAATCTTAAAAATATATGTATATCCAATTACATGCATTTCATCATCCAGAGCGAAGACAAAAGTCAACAGATTGAAATTTTTAAAAATCCAAAATAAAATGCACTACATTAAAATTTAAAAAAATAAAGAAGCAAAGAAACTGGCACTCGGGCTCCTATCTAGCCAACAGCTTTAACAGTAGCAGGCGCACAAATTTTGGGATTAAAATTAGTTCAAAGAGAAAATGGGGGAATGAAGGGAGTGGCCGAGAGCTGCCGAGAGCTGCCCTAAAGGTGGCCTTGATAAGATAGAAAAACAGGAACTTCGACCCAGTACTTTTCCACTGACTATACTTTCTCCTCCTCAACGACCCCCTCCCCTTGTCCAAGCTTAACAAAGAAACCGCAAGGCACGTAGGGCACGTAGCCACCCGTTTCTCCTCCTCAACGACCCCCTCCCCTTGTAGTTGCCCAATGAACTCACGCCACCCTATGGTATGTTAATTTTGTGGTTTTGCCCCTTAAAAGCTGTGTGAGATAACTGCTCGGGGCTCCTCTCTTTCTTGCGGCTTGCGGCAGCCAGCAGAGGGCCCATTTGCGCAAATGAAATAAAACTGCCTCTTGCTTTTTGAAAAAAAAAAAAAAAAAAGAAAAAGAAACTGGCCTGGTCTATCAGCTGTGGTTAGTAGCAACAAAACCTGTTTTATCCATTTTGTACCACCCAAAACCAACCAATGAAAAATTGCTCTAGCATTCCTGAATTTATTATTATTATTATTATTATTATTATTATTATTTGACAGGCAGAGTGGACAGTGAGAGAGAGAGACAGAGAGAAAGGTCTTCCTTTTGCCATTGGTTCACCCTCCAATGGCCGCCGCGGCTGGCATGCTGTGGCCGGCGCACCGCGCCGATCTGATGGCAGGAGCCAGGTGCTCCTCCTGGTCTCCCATGGGGTGCAGGACCCAAGCACTTGGGCCATCCTCCACTGTACTCCCGGGCCACAGCAGAGAGCTGGCCTGGAAGAGGGGCAACTGGGACAGAATCCGGCGCCCTGACCAGGACTAGAACCCCGTGTGCTGGTGCTGCAAGGCAGAGGATTAGCCTAGTGAGCCATGGTGCCAGCCCCTGATTTATTTTAAGATTTTATTTATTTGTTTGAGAGGTAGAGTTACAGACAATGAGAGGGAGAGACAGAGAGAGAAAGGTCTTCCATCTGCTGGTTCACTCCCCAAACGGCTGCAATGGCCAGAGCTAAACTGATCCGAAGCTAGGAGCCAGGAGCTTCCTCTGGGTCTCCCACACAGCCGTGGGTTCCCAAGGACTTGGTCATCTTCTACTGTTTTCCTGGGACACAACAGAGAACTGGATCAGAAGTGGAGCAGCCAGCACTAGAACCAGTGCCCTTATGGGATGCTGGTGCCACAGGCAGAGGATTAATCTACAGCACCACAGAGCCAGCCTCTCCCTGTTTTTTTTTTTTAAAGGAAACTGGTGGCAAACTCATTTTTAATATCTGTAGAAGCCCCCATTCTTTTTTTTTTATTAGACAGGTAGAGTTATAGACAGTGAGAGAGAGAAAAGGTCTTCCTTCTGTTGGTTCACTCCCCAAATGGCCGCCACAGCCATAGCTATGCCAATCCAAAGCCAGGAAGGTGCTTCCTCCTGGTCTCCCATGTGGGTGCAGGGCCCAAGCACTTGGGCCATCCTCCACTGCCCTTCCAGACCACAGTAGAGAGCTGGACTGGAAGAGGGACAACCAGGACTAGAACCTAGTGCTCATATGAGATGCCAGTGCTGCAGGCGGAAGATTAACCATGGGAACCACGGCACAAACCCCAATCCTTCTATTCTGCAAAAGGCTTAAATTTAAGTTTTCTCAAATCAATATATCAGAATTGTAGGTCTTATCTGTACTTCTCTGTGCATAAAAACTACATTGTATCCAAGGTACGCTATGTTAAATATGTTGTTAGTGGTGACAGAATAAATATATAGATTTAAAAAACAGAAATCCATGAGATGAACAGCACATAGAAGGATAAGGGAGCCACTAGGAAACCAAAATAATTAAAAAAAAACCTGAGAGATCCAAAAGGTGATATGACTGGTTTTAACTAGTTTCTACCACCCAAAACCAGCCAATGGAAAGCTCCTCTAGCATTGCTGATTTTTTAAAAGGAATACCAGAGGCAAAATAATTTTAATAACCATAAAATCCTCTGTTCTGCGAAAGGCTTAAATTTAACTTTTGCATATATCAGAAGTATAGATGTTCTCTGTATTTTTTAAAATGAAGTATCAGATGTGGAGTGTTTTTTGAATTTTAAGGTATACTACATCAAATGTGTTGTTTTTGATGAGAGAACAAATAAATAAATTTAAAAAACAGGAATCCATGAGGCAAACAGCCAATGGCCAAGGATAAAGGAGCCACTAAGAAACAAAAACAATAAAAAATGGAGGAATCCAAAAGGTGAAATTCCTCAGCCATGGTTAAAAATAGACCATATAGGCTGGCACCGCGGCTCACTAGGCTAATCCTCCACCTAGCGGCGCCAGCACACTGGGTTCTAGTCCCGGTCGGGGCGCCGGATTCTGTCCCGGTTGCCCCTCTTCCAGGCCAGCCCTCTGCTGTGGCCAGGGAGTGCAGTGGAGGATGGCCCAGTTGCTTGGACCCTGCACCCCATGGGAGACCAGGAGGAGCACCTGGCTCCTGGCTCCTGCCATTGGATCAGCGTGGTGCGCCGGCCACAGCACGCCGGCCGCGGTGGCCATTGGAGGGTGAACCAACGGCAAAAGGAAGACCTTTCTCTCTGTCTCTCTCTCTCACTGTCCACTCTGCCTGTCAAAAAAAAATAGACCATATATCCAATTACATGAATTCCACCATCCAGTGCAAAGCCAAAAAATAACAATAAATTTTAAAAAATCAAAAGCAAGAATTATACTACACAGATTTTTTAAAAACAGAAAAGAATGTAAGAAACTGGGGTTTGCTCTGTTAAGCATTGTCGGTTGCAACAGAACTTGCATTATCCAGTTGGTACCACCCAAAACCAGCCATTGAAAGTTACTCTAGCATTCTTTATTTTTTTTAAATGGAAACTGCAGCCAAACTAATATTTAATATACATAAAATCATTTCTTCTGCAAATGCCTTTAGTTTAACTTTTCCCAAATACACATATCAGAAGTGTAGGTGTACTCTGTATTTTTATAAGAATGAAATCTCAGATATGGGATGAATTTTTGAATCCTAATTTATACTATGTCAAATATATTGTTGTTGATGACAGAATAAAGAATTAAGTTTAAAAAAATAGAAATCCATGAGGAAACAGCCCATAGGCAAAGCATAAGGGAGCTGCTAGGAAGCCAAAACAATACAACAAAACTAGGACTCCAAATGGTAAAATGCATGAGACATGGTAAAAAAAATAAAAGACCATATATCTAGTTACATGTATTTCACCAGCTGGTTCATTGCCAAAAAATAACAAATTAAAATTGTAAAAAAGCCAAAATATAATGTGCCACAGAAAGTTAAAAAAAAAAAAAAAAAACACTATGGCCTGAGCTGTAATCCTGGCAAATAGCAACAGAACTGGATTTTTCTGGTTTGTACCACCCAAAACCAGCCAATGAAAAGTTCCTCTAGCATTCCTCAGTTTTTTAAAATAAAAACTGGAGGCAAACTCATTTTCAATAAGATCCTTTTGTTCTTCACAGGGCTTAAACTTAACTTTTCCCAAATACATACATCAGAAGTGTAGGTATTCCCTGTATTTCCGCAAGCATAAAATCTCCAATGTGAGAGTTTTTTTGGTGTCTATAGGCTTACTCTGTCAAAGGTGTTGCTGTTTGTGACATAATAAATAAATAAATAAATAAATAAATAAATTTATTATACAGAAAACCGTGAGGGGAACAATCCACAGGCAAATGATAAAGCTGTCACTAGGAAGACAAAACAATAAAAAATGAGGAGTCCAAAAGTTGAACTGCCTGAGCAATGATTTAAAAAAAAAATAGGATATCAAATTAAACAAATTCCACCACTTGAGAAGTAGTCAAAATAATTAGAGTGAATTTTTAAAAACCTAGAATAAAATATACCACGTGAAAAGAAGAAAGAAGAAAGAAGAAAAAAAAGAAAGAAAGAAAGAAAGAAAGAAAGAAAGAAAGAAAGAAAGAAAGAAAGAAAGAAAGAAAGAAAGAAAGAAAAGACAAACTATGGCCTGATATGTAATCTAGATTACTAGCAAAATAACTGTCAGCTGATCTGTAATCATGGTTAGTAGCAACAAAACTGGAGTTTTTGGATTGTACCACCCAAAACCAGCCAATGAAAACTTGCTCTAGCATTCCTAATTTTGTAAAAAGGCAAACCAGTGGCAAATTCATTTTGTATAACCATAAGATCCTTCTGTTCTGCAAAAGGCTTAAATTTAATTGTCCCAGATACACGTATCAGAAGTGTAGATGTTATCTGCATTTTTCTAAGCATAAAATCTAAACTGTGTGGAGTTTTTGTATCATAATGAATAGTATGTCATATATGTTTTATTGATGACAGAATAAATAACTAAATAAATTTATAAAACAGGCTCATGATTTTCCCATGATTTTTCCAGCTTGTACCACCTAGAACTCATCAATGAAAAGTTGCTCTAGCATTCCTGATGCTTTTAAAAGAGCTAACTCTTTTAAAAGAATGACCCACCGAATGGAAGACCTCCCTCTCTTTCTGCCTCTCCTTCTCGCTGTGTGTAACTCTAAGTTTCAAATAAATAAATCTTAAAAAAAGAAGTATAGGTGTTCTCTGTATTTTTATTACACTAAAATGTCAAATGGAGGCTAACTTATTTTCAATAACTATAAGATCATGCTGTTTTGCAAAAGATTTAAATTTAAAATTTTCCAAATACATATAACATGATGACAGAATAAGTAAATAAATGAATTCAGAAACAAGAACACATGAGGGGAACAGCCCATAGCCAAAGGATGCGGGAGTCACTAGGAAGCCAAAACAACAACAACAACAACAATAATAATGGAATCCAACATGTGAAATGCCTGAACCATGATAAAAAAAAAGTCTGTATATCAAATTACATGAATTCCACAATAAAAAATGACTGAAAAAATAAAAAATTCAAGATAAAATGTACGACATGAATATTTTAAATAAAGCTCTTATCCTTTGGCTATGGGTTGTTATCCTATTGGTTTACTGGTTTTTTAAATTAATTAATTAATTAATTAATCCTGTCATCAACAATACCACATGTGACATTATATACCTTAGATACAAAAAATAACACCCTACTTCTGATATTTTATACGTAGAAAAAATAGAGAATACCTACACCTCTGAAATTTGGAAAGAGTTAAATTTAAGCATTTTGCAGAGTAGAAAGATTTTAATGTTATTGAAAATGAGTTTGCCTCCATTTTTCTTTTAAAAAAATCAGGAATGCTAGAACAACTTTTCTTTGGCTGGTTTTGGATGGTACAAACCAGGAAAATCCAGTTCTGCTGCTACTATCCAAAATGATAGATAAAGCCACAGTTTCTTTGTGTTTTTTTTATTAATTTCTTGTGGTACATTAAATTTTGGATATTTTACACTTCAGTCTGTTAATATTTTGGCTAGGAGATGGATGGGGATATTCATATAATTAGATATATGGTCTTTTTTATTGTTTTGGCTTCATAGTGGCTCTCTTATAATTTGGAAATATGCTCTTCCACTCAAGTGTTCCTGTTTTTAAATTATTTATTCTGTCATCAAAAAGAACGTATTTGACATGCAATACCTAAAGACACAAAAATACACCCCACATTGGAGATTTTATGCTTAGAAAAATATAGATAACACATACACTTCTCATATATGCGTTTGGGAAAAGTTAAATTTTAGCCTTTTGCAGAACAGAAGGATCCTATGATTATTGAATATGAGTTTACCCGTTTTTATTTGCAAAAATTCAGGAACAAGAGGGCAACTTTTGATTCACCTGTTTTGGGTGGTATAAACTGAAAAAATCTGGTTCTCTTGCTACTAAACAGGAATTAGAGATCAGGCCACAACTTTCTTTTATTCGTTTATTTATTTATTCATTTATTTATTTATTTTTAAAAGATTTTTATTGATTTATTTGAGAGGTAGAGTTACAGAGAGTGAGAGGGCGAAACAGAAAGATCTTCTGTCTGTTGGTTCACTCCCCATGGCCATAATGGCCAGAGCTGCACCAATCTGAAGCCAGGAGCCAGGTACTTCTTCCTGGTCTCCCATGTAGGTGCAGGGGCCCAAAGGACTTGGGCCATCCTCCACTGCTTTCCCAGGTCACAGCAGAGAGCTGGGTCGGAAGAGCCGGGACTAGAACCAGCACTCACATGGGATGCGGGCACCGTAGGCGGGTGATTTACCCACTGCGCCACAGGGCTGGCCCCAACAACTTTCTTTTTCTTCATTTGATACACTTTATTTTGAGTTTTTTAATTTTAAATTTAGTCTTTTTTTTTTTTTGCTTCATGATGGATGATGAAATTCATGTAATTGGATATGTGTTTTTTTTTTATTATGGGTCAGACATTTTACCTTTTAGATTCCTATTTGTTTTATTGTTTTGGTTTCATAGCAGCTCCCTTATCCTTTGGCTATGGGCTGTTCCAATCATGGGTTCCTGTTTTTTAACTTTATTACTTTATTTATTCTGTCATCAACCATGATAATGTGACATTGAATACCTTAAATATAAAAATACACCCTATATTTGACATTTTATTCTCATCAAAATATAGAGAACACCTCACTTCTTTTTTTAAGATTTATGTATTTATTTGAAACTTAGAGTTACACATGGAGAGAAGCAGAGGCAGAAAGAGAGAGGGAGGTCTTCCATTCAGTAGTTCACTCCCCACCTGGCCACAATGGCTAGAGCTGAGCTGATCTGAAGCCAGGAGCCAGGAGCTTCTTCCAGGTCTCTCTCATGGGTACAGGGTCCCAAGGACTTGGGCCATCTTATACTGTTTTCCCAGGCCACAGCAGAGAGCTGGATTGGAAGTGGAGCAGCCAGGACTCGAACTGGTGCCCACATGGGATGCCATCACTGCAGGCGCTGGCTTTACCTACTACACCACAGTGCCGGCCCCCACACCTACACTTCTGAAATATGTATATGGGAAAAGTTAAATTTAAGGCTTCTACAGAACAGAAGGTCTTACGGTTATTGAAAATGAGTTTGCGTCCATTGTTCCTTTCTGAAAATCAGAAATGCTAGATCAACTTTTCATTGGCCCGAATTTGGATGGTAGACACACTAAAAATCAAGGTCTGTTGCTACAAACCACTATTATAGATCAGGCTACTTCCTCTTTTTTATTTTTCTTTTTTGTGTGGTAGATTTTATTTTGGCCTTTTAAACTTTTAGTCTGTTACTTTTTGGCTTCACTCAGATTTTGAATTCATGTAATTGGATATTTGGATTTTTTTATCTTGATTCAGGCATTTCACTTATTGGATTCCTAGGTTTATTTTCTTGTTTGGCTATTCCAATCATGAGTTCTTGTTTTTTTAAGTTTATTTATTAATTTATTCTGTCATCAATAACGACACATGTAACATTGTATTCCTTAAATACAAAAAATAGCATCAACCTGAGATTTTATTCTTAGAAAAACACTTCTGAAATACATATTTGGGAAAAGTTAAAGTCTTTTGAAGAATAGAATGATCTTAGGTTTATTGAAAATGAGTTTGCCTCCATTTTTCATTTAAAAAATTCAGGAATTCTAGAGCAACTCTTCTATTCCTGTTTTGGGTGAGGAAAATCTAGTTCTATTGCTAATAACTGCAATGACAGATAAGCCTACGATTTCCTTTCTTATTAATTTCATGCTGTATTTTTAATTTAGAATTTTTTACACTTTATTCTGTTAATATTTTGGCTAGGGTATGGATAGTCGAATTCATATAATTCGATATGTGGTCTTTTTTATCTTGATGCAGCCATTTCAACTTTCAGATTCCTCTTTTTATATTGTTTTGGCTTCATAGTGGCTCACTTATTTGGCTATGGACAGTTTTCCTCAGTGTTTCCTGTTTTTAAATGTATTTATTTATTTAGTTTGTTATCAATAAAAACATATTCAA
Source organism: Oryctolagus cuniculus (assembly GCF_964237555.1). Lineage (NCBI taxonomy): Eukaryota > Metazoa > Chordata > Mammalia > Lagomorpha > Leporidae > Oryctolagus > Oryctolagus cuniculus. The sequence continues at coordinate 94,584,332 of NC_091443.1, read as the reverse complement.
CATAGAATAACTTAAGACATAAAAATCACCCCAAGGTTGGAGATTTTATGCTTAGAAACATATAGAGAGCACCTACACTTCTAATATGCATTTGGGAAAAGTTAAGTTTAAGCCTATTATCAGGACAGAAGTATTTATTTCAGAGTTATTCAAAATAAGTTTGCCTCAGGTTTTCATTTTAAAAATCAGGAATGCTAGAGTAACTTTTTATGGACTGGTTTTGGGTGGTACAAACCGGAAAAATCTAGATCATTTGCTACTAACCATATTAACAGACCAGGTGACATTTTCTTTTCTTAGTTTTTGTTGTATATATTTTATTTTGGATTCTTTTTTAGTTTTAGTTTGTTATTGATTTGACTTCATATCACATGGTGGAATTAATGCAATTGGATACGTGGTCTTTTTTGTTTTCTTATCATGGCTCATGTTTATCAACATTTGGATTCATGAGGTTGTTTTTTTGTTTGTTTGTTTTGTTTTGTTTTTATTGCTTTAGCTTTCTTACCGGCTCTCTTTTCCTTCTGGCTATGTGCCATAGCTCCCAGGGATTCCCATTTTTAATATATTCATTTATTTTTTCTGTCATCAACAACATTGCATTTGACATGATATACATTAAGATACAAATAGCAACCTTCATCTGAGATTTTGTGCTTAGAGAAATACAGAGAATACCTACATTTCTGATGTATGCATAAGGGAAAAGATAAATTTAAGCCTTTTTCAGTACTGAAGGATTTTAATCTTTTTAAAAATGAGTTTGCCTTAGATTTTTCTATCAAAAAATCATGAATGTTAACGCAACACTTCATTGGCTGGCTTTGGGTGGTACAAATCAGAAAACATCAGTTGTGTTGCTATTAAACATAATTAAAAGACCAACCCAACTTTTCTTTCTCTCATTTTTTCCTCCTTTTGTGTGTGGTATATTTTGGGGGAGAATTTTTATATATACTTTAGTATGTTATTTATTTGGTTTCATCACTGATGGAGGAATTCATGAAATTGGATATATGTTCTTTTCTTTTTTTCTTATTTTTATTTTGTTAATCATGGCTCATGCATTTCACCTTTTGGATTCCTCAGGTTTTTTTTTTTAATGTTTTGGCTTCCTGCTGGATCCCTTATCGTTCCTCACAGATTCCTGTTTTTTAAATGTATTTATTTCTCTATCATCAACAATAATGTATTTGACATGGTATACATTAAGATACAAGAAAACACCCCATATCTGAATTTTATTCTTAGAAATATACAAAGAACTCCTCCACTTCTGATATGAATATTTTTGAACTGTTAAATTTAAGCCATTTCAGTACAGAAGGGTTTCATGGTTATGTATGAGTTTGCCTCAGGTTTACCGTTTAAACAAATCAGGAATGCTAGAACGACATTTCATTGGTTGCTTTTAGCTGGTAAAACTGAAAATACCCAGTTCTGTTGTAAAAACCATGATTAACAGACCAGACCACATTTTCTTTCTTTTTAAATTTTTCTGTGGTACATTTTATTTCAGAATATTTTTCAGCTCTTCATCTGTTATGATTTTGGCCTCCTGCCTGATGATGAAATTCATGTAATTGATATGCAGTCTCTCTCTCTCTCTCTCTTTAATCATTTCACTATTTAAATTTCTTGCTCTTTTTCTTTTTCCTTTTTCATTGTTTTCACTTCCTGTGGCTCCTTTATCCTTCTGGGTATGTGCCTTTCCCCTCAGGGATTCCCATTTTCTAAATACATTTATTCAAATTTGGTGTCATCAACAGCAACACATTTGACATGGTATATCTTCGGATACCAAAAAACACCCCACATCTGAGATTTTACTCTTAAAATATACAGAGAACACCTATACTTCTGCTATCCATATTTGGGAAATGTTAAATTTAAGACTTTTCCACTAAAGAAGATATTAATGGTATTGAAAATGAGTGTGCTTCATGTTATACTTTTAGAAAAATCAGAAATGTTTGAACAATATTTCATTGGCCACCTTTCTGTGGTACAAACCAAGAAAATCCAAATCTGTTGTTACTAACCACAATTAACAGACCATATTTTCTTTCTTTCTTTCTTTTTTTTTTGAATTTTTGGGTCGTGTATTTTATTTTGGATTCTTTAAAAATTTTAATTTGTTATTTAATTGTTTTTTTGACTAGTGGTGGAATTCATGTAATTCTATATGTGGTATTTTTTTAAATCATTGCTCACATATTTAACTTTTTGGATTCCTCAGGTTTTTTATTGTTTTTGCTTCCTGGTGGCTCTTTAATCCTTTGCACCATGTGCCATTCCACTCATGGATTTCCATTTTGTAATATATTTATTTATTTTTTCTTTCATCAACAACATCACATTTGACATGGTACACTTTAAGATACAAATAACAACCCTCATCTGAGATTTTATTTTTAGAAATACACAGAGAACACCTAGAATTCTGATATATTTCTAAGGAAAAGTTAAATTTAAGCGTTTTTCAGTACAGAATGATTTCACTTTTTTGAAACTGAGTTTGCCTCAGGCTTTCCTTTTAAAAAAAATCATGAATTCTAGAGCAACATTTCATTGGCTGGTTTTGGGTGGTACAAACTGGAAAAGTCCAGTTGTGTTACTATTAGACAGGATTAACAAAACATGCCAACTTTTCTTTCATTTTATCTTTTTGTGTGTGTGGTATATTTTGTTTTGTTTTGTTTTTATACTTTAATCTGTCTGCTATTTGGCTTCATGCCCAATTTTGGAATTCATATTTGGATAATGGGTTTTTTAAAAACTTTTTAATCATGACTCTCTAATTTCACTTTTGAATTCCTTTTTAAAATGTTTTTACTTCTTGCAAATTCCCTTATCCTTCTGGCTATGTTCCATTCCCCTCATGGATTCACATTTTTTAACATATTAACTCATTTTTTTCTGTCATCAAGTCTTTTGGATTCTTCTGTTTTATTGTTTTGGCTTCCTTTCAGCTCCCTTATCTTTTCACTTATGTGAAATTTTTGGTGAGCTGTAGTTATCCTTATAGCTATGGGCTGTTCCCCTCATGGATTCCCATTTTTAAAATATATTTATTTTTCTGTCATTAGTAACACATTTGAAATACTGAACATTAAAATGCAAAGAAATTCACACATCTGAGATTTTATTCTTAGGAATATATCAGGAACATCTACACTTCTGATGTCTATTTGGAAAAAGTAAAATTTAAGCCTTTTCAGTACAGAAGGATTTAACAGCTAGTGAAAATGAGTTTTCCTCAGGTTATACTTTTAGTCAAAATTCAGGAATGCTAGAATAATATTTAATTGGCTAGTTTTGGGTGGTATAAACCAAAAAAAATCAGTTCTGTTATCACTAAACGGACCACGTCACATTTTCTTTCTTTTCAGTTTTTAATTATCATTTGGTATATTTTATTTTACACTATTTTAATTTTAGTCTGTCATTTATTTGTCTTCCTGCCTCATGGTGGATTCAGTTAATTTGATATGTAGTCTTGTTTTGTTGTTATTGTTGTTGTTATTGTTGTTGTTAATCATCTCTCATGCATTTCATTTTTGGATTCCTCAGTTTTTTATTATTTTTACTTAGTGCTGCCTCCCTTATTCTTTGGGCTATGTGCCTTTCTCTTCATGGAATCTGTTTTTTAATACATTTATTTGTTTTTTCTGTTCAACAGCAACACATTTGGCATGGTATACCTTAAGATACATATAAAAAACTCAGGTTTATTCTTGGAAATATACAGAAAACACATACAATTCTTATATATGTATTTGGGAAAAGTTAAAAACATGCCTTTTTCAATACAATAAGATTTCATGGTTTTTGAAAATGAGATTGCCTCAGGTTTGCCATTTAAAAAAAAAATGAGGAATGCTACAGCAACATTTCATTGGCCAATTTTGGGTGGTACAAACTGGAAAACTCCATTTCTGTTACTACTAATCACATTGAATAAAGCTTGCCACATTTTATTTTTTTTTTTGTTTCTACGGTACATTTTATTTTGAAGTTTTTTTAAACTTTAGTGTTATTTTTTGGCTTTCTGTGTGATGGTTGAGCACATATAATTGAATATGTGGTCTTTTTTTTAAATCATGGCTCACACATTTCATCTTTTGGATTCCTCAGTTTTATTATTGTTTTGTCTTCCTGGTGGCTGTCTTATCCTTTTAGCTATGTGCCAATCCCCTCATGGATCCCTGTTTTGTTTTTGTTTTGTTTTGTTTTGTTTTTAGATAATTTAGGTAATTATCTAAAATTTTTTAGATAATGGTTTTTAAGCCATCAACAACACATTTGACATAGTACAGCGTAAGATACAAAAACAAAAACAAAAAAAATCTGAGATTTTATTCTTGGAAATACACAGAGAACACCTGTACTTCTAATTCATGTATTTGGGAATATTTAAATTTAAGCCTTTTTCAATATAGACTGATTTCACAGTTATTTTAAATGAGTTTGCCTCAAATTTTCCTTTAAAGAAGTCAGGAATGCTGGAGCAACATTTCATTGGCTGGTTTTGGGTGGTACAAACCAGAAAAATTCAGTTCTATTGCTACTAACCATGACTAACAGAACAGGCCATGACTAACAGAACAGGCCACATTTTCATTCTATTTGTTTTAACTTTCATGTGGTACAATTTATTGTGTAATTTTTAAAACATTTTAGTCTTTTATTATTTTAGCTTATTTTAGTCTTATTTTTCATATCATGACACATGCACTTTACCATTTGGATTCCTCAGCTTTGTTTTTTTTTTTTTTTTATGTTTTGTCTCCCTGCCATTCCTCATCCTTTTGGTTATGTGCCTTTACCCTGAGAGATTCCTATTTTTTAAAATATATTTATTTACTTTTTCTGTCATCAACAACAACATATTTGACATGGTATAAATGAAGATAAAAAAAAATCCCACATCTGAATTTTATTATTAGAAATACACAGAGAGGGCCGGTGCCGTGGCTCACTAGGCTAATCCTCTGCCTTGCGGCACCGGCACACCGGGTTCTAGTCCTGGTCGGGGCGCCGGATTCTGTCCCGGTTGCCCCTCTTCCAGGCCAGCTCTCTGCTGTGGCCAGGGAGTACAGTGGAGGATGGCCCAAGTGCTTGGGCCCTGCACCCCATGGGAGACCAGGAGAGGCACCTGGCTCCTGCCATTGGATCAGCGCGGTGCGCTGGCCGCAGTGTGCTGGCCACAGTGGCCATTGGAGGGTGAACCAACGGCAAAGGAAGACCTTTCTCTCTGTCTCTCTCTCTCTCACTGTCCACTCTGCCTGTCAAAAAATAAAAAATAAATAAATAAAAAGAAAAAAAAAAGAAATACACAGAGAATATAGTCACTTCTGATATGTGTGTTTGGGAAAAGTTAAATTTAAGCCTTTTTCAGTTCAGTAGGATTTCACAGTTATTAAAGTGAGTTTCCCTGAGGCGTTCCTTTATACAACACAAAAATTTTTGAAAAGAAGAAAAGAAATAAAATATGGCCTGGTCTGTTAATCATGATTAGTAGCAACAGGATTGGATTTTTCTTGCTTTTACCACCCAAAACCAGCTAATGAAGTGTTGCTGCAGCATTCCTGATTATTTTAATTTTATTTATTTATATTTTTTATTTTCTTTTGACTGGCAGAGTGGACAGTGAGAGAGAAAGAGACAGAGAGAAAGGCCTTCTTTGCCGTTGGTTCACCCTCCAATGGCCGCCGTGGCCAGCACGCTGATCCGATGGCAGGAGCCAGGTACTTATCCTGGTCTCCCATGTGGGTGCTGGGCCCAAGGACTTGGGCCATCCTCCACTGTACTCCCTGGCCACAGCAGAGAGCTGGCCTGGAAGAGGGGCAACTGGGACAGAATCCAGCACCCCGACCGGGACTAGAACCCGGTGGGGCTGCGCCGCAAGGCAAAGCATTAGTCTAGTGAGCTGCGGCGCCGGCCAATTCCTGATTATTTTAAAAGGGAAACCTGAGGTCTGAGGTGAACTCATTTTCTTTCTTTCTTTCTTTCTTTCTTTCTTTCTTTCTTTCTTTCTTTTTTTGACAGGCAGAGTGGACAGTGAGAGAGAGAGAGACAGAAAGAAAGGTCTTCCTTTGCCGTTGGTTCACCCTCCAATGGCCGCCACGGCCAGCGCGCTGCGGCCGGCGCACCACGCTGATTCGATGGCAGGAGCCAGGAGCCAGGTGCTTTTCCTGGTCTCCCATGGGGTGCAGGGCCCAAGGACTTGGGCCATCCTCCACTGTACTCCCTGGCCACAGCAGAGAGCTGGCCTGGAAGAGGGGCAACCAGGACAGAATCCGGAGCCCCGACCGGGACTAGAACCCGGTGTGCCAGCGCCCCAAGGCGGAGGATTAGCCTAGTGAGCCGAGGCGCCGGCTGAACTCATTTTCAATAAGCATGAAATCCTTCTGTACTTAAAAAGACTTAAATTTAACATTTCCCAAATACATATATCAGATATGTAGGTATTGTCTGTATTATTATTTTTTTTTGACAGGCAGAGTGCATAGTGAGAAAGAGAGAGAGAGAGAAAGGTCTTCCTTTTGCCATTGGTTCACCCTCTAATGGCCGCCACGGCCAGCGACCTGTGGCCAGCGCATAACGCTGATGTGAAGCCAGGAGCCAGGTGCTTCTCCTGGTCTCCCATGGGGTGCAGGACCCAAGCACTTGGGCCATCCTCCACTGCACTCCCAGGCCACAGCTGAGATTTGGCCTGGAAGAGGGGCAACTGGGATGGAATCCGGTGCCCGGACCAGGACTAGAATCCGGTGTGCCTGCACAGCAGGTGAAGGATTATCCTATTGAGCTGCCATGCTGGCTATTTTGTATCTTAAAGGAAAACATGAGACTACCTCACTTTCAAACTGGGAAATGCTTCTGTACTGAAAAAGACTTAAGTTTAACTTTTTCCAAATGCTTATAACAGAAGTGTGGGTGTTCTCTATACATTTCTAAGAATATCAACTCAGATATGGGGTGTGTTTTTATCTTATGGTATACCAGGTCAAAAGTTTTGTTATTGTGTTAAAAATAGATTCATATATTTTATAAACTGAAAACCATGAATGGAATGGCACATAGCCAAAAGGATAAGTGAGAGCAGAAAGCCAAAACAATAAAAAATGAGGAATTCCAGAGGTGAAATGCATGAGCTATGATTTAAAAAAAATTCCATATCCAATTACATGAATTCAATTATTGACAGGAAGGCCAAAAAAATAAACTAAATTTCTTAAATACAAAGTAAAATGTAAAATATAAAATAAAAATATAAAAGGAAATTTAAAAAAAGAAAATTTTACCTGGTTACTAAATGTGTTAATAGCAACAGAACTGCATTGTATTCACTTGTATCATCCAAAACCAGCCAATGAAATGTTCCCTTAGGTTTCCTGATTTTCCTAAAAGGAAAAAAGGAAAATGTGAGACAAACTCAGTTTAATCCCCGAAAAGTTCTTCTGCACTGAAAAAAGTTTAAATTTAAGTTTTCCCTAATGCATATATCAGAATTTAAGGTGTTCTCTGTATATTTTTTAAGACTAATATTTCAGATGCTAGATTTTTTTTTGAATCGTAAATAATACCATGCCAAATGTGTTGTTGTTGATGACAGGAAAAACACATAATATGTTTAAAAAATGGGGATTGATGAGAAGAAATTCATATAAATCTTTTTATAATAAGATAATAGGCATTTTATAATATGGAATTCTAGGTTTGTTTTATTGTTTTGGCATCCAGCAGCCACTTTTTTTTTTTTGTTTATGGGAGTTTCCCCACATTTTTTCTCATTTGTAAAATTATTTATTTGTTTATTCATTTGTTTTTTTTATTGATTCTGTCAAACAAAACACATTTGATATAGTATCCCTTATGATTAAAAAAATACCAAAAAATTTGAGTTTTATCATTACACAACTACAGGGAACTCCTACGCTTATGATCTATCTGTCTAGGAAATGTGAAATTTAAGCCTTTTGTAGAAGAGAAATATTGAAAGCTTCTCCAAAATGAGTTTCTTTGTTTCTTTTTTTGTATTTTTTCATGAATTATATTTCACTTTTTTATAAATATTATTATGTTATATTTTGGCTTTATACCCAATAATGGAATTCAGGAAATAAATTTTTTATTTTATCAGGACTCAGGTATTTTACCTTCTGGAATCCTAGGTTTGTTTGTTGGTTTTGACTTCAAGGAGCTGCCTTTTCCTTTGTTTACAGGCTGTTAACCATATTTTTTCTGGTTTTAAATTTATTTGTTTATTCATTATTTATTCTGTCAAAAACAACACATTTGACATAGTATCTCTTGTGATACAATCAAATTCAATAAATATTGATTTTGTGAGTTGAAAAGTGCAGGGAACACCTACCCTTATGATATGTGTCTGGGAAAAGTGAGATTTAGGGCTTTTGAAGAAGAAAAGGATTTAAATTTCTGCAAAATGAATTTGACTGCAGTTTCCTTATTAAAATCAGTCAGAACGCTAAAGAAGCCTCTCCAGGTTTTGGTGGCCCAAAGCAGAAAAATCTGAATCTCTTTTTGCTATGCTGCACATCAGTTCTGGCTACAGCCTCTGTTTGTTTATTTATTTTTTTTTGGTATTTTTTCAGGTATTACATTTCATTTTGGATTATAAATTTTATTATGTTACATTTTGGCTTCATGCAGGATAAGGGTAATCAGATAATTTTTTAAATCAGGGCACACGTATTTTATCTTATGGAATTCTAGGTTTGTTTTATTGTTTTGGCTCCAGCAGATGTTTTTCCTTTGTTTATGGGCTGTTCCCCACCTTATATCTTGTTTATATTTATTTGTTTATTCATTTATTCTGTCAAAAACAACAAAAATACAACTAGTAGGAGTTTCATGATTAGAAAACTACATAGAACACCTACTCTTTTGAACTTTGTGTCTGAGAACAGAGAAATTTAAGCATTTTGAGAAGGAATTTAAATTTCTCTAAAATGAGTTTGACTGCAGTTTTCTTGTTAAAATCATCTGGAATACTAAAGCAATGTGACAGGTTTTAGGTGGCACAAACCAGAAACATCTGGTTCTTTTTGCATAGCTCCATACCAGATCTGGCTACAACCTCTTTGCTGGTTTGTTTGTTTGTTTGCTTTGCATTATTTTCATGAATCACATTTGATTTTTGTTTATAAATTTTAGTATGTTACAATTTGGCTTCATGCTAGATAACAAAATTCATGTATTTAGCTTAATTTTCCTTTTTTAATCAGTACATAGTAATTTTACCTTCCAGTTCCAATTTTTCTTTGTTTATGTGCTATTCCGCACTTTTTTCTAACTTAAAATTTGTTTATTCATTTGTTTATTTATTTATTCTGTCAAAAAAACAACTCATTTGACTTTTGTATTGCTTATGATACAAAAACACAACAAATTGTCTTTTTATGATTTGAAAACTACAGGGAACAACTACCCTTATGATCCATGAGTCTGAGAAAAGTGAAATTTAAGCCTTTGTAGAAGGGAAGCATTTTAAGTTTCTGCAAAACAAGTATGATTGTGGTTTACTTGTTAAAATAATTTGGAATGCTAAAGCAACTGGGCCAGTTTTGGGTGGCACAAACCAGAAAAATCTGGTTTGCTTGTTGCAAAGCTCTGTATCAGATCTAGCTACAGCCTCTGGCTACAGCCTCTTTGTTTCTTTTTGCATTTTTCATATATTCTTTCATTTTGGGTTATAAATTTTAGTATGTTACATTTTGCCTTCATTCCAGATAATAGAATTCAGGTCATTGGATTTAATATTTTTTAATGAGGAAACAGATATTTTACCTTCTTTAATTCTAGGTTTGTTTTTTTGTTTTGGCTTCCAGCAAACGATTTTTTCTTTGTTTACAGGCTGTTCCTTACATTTTTTCTGGTTTTAAATCTATTTAATTCTGGACCTTTCTCTCTCCCTCTCTCTCACTGTCCACTCTGCCTGTCAAGAAAGAAATAGAGAGAGAGAAAGGAGAGAGAGAGAGGCCGGTGCCTGCGCCTGGTGCTGTGACCTGGAAGTGCACCCGCACGCCTGGCGCCTACAGCCCAGTGGTGCTCAGGTGGGAGTCAGCGCCGTGTCCGCTCCTGCCGAGAGCCTGCACGAGCTGTGATGCTGCTGGCTGAGCCTGAGGGAGACCCAGCGGCCCCAGGGCCAGGCCGGGATCAGGAGAGGCTGCCGCGCCATTTCCCAGGCGCGTATCTCTTCTTCAGCCCCTTCCGGAAGCAGCGGCCTTGGCGGGCCTCTGTCCCGCCAGCAGACCGGACCCCCTTGGAGGTGAGTGACGCGCGGCTGTTGCGGTTTCCCACTGGGGTTCTTCGCTACTGGCGTGCCTGTTGCTCCTGGGTCCCGACGGTGCGAGTGGCATCGCGGTCGTGCTGTGCGAGAGCAGAGGTGGCTCTGTCTCCTCCCGGAATGGCCCCGTGTTCCTGTCTGCTTTTTGATGGCCCAGCTGCCCTGCTCTAGACCTCTGAGACTGTGGACTGGAGGAACAAGGGCGAAAATGCTAGTCCGTTTCCTGGTCTAGGAGGACAGTTTCGGGTTCCTCGCATTTGGTGTGATGGTAGGGCTCTGTGGATTTTCCGTAGTGCTTTTTGATTATTATTTTGGTAAGGTTGGTAGTAATGTCCTTGCTGTCATTTCTGTTGTTAAGTCACTGGAGTCTGGTCTCTTTTTTCCCCCTGTTTCCTGTGGATAAACGTTTTGTCAGTTTCACTGAGTTTTCAAGAACTGTATTTTGGCAGGCGCTGTGGCTCACTAGGCTAATCCTCTGCTTGTGGCGCCGGCACACCGGGTTCTAGTCCCAGTTGGGGCACCTGATTCTCTCCCGGTTGCTCGTCTTCCAGTCCAGCTCTCTGCTGTGGCCCGGGAGTGCAGTGGAGGATGGCCCAAGTGCTTGGGCCTGCACCCCATGGGAGACCAGGGGAAGCACCTGGCTCCTGCCTTTGGATCACCGTGGTGCGCTGGCTGTAGTGCACCAGCCGGGGCGGCCATTGGAGAGTGAACCAATGGCAAAGGAAGACCTTTCTCTCTGTCTCTCTCTCTCACTGTCCACTCTGCCTGTCAAAAAAAAAAATCAAAAACAAAAATCTATTTAATTCTTATTTATTTATCTATCTATCTATTTATCATTCTGACAAAAACAACAACACATTTGACATAGTAAACTTATGTTACAAAAAACACAATTTGTAGTTTTATGATTAGAATATTACAGGTAACATCTACCCTTATACTCTACGTGTGTGGGAAAAATGAAATCTAAGCCTTTTTTAGAAGAGAAGTATTTTAATTTCTCCAAAACATGTTTGACTGTGGTTTTCTTGTTAAAATCATTCAGAATGCTAAAGCAACATCAGTGGATTTCAGTGCCACAAATGAGGGAAGTTCACTGCTATTGTTGCTAACCTCCATATCCAATCTGGCTATAGCTGCTTTGTCTTGCATTTATTTCATGTATTGCATTTCATTTTGATTTATTTTATTCTGCTACATGTTGGCTTCCTGTTGGATTATTGAATCCTTATGATTGGTTAAATTGTCTTTTCAATCAGGGAATAGGAATTTTACCTTTTGTAATTCTAGGTTTTTTATTGTTTTGGCTACCAGCAGATGATTTGTCCTTTGTTTACGGGCTCTTACCCACATTTTTTCTAGTTTTAAATCTATTTGTTTACTGATTTGTTTATTTATCCTTTCAAAAACAACAACACACATGATATAGTATCCCTTAGAATACAAAAAACACAACAAATGGGAATTTTTGATTAGAAGCATACAGGAAGCACCTATCCATATGATTTATATGTCTAAGAAAAGTGAAATTTAAGCTGTTTGTACAAGAGGAGGATTTTACATTTCTCCAAAATGGGTTTGACTGTGTTTTTTTTTTTTTTGATAAAATGCTTTGGAATAGTAAATCAACTTGGTTGGTTTTCAGTGGCACAAACCAGAATAATTACTTCTCTTGGTCATAACCTCCATATCAGATCAATGACAACCTCTTTGGGTTTTTTTTTTTTGGTATACATTTTATGTATTACATTTCATTTTGGTTTATAATTTTGTTATGTTATATTTTGGCTTCATGTTGGATAATGGAATCCTGGTAATTTGATTAACTGGTCATTTGAATCAGGACACATGAATTCTACCTTCTGGAATTCTGGGTTAGTTTTATTGTTTTGTCTTCCATCAGCCATTTTTTTCCTTTGTTTATGGGCTATTCACACGTTTTTCTGGTTTGTAAATTTACTTGTTTGTTTATTCATTTGCTTATTTATTCTATCAAAAACAAAGACACATTAGACATAGTATCCCTTAATACAAAAGAACAGAATAATTTGGATTTTTATCATTCTAAAACTATAAGGAACAGCTACCCTATGCTCTATGTGTCTGGGAAAAGTGAAATTTAAAAGACTTTTCTAGAAGAGAAGGATTTTAGTGTCTCCAAAACGAGTTTAACTGGTTTTCTGGTTAAAATTATTCAGAATGGTAAAGCATCTTGGCTAATTTTGGATGCAAAAACCAGAGAAATCCTGGCCGCCAGGCACTGCCCTCCCCGGCCCGGCCCTGGGCTGGCACCTGTTCCTGCACATGGAGAGCTGCAGGGAGGGGCCCGTGGATAGAGCAGACCCCAGGGACAGGAGTGAGTCAGACTCGGAGAAGGCCGCCTGGTGCAGCCACATGATGATGGAGCTGCCGCCCTCCTGGATGGTGCACCACTGGACGCTGTCCAGGTCCAAGGCCTGGTCTGAGCCGGCCGCCTCCTCGAGGCAGTCCTGGGGTGCCTCTGCTGGTCACTGGTCCTGCCCAGAGCCTGGGCCTTGCGGCACCTGGGCAGGGCTAAGCCGATGCAGCAGCGCAGGAGCTCCTACTCTGAGCACGGGCTGGGGGAGCTGTCATCCCTACCTCCCTGGCGCGGGGCCTGGGGGACAGTAGGCTCTGGGACTCCCAGGTGGCTGGCCTGGCCGGCTGCTCACAGGGCTCAGGCTCGCTGAGCGAGCTGGCCGAAGAGCTCAGAGAATAGCAAGGTGGGGGTCTCCTTGGCGATCAGCCGGGGCTGGGCTGGGGTGGGGGGGCGGCTGGGCCTGAGAGGCCGCCTTGGCTGGGGCCCGGGCCTCCTTCCCGCCCCGCCTCAGGGCCCGCGGGATCGTGGACAGTCACCGCAGGTGCGGCCCGGCAGAGGAGGGCGCCTCCTCAGAGTCCTAGAAGCAGTACACGGCCTCCTTGGTGGACGTCCTGAGGCACAGGGACTGCCTCCCCCCTCCACCCCAGCCTGGTCCAAGTGGGCACTTGCGGGCTGGCCCAGGGGCAGCTCCAGCCCGGTCCAGCTCCTGACTGTGCCCCGGCTCTGCTCCGGGCTCCAGCCACCGCCCCCGGCTTTGAGCCGGTTTCTGGAGATCTGGCTGGCTGGGGCCGCGAGGCCGGGGGGCTCCCGCCTGTCCAGCCAGCCTCAGGGCTGCTCCCTGGTGGGCCCTTGCAGGGTCTCCTCGCTGAGGGAGGTGGCGCTGGAGAAGCTGACCGGAGTGCCCTCGGCCGAGTTGGTGCACGAGTCTTCCTCCTGGGCCCGGGTGGGCACCAGCATGTAGACAGGGATGGGCAGTGCCCGGTGGCTGGGCACCAGTGCCAAGGCCACCGTGCAGAGCTGTACAGGCACGGCCGCCCTCAGGCACTCATGCAGCAGCTCCAGCTCCTGGTCCGCGGCCATGCGGGTGCGGGAGCCCGCGGGTGCCGGCCCCTCCTGGCGTCCAGCGGCCTCTTCTCACTGACGGTGGCTGGCGTGGAGGTTGGGGCAGGTGGGCAGCAGCAGCCCCAGCTCCAGGTCCTGCTGCACGTAGTGCTCGTGCAGGGCCAGCGCACTGCGTCTGGAGGCGCAGAAGTTCTCGTCCAGCTTCTTCACGGTGAAGCGGATGCTGCAGGCGTCCAGCTCAGAAGGCAGGCGGCAGGGCTGCCGGCAGTTGGGGATGTCCAGGAAGCACTTCCCGTAGCTCTCCCACTGCAGGCTGACCTGGCTGCCCTTGGGCTGGCCGGGCTGCGTGGCCGGCGGCGTCTTACTGTTGCTGGGCGACATGGTCTGCCCAAGGCTATTGGGCAGCTCCCTGGGGCTCACCATGCTGCTGCCCAGTCCGCCTCAGGGGTCACTGGGGGTGGAACTGGCGATGGCTGGGATCTCTTGAAGCTGCCCAGGGAGCTCACGGAGCTGCAGTGGCTCAGTACCTGCGGCGTCTCCTGCACACAGTTCTCCGACGAGCTGGACAGCATGGCGTCCTCCATGCCCAGGCCCCAGCCACAGCCCCGCCAGCGGGCCTGGATGGCCATGGGTAGGGAGGCAGCCCCTGGCCCACGTTATGCCCGGTCGAACTCCGCCTCTTTGGGGCTGGCCTCCTCCAGGCCTGTGGGGAGCAACTGGGAGCAACCCGGACTGGACTGAGTTACTGGAATTAAGACTTATTCTATGCATCTGCTCTCCCACAATATGGCGCTGGGAGAGGAGAAAACAGCTTCTACACAGCTGCCTCCAGTTCAGCCAATAAACTGTAGGACTTGCTCCTGATTGGAGGAGAGCAGCGTACTCGGCGTGTGGGCAGCCGAGTTGGGATTGGCGGAGGAGGACTATAAAGGAGGAGAGAGACGGCATGCACCAGGAACATCTAAGGGGAACATCTAAGGGGAACACCTGTGCAGCCCCCAAGAGAGCCGGCCGGCAGTGTGCCGCTCCCCTGCGGAAGTGGGGAAAGTGGCCAGGGGGAACCACCCTTCCACGGAGGTGGAAGGGACAGTAGCCAACCCGGGAAGAACCAGCAGCAAACCCGGGGAGGGCCGAGCAGACGAAAGAACAGTGCAGGGTTCAGTGTCGCTCCTCCACGAAAACGGGGAGCGACACAGGCCCTCGAGGGAGGAGTCGCTGTCCAGGTCTCTGGCCTCGCTGGGGGTGAGGCGTCCGGCCAAGGACAGCGAGCTGCAGCGGGTCAGCAAGAGGGGCCCCTCCTGCGCCACCAGCCTCTGCAGCGGCCTGTTGGCCGTGGCCGGCCAGCCGGCTCCCAGCTTCTCGGGCACCTGCTCAGGCCCTCAGACAGCAGCCAGTGCTGCTTCCAGGCCCTGGGGGCCACCTGGGGGCCGCCAGGATTCCTGGTGCCTGCCCTGCCCGCGGCCTCCAGCAGAGGCACTTTCTGATAGGTGGGCGACAGCTTGATGGTGCGCACGCGGGCGTTGGCGCCGGCGGCGTCCCGGGTGGGCCCACGGTCGAGCCGAGCGGGCCACGGCTGCCTGCCCAGGAGCTCCTTGCAGTGCTTGGGCAGCGCGGCAAGCGGGCAGGTCCTCATGTGCTCCCGCGGGCAGTAGCCGTCACTGCTGCTGCTGCTGTTGAGGCTGTCGTCGGACAGGCTGGCATGAGCTGCCTTGAGCAGCAGGGGATGCGCCTGCCCTCCCCACCCCACCCCACCCCACCCCACAACTGCCCGGGATCCTCGGAGCTGAGGCTGAAGCTGTAGTCAGACGAGGTGTGCAAGGCCGAGATGTCCTCCATTAGATGGTCGATCTGTGGACCGCCAGCACCAGCTTGGTTTGGGCCTTGGCCGCCACAACAGCCTTGCCGCCCTCTTCCTTCTCGGGCTCCAGACTGCGGCGGGCTGGTGGGGTGCGGCCAGTGCCTGGCCCTGCAGGAAGGGGCTGCCCAGGAAGAGGGAGAGCACGGCTGGGCTGGCGGGCTCCGCAGTGGTGGCGGCCAGGGAGGGCGCGTCGTGGTCGTCATCGAAGCAGCCCCAGTCGGAGGCGTAGTACCACGCCAGCCCATCCAGGTGCCACAGGGGCAGCAGTGGCTTCTTGGCGGCGGCTGCAACCTCGGCCTCCGCCTCGGCCAGGGCCTGCTTCTCCAGGTGGCCGAGCGCCTGCACCAGGTGCCGGGTGTCAAGCTCTGCCTCTAGTGCCCGCTGCTTGCACACACAGAGGCTGGGCACGCAGGTGCCGGGGGACATGGCCGTGGCGGCTGCCTGGTGCCTGGCGGGCTGGTAGGCCAGCAGGTTGTTCAGGGCAGCGGCATTGCCCATGGCGATCATTTTGTGCCCGGAGTGCACCAGGTTGCGCAGCATGCCCACGGCACCCAGGTCCCACAGCAGCTCCTGGTCTCACGTGCTGCAGGCTGACAGGTTCCAGAACATGCAGCATGCGTCGCTCACAATGGTCAGGCTGTGTGAGGTCAGGTGCTGCAGCAGCTTCTGCAGGCAGTTGTGGTCACGGAGCACCTGCCTGGGTGGGGGAGGGTGGAGGCGGGGTCAGGTGTAGCTGGAACAGACCCTCCGGGCATAGGGTGGCTAGAGTAGACGGCTCTGCCCCACCCTCTGAGGATTGGGCGGCCTTTGTGGGCATTTGGGGGCGTGGACCAGCAGGTGGGAGGGGTGGTGGTGGTATGTCTCTGTGTTTCTCAAATACATTCTAAATTAAAATTCAAAAAAAACCTCAGCGAAATCCAGTTCTCTTGTTTCAAATTTCCATATCAGATCTGGATACTGATCTTGGTTTGTTTGTTTTACATTTTTTCATGTGCTATATTTCATTTTGGTTTATAAATTTTATTATGTTACCTTACGCTTCATGCTGGATGATGGAATTCAGGTACTGGGTTAATGATGTTGTTTTAATCAGGAATTCTAGGTTTGTTTTATTGTTTTGGCTACCAGCAGAATATTTTCCTTTGTTTATGGGCTGTTCTCCAGATTTTTTCTGTTTTTAAATTTATTTGTTTATTCATTTGTTCATTTATTTATTCTGTCAAAAACAAACAAAAAAAAACAAACAAAGAGAGGCTCTAGACAGCTCTGATATGGAGGTGATCAACAAGAGAACTGTATTTTTTTTTGTTTGTGCCACCCAAATCTGGGAAAATTGCTTGAGCATTCTGAATGAGTTTGGGAAGAAAACCTCAGTTAATCTCAATTTAGAGAAACATAAAACCTTCTCTTCTACAGAGGGCTTAAATTTCAATTTTTCCAAACAAATAGATCATAAGAGTAGGTGTTTCCTGTAGTTTTCTAATCATAAAATGACAATTTGTTGTGTTTCTTTGTATCGACAGTGATACTATTTCTAATGTATTGTTTTTCATAGAATAAATAAATAAGCATACAAATAAATTTAAGACAAGGAAAAATTTGGGAATAGTCCATAAACAAAGAAATATGCAGCTGCTGGAAGCCAAAAAAAATACCTGGAATTGAAGAATTAAAATGCTTGAACCCTGATTAAAAAAGAAAATCAATCCAATTACCTGAATTGTATTATCGGCATGAAGGCAAAATGTAACATAGTTAAAATATAAACCAAAAGGAAATGGAATTGATGAATAAAATTCCAAAAATACTAAGAAACAAAGATTTTGTTCCCAGATCTGATATGGAGCTTTGCAAAAAGAACTGGATTTTTTCTGGTTTGTTGTACCCAGAACAGATCAAGTTGCTTTATAATTCTGAATTATTTTAACAAGGAAATCACAGTCAAACTTGGTTTGTGAGACTTAAAATTCCTCTCTACTACAAAAGGCTTAAATTTCACTTTTCCAGACACATTGATCATAAGGGTAGGTGTTCCTTGTAGTTTTCTAATCATAAAACTCTAATTTCTTGGGTTTTTTGTACAATAGGGATACTATGTCAAGTGTGTTTTTCTGACAGAATACACAAATAAACAAAGAAAAAGGCAGCAGCTGGAAGCCAAAGCAATAAAACAAACTTAGAATTCCAGAAGGTAAAAAACCTACACACTGATTAAAGAGGAGCATATTCATTTACTTAAATCCATTATCTGGCATGATGACAAAATGTAACGTAATAAAATTTATAAACCAAAATGCAATGCAATACATGAAAAAATACCAAAAACACCCCACCACAGACAAAGAGGCTATAGCCAGAACTGATATGGAGCTCTGTAACAAGAGAACCAGCTTTTTCTAGTCTGTGGCACCCAAAACAGGCCAAGATTGCTGATTTTGAATTCCAAATGATTTTAATAAGAAAACTGCAGTTAAACTTGTTTTAGAGACATTTAAAATTCTTCTCTCCCACTTAAATTTCATTTTTCCCATAAGATAGATCATAAGGGTAGTTTTCTAATCACAAATCTCCAATTTGCTGTTTTAGGTATCATATTGGATATTATGTCAAATGTGCTTTTATTTAGGACAGAATAAATAATTAATCCAATGAATAAACAAATAAATTTAAAATCAAAATAATGTGGTGAACAGTCCATAAACAAAGAAAATATTGACTAGTTGAAGCCAAAACAATAAAAGAAAATCTAGAATTCCAGAAGGTAAAATGCCAGTGCCCTGATAAAAAGAAAGGGTATTTGCATAATTACCAGAATTCCATTATGCGGCCTGAAGCCAAAATGTAAAATAATAAAATTTATAAGCCCAAATGAAATGAAATACCAAATAAACCAACAGTCTGCAGCCAGGTCTGATATGGAAGTTAGCAACAAGAGAACCAGATTTTTCTTGTTTGTGCAACCAAAACCCAGACGAGTTGTTTTAGGATTCCAAATGATTTAACAAGAAAATCGCAGTAAGATTCATTTTGGAGAAATTAAAATCCTTCTCTTGCACAATACAGTTAAATTTTAATTGACCCGGACGCATACATCATAAGGGTAGGTGTTCCCAAAAGTTTTCTAATCATAAAACTCCAATTTGTTGTGTTTTATTGTATCATAAGTGATACAATGTCAATTTTATTGTTGTTTATGACAGAATAAATATATAAACAAATGAATAGATTGAAAACAAGGAATAAAAGGGGCAATAGCCCATTAACAAAGGAAAAGTTGGCTGCTGTAAGGGAAAATAAGAAAACGAAAGTAGGATTGCAGAAGGTGAAATGCCTGAGACCTGATTAAAAAAAGAAAATTAATTCAATTACCAAAATTCTTTAATCTGGCATGAAGTCAAAAAGTAACATAATAAAATATATAAACTAAAATGAAATATAATGCATTAAAAATACTTAAAAAGGCAAATAAACAAAGAGGCTGTATCCAGATCTGATATAGAGTTTTGCAATGAGAGAACCAGATTTTTCTCCTTTGTGCCACACAAAAAAAGTGTGTAACAGCCCATAAACAGCTGGCTGCTGGAAGCCAAAACAATAAAACAAACGTATGATTCCAGAAGGTTAAATGCCAGTGCCCTGATTAAAGAAGACCATTTTTACAATTACCAGGATCCCATTATGTAGAATGAAGTCAAAATGTAACATATTAATATTTATAAGCCAAGGCCAGCACCGCGGCTCACTAGGCTAATCCTCCGCCTAGTGGCGCCGGCACACCGGGTTCTAGTCCCGGTCAGGGCGCCGGATTCTGTCCCGGTTGCCCCTCTTACAGGCCAGCCCTCTGCTGTGGCCAGGGAGTGCAGTGGAGGATGGCCCAGGTGCTTGGGCCCTGCACCCCATGGGAGACCAGGAAAAGCACCTGGCTCCTGGCTCCTGCCATCGGATCAGCGCGGTGCACCGGCCGCAGCGCGCTGGCCGCGGCAGCCATTGGAGGGTGAACCAACGGCAAAGGAAGACCTTTCTCTCTGTCTCTCTCTCTCACTGTCCACTCTGCCTCTCAAAAAAATATTTATAAGCCAAAATGAAATGTAATGCATTAAAATGCAAAACAAACAAAGAGGCTGTAGCCAGATCTGATATAGAGCTTAGTAACAGGAGAACTGATTTTCTGGTTTCTGCCTCTCAATACTGGCCAAGGGGCTTCAGCATTTCAAATGATTTAAACAAAAAAATTGTAGTCAAATTCATTTTGGAGAAACTTAAAATCCTTCTCTTCTTCACTTTTCCCAGACACATAAATCATAAGGGTAGGTGTTCCCTGTAGTTTACTAATCATAAAACTCCAATTTAATGTGTTTCTTGTATCATCAGTGATACTATGTCAAATGTGGTTTTGTTTTTAAAAGACTAAATAAACAAATGAATAAACAAATAATTAAATTTGAAACAAGCAAAATTTTGGTGAACAGCTCAAAAACAAAGGAAAATACAGCTGTGGTAAGCCAAAACAATAAAACAAATAAGGATTCCAGAATGAAAAAATGTGTGAGCCCTGATATATATATATATATATATATATATATATATATGTATCCAGGTAATTAGATAAATAATATGAATGTGTATTATATATTATACATATAATAATTAATATATATATTCAGGTACTTAGATAAATTATATACATATAAATATAATTTATCTAAGTACCTGAATTCCATTATCCAACATGAAGCCAAAATGTAACATAATAAAGTTTATAAACCAAAATGAAATGTAATACATGAAAAAATTGCAAAACAAAGAGGCTGTACACAGTTCTTACACAGAGCTTTGCAAAAAGAGAATCTCAATTTTCAGGTTTGTGCCACCCAAAACCAGGCACATTGCTTCAGCATTCTGAATGATTTTAAAAATAAAATTCCATGGAAATTTGGAGAAAATTAAAATCATGTTCAACAAAAGGATTAAATTTCCCTTTACCCAAACATAGAGATAAAAATTGTGTTTACTGTATTTTTCTAATCATAATACTCCAATTTGCTTTTTATTGTATCATAAGTGATACTATGTCAAATGTGTTGTTTTTGACAGAATAAATAAACGAATGAATAAACAAATAAATAAATTTAAAATGAGAAAATATATAAGGAACAGTCCATACACAAGAAAAAATAGCTATTAGAAGTCAGAATAATAATAATAATAGGGATTATATCAAACTGAGAAGTTCCTGTACTGCAAAAGAAACAGTCAGGAAACTGAAGAGGCAACTGACAGAATGGGAGAAAATTTTTGCAAATTATGCAACTGATAAAGAATTAATAACCAGAATCTACAAAGAGGTCAAGAAACTCCACAACAACAAAACAAACAACCCACTTAAGTGATGGGCCAAGCACCTCAATAGACATTTTTCAAAAGAGGAAATCCAAATGGCCAACAGGCACATGAAAAAATGTTCAGGATCTCTAGCAATCAGGGAAATGCAAGTCAAAGCCACAATGAGGTTTCACCTCACCCCAGTTAGAATGGCTCACATACAGAAATCTACCAACAACAGATGCTCGCAAGGATGTGGGGCAAAAGGGACACTAACCCACTGTTTGTGGGAATGCAAACTGGTAAAGCCACTATGGAAATCAGTTTGGGGATTCCTCACCAACCTGAATATAGCCATAATATAAGACCCAGCCATCTCACTCCTTGAAATTTACCCAAAGGAATTTAAATTGGCAAATAAAAGAGCTGTCTGCACCTCAATGTTTATTGCAGCTCAATTCACAATAGCTAAGACCTGGAACCAACCCAAATGCCCATCAGCAGAAGACTGGATAAAGATATTATGGGATATGTACTCTAAAGAATAGTATATAGCAGTAAAAAAAAAATGAAATCCAGTCATTTGCTACAAAAGGAGGAATCTGGAAAACAATATGGTGAGTGAAATAAGCCAGTCCCCAAGTGATAAATATCATATATTCCCCCTGATCTGTGACAACTAACTGAGCATCTAAAAGAAAACCTGTCAAATGAAACAGACACTATCCAGGCTGTGACTCAGGGATGCAGACGCTGATGGCCTGGGTTCTCCCAGAGAACCCTGGAGAGGCAAGACTGGAAGCAGTCCTGGAACTTCGGAGGCTGGATGGGGCAGTGTGCAGAAGCATCCTGTGTCGCCATGGTGACAGCCAGTGGGGAGTGCGCCTGCGCCTGGCGCTGTGACCCGGAAGTGCACCCTCACGCCTGGCGCCTACAGCCCAGTGGTGCTCAGGTGGGAGTCAGCGCCGTGTCCGCTCCTGCCGAGAGCCTGCACGAGCCTTGAGTAGCTGTCTGCGATGCTGCTGGCCGAGCCTGAGGGAGACCCAGCGGCCCCAGGGCCAGGCCGGGATCAGGAGAGGCTGCCGCGCTGTTTCCCAGGCGCGTTTCTCTTCTTCAGCCCCTTCCGGAAGCAGCGGCCTTGGCAGGCCTCTGTCCCGCCAGCAGACTGGGCACCCTTGGAGGTGAGTGACGCGCGGCTGTTGCGGTTTCCCACTGGGTCCCGATGGTGCGAGTGGAGTCGCGGTCGTGCTGTGCGAGCAGCTGTGCGAGAGCAGAGGTGGCTCTGTCTCCTCCCGGAATGGCCCCGCGTTCCCGTGTGTTTGCTTTGTGATGGCCCAGCCGCCCTGCTCTAGACCTCTGAGACTGTGGACTGGAGGAACAAGGGCGAAAATGCTGGTCTGTTTCCTGGTCTAGGAGGACAGTTTCAGGTTCCTCGCATTTGGTGTGATGGTAGGGCTCTGTGGATTTTCCGTAGTGCTTTTTGATTATTATTTTGGTAAGGTTGGTAGTAATGTCCTCGCTGTCATTTCTGTTGTTAAGTCACTGGAGTCTGGTCTCTTTTTTCCCCCTGTTTCCTGTGGATAAACGTTTTGTCAGTTTCACTGAGTTTTCAAGAACTGTATTTTGGCAGGCGCTGTGGCTCACCAGGCTAATCCTCTGCCTGCGGCACCGGCACACCGGGTTCTAGTCCCGGTCGGGGCACCTGATTCTCTCCCGGTTGCTCGTCTTCCAGTCCAGCTCTCTGCTGTGGCCCGGGAGTGCTGTGGAGGATGGTCCAAGTACTTGGGCCCTGCACACACATGGGAGACCAGGAGAAAGCACCGGGCTCCTGGCTTCAGATCGGTGCAGTGCATCAGCCATAGGGCAATTTGGGGGGGGGGAGTGAACCAACGGAAGGAAAACCTTTCTCTCTGTCACTGTCCAACTCTGCCTGTGAAAAAAAATAGCTGTTAAACCTCAAAAGGTTTGGTACTGTAGCTTTAAAAAAAAGAAATAATTATAGACAGGGAAGTTTTCACAGGCCTATGCTTATTGCAGTAGGGTGCACAATAGCCAGGCTATGCAGTCTGTATACGTATGCAGTCTGTATATGTACATAGCCCATAATGTCTTTATTCAGTCTTAAGGTGATAGATATTTAGGCTGATTGCATATTTTTGCTGCTGTGATTTGAGCTGTAGTAAATACGGGGGAGGGCAGTGATAACTCTTTTTTCATATGCTGATTTCACTTCCCTTAGGTATATTCCCAGGGGTGGAATGGCTGTGTCATATGCTATGTCTGTATTCAGATTTCTGAGGTATCTCCATGCTATCTTCCGTAGTGGCAATACCAGTTTACATTCCCACCAACAGTGGATTAGGGTGCTTTTTCCCCACATTCACAAGGCCATTGTAGTATTGATTTGTATTTCCCTGACGGCTAGTGATCCTGAGCATTTCTTCTTTTCTTTTTTTCTTTTTGACAGGCAGTGCGGACAGTGCCAGAGAGAGAGAGAGAGAGAGAGAGAAAGGTCTTCCTTGTAGCTATGTGAATGGGATTGGTCTTCAAAGTCCTTTCTTAGGCTAGGAGCTGATAGCAAACAGACAGAAACATCGTTCCTGCCTTGGGAAGGCTCTGGGGCCAGCACAAGGCCAAGGAGGACAGTGCTGCCAGTGGGAGCTGGGTTCCAGAGTCACGTCCCAAGTGTGCCTTTGTGGCAGTGCCATTCCTCACAGCTCTGGGGCTCCTACACTGTGGGTGCCTCCTTCTGCCCCTCTCCCCTGCAGCACAGAGGGCCTGGGCACCCTGCTGTGTGAGATGCCCAGTGATTAGTCCTGACCAAGTTTTGTTACCTCCTGACTCCTTCGCCCTGGAAGACAGATATGCGAGCTGCATAGTGGTCATGCAGGGAGGTTGTGCATCGACTTTTCTTCCCTGACCTAGGAGTGAGGAACGCTGTTACAGATGGCACAGAGAAAGTTGTTGTGCTGTTATTTTTTTCAGGATTAGGTTGGGGAAAAAAGTGGTTTGGGAAAAAAGTGCCTCTGATGGGAGCCTGGAGCTGAGGCACATCATGTGCCTAGCTTACAGAGCCCGATTTGTTCTCAGCATGGTTGGTTCTTGAATTTCTCATTCAAAGGCAAGATTCTCTAGATCCTATTTCTTTTCTTTTTTTAACTCATATTTAATGAATATAGATATCCAAAGTACAGCTTATGGACTACTCTACCATTTGGGGCAAGTCAGCTTGAGCATGTCCCAAATTGTACATCTCTTCCCTCTCTTATTCCCACTCTTATGTTTAACAGGGATCACATTTCAGTTAAATTTCAACACTTAAGAATAACTGTGTATTAATTACAGAATTAAACCAGTCATATTAAGTAGAACAGACAAAAAAATTACTAAGAGGGATAATGTATTAAGTTGTTCATTAACAGTCAGGGCTATGCTGATCAAGTCACCATTTCTCATAGTGTCCGTTTCACTTCAGGAGGTTTCCTTTTTGGTGTTCAGTCAGTTGTCACCGATCAGGGAGAACATACGATATTTGTCCCTTTGGAAATGGCTTATTTCACTCAGCATGATGTGTTCCAGATTCCTCCATTTGTTGCAAATGACTGGATTTCATTGTTTCTTACTGCGGTATAGTATTCTAAAGAGTACATATCCCATAATTTCTTTATCCAGTCTACCGTTGATGGGCATTTAGGTTGGTTCCAGGTCTTGGCTATTGTGAATTGTGCTGCAATAAACATTAGGGTGCAGACCGCTTTTTTGTTTGACAATTTAAATTCCTTTGGGTAAATTCCAAGGAGTGGGATGGCTGGGTCGAACAGT
Source organism: Oryctolagus cuniculus (assembly GCF_964237555.1). Classification (NCBI taxonomy): domain Eukaryota; kingdom Metazoa; phylum Chordata; class Mammalia; order Lagomorpha; family Leporidae; genus Oryctolagus; species Oryctolagus cuniculus. Next base: position 94,559,615 of record NC_091443.1, on the reverse strand, counting down.
AGGATTATATTCAGGTTTCTGAGGAATCTCCAGACTGACTTCCATAGTGGCTTAACCAGTTTGCATTCCCACCAACGGTGCGTTAGTGTCCCTTTTTCCCCACATCCTCGTGAGCATCTGTTGTTGGTAGATTTCTGTATGTGAGCCATTCTAACTGGGGTGAGGTGAAACCTCATTGTGGTTTTGATTTGCATTTCCCTGATTGCTAGTGACCTTGAACATTTTTTCATGTGCCTGTTGGCCATTTGGATTTCCTCTTTTGAAAAATGTCTATTGAGGTCCTTGGCCCATCTCTTAAGTGGGTTGTTGGTTTTGTTTTTGTGGAGTTTCTTGATCTCTTTGTAGATTCTGGTTATTAACCCTTTATCTGTTGCATAGTTTGCAAATATTTTTTCCCATTCTGTCGGTTGTCTCTTCACTCTCCTGACTGTTTCTTTTGCAGTACAGAAACTTCTCAATTTGATGCAATCCCAATAGTTGATTTTGGCTTTGACTGCCTGTGCCTCCCGGGTCTTTTCCAGAAATTCTTTGCCTGTGCCAATATCTTGAAGGGTTTCTCCAATGTTCTCTAATAACTTGATGGTGTCAGGTCGTAGATTTAGGTCTTTAATCCACGTAGAGTGGATTTTTGTGTAAGGTGTAAGGTAGGGCTCTTGCTTCATGCTTCTGCACGTGGAAATCCAATTTTCCCAGCACCATTTATTGAATAGACTGTCCTTGCTCCAGGGATTGGTTTTAGATCCTTGATCAAATTTAAGTTGGCTGTAGATGTTTGGGTTGATTTCTGGTGTTTCTATTCTGTTCCATTGGTCTATCCATCTGTTTATGTACCAGTATCATGCTGTTTTGATTACAACTGCCCTGTAGTATGTCCTGAAATCTGGTACTGTGGTGCCTCCGGCTTTGTTTTTGTTGGAGAAGATTGCTTTAGCTATTTGAGGTCTCTTGTGCCTCCATATGAATTTCAGCATCATTTTTTCCAGATCTGAGAAGAATGTCTTGGTATCCTGATTGGAATTGCATTGAATGTATAAATTGCTTTTGGGAGAATGGACATTTTAATGATATTGATTCGTCCAATCCATGAGCATGGAACATTTTTCCATTTTTTGGTATCCTCGTCTATTTCTTTCTTTAAGATTTTGTAATTCTCATCGTAGAGTTCTTTAACGTCCTTGGTTAAGTTTATTCCAAGGTATTTGATTGTTTTTGTAGCTATTGTGAATGGGATTGATCTTAGAAGTTCTTCCTCAGCCATGGCATTGCTTGTGTATACAAAGGCTGTTGATTTTTGTGCATTGATTTTATATCCTGCCACTTTGCCAAACTCCTCTATGAGTTCCAATAGTCTCTTAGTAGAGTTCTTTGGATTCTCTAAGTAAAGAATCATATCGTCTGCAAAGAGGGATAGTTTGACTTCTTCCTTCTCAAATTGTATTCCTTTAATTTCTTTTTCTTGTCTGATGGCTCTGACTAAAACTTCCAGAACAATGTTAAATAGCAGTGGTGAGAGTGGACATCCCTGCCTGGTGTAAGATCTCAGTGGAAATGCTTCCAACTTTTCCCCATTCAATAGGATGCTGGTCGTGGTTTTTTTTATAAATTGCTTTGATTATATTGAGGAATGTTCCTTCTATACCCAATTTGCTTAGAGTTTTCATCATGAAAGGGTTTTGAATTTTATCGAATGCTTTCTCTGCATCAATTGAGATAATCATATGGTTTTTCTTTTGCAGTCTGTTAATGTGGTGTATCACATTGATTGTTTTGCGAATGTTGAACCATCCCTGCATACCAGGGATTAATCCCACTTGGTCTGGGTGGATGATTTTCCTGATGTGTTGTTGTATTCTATTGGCGAGAATTTTATTGAGCATTTTTGCATCTATGTTCATCAGGGATATTGGTCTATAATTTTCTTTCAGTGCTGCATCTTTCTCTGGCTTAGGGATTAAGGTGATGCTGGCTTCATAGAAAGAATTTGGGAGGATTCCCTCTTTTTCGATTGTTCTGAATAGTTTGAGAAGAATTGGAGTTAGTTCTTCTTTAAATGTCTGGTAGAATTCAGCAGTGAATCCGTCTGGTCCTGGGCTTTTCTTTGTTGGGAGGGCCTTTATTACTGTTTCAATTTCTGTTTCAGTTATGGGTCTATTTAGGTTTTCGATGTCTTCATGGTTCAATTTTGGTAGATTGCATGTGTCCAGGAATCTATCCATTTCTGATAGGTTTCCCTGTTTGCTGGCATACAAGTCCTTGTAGTAATTTCTGATGATTCTTTTTATTTCTGTGGTGTCTGTTGTTATGTTTCCCTTTTCATCTCTAATTTTATTGCTTTGGGTCTTTTCTTTTTTTAGTTAGTTGGGCCAATGGGGTGTCAATTTTGTTTATTTTTTCAAAAAACCAGCTCCTCGTTTGGCTGGTTTTTTGTAATGTTTTTTGGATTCAATCCTGTTAATTTCTTCTCTGATTTTAATTATTTCTCTTCTCCTACTAGATTTGGGTCTGGTTTGCTGTAGGTTTTCTAGGTCCATGAGATGCGCTGAAAGCTCATTTATTTGGTACCTTTCTGATTTCTTGATATAGGCACCTATTGCTATAAACTTGCCTCTCAATACTGCTTTTGTTGTATCCCATAAGTTTTGATATGTTGTGTTGTTATCCTCATTTCCTTCCAGAAAGTTTTTGATTTCTTGAATGACCCATTGTTCATTCAGGAGCATGTTGTTCAGTCTCCATGTGTTTGCATACTTTCTAGGGTTTCCTGAGTTGCTAATTTCCAGCTTCATTCCGCTGTGGTCTGAGAAGCTGCATGGTATGATTCTAATTCTTTTAAATTTGCTGAGACTTGCTTTATGGCCTAGTATGTGATCAATCCTAGAGAAGGTTCCATGCACTGCTGAGAAGAATGTAAAGTCTTTAGATGTAGGATTGAAAGTTCTGTAGATATCTGTTAGATCCATTTGGGCAATAGTGTCGATTCAATCTGCTGTTTCCTTGTTGATCTTCTGTCCGGATTATCTGTCTATTTCTGAGAATGGAGTACTGAGGTCCCCCAGTACTATTGTATTGGAATCTAAATCTCCCTTTAAGTCCCTTAACATATCTTTTAAATAGACCTGTGCCCTGTAATTAGGTGCATAAACATCTATAATAGTTACATCGTCCTGTTGAACTGAACCCTTATTCATTATATAGTGCCCCTCTTTGTCTCTCTTAACAATTTTTGTATTAAAGTTTATTTTGTCTGATATGGCTACACCTGCTTTTTTTTGGTTTCTGTTGGCATGGAATATCTTTTTCCAACCTTTCACTTTCAGTCTGCATGCATCTTTGTTAGAGAGATGTGTTTCTTGTGGGCAACAAATAGTTGGGTTTTGTTCCTTAAGCCAATCAGCCAATCGGTGTTTTTTAACTGAAGATTTAAGTTCATTAATGTTTAATGTGACTATTGATATGTAGTGACTTTGCCCTGCCATTTTCCCAGAGATATTTTCTAGTATATGCTTTGAGCTCCCCATGCTCTTTTACTGGTAGGTGTTCTTCCTTTATCTTCTTTCATATTGATGGCCGTGTTTCTGTGTTTTTAAGTGTAGCACATCTTTAAGTATCTTTTGCAGGGCTGGACGAGTGGCGGCAAATTCTTTCAATTTCTGTTTGCTATGAAAGGTCTTTATTTCACCTTCATTCACAAATGAGAGCTTAGCAGGATATAATATTCTGGGCTGGTAATTTTTCTCTCTTAGCACCTGTGCTATGTCTCGCCATTCCCTCCTAGCCTGTAGTGTTTCTGATGAGAAGTCTGCTGTGAGTCTAATTTGAGATCCTCTGAGAGTAATCTGACATTTCTCTCTTGCACATTTTAGGATCTTTTGTTTATGTTTCACTGTGGAAAGTTTAATTACAACGTGTCGTGGTGAGGATCTCTTTACGTCATGTTTATTGAGGGTTCTATGAGCTTCCTGTCCTAGGATGTCTCTGTCCTTCTCCAAACCTGGAAAGTTCTCTGCTAGTATCTCACTCAATAGGCCTTCTAATCCTTTCTGTCTCTCCATGCCTTCAGGAACTCCTAGAACTCGAATGTTGGTTTTTTTAATAGTATCCTGTAGATTTCCAACAATATTTTTTAGATTTCTAATTTCCTCTTCTTTTCTTTGGTTTTACTGTATGTTTTCCTGTGCTCTATCTTCTATGTCCGATATTCTCTCTTCTGCTTCACCCATTCTGTTTTTAAGGCTCTCTAATGTGTTTGTCATTTGATCTATTGAGCTCTTCATTTCATTTTGATTTCTCTTCACTATCACACTTTCCTGTTCTACTAGTTTCTGCGTTTCATTTTGATTCTTCCTTAAAATTTCATTTTCACGAGAGAGATTTTCAATCCTGTCCAATAAGGATTTCTGTAGTTCAAGGATTTGCTTTTGAAAACTTCTAAATGATCTTATCATAAATTTTTTGAAATCCGTATCTTGCATTTCTTCTATCTCATCATCTTCATAATCTTGGCTTGGGGTGTTTTGTTTCTTTGGAAGCATCATAGTGTCATCATTGATCTTGTTCCCTCGATTTTTGTGTTTGTTGCTTAGCATAGTCAATTCTTCTTCCCTCACTGTGCATTTTTTTTATTTTATACTATGTCTGTGTTAAGTGGAATACCTGCTGTTGGAGGAGCCTTGGAGGCTTGAGATGGGTGTGGCCTGAGAGCTCTGCTTGGTTCTTCCAGGTTATGGGTGTGCAAAGGTGACACCCTCAGGTTATGCGTGGTAAATCTCTCTCTATTTATTTATTTATTTATTTATTTTATTCAGGAGGTAAGTAATACTGCAAGGCTGTGCAGAATGGATGGTATTTAGCTTCAGATCTCTGGCTTCTACCCAAAGAGTCTGTGCAAGCTCTGTTTCTCCTCTGGACTCCCACTGGGTTGCCTAGGCTACTGAATTGTAGCAACTCAGTTCCTTAGCTCTCCCCTGTTGTTAAGTATATCCAGAGTGGGGCCTGCTCTTTGTCTCTTCCTTTCTTTGCAAGGATGGCGGAGAGAGAAACTAGAAAGAAACTCGTCTGTACCAGTACCCCCCCACCTTTTTTTTTCCTTCTCTTCTGTAGTCAGTCTGGTGAACTTTCCCACTCCCTTCTAGATTCTGACTGCCGTTTCCCTGCCAATGTCTTGGGTTACTGAGCTCACCTCCCCTTCCAGCGCCGATGTGTGGCCTCAGAGCCCTGGGCGTCCCTGCTTTCTCCGCTGGTGTCTGTATGACATCCACTCCCCTTCCTGCGCTGATGCATAGACCCTGTGGCTCCCGCGGCTCAGCTTCCACACGGTGGGCGACCTTGTTCTCCCAGTAGGTCCTCCAAGTCACAGCCACTAGATCCAGAAGAGTTTCTTCTGTAAATTTTTCCTGATCCTTTTTCTGAGGCTACTGTAACTCCACTTTTATTAAACTAAATTTTCCCGGACTATCGGTGCACGCCCTCACTATTCCGCCATCTTGTCTCCGCTGGTCTAGGAACTCTCAACCCCTAAACGCAGCTACACATGCGGGCGAGAAGACCTATATCCTATTTCTTTTCTTTTTTAAGATTTATTTATTTATTTGGAAGTCAAAGTTATACAGAGAGAAGGAGATGCAGAGTGGGGGTCGTCCATCCAATGGTTCACTCTCCAATTGGCTACAATGGCTGGAGCTGCGCCTATCCAAAGCCAGGAGCCAGGAGCTTCCTCCAGGTCTCCCACTTGGGTGCAGGGCCCATCTTCCACTGTTTTCTCAGGCCATAGCACAGAGCTTGATGGGAAGTGGAGCAGCCAGGACTAGAACCGGCACTCATATGGGATGCCGGTACATCAGGCCAGGGCGTTAACAGGCTGCACCACAGTGCCAGCACCTCTAGCTCCTATTTCTGAATACCAAAATGTGGTCGTCCTTTAAGCTGATGTGAATCATTTTTTTTTATTAATTGAAAGGGAGAGAAAGAGAGAGAGAGAGACAGACAGACAGACAGAATCGAACTTCCATTTGCTGGTTCACTCCCCAAATGACTGGGCTGGGCCAGGACAAAGCCAGGAACCAGGAGTTTCTTCTGGGTCTCCCACATGGGTGCAGAGGCCCAAGTACTTGGGTCGTTTTCCGCTGCTTTCCCAGGCACATTGGCAGAGAGCTGGATTGGAAGTGGAGCAGATAGGATTTGAATTAGCGCTCACATGGGATGCTGTGCTGTAGGCAGCAGCTTTCCCCACTACACCACAGCACCGGCTCCTGATGTGAATCATTCCTACACAGCATTGGTTTCTTCCTTCAGTTTACTCTCCTTGCTTTTGGTTTAGATTGGTACACTTGTTGCAGCCTTCCTCTGGTGATGAGAAATCTACCAACGTGTCTGTGCAGCTCTTCAACATGGGGACAGAGCAACTCGTCATCACCTTAGAAAACATTGGCCAGGAACCCCTGGAGACACTGGAGGTCACCTCCAAACTGCTCTCCACCAAGGGTAGGTGTGGTCAGTGTGTCAGACCCTGGAAAGTTTGCGTTGTTGCCTTGCACAAGCGATGTTTTACATAGTTACTGTTCAGACATCCTTTAGTTTGGTTCAACACTGGTTGGGGTGGAGATCACACACCACATGCTACAGGCATGAGGCTGACCCCTTAATGCCCTTGGTTCCCATTACTGAATCTGAACAGGGGTCATATTCTAAGCAGGCTGGTTACTGAGTGGAAGACTGGGAGACAAGAGCAGGCCGATCCCATGGTTCCCACAGCCCAGGGCGGCCTCCTGACTCAGCCCTTGAGGGCTGGGCCAGGCTGAAGCCAGGAGCTAGGAACTCCATCCAGGATTCCCATGTGGATAGCTGGGGCACAAGCACTTGGGGAAACCTCCGCTGCTTTCCCAGGCTCTTTAGCAGGGAGCTGGATCAGGAGTGGAACAGCCACGTCTCGAACTGAAGCCCATCTGGGATGCCGGCATTGCAGGAGGCTGCTTAACCCTCGGCACCACAGTGCCAAGGCCAAGATGTAGCTATTCCACCTTTCTGGGCTGCTGTTTCATTTGCTGTTGCTGTGCCTTTGAACTCTTCTGGAACTCAGTCCCGTGCCAGCCATCCCTTTCTTTCCTTCCTTTTATCAGTACAGTATTCATTGCAGACTTGTAGGAATCCTATCTAAACAATTGTGTGCCTGCTGTGTAGCTTCCATACTTAGCATTCTGCTGTATTTGCTTTGTAACACATCCCTCTGGCCTCCTACCTGCATACCTCCCCTCCCCCCTCCAGTATCTTGTCTAAAGTTCCAGAATTCAGAAGCACCGATGAGTGCTTCTGAGCTGGATGTTTTTGATAAAATGCGTATGCGCTGAAACGTGCAGGTCTAATATGTTCCATCCGATGAGTCCAACAGATGCTGGCCCATGTCATTGTGTAATCTAAGCCCTCGTCAAGATGTAATACAGAACATTTCCATCCCCCCAGAAAGTTCCCCAGCTTTCTTCCCAGCAAGTCCTAGTGCTACCCCAGGAGCAAATGCTCTTGTCTGTCATCTGTGTGCTGGGCAGCCCCACTGGGTGTTTGCTGCTGGTGATGCAGGGTGTGGGTGACATGCATGGCAACCAGGCAGGTGGCAATTGGCAGACATGCAGCCCAGTCACCTTCTCTTCCCTGCCTCGAGTTTAATTTTCTGCTGGGTCTTGCCCACACCTGGTCGGTCTTAAAAATCTTTAGACGTTTATTTTCAGGCTGGCACTGTGGTGTAGCTGGTTGAGCCACTGCCTGTGGCACTGATATCCCATGTGGGTACCAGTTTGTGCCCCAGCTGCTCCACTTCTGACCCAGCTCCTTGCTAGTATGCTGAGAAAGCAATGGAAGGTGGTCCAAGTGCTTGGGTCCCTGTGGGAGACTTGGAGGAAGCTCCTGGCTTTTGACTTCTGGCTCCAGCCTGGTCCGGCTCTGGCTGTTGGAGCCATTTGGGGAGTGAACCAGCAGATGGAAGAGTTCTCTCTCTCTCTCTGTTCTTTCTCTTTGTAACTCTGCTTTTCAAATAAAATAAATCTTAAAAAAAGAAATTTACTTTCATTTCTCTGAAAGGCAGAAAGACAGAGAGAGAGAGACAAAGATTATCCATAGATTGTTTAACTCCCAGAGGGCCAAAGGCCTGCAACAGCCAGGGCCAGGACAGGCCAAAGCCAGAACTCAATTCAGGCCTCTCGCATGGGTCACAGGGATCCAAGTACGTGAGCCATCACTCATGGCCTCCCAAGATGTGCACTGGCAGGAAGCTGGAATCCAGAGCAGAGCTGAGCCTGAAGGTGAAATGCAGGGGTCCCAGGCATTTAATGGCTGAGCCAGATGCTGGCCCCTGATGTGTCCCTGTGTTGTGTTGCTTTGCTCGGCTTGTCTCTAGTTAGGCCTAGGATGCCTGGGGCCTGTGTTATTCTCCTCCTTTTTATGGACAGGGGAAGTAAAGGCAGAAGAGGTGACTGACTAAGGTCACATGGCAGGTGGGCGGGGAACCAGCAGGAGGACCAAAGTCTCCTGATTCTCAGCTTTGGTGTAGTTACCCTTAGGAGGCAGAAGCATGATAATCATGTAACACACAGCCCGGTGTAGCCATCTCAGAGCAACACAGTTAGGAGTGAAAAATTAAAACCATCATTCTTTCTTTAGTTTCCTCCCAAGCTGCCATACATCTACATGTGGAATTAACTTAATGGAAACAAACCATCTGCTTCCAGAATATACAAAGGGAATAATTCCTGGTTCTTTTGCTGTACACGGCAAGGCTGCCAGTGGTGACAGATGACCACCAGCACTAGAAGCTGGGAACGTGCACCAGGCTCCTGTGTGGGGCCATGGTGACAGCAGCAGGTTTGCCTGTGGATATTAACGAGCATCTATTTCCATTCTCGCCTCAGCTTCACCTTGGGCCCACCGAGCCTACTGAATGCCTGCTCTGTGGATTGAATGCTTCTCTGGTGCCTGCAACGTTTTCTTTCTTTGTGCCGCTGGTAGAGTTATTTTCTATCTTAAAATTAGGAAGAGCTCCCACCCTAGAGCTCATTCCATGTGCCAGATGTGAGGCACTTGACATTCTTTTTCCATATGAAGTTGTCCCAGTGACCACAGGAGGGCTATCAGGGTGGGTGCTCTGATAATCTGATAATTTCACTGTGACATCCTCCATGCCTGAGAACCCAGAGCAGTGCTTGTCACTTAGCAGGTGCTGCACAAGTGTCAACCATGGTTCTCACCTCCTGGGGCCATCCTGAGAATGCAGGACACAGGGGGACAGTACTGGGCACCGAAGCGCTGGACCCAGGCTTGCTTTGGCAGTGGCGGTGTTTGGTGCACCCTCCTCTCTGCAGGACTGCATTTGTGGTCTCAGTGCCCGATGCCGCTAAACCTACCGGCACCCTGTGTCCTTTCCTGATCCTGCCCGACAGCTGGGAGACACTGAGGGTCCCGGCAGGGCCCCCACAGTGCTTTAACGCATCTGTGCTCACCCTGAATAACCCCCCATTCTTCAGACACCAACCTCAGAGAAAGAAAAGTTTCTTGTTCTGTTTTCCCTCCTCCCGTCTTCCTTGCTATCCTGACCTATTTTACGACAAAAAATTATTTGTTTAATTTATTTGAAAGTCAGAGACAGAGAGGCTAAGGAAGACAGAGAGGGAGAGAAAGATCCCATCTGCTGGTTCACTCTTAGGGTGTGCATTAGCAGGGAGCTGGAGTCAGAAGTGGAGCTGGAACTCAAACTTGCAGGCGTCTCGAGTGTTTTTTTTTTTTAATAAAATTCTTTTTTCTTTACTTTTTAAATGTTGGTATATTTATTTGAAAGGCAAAGTGACAGAGGAATAGATCTTTCATCTTCTGGTTCATTTTCCAAATGCCCACAACAGCTGCAGCTGGGCCAGGTCAAAGCTGGGAGCCTGGACCTCCAACCGGATCTCCCACGTTGGTGGCAGGGACTCAAGTAATTGAGCCATTATCTGCTGCCTCCCAGAGGAAGCTGGATAGGGGAAGCCGATTAGCTGGGACTTGAACCAGGTGTTCCAGCATGGGATGTGGGTACTCCACAGGGAGGTTTAATCTGCTGCAGTACAATACCTACCCGCGGGTGACTTCTTAACCACTGTGCCCCACTCCTGCCCGACTTCTGCCCCTCCTGGCTTATTTTAACTCCTTTGCATGTTCAGTGTGCAGGGAGGGTTAGTGCTCTGAAGTATCGGGCCAGCCTTTATGGGCCCCTCAAGCTTTTACGGGACAAGCTCGTCCCCGTGTATACACATTACCTCCAGAGAGATGAGGCGTTACACACCACCACATTTCAAGACCAGGATTGTCTACTGATTTAACCCTCCTACTTATAATTCACCTGCAACAAGTCTTCCTTTGTAGGCTTGGGAAGATGCCAACTTTCACTCTTGCTTAAATAGTCCCAGATTCAGAAAAGTCTACTGTTTGTTTAAGCTTTCCAACAAATGTCCTGTGATCCACGTGTGTGAGGGTGTGCACACATGCAGACACGTGCACGTATGTAATCACACCCCCACACACTGCTGGATGTCTTTTTTTCTTCAACAAGAAGTGCTGACTCCATGCCAGCGTGATTGAAGATTCATGCAGGGTTTGATTGGGCCGAGCTTCTTGGGCTGCGTCTTTTCCTACCGATGCTGGAGCTGAGCCCGGGTGCAGGGAGAAGCCGGCAAGCACAGCAGAGCTGAGCGGTCCCTGCTCGTCACCCAGTGCTACTCGCTGTTAAGATGCTGACACCACTTTTCTCAGGGGGAGAATGAGTGATGTGTGCACCACGGTTGACATCTGTTTCTCCTGTTCCCTCTGGCAGCACGTCCCTCTGTGGGATTTTGAGAAGCTGCTTTCTTCATTCTGTCTGGTAGCACAGAAATACAGAGAAGAAACAAACAGGAAGGGCTGCCTGTGAGGCAGGGCCTGGTCTTGAATCTGGTGCCCGAGCTGTGTAGCTTTCCATGGCACTGCAGCCACAGAGAAGGCTCACTGGCCCTGCCCGCAGCTGTGCCTTAGCCATAAAGGCTTTGGTTGTTTGGCATCAGATGGTCCCTGAGCATGGCGCTGCCTGTGACTTGCACACACCACTTAAGGCACAGAGTTTCCTACAACATAAGCAGATTGTTCGGTGTCTGAGTGTGCTCATGCTGGCCTCCCAGGGTTCTGTGTGTGAGACCTGGAGCATCACTGACATTCTGGCCTTGTGCCGGGGTGGGTCGTAGACCAGGCGGCAGTTTCCAGACCTCTTCTCCTGCTCTGCTCCTGCTGCACTTGTGTGTGGGAAGCCCCAGCCCCTTACACTCCTCAGATTGCTCAGGGCTTGCTTTCCCTCTCCTGGATGTTGCTGTTGCTGGGTTGTCTGCTAGTGACCAGCTGCCTGACTTGGCTTGAGCCATTTGAATGCTGGAGGCTTAATGTGCTCCCTGGATACTCACTGGGATCTAGTCTTCCTCTCATGCAGTAATTCCAGAATGAGTATTCCGCAGAGTGTCTGAAGAGTGACTGCTGTGTCACCACCCCCGTGAGTGTGGACAAGAGCTGAGGTTTGCTGCCCTGGTCTGCTGGTGCCTGAGAGACATCAGAGATATTCAGGTCAGATAGATCAATCGATAGATCTATCAATCTATCGATCTATCAATCATCTATCTTACAAAGAATTTTATTTATTTACTTTAAAGGCCGAGCTACAAAGAGAGGGGAAAGACAAAGAAAGAGATCTTCCATCTGCTGGTTCACTCCCCAAATGGCTGTAATGGCCAGGGCTTGGCCAGGTTGAAGCCAGGAACCTGGAACTCCATCCAAGTTTCCCATGTGGTACAGAGGCCCAAGCATGTAGGCCATCCTCTCCTGCTTTCCCAGGTGCATTAGCAGGGAGCTGGATTGGAAGAGGAGCAGCCAGGACTTGAACTGATAGCCATATTGCACCGCAGGCAACAGCTTTACCCACTATGCCACAGGGCAGGCCCCTTGAACTCTTTTTTTAAAAATATATATTTTATTTTATTTATTTGAAAGGCAGAGTGAGGGAGTGAGAGAGACAGAGAGAGAGAGAGAGAGAAATATTTCATCTGCTGGTTCACTCTCCAGAGGGTCACAACGGCCAGGACTGAGCCAAACTGAAGCCAAGAGCCAGCCGCTTCTTCTGGGTCTCCCACATGGGTGGTGGGGACCCAAGCACTTGGGCCATCCTTTGCTGCTTTGCCAGGCAATCAGCAGGGAGCTGAATCAGAAGTGGAACACCTAGGACTCGAATGGGTGCCTATATGAGATACTGAGGTCGCTGGTGGAGGCTTAGCCTGCCATGCCAAAGTGCTGGCCCCCACCTTTCTTGAACATTTTAAAATCATTTCCCTCTACTCAGTTTCTTATCCTACATTCAGAGGCTCTCTGTCCACATTTTTCCCTCTGTTCTCCCCTGGTGCCCACTGTGCTTCAGGGACTGTGATCTTTGTCCTCATGGGGCTGAGCATGTGGTACCAAAGCTGGACAGGGCAGGTGCAGCATGTCCTGTGCAAGCAGAGGGACAGGGCTGGGCTGTCCAGGGAGGAGTTAGGTGCTCTGCTCCCTTTCTCTACCGTTGCTGCATCTGCCTGTCTGGGTGTCTGTTCATCTTTTGCTGGGTGAGCCCACAGTGAGTGCCTCCCACTGCTGGTGATGCCAGTGCCCTGGAGACTGCAGGATGAGTCGGACCCACCTCTGTGCCACTAGGCTCCATGGTCTCTGCACTCACTGCTTGCTGGGCTCAATCCATTCCTGGCTGTCCTCTTTGCATGTCCAGTTCTGTCCTCTCCACAGCCCAGGCCATGTGTCCCACCCAAATGCTTAGCTTCCCCATCCAGCAGAATGAATTCCACCTCCCCAGCCTCACATGTTCTGCTTGTCCTCTGTTGCAGAGATGCTCACCTCACTTGGCAACAGTTGAACATATGTGCACCACGTTTACAAGCCAGTGGCCACACCAGGCATGTGCTTAGTACATAAGCTCTGCTGGGGAGCTCATGGTGGGGTGTAGGAGTCAGACCTGCTCTCAAGAGAAAGTAGAAAGCCTTTAGGCACACACTGTTGGGGTTGCTAAGTTCTGCTGGTTGGGAGTACAGATGGGACCTAAGTGAGCAGGGAGAAGGGCAAGAGAACGCAGGATGCCTGGCCCTGCAGCTCGGAGACCACTGGATGCCAGATTCCCAGGTGGTTATCCCGGGATCTCGGTGCACCACACTCATGTAAAGAATTACACTTGAAAGAATGGCACCGTTTCACAGGCTTGCGGTCAGGGTTGGACAGCAGAGTGCCGGATGCTGTGTGGACGTGGTGCCCTCCCTAAGATGGGATGGGGAGCAGAGCCCATGCAGAAGTCAGGGAGAAAGTATATACAGCGATCTTAGCAGGTACTGCTCAGGGGAGCACGCGGACAGCAGCTGCCTGGCTCTTGGTGTTTCGGTGATAGCACTTAGCACTGAGCCCACGTTTGCCACCTGCTCCTCCCCTTCCTTTAGGGTTGTGGTTGGCAGGAGCCTCCTGCAGGTCAGCTACAGTCAGGGTTGATGTTCCTTACACCTCCTTCTTCTCCATACATCACCGCCTCTCTGTCCCCTGCCCCTAGGGCTCTGTGGCCTCAGCCCCAGAGTTCATCTCTCCAGTGAAGCACTTCTGAGGAAGGAAAAGCCCTCTGGGCAGGCAAGGAGAGTGCTGTAGCTGGTTGTAACATGATGCATTCTCCCTCCTCTTTGTGCCTCATGGCCTCTTCTGATTCAGGACTTTTCCTGGGACTTTTTGCTCTCTGACATCTTGAATGCTTCTCGTCCTGTGCCAAAATTTCCCAGCCGGGTTGGTGTCAGTCTCATTGTGCCTCTGCTCTGCCATCACCATCAACATCACTATTGTTGTTACCATTGCAGAGAAGCTGTACGGTGACTTCCTGAGCTGGAAGCTGGAAGAAACCCTCACCCATTTCCCCCTGCAGCCTGGGCAGATGGCCACCTTCACTGTCACCATGAAAGCGAGCCTGGACTTCTCCTGCCAGGAGGGTCTTGTGCAGGACCTGAGTGATGGTAAGCGGCTCCCTCATTTCCAAGAGCTCACCTGCTCCCAGGTGTGCATTGTAGTCAGCTCTCTGCGGCACCCACCACCGGCCATGTGACTTGTCCATCCGAGACCTCGCCCCAGCACTTTGTTAGCAGCGTGGCTTACTGCAGGCACATTATAGAGACAATTTCTCAATTCCCACTCTTGACTGTCTTGTCCTGATTTGCTAGGAGGTCGTCCTAAGGGAGTGGAATGCTGTGATTTTCCCCCCAAGTGTGCCTGCTGTGTCGGTAGGACACACAGTGGTGATGATGGAGTTCTCCCATCTGGTGATGCCAGTAAGGAGACTGAGCCATGTGGAGACTTGAGTCCATGGGTTAGCTGTGTCAGGTTGTCACATGCTCTTCTGGAGGTCTTGGGCTTGTGTTAGTCAGCTCAGGCTGCTGTAACAAACCCCACAACTGGCCTGGCCCGGACACAGGCATTGATTTTTTGCTGGTTCTCAGCATTGCAAGTCTGACCCAGGTGCTAGCATGGTTGGGTTCCTGGTGAGGGCGGCCATCTTCTTGCTGTGTTCTCATTGGGTGGAGACAGATCAGCTCTCTGGTATTCTTCCCCTTCCCTTTTTTGTTTTTTAAGATTTATTTATTTACTTGAAGCGCAGTTACGGATGTGGGGTGAGGTAGAAACACACAGGGACGCGTGTGTGCACACACACACACAAACACACAGAGAGGGAGAGAAGAAAGATCTTTCATCTGCTGGTTCACTCCCCAAATAGCCACAATGGCTGGGACTGTGCCTGGCAGAAGTCAGGAACCTAGAACACCATCTAGGATTCCAGTGTGTGTGTCAGGGGTCCAAGCTTGAGCCATGTCCTGCTCCTTTTCCCGGCACATTAGCAGAGAACTGGATCAGAAGTGGAGTAGCCAAGACATGAACTGGTGTTCACATGGGGTGCTGGGGACACAGGTGGTGACTTAACCCCCTATGCTGCAACACCAGCCCCAGTAAGAACATTTCAATCCTGTGTTTTAAGGACTTTGGAGTCTTCATATACAGTGCATGACTTTCGTCTCCATGAACATGCTGTAAGTGACAGACCCTCCTGTGGGTGTTTTGGGTCCGGGTATTCCTGGGTGTGTTGCAGCTCCCATTCCTTGTCCGTTCACCTGCCAAGGGGCATTCATGCGTTTCCGTTGTCTTGGCTGTGGTGAGCAGTGCTGCAGTGGACATGTGAGTGAAGACATGGCTCTGCCATATACATATATGTATTCGTGTATATACCACATACACACATTACATTCACATGTACATATCACAGACGCGTACACATACATATCACACATATACATGTCACATACAGATATCACACACATGTAGGTGCATACATTACATGCATGTACATATTCACCTTACATGCACATGTACATAAATCCAGATGTGGACTGGTGGGGTCGTGGGAGAGTTTGAGTTGTTTTTAGCTTCTAGGGACCCTCCATGCTTGGTTTCAACATGCTGTACTGACTGACGTTCCCTTGAGAAGCGTGCTAACCCCTGTTTCTCCACCTGTGGCCTGGGTCTTTTGGTAATAGCCAGTCTAGTGGAGTGACATGCCATCTTATATGGTTTTATTTTTATTTATCTATTTTAAAGATTTGTATGTGTATTTGAAAGTTAGAGTTGGAAGAGAGAGTGAGGGACAGAGAGAGGGCTCTTTCATCTGCTGGTTTGCTCCCCAGATGGCCGCAATGGCCAAGCTGTGCCAGGCCAAAGCCAGGAGCCAGGAGCTCCTGGATGCAGGGGCCCAAACACGTGGGCCATCCTCCACTGCTTTTCCCAGGTCATTAGTAGAGAGCTGGATTGGAAGTGAATCGAGGGGGACAAACACCAGTGCCCATGTGGGATGTCAGCGTCTTGGTGGCAGCTTACCCACCTTGTCACAACACTGGCCTCTCTGTTGTGATTTTTTTTTGACAGGCAGAGTGGACAGTGAGAGAGAAAGACAGAGAGAAAGGTCTTCCTTTGCCGTTGGTTCACCCTCCAATGGCCGCCGCGGCCAGCGCACTGCGGCCGGCGCACCGCGCTGATCCGATGGCAGGAACCAGGAGCCAGGTGCTTCTCCTGGTCTCCCATGGGGTGCAGGGCCCAAGCACCTGGGCCATCCTCCACTGCACTCCCTGGCCACAGCAGAGAGCTGGCCTGGAAGAAGGGCAACCGGGACAGAATCCGGCGCCCCATCCGGGACTAGAACCCGGTGTGCCGGCGCCGCTAGGCGGAGGATTAGCCTAGTGAGCTGCGTCGCCGGCCTCTGTTGTGATTTTAATTTGCATTTCTCTGATAATTGGTGATGGTTACTTGTATGTCTTCTTTCAAGAAATGTCCATTCAGGGGCTGTTTTTTTGTTACTGATTCACTGATTCATTTGAGTTTTTTTGTTTTTTTTTTTTTTTTTTTTTGGACAGGCAGAGTTATACAGTGAGACACAGAAAGAAAGGTCTTCCTTCCGTTGGTTCACCCTCCAAATGGCCGCCGATCCAAAGCCAGGAGCCAGGTGCTTCCTCCTGGTCTTCCATGCGGGTGCAGGGCCCAAGCACTTGGGCTATCCTCCACTGTCTTCCCCGGCCACAGTAGAGAGCTGGACTGGAAGAGGAGCAACCAGGACAGAATCCGGCACCCCATTTCCAATGGGTGCCAGCGCTGCAGGTGGAGGATTAGCCTAGTGAGCTGCCACGCCGGCCCATTTGAGTTCTTTGTGTTTAGATAGTAGCCCCTCACCTGATAAATGATTTCAAATATTCTCTCTCAGTGTGTGGGTCAGTTCTCTACTGAGAGAACTGTTGCTTGTTTCCTTTGCTTGGAGAAGGATTTTCTTGTATGCAATCTCACATGTCTTATTTTTGCTTTTGTCACCCACGCCTTTGGGGTCACATCCAAGAAACAACTGCTCAGACCAATGCCATGGACCTTTACTCTACTTTCTTCCAGTCGTTTTAGAGTTTTGGGTCTTATGATTAAAAATTTATTTATTTATTAATTACAGAATTAAATCAGTCATATTAAGTAGAACTGACAAAAAAACTACTAAGAGGGATAATGTATTAAGTTGTTCATTAACAGTCAGGGCTATGCTGATCAAGTCACCGTTTCCCATAGTGTCCCTTTCACTTCAACAAGTTTCCTTTTTGGTGTTCAGTCAGTTGTCACCGATCAGGGAGAACATATGGTATTTGTCCCTTTGGGACTGGCTTATTTCACTCAGCATGATGTGTTCCAGATTCCTCCATTTTGTTGCAAATGACTGGATTTCGTTGTTTCTTACTGCAGTATAGTATTCTAAAGAGTACATATCCCATAATTTCTTTATCCAGTCTACCGTTGATGGGCATTTAGGTTGGTTCCAGGTCTTAGCTATTGTGAATTGTGCTGCAATAAACATTAGGCTGCAGACCGCTTTTTTGTTTGCCAATTTAAATTCCTTTGGGTAAATTCCAAGGAGTGGGATGGCTGGGTCGAACGGTAGGGTTATCTTCAGGTTTCTGAGGAATCTCCAGACTGATTTCCATAGTGGCTTGACCAGTTTGCATTCCCACCAACAGTGGGTTAGTGTCCCTTTTTCCCCACATCCTCGCCCATGAGAGTATTTCAGGCATGGAAAGCCAAGACACTCTGGCAAAAGATCTCTGTGAGTGAGATCTCAGTGGAAAGAACAGGTCTTCAAAGAAGGAGGTACCTTTCTCTGAAGGGAGGAGAGAACCTCCACTTTGACTATGACCTTGTCTAAACAAGATAAGAGTCGGAGAACTCAAGGGGCTTCCATAGCCTTGGAAACTCATGACTGGAGCATAGGGAGATTACTGATGCCATAGACAGGAGTGTCAATTGGTAAAGTCAACAACAGGAGTCACTGTGCACTTACTCCTCATGTAGGATCTCTGTCCTTAATGTGCTGTGCATTGAGATTTAATGCTATAATGAGTACTCAAATAATATATTTCACTTTGTGTTTCTATGGGGGTGCAAACTGTTGAAATCTTTACTTAATGCATACTAAACTGATCCTCTGTAAAAAAAAAAAAAAAAAAAAAAAAAAAGAAAAGAAAAGAAACTATCAACTCCCAACTTGACTCTCACTGGGATTAAACATGACAATAGGTCTGATCTGATTTCATCATCATTAAAAAAAATCATCTATTATTTTTCACTTTATGTTTCTGTGTGGGAGCAAACTGTTGAAAGCCTTACTTAATGTATACTAAGCTGATCTTCTGTATATTAAGATAATCGAAAATGAATCTTGATGTGAATGGAAGGGGAGAGGGAGTGGGAATGGGGAGGGTTGTGGGTGGGAGGGACGGTATGGGGGGGAAGCCATAGTAATCCATTATTCGTACTTTGGAAACGTATATTCATTAAATAAAAGTTAAAAAAAAAAATTTATTTATTTATTTACTTATTGGGATATGTGTGTGTGTATGTGTGAATAACTACATATATAGATATCAAGTCTCTAGCACAAACCACTATCACAGGCATTTAATTTTAATGTATTTTCATCTTATTTGAAAGGCAAAGGAGGCTGAGAGAGAAGGGGGGGAGAGGGACCTCCCATTTTCTAGTTCACTCCCACAATGCCTAAAATGGCCCCAGGGCTGAAACTAGGAATCAGGAACTCAATGCAGGTCTCTGACATTGCTGGCAAGAACCCAGGTATTCAAGCCATTGCCACTGCTTCCCAGGATCTGCCCTGGTAGGAAGCTAGAGTCAGGAGCCCGAGCCCTGATGTGTGACATGGGTGTCCTAAACACTAGGCCAGATGCCATGCTTTAGGTGCGTGGCACAAGAACCCTGTCTTGTTCTGTCCTGTGTTCCCAGTGTTTTGGCTGTGACAGGAAAAGGGCTTTGTGTCTTGTGGCGTAGATCATGAACGGGGCCTCTTTGTCCTGCTCCTCTCCTGAGTGTGTGGGTTCTGAGTTGTGTTCCTGTTCTTTCTTGTGAGCATGTACCCCTCAGAATTCCCCCCAACTTCTCTGGGGAGTTGTTGAAGATCTCAAGAGTTGTGATCTGTGCATCTGTGGCTCCAGCTCCCTGCACAGCCATTTCATCTGCTTTCCTATAACTGGGAGCTTGTTGGGGTCTCTCCTGCTACTCTGTGTTGGGCAGCTGGGGCTGCTGGAACAGAGCACCACAGGACGAGTGGCTCAGGCAGCAGAAATTGCTTTCTCACGTCTGGAGACTGGGAAGGCCGCGATCGCGGTGCTTGGTAGAGTGGGTTCCCTGCTTGCTGTGTCCTCACTTGGAGGAGGCCGAAGGGAACTCTGGTGTTTCTGCCTCCTCTTATCAGGGGAGACCCCACCCCGGCCACCTCCCAAAGGCTTTGCCTCCTCACGCCCTCACCTTGGGTTCCAGGGCCTCAGCACATGGATTTCAGAGGGACAGACGGTTCAGTCCATGGCAGCCTGCATAGAGTTTGCTATCTCTCTGCAGTGTTTGACGAACCATCAGGAAGTTCCTTTGGCTTGTGCTGGTGCTTGAGAAAACATTCAATTTATGTTGTCCACAAGCAGGCTTAGTACTGGGCGTGTTAGCAACAGGGAAAGGCAAAGGGACGTCTTACCAGGCTTCAAGCATCAGATGCGGTGGATTTTCTTGGCTTGTGTGGTGCTCTGTGCCTCTGCACTGCGTGTTCCTCTCAGTGGGCAGTGGGTAAACAGATCCTGACTTCTCCCCCATAAGGGAGTTGGGCATAATGAGTGGTGCCCAGGGCCGGGGTCATCAGCAGGCTCAGCAGTCAGACTCCCAGTGGGGATTGTTTGTGAGCAGCGGGGGGCAGTACCACCCATGTAATGTTGTTCCCTAGGAATAGCGTAGAAGCTTCCAGTGGACATCTGAGCTCTGTGGGTTTTGGAGGCAACTTCAGTGCTCGATGCTGACCTGCTTGGTGGTGTTGTTGCCTTGGCGTCTGTCATGGGAAAGGCTCAGGCCTTCCCTCTGCCATCCTAAGTGGAGAACAAAGTGGCAGTTTGTGGCTCACATGTGGGAATGCCTTCCTCTGTCTTTTGAAATAAAAGCAAATTAGAAGTAGCATGCTGGATACCCTGTGGTTTGTAAATGCAATGAGGGAGCCACACACATACATGGGACAGGACATGTGTGTGTGTGATGCCCTCCTTGCTGATCATGGTTAACAGAAGCGCAATGCTGATTATTTGCACAGAAAAAGGCAGAACAGGCCAGTGTCATGGGAGAGCAAGGTGGACACCCAGGGCCTTTGGGGATTTTGGTCCAGGCTGTGAATTATCACTTGCAGTTCCACCTGTGCAGTCACAAGGCCACTGTGAAGCCCTCGTCTAGGGACAGCTTCAGGCTCAGGGGCAGAGGCTCGTCTGTGGCCTCCTGGAAGCAGGAGCTGACCCTGCAGTGGCTCTCAGTCTACCCCTCTCAGAAGCATTTAACTGGGGAGTACCTGTGGGCCCCATTCGCTCCTTGGCAAGGACTCACATGAACTCAGGCTTCTGGAATGAGGTGTTGCTGTTTGCAACAGAGAGCAGGCTGCTGGATGTCGTGGGGGCAGGGAGGAGTCCATGGTGCTGCGCGTTGTTAAGTACTGTGTAGGAGGCTGTGCTGGGCTCTTTCTTCCTGTGATTCCTGTTCACCCCTCCAACAACAAGTGCTGCAGAGAGCAGGCTGCTGGATGCTGAGGGTGCATGGGAGGAGTCCATGGTGCTGGGCATCATTAGGTGCCCTCTCCCACCAACTCTGTAAGGTAGATACTGGTATTTCAATCCCTGCTTGGTAGAAACAGTTGGAAAGACTGTTCTTACTTAAGGATAGAAGAGAGAGAACAATTCAATGCTACGCACTGTCCTTTTTTTAAAGATTTATTTTATTTATTTGAAAAACAGAGTTACAGAGAGAGGTAGAGACAGAGAGAGAGAGATCTTCCATCCACTGGTTCACTCCCCAGGTGGCCACAATGGCTGGAGATGCGACAATCCGAAGCCAGGAGCTTCTTCCTGGTCTCCCAGGTGGGTACAGGGGCCCAAGGACATGGGCCATCCTCCACTGCTTTCCCAGGCCATAGCAGAGAGCTGGATTGGAAGAGGAGCAGCCAGGACTACAGCTGGCACTCATATGGTATGCCAGCGATCCAGGCCAGGGCTTTAACCTGCTTGGCCACAATGCGGGCTGGTGCCGTCCTTAATCATATAAGTTCTTGGAAAAAATAGAATGAAAATAAACTTATTTTTGTGCAAAAATTGAAATCTACGAATAGGTTTTTTTCATAAAATTCATTTTCCATGAACTTCCTGAAGACCCGTTGTGCTCTGGAATAAACATAAAGGTTAAAATATTTTTGGAACGATTGGAGAAATTTAATGTATGCTGTACAGGACCTAATGTTGCTGTATAATCACAAATATACTGACTGTGATTATGAAAGTGAAATTATATCAGAATGTTTTTGTTCTTAGAAAACATATGCAGGGTAAAAGATCATCATGTCTGTATTTATTTGATATAGTTCAGGAGACAAAAAGATTGTGAATGTGAAGTGAATATTGAATTGTTCTAAAATAGTGATTGTAGATAAATAGTTGATGGATGGCTATTTTTACTCTTTTTTATGTAATTTAAAAACTTTTTTCCATTTTATTTCAGGGGAGGGAGGGAGGAAGGGAGGATGGGAGAGAGAGAGAGAGAGAGAGAGAGAGAGAGAGAGATGGAGGAATCCTCCATATTCTGGTTCATTCCCCAAATACCCACAACAGCTACGGTTGGGCCAGGCCAAAGCCTAGAGCCGAGAACTGAATCCAGGTCTCGCATGTGAGTGACAGGAACCCAAACACTGTGCCGCCATATACTGCCTACCAGGGTGTGCATTAGCAGGAAGAAGGGTTGGAATAACAGTGTCAGAGACTTGAAACAGGCACTCTGATGGGGGATGCAGGTGTCCCAGTTGATGGCTTAGCTGCTGCCTCTCAAATAAATAACCTTTTAAAAATAATAAAAGTGACATTTATTAAAAAAACTTTCATAATATGGAAAAGGCTTATGCTACTTCAAAAATCAGAATACAGATTTATAAAATAAACTCAATTTTTAAAAATGAACCCAATTTTTAAAAAGAATAAACAATACTAAATAAACACATAATGTTAAGTGTGCCTGTCTATGCACAGTTAGGATGCAGGATGAGGAATTATTTTTTTCCTATCCACTTATATTTTTCAAGATTTATAAAAGGAACATACATAATTTGTAAGCTAAAATTTATCATTAAAATGCTTCAAAGTGTGGCAGGCAATGTGGTGCAGCAGGTTAAGCTGCAGCTTGGGACACCCACATCCCACACTGGAGAGTCTGGTTCAAGTCTCGGTTGCTCCATGATGCAGATCTGGTTTCCTGCTCACGTGCACCACGGGAGGCAGCAGGTGATGGCTCAAGTGCTTGTGTCCCTGCCACCCACATGGAGACCCGCAAGGAACTCTGGGCTCCTAACTTTGGCCTGGCCCAGCCCTGGCTGTTGCAGGCATTTGTGGAGTGAACCGCTGGATGGAAGATTTCTCTCTCTTTTTTCTGTCACTCAGCGTCTTACATAAATAAACAAATATTTAAATGCTTCAACTGCAGTTTTCAAAAAGCTTTTACAAAGAAAACTCGGGGTCTGCTGCCACCCTCCATCCGGGTACAGAACCCAGCACCATAAAAGGTCAGAGGCGGATAGAAACTGCAAGGTGCCTTTGAATGTCAGGGATTCCTAGACCTGAGATGACTGCGGCAGCAGCGACAGGCATCCAGGACCGTGCAAACTCGGGACACACACAGTCACTGCCATCCCTTCTCCACAGATCAGGAAGCCAAGGCTCAGAGACTCACCCCAGCTCAGGGGTCTGCCAATTCTCCCACCACGTGCCCAGATTTCACTCCACTCCCCCCAACACGCAGACACTGCCTAAGCAGCCATCATCCTGTGAGGAAGACCCTCCCTGACACCACTCAGCGAGATTCCATCCCTTGAAGAGAAACAGCAGTCCTCTAACTCCTGGCTCTCACTCTGCCTGGGTTATTAAGCCTTCAGAAAAGACAGTGTCAAGTTGTTCAGCTCCACACAGACTGCCTGACTTACAGGGAAAGAAAGACAGCAGGATCCCTGTCCCCAGGCGTGCACAACCCATGGAGAGATCAGCTAGCTAAGGCACACTAGGAGCCTAATGAAATGATCTCATTGAGAACTCAGCCAGGTAATCCAAAGGAGAGGAGGAAGAATCTGCTGACTTCTTAACAGCAGGGGAGCTGGGGAAAGGAGTAGCCCAGAGCTGCTCTGGCAGGAACAGCACCAACTACATGACGGGCTCCAAGAACCAAAAATCCCCAGTAAACCAAATGCTCACTATGTAGATGAGGAAGACTGGAAGCGGCCCTGGGGCTTTGGATGGTGGATGCAGCAGTGTGCAGGTGCGTCCTGGGGTGCCGTGGTGAAGGCCAGTGAGGAGTGCGCCTGCGCCTGGCACAGTGACCCGGAAGTACACCTGCAGCCTGGCTGCTGGCGCTCAGGTGGGAGTCAGCACCGCATCCGCTCCTGCCTGAGAGCCTGTGCAAGCCTGGAGGAGAGGAGCCTGAGGGAGACCCAGCGGCCCCAGGGTCAGGCCGGGATGAGGAGAGGCTGCGTGTCCGAGGCTGCCGCGCCGTTTCCCAGGCGCATTTCTCCTCTTCAGCCCCATCCGGAAACGATGTCCTTCGCGGACCTCTATCCCACCAGCAGACCGGACCCCCCTTGGAGGTGAGTGACGCGCGGCTGTTGCGTTTTCCCGCTGGGGGTCTTGGCCGCCAGCCTGCCTGCGCCTCTTGGGTCGCGAAGGCGCGGGTGGAGTCGCGGTCGTGCTGTGCGTACCGTCTGGAAAGGTCCCCAGGGTGCGAGCAGCTGTGCGAGAGCAGAGGTGGCTCGGTCTCCTCCCGGAACGGCCCCGCGTTCCCGTGTGTTTGCTTTTTGAGGGCCCAGCCGCCCTGCTCTAGACCTCAGAGACTGTTGATGGGAGGAACGAGAGCCAAAGTGCGTGTCTGTGTCCTGGTCTAGGAGGACAGTTTCGGGTTCCTCGCGTTGGGTGTGATGTTGGCGCTCTGTGGGCTTTTCATGAAAGAGCCTGGTCAGGCCGAGGTGTACCTTGTGTTCCTAATGTGATGACTTGTGTTTTTGTGAACTGGGTTTTCTGTGTCTATCGGGATACTCTGTGGGCTTTCCCCATGTGTGTTCTGTTTTGTGATCTACTGATTTTGTGTGGTAGCCACCCTTGCATTTCCGGAGTAACTGTCAGTTGCGCACAGTGTGCTAAGCTTTGGTTGTGCTTCTGGTTGGCGTCTGGTAATGTTTTGTTGAGGCATGTGGCCCATTCCTGACGGGTATGTATGTGTGTGCCATTTTCCTTATGATGTGCTTGTTTTGCATGTTGGGATAAGGCTGGTCTGATGGAATGAAATGGGAGGCTTTTCCTCTTCATCTCCTTGTTGGAAGGGTTTGCGAATCACGCATTTTAATTATCTTTTCCATGGGAGTTCTCACCGGTGGAGCCATCTGGTCCTGAACTTTTCTTCATTTTTTGTTTGTTTGTTTCTGTTTCCCTGCAACTACGGTCTTTTTTCAAATTAGAAGTGTATTCAGAGTTTCTTGTTTCACTGTATTCAGTTTTAGTGGTTTGCGTCTTTCTGAGAATCAGTCCACTCTATCTAGGTTGACCAAATCCTTGTGCCTTGGTTTTTCCCTAGTGTTTTTGGAGTATTATTTTGGCAAGTTTGGTAGCGATGTCCTCTTTCATTTCTGTTGTCAAGCCACTTGAGTCTGTTCTCCTTTTTTCCCCTGCTTCCTGTGGATACACGTTTTGTCAGGTGACTGAGTTTTCAAGCACTGTACTTTGGTCTCACTGAATGTCTGTTGTGATATTTTCTATGCCGTTGGATTCACTTCCGTTTCAATCCTTTTTCCCCTTCCAGTTTCTTAAGATTTACTTTGCTGTTCTGGTGTTTTAAGGTAAAATTGGGTTTATGGGTCCGATGTCTGTATTCTGTAATATATACCTGTATAGTAGTGCAATTTCTCATGTGAAATTAGTCCTGTCAACCTGGAAAACTGTTTTGATGTACCCACTCCTAGGAACATACTGAAGGAAATGAAACCATTGTGTAGACAGAGAGGTTTTCACAGGCTTATGCTTACTGCAGTAGGGTGCACAGTATCCAGGCTATGTAGGCTGTATATGCATGTATGGTGTACATAGCCCATAATGTCTTTATTCTGTCTTGAGGTGATGGGCATTTTGGCTGATTGCATATCTTTGCTATTATGAATTGAGCTTAGTAAATATGGGGGCAGCAATAACTCTTTGTTGGTATGTTGTTTTCATTTCCCTTGGGTATATACACAGGGTGGAATGGCTGGCTCTTATGGTACGTCTATATTCAGATTTCTTTTTTATTTTTTTTTTGTTTTTTGACAGGCAGAGTGGACAGTGAGAGAGAGAGACAGAGAGAAAGGTCTTCCTTTTGCCATTGGTTCACCCACCAATGGCCGCGGTGGCTGGCGCGCTGCAGCTAGCGCACCACGCTGATCCGATGGCAGGAGCCAGGTGCTTCTCCTGGTCTCCCATGGGGTGCAGGGCCCAAGCACCTGGGCCATCCTCCACTGCACTCCCTGGCCACAGCAGAGAGCTGGCCTGGAAGAGGGGCAGCCGGGACAGAATCTGGCGCCCCGACCGGTACTAGAACCCGGTGTGCCGGCGCCGCAAGGCTGAGGATTAGCCTAGTGAGCCGCGGCACCGGCCTATATTCAGATTTCTTATTTATCTCCCTACTGTCTTCCACAGTGGTGATACCAGTTTACATTCCCACCAGCTGTGGATGCGGGTGCCTTTTCCCACCATATCCTCAAGGCCATTGTAGTATTGATTTGCATTTCCCTGATGGCTAGTGATCCTGAGCATTTCTGCATGTGTTTGTTGGCAATTTAGATTTCCTTTCTTGAAATATTTAGCCTGTTGAAGTCCCTTGCCCATTTCTTGAGTGGGTGGTTTGTTTTGCTGTTATTGAGTTTCTTGAAAGTTTCTGGTAGTTTATTCTTTATCAGTTTGCATACTTTGCAGATAATTTCTCCCATTCCATTAGTTGCCTCTTTAGTCTTGCAGGGCAGAAGCTTCTCAATTTGTTTTTTTTTTTTTTTTTGGTGTCCTCTTCTATCCCTTTCTTTAATCTGTTATGATCCTCAGATATTGAACATCCTTGGTTTTATTTATCCAAGCGATTTTGTTTTCTTTGTAGCATCTGTGAATGGGATTGGTCTTTGAAGTCCTTTCTCAGCCATGACATTGTTTGTGTATACAAATAGGCTGCTGATATTCTATCCTGCCACTTTACCACATTCTACTCTGAGTTTCAATAGTCTCTTAGTGGAGTCTTTTGGATCTCCTATATATAGAATCATGTCATCTGCAGATAGGGATAGTTGGGCTTAACTCCCTTCCAATTTGTATCTAATATTGAGACATGAGAGAAAAATATGCCAACATGATAACGTGCACGTAGAAAATGGCAACAGTGACCTCAGATGATACCTTTCTGCATTCAATCTTGCTTTGTGGAAGACATGATTTGGCCTACTTCTAACACAACCCATGTTTTAAATGCAGATCTGTGTTCCGTGAAGAACTCTGTAGATCACAGGTGTTTCAAGTCCTTTTGCAAGTGTGTACATAAGCGTCTGAAAAAATATATTACAAAGATTTCCTCATGCACAAGTCAGAGATAATACCATACAGAATGTTTGTAAGGATGAAGAGATGAATGGGTACCAAAATCTTTTCTAAGATGGAGTTAAACTCTTTTTCAAATTCTGTGTTAATAGGGTAGGTAATTCATATACTATCAAATTCTAAATAAAATTGTTGATGCCCTTGAGGTATTATTTTATTTATAGGTATGTTTTCCTTTTTGAAAAAATTGCCTTTTTAAAGATGTTTTTATTTATTTGTAATTAGGATTTACACAGAGAGAGAGAGAGAGAGAGAGAGAGGCCTGCCATCTGCTGGTCCACTCCGCAGTTGGCTACAATGGACAGAGCTTATCGGATCCTGAGGCAGGAGCCAGGGGCTTGGGGCCAGGAGCCTTGCTGGGGTCTCCTGAAAGGATACAGAGGCACAAGGTCTTGGGCCATCTTCTACTGCCTTCCATGACCACACAGCTGCATTGAAACTGGAGCAGCTGGTTTTCAAACTGGCACCCACATTGGATGTCGGCACTGTGGGTGGTGGCTTTACCCGCTACCCCACAGCCCCGGCCCCTCCTGGAAGCCATTCCCTGTGGGATACAGCTGTCTTCTAACACACCTGGGAAAGCAGTGGGAGACAGCCCAAGGACTTAGGTCCCTGAACCCAGAATGCAGCATTGGACAAAAAGTCCCTGGCTTCTGCTTTGGCCTGTCCCAGTCTTGGCCTTTATAGCCACGGTGTGGGGGGTGAACCCCCAGAAGAGTACCTGGGTCATCAGCCGCTGCCTCACTTGGTCACAGTCTGGAGCCGCCAGGCTATAAGTGGCCCTGGGGCGTTGGACGCTGAATGTGTTGATTTGGCATCATGCAAATGCGTCCCCTGGTGCCTTGGCAGCTGCCCATGTGGAGTGCACCTGTGTACAGCGCTGCAACCCAGAAGTGCACACACATGCACGGCACCTTCTTTTTTTATTTTTACTTTAATTTTATTTATTTATTTAACAGGCAGATTGGACAGTGAGAGAGGGAGACAGAGAGAAGGGTCTTCCTTTTGCCATTGGTTCACCCTCCAATGGCCACTGGGGCCGGCGAGCTGTGGCTGGCACTCCACGCTGATCCGAAGGCAAGAGCTAGGTGCTTCTCCTGGTCTCCCATGGGGTGCAGGGCCCAAGCACTTGGGCCATCCTCCACTGCACTCCCTGGCCACAGCAGAGAGCTGGCCTGGAAGAGGGGCAACCGGGACAGAATCCAGCGCCTCGACCAGGACTAGAGGCGCCGCAGGCAGAGGATTAGCCTATTGAGCGGCGGCGCCGGCCGCACCAAACCTTCTGACCTGAGGTGCTCAGGTGGAAATCTGCGGTGCGGCGACTCCTCCCTGAGAGCCTGTTCAAGCAATGAGGAGCTATCCTTGACCCTGCCGGCAGAGCCTGAGTGAGACTCAGAACCCCAGGGTCAGGCCTGGATCCGGAGATGCTGGGGCCCAAGTCTGGTGTATCAGTTACCTTGGGCTTCTGGAAATTTCTAGGCTCGGTCCTCTTTTTCAGCTCCTTCTGGAAGACTACATCTCTTACTGAGTTCCTGTTCCAGAAGAACAGAAACGCTCTCTCTGCGGTGAGTTTGCTGTGTTGGCCTTTCTGACATGGTGTAGGTGGGGACTTGGGTGGAGAGAGCGGGAAAGGGGTGTGCATGTGAGGGTTTGAGGGGGATAGTAGAAGGAGAAAGGCAGTCAAGGGGGAGGCGGGAGGAGAGAGGAAGAGGGGAGCATGAAAAGGTGGCATGATTGTGGGGAGGCATGAAACGAGGGGAAGAAACATGTGTAGGGGAAAGGAAAGGGATGGGGAGTGTGACAGGAGTCCCAGTGGGCAGGTGGTGGGGGTTGGGAGAGCAAGAACTTTTCCCACATCCCTGGTTCTGTTTGGGGGTTTTTCTGTCCCTGGCTGGAAGTAGCCTTGGCCATGTCCATGAGAACAGTCCTTGACTCATGGCCTCTCTTCTCTGGGTTGTTCAGAACTGTAATGTGTGTGTGCAGGGAAATGGGTAAGGGTCACTCGAATTAATTTGCACGTAATCTGGTCAATTTTCACAGACTGCACACACTGAAGAGAAAGCAGAAGCGTAGAGAAACCCCAAGAATCCTGTGTGCTCTATTCCAGCCTGTCCAAGGTTCTGATACCTCATAGTAAGTACTAGATATTTTTTTTCTTTTAAAAGATTGGTTTCCAAAGCAGAGTTATAGATGAGGCAGTGCAACAGAGGTATTCAATGTGTGGGTTCCTACCCCAGGTGGCTCCAACGTCCCGGGGCTGGGCCAGGCCAAAGCAGAAGCCATGTACTTTATCCAGTACTCCAGTGTGGTTTTGGGGTCCCAATTCCTTGCGCTGCTTCCTCTGCTTTCTTAGGCGTTTGAGTATACAGCTGGATCTCAAGTGGGAACAGCCTGGGTTGATGAGGGTTGGAGGGTGGGGTGGGTGGAGCCGTGGTATAGTGGATGAAGCAGCCGCCTGCATGTACCAGCATCCCACATGGGCATTGCTTTGAGTCCCAGCAGCTCCACTTCCGATCCAGTTCTCTGCTGTGCCCTGGCAAAGCAGTAGAAGAGGGCCCAAGTCCTTGGGCCCGTGCACCTGTGTGGGAGTCCTGAAGGAACTGCTCCTGGCTCCTGGCTTCAAATCCGCTCAGCTCTGGCTGTTGCATCTATCTGGGGAGTAACCCGTGGATGGAAGACCTTCTCTCTCTATTTCTCTCTCCCTCTGAATCTCTGTAATTCTGCTTTTGAAATGAATAAATAAAGCTTTTAAAAAAAAAGCATAGCAGGCAGGAATCCAGTTGGCATCTATATGAAATGACATTGTTCTAGGCAGTGTCGTAACCTGCAGTGTCGTAACCCGCTGTGCCACAAAGCAGGTCTTGTAAGTACTTTTCTGCCCATTGTTTCTTTTTAGCTGAGCAGAAACGGGATATGTGAATTCAGTAACTCATATCTGTCTAATACATTTTCTGATACTTTATGTGTTACTCTAGTTATTATAAATTATAACTTCCTTAGTAATTATGGAAGCATTCCTGTTTTTCTTTTCCCTTTGTGTGGATTTTGGCATATTCTATGTTTCAAGACATTCACGCAATTCATTTATCTTATATAATTTTTGTCACAGAGTTGTTCATACTATTCCTTTACAGTTATTTTTTCCATGCAGTCATGGTGGCACTGTTTAATTAACCAACTCAGTAACTTGAACCTTTTTTCTTGATTGGTCCTGAGAAGAAGTTCACGAATTTTGTGGATGTGTTCAAAGCACCAAATGTTAGTTTTGTCGACGTTTTTCTGCGATTGAGCTTTTTTTCAGTCCCATCGACTTGTATCTCTTCATGATTGATTTGATTTTCCTTACCTTGCTTTAAGTGTTTAAGTTGCTGTTCTTCCTCTGATCTCCTAGGGTGAAAGCACAGCTCATGGATCTTGGTTCTTCTTTTCTAAAATATGCATCCATTACTATAAATGGGCAGGATACAGTTTCCATTTTTTTTTGACAGGCAGAGTGGACAGTGAGAGAGAGAGAGACAGAGAGAAAGGTCTTCCTTTGCCGTTGGTTCACCCTCCAATGGCCGCCGCTGCAGCCGGCGCACCGCGCTGATCTGATGGCAGGAGCCAGGATCCAGGTGCTTTTTCCTGGTCTCCCATGGGGTGCAGGGCCCAAGCACCTGGGCCATCCTCCACTGCACTCCCTGGCCATAGCAGAGAGCTGGCCTGGAAGAGGGGCAACTGGGACAGAATCCAGCGCCCCGACCGGGACTAGAACCCGGTGTGCCGGCGCCGCAAGGTGGAGGATTAGCCTATTGAGCCACGGCACCAGCCTAACAGTTTCCATTTAGTTTGAAGTATTTTTTTTATTTGAGATTTATAAACGTGTCATTTTGAGGTAGGTTGATTGTTCTCACGAGTATTTGGGATTTTCCAGCCTTTTTGTACTGATCTCTCAGTAGAGAGGTTGCATTGTGATCTGAGAGCTTACCTTGTGTGGCGCCTCTTCCTTAGGAGTTGGGGTCTACTGTACAGCCACGAACGTGGTCATAGTGGATGTGCCATGTGGGTCTGAGAAGCGTGTCATGTTGCGTTGCTGAGAACGGTGCATCCGCTAAGGATCCGTTCAATGCTTGGTTGATTCAGGTGCTTTTCTGTTAAGCTACATCCTTACTGATTATCTGACTGCTGATCTGTTAACGAAAGAGATGTCTTGATGTCTGTGAGTGTAATAGTGCCTTTGTGTATTTCTCTTTGTAGTTTTAACAATGCTTGCTTATGTGTTTTGGCATGAGGTTTACTTTTGGACTCACTATCCTACTCCATTGAAACTTGTTTCTTCTGTTCTTTCACGAATACCAAAGCAAGGTCTTGGTTATTGTAGGTTTATTGAAAGTCTGGAGCCTGCACCGCGGCTCACTAGGCTAATCCTCCACCTAGCAGCGCCGGCACACCGGGTTCTAGTTCTGGTCGGGGTGCCAGATTCTGTCCCGGTTGCCCCTCTTCCAGGCCAGCTCTCTGCTGTGGCCTGGGAGTGCAGTGGAGGATGGCCCAAGTACTTGGGCCCTACACCCCATGGGAGACCAGGATGAGTACCTGGCTCCTGCCATCGGATCAGCGCGGTGCGCTGGCCACAGCGCACCAGCCGTGGTGGCCATTGGAGGGTGAACCAACGTCAAAGAAGACCTTTCTCTCTGTCTCTCTCTCTCTCTCACTGTCCACTCTGCCTGTCAAAAAAATAAATAAATAAATTTAAAAAATTAAAAAAAAGAAAGTCTGGAAAGACAGTATCGTGATTTCACCCAGTTCCTTGTTTTTCACGGTGGAGTTGATAGTCAGTTGTCTTGCGTTTTCCTAACTACAGTCAGGTTTTTTTTTTTTTTTCTCCAAAAGCTCTTGCTGGAGGTTTTTTTGTTTGTTTTTTTGTTTTGTTTTGTTTTGTTTTGTTTTTTTTATTTAGATTGTGTTCAACCTATAGAACATTTTAGAAGAAATGGTATATTAATAATATTCAGTCTTCCAGTCCTATGCACAGTGTATTTATTTAGATCTTCTTTAGTTTCCTTTATCAGCATTTTAGTCTTCAGCCAACATATTGTGTATTTTATTGATAGGGTTTACGAGTTTTCATTTCAGTAGGCTATTTTAAATTTCAAATCAGTGTCTACCTGTTCGCTGATGGTAGTATACAATTAATTTTTATATCAGTATCTGCCTGTTCATTGATGGTGGTATACAATTGATTTTATAATAAATAATTGCTTTCAATAGACTTTTTATTTATTTGAAAGGCAGAAGCAGAGGGAAAGAGATAGAGACAGGGACAGAGACAGAGAGAGGTCTTCCATCTGCTGGTTCACCCCCAGATGGCTGCAGTGGCCTCAGCTGAGCCGATCAGAAACCAGGAACCAGGAGCTTATTCTGGGTCTCACAAGAGCGTGCAGGGGCCCACGGACTTGGGCTATCTTCCACTGCTTTCCCAGGTCATAGCAGAGAACAAGATGAGAAGTGGAGCGTCCGGGACTTGAGCAGGTGCCCATGTTGGATGTCAGTGCTGTAGGTGGCGGCTTTATCTGGTAGGCCACAGCGCCAGCCCTGCACTTGATATTTTGACATTGCCCTTCTACCCATCATGGTCATGCTGAAATAATTTCTTGTGACTAGTAGCTGTTTAGAAAATGCTTTTGGAACTATGTGTAGATGATCAAGGCTTCGGGAAACCCAGAGTTTAACATCTGCCCTTCAGCTCTCTCATTTCATTGTGTTTTTCTTGCTTTAACAACACTCAGTGGGCTCCCTGCTGTGACATCAAGTAGGAGCCATGACCGCGGATGTCCTTAGCTTTTATGTCCTCCTTGGGGGGAAACCCTTCTCTACTGGCTTTCACCACATCAGTGTGATGCTTGCCATAGATTTTTATCTGTTTTGTTGGATCAGCATTTGGCTAATTTCTGCACGTCTTTCATATTTTTCTTCTTTAGCCACCCACACATGAATTACATAGATGAGTTTTTCTAACACTGAACCCACTTCATTTGTGAGAGAAGCCCCATTTAGTCATGACACATTAAAGTATTCCTAGATTTCATTTGATCGTATTTAGAGGATTTGGAGAGTTCTCTGTTTATGAGGGACATTTGTGCATAGTTTTCCCGGTAATATATTTGATTTTGGTATTAAAGTATCTCAGGTGGCATAAAACGAGTATTTCATCTTCTGTATTCTGGACGTGTATGGGTAGAAGCTATCAGTGAAGTGGTATTGGATAGGAGAGCTTATCATTTTCTTTGTTGGAGGATTTATAACTGGATTCAGTGTCTTGAGTTAGGTACAGGTGCATACTTCAGAAAGTCACAGGAAGCTGAGGTGGAAAGTTTATTGTGGAGCAGAAGTGTGTGTCAGGAGGCCAGTAGAAATTTCCTCAGCAGGCTCTAATTTTTTATTTCATCTTCATTCCTAAGTGAGAGATTTGCAAAGTACTTTATTCTTGATTAACAGCTCTTTTTTTTAAGACGTGGCATATAATCTCACCACTTTTTCCTAGCCCGTATAGGGTGTCTGATGAGAAGTCAGATGTGATTCTAATTGGAGATCCTCTGAAAAAGGTCTGGTGTTTCTCTTGTGTGATTTTAGAGTCTTGTCTTCGTGTTGGAGTGTGAAGAATTTGACTGCAGTGGGTCATGGTGAAGATCTTTCTGGTCATGTGTATTAGGACTTCCATGTGCTTCCTGTGCTCAAACGTCCCTTTCTTCAAATTAAGGAAGTTGTCTGTAATTACTTCTGTAAAAGGGCCTTCTCGTCGACTGTCTACGTCTTCGCCTACCTGTTCTGATAATATCCCTTAGCTGAAGCCTAACAATAAAAATATTCTTAGTGGGTGACATGCTAGGGAATGAGTGACAAGGCCTATTCAGAGCAGCTGTCACTCCTGCTGCAGTCCCTCGGCTCCAGCTCCCAAGAACTTGGCAAGGCCAGAGGATATGGCTGCCCATGCAGTGACAGGTGCAGATAAAGTGTCCTCCCTGTTGCCACTACCACCATGTGTCTGGCCACAGTTGAACCATCGCCCCAAGGCTCGGAATGGCATCAGGAGAGGAGTGATGCCTATTGAATTCCTATTAGCTGCAAACCAGTGCAGTCCCTGCGTGCTGTTCCACACCAGGAAGAGCAGGGATCCTGCTGTGGCAGGGGCGAGAGGCTCTGGGGTGCGTCCTTGCTTGGCCTAGGAGAGGAGATGACTTGTTAGGACAGCCATGTCACCGGCATCTGGTGGCTGTGCCAGGGCGAGGTCTTGAATTGGTTCCCTCTGAGCAGTGGCTCGCACTGTCATTGTACTGCTAACACCCTCTGTGGTTCAGACTTGCAGCCTGCCTTTGGCAGGATTCGTGGCTTGTGCGGCGGTCTCCATGTCTTCAGCTGCCCTGATCACGAGCCCCCTTGGGATCTATAGCTACTCTGGTGGGGTCTGGGTGTAGTATGGTTGACTCTAGGGGGACAGGTTTAACAGAGAGGATCTGCAGCTTGAGATGTGAAGGGCGGGATTTAGGGAAAGGATACTCTTCTCTGACTGAGTGTCCACCAGGACAGACATGCCAGAGTGTTGGCTCATGTCTTTGCTTGGGATTTCTTCCAGCCATGCAGCTTGACCTGTGTTAAGGCAGTGGGCAAGGGGAGGGTCTGGAGGGAGACAGTGGCCTTGAACACGGGTGGTTTCCTTTCTGAGATACTTACCGGTGAGGGAAGTGCAGCTGTTCTTTCTTTTTCACCACAGGGCCACACTGACTCATGAAAGCAAGGAGCCAGAGGCCATTATTCATTCATTCCCACCATACCCTCCCGTGTTCCTCTGTGCACATTGCACATGTGTTCCCAAAGTGCTCATGCTGCAAGGCTCTGCCTGGATGCACAGGCCCCCCACGTGGAGCCAAGAAGTCCTTGTCGTTTGTTGTCTTTGTCACGGTCACCTGATGGCATTGCTGGCTATACTGAGTGGCTCCAGATGTCCTACAAATTTCCCAGCCTGCCTCGCTGGGCTGTTTCATGGTGAGCAGGAGGGGATGCAGAGGGCACAGCCCCATGGGTCAGCTCCCCGCACAGTAGGGCCACACAGGTCACGTGGGGTGTGGGTGGCCTGGCCAGGGAGGAATCTGCATACCTTCATGCACTCCTGTGCCCCTCGGTACAGCATGTAAGGGTACAGCTGAGGTGATGGCCCCTTGCTAATGGGTTCAGGAGGCGCCCAGGATTAACCCTGAGCCTTCTGGTCAAGTGATGGCAACCATAAACTCTGCAGTCAGGTGTTTTGGGAAGGCAAGCTTCTGTCCGTATGTGTGTATTTGTGTACTCATGTGTGCCTATATATAAAAAACTGCTTACTTACTTACTCACATACTTAAGTGTCTTTTGCAGGGCTGGACAAGTGGCGACAAATTATTTCAATTTCTGTTTACTATGAAAGGTCTTTATTTCACCTTCATTCACAAATGAGAGCTTGGCAGGATATAATATTCTGGGCTGGCAGTTTTTCTCTCTTAGTTCCTGGGCTCAATCTTGCCATTCCCTCCTAGCATGTAGGGTTTCTGATGAGAAGTCTGCTCTTAGTCTAATTGGAGATCCTCTGAGAGTAATCTCAGAGTTTCTCTCTTGCACATTTTAGGATCTTTTCTTTATGTTTCACTGTGGTAAGTTTAATTACCACGTGTCGTGGTGAGGATCTCTTTTGGTCATGTTTATTGGGGGTTCTATGAGCTTCCTGTACTAGGATGTCTCTGTCCTTCTCCAAACCTGGAAAGTTCTCTGCTAGTATCTAACTAAAAAGGCCTTCTAATCCTTTCTCTCTCTGCATGCCTTCAGGAACTCCTAGAACCCGAATGTTGGATTTTTTAATAGTATCCTGTAGATTCCCAACAATATTTTTTAGATTTCTAATTTCCTCTTCTTTTCTTTGGTTTGACTGTATATTTTCCTGTGCTCTGTCTTCTAAGTCTGATATTCTCCCTTCTGCTTCACTGATTCTGTTTTTAAGGCTCTCTAATGTGTTCCTCATTTGATCTGTTGAGTTCTTCATTTCATTTTGATTTCTCTTCACTATCACAATTTCATGTTCTACTAGATTCTTCATTTCATTTTGATTCCTCCTTAAGATTTCATTTTCTTTTATTTTATTATTTTTTGACAGGCAGAGTGGACAGTGAGAAAGACAGAGAGAAAGGTCTTCCTTTTGCCATTGGTTCACCCTCCAATGGCCACTGTGGCTGGCGCGCTGCAGCTGGCGCACCATGCTGGTCCGAAGCCAGGAGCCAGGTGCCTCTCCTAGTCTCCCATGTGGGTGCAGGGCCCAAGGACCTGGGCCATCCTCCACTGCACTCCCGGGCCACAGCAGAGAGCTGGCCTGGAAGAGGGGCAACCGGGACAGAATCCGGCGCTCCAACTGGGACTAGAATCCGGTGTGTTGGCACCACAGGCGGAGGATTAGCCTATTGAGCCATGGCGCCGGCCATAAGATTTCATTTTCATGAGAGAGATTTTCTATCCTGGCCAGTAAGGATTTCTGTAGTTCAAGAATTTGTTTTTGAGAACTTCTAAATGTTCCTATACATTTTTTGAAATACATATCTTGCATTTCTTCTATCTCATCATCTTCATTATCTTGAATTGGGGTGTCTTGTTCATTTGGCATCATAATATCTTCCTTCTTCTTGCTTCCTCGGTGTCTACATTTGTTGCTTGGCATTGTGGAGATATTCTTTGGTTTCTTCTTTTTTTTTCCTTCACTGTGGTGGTTTTTCTCATTATTCTGTGACTCTAGACTAAGTGGACTCTCTGTTTTTGAGGGATCCTAGAGGCTTGTGAGGGGTGTGGCCAGAGAGCTGTGTTCAGATCTTCAGGGTTAAAGGTGTTAAAGGTGACACACCCAGGTTAGGTGTGGTAAATATTTTCTCTGTCTCGCTCTCTTTTTATTCAGAAGGGAAATATTTCTGCATAGCTGAGCAGAATTGAAGGTAGTCAGTGTCTGAGCTCTGGCCCCTGTGGGTATAATATTTGTCTTCTCTGTCCCAAGGACCACACTAAGGATCTGTGCAGTCCTCAGCATAAGCTCAAATTCTCCTGCAGTCTCCCACCGTGTTGAAGGGGTGGAATGTTCTAAGTTTAGAGCCTGTTTATTATAAAAGTCATGACTTTTGTTTGTTCAAACTAGGAAATAATCTTTGTAGCTAACCTCAGGTGACACCAGGTTGGCATTATATTTCTGGTTAAATTATAAGCTCCTTCAATTTCCTGATTAGTAGTGTATTTATAATCAATGGCACACAGTTGAATGTTTTAGAAGTTTTATCTACTTATTTGAAAAGTGAAGTTACAGAGAGGGAGAAGCAGAAAGAGAAGCTTTCCATCAGCTGGTTCACTCCCTAAATTGCTGCAATGGCCAGGGATGGGCCAGGCTGAAGCCAAAAGCCAGGAGCTTCATGTGGGTGTGCCACATGGGTGCAGGGATCCAAGAATTTGTGCACATCTTCTGTCGCCCTCCTAGATGGATTAGCAGTGAGCCGGATCAGAAGTGGAGCAGCCGGGACTCGAACCACCGCCCAGCTGGGATGCCAGCACTCCAGATAGTGGCTTAACTCACTGTATCACAGCTCCAGCGCCACAAAGTCTAATTTGTAATCTTATGCTTATCTGCTAACATCATGCCTTTCTTCAGATAAAGGAAATCCCTGTTTTCACAAGGACGATTACATAAAGAAGTTGATAGGTGTATCTGTTGTCTTCTTTTCTGGATTGTTTGGTCATCTTTGCAATAACTTCCTTTTCCTTCTCAGAAATAAACATCTGAGGAGTTACTGACATGCACATTCCATTTCTTTATATGTTATTGGTTTATTATCATTGGAGGAAGTCTTCCTTGATTTTTCTCATCAATACAGTCCCAGACATTCACCTTAAAATCCACCTCAGCAGTTCTTTGTTCTTTATGGTGAGAGCTTTTGTGTTTAGATAACTAAAATTTGAGGGCTTCCAACGCTGTGATAATAGGTAAAGCCGCTGCCTGCAGTGCTGGCATCCCATGTGGGTGCTGGTTCAAGTCCTGGCTGCTCCACTTCCGATCCAGCTCCCTGCTAAGGCCTGTGAAAGCAGTAGAAGATGGCCCAAGTCCTTGGGCCCCTGCACCTGTGTGGAAGACCCGGAGGAAGCTGCTGGCTCCAGGCTTTGGATTGGCGCAGCTCTGGCTGTTGCAGCCAACTGGGGAATGATCCAGCAGGTGGAATACCCCTGCTTTCTCTCTCTGCCTCTGCTTCTCTCTCTGTGTAACTCTGACGTTAAATAAATAAATAAATATTTAAAAATTAACAAAATTTTGAACTATGTTTTACTTTTGCCCAATCATTTTATGGAAAAGTGCTTTGAGAAATTAAAAATAAAATTATCCATGAAAAACTTAATTATTCTTACTAAATTATAGCTATTCTTACTATATTATGCAGCTATGATTTTAATGGTTTAATAGTAAGACATACATTAGAATGTTGCATATTTTTCTTTTCTACAAATTTAGTTATTTCAATTTAATTTACACAGATGGTAATTATCCTGTAGTAGAATGGAGAAAAAGTATATAGATAAAAATGCAAACGTGCAAATTTTCAACTTCAAATATGTAAATGATTTCTTTTTCAAGATTGGTATTTATTTGAGAGATAAGAGTAAAAAGACAGAGAGAAGATACAGAGAAAGTCTTCCATCTTCTCGGTCACTCCCCCAGTGGCTGCAACAGCCAGAGCTGAGCTGATTGGAAGCCAGATGCCAGGAGCCTCCTTGGGGTCTCCCACATGGGTGCAGGGGCCTAAGCACTTGGGCCATCTTTCAGTGCTTTTCCTGGGCATAGCAGAGAGCTGGATTTCAAGAGGTGCAGCCAGGACATGAACTGCTGCCCATATGGGATGCTGGTACTGCAGGTGGTGGGTTAGCCCACTACACTACTACACTTGCCCCAGTAATGTCTTTTGTAAGTTAAATGCATCATATTTGTTAGAGAGGTGCTCTTCACGCACACACACTCACTCATTTACACTCAAAAGTTTGTAACCAAATATTTGTATTTGGTGTTTGGAAAATACAACAAGTATATCTGCAAAGACACTTAAGCAGATCAAGGGTACACAAAAATGAGACATTGATTAGGATGACTTTATGGAGAAGGTGATCTGTGTGAATGAGAGCTATCAGAATAAAATCCTCTTCTGCAATTTGGTCAAAGTTTTCTAATTCTTACTTCTATTGCTTAGTCTAATAAGAAATAAAATTGATAAGGAATAAATGGTCTGCTTCATAGTATTACATACATTTTACTAACACCAGATGTGTTGGAAGTGACCTTCTTAGGAGAAACAAGGTTGAGACTTGTAAACAAATTACAATAATCGTTGAATCTTAAAAGGTACTAATGATTTTTGGAGTATCATGTTAGCGTAGCTACTGTAGGTGACTAGCTAGTGTTCCTAGTGCCCCAGTACACTAGGTTCAAGAGATACCCTGATGATGAAAGGCGTCAGATCCTCCCACACTGAGAAGGAGGTGTTCCACAGATATGAGGTCCTCAGGATCATTGGAAAGGGCAGCTTTGTCGAGGTGAAGCTGGCCCTCCATCTGGAGAGCAGAACCAAGGGGGCTGTGAAGATCATTGCCAGAGGTGATGGGGATTCTTCTGAGTTCCCGCAAGCATGGGTAGAAGCAGAAATTTTGCATTCTCTGCATCACCCTAACATTATAAAGCTGTCACAGGTAGACTACACAGCAGATAGAGCCTGTCTTGAAAAGTATGTGATAGTGTGCAGCCTCTTTCAGGAAGGAGAAGCATGTTGGTGTTTCTTTCAGACATTAGCAGCAGTGGCGTACTGCCATATGCAGAACATTGTTCACAGAGACTTAAAATTGGAAAATCTCCTTCTGGACTATAAAATATCTGTTAAGCTAATTGACTTTGGCTGTAGCCTAAAACTGATTGAAGGCCAACGACTAAAGTCATTGTGTGGGACCCTTGAATATTACGCCCCAGAAGAGTTCCTAGATAAGGAGTTTTAATGGTATAAAGCCGATGTGTGGAGCCTGGGCCTGTACACCATAGCGACAGGGTGGCTGCCCTTTGAAGGGGAGAGCTTTGTGCATCTGAAGGAAGCCATCCTGGCCGGCTCTTAACCTAATCCCCTCCTATATAAGAGGGAACCTTCAGAGATGCTGGATTGGCTAATGACTTTTGATCCTGCTGAGAGGCCCACAGTGCCAGATGCATTGAGCCACAAGTGTCTCAGCATGGAGCAGGAAGGGCCCAAACTAAGTGACATCACACTTTTCAGTCTCTTGAGTTCTCCCGAGAACCAGGAAATCCATGAAGCTGTGGAGCACCTGGTGTCTCAGGAGGGCCTTAAAGAACAGGGCAGCGCTCTCCATCCCCCCATGCAGTGCTGGAGAAAATACCAGCCAAAGGCTTACAGCAGAGATGCAGAAAATGAAACTGACATGGGTATCCTAGGTCCTTCCCAAAATGCTGAAAGTCAGAAACACCTGCCAGGCCTTGTCTTCCAGCTGGGCTGTGAGGAGGAGGATGGCCGCTTGTCCCCTGCCCTGAGCTGGGGGAAATCCCAGCCAAAGGCTTGCAGTACACAAGGAGAAAATGAAACTGACATGCAGTGCTGGAGAAAATACCAGCCAAAGGCTTACAGCAGAGATGCAGAAAATGAAACTGACATGGGGTTCCATGTCCTTCCAAAGTTGCTGAAGGTTAGCAATACCTGTCCATCCTTGTCTTCCAGCTGGGCCGCGAGGAGGAGGACGGCTGCTTGTCCCCTGTGCTGGGCTGTGGGAAATCCCAGGAGGGCTTCAGTGGAGCAGCAAGAACTGAGCTCACTAAAGGGGAGCCTCTAGGATCTGCTCAATATGCTGAGGCTCAAAACTACCTTGTGGAGCTGGGCTTTCAGCTGAGCCATAAAGCAGCCTCCCAACGCCCAGTCTGCAAGCCAGTGCCATGTCCCCAGTGCTGCCTGAAGGTGACCCGTCATCAGGGCTAAATGCCTGCCATTTATTCATTTATTCATGTGAGAGGTAGGGTTACAGACAGAGAAGGGGAGAGACAGAGAGAAAGATCTTCCATCCATTGGTTCACTCCACAAATGGCTGCAATGGCCAGAACTAAGTCGATCCGAAGCCAGGAGCCAGGAGCTTCTTCTGGGTTTCCCACATGGGTGCAGGGGCTCTCAAGCACTTGGGCCATCTTCTACCGCTTTCCCAGGCCATAGCAGAGAGCTGGATTGGAAGAGGAGCAGCCAGGACACCACTAGTACCGATTGGGGATGCTGGCGCTACAGGCAGAGGCTTAGCCTACTGAGCTACAGTGCCGACCCCTCTGGATTAAATTAATAAGTGTTCAGTGTATAATCAGGAACAAGTCCTTCATTAGCTGTATATTTTGTAAATATTTTCTCCTGAGGCTGGCACTGTAGAGTAGCGAGTAAAGCGCTGCCTGAAGGACGGGCATCCCGTATGGGCTGCGGTTCGAGTCCAGGCTGCTCCTTTCCTGATCCAGCTCTCTGCTATGGCCTGGGAAAGCAGTAGAAGATGGCCCAAATCCTTGGGTCCCTGCACCCATGTGGGAGACCCCGAGGAAGCTCCTGGCTCCTGGCTTCGGATCAGAGCATCTCCAGCCATTGCAGCCATCTGGGGAGTGAACCAGCAGATGGAAGACTTCTGTCTCTCTCTGCCTCTGTCTCTCTGTAACTCCACCTTTCAAATAAAGAAATCTTTAAAAAATATACATGTTTCTCCCAGTCCCTAACCATAACCCATTCTGTAGCTTTTTACTTCATTCTCTTTACAATATATTTGGCAGAATAGAAGTGTTGAAGTTCCATTGATCAATTTTTTTTCTGTCATTCTTGGAATATGCTTTTGCATTTTACAAAAACTCAACATGAAATCAAAGTAGATATCCTTCTGTATATTTATGGTTTGTGATTTCATAGTTAATTAGATCTGCGGTCCATTTTAAATCAGTTTTCTAGAGGTATGTATTGAGAACTTTGTGCTTTGCTTTGCATAGGGGTGCCAGATTGTTTCAGTATCATTTGCTAAAATGAGTAACCTGGATCCAGTGAGTTCTGTTGGGCTCTTGGTCAAAGATCACTTAAATTGGAGAACCAGTTTCTCCATTTTCTCCCACAGACGTATATATCTGTTGTTTCTTTAACACAGCCCTGTTTTCCTTACTGTACTTGTATAGTAGAAGAATCTAAAAAGAATAGTTTGAGTTTCTCAGCATATCTCTTCTGCATAAGCATCGTTTTGGCTGTTCTAGACCCTTTGCTTTCTATGTCCATTTCAGAATCAGCTTGGCATTGTCTACTGAAAAGCTTGCTGAGACCTGGACTGGTTTTGGGTTGAATCCACTCGGCAGAGTGGGCAAAGCTGATAGCAGTACTGGGCCTTCTTAACCATGAAACATAGTCCAACTCTGCATTTATTTAGATATTTTATCTCTGTTATGAGTGATTTGTAATTTTCTGCGAACTGATACCCTAACATTTTGTTGAATGTATAACTCAGTATGGCCTTTTTAGTGGCACAATGGTAATTGTCATTATTTAAAGCATTTTTGAAAGTTTTTACTTTACATGTTTAATACTAGCTCCTCTACAGAGAAGCTCCACATTCTGATGGAATGTAGTTAGAGACTGGAAGGCAGTTAGGTAGATATGAATACTGACTGGATATTGTAGACTTCCAGCAATATTTGAAGGGTGGTGATGCTCGTGTTTAACAAACAATTCTAAATTACTAATGCACACTGAGATATCTACAAATGCATTTGGCTTTGTTTTAAGTTATTTTCCACTGGGGGAGTGACTGTGTGAGCCGGGACTGGAGACTGCTTCAGATACCTGTGGGAACTGTGAGGATGGAATTTTTTGGTTTGGTACACTATTCATTCCTGATTGTTGAGATACATTGGCATAGTCAAAATAAAAAGTAAAAAAGGCAGAAATATGAGATCACAAATAGTAAAATAGGGCATAATTTGGATGGCCCCCACCCTCAATTCATTCCATGCATATCGTAGTCCAACCTGATTTTGCTCCCAGCTAGCTCTTGGTCGGCATCGACCCCTCACTCTGCACTCTGGCCCTTCTCACAACCTCCAGGTGGCTGAGATTTCCCATGACCTCATCTCTCCAAGCTCTGCTCTCCAGGCCACCTGTTAAAGTACAAGGATAGGCCGGCGCTGTGGCTCACTAAGCTAATCCTTCACCTGCGGCGCTGGCACTCCGGGTTCTAGTCCTGGTTGGGGCACCGGTTCTGTGCCAGTTGCTCTTCTTCCAGTCCAGCTCTCTGCTGTGGCCCGGGAGTGCAGTGGAGGATGGCCCAAGTGCTTGGGCCCTGCACCCGCATGGGAGACCAGGAGAAAGCACCTGGCTCCTGGCTCCGGATCAGTGCAATGCACTGGCCGTAGCAGCCATTTGGGGAGTAGACCAATAGATGGAAGACCTTTCTCTCTGTTTCTCTTTCTCACTGTCTAACTTTGCCTGTCAAAAAAAAATACTATAAGGATAACCCTGTCTCTCTAGGCCTGGCCTCTCCCCTCACCTCGGGGGTTTCCATTCTACATCACCCTAACACTCAGAGGCTCCTTCCCACCTGCCTACTCCAGGACCCTTCCTTCTGTCCCTGCACTCTTCCCACGACCACCTCCATTTCACACTCTAGGTCTCTGCTTCCATGCTGGCACCCAGGAGTCCCTTGTCCTGACGTCGACAGAAAGTCTCTTCCCCAGATCGACACAGGTCTCCCAGAGCACCTTGCTTTGGGCAGCATTGCTTTGCTTGCTGCTCTCATTCTCTATTAGTGAATGCTGTGGTCCCAACTGCCCCAGCTTGGGGCTTGGCACCCCATAGCTTCTGAGAACATGATGAATGCTGATCTTTGTGCTAGGA
Organism: Oryctolagus cuniculus; assembly: GCF_964237555.1. Taxonomy (NCBI): domain Eukaryota; kingdom Metazoa; phylum Chordata; class Mammalia; order Lagomorpha; family Leporidae; genus Oryctolagus; species Oryctolagus cuniculus. The sequence goes on along the minus strand of NC_091443.1, from coordinate 94,515,832 downwards.
GAGCTTTGGGTATATGGTGTTACCCACATCTTCCAGACCCTTGACTCTTTCCAAGACTCCCACAACTCTCCCAAGACCCCTAACCTCTCTGAGGAGTCCATTTATCTCCAGGGCACTAGCCTATCCCATAGCCCTTCTAACCCCTCTTCCACATATGACTGTAGCCTCGAGGTAGGAGGAATCTGTTCTTGGGCCTGGTGTCTGTGCTGGGCCAAGGTTCACAGAACCTGGACTCTCGGTCTTTATCTTGTTCATGTCTAGCAGCAATGTTGACTTCTTCCCTCACACCTGGGCAGTGATCCCCATGTCTATTTTGTGACACAGCTATAGGAAAGGAGAGGCTTGGGTGAGACAAGACCCCAGGGATGGAACAGGATGGGGTGGAGAACAGCCTGAGGTGTTTGGAACATGGAAGCCCTGGGTTCCATGGTGTCTTGGGAAAGGCTGGCTCTGCCTGGACTCTGGCCTCATCACCCACAGTTCCCGGGAGGCACGGGCTTCATTCCCAGTAGATTCACCCTTTTGGAGCACCAAGATGCCTCCCAACCCTGGACCTAGTGGTGACCCGAATAGTGACATCAGTTTCCCTCCCTAGAAGATGACCCTGCAGTGGATGGACAGGAAGACTTTAGGGTGAGAACACTTACCTCCAGCCATCTGAGAATCAGGCAGTGTGCTGCCTTGGAAATAGGCACTGCTTGCACCAACCATGCAGGAAGTTGTCATAAGGGGACCCTCAACCTCCTCCTCACCTTGCTATTACTCTGATATTTGTTCCAGTTCTTCAACATCTTTAGGCATTTCTAGAGTGTGAGTGTCATGGCTGGGAGAGGAGAGGGGATGGCATGAGTCCAGTTTCTGGTCTTTCTGCAGTGGCCCTTGGAGGCAGCATAGGAGCCCTAACATGACTGAACTTAAAGGAGTCAGACCCTGAGGCCCTAGATCTTCTAATTGGGTGAGTGTTGCCTTGTCTCCAAGGCAGAAAAAGCCAGCAGGACCCTACTTGTGAGGGGGGGAGGGGCTCTGGACTTGCCATCTGCTGCCTTTCCTGGGCAGAAGTCATCACCCTCTGCTAGAGCTTAGTGAAGATTATTCTGAGAAGGGCTGTGCTGCCCAGGAGTAGGTGAGCTCTGCCCTCACAGCAGCTGTTGCCTGAAGTGACCTTGACCTGAAGTGACAGGGTCTGGGTGCCTAGCCTGAGAACTGTTTGCTGCTGAGAGCCTTCACCCAGGTGCCCACCCATCCTGGCGCCTCCACATCCCTTGTCTACCTGCTTCTCCTGTATGCTTGAAATGCACCATGCCCCTTCCTTGTTGGCCCCAGAAACTGTGATAGTGACCACACAGGCTGTGGCCAATCCTTTGCTCTGTGTCCTGTCAGCTGCTCAGGCAAGATACCTCCCCCCTCCCCTACGTGGCTTGTAATACCTAAGTCATCCATCAATAAAGGTGGGTTTTTGATACATTTCCAGAAAAATCCCCTGGGGCACTGTTGCAGATGCTCTGCTGAGCCCACCTCCTAGTCTCTGTGCTTCTGTGCAGTCCTGGGATGATGGTGTGAACAGATTCAAGTCCTGCCCCCTCCACCACAGGTCCTCCTCTCAGCATGGAACCCAGGGCAAATAGGTCACTCTGAACTGCAAACCCGCTTGCCCTGCTCTCCCTGGGATGGGTCCCTGGGCAGCTTCTCAGCCTCTGATGTCACAGCCATGGCTCCTCCTAGGAGCCTTCTACAAGAGGCCTTTAGCCCAACCCTCTGGGACCCAGGGATTTGCTGGACACCTTGCTCTGGAATGTTGCTGAACTTGGGCTGGCTCCACCAGCGACAGGGAGGACCTGCAGGCTGCCCCCTCCCCTTGTGAATCCCTGAGCTCTCAGCACCTGCTGTACCTCAATTCTGTCCCTACCAGCCCCCTGAGTTGCTTGTGAATCACTCAGCTCTGGCCTAATGCTGACCAGGGAGAGCACTGTGATGGCAGCTGGGGACAAGTTCTCAAACAGGTAAACACTGTCTCACTTCAAGGGATGAGTTTCTGAAAATGACCCCACTCCTGGGACAAAATGGGGACAAAAGACTCGTTGCAAGATCCACAGCCTCCCTAGGGCCAGGCAGCTGCTCACTCCTTCTCTTCCCCATGCTCCACCTGTGGCCCTCCATGGTGACTCTGCAACCGGGGGAGTGGGGGTAGGGGAGGCCTGGTGAGAGGGCATGGACACTCAGGGACTGGTGGAACCAGGGCAGCCCCTTGGGGTTCTGTGAAGCAGATCCCCAACTCGCCGATATGCAGCCTTCAGTTCTGTAACTGCTCACACTCAGCAATGATGTGTGCTGCTTGCTGGACCAGCAAGACCTCCAGGTCCCACAGCTCCTTGAAGCTGAAAGGCAAAAATCCCACCATGACACAACCTCAAAGAACCACAGGGAACTGCTCCCCACAGCTCCTGTCCATCAGATCAGAGGAGGTGTCAGCCCCACAGGCAGTGAGTGCCTGATGCCCAGGTCCCAGAATGGTGAACTGTGCAGAGGACAGGGACATGGATAGGCCCACCCCACTTCCCTAGGATGGTCATTCTTCATCCTCCTTTGCCATCCAGCTTTCCTCCCATGACCATCACTGCACCTGTGCAGAAGGCTCCCACCCCACTCCCACCTGTGGGAACCACATGCCTGGTGGGTTCACAGATGGGCTCACCCCACACCTGAATTGAGTGCTCTGCATAGTGCCTGCCCAGACATCCGTGTCCTGACACAGGCTCACACCCAGGGCACACAGGCACCCATATTCCAGGGTCACTCTAAGGGAGCAACGACATGACTGTATCCACGCTCAGCACACAATGGGCATCACTGAAGACTCAGCCAGCATCACCCTCAGCAGCCGCCCAGAGAGCCCAGGGCCACGCACCTGGAAGCAGATGTCAAGTTGGCAGGACCTGCAGAGCTGGATCCATCCAGCTCTGCCAAACATGCCTCCTGTCTAGAAAATGAACCCCAGGTCCATCAGTTACTGGACACATGGAAAGAGGGGGTTTTGGGTTACTGGAAACACTGGTGGCCTCTAACTGCCACAGAACATGGAAAGAGAGGGTTCTGGGTAATGGTAGCTTTGTGGAGTTCTACCAGTCCTGTCCCAGTGGTGCCCTCACAGCTCACTAGGGACGAGTGTCAGCCTCCTCAACCTCAGAATAAGCACAACCCTATACTGGGGGCTGCTGTGGTCTTTGCAGGGCTGAGGAAAGAGGGAAGAACTGTGGCAAATGTGCCATGACCTAGCTCTGCCACCACCTTCTGTCAGCTGCTCGATAAATCCCAGCCTTCTGCAGGGCTCTCTACCTGTAACCTGTCCTCTTCCTCCAATACACCTCTGTTTTGCACCAATGTTTTATTATTATTATTAATTATTATTATTGTTGTTTTACATGCAAATAAGTGCAATGAGAAAAAGAAGGAGAGAGATTTTTCTAACCTCTGGTTTACTCCTCAAATGGCTGCAACAGCTAGGTCTCAGGCGTTCTGTACTCTTACATGGGTGGCAGGGACTCGAGAACATGGGTCATCCTCTGCTACCTTCCCAGTCACATTAGCTGGGAGCCGAACTGGAAGAGGAACAGCCAGGATTCAAACCATCCCTCCAGTATGGGATGCCCGTTTCCCAAGCAGTAGCTTAATCTGCTATGCCATTGCTACCCCTTGTAACAACTTTCAAAGCCTTGGCATTTTGAATTTCAGTTAGTGCAGTGAGTTTCCCCCACACACCTCACCCAGCTCCCTGAGTTCAGTCTGTGCCCACCCCTGCAGTAAGCAGGACTCCCAAGGCTACAAACTTCTGACACAGGACAGGTCTCAGCTCTGCTGATCCATTCTGTGTCCTCCCACTCTGCTCCTGTCCTGTTCCTCTGTGGTGCTGTCAGCACTGGTCACCAGAGAGTTTTCCCAGGATGACAGAGAAGGGAGCAGATGGCTGAGCATGGCCTTCTTTGTGTCCTGTGTCGGCCCCACCTAGTCTGTCTGTGGGAGGAACAGGGCCCCTGCCCTGGGTGCAGGTGAGGGGTTGAGAGATGAAACACTGTGATTTCAGCACAGATACTTGACATACATGCAGGTAATACTGAAGCCAATGCTGACAACAAGGGCTTGGCAAGTGTGGGGGAGGGGCAGGAGCACCCGGGAGAGCTGGGTGCTGGGGAGACCACCAGGGAATGCTGGGGATCCCTGTCACCAGTAGTAGCTCAGGCTCCTCTAATGTCATGCTCCTCCAGATCACCTCTGGCCCCTGCAGAAGTGTGAAGGACCTGGTGGGTTTTGTCCATCTTTGTGGGCTTGCTCCTGCTGCATTCCAGCAGCCTCTGCTCTTCCCAACAAAGCAGAGCCTGAACTTCACTCCCCTGTGGAGTGAGCATGTGTGTTTGTGTGTGTGTGTGTGTGTGTGTGTCTGTGTGTAAGCATATATGTATGTCCTAGCTGTGTGGGTTCTGCTCCAGAGTGAGCATACAAGTCCTTTCACTGTCACCAATGGCATGAGTCTGGCATCAGAGTTGCTGTGGGAAACCATGAGGGAAATGGCACAAAGCCAATAGAATAAGGAAGCTGGTATAAAGCCAAAAATATAAATATAAATATAAATATAAGTAAAATGAGGACTGTAAATGGTGAGTTGAAGCAGTATAGATTAAAAAACAACAACAACAAAAAAAGACGGGATATCTGGTTACAGTTATTCTTGAATCAAGCATAAAACCAAGACTGTAACTTGGTAAATATATACATATATCCAAAAGAAAATGTAACACACAAAATAAAAATGAAAAAACAGAATGGTGGGCTAGTATGGGAAAACAGTTTCCTAGCAACAGAACCAGTTTTATTCAGTTTGTGGCAGCCCAAACCAGCCAGTGAACAGTTGTCTAGCATTTATCTTTTTTTAAAGAAGTATCTCGGGCAAATCCATTTTTAAGAACTGTGAGTTCCCTTTGTACTAAAAAGGCTTAAATTTACAATTCCCTCATCAATGTACCTGTTGAATTGATCCCTTAATCATTATATAGTGCCCCTCTTAACAGTTTTTGGGTTAACGTTTATTTTGTTTGATATTAAGATGGCTATGCCAGCTTTTTTTTGTTTCTGTTGGCAAGGAATATCTTTTTCCAGCCTTTCACTTTAAGTCTGCATGCATATTTCTTGGAAAAATGTGTTTATTGTAAACAGCAAATAGATGGGTTATGTTCCTTAAACCATTCAGCCAGTCTGTGTCTTTTGACTGGCGAGTTGAGGCCATTAACGTTCAATGTGACTATTGATAAGTAGTAACTTTGCCCTGCCATTTTACCTAAGATATTCTTTAATATATGCTTTGAACTTCCTGTGATCTTTTACTGTGAGGTCTCCTTCCTTTACCTTCTGTCATATTGATGGCCATGTTTCTGTGTTCCTGTGTGTAACACATCTTTAAGCATCTTTTGCAAGGCTGGATGAGTGGCAACAAATTCTTTAAATTTCTGTTTGCTCTATGAAAGGTCTTTATTTCAGCTTCATTCACAAATGAGAGCTTTACAGGATGTAATATTCTGGGCTGGCAGTTTTTCTCTCTTAGTACCTGGGCTATATCTCACCATTGCCTCCTAGCCTGTAGGGTTTCTGCTGAGAATTCTGCTGTGAGTCTAATTGGAGCTCCTCTGAGAGTAATCTGACATTTCCTCTTGCACATTTTAGAATCTTTTCTTTCTGTTTCACTGTGGTGAGTTTAATTACAGCGTGTCGTGGTGAGGATCTCTTTTGGGCATGTTTATTAGAGGTTCTATGAGCTTCCTGTACTAGGATGTCTCTGTCCTTCTCCAAACCCAGGAAGTTTTCTGCTAGTATCTCATTAAAAAGGCCTTCTAATCCTTTCTCTCTCTTCATGCCTTCAGCAACTCCTAGAACCCAAAGGATGGTTTTTTTAAGAGTATCCTTTAGATTCCCAATAATATTTTTTAGATTTCTAATTTCCTCTTCTTTTCTTTGTTTTGACTATATACTCTGTTTTCTATGTCTGATATTCTCTCTTCTGCTCCATTACTCTGTTTTTAAGGCTCTCTAATGTGTTTGTCATTTGATCTTTTAAATTCTTCATTTCATTTTGATTTCTCTTCACTACCACAATTTCATTTTCTACTAGTTTCTTCACTTCATTTTGGTTCCTCCTTAAGATTTCATTTTCATGAGAGATTTTCATCTGTCAGTAAGGATTTGTGTATTTCCAGAATTTGTTTTTGAAAACTTCTGGATGTTCTTATCATAAATTTTTGAAATCTGCATCTTGCATTTCTTTTATCTCATCATTTTCATAATCTTGAATTGCGGGGTCTTTTTCATTTGGGGGCATCATAATGTCTTCCTTGTTCTTGTTTCCTCAGTTTCTGCATTTGTTTCATTGCATTTTGGAGATATTCTTAGGTTTCTTCTTTTTCTTTTTCTTTTTTTCCCTTGCTGTGGTGTTTTTCTCGTTATACTATGACTCTATATTAAGTGAACTGTCTGGTTTTGATGGATCCTTAGAGGCTTGTGATGGGTGTTGCCAGTGATCTCTGTTTGGTTCTTCAGGGTTAAGGGTGTGCTAAAGGTGACACACCCAGGTTAGGTGTGGTAAATCTCTCTCTTTATTCAGAAGGGAATAATTCCGCACAGTTTAATGGAATTGAAGGCTATCAGTGTCTGAACTCTGGTCCCTGTGGGTGTAATATTCATGTGTTCTGTCCCTAGGACCACACAAAGATCTGTGCAGTCCTCAGTGTAAGCTCAAATTCTTCTGCAATGTCTCCCACTGGGTTGCTAAGGTTACCGATTTTGTAGCGTCTCCTGAGAGCACTCACATCTCAGGTACTCTGTGAGCTCTCTCACACACCCTCAGTCCTTCTTTTTTCACAGTCTCAGTTCATTAGCTCCACACATTCACTGGGCCCTAACCTCCTGTTATTTCTCCCCACCAGAGTCAGGTTTTTCTGTTTGGCTGATGGCAGGCGCAGCTTTTACATATGTCCAAAATGTCACCTGCTCTTTGTCTTGCTCACCTTTGTAAGGTGAGTGAAGAGAGAGAATCATGTCCATACTAGTCCCTTCATATATATATATATATTTTTTTTTCTCTCTCCTCTAGTTAGCCTGGTGAACTTTCCCCCACGGGGTTTCAAGCCTCATTCCCTGTAGGCTCTTCCTCCCGCTTTCTCACCAGTGTCTCAGGCTACTGAGGTTTTGCCTCACCTCCCCTTCTAGCACTGGTGCGTATATTCTGTGGCTGGGATCCCAAGCCCTGGGAGCCCGTGACCTCTACGTAGGTCCACCATGTCCCATTAGTTCCAGAAGAGTTTCCTCTGCTGTTTTTTTCCTATCTTGTCCCTGAACTTGCAGTATCTCCACTTCCATTAAGCTGTCTTTTCCAAGACCAACAGTGTGCTCCCTCCCTATTCCACCATCTTGGAGCTCCTCCAAGAGAAAGTAATCATTTAATGAATGATTTAATTATTGGGAGGTCACAATTTTTCTGGCAACCACAGCAATCAGTTCAGAATTTCCTTTGGTAGAATAATTTACAGCAGTACAGTGTTTTAATCAAGTGTGGGTTTGGAGTCTGTCCTATATTTTGTGCATTCTAATAGTAATTATTAGATTATTCTGCCTTTGAGCATCTTAGCAAATATGAGTACTTTTTGTGAAAAATTTAGGGTTTTGGGTATTTTTTTTTTTGACAGGCAGAGTGGACAGTGAGAGAGAGAGACAGAGATAAAGGTCATCCTTTTTCATTAGTTCACCCCCCAATGGCCACTGCAGCCAGTGCATTACAGTCCGTGCACTGTGCTAATCTGAAGCCAGGAGCCAGGTGCTTCCTCCTGGTCTCCCATGCGGGTGCAGGGCCCAAGCACTTGGGCCATCCTCCACTGCACTCCTGGGCCACAGTAGAGAGCTGGCCTGGAAGAGGAGCAACAAGGACAGAATCTGGCACCCTGACCAGGGCCAGAACCCAGTGTGCCAGTTCTGCAGGCGGAGGAGTAGCCTATTGAACCGTGGTGCCAGCCGGGCACCAGTTCTAATCCTGGGTGCTCCTCTTCTGAGCCAGCTCTCTGCTATGGCCTGGTAAAGCACTAGAATATGGCCCAAGTGCTTGGGCCCCTGCACCCATGTGGGAGCCCCTGAGGAAGCTCCTGGCTCCTACCTTTAGAGAGGTGCAACTCCGGCCATTGCAGCCATCTGGAGAGTGAACCAGCAGAAGGAATACCTTTCTCTCTGCCTCTACCTCTCTCTGTAACTCTGTCTTTTAAATAAATAAAATAAATCTTTAAAAAATGTTTCATTTTATACTATGATAAATTATATATAACATAAAATATACTTTCCCATTTTAAGTATACATTTCACGGGTATTAAATATATTCATGATGTTGCACAAGTATAACCACTATCCATCTAAATAACATTTTTTTGTGTAATGGAAAGTATACATTTAAAGGAACTTCGTAATTTTTTTTCTGAGAAAATAGAAAATCCATTGCCAATGAGACATAAATTCTTTAAAAATTTAGAGAAATACATGAATAGACTTGTTATCATAGGATAATTATGCTAATTATAGTATTATTTGAAATAAGTGCAGACACCAGCATCATTGTGCATCAGCAGAAGCCACTTCCTGCAATGCCAGCATCCTATATCAGAGTGCAGGTTCAAGTCTCAGATGCTGCTCTAAGAATCCAGCACTCTGCTTAAATGTTCCTGGGAAGTCAGCAGAGGATGGCCCAAGGATTTGTTCCCTGACACCAATGGAGAGCTCTGGATGGAGCTCCATGATCCTAACTTCAACCTGGACTATGACCAGCCATTGTAGCCACTTGGTGATTAAACCAGCCATTTGGCAAGTGAACCAGAAGATGGAAGATATATATCCTTTTCAAAAAATAACACATAAAACACTGAATACTAGCTATTTATGAAAAGTAATTCATGTTGTTTTAAGGAAACATGCATTCAAATAATAAGACATAAAGTGTTAGTATGATTATCTTTCAAAAGTAAACATATGAAAATATAAGTGCTTTACAAGGGTACAAAAAGCAGGAAATTGCATTCATTACTTATAATAAAGCATAGTTGGACAGAAACTTACCAAGTTTTCTTGCCAGCCTTAGAATCACTATATAATGCAGCATATGCCTCCTCATTCCTACATATTTATTAGCTGGTATGAAAATGTATGTCCACATATAAATCAACGTGATTGCTGGCATTGTGTCACCATGCCTCAAGCTGTCACCTGCGATGCAATGCCACCCACAATATAGGTACCAGTTTGACTCCCAGCTGCTAGACTTCTGATCCAGTTCTCTGCTGATAGCTTGGGGAATGGCTCCAATGACTAGTCCTCTACCACCCATATGGAAGACCTGGAAGAAGGTAACTGGCTCCTGGCTTTAGTTTGGCCCAGCCCTGCTGTTGTGGCTACCTGGGGAGTGAACCAGCTGATGGAGGATCTCTCTGCTCTCCCTCTCTCTCTCTAACTGTGACATTCAAATAAATAAATAATCTTTAAATAAAGTTTTGTTCACAATTCTATATTTTGTATGAAACAAACCACTTTTCAGTAGTTAAATATATATTCAAATTGCCATTGTAGATGTAGAATCTTAAGAAATAAAAACAGAAACTATTAAATGCATAGTACAATCTAAAACTCTTTTCCTTCTTTAAAAACAAAATTAAGAATGAAGATGGTAGTTTTGCCAATATTTACTCTATTTTTTGTATACTTTTTAAAGTGTATAAGAGAAATTAATTTGAGAACACAATACTAAAGGTTCTGTAGTCGGAGGAGCTTTAGAGACATAAAGAAGATAAGTCACAGTAAGAGGTATGAAAACAAATGAAAGAAGAGGTAACATCAGACAGACAGAGAAGTATCCAAATGTTGCCATGAGTTTGAAGTACAGGCAATTAAGACACTCCAGTGTAACAACACTATCACTCTGGTGAGGGGATGTAGACATGGGAATATCATGAACACATTCAGAGGGGCTGGATAGCATTAAGTATCGACAAAGGGTGCAAATAAAAAGAAGACACTCAAGGAAAAATGAGGTGGAGGCACAGTGTATGGTGGAGATTCATTAAGATGGCACATGATACAGGCACAAGGAGTACTGACAGTGAAAGCTAACACGGATGATAGAGATTTTATAAATTAAAACACATAAGGGAAAACATGAGTCATAGTCATATGAGGGAACATATGGTTTCCAGATACAGGGATGAACACACATGAAGACTGAAATGGCTGCAAACATGAGGTAGATACACAGGCCTGTTTAGAAATGCATAAGGAAATAAAGGGAATGAATATAAATAGTATTTATCTAATTTACATCTTTAAGTGAATATGCTTTAATGCTGAAGGTAGGAAAATCATAATAGCAGAAATCAGTGAAATTCTGGAAGTCACCAAAGCACTACAGAAACAAATAAGCATAACATTTATTTTAAATCATAATAAGATGATTAATATTCCATTAGTAAAAAGTGATTAAAGAAAAAGGAAACATAAGTAACCAATGTCAGGAAATTGAAACAGAAGCATTCTTTACAGAGCTTGGAGAAATCCTCAAGCTCTTAAGAGAATTTTGTATGAGTCTTAGTAATAAAACTTTGACTACATAGCTCAAAGTCCACGTTATTTTGAAAACTAGTTCCCCAACATACAAATACACCACAAAGTTACAAAACTCCTTTGTAAACTAAAGAAGCTGAGGCAATTTTTGTAAAGCCAAACAATCTAAAGAAGAAATTCCACAAGTAAAATTTCATGTCCAGACTTATGGAATTCTTTCAAGTCTTTAAGCTTCTCAAGCTCATGCCAAGTAGAAATAAACAGTGAATATTTTTAAATTTCCTTTAGGAAGTCAGTATAGCACAAATTGGAGCAGGATATTAAATAATGAAATTAAAGAGCACCTTTCATAAATATATATATATATATATATATATATTCTAAAAATCCTTTGTATGAATAAAACCATATATGAAATCCTAGTAGATCAATTAATAGAGACATGAAAAAATCATGTAAAACACCCAGGTAGGTGAATAATACAAGGAACTACATAATAATTAACATAAAATGTAAACAGGTGTTTAATAAAATTCAACATCCCACCATAAAAAAACAACTATCAGAAAAAATAATCAAAACAAGATTTCCTTATACGTATCAAGATAGCCTTAAAAAACTTACAACTACTTAACACAGGGTCATAGAAAACTATCTCCTGGGCTGGCGCCGCGGCTCACTAGGCTAATCCTCCGCCTAGCGGCGCCGGTACACCAGGTTCTAGTCCCGGTCGGGGTGCCGGATTCTGTCCCGGTTGCCCCTCTTCCAGGCCAGCTCTCTGCTGTGGCCAGGGAGTGCAGTGGAGGATGGCCCAGGTGCTTGGGCCCTGCACCCCATGGGAGACCAGGAAAAGCACCTGGCTCCTGGCTCCTACCATCGGATCAGCACGGTGCGCCTTCCGCAGCGCGCCGGCCACAGCGCGCCTGCTGCGGCGGCCATTGGAGGGTGAATCAACGGCAAAGGAAGACCTTTCTCTCTGTCTCTCTCTCTCACTGTCCACTCTGCCTGTCAAAAAAAAAAAAAAAACTATCTCCTCCTTCCAATCCCAGACAAAGCTGCCTCCTCTCATCATCTCTATAATTATACTATAGCTGTAGTCAGGGAAGTGAAATAACTAAAAGGATATATCAGGTATAAGAATCAAATTTAAGCAGAACTCCCAGTATATGTAGATGACACAATTATATATACAGAGATTACTCAGCATAATCCAAAAACAAGTACAAACCAGTAAGTGAATTTAGCAAGATTTCTGAGTAGAAGATAATCAACTGTATTGAGTTGCTAAGTACAAGGTGCAAACAGAAACAACTGATGGGCAAAAAGCAGACTATGAAATGCATTTTTACAAAGAAAATTAATGAAAACTGATTTAATTACATAATATATTTTAAAGCTGTTTCAGTTATTTTATTTTTACATAAGGTGAACAAATATCACGCATTTTTTATATTCAGATTTAGGAGTATACTGATAATTTCCACCTGACACTCGCTCACAGCCACTCTCTTACTCTCCCTCCTTGTTCTTTTCTTTTTTCTCTTACAGTGAGCTACTTTCAGCTTATTTTATAATCATAAGCTTAGCTCTCCACTAAGTAGAGAATTCAACAAACGGTACGATGAGTAAACCACCGTTGTGCAATAATGGAAACAAGGAATGTAAACATAATCAGATCTCAAAATATCAGTTTTCCCTGATCTGTGGTAACTGAGTACAAAAAATGTAATGTAGTTGACCCTGTTTTCAACAGAAATAATGAGAGGAATACAAAGAAAACAGAAAGTATGTTATATTCAAATATAAATGATAGAAATTATACATGAAGTATTGCAGATATTATACTGGAATCACTTGTGTTTCATTGGCATATGTGCCAGTTTTTAAGCTAGCATCATGATGTCCTGCATACTATGATTTTGCTTTGTATTTTTTGTTTTTTTTTTTCACCACAAATATTTTAAGTAAGTTACACAAACTATGCATTACATAAATACAAATTTAGGAACATATTGATTCTCCCTACCTTATACTCCCTCCCACCTTCTCCAATTCTCATTATTGTTTTTACTAAGATCAATTTTGTTTTCTTCTTAATTATAAAATTTTATTTAAATTATACAAGTTTCATGTCCTTCTATATGCAGATTTAGGAACATGGTGATACTTCCCCCACTACCCTATCTATTGTGAGTTAACTTTATGCACATAAGATTTAAGAGGTGCAAAATTATTCCTCAATCCAATAGAGTTTTTCAAAGATCCAACAGAAAAATGTTCTGAGAATAATTAAAAACAATTACAAACAACCCCACAAATACCCCAAACTCAATCAACAGACAGTTAATTGTAACTCATCTGAGGTAGGTTATTAGAGGCTCGAGATCCCAGAACTCCTGCAGGAACACAAAGGCAGTAGCAACTGCAGCTGCCAGTAGAGTCAGGGCCCTGGACTACTAGGCTCCAGCCCCGAGTCCCAGCGATTCCTCTCAATCTGCTAATTTGGTGCAATTACAAGTGATTACCTCCCCTGCTATGGATGATGCTGATTGGCCATGGCTCTGTGTTGGCAGACATACTCATAGGCTTTACAAACTGTCCGATCAGGTGCATGGGTAGCAATAACACATAATGGCCCAAGATCTTCATGTCACAATCATATCCATGCTATACTGACAAGAGGGGCCTGTTGTTCAGGCTCTGCTACCATGTGAAGAGGAATCCAAACACCTTGGAAACCAGACATGGTGAGTATGGGGGCCCAGTTGTCCCATGAAGAGGTAGGTGGGGTGGGCAGACCAACTTGAACTGGCTGAGGGGCATCTGGACTTCTCCATGATCAGCTCTGGAATTTGGGGACTTTAGTCTGCCACTGGGGTAGCTTTTCTGTGCCCCCTGCACCTGCTGGGTGAGGACAAGGCCAGCCGAAGAACTCCTGGTGACCTGCCCCTTCTCCACGCATAGTAACTTCAGCTTAGTCCTGGTGGCCTCAGCAGCTTTGTGTCCAATGATCTCTACCTGATTTAACTGCATGGAGCCTCCAGTGCAATTTTGTTTGAGACAGCAAGAGGAGACTTCATTGCTAAATTTCTGCTACCAGCCTCCTATCTTGTGAATGCTCGTAACACCAAGCATGATGCTACCAACAAGGTGTTCATGAGCGCTCTTTATTAGTTTGAGAAAGTTTCCTTCAATGCCAAGTTGTCATGAATGTCAGAGTGCATCAAGTGCATTTTCTGTATTTGTTCATAGGATTAGGAGTCATTTGACTTTATTAAGTAACTATTGGCACTCATTGATTATTGAGTATTAAGATAAATTTGCATTCCTCTGATAACTTAGTCATTCTCCATGATTATGTATTTTTATATGTTGTATTTGTTTCCTGTAGCAGTTTAACAAAGAATTTCGTGTATTAAAATATAAAATATATTCTTAGAGTTCTAGAGTTCAGAAGTCCAAGCTCTGTATCACTAGGTGAAAATCAAGATGCTAATAGGCACCCCCCAGGGTTGCTAGTGGAGCAACCATTTCCTTGTGCTTCTGGTGTGGCTGGTGTTACTGGGCACTTGGTCAAATTACTACAAACTTCCAGGCCAAGATCTCCAAAAATTTCGCTTCTCTGTCTTCATAACCCCTTCTTGTCCATCCTCACTGAATCTATCTCTGGGCTCTTTACATAAGGAAACTGTGGTGGCAAGATATGCCTGTGTCATACAAGATGTCCTCTCTAGCTTAAAATCTTTCATTAAATCACATATGCAGAAATCTATTTTCCTCTGTAATGAAACATTTACAGACAAAAGGGATTAGGACCTGGTGTTTTTTGAGCCCATTGTAAGCATACAATTCGTGAGATTTAATTTAGTTTGTCAACATTATTTGAGGATCATTTGTATATGCATGAGCTATATTTTTCTGTTGTTATTTGAAAGGCTTATTTAAAAGACTGATTGGGGAGGGTAGGAAAGACAACTTTCATTCACTACTCTAATGCCTGCAACAGGTGGTGTTGGGCCAGGCCAAACCAGGAGACAGAAAATGCATCTGGATTTCCCATATAGCAGGCAGGATCCCAAGCATTTGGGCATTCATCTGATGTCTCTTAGATGCATTAGAATGAAACTGGATCAGAAGCCTAGAGAAATTTGAACTGCATACTCCAAAATGGGATGTGGGGATGCCAAGTGGGAGCTTAACTTGATGTACCACAACACTTTCCCAGGTTTTATGTATTATTATAATTTATAATGTATTCATTATATATCTTCATTATATGTTATATAATATATACTTACTCTATATTATGCATTTAATACATTTAATATATAGTCTGTGATAATATAATCTATTAATATATTAGAATACATTTATATTATAATATGATATAATTATATTATACATATATGTATACTTTTTGTATCAGTGAAACACTGGTCTTGTAGAATGAGTTGGTAAATATATTTTAGGGAGAGTTTACAATATATTAGCATTATTTCTTGAAATATTTGAGAGAATTCAGTAGGCAAACTGTGTGACTACTTTGGGCAATGTTTTAAATTAGTGATATAAGTTATTCTTTTTTTACAGCCCTAGGATACTAATATTCTTAGTTTCTTGAATCATTATGATAGTTTATATTTTTCTAGCAATGTATCTATATTATAAAAATTTCTGTTGTCATAGGGTGATTCATAGAACTACAAATATTCCTATAAACTTCTGTGAAGATTAGTGTAATAGGCCCTCTTCATTTCTTAATTTGTGATGTGTCTTTTGTTTTGTCTGCAATAGTGTAGCAAAGGTCTGCTCATCTTATTGACCTTGGAAAATAATCAAGTTTTGATTGCACTGATTGTCACTATTGCTTGGTGCATCATATTTATAGAGGCCTTTGGAAAACTGAATTATTTTTGTTAGACATCCATATCATAGAACTAGTTTGGGTTCAGGCTATTCTACTTCCAATCCAACTCCCTGATAATGCACCTGGAAATGCAGTGGAAGATGGCCCAATACTTGGAACCCCTGCCACCCTCATTGGAGACCTGGATAAAGTTTCTGCCTCCTGGCTTTAGCCTAGCTTGAATCCAGCCATTTTGGTCATTCGGAGAGTGAATCAGAAAATGTGAATTCTCTTTCTATCTCGCTCTTTCTTTCTCTCTTTCTCACTCTACCTTTCAAATCAAATACATAATTTTTTTTTTGATAGGCAGAGTGGACAGTGAGAGAGACAGAAAGAAAGGTCTTCCTTTTGCTGTTGGTTCACCCTCCAATGGCCGCCATGGCCGGCACGCTGCGGCTGGCGCATCGCACTGATCCAAAGCCAGGAGCCAGGTGGAAGCACCTGGTCTCCCATGTGGATGCAGGGCCCAAACACTTGGGCCATCCTCCACTGCACTCCCAGGCCATAGCAGAGGGCTGGCCTGGAAGAGGGGCGACTGGGACAGAATCCGGCGCCCTGACCGGGACTAGAACCCGGTGTGTGCAAGGCAGTGGATTAGCCTACTGAGCCACGGCGCCGGCCCAAATACATAATCTTTTAAAAAAAGGACTAACGTGAACATGTATAATCTCATTTAATTATTTGTTCAGATTCAGCCATTTAGGTTTCCAAATTACAATCTAAAATACTTATATGTGAATATCTCTTTAAAATTCTATTTTTTGAAAAGAGTAATTGTAAAAAGGACCACCGTATTAGCTATGTAACAGAAATATAAATATGATTAAATGTTATGCTAATTGAAAAAGGCCTGCTAAAAGAGAAAAGTAATGTAAGATCATTTCTAAAACTGTTTGACTCACATATATCAATATAAACAAATGTGTATTTGAAAACATATATTAGTAGTGCAAAAGCTTAAGGAGAAACATTCATCCTTATGAATTAAGAGGATTTGTAAGGCCAATGAAATCAGTAGGCAAACACACACACACAAACATTGTTACTTATAAGAAATAATACACCTTTCTGAGTGCAGAATCACAACCACCAGCAGATGATGCTTTGAGGAAGACATTAGAGTCTTATGAAATCCTTAGTGGTCTAGTTCATAATACAGACCATTATCATATTAGCAGACTCTTATAAATGTAAAGCGGTCATATAATGAGCACTGACAATGTGTGACTTCCATTTTTCTCAGGCTTTGCCTAGGGTATCATAGTAGTATTCTAATGAGTCTACATAAGATACCAACAACTGTAGTTCCAGAGACTGATAAAATGTTTGAGGTTTTAGCAGTTTACATCCAAAAATGTAATGTGCTGGGGACTTTATGGAGATAGCTTTTGAAAACTGTATCATTTACAAATTGAAGAACATTATAGATAACATATGAAAGATTTTCAAGTAAATTAATATAGGGTTAGTATTGGTAAAGCAGGGTAAGCCACCACTTTGGATATCGGCTATCCCATATTGAAGAGTGCCAGGAAGAATCCCACCTCTGCTTATGATCCAAGTTCTTGTTAACATGACCCTTGGGAGACAGCAGGTGATGACTGAAGTACATGACTGGTTGGATGGAATTTCTTGTTCTTGGGTTCAGTTTCAGCCAGCTCTTGCTGTTGAAAGCACTTGAAGAATGAATCAGCAAATAGAATCTCGCTCTCTCTCTCTCTGTCTTTCCCCTTGCTCATTCAAATAAATAAATCACAAAAAAGAATTTTCATATATTATCTGAAGATGAATAATATAGTTATAAATGCCTAGTCTAATTTTCCAAACAATATTGGTTTCTCATGTCAAATCAACAGCTCATCAAAAATCGTTTATTTTTGGAAGTCTTTGGAAAATACAATATAACAAATTATTTTTTTTTTACTTTTATTTAATGAATATAAATTTCCAAAGTACAGCTTATGGATTACAATGGCTTCCCCCCCATAACGTCCCTCCCACCCGCAACCCTCCCCTTTCCCACTCCCTCTCCCCTTCCATTCACATGAGGATTCATTTTTGATTCTCTTTACATACAGAAGATCAGTTTAGCATGCACCAAGTAAAGATTTCAACAGTTTGCTCCCACACAGCAACATAAAGTGAAAAATAATAGATGATTTTTTAAATGATGATGAAATCAGATCAGACCTATTGTCATGTTTAATCCCAGTGAGAGTCAAGTTGGGAATTGATAATTTCTTCTTCTTCTTCTTCTTCTTCTTCTTCTTCTTCTTCTTCTTCTTCTTCTTCTTCTTTTTTTTTTTTTACAGAAGATCAGTTTAGTATACCTTAAGTAAAGATTTCAACAGTTTGCACCCCCATAGAAACACAAAGTGAAATATACTGTTTGAGTACTCGTTATAGCACTAAGTCTCAATGTACAGCACATTAAGGACAGAGATCCTACATGAGGAGTAAGTGCACAGTGACTCCTGTTGTTGACTTTACAAATTGACACTCCTGTTTATGGCATCAGTAATCTCCCTATGCACCAGTCATGAGTTTCCAAGGCTATGGAAGCCCCTTGAGTTCTCCGACTCTTATCTTGCTTAGACAAGGTCATAGTCAAAGTGGAGGTTCTCTCCTCCCTTCAGAGAAAGGTACCTCCTTCTTTGAAGACCTGTTCTTTCCACTGGGATCTCACTCACAGAGATCTTTCATTTGTTTTTTTTGTTTGTTTTTTTTTTTGCCAGAGTGTCTTGGCTTTCCATGCCTGAAATACTCTCATGGGCTTTTCAGCCAGATCGGAATGCCTTTAGGGCTGATTCTGAGGCCAGAGTCCTGTTTAGGACAGCCGCCATTCTCTGAGTCTGCTGAGTATCTCGCTTCCCATGTTGGATCACTCTCCCCTTTATGTATTCTATCGGTTAGTGTTAGCAGGTACTAGACTTGTTTATGTGCTCCCTTTGACTCTTAGTCCTTTCATTATGATCAATTGTGAACTGAAATTGATCACTTGGACTAGTGAGATGGCATTGGTACATGCCACCTTGATGGGATTGAATTGGAGTCCCCTGGTATGTTTCTAACTCTACCATTTGGGGCAAGTCAGCTTGAGCATGTCCCAAATTGTACATCTCTTCCCTCTCTTATTCCCACTCTTATGTTTAACAGGGATCACATTTCAGTTAAATTTCAACACTTAAGAATAACTGTGTATTAATTACAGAATTAAACCAGTCATATTAAGTAGAACAGACAAAAAAACTACTAAGAGGGATAATGTATTAATTTTAATGAGTAAAATGACAGTGTGAATCCTTAAAAATAATTTTTATGATTGCTATAATTTTTATTGGATCATTACTTTACCTTAATGTCTACCGTCAAGTATCATCAATTTGCTGTCATCAAATTTCCAGAATCAACAAACTGGCATATGTTCATCTAGATAAGCATGAAAGCTAGCTTTGAACCCAAGGATGAAATAAATTGATGTTCTTATAAAATGTGAAGGATTTTTAAGAAATCTTCAAAACAAAATAAATGAAGGTAGATATAAATTAAAGTATTTATTTTAAAGGGAAATTAAATCTCAACAAATATAAAACATTAAAAGTACTGATAAGATTTTTGATGAGAAATTCTATGCAACATTATTTATTGGTTAACCTGTAATGGAGAATGCAAATGGATAAATTTCAGTGGTAAAAATGAAGACCTTTTCTTTGCTTTATATAACTATATATAACCATAGTAATCATATACTTATTTTATAAATATTTATTTATTTATTTGAAAGAATTACACAGAGAGAAGTTGAGAGGCCGAGAGAGAAACAGCGAGAGGGAGAGAAAGAGCATGAGAGAGAGAGAGAAAGAGGGAATCTTCCATCCACTGGTTCACTCCCCAAATAGCCCCAAAGGCCGAGGTGCTCTTATTCATAGCCTGTGGTACAGGGGTCCAAACACTTGGGCCATCTTCTACTGCTTTCCTACGATATTAGTAGGGAGCTGTATCTTAAGTGGAGCAGTGGCGACTTCAATGATACCCATATGGGATGCTGGCACTGCTGGCGGTGGCTTTATCTGCTACTCCACAGTGCCGGTCACAATCATATATTTAATACTCTTTATAAGTCACGGGTATGCATTTTCAAGCACTGAAAATGCTGAACACAGTTTTACTGTTTATACTTCTAACATAAATTTTTCCCTTTCATTCTATGGCTAACAGAACAGTTTGTATACAATAAATAGGCTTCTACATATTTTATGAAGTTATCTGAATGTCTCATATGTAGGTGACAGGAAAGCTGACAGTTTTTAGCTCTTATCCTGAATTTTACAGCTGAGGCAACTAGTCCACATTCCGGCTCTTAATCAAGACAGAGAAATGCAATCTATTCAAAGATTGGCACAACAATATTCAGAGTAACTAATTGCAATTACCATATACTAGACATAAGTCACGTGTCCATCAACACTAGGTAATTAAAACTTATTATGTTTTATCCATAGAATAAGAATATTTTAGCACCAAAATGGAATGAAGTATTGATACATTGCAACAACGTGTCTGCATCACAAGTAATTATGTTGACTGAGAAACAAGCCAGGGATAAAATAGACTACACTTCATAGAATTTATTTTTAGAATTCTATAAAATGCAAACTTATCTGTAGTGATGAGAAGCAGATTATTGATTAAGTGAATGTGGAAAAGGAGTGTGAGGGATTACAAGTTATAAAATAACTTGGAGTTCATAGCTTTGTTCATTATATTGTGGCCATGGTTTGCATTAATAGCTGCACATATACATCAAAAGTATATTGTATGCATTTGTTTTTGTTTTTGTTTTTTTATTTATATAAGATGAAAACATTTCGTGTGTTTATAAACATCAATATGTATATATTCATGTTTCACAGAAAAATGATATTTGCACACTATCCTCCCTCATGCCCATTCTCCCATACACCCTCCTCCTTCTTTTCTTACTTTTAAGTTTTACAATGACATACATGCAATTTCTTTTACATTCACAAGCTTAACCCTCCACTAAATGAAGAATTCATAAGTGGTAACTAGCAAAAACTGTGTCCCTCTACAGTATAGATAAAGGTACTATATAATAATGTCAAAATATTAATTTTACTCATATACATTACATTTTTGTGCTCTGTATATTAATTACCACAAATCATGCAAAACATGGTATTTGCATTTGGGACTGGCTTATTTCACTAAGCATAATGCTTTCTTTTTGCACCCAGTTTTTTGCAAAAGACGGGTTTTGTTCTTTTTTATGGCTAAGTAGCATCCCATAGTATATATATATGTTTTCTTTATTCAGGCATCTGTTGGTAGACATCTGGGTTGATTCCGTCTCTTACCTATTGTATGTTGGGCTGCATAAACTTGACATTACAGATAACACTTTCTTATACTGACCTCATTTCACTTGGTTAAATTTCCAGGAGTGGTATGGCTAGGTCATATGGTAGATTTATTTTCAGATTTTTGATGACCCTTTGTACCGTCTTTCATAATGGTTGTACTAGTTTATATTCCCACCAACAGTGTATAGGGTAACTTTTTCATCACCTCCTCAGCAACATTTATTTTAATTTTTGTTTTTGAGTTGGTGATAGTTACTTTTTGAAACCTTATTGTGGTTTTTAGTTTGCATTTCTGTGATAGCTACTAATCCTGAGCATTTTTCATGTGCCTGTTGGCCACTTGATTTTCATCTTTTAAAAATGCCTGTTGATGTCCTATGCCCATTTCTTGACTGGATTTTTTGTTTTTGTGTTGTAGAATTTCTTGAACAGTTTGTTGATTCTGGATATTCATTCTTTATCAGTTACCTGACTTGCAAATATCGTTTCCCATTTTGTCAGTTGCCTCTTCAATTTGTTGAGTGTTTCCTTTGCAGTGTAGAAGCTTGATGTAATCCTATTTGTCTATTTTAACTTGTATTGCCAGGGATTCTGGGATTCCATATGCCTGGCTCATGAATCAGCACAGTTCCGGCTGTTGCAGCCAACTGGGGACTGAACCAATGGATGGAAGACCTCTATCTCTCTTTGCCTCTCCTTTCTCTCTCAGTGTAAGTCTGATTTTCAAATAAATAAATAAATAAATACATCTATCTTTAAAAAATTTAGCTTGATGGCATTAAATATGAAAAATGCAATTATATTTCTAGAAAACAAGAGAAATGAAATGCTATAGATTTTTCATAGAATTTTGGACTCTTCAAGTATGTCTGAGTACAGATTTGTACCTGTTAGGTTATAGTGAAACAGGAATTTCATATTTCCCATAACATGAAGACAGACAAACAAAAGAATATATTTTGATGTCTTCACCATTTTTTCTGATTATGGTTGAAAGCTGTTTCTCTCATCTCCTTTATTTTTTTATCAAAAGCAGAAGAACCATAAATCTTTAATGAAATGTATATCTTTAATGATATATATATATATATATATATATCATATATCTTTAATGATATGCTTTTCAGCATGTATTAAGTTGTTCATTAACAGTCAGGGCTATGCTGATCAAGTCACCATTTCTCATAGTGTCCATTTCACTTCAGGAGGTTTCCTTTTTGGTGTTTAGTCAGTTGTCACCCATCAGGGAGAACATATGGGATTTGTCCCTTTGGGACTGGCTTACTTCACTCAGCATGATGTGTTCCAGATTCCTCCACTTTGTTGCAAATGACTGGATTTCGTTGTTTCTTACTGTGGTATAGTATTCTAAAGAGTACATATCCCATAATTTCTTTATCCAGTCTACCGTTGATGGGCATTTAGGTTGGTTCCAGGTCTTGGCTATTGTGAATTGTGCTGCAATAAACAATAGGGTGCAGACCGCTTTTTTGTTTGCCAATTTAAATTCCTTTGGGTAAATTCCAAGGAGTGGGATGGCTGGGTCGAACGGTAGGGCTATATTCAGGTTTCTGAGGAATCTCCAGACTGACTTCCATAGTGGCTTGACCAGTTTGCATTCCCACCAACAGTGGGTTAGTGTCCCCTTTTCCCCACATCCTCGCCAGCATCTGTTGTTGGTAGATTTCTGTATGTGAGCCATTCTAACCGGGGTGAGGTGAAACCTCATTGTGGTTTTGATTTGCATTTCCCTGATTGCTAGTGACCTTGAACATTTTTTCATGTGCCTGTTGGCCATTTGGATTTCCTCTTTTGAAAAATGTCTATTGAGGTTCTTGGCCCATCTTTTAAGTGGGTTGTTGGTTTTGTTTTAGTGGAGTTTCTTGATCTCTTTGTAGATTCTGGTTATTAACCCTTCATCTGTTGCATAGTTTGCAAATATTTTTTCCCATTCTGTCGGTTGTCTCTTCACTCTCCTGACTGTTTCTTTTGCAGTACAGAAACTTCTCAATTTGAGGCAATCCCAATAGTTGATTTTGACTTTGACTGCCTGTGCTTCCCGGGTCTTTTCCAGAAATTCTTTGCCTGTGCCAATATCTTGAAGGGTTCCTCCAATGTTCTCTAATAACTTGATGGTGTCAGGACATAGATTTAGGTCTTTAATCCACGTTGAGTGGATTTTTGTGTAAGGTGTAAGGTAGGGGTCTTGCTTCATGCTTCTGCACGTGGAAATCCAGTTTTCCCAGCACCATTTATTGAATAGACTGTCCTTGCTCCAGCAATTGGTTTTAGATCCTTGATCGAATATAAGTTGGTTGTAGATGTTTGGGTTGATTTCTGGTGTTTCAATTCTGTTCCATTGGTCTATCCATCTGTTTCTGTACCAGTACCATGCTGTTTTGATTACAACTGCCCTGTAGTATGTCCTGAAATCTGGTATTGAGATGCCTCTGGCTTTTTGTTGTACAAGATTGCTTTAGCTATTCGAGGTCTCTTGTGCCTCCATATAAATTTCAGCACCCTTTTTTCCAGATCTGAGAAGAAGGTCTTCGGTATCTTGATTGGTATTGCATTGAATCTATAAATTGCTTTTGGGAGAATGGACATTTTGATGATATTGATTCTTCCAATCCATGAGCATGGAAGATTTTTCCATTTCTTGGTATCCTCTTCTAGTTCTTTCTTTAAGGTTTTGTAATTTTCATCGTAGAGATCTTTAATGTCCTTGGTTAAGTTTATTCCAAGGTATTTGATTGTTTTTGTAGCTATTGTGAATGGGATTGATCTTAGCAGTTCTCCCTCAGCCATGGCATTGTCTGTGTATACAAAGGCTGTTGATTTTTGTGCATTGATTTTATACCCTGCTACTTTGCCAAAATCTTCTATGAGTTCCAACAGTCTCTTAGTAGAGTTCTTTGGGTTCCCTAAATAAAGAATCATATCATCTGCAAAGAGGGATATTTTGAGTTCTTCCTTCCCAATTTGTATCCCTTTAATTTCTTTTTCTTGCCTAATAGCTCTGGCTAGAACTTCCAGAACTATATTGAATAGCAGTGGTGAGAGTGGACATCCCTGTCTGGTACCAGATCTCAGTGGAAATGCTTCCAACTTTTCCCCATTCAATAGTATGTTGGCTGTGGGTTTTTCATTGATTGCTTTGATTGTATTGAGGAATGTTTCTTCCAAACCTAGTTTGCTTACAGTTTTCATCATGAACGGTTGTTGTATTTTATCAAATGCTTTCTCGGCATCTGGAGGTAGTTAGCAGGCAAATGATTTACCCACAGGAGCCAGAGATCGGAAGCTCTTTCCCAAGGACCTTGTAGTATTTTCTGATGATTCTTTTTATTTCTTTGGTGTCTGTTGTTACATTTCCTTTTTCATCTCTGATTTTATTGATTTGGGTCTTTTCTCTTCTTTTTTTAGTTAGTTGGGCCAATGGGGTGTCATTTTGTTTATTTTTTCAAAAAACTGGCTCCTCATTTGGCTGATTTTTTGTAATTTTTTTTGGACCTGTTGAGCAATTCTATGTCTTCTTATGAGAAATGTCTCCTCCGGCCATTTAATAACTTTGTTTTCTTTCTACTGAGTTGTTCAAGTTCATGTTGTCTTATTGTATTTCAGTTTTTCTTCGTTTTGTTTTGTTTAAGGATTTATTTATTTACTTGAAAGTCAGAGTTACACAGAGAGAGAAGGAGAGACAGAGAGAGAAGCAGAGGCAGAGAGAGAGAGGTCTTCCATCTACTGGTTCCCTCCGCAGATGGCTGCAATGGCTGGAGCTGTGCAGATCTGAAGCCAAGAGGTTCTTCCGGGTCTCCCATGTGGGTGCAGGGACCCAAGGACTTGGGCCAGCTTCTACTGCTTACCCAGGCCATAGCAGAGAACTGGATCAGCAGTGGAGCAGCAGGGACTCAAACAAGTGCCCATCTGGAATGCAGGCACTGTAGGCGGCAGCTTTACAAGCTACACCACAGCACCAGCCCCTGTATTTTGTTTATAAAACCATTATTTCCTAATGAAAATTCTAATGTTGAGTCTTAGAAAAATGCATAAAACAGAAAAAATAAATCATGAAATTATTCTTGAGTTATTGCCAAACAGCATGCTTTTCTTTGGAAAACTTAGTCATGTAATTCAGTATCTACCAATATATTTGCATTGCAAATTTAGTAATTTTTATTTTACCTCGGTTAATTTTATTTATACTTTGTTTCACTCTTTGTTTCTCTTGTTCTGTATCATCTCCTGACCATGAGAGAATATATTTATTATTCTGGTTTTAATAACAGATTTCTTACTTTTAGTTTCAATTATTTTCTTTGATTTGCCATATTTAATTATGACTTAATTTTCCTTGGATTATGTATTGGTGTCATAGTTAATTCATTTTATTATTTTATTTGTTTTTTTTTTTTAATTTTTGAAAGTCAGAGAAATAGAGAGACAGCATGTGCTCCCATCCGGTGTTTCACACCACAAAAGACTAGCAATCAGGAATGGACTGGGCCAAACTAGGAGCCACATATCCCTCATGAGTGACAGTGACTCAACTACTTGAACCACCTCATGTTACTTCACAAGGAATGCATTATCAGGAAGCTGGAATCAGGAATGGAACCAGGAATCAAATCCAGGCACTCTGAAATGGGATATAGTGGTCTGAAGCAGCATCTTAACTGTTGTGTCAAATGCCTACACCATACTTTATCTTTAATAGAAAGAAGTATTCTTAAAAAGATATTTAATTTTTGCTTTTTAATTTCATATTTTTGCTATTTATGCAGAATTATTTTCCTGATTGACTGGGGATTCATGATACAATTTTGTTTGTGACTTCAGGAAATATATGCATTGCTTGAATCTTATGTAATTTGAATTCCATGGATTAGGCTGAATGGAATTCATTAGTTTTGTTATAGAACAGGATCTACTTTTGGAAATGTTCTATACAAATAAAAAAGACTTGCCTAATATTCTAGGTTGTTAATTTCATATATCTTGTTTTCAGACAAAAATTACAAAGGCATATATATTAATATTTAAGAAGTATTTCATATATGATAAAAATTAGGCAGTTGTCCAATCAGGTTTATTTACAATAGGCAGATGAGGTGAGTATTTGGCATATTGGTTAAGACATCACTGAGTACTCCCACATCCCATATCAGAATGTGCACGCTTGAATCTCAGCTCCCCTTCTGATTCCAGCTTCCTGCTGATGTGCATTCTAGGAGGCAGCTGGTGATGACTCACATGCTTGGGTCTCCTGCACCTGAATGGGAATCCTGAGTGAATTTGGAGGTCCTGGCTTTGAAATGGCCTGCCCCTGGCTATCATGGGAGTTTGGCTAGCTAAGGGTCTTTTCATCCCAAAATAGAAAGATAGGTTGATAGATAGATAGATAATTTTGAAAATACACGTATTGAAGGATCTCTGTGAATGAGACACCAGTGGAAAACAAAGGCCATCAAAAAAGGATGTGCTTTTCTTTGAAGGAAGGAGAGAACTTCAACTTTGCTTATGACCTTGTCTAAATACTGACAGAGCTTGTGGTCAGAAAAGGCTTCCATATCCTTCGCAGCTCATGGCAAGAACCTAGGGTGATCATGGATGTCATAAATAACAGTGTTACTTGTTAAATTAAAAACAGAAGTCACTGTGCATTTATTCCCCATGTAGGACCTTCATCCTTAATGAGTTGTACCATGAAAATTAACTGCAAAAGTTGTTCTCAAACAGTTCTTTTTACTTTGTGTGTTTGTGTGTGTTTCTGTGCAAACTGTTAAAAATTTTATTTATTATAGTTGTTCTTCTTTATATAATTTTAATTAAAAATGAATCCTAATGAAGAATGGGTTTGGAGAGGGAGTAGGAGGTGAGATAGGAGTGAGGATTGGAGGGTGCGTATGAGAGGAAAAAAACAACATATTCCTAAAGTTGTACCTTTGAAAATTGCATTCATTAAATAAAAGCTTTAAAATAAAAAAGTAAAATACATGTATCTATGTTTTGGTATCTTCTCCTACTTATTTTCTATACCTAATTGCCCAAAAATAATTTTCTGTAGTTGCCTGCAATGTTTGAATATTTTAAAAATAGAGCTTGTTGCTGAAAAGCATATCATTAAAGATATATGATATATATATATCATTAAAGATATACATTTCATTAAAGATTTATGGTTCTTCTGCTTTTGATAAAAAAATAAAGGAGATGAGAGAAACAGCTTTCAACCATAATCAGAAAAAATGGTGAAGACATCAAAATATATTCTTTTGTTTGTCTGTCTTCATGTTATGGGAAATATGAAATTCCTGTTTCACTATAACCTAACAGGTACAAATCTGTACTCAGACATACTTGAAGAGTCCAAAATTCTATGAAAAATCTATAGCATTTCATTTCTCTTGTTTTCTAGAAATATAATTGCATTTTTCATATTTAATGCCATCAAGCTAAATTTTTTAAAGATAGATGTATTTATTTATTTATTTATTTGAAAATCAGACTTACACTGAGAGAGAAAGGAGAGGCAAAGAGAGATAGAGGTCTTCCATCCATTGGTTCAGTCCCCAGTTGGCTGCAACAGCCGGAACTGTGCTGATTCATGAGCCAGGCATATGGAATCCCAGAATCCCTGGCAATACAAGTTAAAATAGACAAATAGGATTACATCAAGCTTCTACACTGCAAAGGAAACACTCAACAAATTGAAGAGGCAACTGACAAAATGGGAAACGATATTTGCAAGTCAGGTAACTGATAAAGAATGAATATCCAGAATCAACAAACTGTTCAAGAAATTCTACAACACAAAAACAAAAAATCCAGTCAAGAAATGGGCATAGGACATCAACAGGCATTTTTAAAAGATGAAAATCAAGTGGCCAACAGGCACATGAAAAATGCTCAGGATTAGTAGCTATCACAGAAATGCAAACTAAAAACCACAATAAGGTTTCAAAAAGTAACTATCACCAACTCAAAAACAAAAATTAAAATAAATGTTGCTGAGGAGGTGATGAAAAAGTTACCCTATACACTGTTGGTGGGAATATAAACTAGTACAACCATTATGAAAGACGGTACAAAGGGTCATCAAAAATCTGAAAATAAATCTACCATATGACCTAGCCATACCACTCCTGGAAATTTAACCAAGTGAAATGAGGTCAGTATAAGAAAGTGTTATCTGTAATGTCAAGTTTATGCAGCCCAACATACAATAGGTAAGAGACGGAATCAACCCAGATGTCTACCAACAGATGCCTGAATAAAGAAAACATATATATATACTATGGGATGCTACTTAGCCATAAAAAAGAACAAAACCCGTCTTTTGCAAAAAACTGGGTGCAAAAAGAAAGCATTATGCTTAGTGAAATAAGCCAGTCCCAAATGCAAATACCATGTTTTGCATGATTTGTGGTAATTAATATACAGAGCACAAAAATGTAATGTATATGAGTAAAATTAATATTTTGACATTATTATATAGTACCTTTATCTATACTGTAGAGGGACACAGTTTTTGCTAGTTACCACTTATGAATTCTTCATTTAGTGGAGGGTTAAGCTTGTGAATGTAAAAGAAATTGCATGTATGTCATTGTAAAACTTAAAAGTAAGAAAAGAAGGAGGAGGGTGTATGGGAGAATGGGCATGAGGGAGGATAGTGTGCAAATATCATTTTTCTGTGAAACATGAATATATACATATTGATGTTTATAAACACACGAAATGTTTTCATCTTATATAAATAAAAAAACAAAAACAAAAACAAATGCATACAATATACTTTTGATGTATATGTGCAGCTATTAATGCAAACCATGGCCACAATATAATGAACAAAGCTATGAACTCCAAGTTATTTTATAACTTGTAATCCCTCACACTCCTTTTCCACATTCACTTAATCAATAATCTGCTTCTCATCACTACAGATAAGTTTGCATTTTATAGAATTCTAAAAATAAATTCTATGAAGTGTAGTCTATTTTATCCCTGGCTTGTTTCTCAGTCAACATAATTACTTGTGATGCAGACACGTTGTTGCAATGTATCAATACTTCATTCCATTTTGGTGCTAAAATATTCTTATTCTATGGATAAAACATAATAAGTTTTAATTACCTAGTGTTGATGGACACGTGACTTATGTCTAGTATATGGTAATTGCAATTAGTTACTCTGAATATTGTTGTGCCAATCTTTGAATAGATTGCATTTCTCTGTCTTGATTAAGAGCCGGAATGTGGACTAGTTGCCTCAGCTGTAAAATTCAGGATAAGAGCTAAAAACTGTCAGCTTTCCTGTCACCTACATATGAGACATTCAGATAACTTCATAAAATATGTAGAAGCCTATTTATTGTATACAAACTGTTCTGTTAGCCATAGAATGAAAGGGAAAAATTTATGTTAGAAGTATAAACAGTAAAACTGTGTTCAGCATTTTCAGTGCTTGAAAATGCATACCCGTGACTTATAAAGAGTATTAAATATATGATTGTGACCGGCACTGTGGAGTAGCAGATAAAGCCACCGCCAGCAGTGCCAGCATCCCATATGGGTATCATTGAAGTCGCCACTGCTCCACTTAAGATACAGCTCCCTACTAATATCGTAGGAAAGCAGTAGAAGATGGCCCAAGTGTTTGGACCCCTGTACCACAGGCTATGAATAAGAGCACCTCGGCCTTTGGGGCTATTTGGGGAGTGAACCAGTGGATGGAAGATTCCCTCTTTCTCTCTCTCTCTCATGCTCTTTCTCTCCCTCTCGCTGTTTCTCTCTCGGCCTCTCAACTTCTCTCTGTGTAATTCTTTCAAATAAATAAATAAATATTTATAAAATAAGTATATGATTACTATGGTTATATATAGTTATATAAAGCAAAGAAAAGGTCTTCATTTTTACCACTGAAATTTATCCATTTGCATTCTCCATTACAGGTTAACCAATAAATAATGTTGCATAGAATTTCTCATCAAAAATCTTATCAGTACTTTTAATGTTTTATATTTGTTGAGATTTAATTTCCCTTTAAAATAAATACTTTAATTTATATCTACCTTCATTTATTTTGTTTTGAAGATTTCTTAAAAATCCTTCACATTTTATAAGAACATCAATTTATTTCATCCTTGGGTTCAAAGCTAGCTTTCATGCTTATCTAGATGAACATATGCCAGTTTGTTGATTCTGGAAATTTGATGACAGCAAATTGATGATACTTGACGGTAGACATTAAGGTAAAGTAATGATCCAATAAAAATTATAGCAATCATAAAAATTATTTTTAAGGATTCACACTGTCATTTTACTCATTAAAATTAATACATTATCCCTCTTAGTAGTTTTTTTGTCTGTTCTACTTAATATGACTGGTTTAATTCTGTAATTAATACACAGTTATTCTTAAGTGTTGAAATTTAACTGAAATGTGATCCCTGTTAAACATAAGAGTGGGAATAAGAGAGGGAAGAGATGTACAATTTGGGACATGCTCAAGCTGACTTGCCCCAAATGGTAGAGTTAGAAACATACCAGGGGACTCCAATTCAATCCCATCAAGGTGGCATGTACCAATGCCATCTCACTAGTCCAAGTGATCAATTTCAGTTCACAATTGATCATAATGAAAGGACTAAGAGTCAAAGGGAGCACATAAACAAGTCTAGTACCTGCTAACACTAACCGATAGAATACATAAAGGGGAGAGTGATCCAACATGGGAAGCGAGATACTCAGCAGACTCAGAGAATGGCGGCTGTCCTAAACAGGACTCTGGCCTCAGAATCAGCCCTAAAGGCATTCCGATCTGGCTGAAAAGCCCATGAGAGTATTTCAGGCATGGAAAGCCAAGACACTCTGGCAAAAAAAAAAACAAACAAAAAAAACAAATGAAAGATCTCTGTGAGTGAGATCCCAGTGGAAAGAACAGGTCTTCAAAGAAGGAGGTACCTTTCTCTGAAGGGAGGAGAGAACCTCCACTTTGACTATGACCTTGTCTAAGCAAGATAAGAGTCGGAGAACTCAAGGGGCTTCCATAGCCTTGGAAACTCATGACTGGTGCATAGGGAGATTACTGATGCCATAAACAGGAGTGTCAATTTGTAAAGTCAACAACAGGAGTCACTGTGCACTTACTCCTCATGTAGGATCTCTGTCCTTAATGTGCTGTACATTGAGGCTTAGTGCTATAACGAGTACTCAAACAGTATATTTCACTTTGTGTTTCTATGTGAGTGCAAACTGTTGAAATCTTTACTTAAGGTATACTAAACTGATCTTCCGTAAAAAAAAAAAAAAAAAAAAAAAAAAAAAAAAAAAAAAAAAGAAGAAGAAGAAGAAATTATCAATTCCCAACTTGACTCTTACTGGGATTAAACCTGACAATAGGTCTGATCTGATTTCATCATCATTTAAAAAATCATCTATTATTTTTCACTTTATGTTGCTGTGTGGGAGCAAACTGTTGAAATCTTTACTTGGTGTATGCTAAACTGATCTTCTGTATGTAAAGAGAATCGAAAATGAATCCTCATGTGAATGGAAGGGGAGAGGGAGTGGGAAAGGGGAGGGTTGCGGGTGGGAGGGACGTTATGGGGGGGAAGCCATTGTAATCCATAAGCTGTACTTTGGAAATTTATATTCATTAAATAAAAGTTAAAAAAAATAAAAATTAAAATTAAAAAAAGTATTGCTGACCAGGTACATGAAAATGTGCTTAACATTAATAGTCTTTAGGGAAATGCAAATTAAACCACAAGGATATATCTCAAAGCTGATAATATAGCTATGTTCAAAAGAAAAACAATAATGTTGGTTATGATATGGAGAAAAAGATAAAGTAAAAAAGTAAAAGAACAGGCCCATTATGGGAAACAGTAGGGAAGACTCGAAAGCATTAAAAATAGAGGACAAGTGATGACCAGGAGGAGGCAAGATGCCGGAATAGGAAGGGAGCAAACTGATAGTCCGGGGAGAGACAGTTTAATAAAAGAGGAGATACTGCAGGCTCAAGGAAGAGTAGGGGAGGAAATAGCAGAAGAAGCTCTTCCGGAATGCGTGATTCACAGTGGACCTGCGTGGAGAGCGTGGGAGCCCATAGTTCGGGACACCAGCAGCAGACTCAACACACCAGCGCTGGAACGCGAGGTGAGCCGAACCTCAATAGCCCGAGACACCAGCAGGCAAGCGGAGAGAGGAGACTAGAGGGAACGACCCCCGGGATGGGGGGAAAGTTCACCAGGCTAACTGGAAGAGAGAGAAAGAGAGAAAAAAAAGGTGACTGGTACGGACACAGGTTTCTCTCTGCTCACCTCTCAAGGGCGAGCAAGACAAAGAGCAGGCACCATCTTGGACATACGTCATAAGCAGAGCGACCTCAGGTCTGCACTGGCCCTGAGCCTAGCACAAAAGCCTGACTCTGGGCGGGGCGAATTAACAGGAGATTAGGACCTAGTAAATTTGTGGTGCTACTGAACTGAGACTGTGAAAAAAGAGACGGTGGGGGAGAGAACTCATGGAATTAACGTGAGTACTTTCCAGAGACGCTACAATTCTGTAACTTTGGCAACCCAGTGGGAGACTGAAGGAGAATCTGAGCCCACCCTGAGGGTAGAACAGATTCCCTGTGTGGTCCTTGGGAAAGAGCTTCCGATCTCTGGCTCCTGTGGGTATATCATTTGCCTGCTAACTACCTCCAACTTTGTTCAGCTGTGCGGCATTACTTCCCTTTTGAATCAAGAGAGAGAGAGAGAGAGAGATCTACCATGCCTAACCTGGGAGTGTCACCTTTGGCACACCAAACAGAGCTCTCAGGCCACACCCATCTCAAGCCTCTAAGGCTCCATCAAAAACAGTCCACTTAATCTAGAAGAATCACAAGAAAAAGCACCACAGTGAAGAAACCAAATATCTCCAATAAGCCAAATAACAAATGCAAAAACCGAGATAATAAAAACAGGAAGTCACCATGACGCCCCCAAATGAAAAAGACACCCCAATTCAAGATTATGAAGATGATGAGATAGAAGAAATGCAAGAAGCAGATCTCAGAAAATTGATAAAAACATTAAGAAGTTCTCAAAAACAAATTCTTGAACTACAGAAATCCTTAATGGACAAGGTAGAAAATCTCTCTCGTGAAAATGAAATATTAAGGAGGAATCAAAATGAAACAAAACAACTAGTACAACAGGAAACTGTAATAGTGACGAGAAATCATAATGAAGTGAAGAATTCAATAGATCAAATGAAAAACACAATAGAGAGCCTTCCAAACAGAATGGGTGAAGCAGAAGAGAGAATATCGGACTTAGAAGACAGAGAACAGGAAAGGATACAGTCAAACCAAAGAAAAGACAAGGAAATTAGAAATCTAAAACATATTGTCGGGAATCTTCAGGATACTATTAAAAAACCCAACATTCGGGTTCTAGGAGTTCCTGAAGGCATGGAGAGGGAGAAAGGATTAGAAGGCCTTTTTAGTGAGATATTAGCAGAAAATTTCCCAGGTTTGGAGAAGGACAGAGACATCCTAGTACAGGAAGCTCACAGAACCCCTAATAAACACGACCAAAAGAGATCCTTACCATGACACGTTGTAATTAAACTCTCCACAGTGAAACATAAAGAAAAGATCCTAAAATGTGCAAGAGAGAAACGTCAGATTACTCTCAGAGGATCTCCAATCAGACTCACAGCTGACTTCTCATCAGAAACCCTACAAGCTAGGAGGGAATGGCGAGATATAGCCCAGGTACTAAGAGAGAACAACTGCCAGCCCAGAATATTATATCCTGCAAAGCTCTCATTTGTGAATGAAGGTGAAATAAGGACTTTTCATAACAAACAGAAATTGAAAGAATTTGTTGCCACTCGTCCAGCCCTGCA
This sequence comes from Oryctolagus cuniculus, assembly GCF_964237555.1. Taxonomy (NCBI): domain Eukaryota; kingdom Metazoa; phylum Chordata; class Mammalia; order Lagomorpha; family Leporidae; genus Oryctolagus; species Oryctolagus cuniculus. Next base: position 94,482,013 of record NC_091443.1, on the reverse strand, counting down.
AAAGATGCTTAAAGATGTGTTACACACAGAAACACAGAAGCACGGTCATCAATATGAAAGAAGGTAAAGGAAGGAAACCTCACAGTAAAAGATCACAGGAAATTCAAAGCATATATTAGAACTTATCTTTGGCAAATGGCAGGGCAAAGTTACCACTTATCATTAGTCACATTGAACGTGAATGGCCTGAACTGTCCAGTTAAAAGACACCGATTGGCTGATTGGGTTAAGGAATAAAACCCATCTATTTGCTGCTTACAAGAAACGCATCTTTCCAACAAAGATCCATACAGACTGAAAGTGAAAGGCTGGAAAAAGATATACCATGCCAACAGAAATGAAAAAGAGCTGGCGTAGCAATCTTAATATCGGACAACATAAACTGTACCACAAAAACTGTTAAGAGGGACACTGTATAATGATTAAGGGATCAATACAACAAGAAGATATAACAATTATCAATGTATATGCACCTCACTACAGGGCACCGGTTTATCTAAAAGATTTGTTAACAGACTTAAAGGGAGACTTAGACCCCAATACAATAGTACTGGGGGACTTCAATACTCCACTCTCAGAAATAGACAGATCAACAGGACAGAAGATCAACAAGGATACAGTAGATTTAAATGACACAATAGCCCAAATGGATCTAACAGATATATACAGAACTTTCAGTCCTACAGCTAAAAGTTTACATTCTTCTCAGCAGTACATGGAACCTTCTCTAGGATTGACCGCATACTAGGCCATAAAGCAAGTCTCAGCAAATTCAAAAGAATTAGAATCATACCATGCAGCTTCTCAGACCATAAAGGAATGAAGTTGGAAATTAGCAACTCAGGAATCCCTAGAGCATATGCAAACACATGGAGATTGAACAACATCCTCCTGAATGAACAATGGGTCATAGAAGAAATTAAAAGAGAAATCAAAAATTTTCTGGAAGTAAATGAGGATAACAGCACAACATACCAAAACTTTTGGGACACAGCAAAAGCAGTGTTAAGAGGAAAGTTTATATCAATAGGTGCCTACATCAAGAAATTGGAAATGCACCAAATAGATGAGCTTTCAATTCACCTCAAGGATCTAGAAAACCTACAGCAAACCAGACCCAAATCTAGTAGGAGAAGAGAAATAATTAAAATCAGAGAAGAAATCAACAGGATTGAATCCAAAAAACATTACAAAAAATCAGCCAAACGAGGAGCTGATTTTTTGAAAAAATAAACAAAATTGACACCCCATTGGCCCAACTAACTAAAAAAAGAAGAGAAAAGACCCAAATCAATAAAATCAGAGATGAAAAAGGAAACGTAACAACAGACACCACAGAAATAAAAAGAATCATCAGAAATTACTACAAGGACTTGTATGCCAGCAAACAGGGAATCCTATCAGAAATGGATAGATTACTGGACACATGCAACCTACCTAAATTGAACCAGGAAGACATCGAAAACCTATACAGACCCATAACTGAGACAGAAATTGAAACAGTAATAAAGGCCCACCCAACAAAGAAAAGCCCAGGACCAGATGGATTCACTGCTGAATTCTATCAGACATTTAAAGAAGAACTGACTCCAATTCTTCTCAAACTATTTAGAACAATCGAAAAAGAGGGAGTCCTCCCAAATTCTTTCTATGAAGCCAGCATCACCTTAATTCCTAAGCCGGAAAAAGATGCAGCATTGAAAGAGAATTTCATGGCCGGCGCCGCGGCTCACTAGGCTAATCCTCTGCCTAGCGGCGCCGGCACACCGGGTTCTAGTCCCGGTCGGGGCGCCGGATTCTGTCCCGGTTGCCCATCTTCCAGGCCAGCTCTCTGCTGTGGCCAGGGAGTGCAGTGGAGGATGGCCCAGGTGCTTGGGCCCTGCACCCCATGGGAGACCAGGAAAAGCACCTGGCTCCTGGCTCCTGCCATCGGATCAGCACGATGCACCGGCCGCAGCGTGCCAGCCGCGGCAGCCATTGGAGGGTGTACCAACGGCAAAGGAAGACCTTTTTCTCTGTCTCTCTCACTGTCCACGATGCCTGTCAAAAAAACAAAAAAAGAAAAGAGAATTACAGACCAATATCCCTGATGAACATAGATAGAAAAATCCTCAATAAAATTCTTGCCAATAGAATGCAACAACACATCAGAAAGATCATCCACCCAGACCAAGTGGGATTTATCCCTGGTATGCAGGGATGGTTTAATGTGTGCAAAACAATCAATGTGATACAACACATTAACAGAGTGCAAAAGAAAAACCATATGATTATCTCAATAGACGCCGAGAAAGCATTTGATAAAATACAACAACCGTTCATGATTAAAACTAAGCAAACTGGGTTTGGAAGGAACATTCCTCAATACAATCAAAGCAATCTATGAAAAACCCACAGCCAACATCCTATTGAATGGGGAAAAGTTGGAAGCATTTCCACTGAGATCTGGTACCAGACAGGGATGCCCACTCTCACCACTGCTATTCAATATAGTTCTGGAAGTTCTAGCCAGAGGTATTAGGCAAGAAAAAGAAACTAAAGGGATACAAATTGGGAAGGAAGAACTCAAACTATCCCTCTTTGCAGATGATATGATTCTTTAGGGGACCCAAAGAACTCTACTAAGAGACTGTTGGAACTCATAGAAGATTTTGGCAAAGTAGCAGGGTATAAAATCAATGCACAAAAATCAACAGCCTTTGTATACACAGACAATGCCATGGCTGAGGGAGAACTGCTAAGATCAATCCCATTCACAATAGCTACAAAAACAATCAAATACCTTGGAATAAACTTAACCAAAGACATTAAAATCTCTACGATGAAAATTACAAAACCTTAAAGAAAGAACTAGAAGAGGATACCAAGAAATGGAAAAATCTTCCATGCTCATGGATTGGAAGAATCAATATCATCAAAATGTCCATTCTCCCAAAAGCAATTTATAGATTCAATGCAATACCAATCAAGATACCGAAGACCTTCTTCTCAGATCTAGAAAAAATGATGCTGAAATTCATATGGAGGCACAAGAGACCTCGAATAGCTAAAGCAATCTTGTACAACAAAAAGCCAGAGGCATCTCAATACCAGATTTCAGGACATACTACAGGGCAGTTGTAATCAAAACAGCATGGTACTGGTACAGAAACAGATGGATAGACCAATGGAACAGAATAGAAACACCAGAAATCAACCCAAACATCTACAGCCAACTTATATTCGATCAAGGATCTAAAACCAATTGCTGGAGCAAGGACAGTCTATTCAATAAATGGTGCTGGGAAAACTGGATTTCCACGTGCAGAAGCATGAAGCAAGACCCCTACCTTACACCTTACACAAAAATCCACTCAACGTGGATTAAAGACCTAAATCTATGTCCTGACACCATCAAGTTATTAGAGAACATTGGAGGAACCCTTCAAGATATTGGCACAGGCAAAGAATTTCTGGAAAAGACCCGGGAAGCACAGGTAGTCAAAGCCAAAATCAACCATTGGGATTGCATCAAATTGAGAAGTTTCTGTACTGCAAAAGAAACAGTCAGGAGAGTGAAGAGACAACCGACAGAATGGGAAAAAATATTTGCAAACTATGCAACAGATGAAGGGTTAATAACCAGAATCTACAAAGAGATCAAGAAACTCCACTAAAACAAAACCAACAACCCACTTAAGAGATGGGCCAAGAACCTCAATAGACATTTTTCAAACGAGGAAATCCAAATGGCCAACAGGCTCATGAAAAAATGTTCAAGGTCACTAGCAATCAGGGAAATGCAAATCAAAACCACAATGAGGTTTCACCTCACCTCGGTTAGAATGGCTCACATACAGAAATCTACCAACAACAGATGCTGGCGAGGATGTGGGGAAAAAGGGACACTAACCCACTGTTGGTGGGAATGCAAACTGGTCAAGCCACTATGGAAGTCAGTCTGCAGATTCCTCAGAAACCTGAATATAGCCCTACCGTTCGACCCAGCCATCCCACTCCTTGGAATTTACCCAAAGGAATTTAAATTGGCAAACAAAAAAGCGGTCTGCACCCTAATGTTTATTGCAGCACAATTCACAATAGCCACGACCTGGAACCAACCTAAATGCCCATCAACGGTAGACTGGATAAAGAAATTATGGGATATGTACTCTTTAGAATACTATACCACAGTAAGAAACAACGAAATCCAGTCATTTGCAACAAAATGGAGGAATCTGGAACACATCATGCTGAGTGAAATAAGCCAGTCCCAGAGGGACAAATCCCATATGTTCTCCCTGATTGGTGACAACTGACTGAACACCAAAAAGGAAACCTCCTGAAGTGAAATGGACACTATGAGAAATGGTGACTTGATCAGCATAGCCCTGACTGTTAATGAACAACTTAATACATTATCCCTCTTTGTATTTTTTTTGTCTATTCTACTTAATATGACTGGTTTAATTCTGTAATAAATACACAGTTATTCTTAAGTGTTGAAATTTAACTGAAATATGATCCCTGTTAAACATAAGAGTGGGAATAAGAGAGGGAAGAGATGTACAATTTGGGACATGCTCAGGCTTATTTGCCCCAAATGGTAGAGTTAGAAACATACCAGGGGACTCCAATTCAATCCCATCAAGGTGGCATGTACCAATGCCATCTCTCTAGTCCAAGTGATCAATTTCAGTTCACAATTGATCATAATGAAAGGACTAAGAGTCAAAGGGAGCACATAAACAAGTCTAGTATCTGCTAACACTAACCGATAGAATAAATAAAGGGGAGAGTGATCCAACATGGGAAGTGAGATACTCAGCAGACTCATAGAATGGCAGATGTCCTAAATAGCACTCTGGCCTCAGAATCAGCCCTAAAGGCACTCGGATCTGGCTGAAAAGCCCATGAGAGTATTTCAGGCATGGAAAGCCAAGACACTCTGGCAAAAAGATCTCTGTGAGTGAGATCCCAGTGGAAAGAACAGGTCTTCAAAGAGGGAGGTGCCTTTCTCTGAAGGGAGGAGAGAACCTCCACTTTGACTATGACCGTGTCTAAACAAGATAAGAGTCGGAGAACTCAAGGGGCCTTCCATAGCCTTGGAATCTCATGACTGGTGCATAGGGAGATTACTGATGCCATAAACAGGAGTGTCAATTGGTAAAGTCAACATCAGGAGTCACTGTGCACTTACTCCTCATGTGGGATCTCCGTCCTTAATGTGCTGTACACTGAGGCTTAATGTTATAATGAGTACTCAAACAGTATATTTCACTTTGTGTTTATATGGGGGTGCAAACGATTGAAATCTTCACTTAATGTACACTAAACTGATCTTCTGTAAAAAAAAAAAAAAAGAAATTATCAATTCCCAACTTGACTCTCACTGGGATTAAATATGACAATAGGTCTGATCTGATTTCATCATCATTTAAAAAAATCATCTATTATTTTTCACTTTATGTTTCTGTGTGGGAGCAAACTGTTGAAATCCTTACTTATGATATACTAAGCAGATCTTCTGTATATTAAGATAATCGAAAATGAATCTTGATGTGAATGGAAGGGGAGAGGGAGTGGGAAAGGGGAGGGTTGTGGGTGGGAGGGACGGTATGGGGGGGGAAGCCATTGTAACCCATGAGTCGTACTTTGGAAATTTATATTCATTAAATAAAAGATGAAAAAAAAAATAAAATGGAAGAAAAAAAGGTGGCATGTACCAATGCCATCTCACTAGTCCAAGTGATGAATTTCAGTTCACAATTGATCATAATGAAAGGACTAAGAGTCAAAGGGAGCACATAAACAAGTCTAGTACCTGCTAACACTAACCGATAGAATACATAAAGGGGAGAGTGATCCAACATGGGAAGCGAGATACTCAGCAGACTCATAGAATGGTGGCTGTCCTAAACAGGACTCTGGCCTCAGAATCAGCCCTAAAGGCATTCCGATCTGGCTGAAAAGCCCATGAGAGTATTTCAGGCATGGAAAGCCAAGATACTCTGGCAAAAAAAAAAAAAAAAAAAAAAAAAAAAAAAAAAACCCTAAATGAAAGATCTCTGTGAGTGAGATCCCAGTGGATCTTCAAAGAAGTAGGTACCTTTCTCTGAAGGGAGGAGAGAACCTCCACTTTGACTATGACCTTGTCGAAACAAGATAAGAGTTGGAGAACTCAAGGGGCTTCCATAGCCTTGGAAACTCATGACTGGAGCATAGGGAGATTACTGATGCCATAGACAGGAGTGTCAATTGGTAAAGTCAACAACAGGAGTCACTGTGCACTTACTCCTCATGTAGGATCTCTGTCCTTAATGTGCTGTACACTGAGGCTTAATGCTATAACGAGTATTCAAACAGTATATTTCACTTTGTGTTTCTATGGGGGTGCAAACTGTTGAAATCTACTTAATGTATACTAAACTGATTTTCTGTTTAAAAAAAATGAAGAAATTATCAATTCCCAACTTGACTCTCGCTGGGATTAAATATGACAATAGGTCTGATCTGATTTCATCATCATTTAAAAAATCATCTATTATTTTTCACTTTATGTTTCTGTGGGAGCAAACTGTTGAAATCTTTACTTAATGTATGCTAAACTGATCTGTATATAAGGAGAATTGAAAATGAATCCTCATGTGAATGGAAGGGGAGAGGGAGTGGGAAAGGGGAGGGTTGCGGTTTGGAGAGACGTTATGGGGGGGAAGCCATTGTAATGCATAAACTGTAGTTTGGAAATTTATATTCATTAAATAAAATTAAAAAAAAATAGAACCACCAATAATTTTGAGAAATATTAATGAGTATCAACTGACGCATTTCAAAAGTGAAAATACCAATTTGTGTTGCAATGATTCACTCAGATACTTAAGGTTATGTCTTAGGGACAATGTTTTTGCAACACAGAGTTAAACTGTGAGACTGGGAAACAACAAGTCATCATTTAATAGATGAGTTTGCATAAAATGCATCAGATCCTCCCAGGGTGTAAACAATACAGATTTGACTATTTTATTTGTTATTAATTGTCTTATTATTCTCACTCAGGTGTGTACGCAGTATGCATAACTAATAGGAACGGTTTAAAGAATAATATAGCATAACCTGATATACATTCACCTAAAGCAGGTGTATATTGTAAATATATTTTCTTAACACTATTGAGAGTTATTTTTATTACAACTGTAACAAAAAAGGAAATGTGAATTGTAACAAATGCAAAGACACCTGAAATAAATACTAGGTTGTTTAAAAGCACATCAGGAGAATGGTTTGAACTGAGTTGGCTTTCAGTAATTTCATTTATTTTTTTCTTTTAAAGATTTTAATATTTATTTGATAGGCAGAGTTACAGACAGTATGAGAGAGAGAGAGAGAGAGAGAGAGAGAGAGGTAGAAAGGTCCACCCTCCATTGGTTCACTCCCCAAATGGCCACAGCGGCTGGAGCTGCCCCGATCCAAAGCCATGAACCAGGTACTTCTTCCTGGTCTCGCATGCAGGAGCAGAGACCCAAGCACTTAGGCCATCTTCCACTGCCCTCCCGGACCACAGCAGAGAGCTGGATTGGAAGAGGAGCAGCCAGGACTAGAACCAGCACCCATATGTGATACCAGTGCCACAGGCAGAGAATTAACCTAGTGCACTACGGTGCTGGCCCTTGGCTTTAAGTAATTTCACATGCTGTTATTATTGTGTAAGAATGTTGGTACAATAAGCACTAGGATTCCCTCAACATCCCTAGGTTAAATAGATGAAATTTTTTATTGTAGATGATTAGCTCATGCTAATTGTGCAAGTTCATCAAAGCTAAGAACTTATTTTCTATTAGATCCTTTGCTGAGAGGGGTAGTTGTGGAACTAACATGGAATGGAAGTGTTTTTGTGCTCACACCTTAAGAGTAATTAGAGCATGATCTCTACATCATGAGTTACTAGGAAGGTGCTTGTGTATGGGTTCAGTCCATCACCAACATAGCCTGACCTCCATACACCCTTGTGCAAGAATAATTACCACTGTTGGGAAAGAAGCCTGCGGAAAGGAATTCAGAATTCATTCTGAGCTGCCAACCTCTATCTGTACAAGAGGACTCCAGGCCAGCGCCGTGGCTCACTAGGCTAATCCTCTGCCTGCAGTGCCGGCACCCCAGGTTCTAGTCCCGGTCAGGGCACCGGATTCGGTCCTGGTTGCTCCTCTTCCAGTCCAGGTCTCTGCTGTGGACCAGGAGGGCAGTGGAGGATGGCCCAAGTGCTTGGGCCCTGCATCCTCATGGGAGACTAGGAGGAAGCACCTGGCTCCTGGCTTTGGATCTGCACAGTGCTACAGCCATAGCAGACATTTTGGGGGTGAGCCAACGTAAGGAGGACCTGTCTCTCTGTCTCTCTCTCACACTGTTTATAACTCTCTCTCTGTCTCTCTTTCTCACACTGTCTAACTCTGCCTGCAAAAAAAAGAGGACTCCAAAAGATTTATGAAAAATGGGATTGAAAGTTAAAATTAATTTTCCATAAACTTTTGAAAATCCACTTGTGCATGAAAATATCAGGTTGTATGCCTTGGATGTATAAAAATTTTGTCATTCATAGTCCAATACTCTTGAAAACCTACCCTATATTAAAATATAAATTAAAAATAACTTGGTAATCTAACTTAAACCTTATATCTTTGGGATTGGGAAGGTTATAGAACAGAAATAATTTTAAAACACTCATAAATGTGGTTAGATAAACTTCCTATTTAGAAAGGCAGATGACAGTCAGAAAAGGAAATGTGTAAGGACCAAGATGACATCCCAGGCTCAAATTACAGAGTCCTCCATTTCCCCTAAGACCTGGACCAGAAACCTTGATCCTAATAAAATGCTTTGGTGTTTACTTGCCTAGTCTCTTAACAGTGTTATTGGCAACAGAAAATGGAGTCACACCCCCAGAAAGAGCTATGCTGGGAGGTCAAGGCCTGGGCACTGAGACTCTGCTTCTGACAAAATCAGAAATCTCAGGGGAATAAGGAAAACATTGGGAACAAAAAAGGAACCAAGGACCCCATAAACAACAGCTCCTTACCTGTGTGAACCCTCTCACCTTCAGCCTAGATTCTCTCCACTGCACAATCAATGAAGCCAAGAGACCGCGCACACAGCACCGAGAGAAGGCTCCAGGCTGGCAAGTCTGTGAGGAAGCACAAGAAGCCTGGAGTCCGGGGTGCAAGTTCAGGCTCTATACTTGCAGACAAGAGCTGGGGAAAGAAATGAGGAGCTAGCAGGGAGAGGGGGCCAAGACACTTCATCGACTTCTGCCAACCTCGGCTTCCCCCTCCCCACACTCTATGTCCCCCAGACTCACCATTGCCAGGTGTCTTGCGGTGAAGGAAGAGCAGAAAAAAGTGGACTCTGGTTACCTCCAGAGTTTCCCAGCCAGGGAACCTCCTCCATGGACCACTCTTCCCAGCTGAAACTGGAAGATTACTCTGGCGCCAACATCCTGTGTGACTGTGTATTGTTCATGCAATCATCTGTGCTTGGACAGTTTGGATAGCTGGGAGCACGCACAACGTTGTAAAAAATGCAGCCCATCAGTATCCTCCATAGGGCAGAGTTGAGTCCTGGGTGCTGTGTCCTTATGGTGTCACCCTTCCAACTGTGGGAGGATTTTTGGCCTGCTGGTCCTGCTGACTTCTGGGCTCCCTTCTTCCTCCTGGGTCTGTGCTCCTGAGAGGATCCTTCCTGGAGGTTGCAGCAGCCTACTTTTGGTCAGTTACAAGTTAGTGGCTGTTTCTCAACTTCTGAGCCTTTCTTTTTCATGATAAATTACCATGTTTTTCTTTTGAGTCTTGTGTTTTTATTTTGATATGAAGAATATTTAAAGATGTCACATATTTTAGTCCTTTTTCCATTTCTCCTGCAGATTTCTTTCTAGTCTGCCTATTGCCGTTTACTGTTGTTTTCTATTAGTTCTTTGCTGAACTTAGTAATCTAGTGAATTTTATGTATTTTGGTATTATTTATGTGTTGATCTTTCCAGTACTTCATCATTGGTTGTATCTTAGATTTTATGGAGCATCTCTGTATATAAATATCACCCAATATATTCACATTTTGTTACTTAGAATTTGATTTCTGTGCCTTAGAGTTTCTCTTACTGTTTTATCCATCTTAGTCCTGCACTAGAAACCTGAAGCACAGTAGTGCAGGTACTGTGGTCTAGGTTTACTCCCAGGATGGGGAGGGGGCATGCAGTAACCTTGTAATAGTTGCATTATTCATTGTAGGTTGATTTCAATCTTGATCAGACTAAGGAAGTCACTGGCTTTTATTTTTTAATGTTCTTCCAGCAGTTTTTTTCCTAGATGCTGAACTTCATTAAATATCTTAAACGAGTATGTGGTTTTCCTCTTGTAATTTTTACCTACCTGGATGACTTGTCTGAGAATCTTACCCATTGTTGTATTTTTAATTGTATCTTTCTTGCTATTGATATGTTTCCTTCTGTAGTTTCATTTGTTATATTAATATTTTGCTTAAGGATACCTATAGCTTGGCTCATGAAAGGAATGCTTTAAAAACTTGATTTTTATTCATGTCCTGTTCAACATCAATGTAATACCAATTTTCCAAAAAAAATTTCTGAAGTGTTCTCTGCTTTTTCAGTTTTTCAAAGGTCTTGGAAATGTAGATTTCTTTTTCTCCCTTATCTGTTTGTAGTATTCTTTAAGTCTGGACCTGGAATTTTGATTGTGAGTTTTTCTGCTTGGCTGTTTGGAATTCTCAAAATGTGTTTCATTTTTATGGATTTATGTAGGGGTTTTCCTTTTTCGTGCTGTGCTTGTATTTTGTAAATTTGATTTTTGAAATATGGTGGATTTTCATCTTTGTAATCACAATTTTACTTTTAAGAATTTCACACATTTCTCCTACTATTTCTAAAAGAAATTGATTCTGTTTCAATTACTGAAGCTAGTTTTTTGCATTACTTTCTCCTTTGTTTCCTTAATTTCCTTTACTAATTTTTTATTAACTTTGCTGACAATTTCTTAAAAAAATCATTGGATCCTTCTTTATGTGTGATAATTTTTAATTGCATTTCATAGATGACTGCGTTATTTGTTATTACCTTTATTCAGTATTGTTTCCTTTTTCTTTTAATTCTTTTTTTGAAATTTATTATGTATTTGATAGGCAGATATACAGAGATACAGAGGTAGAAAAGAGAGAGAGAGAGAGAGAGAGAGGTCTTCCATCTGCTGGTTCACTTCCCAGAGGGCTGCATATCATACAGCTCTTATGTTACTGCAGATTTTGTTGTCAGTTTTTCTACTGACAATCATTTTTAATGTTTTCTAATATCCCATCTGATGTATACTGTATTGGAGTTTATACACACAAGTATCAAAGATATTCATTCTAGTCTGTATGTATACATAGCTGTGTGTGTCTGTGTATGTGTACCCATGCTTGGCAGAGTTTATGTAAAAAATATGAGAGCTTCATTTTCATGCATAAATGTATATGTAAAACTGAACTATGAAAATCCTATGTCTGCCCACAAATTATCAAATATATATTTTTATTCAAAATCCAGTATTTAACTTGGTTATATTTTGAATATCTATTCTGCACAGTTGTCCCATTCAACAAGAAGTGGTTTCTGTTTCCTTGTTGCAGGGCAGGCATTGTTTATATTTATGCCACTTGTGTGTAACATTAGCTTTTTGTTTTGAAAACTCTGAAAGGAGACAGCAGCTGTACTTACAGTGAATGTCTGCATGATTTTCAAGTTATTGTCCACTAACCAAGTTTCAGACCAGGCAGTCATACTCAAAATATTTGCATCAGAGAGACAAATATTGCAAACCAAATGGAAATTTTAGCTTCCTTTAGAGGAATTCAACAATAAACAGGAATTGGGTAAATGTTACAAAGTGCCTGCCTGCAACACAAAAATCCACTCAACGTGGATTAAAGACCTAAATCTACGACCTGACACCATCAAGTTATTAGAGAACATTGGAGAAACCCTTCAAGATATTGGCACAGGCAAAGAATTTCTGGAAAAGACCCGGGAGGCACAGGCAGTCAAAGCCAAAATCAACTATTGGGATTGCATCAAATTGAGAAGTTTCTGTACTGCAAAAGAAAAAGTCAGGAGAGTGAAGAGACAACCGACAGAATGGGAAAAAAATATTTGCAAACTATGCAACAGATGAAGGGTTAATAACCAGAATCTAAAAAAGATCAAGAAACTCCACAAAAACAAAACCAACAACCCACTTAAGAGATGGGCCAAAGACCTCAATAGACATTTTTCAAAGAGGAAATCCAAATGGCCAACAGGCACATGAAAAAATGTTCAAGGTCACTAGCAATCAGGGAAATGCAAATCAAAACCACAATGAAGTTTCACCTCGCCCCGGTTAGAATGGCTCACATACAGAAATCTACCAACAACAGATGCTAGCGAGGATGTGGGGAAAAAGGGACACTAACCCACTGTTGGTGGGAATGCAAACTGGTCAAGCCACTATGGAAGTCAGTCTGGAGATTCCTCAGAAACCTGAATATAGCCCTACCGTTTGACCCAGCCATCCCACTCCTTGGAATTTACCCAAAGGAATTTAAATTGGCAAACAAAAAAGCGGTCTGCACCCTATTGTTTATTGCAGCACAATTCACAATAGCCAAGACCTGGAACCAACCTAAATGCCCATCAACGGTAGACTGGATAAAGAAATTATGGGATATGTACTCTTTAGAATACTATACCACAGTAAGAAACAACGAAATCCAGTCATTTGCAACAAAATGGAGGAATCTGGAACACATCATGCTGAGTGAAGTAAGCCACTCCCAAAGGGACAAATCCCATATGTTCTCCCTGATTGGTGACAACCACCTGGCAATGGAGCCTGCCTGGCAACAGGCTGTGATTGGATGGCTTTGAATCCCTCCTAGCAATGGAACCTGCCTGGCAGCAGGCTATGATTGGATGGTTTTGAATCCCACCTGGCAATGGAGCCTGCCTGGCAACAGGCTGTGATTGGATGGCTTTGGAAACCTCCTGGCAACAGGCTGTGATTGGTTGGGGCATAGACTGCCCCTTGATCGGATTGGCTGGTCTTGGCTATATAAGATGTACCAATTGAAATAAATGAGTCTGTGGGCTGCTTGCCTCAAGCCTGCTTTCACCCGACTCCTGGGGTCTGTGTGGTGACTCCATGCCTCTTGATCTCACCATGCTCCTCCTGTCAGAAACGAATCCACTGCAACACTGTTGAGAAATCAACTGCAACACACAGCTTTCCAAATAGTGTAGTGAGAGCAAGAGAATCCCCATGGGGAATTCAACTTTCATATGTGGTCTGATTTCCCTAAGCTGAGAAACCAGATCTCCAGTTCACAACTCTCCTCTCAGCACAGCCTTCCTAGGGTTCTGGGTCAGTTGTCTTGTTGGTAATAACAAAATATCACAGAGTCAGTAACTTAATTAACTTTTCTGGCTGCTGAGGTATGCCTCATTCAGAACCTTGGAGTAAAACCTCTTAGTCTTCATCTCCTCAGAATTATCCCCAGTGTGTGCAAACTTGGGTAAACTTCTGAGTTTGAGTTCCATTGTGAATTGTGGGGTTAACAAGCTGCTTCCCAGAGCTAGTTTTTGTTTTTCATGCCTTAATAGAAATGTGTTGCCTTTTAATTACCCTTCACCCACATATTTAGATATTATGTGCCGTGATTTCAATTTTAGATATTTATATTCTTACATAGAAACCTGATTATCCAATGATAGAAACTGAAAGGAAAGAGAAGTGTTGACATTGTTTTCTGCTAAATTTGAGTAAGAATCTTTACATCCATAGAGTCAGTATCCATTAAAATAAATGGGCCTTGGTCAGTTCAAGTGTTTTCCCAATCTCTTCTCCCTGTGTCTCAACAAAGACCATGCCCTGGTTCTTTTTGGTGTTTTCGATTGCTTGCATTCTGTTTCTCTAAACCATGAGTTTTCCTTGCTTTGTGTTTGATATTTGTGACAATATCTTTCCTGGTTTGTGTTCCTCATGTGTGAATTATTGGTCAATATTTTTTGATGTTACAGAAAAATGCTGTCAGTTATAGATCGTGAATAAGCTCTGATTTTGTAGGAAACATTGATAGTATGGGTTAAGTAATTTTCTATCTTTTTATCTGTATATACTATTTTTGTGATTTTGCAACATTTGGAATTACTTATTTATTTATTTTCTCCATCAAATTTTAGCTGACATATCTGCACAATGACATATTGATAACTATTAATTAACCCTGGTGAGGCATTTATACCATTTTTTTATCTGTACTGATTAATAGTGGTCTGTTTTTGCAGTTTTGTAAGCATTTTTCTAATATATTTTGTTGGTCTATTTAGGAACACTGATATGAAGCACTGTTACATCCACATAGAGAACTGCCTGTTCCTCTCACTATGTAAACCTTGTAAATTTTTTTTTGACAGGCAGGGTTAGACAGTGAGAGAGAGAGACAGAGAGACAGGTCCTCCTTACGTTGGCTCACCCCCCAAATGTCCGCTATGGCCGTAGCACTGTGCAAATCCGAAGCCAGGAGCCAGGTGCTTCCTCCTGGTCTCTTATGCAGATGTAGGAGCCCAAGCACTTGGGCCATCCTCAATTGCCTTCCTGGTTCACAGCAGAGACCTAGACTGGAAGAGGAGCAATTGGGACAGAATCTGGCGCCCCAACCGGGACTAGAACCCAGTGTGCCAGTGCCACAGGTGGAGGATTAGCCTTGTGAGCCATGGCGCAGGCCAGTCTTGTAATTTTTCTTACATAAATCCTAATTAACCTAAAATGCATATTGCTTTTACAGGCTTCATTGTGCTGGTGTTATAATGGACTATGTTTCTGCATATTTTTTAATTAATTAGTTTATATCTTCATTTTATTTTACTTTTGGAATCTGTATATATGTATATTAAGTTAGAATGATTTTTAGAAATATATAAATCAAGACAATTACCATATTTATTATACCATATACCTATTTTACATAATGAAAATACTTAAAACCTGTCTTATTTTTATAGTAGACCCTATTGTAATTGACTATTGTTATCATGTTACACAGTAGCTTACTTGAACCTATCCCTGCTATGCAAATGAGATTTGTTCTTTGACCAAAATTAATTTAAATCCCCTCCAAGTGTATATACATCTCAGTGGTTCTCCTATAGACAGCATAAAGATGGGTCTAGGTTTAAATTTAACTATATAAGTTTATTTTAATTGGCATATTTAGATAATAAACATTTAACATGATTATTGAAATAGTTGCTATAGTGTGTATCATATTCATTGTGGCTTGCTTTCTGTTTGTATTATTTTTATTTTTATGTCATATTTATTAATTGCTCATTTGAAATGCTACAATGCAAGGGAAAAGGATCCTCCAGCTACTATTTTAATTTCTAAAAGTCTACAAGAATTACAGCTTTGCTAGGCTTAAGATATGTGTGACCCACGTGTGACAAGGGTCCTAGCACTTGAGCCATCACCTGCTGCTGCCCATGGTGCCCATTGGCAGCAAGTTGAATCAGAATTGGAGCTGTTGTACTGAAAATAGACATTTTGATATAAGATGCTGCCATCACAAATGATGTGCTAACTGTTGCACCAAACACCCATATTAGTTTTTATTTTTTTCTTCTCATTTTATTTTTTTAAATTTTTATTGATTTATTTTATTTATGCAATGGCGAAAGAGAGTTGATCTACTATCTGCTGGTTTTGTCCTCAAATGCTTTTAACAGTGCAAATTGGCCTAGCTAAATACAGGAGCTAGGAACACAATCTCTGTCCAAGATTCAGTTAGCAGATATCTTGAGCAATCACCTGCTTCCTTCCATGGTGAATATTAGTAGGAAGCTGAAATTGAGAGTTTAGTCACAGTATAACTGTGGTATCCCAATGTAGTATAAAGGCACCCAAGGAGCCTCTTGAAAAATTATGCCAAATGTCCAACTTCTCTCTTCCTTTAAATTGAACATAGTGTAATATCTCAGTTAACTGAATTATTAAGGCATCAAGAATCAAGAATGGGAATAAAGTAAGTAAATATATTGCTGAAACTTGATTTACTTTCAGTCTTTTCCTTACATGGTCTAACATCCAAATCTATGTTGCTCTTTGTGATGAATTCTTTTCTTATTTTACTTGATAGAAAGCAAGAGGAAGTGAATGAGAGAAAGAGCTCCTACTCACAAGTTGACTTCAGAAATGCTCACAACTTCCATGGAGGGATCAGGTCTTAACCTGAGAGCTGGTAACCCAATCCAGGTTTTCCATGTGGGTACCACATACTCCATGTCTTGAGCCATCACCATGGCTTCTCATCATGTGCTTTAAGTGGAAGCTGGAATCAGGATCAGAACCTTTTATTCCATTGTGGAATAAATTTTCTTAATTGCCACACTAAATATTTATCCCAAACCTGTTTTCAAACTGTTTTTAAACATGGATCCAAGGTTGAACATTGTGCCTGTATTTTGACAGCAGTGTTCAGAAGGAATGAAACAGTATAAAGTGATGGGGTTGTGTGCAGTGGGTTAAGCCACCAGTTGGGCTGCCCTCATTTAATATATTTGTGCTTCATTCAAGTCTTGAACACTTCATCCTTTCAATCCAGATTCCTGCCAATGCATCTGAGAGGCATTGAATGATGGCTTAAGTACTCATACACCTTCCACACACACTGAGGAAACAGAAGGAGTACCTGCCTGACCCATCCATCCACAGCATTTGAAAGCATTGGCGAGTGAACCAATGGATGGAAGATCTCTCTGTCCCACCTCTGTTGCCCTCTCAAGTAAGTAAATAAATCTTAAAAACAGTATAACTGGCCGGTGCCGTGGCTCACTAGGCTAATCCTCCACCTTGTGGCGCCAGCACACCGGGTTCTAGTCCTGGTCAGGGTGCCGGATTCTGTGCTGGTTGCCCCTCTTCCAGGCCAGCTCTCTGCTGTGGCACGGGAGTGCAGTGGAGGATGGCCCAAGTGCTTGGGCCCTGCACCCCATGGGAGACCAGGATAAGTACCTGGCTCCTGCCATCGGAGCAGTGTGTTGCGCTGGCCTCAGTGCACCGGCCACGGCGGCCATTGGAGGGTGAACTAACGGCAAAGGAAGACCTTTCTCTCTGTCTCTCTCTATCACTATCCACTCTGCCTGTCAAAACAAACAAACAAACAATATAACTGTTCTTCCATCTAGGTTCAAGTTTAGCTTTGCAATAGTGAAATTCATAGAATATCAGAAAGTCTAGCTGTAAATCATGCAAGGGATGAGCAGAAAGTTTAATTGGCAATGCAGCCTTGATTTTTAAATTGTAAGACTATGTGCATTTAAACTGTAATAGGACTGGAAATTATTGGCTAACTGTTTTCTGATGCTTTGTAAATGAGGTTGTTTTATTCATTACTTTTTGTACATAGCTCATTGTTAGTATATAGAGAAGCCCCTCATTTTAAAAATTGTATTCAATCTTTGATTAACATGTGCTAGTTGTATATTATTATAGGGTAAAGTACAACATTTGAGAACTTACATAGCATAACCTAATCAATCTTGGAAATCAGGCTTTCCATTTACTTTCTTTGTGTAAGCTACAAGCTACAAGCTCCTCCATTCCAGCTTTTTATATAGTATATCTTATTGTGAACTACTATCACAACACTATATTTTGGCATATTGCAATTGGTTACTTCTTTGTAACTCTCTTTCTCTCTGCTATCCTACCTTCCTGTATCCCCAGTAATCACTCTTCCCATTCTGATTAAAAACAATTGTAAGTTTATATCAGCTGTTTTTTAGACACCCACATATGAGACAGAACATGTGATTTATTTATTTCAATGCTGCTCTTATTTCATTTAACTGTCTCCAGTTCTATCCATTTTGCTGTGAATAATATTGCGTTCTTTTTTAATCACTGAATGAGGTTATGTTGACCCTTAACCCATTGACAGACACACAGGTTGCTCCCATACCGTGGCTACTGTGAATAGTACTATAGTCAACACAGGAAGGGAGGTATCTTTTTGATATGCTGATTGAATTTCCTTCAGATACATACACAATTTTTGGAGAGGTTTATCACTTTTCATTTTTTGAGGAATGACTATACTAGTCATTTACATTTTCCTATTGATTAATTATATGGCATGTCTTTCCATATTTCTTGACCATGAGTATTTCTTGTTTGGAGAGATGACTGTTCAGGTCCTTTCCCAATTCTTAACATTGTTTTGTATAATTTGAGCAGTTCCATATATAGTTTGGGTTTCACTCATTTATCAAATGCAGAATTTTCAAATATTTTATCCCAGTTTATAGGGTTTTTAAAATACACAAAAATGATCAAAATTTAAAGGACCAATTTCACTCATATACATTGCATTTTTGTGATCTATATATTAATTACCACAAATCATAGAATACATACAATATTTATCTTTTAGGGGCTGTTTTATTTCATTGAGCACAATGGTTTCCAGTTCCCCATATTTTGTTGCAAATGACAGTATCTCATTTCTTTATACTGCTGAGTATTATTGCATGGTGTATATATGCCACATTTTCTTTAATCAGTATTCATTTGGTGGACCTCTAGGTTGATTTCATATCTTAGCTTCTGTAAATCGAGCTGCAATAAACATAGGGGTTCAGAAAAGTCTTTCTAATGCTGATTTTATGCATTTTGGTTAAATTTGTAAGAGTGGATTGGCTTGGTAATATGAAAGAAATATGTTCAGAGGCCCCATGATCATTGTAGTAGTTAAAAATCCTACCAAGAATTTTTTATTTTATTTATTTGAAAGACAGAGTTACAGAGAGAGGTAGAGCCAGAGAAAGATAGAGGTCTTCCATTCCACTGATTCACTCCCCTCAGGTGCAGGAGTCTAAGGATTTGGGCCATCTTGTACTGCTCTCCCAGGCCAAAGCAGAGAGCTTGATCAGAAGTGGAGCAGCTGGGACTAGAATGGGCACCTGTATGGGATGCTGGCACTACAGGCTGGGGCTTTAACCCACTGCACCACAGCGTCAGCCCCACCAACATTTTATTAGAGTATTTTAGCACCCACATTCTTGCTAACACTTATTGACTTATAATTTGTGAATGATAGCCACTCTAACTGGGGTGAGGTGAAACCTCATTGTGGTTTTGATTTCTATTTCCTTGATGGATAGTGATCCTGAGCATGTGTCTCTTCATCACTTGAAAGTCATCCTTCAAAAAAAGCCTGCTTTGTCATTTGCACATTGCTTGACAGGATTGTTTCTTTCATTGTTTTTTGAACTCTTTATAGATTCTGGATATTAAACTTTTATCAGTTGTATGGTTGGCAAATATTTTCTCCCATTCTGTTGATTGCCTCTGCACTTGGTTGAATGCTTGCTTTGCAATGCAGAACCTTCTTAGTTTAATGTAATCTGACTTGTCTATTTTGGATTTGATTGCCTGTGCTTCTGTGGCCTTTACCAAGAAGACTTTGTCTATACCAATGTCTTGCAAGTTTTTCCAATGTTCTCATCTTGTAATTTGATAGTATCAATTTGTTTGTTTAGATCATTGACTCATTTATAGTTAATTTCTGTAATACATTATAAGGTAGAGGTCTTGTCTGCACGCAGAGGCCATTTTTCCAGAACCTTTTGTTTAAGAGGTTGTCTTGCTCCAGGGATTGATTTTGGCTCTTTTGTCAAAGAACTGTTGGTTGTAGATGCATGTATTAATTTCTGGAATTACTATTGCATTCCATTGGCCTACATGTTTATCTTTGTGCCAGTACCAGGATGTTTTGATTCTTACTGATCTGAGTTACTCTTGAAATCTGAAATTGTGATGCCTCTAGCTTTTCTTTTTTTTTTAAAGATTGCTTTAGCTATTCAGAGTCTCTTGTACATCCATATGAATCTCAGCATCATTTTTTTCCTATATGACAGAAGAATGTCATTGGTATTTTGATTGGGATCATATTGAATCTGTAATTTGCTTTCAGTAGAATGGACACTTTGATTATTTTAATTCTTTCAGTCCATGGTTTTATCTTCACTCTGATGATTGTTTGCATTGTTATGCATTATCTTCTAGTTGGATATAAGATTACTCTATTTGTGCTTGTATTACATTTTGTTTGGTGATCTCAAAAAACCATTGCTTATGGCCATGTCCTATAGTTTTCCCTATATTGTTGTGAGTTTCTCTACTTACATTTAGATCCTTGACTATCAGCTGATTTTGTATCAGATACTAGTGGAGGTAATCTAGGTTTTGTCATGTCCAGATGGACATCCAATTTCCTCTGGACAATTTACTATTTGCATTTACTTTTCAAGTTAATTTTTAATTACCTTGTCAAAGATCCATGATCTGTAAATATCATCATTTCTTTCTGGAAGCCTCTATCCTCTTACTCTGGTCTATGCATCAGTTTTTATGCCAGTGATTACGTTGCCTCTGTAGTATGTATTGAATTCATGTGTTGTGCCTCCAAACTTCTTCTGTTTCTCAAGATTGCTTTGTCTATTTGGGATTTTTTAAATCCATATGAATATATGAAGTTAAGGTTTGTTTTTCTAGATATGTGAATAATTCCTTTGAAATTTGATGGAAATCATATTGTATCTGTAAATTGATTTGGGTACTATGGAAATACTTGGAATTACTTCAAGCCATGAACACAAGAGGTTTTTTTTTTTTACTTCAATTTCTTTTATCATGATTTTGTAAATTTTGTTGTAGAGGTATTTCACATCACAAATCAAATTTATTCTAGGCTATTTTATTTTCTTATTATGAATTTAATTTCTCCTATACTTTCTTTTTAAATGGGTTCACACTAGTATAGATATATAAAATTTCTTCTAATTTTTTGTGTTTACTTTATATCCTGCAAGTCTGCCAATGCCATTTACCAGATCTAATGGCCTCTTGGTGAACTCATCGTACTTCTTCATCAATAGAATTAAGTCATCTGGAAATATAAATAATTTGAATTTCTTCTTTCCTATTTCTGTGTCCTTTATTTCCTTCCCCTGTGTATTTGTTTTGCCCAGAGCTTACATTGCAATATTGATTTGAAGAGCAGAGAAAAACCCAATACTATAGAATGTGTTGTTTGAATCAGCAACTTTTTTTCTTGTGGTTCTAGATAATGAAATTTAAGTGCAAGGTAATAGCAGGTGCAGTTTCTCCTGAGGCCTCTCTAACTATCACACTGCCACCACTTTGCTGTATCCTTACATGAGATTTCCTCTGTCCAGGTATATTCCTTTTTATAGGATCATAGCTCAGTTTGAATGAGGGCTTCACAATTATAATATCATTTGATGTTAATTACATGCTTAGAGGTCTTTCTCCAAATAGGATCACATGGATGGTTACAAATTTATGAAATAAATTTTAGAGAGAGCTGCTTTGAGCCATATACACATACACACACTATCATGAAAATGATGGGTGTATATAGAAAAAATCAATATAACTACATAGGTGGTGAATTGGCTAATGGCAACACGTAAGCAAAGAATGATATGAGGCATATGTTTGTTATTCAATATTTGTAGTTTCTAATATATGAACACTGAAGTATAAGAAGTAAAGCAATATAAAACTATTTTGTAATCCTACAGAACAGTCAATACGGGAATTTTTTTCTGACAGGCATATTTAGACAGTGAGAGAGAGAGAGAGAGAGAGACAGAGAGAAAGGTCTTCCTTCCCTTGGTTCACCCCCCCAAATGGCCGCTGTGGGTGGCGCAGTGGCTGGCATAATGCGCCGATTTGAAACTAAGAGTCAGGTACTTCCTCCTGGTCTCCCATGTGGTTGCAGGGCCCAAGCACTTGGACCATCCTTCACTGCCTTCCCGAGCCACAGCATAGAGCTGGACTGGAAGAGGAGCAACCAGGACAGAATCCTGCACCCCAACTGGGACTAGAACCTGGAGTGCCGTCACTGCAGGTGGAGGATTAGCCTAGTGAGCCATGGCACCAGCCAATATGGGAATATTTATCAAATACATTGAATATTTTAAAGTAGTGTACCTCAAAACTAGTACTTAGGAAAGATAAATTCCAAAAGTATATATCCAACAATAATTAAACAAAATTTTTAATTAATATTTCTTATTTTCTCAAAATTATCCTCTAATAATCCACACAGTGAAAAACTCTTCATTTTCTGCTCTTTAATAAGCATGTATAACATCGCAAATATCTTCAAACTTATCATCAAGTGTATTTTCTCAACACATGCAATATTACCATTTTAGTGATCATGGGAGTGAGCATTACTGGATTAATATAAATGTATATTATAACATATTCTTAGTATCTTCAAGGCCTCCAAATCACATAAATAATAAGTTGGGCCATTTATAGGAGATATTTGATCAAGTTTAATTCTTTTTAACAAATAGGTCATTGCCATGTTACAATTAGAAGTATAATTATGGGCTGGCACCATGGCTCACTGGCTAATCCTACACCTGCTGCGCCGGCATCCCATATGGCTGTTGGGTTCTAGTCCTGATTGCTCCTCTCTCAGTCCAGCTCTGTGCTGTGGCCTGGGAAGGCAGGATGGCCCAAGTGCTTGGGCAGCTGCACCTATGTGGGAGACCATGAAGAGGCACCTGGCTCCTGGCTTCGGATTAGCGTAGCTCCGGCCATAGTGGTCATTTGGGGGGTGAACCAGCAGAAGGAGAACCTTTCTCTCTCTCTCTTTCTGTCTCTCTCTCGAAAAAAATGGCATCACAGTTTGAGAAGCTCAATGGGCCTTTACTAAAATAGAGTTTATAAAATTATTTTTAAATACTTACTAATTTAAAAGCCAGAGTGACAATGAGAGAGCAGGAAAGACACAAAGCTCTCCGTTCACCAATTTACACCCATAATGACTCCAGTGGCCTAGGCTTGGGCAGGCCAAAGTCAGGAGCCCAGAACTTCATATGAATGAGAGAACCAAATTTTTTTGCCAATGTCTTTCAGGGTTTCCCCATGTTCTCTAGTAAGTTGTTCATGTCTGTTTTACATTGTGATATAGCAGCTTTAGCAGGTTTTTTATTAAAATGGGAAAATAAGTATGTGATAGGGTAAAATTGCCATGATTATAAGACATTAGATTTATCAAAACTTATAGCAAATTTGTTTCCAGTCTTTGTGATGCTATAACATTGATGTATTTGTTACATGAATCAGATTGGAACATAGAGTCTCATAAATCATTGTGTGATTTGAAGTCTGAAATTGTCTTTATTGGTCCTATATATGTTACAGTGTATTGCGTTTAGTACCAATCTTGAAATAAGCACAGTATTTTTTTAAAGATTTACTTTTCATTTATTTGAAAGAGTTACTGAGAGAGGTAGAGACAGAGAGGTCTTCCATCTGCTGGTTCACTCCCCAGATGGCCACAACAGCCAGAACTGCACTGATCCAAAGCCAGGAGCCAGCTCCTTCCTGGTCTCCTATGCAGATGCAGGGGCCCAAGGACTTGGATTATCTTCTATTGCTATTGCAGGCCATAGCAGAGAGCTGGATTGGAAGAGGAGCAGCCAGGACTAGAACCATTGCCCATATGGGATGCCAGCGCTTCAGGCCAGGTTTTAACCCACTGCACCACAGCACCAGCCCCATAAACACAGAATTTCACAGTGGAAAGTATTGACTAGTGCTGAAAAAATTACTAAATATTTTTGTGTGTGTGAATGGTTACAATAGTGTGGGTCCTAATAACATTTTGGAGGCTGAATGGCTGAATGGGATTCATGGGCAGGGCCAGGAACATGTAGAGAACAGAATCTGCTACAGTCTCTTGTGTGTGTGTGTGTGTGTTTAGGGTTTATTGGTTTATTTTCAAGTCAGAGTTACAAAGATAAAGGAAGGTGAGAGAGAATGAATATGAGAATCTTCCATCAGCTGGTTCACTCCCCAAATACTCACAATGGCCAGGATTGAGCAAGGTGAAAGCCAGGAGACAGGAGGTTCATCTAGGTTTCCCACTCAAGGCCTTGGGCCATATTCCCTTGAAATCCCTGGCAATTAGCAGAAATTTCGATTGGAAATGGAGTTGCCTGGTTGCTGGAACTCAAACCATAATCCATATGAGATTACAGCATTGCAGCTGTTGTCTTAACCTATTAAGCCACAAAGCCAGCTCCCATGGCATGTCCTTAAACAGCTCTGCACAGATTTCTCCCAGCCTGTATATAGATTCATGTTGTCTTGCAGACTTTCCAAAGTTACATCATACAGCAAATCATTGCATTCTTCATTTGCACTTTATAGTGCTCAAAGTAGTTCCAATTAAATTATTCATCAATAATATGAAGTTACTCAGTGATAAGATTATTTTCTAGTTTTTCCATTCATAAATAGGTTTCCAAATAAAAATAAATTCTGTATTTGACAGACAGAAAAACACAGAGAATTCAAGGTAGGCTCAGAAAGAAAAAAGCAGGGGCAGCATTGTGGCATAATTGATTAACCCACCACCTACAATGCTGACATTCCATATTTAGGCTGGTACAAGTTCTGTCTCCTTCACTTCAAATTCAAATCCCTGCTAATGCACCTTGGGAAGCAGAGGAAGGTGTCCCAAGTGTTTGGGTCACTGACACCCACTTAGGATACCATGATGATGCTCCTTGCTCCTGACTTCAGTGTGACCCAGCCCTGACAATTGAGGCTATCTGGGGAGTTAACCATTGGATAAAAGATATTCCTTCTTTTCTTCCTTCCTTCCTTCCTTCCTTCTCTCTCTCTCTCTCCCTTTCTTTCTTTCTTTTTCTTTCTTTCTTTCTCTCCCTCCCTCTCTCTCTCTTCCTCTCTTTCTCTCCCCTACTCTCTAGGAGACTCTAGGAGACAGTAGGTGATAACTCAGTATTTGAGTCTCTGCCAACAACTCAAGAGATCCAGATTGAATTTTAGGCACCTAGAATAAACCTGGCCCAACCTTGGCTGTTTGTAGGCATTTGGAGACTAAACAAGCTGCCAGAATTTCTATGTCTCTGCATGCATCTATCATAGCAAAAGATTATGGATGAGCACTCTGGTTTGTAGTTTGTTAAAATCAAATATTTTGTATGACATAATATAAAACATTTTAAATGACATTTTAAAATGTACATTTTGTGGTCATTAAGTTTATAGGTATTCTTTTGCTTTAATCAACACCATCCATTTGAAAACTTTGTGTTCCTCAAGCACTAAATATCTGTCCCCCTCCAGTCACTTCATTATTTTATAGCTCTATGAATTTGTCTCATCTGTTAACCTCATATAAAGTAAATCACAAAATATTTGTCACTATGTAATGACATATTTTATGTAGCAGTATTCCTTCACTGTTAGTCCATACTTCAAGATTATTTTTTAGTAAAGTTCTCTAATAATTCATAGTGTGTTGATATGTTTTGCGTATCATTTGTTGGGAACAATTCCCTATTTGAGGTATTAAGAAGGTGGAAATTTAATCTTACAATGGTGTTCAGAGTTAGAGCCTTTGAAAGGTAAGATTAGATAGCATCATCAGGTTGGGTCCCTCAGGATCTATTAGATTCTGACACCTTTAAAAGAAGTCAGAGACTATTGGAGCAAACCTACACTCCTTGTTTCCTTCTTTGTGATGCCCAACACTGTCTCTGAACTTTCTGAGAAGATGAACAACTTCTGCAGGCCTTCAGTGCTGTTAGCCAATATATACAAGAGTAATTCATGATAATTTCTCTTTCTCTAATATTGTGTGCACTTTTTTATAATGGACATGGCAATGGATATGAAATGGTATTACACTGTGTCATTTGCATTCACCAAATGATAAGTAATGTTGAGAATTTTGTGTGGTATTAGCCATTTGGATATATTATTCGTAGAAATGTCTATTTCTTTCTTCATTTTGGAATCAGTATTTACTACTTTTTATTTGTAGGATTTTCTTATGTATCATATATTGCCAATAGTAATCTTCCGGGAAATATGATTTCCAAACATTTTCCCATCAAATTGGTGTCCTTTTCACTCTTTTATGAGTCTTTCATATACAAAACTTTTCAATTTTATAGTTCCTCTTAACATTTGTTGCCCATGTTGTTTTAAATTCATAAGCATATCCTTCTATTATAAAATATGAACTGTTATTTATTTAGAAACCAATGCACATTAAATTTAGGGTGTATGGTGACTGAACTATCCTTTGACTCTGTGACTTTTTCATTGTTCCTAACAATGCTAAGTTCTCTGGGATAAGTTTTTAGGGCCAGCTCATATCGGAAGTGCCTTAGATCCCATCTCAAAGGTGGGATTGGAGAGAAGGTTGGATGACTATACCTCTATCTAAAATACCATTGTGGTACAATTTGTTGAATTTATTTTATAATTTCTCTTGTTATTTTCTTCTCTCACAGATTATTTAGGAATACAATTATCTCATTTTTAAATATTGAAGACTATTTTTGTTTCTTATAAAATGATTTCTAAATTAATTTCATGTGGTCAAAGAGATTACTTTATGGCCTTAATCTCTTTTAAAAATATTGTGGCTTTCATGTTATCTCTTGAAACATGATCTTTAAATTTTTGCCCAATTGTATTTTCCTAATGGTGAAATCTGCTTCTTCCAGAATTCAAAATTTTAATGTAGAATGATGGTAATGTAGGAATTCTATCCATTGTCAATGACTAGTGGCAAATCTCTAGCTCCTCAAATGAAATTTGACAATGAATTATCAAGAAATTTTAATGCCAGGTCTAGGCAAAGACCAAAAAGTGACACAGCTTAAAATTACAGAAGACTGACATTCCTCACTTGAATGCCCTTAAAAACTTAGGGTAAAGATGGCGGAATAGAGAGGATGCACACTGATAATCCAGGAAAAGATAGGTTAATAAAAGTGGAATTACGGTAATCTCAGGGAAAGGCTTGGGGGAAAAATGCAGAGGAAACTCTTCCGCATCTAGTGGACGTGACACCGATGACCTGCAGGGAGAGCAAGGATGCCCATGGCTCTGAAGCCAAACAGCAAAGTCTATGCATCTGTGCTGGAAGGGGAGGTGAGCTCTGTAACCTGAGACAACAGCAGGGAAACTGGCTTGAAGCCCCACTGGGAAAAGTTCACCAGACTAACTACAAGAGAGAGGGGAAAAAAAAGGACCAGTATGGTCTCTTTCCGCCCACCTCACAAAGGTGAGCAGGAGACAAAAAGCAGGAGCCATTTTGGACATACGTAAATGTGTGCGACCTCAGGGCTGTGCACAACCTCAGAGCTGCATTCGCCCCCAGTCAAACAGAAAAAACTGACTCTGGGGGGGGTGAAATAACTGGAGGTTAGGACTTAGTGAAAGGGTGGAGCCAATGAACTGAGGCAGTGAAAAAAGAGATGGTGGGCGAAAGAACTCACAGAGTTCACATGAGTACTCTCCAGAGATGCTACAATTTGGTAACTTTGGCAACCCGGTGGGAGACTGCAGGAGAATTTGAGCCCATATGGAGGGCAGCACAGATTCATTGTGTGGTCCTGGTGAAAAAGAAGACGAATGATATACCTACAGAAGGCAGAGATTGGAAGCTAACTGCCATCAATTCTGCCCAGCTGGGTGGTAGTAAATCCCTCCTGAATCAAAGAAATACAGTAAATAAATAAATAAAAAGAGAGAGAGAGAGAGAGAGAGAGAGAGAGAGAGAGAGAGATGCCACGCCTAACCTGAGTGTGTCACCTTTGGCACACCCTTAACTCTGAAGAACTGAGCAAAGCTCTCTGGCCACACCCATCTCAAGCCTCTAGCCTCTAAGGCTCCTCCAAAAGCAGAAAGTCCATTTAACACAGTCATTGTATAACAAGAAACAAACACAACAGCGAGGGAAGAAGAATTCAAAGAAAATCTCCACAATACCAAGACACAAACACAGAAACCAAGGGAACAAGATCAAGGAAGACATTATGATGCCCCCAAATGAACAAAACACCCCAAGCCAAGATTATGAAGATGATGAAATAGAAGAAATGCAAGGTATGGATTTCAAAAACTTTATGATAAGAACATTTAGAAGTTTTCAAAAACAAATTCTTGAACCACAGAAATCCTTACTGGACAAGACAGAAAATCTCTTTCATGAAAATGAAATCTTAATCTTTCATGAAAATGAAACACAGAAACTAATAGAACAGGAAAGTGTGATAGTGAATAGAAATCAAAATGAAATGAAGAACTCAATAGATCAAATGGCAAACACATTAGAGAGTCTTAAAAACAGAGTCAATGAGACAGAAGAGAGAACATCGGACTTAGAAGACAGAGCACAGGAAAGTATACAGTCAAACCAAAGAAAGAGGAGGAAATCAGAAATCTAAAAAATATTGTTGGGAATCTACAGGATACTATTAAAAAACCACACATTCGAATTCTAGGAGTTCCTGAAGGCATGAAGAGAGAGAAAGGATTAGAAGGCCTTTTTTAGTGAGATACTAGCAGAGAACTTTCCAGGTTTGGAGAAGGACAGAGACATCCTAGTACAGGAAGCTCATAGAACCCCTAGTAACCATGACCAAAAGAGATCCTCACCACAACACGTTGTAATTAAACTCACCACAGTGAAACATAAAGAAAAGATCCTAAAATGTGCAAGAGAGAAACGTCAGATTACTCTCAGAGGATCTCCAATCAGACTCACAGCTGAATTCTCAGCAGAAACCCTACAGGCTAGGAGGGAATGGTGAGACATAGCCCAGGTGCTAAGAAAGAAAAACTGCCAGTCCAGAATATTATATCCTGCAAAGCTCTCATTTGTGAATGAAGGTGAAATAAAGACCTTTCATAGCAAACAGAAATTGAAAGAATTTGTTGCCACTCATCCAGCCCTGCAAAGGATGAAGATGTTTAAAGATGTGTTACACACAGAAACACAGAAACACGGTCATCAATATGAAAGAAGGTAAAGGAAGGAATCCTCACAGCAAAAGATCACAGGAAGTCCAAAACATATATTAGAAAATATCTTAGGTAAAATGGCAGGGCAAAGTTACTACTTATCAATAGTCACATTGAACGTTAATGGTCTCAACTCTCCAATTAAAAGGCACAGATTGGCTGAATGGGTTAAGGAACAAAACCTATCTATTTGCTGCTTACAAGAAACACATTTTTCCAAGAAAGATGCATGCAGACTGAAAGTGAAAGGCTAGAAAAAGATATACCATGCCAACAGAAATGAAAAAAGAGCGGGCATAGCCATCTTAATATCAAACAAAATAAACTTTAACGCAAAAACTGTTAAGAGAGACAAAAAGGGGCACTATGTAATGATTAAGGGATCAATTCAACAGAAAGATATAATGAATATCAATGTATATGCACCTGATTAGAGGGCACCGGTTTATTTAAAAGATATATTAAGCGACTTAAAGGGAAACTTATATTCCATTACAATAGTACTAGGGGACTTCAATACTCCACTCTCCAAAAGGACAGATCAACCAGACAGAAGATCAACAAGGAAACAGTAGATTTAAATGACACTATTGCCCAAATGGATCTAAGATCTACAGAACTTTCAATCCTACATTTAAATAATTTCCATTCTTTTCAGCAGTATATGGAACCTTCTCTAGTATTGACCACATACTATGCCATAAAGCAAGTCTCAACAAATTCAAAAGAATTAGAATCTTACCATTCAGCTTCTCAGACCATAGTGGAATGAAGTTGGAAATTAGCAACTCAGGAATCCCTTGAACATATGTAAACACATGGAGATGGAACAACATGTTCCTGAATGAACACTGGGTCATAGAAGTAATCAAAAGAAGAATCAAAAACTTTTTGAAAGTAAATGAGGACAACAGCACAACATATCAAAACTTATGGGATACAGCAAAAGCAGTGTTATGAGGAAAATTTATAGCAATAGGTGCCTACATCAAGAAATTGGAAAGGCACCAAATAAATGAGCTTTCAATGCATCCTAAGGATCTAGAAAACCTGCAGCAAACCAGACCCAAATCTAGCAGGAGAAGAGGGTTGCGGTTGGGAGGGAAGTTGTGGGGTGGGAGCCATTGTAATCCATAAGCTGTGCTTTGGAAATTTATATTCATTAAATAAAAGTTTAAAAAATCAGAGAAGAGATCAATAGGATTGAATAAAAAAATTACAAAAAATAAGCCAAACAAGTAGGTGTTTTTTGATAAAATAAACAAAATTGACACTCCATTGGCCCAGCTAACAAACAAAGAAAGGAAAAAACTCACATCAATAAAATCAGAGATGAAAAAGGGAATGTAACAACAGACACTCAAAAATAAAAAAATCATCAGAAATTACTACAAAGAGTATTATGCCTGCAAACAGGAAAATCTAATAGAAATGGATAGATTCCTGGATGCATACAACCTACATAAGTTGAAACAGGAAGACATAAAAAACCTAAACAGACTCATAACTGAGTCAGAAATTGGAACAGTAATAAAGTCCCTCCCAACAAAGAAAAACCCATGAGCAGATGGATTCACTGCTGAATTCTATCAGACATTTAAATTGAACTAACTCCAATTCTTCTAAAAATATTCAGAGCAATTGAAAAAGAGGGAATCCTCCCAAATTCTTTCTATGAAGCCACCATCACCTTAATTCCTAAACCAGAGAAAGATGCAGCATTGAAAGAAAATTACAGACCAATATCCCTGATGAACATAGATGCAAAAATCCTCAAAAAATACTGGCCAATAGAATACAACACATCAGAAAGATCATCCACCCAGACCAAGTGGGATTTATCCCTGGTGTTCAGGGATGGTTCAATATGCACAAATCAATCAATGTGATATACCACATTAACAGACTGCAGAAGAAAAACCACATGATTATCTCAATAGATGCAGAGAAAGCATTTGATAAAATACAACACGATTTCATGATGAAAACTCTAAGCAAACTGAGTATAGAAGGAACATTCTTCAATACAATCAAAGCATTTTATGAAAAACCCACAGCCAGCATCCTATTCAATGGGGAAAAGTTGGAAGCATTTCCACTGAGATCTGGTACCAGACAGGGATGTCCACTCTCACCACTGCCATTTAACATACTTCTGGAAGTTTTAGCCACAGACATCAGACAAGAAAAAGAAATTAAAGGAATACAAATTGAGAAGGAAGAAGTCAAATTATCCCTCTTTGCAGATGATATGATTTTTTATTTAGCGGATCCAAAGAACTCTACTAAGAGACTATTGGAACTCATAGAAGATTTTGGCAAAGTAGCAGGATATAAAATCAATGCACAAAAATCAACAGCCTTTGTATACACAGACAATGCCATGGCTGAGGAAGAACTGCTAAGATCAATCCCATTCACAATAGCTACAAAAACAAATACCTTTGAATAAACTTAACCAAGGACATTAAAGAACTCTACGATGAGAATTACAAAATCTTAAAGAAAGAAATAGAAGAGGATACCAAGAAATGGAAAAATCTTCCATGCTCATGGATTGGAAGAATCAATATCATCATAATGTCCATTCTCCCAAAAGCAATTTATAGATTCAATGCAATACCAATCAAGATGACAAAGACATTCTTCTCAGATCTGGAAAAAATGATGCTGAAATGCATATGGAGACACAGGAGACCTTGAATAGCTAAAGCAATCTTGTACAACAAAACGAAAGCCGGAGGCATCACAATACCAGATTTCAGGACATACTACAGGGTAGTTGTAATCAAAACAGCATGGTACTGGTACAGAAACAGATGGATAGACCAATGGAACAGAATTGAAACACCAGAAATCAACCCAAACATCTACAGCCAACTTATATTTGATAAAGGATCCAAAACCAATCCCTGGAGCAAGGACAGTCTATTCAATAAATGGTGCTGGGAAAATTGGATTTCCACGTGCAGAAGCATGAAGCAAGACCCCTACCTTACACGTTACACAAAAATCCACTCAACATGGATTAAAGATGTAAATCTACAACCTGACATCTTCAAATTATTAGAGAACATTGGAGAAACACTGCAAGATATAGGTAAAGGCAAAGACTTCTTGGAAAAGAGCCCGGAAGCACAGGCAGTCAAAGCCAAAATCAACTATTGGGATTGCATCAAATTGAGAAGTTTCTGTACTGCAAAAGAAACAGGAAAGTGAAGAGGCATTTGACAGAATAGGAAAAAATATTTGCAAACTATGCAACTGATAAAGGGTTAATAACCACAATCTACAAAGAGATCAAGAAACTCCACAACATCAAAACAAACAACCCCCTTAAGAGATGGACCAATGACTTCAATAGACATTTTTCAAAAGAGGAAATCCAAGTGTCCAACAGACACATGAAAAAATGTTCAGGATCACTATCAATCAGGGAAATGCATATCAAATCCAAAATGAGGTTTCACTTCACCCCGGTTAGAATGGCTCACATATAGAAATCTACCAAAAACAGTTGCTGGGGAGGATGTGGGGAAAAAGGGACACTAACCCACTGTTGGTGGGAATGCAAACTGGTCAAGCCACTATGGAAGTCAGTCTGGAGATTGCTCAGAAATCTGAATATAACCCTACCATTCAACCCAGCCTTCCCACTCCTTGGAATTTACCCAAAGGAAATTAAATTGGCAAGTAAAAGAGCTGTCTGCACCTTAATGTTTATTGCTGCTCAATTCACAATAGCTATGACCTGGAATCAATCCAAATGCCCATCAACAGTAGACTGGATAAAGAAATTATGGGACATGTACTCTATAGAATACTATACAGCAATAAAAAAGTGATGAAATCCGGTCATTTGCAACAAGATGGAGGAACCTGGAAAAAATCATGCTGAGTGAAATAAGCCAGTCCTAGAGTGACAAATATCATGTTTTTCCTGATTGGTGAGATCTAACTGAGCATCAAAAAGGTGCCAGAAACCAGCTCCAGCCAGTCCAGAGGCCCCAAGGTGTGAGAATTGTCGGTGCTTGAAGAAATGAGAGACACTCACAGCAAGGCTGATGGCATGGCTATGGCTTTCAAGTACAAGACTTTATTTTTATATCATAAGCCACATAATGATTTTTTCTTCTTACAATGAAAAGCCTGTTGTCCATTTTTTCTAATTACATCTTTTTTATATTCAAGGACATATTTAAAGCATGGGTAACAATCACAGACAGGTGCAAGATAACAGGCTGACCACACAAGCCAAGGCCTCGAGTGCTGCTGAACTATGTAGAAATTGGCTACATAAACTAGAATAGTACCTTCCTAATCTAATCTTTACTAGAAGCCCAAAGTTCAAAGTAGACCGAGAGAAAGGTCTTCCTTAACCGTTGGTTCACCCTCCAACAGCCACTGCAGCTGGCTTGCTGTGGCCCGCGCATCACGCTGATCAGAAGCCAGGAGCCAGGTGCTTCTTCGGTCTCCCATGCGGGTGCAGGGCCCAAGAACTTGGGCCATCCTCCACTGCCTTCCTGGGCCACAGCAGAGAGCTGGACTGGAAGAGGGGCAACTGGGACTAGAACCTGGTGTGCTGGCACTACAGGTGGAGGATTAGCCTATTGAGCCACGGCACTGGCCTCAACATCTTCTTAAGCAGAAGTGCCAATATTATTAACAACCTGAACAGAGATGGAAATGCCAATAATAAAACCTGTGGGAGGATGCTGGCACTGAGCTTTCCAGACCAGTGAGTCCTTACCAGTGACAGCAGGTTCTCCTGACAGGTGGGAACATAAGAAAATTATGTGAGGTGGATTACTGTGTTGAAACTTAAAGAACTGCATAAATCAAATAATTTTGACCCACAAAAATTCAAATTCATGTGCTTCCAACACAGCTCTTTCAGCCTCATTGCCTGGATGGTGAGTTTAATCTGATGTGTGTAGAGAGATTTTTCCTGAAAAATCTTAACCCTGCTGAAACAGCATATCCATTTCTTTTCAAGTCCCCTGTTCAATGAAGGGTTGATATAAACTAATTCACAAACTTAAAAGTACAATAGATTAAGATATTAGAACAGGGATTAGCAAACATGTTCTATATAGCCCAGATGGTATATTTTTCAGGCATGTGGGTTTATCTGTCTGTGTTGTAATTTCTCACTCTGCCATTATAACCTGAAATCAGCCATAATTAGTACTAAGCAACACATAAATAGGTGGGCAAAGTTCTGTTCTGATAAAACTTTATTAATAAAATAGGTGCTAGTCAGATCTAACCTACAGGCCATAGTTTGCCAACCCCCAAATTAGAGTTTACATGATTAAGCAAAAGAAAGAGCAGGTACATCATCAAACACATAGGGAAACATAGCATTTGATTGCAACAGAGGAGTTAGATACTAAAAAAATGTGGGGATATAGATAAAGGGGGAAAAGTGAGTGCGAGAAATTATCATCAGATTTAATGAATACAAATGTTCAAACCTAATAAATACCTTCAATAATCACACGGATGCTTACTTGCAACTTACAAACTGGCAGTCACCTACATCAAAGATGAAAGAACCAAGATGCCTGGACACTTCTGTTAGAGTGTTCTCCCATATTGCTTTGTTCCTAAAGTTGTACCTTTCCACCACAGGAGGGTTCTCCACCATCTGGTGGAATAGGAAAAACAATATGCCCTGGGAGTGAGAAACCCTCAAGTAGAGTCCTACACTTGGAACAGAAGAAAATTTTCTAGTCCTTGATCCCAGTTCCCATGTAAAAAAGAAGAGGTTAATTAATTGCCATAGTTTCTCCCAGCTCATATACACTATTGTTTCATAGTCTGTCTCTCTTTCATGTTCCAGGAATCCTATATGAGAAAATCAACACTAAATTAGGATAATTTCCACTTCCAAATAGGAGCTCAAGCAATGAAATTCTTTTCTTTTTTAATAAAACATGAGCCCACATTGTTTTATTGCTTCCCAAACTTACCATCTGCTGGCACCAGGAAGAACATAGCCACAATCTCTTTACTGTGAAGGGAGAACTGATGGAGGCCTGGGACATTATGACAAGAGACAGAATTTAAAACCATATTAGTCACAGAATACATTGGCCCTCCTGAAGTTCAACTAAGGGAATAAGGACAGAATTGCCACCCAGCACTAGAGATGATTAGAACTCCAAATGTCACATTTGGCAACCTGCATCAGGATCTTTGTGTCATGCAAGGAATTTCTATCCCTGAGCCAGATAGAGAGGGGGTGCTAGAATTTCTACACTATTCAGCCACAGAACTTTCCTTTTTTAAAATGTTTGTTTATTTGAAAGGCAGAGTTACAAAGAGGCAGAGGCAGAGGAAGAGAACTTCCATTCATTGGTTCACTCCCCAAATGGCCACAACAGCTCAAGCTGGGCTGATCTCCCACATGGGTACATGGTTGCAAGCACTTGGAGCATCTTCTACTGCTTTCCCAGGCCATAGCAAGAGCTTGGTCAGAAGTAGAGCACCTGGGTCTCAAATGGGCACTCATAATGTGTACCAGCATTGCAGGCATTGGCATTAACCACTACACCACAGCACCATCTCTAGAACTTTCTTTAAAATAATGAATGTAAGCAAAGGAAAAGCCATTTTTGGGCCATATGGTCCTATAATACACCGAGGCTTCAAAAAGTTCATAGAAAAAAATAGATGGACTTATTCTGGTGCAAAAATTCTTCATTCTATTTGAGCACTACTGCTAGGTAAAATGATGCTGTTTCTGGTCAAAAGCCAAGAGATGCTTCCAGGTATCCCATGTGGGTGCAGTGACCCAAGCACTTGGGCCATGCTCTGCAACTTTCCCAGGCATATTAGCAGGGGGACAGATCAGAAATGGAATAGCTGGGACTCAAATGGGGCACCCATATGAAATGTCAGCAATACAGGAGATGTCTTTACCTGCTACACCAAAATGTCAGCCCCCACTCTTTACATGTTTTATATTTCATCTCTAAATTGTTCATTATAAGTTTAAGCATGGGGTGGCACTGTGGTGTAGCAGGTAAAGCTGCTGCCTGCAGTGCTGGCATCCCATATGGGCACCAGTTCGAGTCCTAGCTGCTCCACTTACAATCCAGTTCACGCTATAGCCTGGACAATCAGTAGAGGATAGCCCAAATTCTTGGGCCCCTGTATCCATGTGAGAGACCTGGAAGAAGCTCCTGGCTCCTGGCCTTGGATCAGCACAGTTCCAGCTGTTGCAGCCGATTGGGAAGTGAAGCAGCAGATAGAAGACCCCCCGCCTCTGCCTCTGCTTCTCTCTCTGTGTAACTCTGATTTCCATATAAATGAATAAATCTTTTAAAAAAAGCTAAGTTTAACCAAATTCAAAGTCCATCATTTCTAGTAAAGTAAGATTTAAATTGTAAAAGTGGCTTACTACTCATAAATGCATCCTGCATGATATAAGTACCCTTGTAATTCGGTGCTTAGTAATGTAAGAGGAATTTTTTCCACATTGATTAGAAGTTTTCAAACTGGCTATATTGTCTATTGAGTTGAATTGTTATACACTTTATTTATTTATTTTTTTTAACTTGAGCATAGTCAGAGATTTTATTTGGTGGTGCATTATTTTATTTATTTCAAATATCCAAATTGTTTACTGCAATTTTATTTCTTTTTTTAACTTTTATTTAATGAATATAAATTTCCAAAGTACAGAATATTGATTACAATGGCTTCACCCCCATAACGTCCCTCCAACCCGCAACCCTCCCCTTATCCACTCCCTCTCCCCTTCCATTCACATCAAGATTCATTTTCTATTCTCTTTATATACAGAAGATCAGTTTGGAATACATTAAGTAAAGATTTCAACACTTTGCTCCCACACAGAAACATAAAGTGAAAAATACTGTTTGAGTACTAGTTATAGCATTAAATCTCAATGTACAGCACACTAAGGACAAAGATCCTACATGAGGAGTAAGTGCACAGTGACTCCTGTTGTTGACTTAACAAATTGACACTCTTGTTTATGGCATCAAGTAATCACCCTAGGCTCTTGTCATGAGCTGCCAAGGCTATGGAAGCCCCCTGAGTTCACTGACTCTGATCATATTTAGACAAGGCCATGGTCAAAGTGGAAGTTCTCTCCTCCCTTCAGAGAAAGGTACCTCCTTCTTTGATGACCCATTCTTTCCACTGGGATCTCACTCCAGCAGATCTTTCATTTAGGCTTTTTTTTTCCCCCAGAGTGTCTTGGCTTTCCATGCCTGAAATACTCTCATGGGCATTTCAGCCAGATCCGCATGCCTTAAGGGCTGATTATGAGGCCAGAGTGCTGTTAGGACATTTGCCATTCTATGGGTCTGCTGTGTATCTCACTTCCCATGTTGGACCATTCTCTCCCTTTTTGATTCTATCAGCTAGTATTAGCAGACACTACTCTTGTTTATGTGATCCCTTTGACTCATAGGCCTATCAGTATGATCAATTGTGAACAGAAATTGATCACTGGGACTAGTGAGATGGCATTGGTACATGCCACCTCGATGGGATTGATTTCGAATCCCCTGGTATGTTTCTAACTCTACTGTTTGCGTTCTACTTAATACTTTTGGTTGAATACTGCAATCAATACACAATTCTTCTTAAGTGCTGAAACTTAACTGAAAAGTGATCACTGTTAAATATAAGAGTGGGAATAAGAGAGGGAAGAGATGTGCAATTCGGGACATGCTCAAGCTGACTTACCTCAAACGGTAGAGTTAGAATTGTTATATACTTTATGTCATTAATTGAAGACTTGCAAATCTGTCAATGCTCTTATTGTCCACAACATGTTCCACCACCAGGGATCCACTAAGATACATCCATAGCTTGATGCTTCATTACTCTTTAACAGAGCATTGAGTTCTCCATTCTAGTGATGTTTATGATTGGAACATGTTAATTACAGCTTGTTTTATCATCTTAAGATTATTTCTGTTTTAAGCAGAAGCACTTTGCCACCAGCTATCAATTAAAAATAGAGTATTTGGGGGAAAAAGTAATAAGTTTAGAGTGGAGGTTTCTTAGGAAGTTTAACACTGTTAGCACAAGTCCAGCAGAGTATGTAAGCAGCCTAGGACTTGTTCTCTTCTGAATGAGATGAATTGCTAGAATTATATAGTATAACCCAGAACCTTGAAATTCAGATAGACATCTACACCAATGAATACTGACTTATAGTTTAAGGTATATGTGAAGCACTTTCAGCTATAATCTATATCTATATCTATATCTATCTATCTATCTATATAGCACATTTTTATGATCATTCTGATTCTAGGACATAAAACACTTGATACACATTGCTATATGCAATAAAGACAAAACTGTATATTAAATTTAATTTTTGGTTTTAAAAATTTGTTCTTAAAGTGGAGAAAGCTTCCAAATGATTCAACTAGCTATAATTATGATAATTTACACCCATGAAAATTAGTTTCCATCTCTGATTAATCTAAAATTAATAACTGTGGCTATAAAGCATTTTAGCATAGCTATCATTTTAATGCTGATAATATTAACTGAACAGGTGGTTATGGGGATAAAACAAGAAAGGCTATAAAAAAGTCTAAATTATGATAGCAGTCCAATGAAGCCTTATAATATACTTACATAATCTTGATGATAGTATAACCTGCTATGTCCCTTTCTCTTGAGGAAAATGATCTTTGGCTAGTAGATTTAACTACACTCTCTTGCCAAACTAGTCCCCAGACAATGGACTTTCTAAAATCACTCAAATTGTGGCCACTCAGACTTCATCAACTTACATCAATATAATATTATCATATCTCATATGCCTTAGAGAAAGAAACGAGTTTGCCACCCAGAAATAGATTTCACTTTGGGATTTCACTGCATCTACTCTTCCTAACAGTAGCTTTCAAGGCTAAATAACCTTTTCATGCTAATGGCCCTAGCTACAGAAGTATAATCTTTTAAGTGAGAAAAATTGCTGTGTCTAAAAAGAAACAGTTGCAAGGCCTAGCCAATATGTATTATCAGGAGTGGCAGAGTGTGCATGAGACTGAGTCCTGAGGGTGGAGGAAAAATTTAGAAAAGGGAGGGTTTCTCAATGTGAGAACACTCATCAACAACAAAGGTTTTAACCCATTGTCAAAGATCCCAAAGGATGATGGTAATACTAGGATGACATTTGAAAACTTAAACCAAAAACAGTCCATGCTAAGGAAGGTAGAAATAGCTGAATTTCTGTGATAGAGAAAGAAACAATCAAAATCTCACAGGAATTATGCTACAGTTGCTAAACTGATGCAGCTGAAAAAGTTATAAAATGACTATGTTCTTTTTTTTAAACTTTTATTTAATGAATATAGATTTCCAAAGTACAGCTTATGGATTACAATGGCTTCCCCCCCATAACGTCCCTCCAACCCGCAACCCTCCCCTTATCCACTCCCTCTCCCCTTCCATTCACATCAAGATTCATTTTTGATTCTCTTTATATACAGAAGATCAGGGGCGGAGCCAAGATGGCGGAATAGTGAGGGCGCACACCGATAGTCCGGGAAAATTTAGTTTAATAAAAGGGGAGTTACGGTAGCCACAGAAAAAAGAACCAGGAAAAAATTGCACAGGAATCGTGAATCGGAGGACCTACTGGGAGAACAAGGTCGCCCACCGCGCAGAAGCCAAGTCGCGGGACCGAGCCGCAGAAGCCCCAGGGTCTGCTTGCCAGTGCTCCAAGGGGAGTGCATGCCACACAGACAACAGCGGGGAGACTTGGGATGCTCAGGGCTCCGAGTCCACACATCGGCGCTGGAAGGGGAGGTGAGCTCAATAACCCAAGACATTGGTGGGGAAACGGGGGTCAGAATCTAGAGGGGGGCCGGAAAGTGCAGCAAACTCACTACCGGAAAGAAGGAAAAAAAAAAGCTTCGGGGTTTCTCTTCCCCCTAACCTTGCAAAGGTTACAAGGCTGCAAGGCTTGAAGAATTCCCAAGAGACAAAGAGCAGGCCTCCTCTCTGGATTTACATATCAATGGGGGAGAGCTAAGGAACTGAGTCACTACAATTCAGTAGCCTAGGCAACCCAGTGGGAGTCCAGAGGAGCCAAAGACTGGAAGCTAAATACCATCAATTCTGCACAGCCATGCCCTGCGGTGTTACTTACCCCCTGAATAAATAAAATAAATAAATAAATAAAAAGAGAGAGATTTACCACGCATAACCTGAGGGTGTCACCTTTGCACACCCTTAACCAGGAAGAACCAGGCAGAGCTCTCAGGCCGCACCCATCTCAAGCCTCCAAGGCTCCTCCAACAGCAGGCAGTCCACTTAACACGGACACAGTATAAAAAAAAAAAAGAAAAGAAAAAAAAACGCACAGTGACGCAAGAAGAATTAACTATGCCGAGTAACAAACACAGAAATAGAGGGAGCAAGATCAACGATGACACTATGATGCCTCCAAATAAGCAAAACACCCCAAGCCAAGAGTATGAAGATGATGAGATAGAAGAAATGCAAGATACGGATTTCAAAAAATTTATGATAAGAGCATTTAGAAGTTTTCAAAAGCAAATCCTTGA
This sequence comes from Oryctolagus cuniculus, assembly GCF_964237555.1. Taxonomy (NCBI): domain Eukaryota; kingdom Metazoa; phylum Chordata; class Mammalia; order Lagomorpha; family Leporidae; genus Oryctolagus; species Oryctolagus cuniculus. The sequence goes on along the minus strand of NC_091443.1, from coordinate 94,441,491 downwards.
ACTACAGAAATCCTTAACGGACAAGATTGAAAATCTCTCTCGTGAAAATGAAATTTTAAGGAAGAGTCAAAATGAAACTCAGAAACTAGTAGAACAGGAAAGTGTGATAGTGAAGAGAAATCAAAATGAAATGAAGAGCTCAATAGATCAAATGACAAACACATTAGAAAGCCTTAAAAACAGAATGGGTGAAGCAGAAGAGAGAATATCGGACTTAGAAGATAGAGCACAGGAAAGTATACAGTCAAACCAAAGAAAGAGGAGGAAATCAGAAATCTAAAAAATATTGTTGGGAATCTACAGGATACTATTAAAAAACCACACATTCGAGTTCTAGGAGTTCCTGAAGGCATGGAGAGAGAGAAAGGATTGGAAGGCCTTTTTAGTGAGATACTAGCAGAGAACTTTCCAGGTTTGGAGAAGGACAGAGATATCCTAGTACAGGAAGCTCATAGAACCCCCAATAAACATGACCAAAAGAGATCCTCACCACGAACGTGATAATTAAACTTACCACAGTGAAACATAAAGAAAAGATCCTAAAATGTGCAAGAGAGAAACGTCAGATTACTCTCAGAGGATCTCCAATCAGACTCACAGATGACTTCTCATCAGAAACCCTACAAGCTAGGAGGGAATGGCGAGACATAGCCCAGGTGCTAAGAAAGAAAAATTGCCAGCCCAGAATATTATATCCTGCCAAGCTCTCATTTGTGAATGAAGGTGAAATAAAGACCTTTCATAGCAAACAGAAATTGAAAGACTTTGTGGCCACTCGTCCGGCCCTGCAAAAGATACTTAAAGATGTGCTACACGCAGAAACACAGAAACACGGTCATCAATATGAAAGAAGGGAAAGGAAGAACACCTACCAGTAAAAGAGCATGGGAAGCTCAAAGCATATACTAGAAAATATTTCCGGGAAAATGGCAGGGCAAAGTCACTACGTATCAATAGTCACATTGAACATTAATGGTCTGAATTCTTCAGTTAAAAGACACCGTTTGGCTGACTGGCTCACAGAACACAACCCAACTATTTGTTGCCTACAAGAAACACATCTCTCTAACAAAGAGGCATGCAGACTGAAAGTGAAAGGTTGGAAAAAGATATTCCATGCCAACAGAAACCAAAAAAAAGCAGGTGTAGCCATATTAATATCAGACAAAATAAACTTTAATACAAAAACTGTTAATAGAGACAAAGAGGGACACTATATAATGATTAAGGGTTCAATTCAACAGGAAGATGTAACTATTATAAATGTATATGCACCTAATTACAGGGCACTGGTCTATTTAAAAGATATGTTAAGGGACTTAAAGGGAGATTTAGATTCCAATACAATAGTACTGGGGGACTTCAATACTCCACTCTCAGAAATAGACAGATCATCCGGACAGAAGATCAACAAGGAAACAGCAGATTTAATTGACACTATTGCCCAAATGGATCTAACAGATATCTACAGAACTTTCAACCCTACATCTACAGACTTCACATTCTTCTCAGCAGTGCATGGAACCTTCTCTAGGATTCATCATATACTAGGCCATAAAGCAAGTCTCAGCAAATTTAAAAGAATTAGAATCATACCATGCAGCTTCTCAGACCACAGCGGGATGAAGCTGGAAATTAGCAACTCAGGAAACCCCAGAAAGTATGCAAACACATGGAGACTGAACAACATGCTCCTGAGTGAACACTGGGTCATTCAAGAAATCAAAAGAGAAATCAAAAACTTTCTGGAAGTAAATGAAGACAACAACACAACATATCAAAACTTATGGGATACAGCAAAAGCAGTATTGAGAGGCAAATTTATAGCAATAGGTGCCTATATCAAGAAATTGGAAAGGTACCAAATAAATGAGCTTTCAGCGCACCTCAAGGACCTAGAAAAACTGCAGCAAACCAAACCCAAATCTAGTAGGAGAAGAGAAATAATTAAAACCAGAGAAGAAATTAACAGGATTGAATCCAAAAAAACATTACAAAAAATCAGCCAAGCGAGAAGCTGGTTTTTTGAAAAAATAAACAAAATTGACACCCCATTGGCCCAACTAACTAAAAAAAGAAGAGAAAAAACCGAAATCAATAAAATCAGAGATGAAAAAGGAAACGTAACAACAGACACCACAGAAATAAAAAGAATCATCAGAAATTACTACAAGGACCTGTATGCCAGCAAACAGGAAAACCTATCAGAAATGGATAGATTCCTGGACACACGCAATCTACCAAAATTGAACCATGAAGACATCGAAAACCTAAATAGACCCATAACTGAAACAGAAATTGAAACAGTAATAAAGGCCCTCCCAACAAAGAAAAGCCCAGGACCAGATGGATTCACTGCTGAATTCTACCAGACATTTAAAGAAGAACTAATCCCATTTCTTCTCAAACTATTCAGAACGATCGAAGAAGAGTGAATCCTCCCAAATTCTTTCTATGAAGCCAGCATCACCTTAATCCCTAAGCCAGAGAAAGATGCAGCACTGAAAGAAAATTACAGACCAATATCCCTGATGAACATAGATGCAAAAATCCTCAATAAAATTCTGGCCAATAGAATACAACAACACATCAGGAAAATCATCCACCCAGACCAAGTGGGATTCATCGCTGGTGTTCAGGGATGGTTCAACATTCGCAAATCAATCAATGTGATTCACCACATTAACAGACTGCAGAAGAAAAACCATATGATTATCTCAATAGATGCCGAGAAAGCATTTGATAAAATTCAACACCCTTTCATGATGAAAACTCTAAGCAAATTGGGTATAGAAGGAACATTCCTCAATATAATCAAAGCAATTTATAAAAAACCCACAGCCAGCATCCTATTGAATGGGGAAAAGTTGGAAGCATTTCCACTGAAATCTGGCACCAGACAGGGATGTCCACTCTCACCACTGCTATTTAACATAGTTCTGGAAGTTTTAGCCAGAGCCATCAGACAAGAAAAAGAAATCAAAGGAATACAAATCAAGAAGGAAGAAGTCAAACTATCCCTCTTTGCAGACGATATGATTCTGTACTTAGAGGATCCAAAGAACTCTACTAAGAGACTATTGGAACTCATAGAGGAGTTTGGCAAAGTGGCAGGATATAAAATCAATGCACAAAAATCAACAGCCTTTGTATACACAAGCAATGCCATGACTGAGAAAGAACTGCTAAGATCAATCCCATTCACAATAGCTACAAAAACAATCAAATACCTTGGAATAAACTTAACCAAGGACATTAAAGATCTCTACGATGAAAATTACAAAACCTTAAAGAAAGAAATAGAAGAGATACCAAAAAATGGAAAAATCTTCCATGCTCATGGATTGGAAGAATCAACATCATCAAAATGTCCATTCTCCCAAAAGCAATTTATAGATTCAATGCAATCCCAATCAAGATACCAAAGACATTCTTCGCAGATCTGGAAAAAAGGGTGCTGAAATTTATATGGAGGCACAAGAGACCTCGAATAGCTAAAGCAATCTTGTACAACAAAAACAAAGCCGGAGGCATCACAATACCAGACTTCAGGACATACTACAGGGCAGTTGTAATCAAAACAGCATGGTACTGGTACAGAAACAGATGGATAGACCAATGGAACAGAATTGAAACACCAGAAATCAACCCAAACATCTACAGCCAACTTATATTTGATCAAGGATCTAAAACTAATTCCTGGAGCAAGGACAGTCTATTCAATAAATGGTGCTGGGAAAACTGGATTTCCACGTGCAGAAGCATGAAGCAAGACCCCTACCTTACACCTTACACAAAAATCCACTCAACGTGGATTAAAGACCTAAATCTGCATCCTGACACCATCAAGTTATTAGAGAACATTGGAGAAACCCTTCAAGATATTGGCACAGGCAAAGAATTTCTGGAAAAGACCCGGGAGGCACAGACAGTCAAAGCCAAAATCAACTATTGGGATTGCATCAAATTGAGAAGTTTCTGTACTGCAAAAGAAACAGTCAGGAGAGTGAAGAGACAACCGACAGAATGGGAAAAAATATTTGCAAACTATGCAACAGATAAAGGGTTCATAACCAGAATCTACAAAGAGATCAAGAAACTCCACAAAAACAAAACCAACAACCCACTTAAGAGATGGGCCAAGGACTTCAATAGACATTTTTCAAAAGAGGAAATCCAAATGGCCAACAGGCACATGAAAAAATGTTCAAGATCACTAGCAATCAGGGAAATGCAAATCAAAAGCACAATGAGGTTTCACCTCACCCCGGTTAGAATGGCTCACATACAGAAATCTACCAACAACAGATGCTGGCGAGGATGTGGGGAAAAAGGGACACTAACCCACTGTTGGTGGGAATGCAAACTGGTCAAGCCACTATGGAAATCAGTCTGGAGATTCCTCAGAAACCTGAATATAACCCTACCGTTCGACCCAGCCATCCCACTCCTTGGAATTTACCCAAAGGAGTTTAAATTGATAAACAAAAAAGCGGTCTGCACCCTAATGTTTATTGCAGCACAATTCACAATAGCCAAGACCTGGAACCAACCTAAATGCCCATCAATGGTAGACTGGATAAAGAAATTATGGGATATGTATTCTTTAGAGTACTATACCGCAGTAAGAAACAACGAAATCCAGTCATTTGCAACAAAATGGAGGAATCTGGAACACATCATGCTGAGTGAAGTAAGCCAGTCCCAAAGGGACAAATACCATATGTTCTCCCTGATCGGTGACAACTGACTGAACACCAAAAAGGAAACCTCCTGAAGTGAAATGGACACTATGAGAAATGGTGACTTGATCAGCATAGCCCTGACTGTTAATGGACAACTTAATACATTATCCCTCATAGTATTTTTTTGTCTGTTCTACTTAATATGACTGGTTTAATTCTGTAATTATCACACAGTTATTCTTAAGTGTTGAAAATTAACTGAAATGTGATCCCTGTTAAACATAAGAGTGGGAATAAGAGAGGGAAGAGATGTATAATTTGGGGCATGCTCGGGCTGACTTGCCCCAATTGGTAGAGTTGGAAACATACCAGGGGATTCCAATTCAATCGCATCAAGGTGGCATGTGCCAATGCCATCTCACTATTCCAAGTGATCAATTTCAGTTCACAATTGATCATAATGCAAGGACTAAGAGTCAAAGGGAGCACATAAACAAGTCTAGTATCTGCTAACACCAACCGATAGAATAAATAAAGGGGAGAGTGATCCAACATGGGAAGTGAGATACTCAGCAGACTCATAGAATGGCGGATGTCCTAAATAGCACTCTGGCCTCAGAATCAGCCCTAAAGGCACTCAGATCTGGCTGAAAAGCCCATGAGAGTATTTCAGGCATGGAAAGCCAAGACACTCTGGCAAAAAGATCTCTGTGAGTGAGATCTCAGTGGAAAGAACAGGTCTTCAAAGAGGGAGGTGCCTTTCTCTGAAGGGAGGAGAGAACCTCCACTTTGACTATGACCGTGTCTAAACAAGATAAGAGTCGGAGAACTCAAGGGGCTTCCATAGCCTTGGAAACTCATAACTGGTGCATAGGGAGATTACTGATGCCATAGACAGGAGTGTCAATTTGTAAAGTCAACAACAGGAGTCACTGTGCACTTACTCCTCATGTAGGATCTCTGTCCTTAACGTGCTGTACACTGAGGCTTAATGACGAGTACTCAAACAGTATATTTCCCTTTGTTTTTCTATGGGGGTGCAAACGCTTGAAATCTTTACTTAATGTACACTAAACTGATCTTCTGTAAAAAAAAAAAAAAAAGAAAAAAAAGAAATTATCAATTCCCAACTTGACTCTCACTGGGATTAAATATGACAATAGGTCTGATCTGATTTCATCATCATTTAAAAAAATCATCTATTATTTTTCACTTTATGTTTCTGTGTGGGAGCAAACTGTTGAAATACTTACTTAAGGTATACTAAGCTGATCTTCTGTATATTAAGATAATCAAAAATGAATCTTGATGTGAATGGAAGGGGAGAGGGAGTGGGAAAGGGGAGGGTTGTGGGTGGGAGGGACGGTATGGGGGGGAAGCCATTGTAACACATGAGTCGTACTTTGGAAATTTATATTCATTAAATAAAAGATAAAAAAATAAAAAAAATATAAAAAATATATACAGAAGATCAGTTTGGAATACATTAAGTAAAGATTTCAACACTTTGCTCCCACACAGAAACATAAAGTGAAAAATACTGTTTGAGTACTAGTTATAGCATTAAATCTCAATGTACAGCACACTAAGGACAAAGATCCTACATGAGGAGTAAGTGCACAGTGACTCCTGTTGTTGACTTAACCAATTGACACTCTTGTGTATGGCATCAGTAATCACCCTAGGTTCTTGTCATGAGCTGCCAAGGCTATGGAAGCCCCCTGAGTTCACTGACTCATAATTTTTAGACAAGGCCATGGTCAAATGACTATGTTCTACAAGAGGCCCAAAGACATTCCATTTACAAAAGCAATAAAATTGGTGTTGGTGCGAAGGGCACTGTTACTGCTGAGAATCACAGAGGTGGATCTTTTCTGTGGGTCATTCCTCATGGTAGGGAATGTCATAAACACTGGGAACTCAGATAGCAACTTGAATGTTAAGATTCCAAAATAATAGCGACTATGGTAGAAAACAGTGCTCTAGTCCAAGGTAAGTTTTCAAAGAGTCTATTGGTTCCCCTAGCCCAACATGGTTAACTTCTCTGCTCTCAAATTGTAAAATGGAGGGAAAATACTTGGTAAGGAAGGACACAACATTGGTTCTGTGACCTACAATGTAAGAGCAGATACAAATGAAACCCTCTAACCATCCTTTCAACTACACCTAAGTCAGAATCTATGTTACATTTCAGAAACAATGGATATTAGATAATATTAAATTATCAATTTTGAAAGTTGGCATACTGATACTGGATTTATGTTTTAAAGAGTATTATCTGTTTAAGTTCTTCCCTTAAAAATAAATGAGGCAAGAACCAGAGATTGTGAACTCCAACATAACCAGATTTAATTCAACAGTTTAGATAGTTAAAACCAGACAGATACTGGAGATTGATATTAGACTATCACCAATTCAATGCATGCCAAGGATCAGAAATGGTAAATGTGAGGTGGGGAGGAACAATGCCAGATTTCATGAGAAAACATGGGTCCTGCAATAATAATGTTGACCATGAAATTATCCTAAGTCTATCAGTGACCCAGCAGGGCTGATGCACTGCAATAATGAATTGAAGAGAGCATGCCCTATAATTCAGTCTCCAATCAGGCCACAATTATCTATGTCATGAGCCAGTAAAAGGTGACTGTCATCCAGAGGAGTGCCTGTGGGGTTTCAGACCCAGTATTCCAGTGGGCCTATCATGGTGACTATATGGGTGGATGAGCCTCATCAGTGTCAAGGAAGGTCCAGAGGAACCCATAAGATTTCCCTGAAATCCATCAACTTAGGAGCCCCTTCAGGACAGCATCAAGTAGAGAGTATTCTGCTTTTGTTGTGGATGGCCAGATTGGGTGCCAGCCGGTGGATAATGGATAAAGGGAAGTCAGGGAGAACATCACATGGTGGTACACTCAGTAGTGTGGCAGAAAGCTGATGCTGTGCACACTTCTTGGATGCTTGTGCTTGGGGAATTTCCAGGGCAGTTTGATAGTGAGAGCCTAATTTCAGGGGCTACTAGACATCAGAGCCAGGAGATTTGGTTTGACCTGAGGGTCAAATATATACTTATATTCAAAATACAGTATTTAAATAGGTTATATTTTGAATATCTATTCTGCACAGTTGTCTCATTCAATAATAAGTGGTTTCTGTTTCCTTGTTGCAGGGCAGGCATTGTTCGTGGTTACGCCATTTGTGTGTAACATTAGCATTTTGTTTTGAAAAATCTGAAAGGACACTGCAGCTGTACTGATAGCGAATATCTGTGTGATTTCTCAACTGATTGTCCACCAACCGACTTTCAGGCCAGGCAGTAATTCTCAATATATTTGCAACAGTGAGACAAATATTGTAAACCAATTGGGAATTTTAGCCTTCTTTAGAGGAATGCAGCAATAACCAGGAATTAGGAGTGAAGTCAATGTGTATAAAGGAATGGAGATACAGGTGTCCTGACATGGGCTGTTTGAATCAGAGAGGTCAGCATGTGAGGGGAAGATAATGGCTACATGTAGAGGAGCTGGAGACTCATGAGGATTGGCATAAGATACAAGCACAGTAGGAGCCACTTGAGGAAAGACATGGTGTAAACAAAAGGGATGGAGACCCTGAAGCCAGCCCTTGCTGCAGGCACAAGGATAGGCTACTAAGAGCAGGCTTGGATGTCAAAGATTTTTAAATGCAAGATTACAAGGATGAACATCAGATCCAGCCACAGAAAATGGTAAAATTGCTGATAATATATGGTTTCAGGAGCAAGATCAGAAATACATAAAGTATCTGGAAATAGCTGGAAAGCACATAGGGCTTGAGACATCACGAGGCAAATAGTTGGCAGAGTGATGGAGGATTGGCAAACACAGAAAGAAATAGAGGAGATGTCATATAAATCAGTGCACAGATAAATTTATAGGCTCAAGATATTATGTGAGAAGACAGAGACCTAATCATCCTGACATCCTTCTTAAGATCTAAGATGAACTATACAGCAATATAGGATAGGCGTATCAGGTAAAACTGCCGTCTGCAGTGTTGGCATCCAATATGCGTGCCAGTTCAAGTCCCAACTGCTCCACTTCCAATACAGCTCTCTTCTATGGCCTGGAAAAGCAGTAGAAGATGGCCCACATCCTTGGGCTCCTGTACCCACTTGTGAGTGCCAGAAGAGTCTCCTGACTCCTGGTTTCAGCTTTGCCCAGCTCTGGTCATTTCAGCCATTTGGGGAGTAAATCTTGGATGGAATACATCTCTTTCTCTGCCTCTGCTTCTCTGTAACTCTTCCTTTCAAATAAATTAATATTTTTTATAAAATGAGTAGAATTAATAGACTAGTATAATCTTAAGAAAAGTAAAAATATGCAACACAGATAACCAGTGACAGAAATCCAAACAGCATTGTTCTTGACCAAATTAATAAAGTTTAGCAACACAGAGAATATTCTGAAATGCATAGAAATAAGTTTTTTTTAAAAAACTGAAACCCAGAGACGCCATGTTATGAAATAAATTTATCAAAAATCTTCAATAACATATTAATCTGCTATATAAACAAAATAAGTTGACTCAGTGTTTCAAAAATCAAAATAACTAATGAACAAATTCAAAAAACAAAATTTCTGGCCTAGATTTGTAGAATTTCCCTCATATTCAAGGCAGTAAAACACTCCTCAATTTCCCAGATTCATAAAAAGTGGTAATAAATATGGAATATGATTTAATTTCTTTTCTGAATGCAGTATTACATTGATGCCACAGTCAGATCAAGTCATGAACTAAAAAGCAACTTAACATATCTTTATAAAAAAGGTACAAATATTTAAGCAAAATATTAATATAGAGCAAAATATGAAATCACAAGAGATCAATAAAAAAGCAAGATAGAGTCAAAGATGCCAAGGTGTTTAACATTTCAAAATAAATCATGTAAATAATTCATGTGGAAGAGAAACACAAAAAAATCACATGGTAACTGCAATTAAAAGATGAAAAGTTTTGAATAAATTTAAGCATCTAATCAAAAAAATAAACTGTGAGTAAAGCAGTAAAAATAGTTATTACTTATTATAACTAGGATGGGCTGCAATGCACCTATAATATAAAGCATAATTGTCATAGAACACTGAAAGCTATTTCCCTCGGAACACAGCTATACAAGCCACTCTCCTTTTATTTTCTGTCTTCAACAATGTCCTAGATGTGCAGTTAGGAAATTTAAAAAACATAAAATTTTATGTATAAGGATATGCTTTTAAGCAGCAGAACCATCAATAAATGTTAATTAAACTATTATATATGGAGATAATTCCATAAAATTCAAAACAAATAAAAACTGACCAGAGAATTATGCAGGATTACTGTGTATAGGATCAATATATAAACCCAATGTGTTATGACATGCCAGTAAGAACGAAACAGACAACAATATTAAATTACAGAATACAGAACTACAAGTGAATATCTGTAATAGAAACAAGAGAAAGAGAGGTCAATCTATGTAATGTATTTTTTAGTATCTTAAAATAGTCCTGGAGTCAATTTGTTTTAAAAAAGTCAAATGACCGTTAAAAAGATCCAAGAGTATAAATAATATAAAGACCCAGATAAAGACCCAGAATACCAGAAAGATTCAGCATTCTGTTACACATGAGACCATTATTGAAAGTCCAAGGGTCACAAGATTTTAATAGGGTCCTGGCAAAAGGAGGGAGGGACAGTGCTCTGATGTCATGATCATCAGGGAGGTGAGAGCGGCCCCTGCTGTTGGGAGGATCAAGCTGCAAAGATGAGGCAGTTTCAGACCTGAGACCAAGCAGAGTTCCTCTCTGCCCCCACCTGCCACAACCCCAAGCTATGGCCCTCATGCTAGGAGCATTTGGATTGGCTGTGTGTTCTCTGATGTTATGCATGCTCATTGTTAGGGCAGACTTTAAAATCAGGAGTTCAAAGGCAACACTGCTGAACCACACAGCATCTTCTTCTCTGGCATCCCAATGTTAGGCTTTCTGGGTTTGTTCCTGAGAGAGGTCTCAGGTGTTTCACCCATTGCTGCTCTGTGAACTTCCCTCACCACACTCAGGAGCCCTCAGGAGGATGCTGGGACTTGTTGGAAGCTGGAAAGTGGTGAGTGTCAGAGACCAGTATTCTATGGTCACAGGAGGTGAGCTGGGCCAGTAGCCAGGACCCTGGTGTCCTGTCCTGTGTCTAAAGGAAAAGGGTTTGTGTGAGCCGTGGGGCCGCACAGCTTTCCAAATTGATGGTGATTACAGAATCCACATGGAGAAATGAACTTCCACATGTGATCTGATATCCTTTGGTTGAGAAACGAGGTCACTAGTTTACAATTCAGTCCTGTCAGCATGGCTCTTCCTAGGTTCTGAGTCAGGTTTTGTTTGATGCTAATAACAGAATAGTACAGACTCAGTAATTTAGAAAGAAATGGTATTTGTCTCATGGTTTGGGTCCAAGGTCGGAGGGCAGTATCTGTTGATGGTCATCTTGTTGGCAGAGGTTTGGGTGGCACAGAGACCATATGACCAAATAATGAAATTGCAGGAGGTTCAAATATGAAGTAGTTTCTATAGCACACACCTGGGAATAAGAAGTCACTCAATAGTCACATGAATTGATTTAGCCTAATCACTTCATTAGGGTCCCACCTGTTCCCAATGATTAATCTCTCCTAATTGGGATTAAATGCCTTCACACCCTTGTGTGGAGAGTAAAATCTTTGTAAAGGCCAATCATTCTTCACTCCCCAACCCCAAGCTAACTGGTGTGAGAACTGAGAATCAAACTGTTGAACACACCGTAGTTTCATTATGCATCCAAATTTGGTTTAGTCAAATGATAGCTTGTAGCATTTGAGAATATCTCAGAATATCAGATTCTGATGGCTATAAAATGGTTTATAAATCTGAGAGTTCATTGGTGACTGGTAAAAGAAAAAAAAATTCTTTTCTCCTCAATTCCTGTACCTTTGATTTTAAGACTCAGATATTTCATGGGCAATATGAGTGGCTATGATTCTGTCTAATACACAAATTTCAGGCCATAGCTAAGCTCATGCAAATAAGATAGCTTTAGAGGGGATCTCTGGATAACTTCATAATTTTGACTGGAGCCAGAAACTCAAATACATGCTTTTCATTGGTATATGCCTGGGATGTGTTTAGGCTAGGATCTTCATCCATTATGTCTACTAACTCTATATAATGTCAGAATTGAACTGTTGGTAAGTCATAGGTGTTATAGATGTGTTGTTTGATATTAAGCAAACAACACACATTTGGTGTTAGTGATCATGAAAATGACTGCACAGGTCACAGACTTAAACTGATTTTAAGTGTTTGATTTCTGGTGAGAATTAAGACCTTGGAGGAGGGAGCCAATGCAAACTGTTGGGAGGGACAAGTAAAAAGTGTGGAAATGTTCTGGCTGCTGAGGTTTGTCTTAGTTCCTGAGAGTGAATCCCCTTAGTCTGCATCTCCTGAGAGTGATCCCCAAAGTCTGGGAACCTGAGTTTGGTGTCCCTTGATACTGTGGGATAAATAGGTTGTTTCCTTTTAATTGCACTTAGTACACCAGTTTAGAAATTATGTGCCATGATTTCATGTGAGACATATATACTCTTGCATAGATCCCTAATATACAGTAATAAAACCTGAAAGGAAGACAATTGTTGACATCTTTGTTTTCTGCTAAATTTGAATAAGAATGTTAACATCCATAGAACTAATATTCAGGAAAATATAGGGGCCTTGGTCAGTTCAGGGGTTTTCCCAATCTCTTCTACTTCTGCCCCCAAGAGGAAAGTCCTTGTTCTTTGATGTTTTTGTTTGCTTACTTTCTGTATCTCTAAACCATGAATTTTGCTGGCTTTGTTTGGTATTTGTGATGATATCTTTCTTGATTTTTGTTCCTCATCTGCTAATTCTTGGCCTTTTTTGTTACATCATGGCAAAATGCTGTCATGTTATAGATTGTGTATAGACTGTGCTTCTGTAGGAAATATTGATAGTTAAAATGGATTGTCTATCTTTTCATCCATATATACTGATTTTTGTGCTTTTTCAACACTTGAAGTGATCTCATTTATTTATTTTCTCCAGCTAGTGTTAGCTGATGTATCTGCACAATGACATATGGATGACTATTAATTACCCCTGGTTGGGTATTTATACCATTGTATTTATTTGTTCTGATTAACACTGGGCAATCCTTGCAGTTTTGTAAGCATTTTTCTTAAATATTCTGATGCTCTATGAACACTGATATGAAACACTGTACTATCCTCATAGAAAATGATCTGCTCATCTCACTGTGTACCCCTTTTAAATTTCCTGACACACATCCTGATTAACCTGAAGTGCATATTGCTTTTCCAGGCTTCAATGTAATGGTGTTATAATGGACCATGTTTCTGCATATTTTCTATTTAATCATTTTATATCTTCATTCTATTTTACTTTTGAAACCTGCACATATGTATCTTAAGTTCACAAAAATGTAATGTATTTAGCGCATAAAATTGGTTTGGACCACTATTTCTTTGGAAGCTCAGATATCTTATAAAAGAATGTTCTCAACTCTTTACTCCTATCATTTATATAATTTCTGTCATTATTTTTAATGATCAGAAACTGTAACAACACTGTTCATTGTTAAGTTTTTATTAAAACGATAATATTATCTGTTAGGTTACATTGGAATAAAGAATATAAATATTTTGCTATACCTCCATTTGCTTTCAGTCTTTTCTTTACTTGGATGACTTCCAAGACTATGTTGCTCTTTATGTCTAATGAATTATTTTCTAATTGACTTGATAGAAAACAAGAGACAATGAATGAGAGAAAGAGCTCCTATTCACAAGTTCACTTCGCAAATGCTCGCATCTTCCAGGGAGGGATCAGATCTAAACCTGAGAGCAGGTAACTCACTTCAGGTTTTCCATGTGGGTGGCACAAACCACATGTCTTGAGACATCATCATGACTTCCCAGGGTCTGCTTTAATTGGAAGCTGGAGTTAGGATCAGAATCAGGAAATGCACCCAGGTCCTCAATTGTGGCATACAGTTTTATTAATCTTAACAGTTACCCTAAGCCTTTTTTTAAGCTGAAATACGTGGATCCAAGTTTGAACATCATGCCTGTAATTTGACAACAGTATTAAGAACGAATGAAACAGTATAAAGGGATGGGGTCATGAGCAGTGAGTTAAGCCACGACTTGGGATGCCCTCATCTCATATTTATCATCCTCATTCAGGTCCTGGCCATTCCCCACTTCCAATCCAGATTCTTGCTACAATGTATCTGAGGGGCATTTGATGATGTCTTCAGTACTCATGTACCTTCTGCCTACATTGGAGATACAAAAGGTGTTCCTGGCTCCTAGATTAAACTGGAACCAGCCCCAGGTTTTGCAAACATTGACAAGTGAACTAGTGGATGGAAGATCTATCCACTACTGTCCCTCCTCCTTTCAAGTAAATAAATACATATTAAAACCTTACAACGATTCTTCCATTTAGGTTCAAGTTTAGCTTTGCAACAATGGCATTCATAGAATATCAGAAAGTCATGCAAGGGATGAGCAGAAAGTTCAATGGGAAAGGCAACCTTGATTTTTAGATTTTAAGATTATTTAAATAATCCTTAGCAGGACTGGAGATTATTGCCTTATTACTTCCTTATGCTTTGTAAATGATGTAGTTTGGTTAATCACATATTGCAGATAGTTCATTGATAGAATACAGAGACATTTCTGATTTTTAAAATTTTGCTCATCTTTGATTAACACTACTTGTATATTATTACAGGATACAGTGCAACATTTGAGTACGTACACAACATAATTTAATCAATCTAGAAAATGAGGATTTTCCTTGCTTATTTTGTGTTTAAGGCCTACAAGCTCCTACATTCCAATTTCTTATACAGTGTATCTTATCATGAACTAAAGTCACAACACTGTATTATGGAACACTGCAACTGGTTCATTCTTTCTAACTCTGTTCCTATATCTGTTATTGTACCACCCAGTATCTCCAGTAATGAATCTTCCCATCCTAATTAAAAACATTTATATTTAGATCCACCATTTTTTAGAAACCCATAGATCAGAGAACATGTGAAATTTATTTCTTCCTATGCCAGTCTTACTTCACTTAAGGATCTCCAGTTCCACCCATTTTGAAGCAAATAATATTTCAATCCTTTTTAATCACTGAATTAGGATTGGAAAACCTGTAACACATTGATAGATTCCTAGGTTGGTTCCAAATATTTACTACTATGAATGCTGCTGTAATAAAAACAGAAAGCAGAAATCTCTTTTGCATGCAGATTGAATTTCCTTCTATACATACACAATGGTTGGAGAGGTTTATCCCTTCTCATTTTTTGAGGGATGGCCATACTAAGTCTTCATAATGCTCAGGCTAACTTGCATTCTCATCAATATCTTATATTTTAAAATATTTATTTATTTGAAAGTCATAGTTACAGATAGAAAGAGAGAGAGATCTTCCATCCACTGGTTCACTCCCCAAATGGCTGCAATGGCTAGAGCTGGGCCAAAACAAAGCCAGGAACCAGAAGCTTCTTCCTGGGTCTCCCATGTGGGAGCAGAGGCCTAAAGTCTTGGGCCACCTTCCACTGATTTCCCAGGCCACAGAAGAGAGCTGGATCAGAAGTGGAGCAACTGGGACTCAAGTCCCCATATGGGATTTTGGCACTGCAGGTGGCGGCTTTAATTGCTACACAACAGTGCGGGCTCCAATAACTTATTAAAGTTTCCTTTTCTTCATACCCCACTAGCATTTATTATTGAGGTGACACCTAGTGTATTTTGATTTGCATTTTCCTATATAATAATTATATTGCATATTTTCCCATTTTTGTTGACCATGGGTATTTCTTCTTTACAGAAATGCCTGTTCAGATCCTTTCCCAATTCTTAGATGTATTTGTGCATAATTTCAGCAGTTTCATATGTATTCTGAATTTCAGTTCTTCATGAAATGCAGAATTGGCAAATACGTTATCCCAGTCTACTGGGGTATTAAAATAATTTTATTCATATAAGGTGAACAAATTTCATGTATTTCATATACACAGACTCAAGAGTATAGTATTTCCCACCCTAACCTCACTCTTGCCCATGCTCTGACCCTCTGTCCTCCTTCCTCTCTTATTTTTTCTTTTTATATCTATAATTGCATAATTTCAATTTATTTTATAATCACAAGCTTAACTCTGCACCAAATAAAGAATTGAATGGAACAAGTAGAAAAATCACTGTTTATCAAGAGTATAGACAAGGATTGTAAGCAATAACCAAAACTCTACATTGCATTTTTGTGCTTTGTTTCTTTGTGCTTTGTTTATTTGTTTATTTTGTGCTGGTTTATTTGACTGAGAATAATGGCTTCCACATGCATATACTTTGTTGTAAAGGACAAGATCTTATTAATTTATATAGCTGAGTAGTTTTGCATAGTGTATATATACCACATTTTCTTTAACCATTATTCAGTTGATGTATCTCTAGGTTGATGTCAGATGTTAGCTATTGATCTGCAATAACCATAAGGTGCAGACAAGTCTTCCTTATGCTGATTTCATTCCATTTGGGTAAATTTTTAGGAGTGGGATGGCTGTGTATACGGTAGAACAATTTTCAGATTACTGAAAAATTACCAGACTGTGTTCCATAATGGTTGTACTCTTTTACAATTTAAGCAGCAGTGGATTATAGTATTTTATCACCCATGTATTTGCTAACATTTATTGTTTTATAATTTTTGAAAGATAGCCACTCTAATTGGGGTGAGGTTTCACCCTCATCATCCTTTTGATTTGCATTTCCTGATGGCTAATGATCCTGAGTATTTTTAAATGTTTCTGTTGACCATTTGAATGTCATCCTTCAAAAATGTCTGTTTTGTCCTTTGCCCATTGCTTGACAGGATTTTTGTTGTTTTTGCTGTTCTGGATTACTTGAACTCTTTGTAGATTCTGGATATTAGACCTTTAACCATTGCAAGATTTGCAAATATTTTCTCCTGTTCTCTTGGATGCCTCTACAATATGTTGAGCAATTCCTTTGCAGTGCATAAGCATCTTAGCTTAATGCAATCCTATTTGTTTATTTTTGCTTTGATTGCCTATCATTCTGGGGTATTTAACAAGAGTTCCGTGTGTATGCCAATGTCTTGCTGAGTTTCCCAATATTTTCATCTGGTAATTTGATGTTATCAGTTATTGTTTTATATCATTGATCCATCTATAGTTCATTTCTGTATAAATTGTAAGGTGGTAGTCTTGTTTCATACTTCTACATGCAGAATCCAAGTTTTCCAGTAACATTTGTTGAAGATTACCTTTTTTTCAGGCATTGATTTTGGCTCCTTTGTCAAAGATCGGTTGCTTGTACACGAGTGTATTAAGTTCTGGAATTTCTACTCCAGTCCATTGGTCTACATGTCTATTTTTGTGCCAGTAATAGGCTTTTTTGATTCTAACTGACCTGTAGTTGTCATGAAATCTGATATTGCGATGACTCTGGCTTTGTTTTATTCTTTAAGTTTGCTTTAGCTATTCAGGATTTCTTGGGCTTCCATATGAATTTTAGCATCATTTTTTCTATCATTTTTTTAGAAGAATGTCATTACTATTTTGATTGGGATCATATTGAACATGTAAATTGCTTTCAGTAGTATGGACATTTTGATTCTATTAATTCTTCTAATCCATGAACATGACAGATATTTCCATTTTTATGTTCTCCTATTTATTTTAAAAATGTTTTGTAATTATCATTGTAGAGATATTTGACCTCTTTATTTAAATTTATTCCCATTTGTTTGGCTATTGTGAATTGAACTGATCTTGCATGTCCTTTCTCAGCCATAGCATTGTCTTTTTATACAAATGCTATTGGATTTTGTGTATTGATTTTATCTTGCAAATTTACCAACCTCTCTTGAGTTCCAATAGTCTCTTGGTGGAGTCTTTTGGCTTCCCTATATACAAAATCATATCTTCTGTCAACAGTAATAATTTGACTTCAACCTTTACAATTTGTATCCCTTTGCTTGGATTTTGCTTGCTGGTGGCTCTCAGTAAGCCTTCTAGAACTATATTGAATAGCAATTATGGGGGTGAGCATCCTTGGAGATCTTAGTGGAAATGCTTCCAATTTACCCACACAATTTGATGGTGGCTCTGTGTTTGTCATAAACTACCTTGAATGTGTTCATGAATATTCCTTCTATTCCCAGTTCAAGGTTTTTATCAAGGACATATTTTATCTAGTGCATTCCCACTTGGTCTTGGTGAATTATATTTCTAATGTGTTGTTATGTTTGATTAGCAAGTATTTTGAGGATTTTTGCATCTGTATTTATCAAATATATTGGTCTTAGTTTGCTTTGTGCATATACCTGGTTTTAGAATTAAAGTGATGCTGGTTTTATAGGAGTTAAGAGGGGTTTTATCTTCACTCTGATGATTGTCTTCTTTGTTGTGAATTATCTTCTTAGTTTGATATAAGGTTTCTCTATTAGTTTTTTTATTGCCTGTTCTTAGGGTATCTTATCAAGAATCCATTGCTTATGTCAATGTCTTATAGTTTTCTCTATATTTTGTAAGTTTGAGTTCTTACATTTACATCCATGACTCACTTTCAGTTGACTTTGTATAGGAAAAGAGGGGTGGTCATCTGGGTTTAGTCATGTCCATATGGATATCCCGTTGCCTCTGGACAATTTACTGAATACACTATACCTTTTCCAGTGTATTTTTGTTAGCTTTGTAAAAGATCCATTGTCTGTATGTATCTGTATTTCTTTTTGGGAGCCTCTATCCTCTTACACTGGTCTATTCATCAGTTTTTATGCCAGAGTTTACCATACATCTATGGTATGTATTGAACTCATTTGTTGTGACCCCAGATGTGTTCTGTTTCTCAAGAGTTACTTTTCTATGTGGAACATTTTTTAATATATGTGAAGATATGAGGTTTAGGATTATTTTTCTAGATACATGATGAATTCCATTGATTTTGATGGAAAGCATATTGTATCTGTAAATTAACTTGGATAATATGGAAATATTAGAAAGTATTTCAATCTGTGAATATGAGCAGTCTTTTTGATCTCAGATTCTTTATCATGGCTTTCGATTGTTGCTGTAGAGGCATTTTACATCACAAGTCAAATTTATCCAGGGTATTTTATTTCTTATTGTGAATTTAATTTCTTCTTTAATTTATTTTTTCAGTGGGTTCACAATAGTATAGGTATATAAAACTTATTCTGATTTTGTGCTTACTTTGTATCCTACAAATCTACCAGTCATTTACCAGTTCAGGTGGCCTGTTGTTGAACTTATTGCATTTCCATATAAATAGAATAAAATCATCTGGAAAAATAAATAATTTCAATTTCTTCTTTTCTATATCTGTGTCTTTTATTTCCTTCCCTTTTCTTTTTGTTTTGCCTAGACCTTACATTGCAGTATTGAATATAAAAGTAAAAAATGTGCATCATTTTATGGTTCCAATTATAGGGTAAATGCTTTCATTTTGTTGGCATTCAATAGAATCTGGCTCAGGTTCCTCAAATGCAAGGGTTTTGTAATTGAAGTATATGCAATCTCTAAGTGTTCTGCTCAATTTACTTCTCATAAGTGAATGTATAATTTTATACAAAATGTTTTCTGCATCTAGTTTATTATACTGATGTTTATTTTTGATTGATGTGAATTATTGGAATTATGAATTACATTCATATTTTCCCTGTTCCTATACTACATCTGACTTGATTATGATATCTTACCATTTTTTTGGATTCCAAACTGGATTCATTTACTATCAAATTTGGCACCTATATTCTAATATAAATTCTATTAGGATGACAGTGTTGCATTATATTCAGCAGGAAGTCTGCTTTGTAAGTTTTTATTGTAAAAAGAGAATCAGTGATAAACAGAGATCTTGCATCTATCAGGTCACTTTAGGAAAAACTGACCTCATATAATGAGTTTGGAAAAGTTACCTCCCTAACAATTTGTATAATACTTTTCAAAAAATTGGTGTTATTTTTTTTTAATTTTGTAGATTTTAGCAATGAAGACGTTTGTTGCTGATCTTTCGTTTGAACACATTATTCATCATTTAATGTTCTTCCTCAGTATTGCTCTATTCAGAGATGTTATTATTATTATAGAAAACTTTTTATAATTACCTTAATTAAACTTAAGTTTATTTACTTATTTTTTAACTTTTATTTCATAAATATAAATGTCCAAAGTACAACTTTTGGATTATAGAGGCTTTCTCTCCCCCCCATAACCTCCCTCCCACCCGCAACCATCCCATCTCCCACTCCCTCTCCCATTCCATTCACATCGATTCATTTTTTCAATTATTTTTGTATACAAAAGATCAATTTAGTATATGCTAAGGAAGGTTTTCAACAGTTTGCACATACACAGAAACACAAAGTTTAGAGTACTGTTTTAGTAGTAGTTTTACCATTAATTCATATAGTACAACACATTAAGGACAGAGATCCTACATGGGGAGTAAGTGCACAGTGACTCATGTTGTTGACTTAACAATTCACAATCTAATTTATGACATCAGTAATCACCTGAGGCTCTTGTCATGAACTGTCAAGGCTATGGAAGCCTCTTAAATTCACCACCTCTGATCTTATTTAGACAAGGCCATAGTGAAAGTGGAAGTTCTCTCCTCCCTTCAGAGAAAGGTAACTCCTTCTTTGATGGCCCGTTCTTTCCACTGGGATCTCATTCACAGAGATCTTTCATTTGGGTCTTTTTTTTTGCCAGAGTGTCTTGGCTTTCCATGCCTGAAATACTCTCATGAGCTTTTTAGCCATATCTAAAACCTTAAGGGCTGATTCTGAGGCCAGAGTGCTCTTTAGGACATCTGCCATTCTATGAGTCACTTCCCATGTTGGGTTGTTCTCTCCTTTTTAATTATATCAGTTAGTATTAGCAGATAGTCTTGTTTAGGTGATCCCTTTGACTCTCAATCCTATCATTATGATCAATTATGAATTGAAACTGATCACTTTGTCTAGTGAGCTGGCATTGGTACCTGCCACCTTAATGGGATTGAATTGCAATCCCCTGGCATGTTTCTAACTCTACCACTAGAGGTATGTCTGATGAGCATGGGCCATACTGTACATGTCCCCCCTCTCTTATTTCCACTCTTATATTTAACAGAGATCACTTTTCAGTTAAATTTAAACACCTAAGAATAATTGCATGTTAATTAATGAGTTCAACCACTGGCATTAAGTAGAACAAAAAATACTAAAAGGAACAAAATAGTAAGTTGTTCTTCAAGAGTCAGGACAAGGGCTGATCAAGTCATTTTTTCTCATAGTGTACATTTCACTTCAACAGGTTTCCTTTTAGGTGCTCAGTCAGTTGTCACCGATCAAGAACATATGATATTTGTCCCTTTGGGACTGGCTTATTTCACTCAGCATGATGTATTCCAGATTCCTCCATTTTGTTTCAAATGAACAGATTTCATTTTTTACTGCTGTATAGTATTCTATAGAGTGCATATCCCATAATTTCTTTATCCAGTATTTTGTTGATGGGTATTTAGGTTGATTCCAGGTCATAGCTATTGTGAATTGAGCTGCAATACACATTAAGATATAGACAGCTCTTTTATTTGCCAACTTAATTTCCTTTGGGTAAATTCCAAGGAATGGGATGGCTGGGTTGTATGGTAGGGTTATATTCAGGTTTCTGAGGAATCTCCAAACAGACTTCCATAATGGCTTTACCAGCTGGCCTCATATGATGAGTTTGGAAAAGTTACCTCTCTAACTTTTCAAAAGATTGGTGTTATTTTTTTTTAATTTTGTAGATTTTATTAATGAAGATATTTGTTGCTGATCTTTCATTTGAACACATTATTCCTGATTTAGTGTTCTTACTCAGTATTGCTCTATTCAGATATGTTATAATTATAGAAAACTTTTATTTAATAAATATAAATTTCAAAAGTACAACTTTTGGATTATAGTGATTCTTTGCTCTATAACCACCCTTCCACCCACAAACCATCCCATCTCCTACTCCCTCTTCTATCCCATTCTTCATTAAGATTCATTTTATATATCTTTATATTTAAAGATCAACTCTATACTAAGTAAAGATACCAACAGGTTGCACCCACACAGAAAGACAAAGTCTGCAATTATTAGCAGACACTGGTCTTATTTGTGTGCTCTCTTGACACTTAATCCTCTTTATGATCAGTTATGGACTTAAACTGATCACTTTAATTAGTAAGGTGGCATTGGTACATGCCAATTTTTAGTATTTCGAGTTCCATGGCAAGTTTTAAGCTTTACCCTTAGGGGTAAATACCTGGGAGCATGTGCCAAACTGTATATCCCCTCCATCTCTTATTCCAACTCTTATTTTTTTTTTCAATTTGATTTAAACACCTAAGAATAATTCTGTGTTAAGTAAAAATCTCAACCAATGGTATTAAGTAGAAAAAGGAAATACTACAATGAATAAAATAGTAAGCTGTTCCTTGACAGTCATCACAAGGGCTGATCAAGTCATTGCTTCTCATAGTGTCAGTTTCACTTCTACAGTTTTCCTTTTAGATGCTCAGTTGTCACATATCAGGGAGAACATATGATAGTTGTCCCTTTGGAACTGGCTTATTTCACTCAGTATGATGTTTTCCAGATTCCTCCATTTTGTTGCAAATGACCAGATTTCATTTCTGTTACCACTGTGTAGTATTCTGTAGAATGCATATCACTTAATTCTTTATCCAGTCTTCTGTTGATGGGCATTTAGGTTGATTCCATGTCTTAGCCATTCTGAATTGCACTGCAATAAACATTGAGGTGTAGACAGCTCTTTTATTTGCCAATTTAATTCTCCTTAGGTAAATTCCAAAGAATGGAATTGCTGGGTCATGTGGTAGGGATACATTCAGATTTCTGAGGTATCTCCAAACTGTATCCACAGTGGCTTTACCAGTCTGCATTCCCACCAACCGTGGGTTATTGTGCCTTTGCCCCCACATCCTCACCATCATCTGTTGTTAGTTGATTTCTGTATGAAAGCCATTCTAACTGGAGAGAGGTGAAACCTCATTGTGGTTTTGATTTGCATTTCCCTGATGGCTAGTGATCCTGAACATTTTTTCATGTGCCTGTTGGCCATTTGGATTTCCTCTTGAAAAATGTCTATTTAGGCTCTTGGCCCATCTCTTAAGTGGGTTGTTTGTTTTGCTGTTGTGAAGTTTCTTGATCTCTTTGTAGATTCTGGTTATTTTTTTTACATACAGAGTTAGACAGTGAGAGAGACAGAGACAGAGAAAAAATTCTTCCTTTTCCATCGGTTCACCCCCCAAATGGCTGCTACACTGGCGCACTGTGCCGATTCAAAGCAAGGAGCCAGATGCTTCCTCCTGGTCCCCCCTGTGGGTGCAGGGCCCAACCACTTGGGACATCCTTCACTGCCTTCCCAGGCCACAGCAGGGAGCTGGACTGGAAGAGGAGCAACTGGGACAGTACCCATCACCCCAACCGGGACTATAACCCAGGGTGCCAGCTCCACAGGTGTAAGATTAGTCAAGTGAGCTGTGGCACCTGCCAGATTTTGGTTATTAATCCTTTATCAGTTGCATAATTTGCAAAGATTTTCTCCCATTATTTCAGTTCCCTCTTCACTTTGCTTTTTTTTTGCAGTACAGAAACTTTTCAATTTGATGTAATCCCTGTTGTTAATTTTGGCTTTGACTGCCTATGCCACTGGAGATTTTTCCAAGAAGTCTTGCCTGTGCCTATATCTTGCAGACTTTCTCTAATGTTCTGTAATCATTTTATGGTGTTGGGTCATAGATTTAGATCTTTAATCCATGTTGAGTGGATTTTTGTGTAAGGTGTAACATAGGTATCTTGCTTCATACTTCTGAATGGAAATCCTGTTTTCCCAACAATATTTGTTTGAAAGACTCTCCTTGCTCCAGGAGTTTGTTTTAGCTCCTTGATCAAATATAAATTGGTTGTAGATGTTTGGATTGATTCCTGGTGTTCCTATTCTGTTCTATTGCCTATCCATCTGTTTCTGTACAGTACCATGCTGTTTTGATTATAATTGCCCTGTTGTATGTCTTGAAATCTGGTATTCTGATGCCTCCAGCTCTGTTTTTGTTGTATAAGACTCGTTTATCTATTTGAGGTCTTCTGCACCTAAATATATGTTTCTATATGAATATCAGCATCATTTTTTCTAGGTCTGATAAGAATGTGTTTGATATTTTCATTGGTATCACACTGAATCTGTAAATTGCTTTTGGAGGAATGGACATTTTGATGATATTGATTCTTCCAATCAGTGAGCATGGGATATTCTTCCATTTTTTGGTATCCTCTTCTAGTTCTTTAAGATTTTGTAATTCTCATTATAGAAATATTTGACATCCTTGGTTAAGCTTTTTCCAAGGTATTTGGTTTTTTCTGGTAGCTGTTGTGAATGGGATTGACCTTAGAAGTTATTTCTCAGTTCTGGCAGTGTCTGTATACAAAGACTGTTGATTTTTATGTATTGATTTTATATCCTGCTACTTTGCCAAATTCTTCTATGAGTTCCAATAGTCTCTTAGTGGAGTTCTTTGGATCCCTTAAATAAAGAGTCACATTGTCTGCAAAGATGGATAGTTTGACATTTTCCTTCCCTTTTTGTACCCCTTTTAATTTCTTTTTGTTGACTAATGGCTTGGATAGAACTTCTAGTGCTATATTGAATATCAATGGTGAGATTTGGCATCCCTGTCTGGAACTGGATCTCAGTGGAAATGCTTCCAACTATTCCCCATTCAATAGGTTGCTGGCCATGGGTTTTTCATAAATTGCCTTAATTGTGTTGAGGAATGTTTCTTCTATACACAATTTGGTTAGAGTTTTCATCATGAAATGTTTTTTTTAATTTATCAAATGCATTCTCTGCATCTATTGAGATAATATATGATTTTTCTTCTGCAGTTTGTTAATGTGGTGTATCACATTGATTGATTTGTGAATGTTGAACCATCCCTGCATACAAGGATAAATCCCACTTGGTCGGGTTGGATGATCTTTCTAATTTGTTGTTGGATTATTTTGGCTTGAATTTTGTTGAGTATTTGTTGTATGTTCTTTAGAGATATTAGTGTGTAATTCTCTTTCTCTGCTACATCTTTTTCAGGTTTAAGAATTAAGTAATACTGGCTTTGTAGAAAGAATTTGGGAGGATTCCCTCTCTTTCAATCATTTTGAATAGCTTAAGAATTGGAGTTATTTCTTCTGTAAATGTCTGATAGAATTCAGCAGTGAATCTCTCTTGTCCTGGGCTTTTCTCTGTTGGGAGGGCCTTTATTACTGATTCAATTTCTGACTTTGTTATGGGTCTTTTTTGGTTTTCTATGTTTCTTGCTTCAATTTTTCTAGGTCGTATATGTCCAGGAATCTATCCATTCCTGACAGATTTGCATGATTGCTGGCATACAACTCTTTGTAGTAATTCATAATGACTCTTGTTATTTCTGTGGTGTCTGTTGTTACATTTCCTTTTCATGTCTAATTTTATTGATTTGTGTCTTTTATTTCCTTTATTTGGTTAGCTGGACCAATGGTGAGTCAATTTTGTTTATTTTTTTCAAAAAATCCTTTCAACATTTTGCTTCTCTTTTGTAATTTTTTGGATTCAATTTTGTTGATTTTCCCTCTTATCTTAATTATTTCTTTTGTCCTACTAGTTTTGGGTTTGGTTTGCTGTAGTTTTTCTAGATCTTTGAGATGAATTGATAGCTCATTTATTTGGTGACTTTCCAATTTCTTGATGTAGGCACCTATTGCTATATACTTTCCTCTTAACACTGCTTTTGCTGTATCCCATACGTTTTGATTTGTTGTGTTGTTATCTTCATTTGCTTCCTGAGAGTTTTTGATTTCTATTTTGATTTTTTCTATGACCCAGTGTTCATTCAGGAGCATGCTGACATTCTCCATGTGTTTACTTATGCTCTAGAGAATCCTGAGTTGCTGATTTCCAGCTTCATTCCATTGTGGTCTGAGATGTATTTTATGATTTTGATTTGTTTTAAATTTGCTGAGACTTGCTTTATGGCCTAATATGTGGTCTATCCTAGAGAAAGTCCCATGCACTAGTGAAAAGAATGTGTATTCTGTAACATTAGGATGAATATTTCTGTACATATCTCTTAGATCTGTTTGTTCTCTAGTGTCAAGTAAATCTGCTGTTTCCTTGTTGATTTCTGTCTGGTTGATCTGTCCATTGCTAAAAGGGGAGCATTGAAGCCCCCCTTATTATTGTATTGGAGTCTAAGTCTCCCTTTAAGTTCCTTAACATATCTTTTAAATAAACTGGTGTATATACATTTATAATAGTTACATCTTCCTGTTGAATCATTATATACTGCCTCTCTTCGTCTCTCTTAACATTTTTTGTGTTAAAGTCTATTTTTTCTGATATTAAGGTGGCTACATCAGCTCTTTTTTGATTTCTTTTGGCATGGAACATCTTTTTCCAACCTTTCACTTTCAGTCTGCATGCATCTTTGTTGGAAAGATGTGTTTCTTGTAAGCAGAAAATAGATGGGTTTTGTTTTTTAATCCATTCAGCCAGTCTGTGTCTTTTATTTTAAACTTTTATTTAATGAATATAAATTGCTGAAGTACAGCTTATGGATTACAATGATTTCCCCCCATAACTTTCCTCCCATCTGTAACACTCCTCTCTCCCAGTCCCTCTCCCCTTCCATTCACATCAAGATTCATTTTCAATTATCTTTATATGCAGAAGATCAATTTAGCATATATTAAGTAAAGATTTCAACAGTTTACACCCACACAGAAATACAATGTGTAAAATACTGTTTGAGCACTAGTTATAGCATTAAATCAAAATGTACAGCACATTTAGGACAGAGATCCTACATGATGAGTAAGTGCACAGTGACTTCTGTTGTTGACTTAACAAATTGCAATTGTTGTTCATGGCATTAGTAATCACCCTAGGCTCTTGCCATGAGATGCCAAGGCTATGGAGGCTTTTTCAGTTTTCCGACTTTGATCATATTGAGACAAGATCATAGTCAAGGTGGAAGTTCTCTCCTCCCTTCAGAGAAAGGTACCTCCTTCTTTGATGACCTGTTCTTTCCACTGGGATCTCTAGAGAGTTGAGGCCATTTACTTTCAGTGCAGCTACTGATAAGTAGTGAGTTTGCCCTGCTATGTTCCCAAAGATATTTCTAATATATAGTTTGAACTTCCTGTGATCCCTTACTGCAAGGTTTTCTTCCTTTACCCTATTTCTGTTGATGACTGTGTTTCTGTGTTTCTGTTTGTAAAACATCTTCAGCATCCTTTGCAGGGATGGATGAGTGGTGACAAATTCATTCTGTTTGTTATGAAAGGCTTTTGTTTCTTCTTTATTCCTAAATGAGACCTTTGCAGGGTATAATAGAATAGGATGACTGTATTTTCTCTAAGTCTTGGGCTATATCTCACCATTCTCTCCCAGCTTGCAGGGTTTCTGATTAGAAGTCTGATGTGAATCTAATTGGAGATCCTTGAAAGTAATCAGGCATTTCTCTTTTGCATATTTTAGAATACTATACAGCAGTAAAAAACAATGAAATCTTGTCACTTGCAACAAAATGGAGGAATCTGGAAAATGTTATGCTGAGTGAATTAAGCCAGGCCCAAAGGGACAAATATCATATGTTCTCCCTGATCGGTGACAACTAACTGAACACCAAAGGGGAAATCTGTTGAAGTGAAATGGACATTATGAGAAACAGTGACTTGATCTGCTGTTGTCCTGACTGTTGATGTACAATGTAATACTTTATCCCTTTTAGTGTTTTTTTTTTTGTTTGTTTTAGTACTACTGGTTGAACTCTGTAATTAACACACAACTATACTTAGGTGTTTAAATTTAAGTGAAAACTGATCTCTGTTAAATGTAAGAGTGGGAATATGAGAGGGAGGAGATGTACAATTTGGGACATGCTCAAGCTGACTTGCCCCAAATGGTGGAGTTAGAAATGTGCCATGAGATTCCAATTCAATCCCATCAAGGTGACATGTACCAATGTCATCTCACTAGTCCAAGTGATCAACTTCAGTTCACAATTGATCATACTGATAGGCCTATGAGTCAAAGGGATCACATAAACAAGAGTAGTGTCTGCTAATACTAGCTGACAGAATCAAAAAGGGAGTGAATGATCCAACATGAGAAGCGGGATACACAGCAGACTCATAGAATGGCAGATGTCCTAAACAGCACTCTGGCCTCAAAATCAGCCCTTAAGGCATTCGGACCTGGCTGAAGAGCCCATGAGAGTATTTCAGGCATGGAAAGCCAAGACACTCTGGGAAAAAAAGAAGACCTAAATGAAAGATCTGCTGGAGTGAGATCCCAGTGGAAAGATTGGGGCCATAAAAGAAGGAGGTACCTTTCTCTGAAGGGAGGAGAGAATTTCCAGTTTGACTATGACCTTGTTGACATAAGATCGAAGTCAGTGAACTCAAAATGCTTCCATAGCCTTGGCAACTCATGACTAGAGCCTAGGGTGATTACTGATGCCTTAAACAAGAGTGTCAATTTGTTAAGTTAACAACAGGAGTCACTGTGTACTTACTCCTCATGTAGATCTCTGTCCTTTATGTGATGTTCAATGTGAATTAATGCTATAATGAGTACTCAAACATTATTTTACACTTAATTGGTCTGTGTGGGTGCAAACTGTTGAAATCTTTACTTAATGTAGACTAAATTGATCTGTACATAAAGATAATTGAAAATGAATCTTGATGTGAATGGAATTGGAGAGGCAGCAGGAGATGGGAGGGTTGTTGGTGGGAGGGAATTTATGGGGGGGGGAAGCCTTTGTAATCCATAAACTGTACTTTAGAAATTTATATTTAGTAAATAAAAGTTAAAAAATGGATAAATTGAAATGTGGGAACAGGTTTTATGATGATTATTATTTGCTTTCCCTTTGTTTTCAATTCTGATAATTATACTGTATTTCTAAACACACATCTGCTTGTTACAGATACATGTATAAAATATGGAAAACATGATGCTATTCTACTTTAAGATACTTAAACAAGAAGCTAATATTCCTATGGCAACTTATATCTAATCCATCAAAAGATATTTGCTGTGACCTAATCAAATAATTAGTGTGTTATTCATGGGTAATATTCCAGAATTCAGAAAACTACTATAGTACATTTACTAGAATAAAATGATGAGTCTTACTGTGGGTGCATTTAAATTCATTGCACAAAACAAAAGTTCCAGTCTCTGGGAATTAATTCAAAACCCTTGAAATCCATTTCTCTATACATTCATCTGATGATCTATCAAATCTTTATTTATAGCTCTGAGAGTCAGATCTTAACTTTCTCTGTTCGCTAGTTTCTTCTATAACTCATGCAAGATATCAACACAAGAATTACATAGAGCCTCTACTGCCACTGTTGTTCTTGTCTAACAGGGAATGGCCATGGCTAATGTGAACTTCAGTGGGAGTAAGACAGTGTACTGGTTTTAGGCCCACAGCCTCTCCCTGGTTTCCTTTATTGCACAGATATGATTTTCCCTGTTCAAATTCCTGTGTTTTTTCTATACTGCCATTGTCATAAGTGATATTCTACAAATGTGGGAACCTTAAACTTGAGCTTCCAAGCCTAGGTTCCCTCATCTCACAGCTCAGAAACTAGTAATGATGAAAAAATAGGTCCCAATTTCATATTGCTTGAGATAAAAATGAAATTTCAGGGATGAATGAGCTAGCTCAGCACCATGGACTTTGTGAGTTTATATGTCCTTTTCCTGGAATTGCTCTCTTTGTTCATCACACACCTCTGCCAACAGGAGTTGTTCCTTCTGGGAATGGAGATATAGTTTCCAAGGGAAACTCTAATATGAGAAAAATTGTGAACATCATACTCACCAAAAATTGGCTAATCATAAGCCACTCCTTTGTCTGACTCTTGAGTCAACAAGGAAGCTATAGTGATTAATTTGTCCTGAATACAGAAAATTATATAGTCCAAGTGGTATAAATAAAAGGAGTGATGAGCAAAGAGTGAGTCTAGCTAATTAAAATAACCTCAAGGATTATTAACTGAATTCAGCCTTTTCTTTTTAAATATCTAATTATTTGAAAGGCAGAGAAATGAAAGACAAAAACAGAGACACAGACACATCAAGCATCTTTTTCTTGGCTCACTTCCAAAGATGCTAAAATAAACAGGTTTTGGTGAGGACAGAGCCAGGAGCAAGTAATTTTATTTACATCTGCTATATGGGCACATTCCAAAGCATTTGGGTCATGTTCCATTGCCTTCCCAGGTTCATTAATAGAATATACACAAAGTACCACTACAATATAGGAGGCCAGCATTGCAAGCAGTGGCCAATTCCATTGCAAAATAATGTGTGCCACAAACACTAGTCATTTCAGATCCATCATTAAAAATATTTAGTCATATACCTCTGTTGCCTCATCATGTATTTTTCTATTAATTCAGTTCATAATTTTATTGTTTAAAAAGACAAACAATATACACCTTGAAGTTTTAGACATAACCATTTGATAAGAAGAGGAAATCAAAGGGATACAAATTAAAAAGTGGGAATTCAGATTATTCCTATTTGAAAATGACATGGTTCTCAACGTAGGGAAGCCAAAAGAGTTCACTAGTAGATGATTAGAATTCATAAAAAAACTTTGTTAAAGTAGCAGAATATAATATTAATGCACAAAAGTCAATAGCCTTTCTATACACAGACATTGCCATGGCCAAACATCTAAACAGAAAGATTTCCAATCAACAACCTAAGTATTCGTCTCAAGAATCCTAGAAAACAAGAATAAGCCAAATACAAGATGAAAGTAATAGCATAGGTCATAAATGGAATGTTAACATTAAAGATAAGCAAAATAAAGATTTTATTTTTAATAGAAGAAACAATCCTTTCACTAGGTTATAAATACTAGGTTCAAGTAAATAAAATCTGTGGGGAGCAACTGAGACTAGACTAAGTTACTTATTCTGTGCATCTGCTCTCCCACAATATGGTGCTGGGGAGGAGCAAACAACTACGCAGCTGCCTCATCAGTTTGATAAGCTGCAGGAGCTGATCCTGCTCCTGATTGGAGGAAAGCAGTGTGCTCGGCGTGTGGGTAGCAGAGCATGGATTGGTGGAAGAGGACTATAAAGGAGGAGAGAGACAACATGCACCAGGAACATCTGGGGGAGCGACATAATGGTGCCGTGACAAGGATATGAAACCTAGGAGGGAAGAAGCAGGAAAATACCGGAGAGAGAGACTAGCAAAGAGCCTAGGGGAAAGCCGGATGGAAAAAGTGCCGGAAGAAGCTAGGATTGAAAGTGAAAGTGAAAGCTAGAAAAAACTTAGACTTGGATATGGACTGCGGGGAGAAGCTAGGAGAAAGCTAAGGTTGAAAGCGAAAGTGAAAGCTAGAAGAAACAGACTTGGATATGGGCTGTGGGGAGAAGCCAGGAGAAATGAGAGAGAAATATTGTTGGAAGAAAGCTAGGAAATGTACCGGGTAAAGAAAAATATAAGCTAGGGAAAATGAAGCCGCGGGGGTAGGCCGAAGTGGAGATGTAAGCTAGGTTGGAATTCGTCAAGTTAGTCCGGGGAGCAAAAGGCGAAAAAACTATACCGGAAGTGGAGATGTAAGCTAGGTTGGGATCCGTCAGATTAGCCTGGGGAGCAAAAGACGGGAAGCCAAACTGAAAAGCAGAGACGTAAGCTAGGTTGGAATTCGTCAGGTTAGCCCGGGGTGCTTAGACTGAAAACTGAACTGGTAGTGGAAACGTGAGCTAGGCCGTGATTCACGGAAGCCGCGGAGCGCAGAGAAAGCACACGGGGCATGAGTGGAGAGAGCGCATGGGGCGCGAGTAGATAGGAGAGCGCGGGGCTGGTGCGGAGGCTGTGGTGCGGGCGTGAAAAGGCGTGGAGACCGCGGAGGACGCGCAAAGCCGGGAAGCCGCACAGAGGAGAGAAGCGCGGGCTGAAGCCATGCAGAGCTGGGAAGCCGCTGCAGTGCGGGGCGCCAAGAAGCCCCCACAGGGCGGGCGCCGGGAAGCCACGGGGATAAGAGAAACAGAAGTATAGATGGAAAATAAGAGAAATAGGAATGCCTGGAGATAGAGAAACAGAGAAAAATAAGGCATCCCCACAATACGGCAATGAGAAGGCTCAGATTCGGTCTGCCTGATTAGTAAGGCGGTAAGCACCTGCAGACAGAGTATGCACCACAGGTCACCGAAGATAGGCATGAATCAACATCAATAAGTCTCCCCACAATACGTCAATGAGAAGGCTCGGATTCGGTTTGCCTGATTGGTAGGGCTTGTAAGCACCTGTGGGCAACTCCACAAGCAGAGCAGAGTGTGTGCCGCGGGGCACCGAACACAGGCGCGTATCAATGCCAAAGAATAAAAAGAAAGGGGGAACTGTGGGGAGCAACTGAGACTAGACTAAGTTACTGGAATTGAGACTTATTCTATGCATCTGCTCTCCCACAATATGGTGCTGGGGAGGAGCAAACAACTACGCAGCTGCCTCATCAGTTTGATAAGCTGCAGGAGCTGATCCTGCTCCTGATTGGAGGAGAGCAGTGTGCTCGGCGTGTGGGTAGCAGAGCATGGATTGGTGGAAGAGGACTATAAAGGAGGAGAGAGACAACATGCACCAGGAACATCTGGGGGAGCGACAAAATCAAAGAAGGGGAAACTACAATGCATATCACAGATATAATAGGCATCACTAATTTATATTAACAAGGATGAATGAAAAAAATTAAAAATTGTTTATTTGTGGATACATATAACCTATCAAAACTGAGCCAAGTAGATATAACATATCTGAGAATCCAGGTCTCCCATGGGGTTGTGGCTTTGGGTGATGATCATTGTGAATGTTGTTCTTTAGCCGCAGCCAACATGCTCTCCATGCAGGATGTTGGTCATAGAGGAAGCCACCTGCTAGCAGGAGGTAGGACGTACACAGTGACCTTACTTTCTGCTTGCTGTCACTGCCAATCTACAAATGCCCTTTAGAAGAAGGCTATTGGCCAGCCAGTGGTGGTTACAAGATAGCAGAATAGGGAGGGAGCTTATTTCTCTAGCCCAGGGGAAAATAGTTTTAAAAAAGTGGTAGTCTTGGGGAAGAGTTATGAAAAAAAGGCAGAGGAAACTCTACTACATGGAGGGAATGGGCACCCATGGCTCAGGACTCCAATATCCAAGAGCCTATGCACCATCGCTGCAAAGTGAAGTGAGACAAGACGGCAGAAGCCTGAGACTCTGGTGAAAAAGCAGAAGGAAGACCCTAGAGGAAGTGAGGTTTGAAGCTATGTGAGGGAAAGTGCACCAGCCTAACTAGAGGAGAGAAAAAAAAGAGGGTATGAACACATTTCTCTCTGATCACCTTACAAAGCCATACAAGCCAATAGAGCAGGCCAATTTGGACATACATAACAGCTGCACCAGCTCATTTCTGTGCCTGGCAATCAGCCGACTGGAGATTCCTGACTCCAGTGGGGAGAAATAACAGGAGGTTAGAAGCTTGTGAATGTGTGAAGCTTCAGAACCAGGACTGTGGAAAAAATGAGTGTGTGTGTGGAAGAACTCATGGTGTGGATGAGACTTTGAGCAGTCTCAGTGGGACACCACAAGCTCCAGAAGTCCTGGACACATGGTGAGAGACATTGCTGGAAAATCTTTTTTTACACTTTTATTTAATGAATATAGATTTTCAAAATACAGCTTATGGACTACATTGGCATCCCCCTCCCCCCCGATGACTTGCCTTCCACCCACAACCCTCCCCTTTCCCGTTCTCTCTACCCTTCCATTCATATCAAGATTCATTTTCAATTTTCTATATATACAGAAGATAAGTTTAGTATACATTAAGTAAAGATTTCAACAGTTTGCACCCACATAGAAACACAAAGTGAAATATACTGTTTGAGTACTCGTTATAGCACTAAGCCTCAATGTACAGCACATTAAGGACAGAGATCCTACATGAGGAGTAAGTGCACAGTGACTCCTGTTGTTGACTTTACAATTTGACACTCCTGTTTATGGCATCAGTAATCTCCCAATGCTCCAGTCATGAGTTTCCAAGGCTATGGAAGCCTTTTGAGTTCTCCGACTCTTATCTTGTTCAGACAAGGTCATAGTCAAAGTGGAGGTTCTCTCCTCCCTTCAGAGAAAGGTACCTCCTTCTTTGATGACCTGTTCTTTCCACTGGGATCTCACTCACAGAGATCTTTCATTTAGGTCTTTTTTCTTTTTTTTTTGCCAGAGTGTCTTGGTTTTCCATGCTTAAATACTCTCATGGGATATTTAGCCAGATCCGAATGCCTTTAGGGCTGATTCTGAGGCCAGAGTGCTATTTAGGACATCTGCCATTCTATGAGTGTGCTGTGTATCCCGCTTCCCATGTTGGATCACTCTCCATTTATTTATTCTATTGGTTAGTGTTAGCAGGTACTAGACTTGTTTATGTGATCCCTTTGACTCTTAATCCTTTCATTATGATCAATTGTGAACTGAAGTTGATCGCTGGGAATAGTGAGATGGCATTGGTACATGTCACCTTGATGCGATTGAATTGGAATCCCCTGGTATGTTTCTAACTCTACCATTTGGGGCAAGTCAGCTTGAGCATGTCCCAAATTGTACATCTCTTCCTTCTCTTATTCCCACTCTTATGTTTAACAGGGATTACATTTCAGTTAAATTTCAACACTTAAGAATAACTGTGTATTAATTACAGAATTAAACCAGTCATATTAAGTAGAACAGACAAAAAAATACTAAGAGGGATAATGTATTAAGTTGTACATTAACAGTCAGGGCGATGCTGATCAAGTTACCGTTTCTCAGAGTGTCCATTTCACTTCAACAGGTTTCCTTTTTGGTGTTCAGTCAGTTGTCACCCATCAGGGAGAACATATGGGATTTGTCCCTTTGGGACTGGCTTATTTCACTCAGCATGATGTGTTCTAGATTCCTCCATTTTGTTGCAAATGACTGGATTTCATTGATTCTTACTGCGGTATAGTATTCTAAAGAGTACATATCCCATAATTTCTCTATCCAGTCTACCGTTGATGGGCATTTAGGTTGGTTCCAGGTCTTGGCTATTGTGAATTGTGCTGCAATAAACATTAGGCTGCAGACCGCTTTTTTGTTTGCCAATTTAAATTCCTTTGGGTAAATTCCAAGGAGTGGGATGGCTGGGTCGAACGGTAGGGCTATATTCAGGTTTCTGAGGAATCTCCAGACTGACTTCCATAGTGGCTTGACCAGTTTGCATTCCCACCAACAGTGGGTTAGTGTCCCTTTTTCCCCACATCCTCGCCAGCATCTGTTGTTGGTAGATTTCTGTATGTGAGCCATTCTAACCGGGGCGAGGTGAAACCTCATTGTGGTTTTGATTTGCATTTCCCTGATTGCTAGTGATCTTGGACATTTTTTTCATGTGCCTATTGGCCATTTGGATTTCCTCTTTTGAAAAATGTCTATTGAGGTCTTTGGCCCATCTCTTAAGTAGGTTGTTTGTTTTGTTTTCGTGGAGTTTCTTGATCTCTTTGTAGATTGTGGTTATTAACCCTTTATCTGTTGCATAGTTTGCAAATATTTTTTCCCATTCTGTCGGTTGTCTCTTCCCTCTCCTGACTGTTTCTTTTGCAGTACAGAAACTTCTCAATTTGATGCAATCCCAATAGTCAATTTTGTCTTTGGCTACTGTGCCTCCCGGGTCTTTTCCAGAAACTCTTTGCCTGTGCCAATATCTTGAAGGGTTTCTCCAATGTTCTCTAATAACTTGATGGTGTCAGGTTGTAGATTTAGGTCTTTAATCCAAGTTGAGTGAATTTTTGTGTAAGGCGTAAGGTAGGGGTCTTGCTTCATGATTCTGCACGTGGAAATCCAGCTTTTCCAGCACCATTTATTGAATAGGCTGTCCTTGCTCCAGGAATTGGTTTTAGATCCTTGATCAAATATAAGTTGGCTGTAGATATTTGGGTTGATTCCTGGTGTTCCGATTCTGTTCCATTGGTCTATCCATCTGTTTCTGTACCAGTACCATGCTGTTTTGATTATAACTGCCCTGTAGTGTGTCCTGAAATCTGGTATTGTAATGCCTCCAGCTTTGTTTTTGTTGTACAAGATTGCTTTAGCTATTCGAGGTCTCCTGTGCCTCCATATAAATTTCAGCACCCTTTTTTCCAGAGCTGAGAAGAAGGTCTCCGGTATCTTGGTTGGTATTGCATTGAATCTATAAATTGCTTTTGGGAGAATGGACATTTTGATGATGTTGATTCTTCCAATCCATGAGCATGGAAGATTTTTCCATTTTTTGGTATCTCTTCTATTTCTTTCTTTAAGATTTTCTAATTGTCATCGTAGAGTTCTTTAACGTCCTGGTTTAGTTTATTCAAAGGTATTTGTTTTTGTAGCTATGTGAATGGAATTGATCTTAGCAGTTCTTTCTCAAGTCATGGCATTGCTTGTGTATACAAAGGTTGTTGATTTTTGTGCATTGATTTTATATCCTGCCACTTTGCCAAACTCCTGTATGAGTTCCAATAGTCTCTTAGAGTTCTTTGGATCCCCTAAATAAAAAATCATATCATCTGCAAAGAGGGATAATTTGACTTCTTCCTTCTCAATTTGTATTCCTTTAATTTCTTTTTCATGTCTGATGTCTGTGGCTAAAACTTCCAGAAATATGTTAAATAGCAGTGGTGAGAGTGGGCATCCCTGTCTGGTACCAGATCTCAGTGGAAATGCTTGCAACTTTTCCCCGTTCAATAGGATGCTGGCCATGGGTTTTTCATAGATTGCTTTGATTATATTGAGGAATGTTCCTTCTATACCCAATTTGCTTAGAGTTTTCATCATGAAAGGGTGTTGAATTTTATCAAATGCTTTCTCGGCATCTATTGAGATAATCATATGGTTTTTCTTCTGCAGTCTGTTAATGTGGTGAATCACATTGATTGATTTGCGAATGTTGAACCATCCCTGCATACCAGGGACAAATCCCACTTGATCTGGGTGGATGATCTTTCTGATGTGTACTTGCATTCTGTCGGCGAGAATTTTATTGAGGATTTTTGCATCTATGTTCATCAGGGATATTGGTCTGCAATTCTCTTTCAGTGCTGCATTTTTTTCCGGCTTAGGGATTAAGGTGATGCTGGCTTCATAGAAAGAATTTGGGAGGATTCCCTCTTTTTCGATTGTTCTGAATAGTTTCAGAAGAATTGGAGTCAGTTCTTCTTTAAATGTCTGGTAGAATTCAGCAGTGAATCCATCTGGTCCTGGGCTTTTCTTTGTTGGGAGCGCCTTTATTACTGTTTCAGTTATGGGTCTATTCAGGTTTTCTATGTCTTCATGGTTCAATTTAGGTAGATTGCATGTGTCCAGGAATCTATCCATTTCTGATAGGTTTTCCTGTTTGCCGGCATACAAGTCCTTGTAGTAATTTCTGATGATTCTTTTTATTTCTGTGGTGTCTGTTGTTACATTTCCTTTTTCATCTCTGATTTTATTGATTTGGTTTTTTTCTCTTCTTTTTTTAGTTAGTTGGGCCAATGGGGTGTCAATTTTGTTTATTTTTTCAAAAATCCAGCTCTTCGCTTGGCTGATTTTTTTAATGTTTTTTTTTGGATTCAATCCTGTTAATTTGTTCTCTGCTTTTAATTATTTCTCTTCTCCTTCTAGATTTGGGTTTGGTTTGCTGCAGTTTTTCTAGGTCCTTGAGATGCGCTGAAAGCTCATTTATTTGGTACCTTTCCAATTTCTTGATATAGGCACCTATTGCTATAAATTTGCCTCTCAATACTGCTTTTGCTGTATCCCATAAGTTTTGATATGTTGTGCTGTTATCCTCATTTACTTCCAGAAAGTTTTTTATTTCTCTTTTGATTTCTTGAATGACCCAGTGTTCATTCAGGAGCATGTTGTTCAGTCTCCATGTGTTTGCATACTTTCTAGGGTTTTCTGAGTTGCTAATTTCCAGCTTCATTCTGCTGTGGTCTGAGGAGCTGCATGGTATGATTCTAATTCTTTTAAATTTGCTGAGACTTGCTTTATGGCCTAGTATGTGATCAATCCTAGAAAAGGTTCCATGCACTGCTGAGAAGAATGTGAAGTCTGTATATGTAGGGTTGAAGGTTCTGTATATATCTGTTAGATCCATTTGGGCAATAGTGTCAATTAAATCTACCATTTCCTTGTTGATCTTCTGTCCGGATGATCTATTTCTGAGAGTGGAGTATTGAAGTCCCCCAGTACTATTGTATTGGAATCTAAATCTCCCTTTAAGTCCCTTAACATATCTTTTAAATAAACCGGTGCCCTGTAATTAGGTGCATATATATTTATAATAGTTACATCTTCCTGTTGAATTGAACCCCTAATCATTATATAGTTCCCCTCTTTTTCTCTCTTAACAGTTTTTGTATTAAAGTTTATTTTGTCTGATATTAATATGGCTACACCTGCTTTTTTTTGGTTTTTGTTGGCATGGAATATCTTTTTCCAACCTTTCACTTTCAGTCTGCATGCATCTTTGTTAGAGAGATGTGTTTCTTGTAGGCAACAAATAGTTGGCTTTTGTTCCTTAAGCCAATCAGCCAATTGGTGTCTTTTAACTGAAGAGTTAAGTCCATTAACCTTTAATGTGACTATTGATACATAGTGACTTTGCCCTGCCATTTTCCCAGAGATATTTTCTAGTATATGCTTTGAACTTCCCATGCTCTTTTACTGGTAAGTTTTCTTCCTTTCCCTTCTTTCATATTGATGGTCGTGTTTCTGTGTTTCTGCGTGTAGCACATCTTTAAGTATCTTTTGCAGGGCCGGACGAGTGGCCACAAAGTCTTTCAATTTCTGTTTGCTGTGAAAGGTCTTTATTTCACCTTCGGTCACAAATGAGAGCTTTGCAGGATATAATATTCTGGGATGGCAATTTTTCTCTCTTAGCACCTGTGCTATGTCTCGCCATTCCCTCCTAGACTATAGTGTTTCTGATGAGAAGTCTGCTGTGAGTCTAATTTGAGATCCTCTGAGAGTAATCTGACGTTTCTCTCTTGCATATTTTAGGATCTTTTCTTTCTGTTTCACTGTGGTGAGTTTAATTACAATGTGTCGTGGTGAGGATCTCTTTTGGTCATGTTTATTGGGGGTTCTATGAGCTTCCTGTACTAGGATGTCTCTGTCCTTCTCCAAACCTGGAAAGTTCTCTGCTAGTATCTCACTAAAAAGGCCTTCTAATCCTTTCTCTCTCTTCATGCCTTTAGGAACTCCTAGAACTCGAATGTTGGTTTTGTAAATAGTATCCTGTAGATTACCAATGATATTTTTTAGATTTCTAATTTCCTCTTCTTTTCTTTGGTTTGACTGTATGTTTTCCTGTTCTCTGTCTTCTAAG
This sequence comes from Oryctolagus cuniculus, assembly GCF_964237555.1. NCBI lineage: Eukaryota > Metazoa > Chordata > Mammalia > Lagomorpha > Leporidae > Oryctolagus > Oryctolagus cuniculus. The sequence goes on along the minus strand of NC_091443.1, from coordinate 94,402,204 downwards.
TCCGATATTCTCTCTTCTGTTTCACTTACTCTGTTTTTTAGACTTTCTAATGTGTTTGTCATTTGATCTATTGAGTTCTTCATTTCATTTTGATTTCTCTTCACTATAACACTTTCCTGTTCTACTAGTTTCTGAGTTTCATTTTGACTCTTCCTTAAAATTTCGTTTTCACAAGAGAGATTTTAATCCTGTCCAATAAGGATTTCTGTAGTTCAAGGATTTGCTTTTGAAAACTTCTAGATGTTCTTATCATAAATTTTTTGAAATCTGTATCTTGCATTTCTTCTATCTCATCCTTTTCATAATCTTGGCTTGCGGTGTTTTGTTTATTTGGAGGCGTCATAGTGTCATCGTTGATCTTGTTCCCTTGATTTTTGTGTTTGTTGGTTGGCATTGTTAATTCTTCTTCCCTCACTGTGAGTTTTTTTTTAATTTATACTATGTCTGTGTTAAGTGGACTGCATGCTGTTGGAGGAGCCTTGGAGGCTTGAGATGGGTGTGGCCTGAGAGCTCTGCTTGGTTCTTCCAGGTTACGGGTGTGCAAAGGTGACACCCTCAGGTTATGCATGGTAAATCTCTCTCTTTTATTTATTTATTTATTTATTTATTTATTTATTTTTTATTTTTTATTCAGGAGGTAAGTAATACCGCACGGCTGAGCAGAATTGATGGTATTTAGCTTCCGATCTCTGGCTTCTACCCAAAGAATCTGTGCAGGTTCAGTTTCTTCTGCAGACTCCCACTGGGTTGCCTAGGCTACTGAATTGTAGCCTTAGCTCTCTCCTCTTGTTATCTGTATCCCGAGTGCGGCCTGCGGCCTGCTCTTTGTCTCTTGCTCACCATTGCAAGGTTGGCGGAGAGAGAGAAACTTGTTTGTACCGGTACCCCCCAGCTTTTTTTTTCTTTTTTTTCCTTCTCTCCTGTAGTCAGTCTGGTGAACTTTCCTGCCTCAAAGCCCGTTTCCCTCTAGATTCTGTCCACCGTTTCCCCGCCAATGTCTCTGGTTACTGAGCTCACCTCCCCTTCCAGCGCTGATGTGTGGACTCGGAGCCCTGGGTGTCTCTGCTCTCCCCACTGGTGTCTGTGTGACATCCACTTCCCTTCCTGCAGTGGTGTGCAGACCCTGCGGCTCCCTCTGCTTGGCTTCCGTGTGGTGGGCGACCTTACTCTCCCAGTAGGTCCTCCAAGTCACAGACACTAGATCCAGAAGAGTTTCCTCTGCAATTTTTTCCTGATCCTTTTTCTGAGGCTATCATAACTCCACTTTTATTAAACTAAATTTTCCCGGACTCTTGGTGCGTGCCCTCACTATTCCGCCATCTTGGCTCCCTAAACTGTACCTTTAGAAGTAATCTGTAGGAAAGTATGTAGGACATTAGAGCTTCACAGTTACAAAATTCCTCCTTCCTGTGTTATTCCAAACATTATTCTTAATGAGATTTATTTTCTTTTTTTTTTAAATATTTATTTATTTGAAAGGCAGAGTTATAGAGAGGCAGAGGCAGAGAGATAGAAAAGTCTTCCATCTGCTGGTTCACTCCCCAGAGAACCACAATGGCCAGAGCTGGGCTGATCTGAAGCCAGGAACCAGGAGCTTCCTCTGGGTCTCCCACATTGGTGCAGGGGCCCAAGACTTGGGTCATCTTCCATTCTCTCCCAGGCCATAGCAGGGAGCTGGATTGGAGGTGGAGCAGCTAGGACTTGAACTGGCGGCCCATAAAGGACGCTGGCACTGTAGACTGCGGCTTTACCCATTTGCCACTGTGCCAGCGAATAATAGCAGGTTTATTAATATTTATTTAATTCTTTTTGAGGTTAACTCACTTGTGTAATTCAAATACATTCATTTAAAAAATGTTTATCTCTACAGATGCTGAATGTGGAAACTAGTGTCATTTGCCAAAATCAGAAATTCATTATGAAAAAAAATACTGTAGTAAATTCTGCTAGATTTGTTGCCTGCCAAGGTTCAAAGCCTGAGGCCTGATCTCTTTTCATGGAAAAAGAAGATCCCTGTTGAACATGGTGGTGGGAATGGGAGAGGGAAGAGATGTATAATTTGGGACATGCTCAGGCTGACTTGCCCCAAGTGGTGGAGTTGGAAGCATACCAGGGGATTCCAATTCAATCCCATCGAGGTGGCATGTACCAATGCCATCTCACTGTTCCAGGTGATCAGTTTCAGTTCACAGTTGGTCATGGTGAAGGGACTGGGAGTCAAAGGGAGCACATAGACAAGTCTAGTACCTGCTAACGCTAACTGATGGAGTAAATAAAGGGGAGAGTGATCCAACATGGGAAGTGAGAATCTCAGCAGACTGATAGAATGGCAGATGTCCTAAATAGCACTCTGGCCTCAGAATCAGCCCTAAAGGCATTCGGAGCTGGCTGAAAAGCTCATGAGAGTATTTCAGGCATGGAAAGCCAAGACACTCTGGCAAAAGATCTCTGCGAGTGAGATCCCAGTGGAAAGAACAGGCCATCAAAGAAGGAGGTACCTTTCTCTGAAGGGAGGAGAGAACCTCCACTTTGACTATGAGCTTGTCTAAACAAGATAAGAATCAGAGAACTCAGAGGGCTTCCATAGCCTTGGAAACTCATGACTGGAGCATAGGGAGATTACTGATGCCATAGACAGGAGTGTCAATTGGTAAAGTCAACAACAGGAGTCACTCTGCACTTACTCCTCATGTAGGATCTCTATCCTTAATGTGCTGTACATTGAGATTTAATGCTATAACGAGTACTCAAACAATATATTTCACTTTGTGTTTCTATGGGGGTGCAAACTGTTGAAATCCTTACTTAATGCATACTAAACTGATCCTCTGTAAAAAAAAAAAAAAAAAAAAAAAAAAAAGAAATTATCAATTCCCAACTTGACTCTCACTGGGATTAAACATGACAATAGGTCTGCTCTGATTTCATCATTATTTTAAAAAATCATCTATTATTTTTCACTTTATGTTTCTGTGTGGGAGCAAACTGTTGAAATCCATACTTAATGTATACTAAGCTGATCTTCTGTATATTAAGATAATCGAAAATGAAAAAAAAAAAAAAAAAAAAAAAAAAAGAAGAAGATTAACAAATGCCAGGGAGACATTAATGGTATTTTTTTTTGATTTTCAAATCAAGTTAAATGTTTTTTTTTTTAACTTTTATTTAATGAATATAAATTTCCAAAGTACGAATTATGGATTACAATGGCTTCCCCCCATACCGTCCCTCCCACCCACAACCCTCCCCTTTCCCACTCCCTCTCCCCTTCCATTCACATCAAGATTCATTTTCAATTATCTTAATATACAGAAGATCAGCTTAGTATACATTAAGTAAGGATTTCAACACTTTGCTCCCACACAGAAACATAAAGTGAAAAATAATAGATGATTTTTTTTAAATGATGATGAAATCAGATCAGACCTATTGTCATGCTTAATCCCAGTGAGAGTCAAGTTGGGAGTTGATAATTTCTTTTCTTTTTTTTTTTTTTACAGAGGATCGGTTTAGTATGCATTAAGTAAAGATTTCAACAGTTTGCACCCCCATAGAAACACAAAGTGAAATATATTGTTTGAGTACTCGTTATAGCACTAAGCCTCAATATACAGCACATTAAGGACAGAGATCCTACATGAGGAGTAAGTGCACAGTGACTCCTGTTGTTGACTTTACCAATTGACACTCCTGTCTATGGCATCAGTAATCTCCCTATGCTCCAGTCATGAGTTTCCAAGGCTATGGAAGCCCTCTGAGTTCTCTGATTCTTATCTTGTTGAGACAAGGTCATAGTCAAAGTGGAGGTTCTCTCCTCCCTTCAGAGAAAGGTACCTCCTTATTTGAAGACCTGTTCTTTCCACTGAGATCTCACTCACAGAGATCTTTTTGCCAGAGTGTCTTGGCTTTCCATGCCTGAAACACTCTCATGGGCTTTTCAGCCAGATCCGAATGCCTTTAGGGCTGATTCTGAGGCCAGAGTGCTATTTAGGACATCTGCCATTCTATGAGTCTGCTGAGTATCTCACTTCCCATGTTGGATCACTCTCCCCTTTATTTATTCTATCGGTTAGTGTTAGCAGGTACTAGACTTGTTTATGTGCTCCCTTTGACTCTTAGTCCTTTCATTATGATCAATTGTGAGCTGAAATTGATCACTTGGAATAGTGAGATGGCATTGGTACATGCCACCTTGATGGGATTAAATTGGAGTCCCCTGGTATGTTTCTAACTCTACCATTTGGGGCAAGTCAGCTTGAGCATGTCCCAAATTATGTATCTCTTCCCTCTCTTATTCCTACTCTTATGTTTAACAGGGATCACATTTCAGTTAAATTTCAACACTTAAGAATAACTGTGTATTAATTACAGAATTAAACCAGTCATATTAAGTAGAACAGACAAAAAAATACTAAGAGGGATAATGTATTAAGCTGTTCATTAACAGTCAGGGCTATGCTGATCAAGTCACCGTTTCCCATAGTGTCCATTCCACTACAACAGGTGTCCTTTTTGGTGTTCAGTCAGTTGTCACCCATCAGGGAGAACATATGGTATTTGTCCCTTTGGGACTGGCTTACTTCACTCAGCATGATGTGTTCCAGATTCCTCCATTTTCTTGCAAATGACTGGATTTCGTTGTTTCTTACTGCGGTATAGTATTCTAAAGAGTACATATCCCATAATTTCTTTATCCAGTCTATCGTTGATGGGCATTTAGGTTGGTTCCAGGTCTTAGCTATTGTGAATTGTGCTGCAATAAACATTAGGCTGCAGACCGCTTTTTGTTTGCCAATTTAAATTCCTTTGGGTAAATTCCAAGGAGTGGGATGGCTGGGTCAAACGGTAGGGTTATCTTCAGGTTTCTGAGGGATCTCCAGACTGACTTCCATAGTGGCTTGACCAGTTTGCATTCCCACCAACAGTGGGTTAGTGTCCCTTTTTCCCCACATCCTCGCCAGCATCTGTTGTTGGTAGATTTCTGAATGTGAGCCATTCTAACCGGGGTGAGGTGGAACCTCATTGTGGTTTTGATTTGCATTTCCCTGATTGCTAATGACCTTGAACATTTTTTCATGTGCCTGTTGGCCACTTGGATTTCCTGTTTTGAAAAATGTCTATTGAGGTCCTTGGCCCATCTCTTAAGTGGGTTGTTGGTTTTGTTTTTGTGGAGTTTCTTGATCTCTTTGTAGATTGTGATTATTAACCCTTTATCTGTTGCATAGTTTGCAAATATTCTTTCCCATTCTGTCAGTTGTCTCTTCACTCTCCTGACTTTTTCTTTTGCAGTACAGAAACTTCTCAATTTGATGCAATCCCAATAGTTGATTTTGGCTTTGACTGCCTGTGCCTCCCGGGTCTTTTCCAGAAACTCTTTGCCTGTGCCAATATCTTGAAGGGTTTCTCCAATGTTCTCTAGTAACTTGATGGTGTCAGGACGTAGATTTAGGTCTTTAATCCATGTTGAGTGGATTTTTGTGTAAGGTGTAAGGTAGGGGTCTTGCTTCATGATTCTGCATGTGGAAATCCAATTTTCCCAGCACCATTTATTGAATAGACTGTCCTTGCTCCAGGAATTAGTTTTAGATCCTTGATCAAATATAAGTTGGCTGTAGATGTTTGGGTTGATTTCTGGTGTTTCAATTCTGTTCCATTGGTCTATCCATCTGTTTCTGTACCAGTACCATGCTGTTTTGATTACAACTGCCCTGTAGTATGTCCTGAAATCTGGTATTGTGATGCCTCCGGCTTTGTTTTTGTTGTACAAGATTGCTTTAGCTATTCGAGGTCTCTTGTGCCTCCATATAAATTTCAGCACCCCTTTTTCCAGATCTGAGAAGAAGGTCTTCGGTATCTTGATTGGTATTACATTGAATCTATAAATTGCTTTTGGGAGAATGGACATTTTGATGATGTTGATTCTTCCAATCCATGAGCATGGAAGATTTTTCCATTTTTTGGTATCTCTTCTATTTCTTTCTTTAAGATTTTGTAATTTTCATCGTAGAGATCTTTAACGTCCTTGGTTAAGTTTATTCCAAGGTATTTGATTGTTTTTGTAGCTATTGTGAATGGGATTGATCTTAGAAGTTCTTCCTCAGCCATGGCATTGTCTGTGTATACAAAGGCTGTTGATTTTTGTGCATTGATTTTATACCCTGCTACTTTGCCAAAATCTTCTATGAGTTCCAACAGTCTCTTAGTAGAGTTCTTTGGGTCCCCTAAATAAAGAATCATGTCATTTGCAAAGAGGGATAGTTTGAGTTCTTCCTTCCCAATTTGTATCCCTTTAATTTCTTTTTCTTGCCTAATAGCTCTGGCTAGAACCTCCAGAACTATATTGAATAGCAGTGGTGAGTGGACATCCCTGTCTGGTCCCAGATCTCAGTGGAAATGCTTCCAACTTTTCCCCATTCAATAGGATGTTGGCTGTGGGTTTTTCATAGATTGCTTTGATTGTATTGAGGAATGTTCCTTCCAAACCCAGTTTGCTTAGAGTTTTCATCATGAACGGGTGTTGTATTTTATCAAATGCTTTCTCGGCATCTATTGAGATAATCATATGGTTTTTCTTCTGCAGTCTGTTAATGTGGTGAATCACATTGATTGTCTTGCACACATTAAACCATCCCTGCATACCAGGGATAAATCCCACTTGGTCTGGGTGGATGATCTTTCTGATGTGTTTTTGCATTCTATTGGCGAGAATTTTATTGAGGATTTTTGCATCTATGTTCATCAGGGATATTGGTCTGTAATTCTCTTTCAGTGCTGCATCTTTTTCCGGCTTAGCAATTAAGGTGATGCTGGCTTCATAGAAAGAATTTGGGAGGATTCCCTCTTCTTCGATTGTTCTGAATAGTTTGAGAAGAATTGGAGTTAGTTCTTCTTTAAATGTCTGGTAGAATTCAGCAGTGAATCCATCTGGTCCTGGGCTTTTCTTTGTTGGGAGGGCCTTTATTACTGTTTCAATTTCTGTCTCAGTTATGGGTCTGTTTAGGTTTTCGATGTCTTCCTGGTTCAATTTAGGTAGGTTGCATGTGTCCAGGAATCTATCCATTTCTGATAGGTTTCCCTGTTTACTGGCATACAAGTCCTTGTAGTAATTTCTGATGATTCTTTTTATTTCTGTGATGTCTGTTGTTACATTTCCTTTTTCATCTCTGATTTTATTGATTTGGTTTTTTTCTCTTCTTTTTTTAGTTAGTTGGGCCAATGGGGTGTCAATTTTGTTTATTTTTTCAAAAAACCAGCTCCTCATTTGGCTGATTTTTTGCAATGTTTTTCTTGATTCAATCCTGTTGATTTCTTCTTTGATTTTAATTATTTCTCTTCTCCTACTATATTTGGGTCTGGTTTGCTGTAGGTTTTCTAGATCCTTGAGGTGAATAGAAAGCTCATCTATTTGGTGCCTTTCCAATTTCTTGATGTAGGCACCTATTGATATAAACTTTCCTCTTAACACTGCTTTTGCTGCGTCCCATAAGTTTTGGTATGTTGTGCTGTTATCCTCATTTACTTCCAGAAAATTTTTGATTTCTCTTTTGATTTCTTCTATGACCCATTGTTCATTCAGGAGCATGTTGTTCAATCTCCATGTGTTTGCGTATGCTCTAGGGATTCTTGAGTTACTAATTTCCAACTTCATTCCTTTATGGTCTGAGAAGCTGCATTGTATGATTCTAATTCTTTTGAATTTGCTGAGACTTGCTTTATGGCCTAGTATGTGGTCAATCCTAGAGAAGGTTCCATGTACTGCTGAGAAGAATGTAAAATCTTTAGCTGTAGGATTGAAAGTTCTGTATATATCTGTTAGATCCATTTGGGCTATAGTGTCGTTCAAATCTACTGTATCCTTGTTGAACTTCTGTCCTATTGATCTGTCTATTTCTGAGAGTGGAGTATTGAAATCCCCCAGTACTATTGTATTGGGGTCTAAGTCTCCCTTTAAGTCCGTTAACAAATCTTTTAGATAAACTGGTGCCCTGTAGTTAGGTGCATATACATTGATAATTGTTATATCTTCCTATTGAATTGATCCCTTCATCATTATGTAGTGTCCCTCTTTGTCTCTCTTAACGGTTTTTGTGGTAAAGTTTATGGTGTCTGATATTAATCTGGCTACGCCCGCTCTTTTTTCATTTCTGTTGGCATGGTATATCTTTTTCCAGCCTTTCACTTTCAGTCTGTATGGATCTTTGTTGGAAAGATGTGTTTCTTGTAAGCAGCAAATAGATGGGTTTTGTTCCTTAACCCAATCAGCCAAACGGTGTCTTTTAACTGGACAGTTCAGGCCATTCACGTTCAATGTGACCAATGATAAGTGGTAACTTTGCCCTGCCATTTGCCAAAGATAAGTTCTAATATATGCTTTGAATTCCCTGTGATCTTTTGCTGTGAGGTTTCCTTCCTTGGTTTCCTTCCTTTACCTTCTTTCATATTGATGACCGTGTTTCTGTGTTTCTGTGTGTAACACATCTTTAAGCATCTTTTGCAGGGCTGGACGAGTGGCAACAAATTCTTTCAATTTCTGTTTGTTATTAAAAGTCTTTATTTCACCTTCATTCACAAATGATAGCTTTGCAGGATATAATATTCTGGGCTGGCAGTTGTTCTCTCTTAGTACCTGGGCTATATCTCGCCATTCCCTCCTAGCTTGTAGAGTTTCTGCTGAGAAGTCAGCTGTGAGTCTGATTGGAGATCCTCTGAGAGTAATCTGACATATCTCTCTTGCACATTTTAGGATCTTTTCTTTATGTTTCACTGTGGAGAGTTTAATTACAACGTGTCGTGGTGAGGATCTCTTTTGGTCGTGTTTATTAGGGGTTCTGTGAGCTTCCTGTACTAGGATGTCTCTGTCCTTCTCCAAACCTGGGAAATTTTCTGCTAATATCTCACTAAAAAGGCCTTCTAATCCTTTCTCCCTCTCCATGCCTTCAGGAACTCCTAGAACCCGAATGTTGGGTTTTTTAATAGTATCCTGAAGATTCCCGACAATATGTTTTAGATTTCTAATTTCCTCTTCTTTTCTTTGGTCTGACTGTATCCTTTCCTGTTCTCTGTCTTCTAAGTCCGATATTCTCTCTTCTGCTTCTCCCATTCTGTTTGTAAGGCTCTCTATTGTGTTTTTCATTTGATCTATTGAATTCTTCACTTCAGTCACTATCCCAGTTTCCTGTTGTACTAGTTGTTTTGTTTCATTTTGATTCCTCCTTAATATTTCATTTTCATGAGAGAGATTTTCTATCTTGTCCATTAAGGATTTCTGTAGTTCAAGAATTTGTTTTTGAGAACTTCTTAATGTTCTTATCAATTTTTTGAGATCTGCTTCTTGCATTTCTTCTATGTCATCATCCTCATAATCTTGAATTGGGGTGTCTTTTTCATTTGAGGGCTTCATGGTGACTTCCTTGTTTTTATTACCTTGGTTTTTGCATTTGTTATTTGTCATATTGGAGATATTTGGTTTCTTCACTGTGGTGCTTTTTCTTGTTATACTATGACTCTAGATTAAGTGGACTATCTGTTTTTGATGGAGCCTTAGGGCTTGAGATGGGTGTGGCCTGAGAGCTCTGTTTGGTGTGCCAAAGGTGACACTCCCAGGTTGGGCGTGGTAAACCTCTCTCTCTCTCTTTTTTTGATTCAAAAGGGAAGTAATTCTGCACAGCTGAACGAAGTTGGAGGTAGTTAGCAGGCAAATGATATACCCACAGGAGCCAGAGGTCGGAAGCTCTTTCCCAAGGACCACACAGGGAATCTGTTCTGCCCTCGGAGTGGGCTCAAATTCTCCTTCAGTCTCCCACTGGGTTGCCAAAATTACGGAATTGTAGCGTCTCTGGAGAGTGCTCACGTGAATTCCGTGAGTTCTCTCCCCCACTGTCTCTTTTTTCACAGTCTCAGTTCAGTAGCACCACAAATTTACTAGGTTCTAATCTCCTGTTAATTCGCCCCGCCCAGAGTCAGGTTTTTCTGCTAGGCTCAGGGCCAGTGCAGACCTGAGGTCACTCTGCTTATGACGTATGTCCAAGATGGCGCCTGCTCTTTGTCTTGCTCGCCCTTGAGAGGTGAGCGGAGAGAGAGAAACCCGTGTCCGTACCAGTCACCTTTTTTTTCTCTCTCTCTCTCTTCCAGTTAGCTTGGTGAAGTCCCTCCCCTCCGGGGGTCGTTACCTCTAGTCTCCTCTCTCCGCTTGCCTGCCGGTGTCTCGGGTTATTGAGGTTCGGCTCACCTCGCGTTCCAGCACTGGTGTGTTGAGTCTGCCGCTGGTGTCCCGAACTGTGGGCTCCCACGCTCTCCACGCAGGTCCGTTCCCCTTCCAGCGCCGATGTGTGGACTCGGAGCCCTGGACGTCCCAAGTCTCTCCGCTGTTGTCTGTGTGGCATGCAATGAGATTTATTTTCAATTGACTTTATAAACCTCCACTGTGATACAGCCTTGACTAAACTAGTTCAGAGTTGGTGAACTCAAGGGGCTCCCATAGCCTAGACAGCTCATGGCAAGAGCCTCGGGTAATTGCTGACATCATAAATAAGACTGCCAATTGTTAAATCAACAACGGGAGTCACTGGGTACATGGTCCCCATGTAGGATCTCTGTCCTTAATGTGCTTTACTATGAAACTTAGAGACAACATTACTAGTTGAACAATGCCCTATACCTTGTGCGGTTGTGTGAATGCAGCCTGTTGAAATCCTTGCTTAGTATATACTAAGTTGATTTCTGTATATGAAGGTAATTGAAAATGAAACTCGATGAAGATCAGGATGGGAGAGGGAGTGGGAGAGGGAAGGGTCACAGGAGGGAGGGACGTTGGGGGGGAAGCCACAACAATACAAAAGTTGTGCTTTGTAAATTCACATTTATTAAATAAAAAATAAACACATGATTAACTGAATGTTAAGAAAGAGTTCAACAAATAGTATGACATATAGAAAAAAAAAAAAACTGTTTCTCAACAGTCAAGACCAAAGCTGTTCAAGTCATTGCTTCTCAAAGTGTCAATCTCAGTTTTACGGATTTTCTTTTAGGTGCTCTGTCAGTTATCACAGATCAAGGAAAACATGTGGTATTAGTATATTGGGACTGTCTTATTCCACTCAGTATGTTTTCCAGATTCATTCATTTTGTTGAAAATGAATGGATTTCATTGATTTTATACATTGTGTAGTATACAATAGAGTATATATCCCATAATTTCCTTATCCAGTCTTTAGTTGAAGGGTATTTAGGTCAATTCCATGTCTTAGCTATTGTGAATGAAGCTTCAATAAACATCGAGGTACAGATAACATTTTTCATTTGCTGATTTCATTTCCATTGGGTAAATTCCCAGGAGTGAAATGGCTGGGTTCTATGGTAGATCTATATTCAGATTTCTGAGGTATCTCTACATGGTCTTTCATAGTGGCTTTACAAGTTTACATTCCCACCAGCAATGGGTTGGGGTACCTTTTGCCTCACATTCACATCAGCATTTGCTGCTTGTTGATTTCTGTATGAAAGCAATTCTAACCAGAATGAGGTGAAACCTCACTGTGTTCTTTTTAAAGATTTATTGAATTTATTTGAAAGACAGAGTTACAGAGAGAGTTAGAGACAGTGATAGAGGTCTTCCACCTGATGGTTCACTCCCCAGATGGCTGCAATGCCTAGAGCTGTGCTGATCCGAATCCAGGAATTTCTTCAGGGTCTCCCACATGGGTGCAGGTTCCCAAAGACTTAGGCCATATTCTATTTTTTTCCCAGGCCATGGCAGAGAGCTGTATAGGAAGAGGAGCAGCTGGGACTAGAACTGGCACCCATATGGGATGCCTGCACTTCAGGCCAGGGATTTAACCCACTGCACCACAGTGCCAGCCACATCACTGTGGTTTTAATTTGCATTTCCTTGATGGCTACTGATTCTAGACATTTTTTTATTTGTCTCTTTGCCATCTGGATTTCCTATTTTGAAAAATATCCATTTAAATGCTTGGCCCATTTCTTCATTGGGTTGTTTCTTTCATTGTTGTGGAGTTTCTTGATCTCTTTATATATCCTGGTTATAAATCTTTCATCAGCTGCATAGTTTACAAATAATTTCTCCCATTCTATAAGTTGTCTCTTAACTTTCTGAGTGTAATCCCATTTGTTAATTATGGCTTTGATTGCCAGTGCTCCTGGTTTCTCTTCTAAGAACTCTTTGCCTGAGCCAATTATCTTGCTGGCTTTCCCCAATGTTCTTTAATAATATGGTGTTATCAGCTCATAGATTTATGTCTTTGATCATTTTGAATGGATTTTTGTGTATGGTGTAAAGTAGGGGTTTACTTCATATTTTTGCATGTGGAAATCCAGTTTTCCCAGCACCACTTGCTGAAGAGACTGTCCTTACTCCAGGGATGTGTTTATGCTCTTTGGTTGAATATACGTTGGTTGAAGATGCTTGGATTGACTTCTGGTGGTTTTTTTGGTTTCTTTGTTTGTTCATTTTGTCTATCCATCTTTTTTTCACCATTACTAGGCTGCTTTTATTATAACTGCCTTGAAGCATGTCTTGAGACCTTGTATTGTGGTGCCTCTGGCTTTGTTTTTGTTCTATAATATTGCTTTAGCTATGCAAGTTCTCCTGTGTTTCTTCATCATTTTTCTAGATCTTAGAAGAATGTCTTTGCTATTTTGAATGGTATCACATTGAATTTGTAAATTGCTTTTAGAATAATGGACATTTTGATGATATTGCTTCTTATAATTCATGAATATGGATTTTTTTCCAATTTTATCTTCTATTTCTTTTTTAATGTTTTATAATTCACATCATAAATATCTTTGGCATTGTTGGTTAAATTTACTCCATGTTATTGTGAATGGGAATGATCTGAGATGTTCTTTCTTAAACATGCCATTGTGTATACAATCTGTGTATACAAAGGCTGTTTTAATGTCTGTGTATTGGTTGTATATCCTCCTGCATTACCAAACTCTTCCATGAGTTCACATAATCTCTTGGAGGAGTCTTTTGGATCCATCTGCAAATAGAGATGTCATCTGCAAATAGAGATAGTTTGACTTTCTCTTTACCAGTTTGTGTCCCTTGATTTCTTTTTCTGGCTAATGTCTCTGGTTAAATCTTCCGGGATTATACTGAATAGCAATGTTGAGCATGGGCATCCTTGTCTAGTTCCAGATCTCAGTGAGAATGCTTCTAACGTTTCCTCATTCAATGGGATGCTGACTATATTTTTGTCATAAATTTCCTTGATTGTGTCAAGAGTTTTTCCTCTATACTCAATTTGCTCAGTTTTCATCATGAAAGGGTGTTGTATTTTTCAAATGCTTTCTCTGCATATAATCATTTGGTTTTTGTTCTTAAATTTGTTAATGTGATGTATCACATTGATTGATTTGCAAATATTGAACCATCCATGCATACCAAGGATAAATTCCACTTGGTCTGGTGAATGATCTTTAGATGTGTTGTTGGATTCCATTGACTAGAATTTTATTAATGATTTTTGCATCTATTTGATTTAGGGAAATTGGTGTGTAGTTCTCTTTCTCTATTGTGTCTTTTTCCGTGTGTAGAAATTAAGGTGATGCCGGCTTCATGGAAAGATTTTGTGAAAATTCCCTCTCTTTCAATTGTTTTGAATAACTTGAGAAGAATTGATATTAGTTCTCTTTAAATTTCTGTTAAAATTCAGCAGTGAGGCCGGCACCGCGGCTCACTAGGCTAATCCTCCGCCTAGCGGCGCCGGCACACCAGGTTCTAGTCCCGGTCGGGGCACCGGATTCTGTCCCCATTGCCCCTCTTCCAGGCCAGCTCTCTGCTGTGGCCAGGGAGTGCAGTGGAGGATGGCCCAGGTGCTTGGGCCCTGCACCCCATGGGAGACCAGGAAAAGCACCTGGCTCCTGGCTCCTGCCATCGGATCAGCATGGTGTGGCGGCTGCAGCGCGCCGGCCGCGGCGGCCATTGGATGGTGAACCAACAGCAAAAGGAAGACCTTTCTCTCTGTCTCTCTCTCTCACTGTCCACTCTGCCTGTCAAAAAAAAAAAATTCAGCAGTGAAGCCATCAGAACCTCGGCTTTTCTTTATTGAGAGGGTCTTTATAACTGATTCAATTTTCATCTTGGAAATTTGTCTGTTTAGGTTTTCTATGTATTCATTGCTCAATGTAGCTAGGTTGTTTGTTTCCAGGAACCTGTCCATTTCATTTATGTTTCCAGCTTGTTGACATGCAGCTCTTTGTATTAATTTCCTGTTATTCACTTTATGGTGTCTGTTGTTACAGTTTCTTTTTCATCTCTAGTTTTATTAATCTCATCTTTTTTTGGTTAGTTGCCCAATTATGTGTTAATTTTATTTTTTTAAAAAACAGCTCTTTTTTTTACAGGCAGAGTGGACAGTGAGAGAGAGAGACAGAGAGAAAGGTTCACCCTCCAATAGCCACCACGGCCAACGCACTGCAGCCGGCACACTGCGCTGATCCGAAGGCAGGAGCCAGGTGCTTATCCTGGTCTCCCATGGGGTGCAGGACCCAAGCACTTGGGCCATCCTCCACTGCACTCCCTGGCCACAGCAGAGAGCTGGCCTGGAAGAGGGGCAACCGGGACAGAATCCGGCACCCCAACCGGGACTAGAACCCGGGGTGCTGGCACCGCAAGGCAGAGGATTAGCCTAGTGAGCCGTGGCGCTGGCCTACAATTATTCTTAGGTGTTTAAATTTCAACTGAATAGTGATCCCTGTTAGGAATTTGGAAAACATTGTGCAGAGTGAAATAAGCCAGTCCCAAAGGGACAAATATCATATGTTCTCCCTGATCAGTGACAACTAACTGAGCACCAAAAATGAAACCTGTTAAAGAGAAATGAACACTATGACAAACGGTGACTTGATCAGCCCTTGCCATGACTGTTGATGAACAACTAAATACATTATTCTGGCCTGGAAGATTGGTAACCAGGACAGAATCCGGCACCCCAGATGGGACTAGAACCTGGTGTGCTTGCGCTGCCAGGCAGAGGATTAGCCTATTGAGCCATGGCGCCGGCCACAGCTCTTTATTTTGCTGATCTTTATATTGTTTTTTGGATTCATTTTTTAAATTTCCTCTCTAATTTGATATTTCTTTTCTCCTATTAGTTTTGGGTTTGGTTTGCTCATTTTCTAGATCCTTGAGATGCGTTGATAGCTCATTTATTTGGTGTATTTCCAGTTTCTTGATATAGGCACCAATTGTTACAAACTTTCCTCTTAACATTGCTTTTGCTGTACACCATAAGTTTTGATATTTTGTTGTTGCTTCATTTATTTCCAGAAATTTTTTATTTCAATTTTAATTTCTTTTATGACCCACTGTTTATTCTGGAGCATATTGTTCAGTCTCCATATGTTTGCATATGTTTCAGAGATTGTTAAGTTGCTGATTTCCAGCATCATTCCATTGTGGTGTGAGAAGAAGCATAGTATGATTTTGATTTTTTTTTTGAATTTTCTGATGTTTGCTTTATGGCCTAGTATGTGGTCAATCCTAGAAAAAGTTCCATACACTCCTGAGAATAATACGTATTCTGGAACTGTAAGATGAAAATTTCTGTAGATATCTATTACATCCATTTGGTCTATAGTGTTGATTACCTCTGCTGTTTCCTTGCTGAATTTCTGTTTGGTGGATCTGTCCATTCCTGAATGTGGGGTATTGAAGTCACCCATTACTATTATGTTTGAATCTATGTCTCCCTTTTGTTCCTTTAACGTTTGTTTTAAATAGTCAGGTGCCCTGTAATTAGGTGCATATGCATTTATAATAGTGATATACCCTCCTAGCGTGTAGGATTTCTGATGAGAAGTCCAGTCTGAGTCTAACTGGAGATCCCTGAAATAAATCTAGTGTTTCTCTTGTGAAGATTTTAGAATCTTTTCTTTATGTTTTACTGTGGAAAGTTTGATTATAATCTATCATGTTGAATACAGTTTCCGGTCATGTATTTTAGGAGTTCTATGTGCTCCTAGTACTTAAATGTCCCTTTATTTCTCCAAATTGGGAAAGTTTTCTGTTATTATTTCACTAAAAAGGCCTTGTAATCCATCCCAACTTTCCAAAACTTCAGAAATTCCTAGAACTTTTATGTTGGGTCATTTGAGAGTATCTATAATTTACCAACAGTGTGTTTTAACTTTCTAATTTCTTCTTATGTTTGATCTCTCTGAATGATTTCCTTTTTTTTTGTCTTCTAAGTCAGATATTCTTTCTTTTGATTCACAGATTCTTTTGTTAAGGCTTTCCACTGCATTTTCTAATTTGCTGTATTGATTCCTTCATTTCCAAGATTTCATTTTGATTTCTCCTTAAGTTCTCAATTTTATGGGAGAAAATTTCTTTCATGTCATGTATAGATTTTATTAATTCATGAATTTTCTTCTGATTACTTTTAAGCAATCCTGTGATCAATATTTTGAATTCTATTTCTGGATATTTTTTAATCTCATCATCTTCACAATCTATTATTGTAGTGTTGTGTTCTTTGGGGGGCATCATTTTGTCTTCCGTATTCTTGTTTGGTGCATTTGTTATTTAGTATTTGTGGAGATACTCACTTTTTTTGCTGTGGCAGCTTTTATCTGTGGACTATGTCAGTGTTCATTATCAGATTGTCTGCTTTCAGGAAATACCTAAAAGCCTGTGGTGATTGTAGCCAGGGAGCTCTGTTCATTGCTTCAGAGTGAAGGGTGTGTCTGAAGTGACACACCAATTTTGGCATCTTAAATCTCTTTTTTTATTAGAGGGGAGGTTTCTTCTTGTCTGTTGGTGTAGATTCATCTGAGCTCCTCTCCTCAAATGAGACCAGTGCCTGGGTGCTAGCCCCAGAGGGTATATTATTTGTTGGCACTGCCACAAGGACCACACAAAGGATCTGTGCCATTTTCAGTATAAGTTTGGATTCTCCAGCAATGACCCTTGCCTGGTAACCAGGGAATTCTGATTGTGTGGAGCCTCCCACAGTGACTGCTCAAAGTCCCGGTGACACCCTGAGTGCTCCCACACAACCTCAGTATTTACACAGTCCTAGCAAAGATGCCTCACACAGTCTCAAGCAGCTTACCCCCCTGCCAGATCTCCCCACCAGATCAGGATTCTCTGCTTGGCTGCTTTCAAGATGCTGACACAAGCTAGCACAGCTGCCATATGTGTCAAAATGGCACTTGTTCTATATCACTTTCTTACATGTTGCAGTTGCAGGGTGCTATGGACAGAGAAAATGTGCCCCCTCTTTTTTTTTCTCCTCTAGTTTGGCAGGTACATTATCCCGCAATTGGCTCCAAGTCAGATCCTCTCTAGGCTCTTCCTGCAGCTTTTTCACCCATGGATTTGGCTTATTCAGTCTGGTCTCCCCACACTCTCCTCTCTGATGTGGAGGCTCTTGGCTGCTGGAGTTCTGAGTTGTGAATCCCTCCATGTAGGTCCACTTTGTCCCTCCAATGTGTAGAGCTTCCTCTGCTTTTTTACGCAAAACTCTTGCCTGAATCTGCACTCTTTCCATTTTTTAAAAACTATCTTCTCCAAGAATAGAGCAGCAAGCTAGCTCCCTCCCTACTCTGCAATCTTGCCCCTGATCCCTATTATTGTTTTCTAATGGAGGAGAGCTTACACGTATCTGTGGATTTGTTCAACATCAAATGTTAATAACCTTGATGAGAAGGGAAGAATTTAATTGCATGCAAAGTTAAATCAGAAGAAATTAACATATATGTTCAGGTACAGTACTCCATCCTTTATTAATGTGTGGGTTGTAGGAATCCAAGTGCTTATGCGCCAACTACTGCCTCATAGACATCTTAGCAGGATGCTTCCTTGAATATGCAGAATATCAATCATGCAACTGGGCATGTTGGTATTAGATATGGTATTTCCCAAGCAGCAGACTAACTTGCATCACAACATTTAACATTCCCAAGTCTGATGGTTTGCTATGAAATTTTGCCTGGGTCCTGTATCTCCAACAGGAAGTTCTGAGGCTTCTTCATAATATAACTTTTCAAATCATGCTGGTGTTATATTCACTGAATGCCAAGAAGCATTTTAGGGAAGAACTACATGAATATTTGGAAACTGGGAGGTGTCTTTTGCAATAATTACTATAAAGATATGGTATAATAAATGTGTATTATATTCATTTTTCTACACAGCTGTGGACAAAAATACCCTGGTTACAAGAAGAATATATTCTACAGAATTTTCAGTGTGTAACATCAAAATATGTTCTAGTGAAACTAACAATATGAAGTACCATGAAGTATATTTGTAGCAACAGAACAATAGTTAACATCACCCAAGTATTTTTCTATAGGGTAGATGTTAGTGACAGCATTTGTTTCTTTCTGTGGTATTTTGCAACTTACTCACAAGCATTCTTAAAATAACAAATTGCTTCTTGGCAGTAACATTTTAAACAAATTAAGTAGCAAGTACATGTTTCTTTTAACATAAGGATTACTTGTGCCTTATCACTGCCAATCAGTATAATTGTTGGTGCTCTTTCTTTTTTTAACTTTTATTTAATGAATATAAATTTCCAAAGTATAGCTTATGGATTACAATGGCTTTCCCCCATAACTTCCCTCTCACCCACAACCCTCTCCTTACCTGCTCCCTCTCTCCTTCCATTCACATCAAGATTCATTTTCAATTCTCCTTATATACAGAAGGTCAGTTTAGTATATATTCAGTAAAGATTTCAACAATTTGCACCCAAACAGAAACACACAGTGAAAAATACTTTTTGAGTACTAGTTATAGCATTAAATCACACTATACAGCACATTAAGGACAGAGATCCTACATGAGGAGTAAGTGCACAGTGATGCCTGTTGTTGACTTAACAAATTGACACTCTTGTTTGTGGCATCAGTAATCACCCTAGGCTCTTGTCATGAGCTTCCAAGGCTACGGAAGTCCTTTGAGTTCACCAACTCTGATCATATTTAGACAAGGTCATAGTCAGAAAGGAAGTTCTCTCCTCCCTTTAGAGAAAGGTATCTCCTTCTTTGATGACCTGATCTTTCCACTGGGATCTAACTCACGGAGATCTTTCATTTAGGTCTCTTTTTTTGCCAGAGTGTCTTGGCTTTCCATGCCTGAAATACTCTCATGGGCTTTTCAGCCAGATCCACGTGCTTTAAGGGCTGATTCTGAGGCCAGAGTGCTGTTTAGAACATCTGGCATTCTATGGGTCTGCTGTGTATCTTGCTTCCCATGTTGGATCATTCTCTCCCTTTTTTATTCTATCAGCTAGTATTTGCAGACACTAGTCTTGTTTATGTGCTCCCTTTGGCTCTTAGTCCTATCATTATGATCAATTATGAACAGAAATAGATCACCTGGACCAGTGAGATGGCATTGGTACATTCCACCTTGATGGGATTGAATTGGAATAACCTGGTATGTTTCTAACTCTTCCGTTTGGGGCGATTCAGCTTGAGCATGTCCCGAATTGCACATCTCCTCCCTCTCTTATTGCCACTCTTATATTTAACAGCAATCACTTTTCAGTTAAGTTTCAACACTTAAGAATATCTGTGTATTGATTACAGTATTCAACCAAAAGTGTTAAGTAGAACAAACAAAAAAAAATACTAAGAGGGATAATGTATTTAGTTGTTCATCAACAGTCATGGCAAGGGCTGATCAAGTCACCGTTTGTCATAGTGTTCATTTCTCTTTAACAGGTTTCGTTTTTGGTGCTCAGTTAGTTGTCACTGATCAGGGAGAACATATGATATTTGTCCCTTTGGGACTGGCTTATTTCACTCTGCACAATGTTTTCCAAATTCCTAACAGGGATCACTATTTAGTTGAAATTTAAACACCTAAGAATAATTGTAGGCCAGCGCCACGGCTCACTAGGCTAATCCTCTGCTTTGCGGTGCCAGCACCCCGGGTTCTAGTCCCGGTCGGGGTGCCGGATTCTGTCCCGGTTGCCCCTCTTCCAGGCCAGCTCTCTGCTGTGGTCAGGGAGTGCAGTGGAGGATGGCCCAAGTGCTTGGGCCCTGCACCCCATGGGAGACCAGGATAAGCACCTGGCTCCTGCCTTTGGATCAGCACGGTGCACTGGCCGCAGCGCGGCGGCCATTGGAGGGTGAAGCAACGGCAAAGGAAGACCTTTCTCTCTGTCTCTCTCTCTCTCACTATCCACTCTGCCTGTCAAAAATAAAGAATAATTGTGTGTTAATTACAGAGTTCAACCAATAGTACTAGAACAAAAAAAAAATACTAAAATGGATAAAGTATTACATTGTACATCAATAGTCAGGACAAGAGCTGATCAAGTCACTGTTTTTGCTCTTTCAAGGAGGTCTTCCTTGGCCCTTGTCATGTGTAAAGCACTGTTACTAATGAGGGAAGCTGATTGGTCTTTTTTTCTACAGCTAATGAATTTGGTATTTTGTATTCACTTCTATCATGATATTGCTCTGAGTCTAGGAGCAAATCATTCCAGTTCTCTCACATTTCCATTTTTCTTCTCATCCAGGTACAGTCCTAATTCCCACTACATGTTTCCAAGGCCAAAGAAAATGAACACACCACCAGTAAGTTGTTTAGTTTTGTTTGCATTATATTGTGATATAGCAGCTTTATGAGTATATTTTATTAAAATTGTGAAATAAATATTTGACAACATAAAATTATGATTATAAAGCATTAGAAATATTAAACCTGATATCAAATTTGTTTCTAGTCTCTGTGATGCTATAACAGTAACATGTTTATCATGTTTTTCAAATTGGAACATAGAATCTCCTAAACTATTGTAAAATATAAAGTCTGAATTTTTATTTATTGGTCTTATCGATGATATAGTAGAGGTGGTTTAGTACCAACATAGTAATATACACTGAACTAGTAAAAAGTTGGGGCCAGCACTGTGGCACAGTGGGTTAATGCCCTGGCCTGAAGTGCTGCCATCTCAAATGGGTGCCAGTTTGAGACCCGGCTGTTCCACTTCTTTTTTGTTTGTTTGTTTAAACTTTTATTTAGTAAAAAAGTACAGCTTATGGATTACAATGGCTTCCCCCCCCATAGCTTCCCTCCCAACCGCAACTCTCCCATCTCCTGCTCCCTCTCCCATTCTATTCACATCAAGATTCATTTTCAATTCTCTTTATATACAGGAGATTAATTTAGCATATATTAAGTAAAGATTTCAACAGTTTGCACCCACATAGAAATACAAAGTTAAAAATACTGTTTGAGTACTAGTTATAGCATTAAATCACAACGTACAGCCCATTAAGGACAGAGATCCTACATGGGGAGTAAGTGAACAGCGATTCCTGTTGTTGACTTAACAAATTGACACTCTTGTTTATGGCATCAGTAATCTCCCTAGGCTCTTGTCATGAGTTGCCAAGGCTATGGAAGCCTTTTGAGTTCTTCAACTCTGATCTTATTTAGACAAGGTCATAGTCAAAGTGAAAGTTCACTCCTCCCTTAAGAGAAAGGCACCTCTTCTTTGATGGCCTGTTCTTTCTACTGGGATCTCACTAGAGGAGATCTTTCATTTAGGTCCTTTTTTTTGCCAGAGTATCTTGGCTTTCCATGCCTAAAATACTCTCATGGGCTCTTCAGCCAGATCCAAATGCCTTATGGGCTGATCCTGAGGCCAGAGTGTTGTTTAGGACATCTGCCATTCTATAAGTCTGCTGTGTATCCTGCATCCCATATTGCATTGTTCTCTCACCTTTTTATTCTATCAGTTAGTATTAGCAGACATTAGTCTTTTTTTTTAACTTTTATTTAATGAATATAAAATCCAAAGTTCAGCTTATGGAGTACAATGACTTCCCCCCCCCATAATGTCCCTCCCACCCACAACCCTCCCCTTTCCCACTCCCTCTCCCCTTCCATTCACATCAAGATTCACTTTCAATTCTCTTTATATACAGAAGGTCAGATTAGCATATATTAAGTAAAGATTTCAACAATTTGCACCCAAACAAACACACAGTGAAAAATACTGTTTGAGTACTAGTTATAGCATTAAATCACACTGTACAGCACATTAAGGACAGAGATCCTACATGAGGGTAAGTGCACATTGACTCCTGTTGTTGACTTAACCAACTGACATTCTTGTTTGTGGCATCAATAATCACCCTGTGCCACAGCGCTGGTCCTGGATCTTTTTAAAATATTTATTTTTCAACATTTTTTCTCCTTACTTGCTAGTATAGCATACTCCCTTGGTGCTGCTGCTCTCTGTGGACTTGTCCTCCTCAGCCTCTGACTAGAGCACAGCCACCTCTCCAATGCTGACATCCTCTGACACATGTTTCACTCTTCTGTTCTCTCTAAACTGCAGACTCTTGGGCAACCTAACTCTCATGCATAAACTTGCATATACACACACACCTGAGGACTCCAGAGTCTTGGATTTCAGGTTGTAATTAACTTTCATTTTCAGACTCGTGAAAAAACAAGTCTGGAAGCCATGGTGTAGCCTTGTGGTTCAGATGCCTGTGTCCCACATTGGAGTTTCTGGGTTTGATTCCCGGTTCCAGTCCCTGCCTCCAATTTCCTGATAATGTCTTATAGAATAATGTCTTATAGTCTTATAGAATGGCAGATGTCCCTGGGAGCTAGCAAGTGATGGCTCAGATGATTGGGTTCCTTGCTCCTGGGCAAGCCCTGGCCACTGTGGACATTTCAGCAGTGAACTAGAGGGTGAATACCACTTCTCTGTCTACTTGTTCATTTCTTTGCATCTCAAATTAAAAAAACAAAACAAGTATATTTGTATCATCCATTAAAATAACTTCCTCAATGGAAAAAAGTAGTTTCATTGTTAAATTTGGGGAAAAATAATGCTTCTTGGTTGTAAATGAAATTTGAATAATGCATAACTGTAAATCAGACTTCCATAGTGGATAAGGAAGAGAAAGATGGAAGCAATAATTTTTACTTCTGGCTTTGGTGCTTGTCATGTAACCTTGAAAAATTCCTTTAAACTCATGGGGCCTGAGTGTCCTTAAAATTACATGCTCACCCACCCACGTGAGAGACCTTGATGAAGCTCTGGACTCCTGTCTCCAGTGTGAAGCAGCCCTGGCCATTGTAGCCATTTAGAAAGTGACCCAGGGCCGAGTTTAATAAAAGTGGAGATACTGCAGGTTCAAGGAAGAGTAGGGGAGGAAACAGCAGAAGAAACTCTTCCAGAACGCGTGATTCACAGCGGACCTGTGTGGAGAGCATGGGAGCCCACAGTTCGGGACACCAGCGGCAGACTCAACACACCAGCGCTGGAACGCAAGGTGAGCCGAACCTCAATAGCCCGAGACACCGGCAGGCAAGCAGAGAGAGGAGACTAGAGGGAACGACCCCTGGGGGGGAAAAGTTCACCAGGCTAACTGGAAGAGAGAGAGAGAGAGAGAAAAAAAAAAGGTGACTGGTACGGGCACGGGTTTCTCTCTCTCCGCTCACCTCTCAAGGGCGAGCAAGACAAAGAGCAGGCGCCATCTTGGACATACGTCATAAGCAGAGCGACCTCAGGTCTGCACCGGCCCTGAGCCTAGCAGAAAACCCTGACTCTGGGCGGGGCGAATTAACAGGAGATTAGGACCTAGTAAATTTGTGGTGCTACTGAACTGAGACTGTGAAAAAAGAGACGGTGGGGGAGAGAACTCACGGAATTCACCTGAATACTCTCCAGAGACGCTACAATTCCGTAACTTTGGCAACCCAGTGGGAGACTGAAGGAGAATTTGAGCCCACTCCGAGGGCAGAACAGATTCCCTGTGTGGTCCTTGGGAAAGAGCTTCCGATCTCTGGCTCTTGTGGGTATATCATTTGCCTGCTAACTACCTCCAACTTCGTTCAGCTGTGCGGAATTACTTCCCTTTTGAATCAAAAAAAGAAAGAGAGAGAAAGAGAGATTTACCACTCCTAACCTGGGAGTGTCACCTTTGGGACACCAAACAGAGCTCTCAGGCCACACCCATCTCAAGCCCTAAGGCTCCATCAAAAACAGATAGTCCACTTAATCTAGAGTCATAGTATAACAAGAAAAAGCACCACAGTGAAGAAACCAAATATCTCCAATATGCCAAATAACAAATGCAAAAACCAAGGTAATAAAAACAAGGAAGTCACCATGACGCCCTCAAATGAAAAAGACACCCCAATTCAAGATTATGAAGATGATGACATAGAAGAAATGCAAGAAGCAGATCTCAAAAAATTGATAAGAACATTAAGAAGTTTTCAAAAACAAATTCTTGAACTACATAAAGCCTTAATGGACAAGATAGAAAATCTCTCTCGTGAAAATGAAATATTAAGGAGGAATCAAAATGAAACGAAACAATTAGTACAACAGGAAACTGTGATAGTGACTGAAGTGAAGAATTCAATAGATCAAATGAAAAACACATTAGAGAGCCTTACAAACAGAATGGGTGAAGCAGAAGAGAGAATATCGGACTTAGAAGAGAGAGAACAGGAAAGGATACAGTCAGATCAAAGAAAAGAAGAGGAAATTAGAAATCTAAAACATATTGTCAGGAATCTTCAGGATACTATTAAAAAAACCAACATTCGGGTTCTAGGAGTTCCTGAAGGCATGGAGAGGGAGAAAGGATTAGAAGGCCTTTTTAGTGAGATATTAGCAGAAAATTTCCCAGGTTTGGAGAAGGACAGAGAAATCCTAGTACAGGAAGCTCACAGAACCCCTAATAAACACGACCAAAAGAGATCCTCACCACGACACGTTGTAATTAAACTCTCCACAGTGAAACATAAAGAAAAGATCCTAAAATATGCAAGAGAGAAACGTCAGATTACTTTCAGAGGATCGCCAATCAGACTCACTGCTGACTTCTCATCAGAAACTCTACAAGCTAGAAGGGAATGGCGAGATATAGCCCAGGTACTAAGAGAGAAAAACTGCCAGCCCAGAATATTATATCCTGCAAAGCTATCATTTGTGAATGAAGGTGAAATAAAGACGTTTCATAACAAACAGAAATTGAAAGAATTTGTCGCCACTCGTCCAGCCCTGCAACAGATGCTTAAAGATGTGTTACACACAGAAACACAGAAACACGGTCATCAGTATGAAAGAAGATAAAGGAAGGAAAGCTCACAGCAAAAGATCACAGGGAATTCAAAGCATATATTAGAACTTATCTTTGGCAAATGGCAGGGCAAAGTTACCACTTTTCATTAGTCACATTGAACGTTAATGGCCTGAACTGTCCAGTTAAAAGACACCGATTGGGATTTGCTTTTTAACCTGATGCAATTTTAAATGATGCTTAATTTTGTTTTTAAATTTGAAATCCTAGCTCTTACCCATACATGGAACAACAATTAAATTGTACATGTAATTCGCCACTTTGCTACACTAACATTGTTCCAGGGGTACTTATGATGTACTTTTGAATTTTCTATACATGCAATAATGACATTTGCTAGCAGTTTTATGTCTTCCTTCCCAATATGTATGCATTTTGTATCCTTTCTTTGTGTTACTGCACTGTCTAGTAAATCCACCATAATATTGAAAAGTAGTGGTGAGAAAAAGACACTTCCCCCTTTCCCCAACTTAAGGGAAAACTGTCCAATTTCACTATTAAAGTTGGTTTTGGTAGATATTCTTTATCTAGATGAGGAATTTCTCTTCTGTTTCTTGTTTGCTCAGTTTTTTTATGCCAAATATCTTTTACAAAAGTTGATGTAACCATTTAACATTTTTGCAGTTTGTGTAGTATGTCCAATTTATTGATTTTTTAAAATGCTGACAGCCTTGCTTACGTGGGATAAATACCACTTGCTTGTACTACATAAAATTGTTGGATTTTACCTATTATTTAAAAAAAAGAGAGATTTCTAAAGGCAACCCAGAGGAATCCTTAATCCAGTTCTTCATTAGAAGAGATGTGCAATTCGGGACATGCTCAAGCTGACTTACCTCAAACGGTAGAGTTAGAAACATACCAGGGGATTCCAATTCAATCCCATCAAGGTGGCATGTACCAATGCCATCTCACTAGTCCCAGTGATCAATTTCTGTGCACAATTGATCATAATGATAGGACTAAGAACCAAAGGGATCACATAAACAAGAATAGTGTCTGCAAATACTAGCTGATAGAATCAAAAAGGGAGAGAATGATCCAACATGGGAAGTGAGATACACAGCAGACCCATAGAATGGCAGATGTCCTAAACAGCACTCTGGCCTCAGAATCAGCCCTTAAGGCATGCGGATCCAGCTGAAAAGCCCATGAGAGTATTTCAGGCATGGAAAGCCAAGACACTCTGGGGAAAAAAAAAATGAAAGATCTCCACAAGTGAGATCCCAGTGGAAAGAACGGGTCATCAAAGAAGGAGGTACCTTTCTCTGAAGGGAGGAGAGAACTTCCACTTTGACCATGGCCTTGTCTAAATATTATCAGAGTCAGTGAACTCAGGGGGCTTCCATAGCCTTGGAAACTCATGACAAGAGCCTAGGGTGATTACTGATGCCATAAACAAGAGTGTCAATTTGTTAAGTCAACAACAGGAGTCACTGTGTACTTACTCCTCATGTAGGATCTTTGTCCTTAGTGGGCTGTACATTGAGATTTAATGCTATAACTAGTACTCAAATAGTATTTTTCACTTTATGTTTCTGTGTGGGAGCAAACTGTTGAAATCTTTACTTAATGTATGCTAAACTGATCTTCTGTATATAAAGAGAATTGAAAATGAATCTTGATGTGAATGGAAGGGGAAAGGGAGTGGGAAAGGGGAGGGTTGCGGGTGGGAGGGACGTTATGGGGGGCAAGCCATTGTAATCCATAAGCTGTACTTTGGAAATTTATATTCATTAAATAAAAGTTAAAAAAAAAATTACATGCTCATCTAGTTGAGGCAGGTGGTGTAAGGGGAGGTGGCAGGAAGCTGAGAGCTTTCCTTGTTTCTGTGCCGACAGAGCTAAGTGACATTAGCAAGTCATTTGACCCCTCTGGATCTTCCTCCCTTGTGAGATAAGATTGTCTTTATAGTTAAAGAATTTATTCTACACAGTCCTATCTTATGGTAAGGTTCACATGACTGTGAAGTGTTTTATAAACTGGCAGTGTAATAATCAAGTTGGCATTGAAGATGAAATGTTAAACAGCATAGAACTTCTAAGGCTTGTAGTTCTATTAGGAGCTACACAGAAACATTTAAGTTCATGGGCATTTTTAAATTTAAAAACAGAATCATTGAATCACTGTTCAGAATCAGTATAGTTACTAAAATTCTTATTTATAATCACTGAGATTGGTAGTGTAATTACTGATAGCATACTCCTAGTGTTGTATATTTTAGTTTATATAATACCTAGACTATATAAAATATAGG